>NC_060138.1:481065086-482315086 GCF_021461385.2 Schistocerca piceifrons | reverse complement strand
TGTTAACACCATATGGGTGCATTACCATAGCCAAGATAGGCACAAAGTCCCTACCTACGACAGTAGTACAAGTTTATATGTCACCTAGCTCTACAGATGATAAAGAGATTGAAGAAACATACGATGAGATAAAAGAAATTATTCAGATAGTTAAGGCAGACAAAAATTTGTGATGGGTGACTGGAAGGAAAAATAGTAGGTGAATATGGACTGAGGGAAAATAATGAAAGAGGAAGCCACCTGGCAAAATTTTTCACAGAGCCTAATTTAATAATCAAACGTTTGGTTTAAGAACCATGAAACTAGGCTTTACACATGGAAGACACCTGGATTGCTTATATGATGGTAAGACAGAGATTATTGAACCAGTTTTTAAACTGCAAGACATTTCCAGGGGCAGATGTGGATCCTGATCACAATTTATTGGTTATGAACTGTGGATTAAAACATGAAATTGCAAAAAGACAGGAAGTTAGGGACATGGGACTGGATAAGTTGTAAGAACCAGAGACTGTTGAGAGTTTCAGAGGGAACATTAGGCAACAGTTGACTAAAACATGGGAAAGGAAGAGAGCAGAATATGAATGGGTAGCTTTAAGAGATAAAATAGTGAAAGCAGCAGAGGATCAAATAGGTAAAAAGGCAAGGCCTAGTAGGACGCCTTGGATAACACAAGAGATATTGAATTTAATTGATGAAAGGAGAGAAAAATGCAGCAAATAAAGCAGGTGAAACGAAATATAAATGTCTAAAAAAAGAGACTGAGAGAAAGTGAAAAAAGGCTAAGCAGGAATGGCTAGAGGACAAATTTAAGGATTGAAAAGCATATTTTACTGGGGGAAAGGTAGATACTGCCTACAGGAAAATTAAAGAAGCTTTGGAGAAAAGAGAACCAGATTTATGAATATCAAGTGCTCAGATGGAAAACCAGTACTAAGCAAAGACTGGAAGGTGGAAGGAGTACATAGAGGGTGTATACAAGGGAAATGAACTTCCGGGCAATATTATAAAAACACAACAGGATGTAGATGAAGATGGGATGGGAGGTGTGATATTGTGTGAAGAATTTACCCGGGCAGTGAAAGACTTCAGTCAAAATGAGGCCCTGGAAATGGACGACATTCCGTCAGAACTATTGATGACCTTGGGTGAGCCAACCATGACGAAACACTTCGGTCTGGTGTGCAAGATTTACGAGGCAAGAGAAATAATCTCAGACTTCAAAAATAATGCAATGATTCCAATTCCAAAGAAAGCAATTACCGATAAGGGTAAAAATTACCGAACTATCACTTTAGTAAGTCATGGCTGCAAAATACAAACTTGAATTCTTTACAGAAGAATGTAAAAACTGGCAGTAAGAAGCCAACCTCAGGGAAGATCATTTGGATTTTGGAGAAATGTAGGAACATGCAAGACAATACTGCCCCTATGGCTTATCTCAGAAGATGGGTTAAGGAAAGACATACATTTGTAGACTTAGTGAAAGCTTTCAAGAATGTTGACCAGAATACCTCTTTGAAATTCTAAAGATAGCAGGGGTAAAATACAGGGAGCGAAAGGCTATTTACAACTTGTATAGAAACCAGATGACAGTTATAAGAGTCAACGGGCATGAAAGGGAAGCAGTGATTGAGAAGGGAGTGAGGCAAGGTTGTAGCCTATTCCCAATGTTATTCAATCTGTACACTGAGCAAGCAGTAATAAAGGAAACAAAAGAAAAATTTGCAGTAAGAATAAAGTTCAGGGAAAAGAAATAAAAACCCTGATGTTTGTCGATAACATTGTAGTTTTCTCACAGACATTAAAGGGCTTAGAAGAACAGCTGAACGCACTCAACAGTGTTTTGAAAGGAGGGTATAAGATAAACATCAACAAAACCAAAACGAGGATTATGAAGTGTAGTCAAATTAAAGCAGGTTATGCTGATGGAATTAAATTAGGTAACGATAGACTTAAAAGTAATAGATAAGGTTTCTAATTTGGGCAGCAGAATAACTGATGATAGCTGAAGTAGAGGGGATATAAAATGTAGATTGGCAGTGGCAAGAAAAGCGTTTCTGAAGAAAAGAAATCTGTTAACATCGAATATAAATTTAAGTGTTAAGAACTCTTTGCTTAAAGCATTTGTAAGGAGTGTAGCCATAACTGGAAGTGAAGAAGCCATGTATCAAAGCAAAACATGAACAAAAGTTAGACATGAAGATAATAGAAGCTTTATAAATGTGTTACAGAAGAATGCTGGGGATTAGATAGGTAGATCATGTAATTAATGAAGAGATACCAAATAGAACTGGGAGAAAAGAAATATGTGGCACAACCTGACTAGAATAATGGATTGGTTGACATTCTGGGACATCAAGGGATCACCAATTTAGTACTGAAGGAAGTGTGGGATTGGGGGAGAGGAGGGAGGAATAATAGAGGGAGACCAAGAAATTAATACAGTAATCAGATTCAGAAGAATGTAGGTTGCAATAGTTACTGGAGACGAAGAGGCTTGCTCATGACAGAATAGCATGGAAAGCTGCATTCAACCAGTCTTTGCACTGAAGACAACAACGATGACGACGACGACGACGACAACAACGACAATGACAAACTCTTCAATAGTTACACAATCAATGCATCTAATACTCTGGGTTAGTTTTTTGCACGTCCTGTGGATCATATTCACAACAACTATGTAATGTAATGCAATGTATTGCGAATACATAGAAAGAAGGATCCTTTATTGTATGATTATATGATAGCGGAACAAACACTTGTAGCAGTTACTTCTGTAAAATATCTGGGAGTATGCGTGCGGAACGATTTGAAGTGGAATGATCATATAAAATTAATTGTTGGTAAGGCAGGTACCAGGTTGAGATTCATTAGGAGAGTCCTTAGAAAATGTAGTCCATCAACAAAGGAAGTGGCTTACAAAACACTTGTTCGACCTATACTTGCGTATTGCTCATCAGTGTGGGATCCGTACCAGATCGTGTTGACGGAGGAGTTGGAGAAGATCCAAAGAAGAGCGGCGTGTTTCGTCACAGGGTTATTTGGTAACCGTGATAGCGTTACGGAGATGTTTAGCAAACTCAAGTGGCAAGAGAGGCGCTCTGCATCGCGGTATAGCTTGCTGTCCAGGTTTCGAGAGGGTGCGTTTCTGGATGAGGTATCGAATATATTGCTTCCCCCTACTTATACCTCCCGAGGAGATCACGAATGTAAAATTAGAGAGATTCAAGCGTGCACAGAGGCTTTCCGACAGTCGTTCTTCCCGCGAACCATACACGACTGGAACAGAAAAGGGAGGTAATGACAGTGGCACGTAAAGTTCCCTCCGCCACACACCGTTGGGTGGCTTGCGGAGTATAAATGTAGATGTAGATGAATTATGACAGGGAATGTGTCTATAGTTGTAGAAATAAGATAATTTTATCTGTTAAAACATGGTTACTTGACAGTCATTTACATCAAAATAGACTTCTTTTTTCCAGTTTCAATCTGCAACAAAACATCATAAATGTAACCCAACTAAATTTTGTCAGTTCAAAAATACATCTACGGTGCAAAAGGAGTCGTCAAACAGAAATGATTTTAATTTGTTGTTAAAACTTCCATTATCTACCTGCATCCTTAATTAAGAAGGGGTTGGGGAGAGGTCAAATATTTTAATGGCTGCATATTTCACTCCTTTCTGTACAAGAGTAAATTTACATTGTGGATGGTGAAGGCTATTTTTGCCCATAATGTTGAATTTATTTATGCTACTATTATTTTCAAAGAGTGCCTAGTTCTGCACCTTAAAGAATCAAATGTCACGAATTACGCACTGAAAAGGGAATTAGTTTCAAAAAAGAAATTAGCTACTACATTTCTAAAGTATCCTCAGTACAGTTTCTCCAGTGAGGTTTGGCAGAAATTTGAAAAGTTCTATGTAACCACCACCAAAACTTAATAGGCATCAGTAAAGGAGCCCTTCATAATAACAAGGATCTCAAAAATGGAGGAACATCCACACCAAAGATTCCACATGTGAAAAGAAACAATTATTTGAAGCTTGGCAAGAACTCCGATACAGATAGGAAATCTTACAAAGAGGCTAAGAAAATATTCTGTAGAACGGTTGACACTGAGAAGGAAAAAATGAGTTTAACCTGTGTAAATAAATACAAAAAGGAAAAACAGGCAGAACAGCAACAAAGACTTCAAAACCATAAAGTACATCAAAGACAGCAATAGCACACTACTGACAGCTGATGAGGATATATGCAAAAGATGGCATGAATATTATAATCTTCTAATGAAAAGTTTCCATGACAGCCAGAGCAAACAAGCTGATAACATCTGGTCCTGTAAATGAAATCACTGCAGCAAAAGGAAAACTACTATTATTCAAAATGAAAAACAACAAATCGAGTGCACCACATCAAATACCTGGTCAAGTGTTGAAAGAACTGGAAGATGTTGAGGAGAGATGGCTCGTAAGACTGCTGAACATTCTGAAAAGCAAGAACATGCTGAACATGTGGAAAAGTGGCACACTAATTTCCTTCTACAAAAACAAAGGAGATGTATGTGACTGAAAACTTGAGGGGCACAAAACTCATGTTTCATACCCTTAAAATCTGGGAAAGAATCCTTGAAGACTCCCTAGCTTAACTTATATCATTAACAGAAAATCAGTTACGATTCCCAGCAGGAAAGGGAACCACAGATGCTAATCATGCAATAAGATTTGTAATGCAACAATCTTTCAGCGGAAACTCCAGGCTGGAATATCTACATGTATGGAAAAGACAGATTGCTACTTACCATAAAGATGACACGTGAAGTTGCAGACAGGCACAATTAAAAAGACACTTGCACATCAGCTTTCGGCCACAGCCTTTGTCAGAAAAAGATAAGGAAACCCCACCTCACACACACACACACACACACACACACACACACACACACACACAAAAGTACACCTCATGCACAGATGACTGCCAGCTCGGCAGGTCGCAACATAATGCTACAGATGGTGGTCACGTGTGCATGAGGTGGCTTAGTTTTGTGTGTGTGTGTGTGTGTGTGTGTGTGTGTGTGTGTATGTGCGCGCATGCACGTGTGTGTGTCTCTCAATCTTTTTCTACTGAAGGCTATGGCCAAAAGCTAATTTCTAAGTGGTTTTTAATTATGACTGTTTGGAGCTTCACGTGTCACCTACATGGGAAGTAGCAATCTATCTTTTCCTTAAACTGTTAATATTCAACTTATTACGTACATGTGCAATGACGTCTAAACTTGCTTCCAAAGTTCTGCAGCAATATCAAAGAGCTTTGACATTCATGTGGGTGCACATAAGGAAAGATCTGTAATTTCTTATTGTCTAATGTTGTAATTAATTATCTAACTGCAAAGATACGGAAACCAACACTGTCAAATCTAATGTATGCTGATGATGTAACCATTCTATCTGATAATAACTAGGAAGTTCAAGAGAACTTTCAGGAGTGCAGAACGGAACTGGAAACGAATGTTCATGACGTGCAACTTCACCCACAATGCCAAAAAAACAACAGATATCGAGCTCGATAATGTCAAACTTCCAATGGTTAAAAATTTCTAAGTATCTGGACTCATTAATAGCAGAGAACACATGAAGCTAAACAGGCATCACTCAAAGAATAACTTTTGGTTGGAACAAGCGACATTTGCTTTTAGCGGTTCTGTTTAATGCAAAAATGACTATAAAAACAAAATGCAAAATTTATAAAACAGCTGCAAGACTAGTGCTACAGTATGACAGAGAAGTCTGGCTCACTAACAAACACAGCATACAGTAGAAATGCATGTTAGAATGAATAGGAGGAGAAACAGTGAAAGCAAGAATGTGCAATGAATTATAAGTGCTATATCTAAAGCCATCCCTTTAGTATCCCCACCAGTGGACACTGTGATGGGGGGCAGATGAGCTGACATGGTTATTGAGGCAGAATAGTGCATACAACTGCCATAGCATGTAACTTGTGGTATGGGCAGACTCACTGCTAAATATGTGTATCTAATGGCAGGAGCAAGTTGGGCGTGGCAGTTCTAACGCTGAGTTCAGCCACCAGGTACCTCGCCTTGTGCCTCATGCCATTTCAGTCTGCTTAGTCATAAGCCGCCCATGCCTGCTGTGTGTTGTTTTATCCCAACGCATGTCTCTATGCAGTTTCCAACTTTCTGCTTCTTCATAGCTTGACTCACATGGCGATTTTTCCATTTCTGTTTGCTGGGTTCTGTTCCCAGGCTTGTTACTGAGCCACCAACAGCCCGTAACGTACCTTGTGCCAACAATGTTGTTTAGCAGCACTGGCATACCTGTTCAGATACTAAAGTGGGGTTGAAGGATGTTCTTATGTGTATCATGTTTATGGTTCCCACTCCCACAGTGTTAATTTTGTGCCAATACAGATATGGCATTTCTGCAATGCTGGGTGGGACAGTTGCGACTACAGGAGGAGGAGGAGGAGGAGGAGGAGCAGCAGCAGCAGATTCTGCTACACCAGAATGCAGAATTGCTTCACACCGATGCCACACTGGTAGCAGGACAGATGCACGCTGTCCTGGTTGCACTGCCAGGTAAGGCAAATCGTAGATCCAGTTGATAGAGCCACCTTGTTATCGTCCATTAGTGCAGTTTATACAAAGTTGTGCAATATTTTAAGTGCTCCAGAGAGCCTTGGAAACTCCTCTTTGACAAACTTTGTTGGCTACTTAAACAATATTTTGGACGTCAAATCCATGTGCTGGTGGTGGTGGCATGGTTGCAAATTAACCAGCACCAAAAGCAGCCCTAGCAGTCATATGCGGCCTGGATTGCCAATTTGCAGGTTTTCTTGTGCATGTATTGTTCTGAGTGTCACATGTGCACTACCACACATGAGGACTCACTAATCAGGGTGTGACTGTCCGGTTAATATCTGATCCCAACGTCTAATCTAGAGCCTTCACCGTGTTGGAACCTTGTTTAGCCAACATTGCCCAGATTATGGAATCACATGAGCTAATAGAGCAGCAAGGGATATCCTTTCCCAACAACTGGCAGGTAATGCAATTAGGTGTGCACGCTAAGCAGCCAGCACTGCCTCATGGAGTTCCCCAGGCGGCAGGCTTACCAGGTGCATTCCATTACATACAAGTAACTGGAATGCATCTGCTGGCAACATTCTGTCGAACTGCATCATGCTAATTACATATTATTACAAAATTGACTGAAGCAGTAGAAATTATTTCACAAAAGTTTATTTCATTGTAAGGACTCTACAGAAGAGCAGCATTTACAAAACTTGCGGACTGTTTACCAACACCTTCTGGAGAATGGCCTTCATCATATGTCGTAAAAGTGCAGATTTTTCTCCCAAAAAGTGCAATTTTTTGGCACTTGCACATAGCAAATATGGCTTCATCCCTAAGGCTGAGCACATCAAAGTCATCATCAAACTGCCAGCATACATGAACTTGATCAAGCTCCAGTCTTCTTCCCACTGAATGAATGGGCAAGCCCTCTTTCTCAGTAATTATTGCAATGACATTTGTTACCACTCCACCATAGAGCATGCAAATACTGATGCATTAACACAGCCACCAGTGGGGCCCAATCCAGAGCTCAGTTGACAATAGGCTCTCACATTTGCATTGGACAATACTTTGCAACAAACATTGTCTGATTTTCTGCTGACAGCACAAGATGTTGCCACCACCACAGTGCTATCCTATTTTCCAAAAAATCATTTCAACTGTCCAGGTGGGTTGGCCAGAGCATGTCTCTCCAGATACGAATCTGAAGTAGCGCAACATCATGTCTACTGAGCTGTATTTGATGGACACATTGAACAACTGGTGCAGGCTTGTGTAGCCTATAGAGCCAGGCTGCACTGCCACACCAGTTTTCCCATTGGCTGGTCCTAGAGCAAAGCACACACTTCGATTACGCAGTTCCATTTTTGGGCAGCATGTGGATGATGGTCGTCAATGTCTTGTCACATTCGCTGTACATAGCCGAGCTTTCCTCCACATTGTTGACTGCTGCTTGTTGGTCGTTTTTGCCATCGAGGAATTCCCCAGGATCCTTGTGTCCAATTAAGGTCAGTAATTTGTGCTGCACAAGTGAAGGCTTTTGTGTTTGCAATGGTGTCCAGCATTTGACTACTGCCCCACTTCAACTGATGTCTTAACTCAAAGATGGAGTGCTTCATATGTATGTCCAAGACCCAAATGAAGAAGTATGTGTGTGCCTCTTCCCACAATGGTGCATAGTTGAGGTCTCTGGCTCCATACCAAGCAATGCCAATCAGCAGATGCAATCTGATAGAATGTTTGCATAGGCACCAATTACAGAGTCTCTTGGACTTGGTGCAGCCTGACTCAGCATGTCCCGGACACCATGGCCTGCTCTGCTGCATCCCCCCCCCCCACCCAAGGACTGCCATTCTGCCATTTTATTATGCTCTTTTGGCCACCATTAGAGGTGGCTGCTGGGTATTGTGGTGGGCCACAAAGGCCATCAATTATTTGTGGTAGATGTTGGTCGGGAGCAGCTGACCCATCATACAAATCAGTTGCACCCACACTGTACTCCCCTGTTGCCATCTCCTTCATGCCCTCTGCTGCCTCTCATTCACCTGTGGCCTTTGACCCCAGCAAGGCTCACTTCTGTACCTGCTGCGGTGGACCCCATGGACTTTGACCCATCCTCTGCCTTATCTATCCCTTTGCCACTGGATATTATCTCACCTCCGCCACAGCCAGAAGACTAACCACCAGCCTCTACACCATTCTGCCCCTCCGGCAGAGACAGTAACATCAACATTTTCTTCTTTGGTAGCCAGTTTACTGCTCGGGCCTCTGCCACTCTCTCCAGTTCTGCACTGGAGGTCACAGCCCAAGCCTAGCCTTTTTTGGTCATGTGAATTTTTCAGAATGGAGGGATTTAGTATTCCCACCAGAGGACATCACAATGGAGGCAAATGAGCTGGCATAGTCCTCACCACAGAACAGTGTGGACAACTGCTACGGGATGTGCACGCGATGTGTTGTATGGGCACACCCACTGACTTAAATGTTTACCAACTGGCGGCAGGAAGCCAGTTGGGGCAGTTCTAATGCCGAATTCAACCACCACTGACCTGCCTTGTGCCTTGTAATGTGTGCCATTTCTGTGTGCTCAGTTGTCAGCCACCTGTCTGCCGTTTGTTGTATTTATCCCTTTGCATGTCTCTACACAGCTTTGGAGTTTCTACTTTCCTATAATTTGTCTCACACAACAAGTTTTCATTTCCTCTTGAGGGGTTCTGTTCCCCAGCTTGTCAGGCCACACCAGCTCATACAGTGCCTCATGCTGATAGTGTTGTTTAGTGGCAATGCCACCAGGCCCTAATCTAGATGGCAATTACAGGGGGTGCCAGATTCGTATTCTTGAAGAAAGCAACCTTGTTCCACATATGGCCAGCACTGGTCTATCGATTATTCATATGTTTTAGAAATGCATCCCTGTTGGTTTTTCAACACTTTTGAGCACATTTAAGTTGATTACTAAAGAAATCGTAAGATCACTTTTGAACATGTGAATAGTGTTCGTGACGTCTCTGCTAGGGGAATCCCCGTCACTTCTAGAAATAAAAAACTTTCCTGGGGACAAAAGGTGACAGGGTAATATGAGATACGCCAAATAAACCGCCAATCACTCTTTGTTTACGTGGTTGGCAGAGTGTGCAAATGATCAGAATTATTACAACTATTAGTGAAATCCATAGATTCAGACTACCAGAGTGGAAATAAATGACTAACAGGAATAATAGGTGCAAAAGATTACATGTTATCTTCTCGGAGTATCCAAGAAAATGAAATTTTGACATAAAATTTTTGCCAGATGGCTACATGCACTACTAAGGGACAGTTGTACAGTCAAACCGGCCAACTGGGAGCAGAAAAGGCACCACAGGACACTTTAATTTCCACTGTCGTAGATATAGGTTTGAAGGCTTCCATTGCAAAATATACACATTTGAATGCCACAGAGCGAAATACAGTGACATGCGATAGAGGCACCACGCTTTGGCACACTTAAGAGCAAATAACATGTCTTACATTTCCTCAGACATACATATCTTATTATCAAACTCTACAGAAATGTGTGTGCTACAAAATGAACTTATTTTTGAAAAATAGCATTTTTTTTTTATTTTTGATATCCAATCTCGAGGGGAGGGGGGGAGGGGGGATGGGTGGAGGGGGCACCACTATCAAGTTTTTCCCTGGTTCGGAAATATTATAGATCTATGGCTGGATGTCACAACTGTGCAGATAGTAAAATCTCCACAAAAGAGAAACACTCACAATCCATCCTGATGTGGTACAGTCATATAACATGAAGACTTGAAGATCATATCGGGAGAAAGTGTCTTTTCTATGCCTACAAGGAGGGAAGGGAGTGGAAAACCACAACCCAAAGTGATATGAAGAAGCTAAAACTTAAAGAAGACTATGCCTACAAGTGGGACTGGTGGTGTCACATGAATAGGAAAGCATGATTAGGAAATTCAACCTCAAGTAAAGGCAAAAGACAAGGACAAAGAAGTGCCCAATTCTTCACAACAAATCTCACATGAGAGTAAATGTACTGATAGGCTATTGATACGCACAATTTTTAAAACAATTGCCTACATTAAGTTTGAGGATGGAGCCACTTTTGTACACTGAATGCTTTGTACCTATGGGAGAAACTGCTCCGCAAAACTGTTCCGTATGAAATCAATGAATGGTAGTACGTGACATAACATAATTTTCTAATACTCTCATCACCAAAATCAGCAGTTACACTTAAAGCAAAAGTTACTAACTAAAGCATTTCAAAAGATTTATAATAGTGTCATTTCCAAAGAATGTTCTGATCAACATTTTCAAAGAGAAATTTTGAACAATCAGTTTTGTACATCTCCTGTCCCCTGTGCTGTATTGTTATTGAGGATGACATGTCTTGCAATGTAGTGCACTGAACAAAGTATGCTGTGGACTATTTACTGACAACCAATCAGTAATATTTAAGAATATTTCACTTATTGCTCCTTCCGCTGTTGCAGCTCTAATGAGCTTGATTATGATGCTTGCATCATCAGTAAAGAATACTATTCCTGCTTTATCTGTGTAAGATGGAAGCACAAAGTTGTTCTCAAAATTTAATCCTGTGGAAAAACTAGTAATTTGTTCCATTCAGAAGATGAGTCATCATGAGAGCTGCAAGAGCTCTCTAACATGACCCTTTGCTCCTTACCAGTTAAATACATAGTGAATCAGTCACCTGTGGTCCCTTGAAATCCATAAACTAAGTTTCTCCAAAAGAATATTGAGGTTTTCACAGATAAATGGCTTAGACAAGGAACAAAAAAACCTGGTAGGTGAAATCTTATCATTCCATACTTCAGCATTCTTCTTTGAAACCATATTTCAAAAGCTTCTCTACTCTTCCCGCCAGTGCTGTTTTCAGCCCATGTTTCACTTCTGTACAAGGCTACACTCATGGCAAATACTTATAGAGAAGATTTCATAATAAATTTATACTAAATATTAAAATATTTTTATTTTTCAGAAATGTTTTTCTCGCTGTTGCCAGTCTCAATTTTTTACCCTTTCTACATCTGACATCATCATTTTGCTACCCAAGCAGTAAAAGTAATCAACAACTTTCACTGTCTTTTTGTGCTTGCACATTTTTATGATAAGTGTGTCTGTCATTGTCATTTTCTTATAAAATAATCAATAACTAGGCACTAGCTGCACATAAACTCTTTTGTGATATTTGCACTACTGAATTTGTGCGTGTGGGAGAAGGGCTGCCAACATGGCATGGTCATAAGCACCTTTGTTAAAATAGTGGTTGGATATAGATCCTTTAAAACAATCAAAATACCAATTCGTCTAAAATTTCAATAATTCTCTCCAGTTATCATCCAAATATACTTCTATACAGGCACAGTAAGGTGGTTGTTACATGATACATTTATGAAATATCTACATTTTTCCCATCATCTCTCATGTCGCAGAGTGGGTCTGCGCACCTTCCGCCGCAAAAGTACTGTATTTCAAAATTTCATAAATATCAGGTCGTTGATTGTGACATTTGCTTTTTGATTTCACAAAAACTGATGAATCGTTTATGATACCTATCCCCAAAATTTGTCACTTGGGCTTTCTTTAATTCTAATTTGTCTTCTGAATAAAAAGGAAAAATGATCAATGCACTGAACCATGAGGTTGAGTCAACAAACAATATTAAATGAGTTCAAATTGGAACTGAACAGTCTCAGAAATTACCACTAATCTGTGTGAAGTGTATGTTTCTCATAAAACAAAACTTTTTTTTTAAGATCTGATTCGAAAGAGAATTCATATTACAGATTCCTAGCTGTCACATCAAAACCAAGATTTTGTTAAATACTACAAAAGTTGATAATATTACAAAGTGAAACAAACAAGTACATCACCATGTTGTATCTGAGTATCATCAAAGGCTTTTTTTATTTTGGGGGGGGGGGGGGGGGGGGGAGGGACACGTCTTTTAAGAATAAAGATTTTTAACAAGCAAGGTGCTATTCTGATCATAGTTACTTAACTAATACTGTATATAGTGGTGTTACCTACTATGTTATAAAAGTTTATGGAAATATGTTAATAATTAAGTTCAATAATAACTTTCGTGGACTTTAAAAAAGTATACGACTGTATCCATAGACCTTGATTGTTAAAGATCTTAAGAAAATCGGGCTCCATACAAAATTAATCAAATTGATGGAACTCACCTTAACCAAAAGTCAAGTTCAGGGGGGAACTCTCTGAGCCATTCATCATACAAACAGGTTTAAGACAAGAAGATTGCTTGGCACATCCAAATTGGAAGACCCAAAGATAGCATAAGTTTAAATTGTCTAGGATTTGCTGTTGACCTTGCTCTCTAGTACAACAATATTTAGCAAACCAAACAACAAGTTATCTCACTACAGGAAATAGCACAGAAAACTGGTCTTGGAATACCTTTTGAAAAAACAGTCATCATGTTAACTGACGCACCACTCATAAACAAAATTGCCATAGGAACCCAAGAAATCAAAATTGTAGATAAATTTATATATCTGGGAGAAATAATAACATATAACCTCAATGAAAAGCCAACATGGCATAACAGAATAAACAAATTGACTAGAGCACAATATATTACCAAGAACACCTACAACAAAAAGAGCCTGCCAATAGCAACAAAATTAAAACACTACAAAACAGCCACTCAATCAGAAATAACATACCCAAGTGAAACCATCTTCAAAACAACTAACACTGCACAAATAGACAAAATACTCAAACTAGAGAGAAGAATCATCAGAACATGCATCAACAAATCGTACCAGATAGATGGACACTGGAGAGTAGCTATAAATGAAACAGTCTACAAGGAAATAAAACCGGTGATGAGTACAATCAGGAAGAAACGCATTTCATTTTTCGGACATCTAACCAGAACACCAGAGAACAGGATCATCAGGAGAATAATAGAAAAATTGTTGAATAGTAAGTGCAACATTAAGTGAATTACAGAAATTAAGGAAGATATGAATGAGCTTCAGATTACACTGGAAGACCTAAGAAACAAATTGACAAAAATCAGGAAACTCACAGACAAACAAACCAGACTGCAAATGAGAATCAACAAACAGACAATAGGACGGGTGATTTCCGATGAAAAAAGAAGGATGAGCTCTGAGAGAATGAAGAAGTAATGGGCTGACAGGAAACTGAAAAATTCTTTGTATAAAGTTGGCTAGAGCAATCCAATAAAGGCCATAAAATGTAAATAATAATAATAAAGTTCAAACTAGCAAAGTCATTAATTAGCAATTTCTATATAATGTTTTTAAGATAAAAAAATAAATTAGATTTTTATGGGACTTTTTTTCCAAAATGTAGAGAGCGAGGAGCATTCCTCCTTTTCTTACCCATATTTCAGCTTATTGTTTGTGCAACAAACTAGGTTGTAGTGCAAGTAAAAAATCAAACTCAAAAAATAACAAGCAATCTTAAAGCACAGCACTCAATCTGTATGAGCATACAGACGTAACATGGTTATTATTCTGAAATGTTCTTGAAATGTGAATGTAACAACTAAGAGCAGACTACAATAATAACTCAAGATTTAAAAAATTATAAACTTCTTCCAAACATTTTGGTAACAGGTAGGATATTTCACAGAATCTTAGTAGACTTAAAATATTTGTCTCATTGCCTGTTAAAATAGGGACCAGATCCACAGGTAAACTAGAACCTATCCTAAGGTCAGCAAAAAAAGTTAAAACGTGGTGCATTGTAACACATATGCTATAAGCACTACACATGTCACTGGGGCAAGAAGCCATGGGTCATGGGTCTGTATCCTCTCCAGAGAAGAATGGGAAATAAAATCTAAATGGTTGAAAGTAAGAAATGATATTCACATAGCTGACTTTATGAGTTACAGCTTGTTGTCTGTCACTTCCCTTTATTCTGCTAGTAATAACTTTCTCTGTTGGGTACATTAATTGTAGTGTTCCCAACACACACAATTGGACCAATTGAGAAATTTCTTCCCTTGATTACATCATCTGTTCCAGTGCCATCAGGATCACATACAACTCAGTACTAATGACATTAAGTGGGTTTGTAAGTATAAAACCACAGGCACAGTCAGGGAGGAGGACTGAACAGCCAGGAGTGTTCCATGGTTTGAGCTGTCAGTACACACTACGATCAAATAGCGGTCCTTACCGAAAGTATTTTAAGAAAAAAAAGGCTTAAAAATTACACAGGACTGCATTCTTTTTTAAAATATATCCAGGTGTAGAATAATTCTGGATCTTTTAAAAATTTAGGTCTTGTACTTCAACCTCAGCATAAAACATATATTTTTCATGTCCGTTTCTAATAAAAACTTCTTTGCATGAAAGGCAAAGAGCATTCTTGCTAACTGGCAGCTGTTAAAGGGCTGTTTGAAAGATGGGTGAACAACAGTACTGTATGTAGATGGATTTAGATATGATTGCATGTTTGTATTCACTTATCAATTCCAAATGGATGTGTGTCGCTTCGAGACTGAGGAAGTGAGGCAACATGTCCCAGGAATCATGTATGTTAAAACTGAAACTGGATGTATCCATTGAAAATACCAAAACTGCTTACAGACAGCTATGAGGAATTTAAAAGTGGCAACTGATTCACAACAGTGAAACAAGCTCACTAACATTATTGCCACATGTATAAAATTATTATAAGCAAAGTCATGAATATATTTAATTGACACACTGTTCAGTAGTTCTTGGTATCAACTAAGGGTTGAAGAAGTCTTAATTTTGTTAATGTCATGGATAGTCCGAGAAGGAATGCCAAAACCGTGATTTTTCCATATGCAAACTATTACTGCCAGCCTGATATTCCCATCCTATTATACTATCTATTGATACCCTTTTTTGACTAATGTAAGACTGCAGCGCCTAGGTGTACAAAGTATGTTGTTCCTTTTTAATAACTGCACGAAGCCAGTTATTATGGCTATGATCAGAACTGCATAACGTCATATGAAGTGGTTAATAAACCAAGAGCATTTGGTGTATATACAGTGTTATTACAAATGATTGAAGCGATTCACAGCTCTACAATAACTTTATTATTTGAGATATTTTCACAATGCTTTGCACACACATACAAAAACTCAAAAAGTTTTTTTAGGCATTCACAAATGTTCGATATGTGCCCCTTTAGTGATTAGGCAGACATCAAGCCGATAATCAAGTTCCTCCCACACTCGGCGCAGCATATCCCCATCAATGAGTTCGAAAGCATCGTTGATGCGAGCTCACAGTTCTGGCACGTTTCTTGGTAGAGGAGGTTTAAACACTGAATCTTTCACATAACCCCACAGAAAGAAATCGCATGGGGTTAAGTCAGGAGAGCGTGGAAGTCATGACATGAATTGGTGAGCATGATCTCCACCACGACCAATCCATCAGTTTTCCGATCTCCTGTTTCGGGAATGCCGAACATCATGATGGAAGTGCAGTGGAGCACCATCCTGTTGAAAGATGAAGTCGGCGCTGTCGGTCTCCAGTTGTGGCATGAGCCAATTTTCCAGCATGTCCAGATACATGTGTCCTGTAACATTTTTTTCGCAGAAGAAAAAGGGGCCGTAAACTTTAAACCGTGAGATTGCACAAAACACGTTAACTTTTGATGAATTGCGAATTTGCTGCACGAATGCGTGAGGATTCTCTACCACCCAGATTCGCACATTGTGTCTGTTCACTTCACCATTAAGAAAAAATGTTGCTTCATCACTGAAAACAAGTTTCGCACTGAACGCATCCTCTTCCATGAGCTGTTGCAACCACGCCGAAAGTTCAAAGCGTTTGACTTTGTCATCGGGTGTCAGGGCTTGTAGCAATTGTAAACGGTAAGGCTTTTGCTTTAGCCTTTTCCGTAGTACGTTTAGCTCCCTGCTTGCTTTATTCGTCGACTTCCGCGGGCTACGCGTGAAACTTGCCCGCACGCATTCAACCGTTTCTTCGCTCACTGCAGGCCGACCCGTTGATTTTCCCTTACAGAGGCATCCAGAAGCTTTAAATTGTGCATACCATCGCCGAATGGAGTTAGCAGTTGGTGGATCTTTGTTGAACTTCGTCCTGAAGTGTCGTTGCATTGTTATGACTGACTGATGTGAGTGCATTTCAAGCACGACATACGCTTTCTCGGCTCTTGTCGCCATTTTGTCTCACTGCGCTCTCGAGCGCTCTAGTGGCAGAAACCTGAAGTGCAGCTTCAGCCGAACAAAACTTTATGAGTTTTTCTACGTATCTGTAGTGTGTCGTGACCATATGTCAATGAATGGAGCTACAGTGAATTTATGAAATCGCTTCAATCATTTGTAATAGCCCTGTATTTAAAATGTATAAACATTATGTCAAATTTCATAATGTTGCTCAAATTGTAAGTTGTTGCATAGGGTGACGTAGTGGTCAGGTAACGAAGGTTTTAAACAAGCAACCACTGTGGTGCTGGTGGTATCCTGGTCTTCACCTTTTGGTTGTGCAGCCAGAATGTTGCTTGGGTATAAGTGTTATATCAGACTTAGAAATATTTTGGTGTCAATATACTTTAGGACTTATAATATTTCAGAACTCTGACTGCTAGTTATCTTAGAATCATAGCTGGGGGGGGGGGGGGGGGGGTTATCAGTGACTGAATATTTATGACTGTTTTACACTTGGTACTGTTTAAAGATTTATATGCAGCTGTTTTAAGTTTTCTTTGTAGTGTTTAGTGATTCTATTGCTCCGTTTCAAGCCTTGAGTTCACGCTTCTTACTGTCTGCAGATGTTCTTGTGGCAACTCCTTCCATCGCCTCCATCTGTAGCAGCAGACGAAAGGCTGCATAGACTGGAAACCAGCCCCCCAACACTGGTCACTTCCACCAGGGGGAGAACTTATACAGCCAGGCTTTCTGGATGCAAGGCATGCCGAACCGTCACTCGATCAGTCTCTTGTTTGCTCCAACGAGGCAACATCTCAGGCCGTGCTCTTGGCAGCTCGCCCATGTCACGCAACTTGGTCCACGTCATCGTTCGCTGCATTTCACTGGGGTATGTGCTAACTGCAGAATTCTTATCCCGCACTCGTCACTGACCTGTCACAGTCTGTTTAATAAGAGGACTGCTACTGCATTTTTTCCACACCACCTTCTCATACTCTCTCTCCTCAAGGTGCTTCTACTGACTATAGGTTTAAAAAGCCTGATGCCGGACGCCCAGTTCGTCCTTCCGGTATCAGCAATTGGAATACTACATGCAGTGTAGTGAAAATACTGCAGTGAAGTGCAGTGCGTGCCATGACTACCAGGCTGATTTATCACTATTCTATCCCTGGCCGTTGTGGCACCCCTTTGCCACCAAGCATGCCACTGAAGCGGTTTCCCACATCACTGGACGACACCGAACAAAGGTTGTAAGCCACCCATGGTCTACCTGGCCCAGACGCTCCTCGATTAGGAGGTATTCAACTCATTTCAAATTATACTGTAGTCTTTAGCTTTTGGGTTAAAATGTTAGAACCAGCCTGTGTGGCTCTTCCCGGCACACCCCATCATGTATTGCTGTTTTCCTTATCTAGCACACTACTTAGGCATGTGCGCCCCTTAGGTGTATAAAAGGACATGTACATCATTCCTTCACTGGTGACCCCCCTTTAAATCACAGTGCTGAGTCTCACTACCGAAACACACTAGTTTTCCTATTTTTATTATCCTGATTAGCACAAACCACGTGGTCAAAAAATCAGTTCCCGTAGGGTTGGCTGGAAGCATCTCACTTGCACCCCCATCCACTCCTTACCCTCTCCACCATCCTGCAACCCTCCAACACATGCCACCCCTCCACTCGCATAACTACTCCTCACCCAGCATACTGGCCCCTGACCTCTACCAGATTCTGGTGCACCTGAGCTCTGCTATGACAGCACATACTGCCAGCGTTGCCCACCTACACTTCAAACACGTTCATCTTGACACTGTCGGCCCACTATGCTCCTATAATGGGTATTGATGTCTGCTGACAATTATTGACAGATTTACTCACTGGCCGGAGGCCACCCCTATCCCTAGACATTTCAGCGAAATTGTGGCTGCAGTGTTTGTTCAGACCTGGGTGTCCGGCTTCAGTAGCCCATGCAACGTCACTAAGGATAGTGGGTGCCAGTTCACCTCAGCCCTCTTCTGATCTCTGGCAGCCACCTGTAGCTCCAGTTTCCACCATACCTCCAGCTACCACCCTGCAGCTAACAGTATCGTGGAGCAGTTCCAGTGCACACTTAAAGCCGCCCTCATGTTATTCTTCTGAATGGTCTGCTGCCCTACCCCTGGTACTTCTCAGCCTGTGGATCACACACAAAACCAACCTGAGAGCTTTGGGTGCTGAGCTGGTATACAGACAGCAACTCACCATTTATGGTAATATTTTGGAAGCAACCCTGCTCCCTCCTGACAGCACCAACCCAGGTTTCATTCAGCAGCTCCAGGGCTACTTGGCCCACTGCAACAAACACCTCTGCAGTGGCACGGTGTGCTCCCCACCTCCATCCACCGTGACCTCACAGTATGCATACCAGCCGCTACTCAGCCCTTAGTATTCGAGCCCGCACTTGGTGTTGCAACACGGGGAAAGGACATTCTCCATTCATCTGAATGGGCCCACGACAATTGTCATCATAGACAGACTCGAGCCAGCCTACATCCTAGAGCCCCCTCCAGCTAACAAGCACAGCACCATTGAGGTAGAGTTGCCCCCACCTACCACTGGATCCAGTTACAGCACCATCAGCATTGTGCCTGATACAATGCAGGCCAATACCGTTCTCTCTGCTGTCCCTGATTTGCCACCGGCCAATGCAACCCCCAATGCCAAGTCTAACACACCACCAGTCAATGCTCCTCTGGTCCACCACCAACCGACTACACGAATGACACACCTATCAGAGCCTGGGAATATGATGTCGCTGCCACACTACCCTTTTCACAGCCTCCAGCTGATATAGATAGTGCCCTACACCACAAGTGCCCACCACGCTCAACAAAGTGTCGTCACCGTCGCCACTAACACCTGCACTGGAGCAGTGATGCAAATTCACATGCTCCCAATGCAGCACACAAGAGCTGCCCATGCCCCTCCTCTCACCAGAAACCACAGCACGAACACGGCAGCAATGATCTGTGCATGCCCCACAGCAAGCATTGTCAGTCGGCTTCCAACACCCCTCTGCACAGTTGACATCAGTGTTTTCCTCTTGAAAGGAGGGAACTGTGTGTCAGCTCCTTCCATCACCTCCATCTGTAGCAGCAATGACGAGCTGTGTAGGGTGGAAACCAGCCCCCCAATACCCTCACTGGTCACTTCCACCAGAGGGAGAACTCAAAGACAATCATGCTTTCTGCATGCGAGGTATGCCAACTGTCGCTCAAGCGGTCTCTTCTTCTGATCCAATAAGGCAACATCCGCAGCCATGCTCTTGACAGCTTGCCTGCACAATGCCATGTGGTTCACATCTTCATCCACCATATTTCGCCGGGGTATGTGCTAAGTGTAGAAATTTTATCCTGCGCTCATCGTTGTTCTGCTGCAGCCCATTTAATAAGAGGAGCGCTAGTGCATTTTTTTCATGCTGCCTTCCCACGCTGTGTCTCCTCAAGGTGCTTCTACTGACTACAGGTGTATAAAGCCGGATGCCCAGTTCATCCTCCCGGTATCAGCAACTGGAATACTGCTTGCAGTATAGTGCAAACAGTGTGGTGAAGTGCAGTGCACGCCAGTATTACTAGGCTGATTTATTACTATTCTACACCAACCATTTTGGCTCCCCTTTGCCGCCAACTGCGTCATTGAAGCAGTTTTCCCACACTGCCAGACGACACTGAAAAAAGGTTGTAAGCCACCCGTGGTCACCCGGTCCAGGTCCTCCTTGATTAAGAGGTATTTAGTTCGTTTCTAATGTTACTGTAGTCATTAGCTTTTGGGCTAATACGTTAGAAACAGCCCACATGGCTCTTCCGGCACAGCCCTTGCTTTACTGCCGTTTTTCTTACCTAGCCCACCATTCAGGCATGTGCACCCCTTAGGTGTATAGAAGGGCACATAAATCAGTCCAGTCTGACTGAACAGCAAATTAATCATCTGTGCTCTCCTGAAACTATCTTGTGTTCAGTTAGCAATCTATGTGAGGCCACTTTTCAAATAAATATATCTGTGTGTGTGTGTGTGTGTGTGTGTGTGTTTCTTTGAACAACATATATTCAAAGATTAACCCATCTGTTTGCATATCACATTATTATCCTACAGGGTTGTTTCTTAAGATTTATCCTTTAATGATATATATTCATTTATTTCAGATTTGATTAGTTTCACTAAAGTGCTTCATAAGTGAAACATACTTACATAAGGGCTTAAAGCAACTGAGCACGATCGAACCCTTTTTCACTAAGTGAGCTACTCTGAAATTTAAGGTCATGTACTTGCCCTCAGTTGGTTCTTAAAATTTGTAGTAGCCCCACTTTATAGCAATTGGTAGGAGCTAGCAGTGTTGTTCTTGTTGTTTATTTGTATCATCAGGGATAAATAATATATTTATCAATAGACCATGAAGTTTCAGATAGTAAAATACAGCATTTTACCCAAAATACAAAGACTGTACTAAAGTCCAGGTGTGACCACAAGCCTACTCCAATATTCTTTGTTTTGGTAGATAAACATGAAATAGAAAAAAAAGGTTAACTCTCACATATGACAGGGAAATTTGATAAATGATGCTGTACTAATTGTACCTCACAAAACTTAACTTGAAGAAATATGAAATAATGATTATACATGTATTATGAGAACTGTTGAAATTCAGATCATCGAGAAACTGTACACCACTTCTGACTTCACACTATTCTAGACTGGACCTGCAGAGGCAAATGAAATAACATTTATGCTGTAAGCAAATGTCAGAAACCATCATTAAAACAAACACTATTAACTATAATAGAATCATTTGCTTCTTTCAGTTACTTCTCTTATGAGTCTCACTGATACTGTCACAGACTTGCATCAAGGGTGTTTCTTTGAACAACATACACTCCTGGAAATTGAAATAAGAACACCGTGAATTCATTGTCCCAGGAAGGGGAAACTTTATTGACACATTCCTGGGGTCAGATACATCACATGATCACACTGACAGAACCACAGGCACATAGACACAGGCAACAGAGCATGCACAATGTCGGCACTAGTACAGTGTATATCCACCTTTCGCAGCAATGCAGGCTGCTATTCTCCCATGGAGACGATCGTAGAGATGCTGGATGTAGTCCTGTGGAACGGCTTGCCATGCGATTTCCACCTGGCGCCTCAGTTGGACCAGCGTTCGTGCTGGACGTGCAGACCGCGTGAGACAACGCTTCATCCAGTCCCAAACATGCTCAATGGGGGACAGATCCGGAGATCTTGCTGGCCAGGGTAGTTGACTTACACCTTCTAGAGCACGTTGGGTGGCACGGGATACATGCGGACGTGCATTGTCCTTTTGGAACAGCAAGTTCCCTTGCCGGTCTAGGAATGGTAGAACGATGGGTACGATGACGGTTTGGGTGTACCGTGCACTATTCAGTGTCCCCTCGACTATCACCAGTGGTGTACGGCCAGTGTAGGAGATCGCTCCCCACACCATGATGCCGGGTGTTGGCCCTGTGTGCCTCGGTCGTATGCAGTCCTGATTGTGGCGCTCACCTGCACGGCGCCAAACACTCATACGACCATCATTGGCACCAAGGCAGAAGCGACTCTCATCGCTGAAGACGACACGTCTCCATTCGTCCCTCCATTCACGCCTGTCGCGACACCACTGGAGGCGGGCTGCACAATGTTGGGGCGTGAGGGGAAGACGGCCTAACGGTGTGCGGGACCGTAACCCAGCTTCATGGAGACGGTTGCGAATGGTCCTCGCCGATACCCCAGGAGCAACAGTGTCCCTAATTTGCTGGGAAGTGGCGGTGCGGTCCCCTACGGCACTGCGTAGGATCCTACGGTCTGGGCGTGCATCCGTGCGTCGCTGCGGTCCGGTCCCAGGTCGACGGGCACGTGCACCTTCTGCCGACCACTGGCGACAACATCGATGTACTGTGGAGACCTCACGCCCCACGTGTTGAGCAATTCGGCGGTACGTCCACCCGGCCTCCCGCATGCCCACTATACGCCCTCGCTCAAAGTCCGTCAACTGCACATACGGTTCACGTCCACGCTGTCGCGGCATGCTACCAGTGTTAAAGACTGCGATGGAGCTCCGTATGCCACGGCAAACTGGCTGACACTGACGGCGGCGGTGCACAAATGCTGCGCAGCTAGCGCCATTCGACGGCCAACACCGCGGTTCCTGGTGTGTCCGCTGTGCCGTGCGTGTGATCATTGCTTGTACAGCCCTCTCGCAGTGTCTGGAGCAAGTATGGTGGGTCTGACACACCGGTGTCAATGTGTTCTTTTTTCCATTTCCAGGAGTGTATATTCAAAGATTAACCCATCTGTTTGCAGACCACATTATTATCCTACAGGGTTGTTTCTTAAGGTTTATCCTTTAATGATATATATTCATTTATTTCAGATTTGATTAGTTTCACTAAAGTGCTTCATAAGTGAACCATACTTACGTAAGGTCTTAAAGCAACTGAGCACGATCGAACCCTTTTTCACTAAGTGAGCTACTCTGAAATTTAAGGTCATGTACTTGCCCTCAGTTGGTTCTTACCTAATAGATAATGTTGAGCAAATAACACATGACAGGCGTAGTGAAATTCCGTCCTCAGACAAGGCAACTATTGACTCAGTTACTGATGCTAACCATAGGAACTGTTCTTAAATAAAGTTGTCATCATGAAATTAATGTGTTTTTTTTAAGCATACAACTTGTTTGTGGACATCATCATCATAAGTATATCCCTAACATTATTAACAAATGACATTTTTAAAGGTAGTTACTGTTTCTTACATAGCAATTTTGTTCCAGAATCTTTTGTATTCAGATAAAGTTGTTTGATGGTTTACTGTCTGTATAACTTGATAAATATCTTAACTATGGACTGGTTCAACCTCACAAGTGACACACTTTATACATTCTTAAGACGGCATGAGAGTGTGTGGTGCAGATGGATATGCAACACCATCACCTGCAGTAACATAGCAAGTAATTTCGACAGCACCCGTTACATTACCGATAGGTTAAGGCTAGTGGCTGCATCATTGCCTCCATGACGATGTTTTTCAACAAGATAATTCAAGACCACATGCTGCCTGTGCTATCCTGACCTAAATGATACATAAGGTATTCAATTGCTACCCTGACCAGCACATTCTCCAGATCTCTCATCGATTGAAAACATTTGCTCATGGGGAGTGATTACATCACGCAGAATAATTTGACATTATATCAGCAAGTTTCCACTAAATCCTTTTTTGGAGGCAACTGGAAGGTCTGTCTTAGACCAAAACATACACAACCACCTCCACATGATCAATTTGGCCTCAATATATGATAAATAATAAAAGGTTCTCTTCACTGGCTAGTACACAATTTGTATGATACCTGGGTATTATTGCAGAAAAGTGTGGAGTTACGTATTACTAGTGCATCTCTCAGGCATGTAGTCTCACATGTTCAATGAGGATGTGGGTCATTCACGTTTTCTGTCAGTATCACGCATGGATGCTGGATTCCTCACATTATCAAGCATAATTTGAGGGCTGTGCAGATCTACAGCCAACATTTTAACTCTTGACTTGTCTTTTAGGGTGGCTATAGTCATGCACATTATGCCCACCTCGTGAACACAATCCTTCAGGAGGCAGGAATCAACTGAATGAAGTTTCTATATTATCTGCTGACTTGATCTGAACCGAGCAAGCTTAGGCCCAGTTGAAACTATCAGAACATCATAGCAAAAACCCTCCTAATACAGTGACATCAGGAGGGCTACTGTTGGAGAGTGGGAAAAGCTTGAGTAAATGACTATCACCTTATGGACAGCGTGCCAAGGAGGATCTAAACATTTTACCTCGCACAACAGTACTTATTTCACCCAGTACTTATTTCACAGCAAAGGCTTTTTTAGGCTTATTCTTTCATTACCAGCATTTCTTAAATCGAAGCCAATCATATTCGGATATATGCAGATAGCGAAGAACTTTTTTGAGCAGTTTGAATTCAGATGATGCCAATTGTTTGGATGTAACCTCATAGGTAGCAGATCTTCAAATTCACCAAAAACTTATTTCCTTCTTCCATCTTTAGGGAAGGTGTCTCCACTGTCCCTCCATATGTAACACACTATTCTCCATCCTTGAGTGCTTTGTCATGAAGGTAAGTTTAGCTGGGATATTCAAAGCCCCATACATCTGATTAGAAGTTATAGCTTGAATATGAGGTCCGTATCCAGGGCACACTAGTGCAGCTCCACTGTGGCTCACATTCCTTAGTGCCTCACAATGGGAAGCCATGTAAAACATTACTTTAGTGTAAAGTAAGCTAAACAAACCAAATACAGGTATGAGGAATAAACTTCTAAGATACTATGATGTATGTGGTTAAATTTACCAAATGCTCTACTGACAAAGCAGCATGCAGATATGAGGCAAATTAAGATCACAATAGTATTAGTCAGATTGTATGGATCAATACAGAACTATATTTTACGAATTTGTACAAAAATTCACTGGAAAGGCATGGCAGAGTCAACATCTTTTACTAGGATGAAGCAATTAAATAAATACTAGCAGTGATATGACGTTAAAGGTAATAGAAAATAATGCATAAAAAGACTTGTGGCAATAATAAAACAAAAACAAGCAAATGCACAATGTGGTATACTGTTTTCTCAGGAGGCTAAGTTAGTTAAAAGTTGTGGCAGTATTGCCAATGATTCCAGAAATGCACAATACTCTGGTGATACCACCATCATGTAACTACTTCTCTAAGCCACCTCCCACAAAAATAAGCTGCCTGTTAGTATCACTATGTAAAGCGTGTGAAGTAAAAAGTCACGATACCATTAAGATTGGTTTACTTGTCGCAAATCACTAGGCCTTAAGAAAACCAAACATGAGATTCCATGCTTGAACACACTATTTTGATTTACGAAACTCTTCAAACACAAATTCCACCTTTTTCATAAAACAAATGCTTTAGATGAAATGATTCTTCCTCAAACAAAAATGTTACCTGTATGATAAAAGAAAGTCCTGGGCAGCTAGGGGAGAGAGGCAGTAAACGCATGGGACATGAATGTGGCATCAGTGAGCACAAAATGGTGAAAGCAGTGGGAGTCACATGTGGCACACAGTAACATGGAGACATATGATATTGCAGTGTCCATGTTCTTCCAAATTATGCTGCAATGTTCCTGTGGACATATATGCATGTCTGAAGGAACATCGCGTCATAATTTGGAATAACACAGGCACAGCAATATCGTATTTATCTGCAGACAATGGGCAATGGACTTTGATGTAAAATGTCTCACCTGTACGGGACTATACATTATGGAAGTACGAGTACAGGTTGTAGACAAATGGTTGACAACATATGGAAGTTTGGGTCTGGCCATGAGTCATGCTCACACAGCCTAAGCGGGAAAGCTGGGTTCAAGTCCTGGTCCGGCACAAATTTTCATTGTTGTCATTCCATTACGCAGCTGATCCTCATTCATAAACTGTGAACACATTTCATGTATGACGTGGAGAACTGGACTGGGAGAAGGGAGATAAAACAGATGAAGAGAGATACTGTGGAGAGGAGAACATGAGTGCAGAGTGACTGAAGGGTGAAGTTGGGAGCATAAGCAAAGGGGTGTGTATGGATCTGAGACACGAGCATGTTTAGAGTGTGGGTGGAGAGGAGAGGGGTTCTAGACGGCTACATCACAACACTTGCTATCTGAATCCCCTGCCAATAGTCTCTGAATTACAAAAACTGTAATGGTCCTTACAGCACGTTCTTCAATCTCTCAATGTTCCTGCCCTCAAACTTCACTAGCCCATTCCACAGTGATGTCCCATCTGTTCCCATGCTCCCAACTTCACACACACACTGCACTCCCTTCTCTCCGCTGTAGACCCCCAATTAGTTCCATTTATTTACATAACAAGAATTGCACCAAATGAAATATTTCAACTTAAATCAATTATTCCTTTTGTTCCGTTCTATTTCATCCTCACAATCCATTCTTCCACATTATTGTGTGCCAGTTGCAACTCGCTGGATTGTACCTGTGCAATCGCATTGGTGGCAAATTCCTATCAGCAGTCAAGAGCCTCTCTGTTCAGCTCTCCCTTCCCCTCCTTTATCCATGTTCTCACACCACCTGACACAACCTGCACCCCAGTCGAGCTGCAGTGTCAGTACAATGTAGTTGGCCATGACAGTGAGTGAGTGAGTCAGTGAGTGATTCTTGTATTAATTACCTCAGAAAGAGGACATCTGAACATTAACACCAGTTTCAGTTTTGTTTATATGCATATTGAGGTAACTTATATGACACAGAAGTTACTAATTTCAACATGCAATTATACAGCCGACTGGTTGCAAATAACTGTTTGGTACACTGACCTAGGTTTTGACACCTACTAAAAGCGTCTTCATCTGAATGAAATTTTGATAAAACATAAAACTACATTGCAAAAAAGCTAGCTAGGCACATGTGGCAAAGACTGGAACATTGTATTTTATTTTTGATTGAGCATAGCTGTTCTAAATTCTGACCATTGCTGTTTCACAATGTAATTTTATGCAACTGGTTGACTGTATAATCCTATTTTGATACAGAAGTATTTTAACAAATGGATTTTGCTGGTCCAACTGCACTGAGCTCAGTGGATTATATCGAGAAATAAATTTGTTTACATATTTAAAAAAAGAAAAAAGGAAGAAGAAAAAATTTGTCATTTACCAAACTTGCTAGTGAAACTGAAAAATATCAGTGAATAAGTATCATTAAATTATATTGAAATATGCTATTATATGTCAGTGTAAGACATTTTCTGGAGGTTCTACATAAAAGTCATATATCAGTTACAAATAACCATAGAAGAAGAAAACTTGCTGCACCTCTGCCACTCAATATAACTCAATTACATACCACTACACAACTATCTCTATGGCCTCAACAGACAAATCACTGATGGTTATATAGGGAAAACCAAAATGATCTGACAATGTTAACATCAGTTTGAGAAAATTGGATATGCTCACAAAATTCATTACACATAATCGATAACACAGAATGAACACACTGACAGTTTCCAAAAGGAGCCAAGTTAAAATTAATGAAATTCTGTAAGAAAGAATGTATATTAAGATGCATGTGGTTAGGAAAGTTCTGGCAGAATGTAAATAACTTACGAGTACAGAAGACCAACACCAAATAGTACAAGCACTCAGTCATTGACAAATGCACAAAAAGAAATGAAAACATGTGATTACAGTTCAGCGCATGGGCAGATGGAGAGAGAAGAGTGGTTGTGTCAGGTGATGTGGGTAGAGGGACAAAGAGGTAGGAAGTGGGAGGAGGGGTTGGGCAGTGGTACCTGGTGCCTCAAAGGGAGGTAAAAGGTGTGTATGATAGGAATGGGAGAGGGAGAGTCAGCAGGTGTACAGGACTGGGATGCAATCCAATGCAGAGGGACCAATGAGATTGTGTAGAACACAATGACAATGATGTAAAGGCATGGACTGGAAGGGTGTGACAGTACAGAGGAAGGGGTGACTGCTGGGTAGACACAATGGGTGCAATGGGTTAGCAGAGATTGAGACCAGGAGGATTAAGGGAGAAAAGCATGTGTTGCAAGGATAACACCATTGCCATCTGCATTGTTCACAAAAGTTGGTGCTGCAGGGTAGGATCCAAATGGTACAAGTTGTGGAGCAGCCATTGAAATCTAACATACTGCGCTCAGCAGCATGTTCCACCACTAGGGACAGCTGGTTGGTGATCACGACAACGTAAAATGTCATTCAGAAATTGCAGCAGAGTTCATATATGACACAACTGCTTTCACAAGTGTTCCTGCCTCTGACAGGATAGGACAAGCCTGTGACACGACTGAAGCAGTGTGTGTTGAGTGGCTGAAGTGGGCATGTCTTGCAGTGGGGTGTCGCACGCACATGAAAAGGGGTTGGGAGTGGGAAAGGCATAAGGACGGACCAGCATGTTGTTTAGGTTGGACGGATGATGGAATAACACATTAGGAAAGAGTGAGAAGGATCGTGGGTAGGATGCTCCTCAGTCCCAGACATGACGATAAGATATCTGAAGCCTGGAGAAGGACTGGGATGATATTGGGTGATAAGGGGAGCACTTGTTTGCAGCTGGTTCATGGGGATGGTGGGAGGATTTGAGGTGTGTAAAGATATAGCATGGGAAATATGTTTGTGGACTAGGTTTGAAGGGTAGTGTACATCCGTGATATCCTTTGTGAAACCTTCAGCATGCTGAGCAATAGAATTCTTTCACCACTGAGATGTCAGCCACGGATGGCCAGGCTAAATGGAAGCAATTATTTGGTGTGGACGGGATAACAGCTATCAAAAATCAGATACTGGATTTGATTCAGAAGAGGTATGGATAGAGCCATCAGAAACGTGGAGGTCAAAATCTGGGAAGGTGGCACATTCGGCTGAGGCTGACCAGGTGAAGTGGATGGGAGAGAAGGCACTGAGGTTGTGGAAGAATGAGGATAGTGTGTCTTGGACCTGGATCCTCCAGATCATGAAGATATCACCAGTTAACCTGAGAAGGGGTTTGGGGTTTTGGGAGGCTAGAGAGGTTTGCTCTAGATGACCCATAAACAGGTAGGCATGATTTGTTTGTGCGAGTGTGTTGACATGTGTCAGAAATTCGCAAGTTTTCATTCCTTTTGTGTGCTTGTTGATGACTCAATATTTCTGATATTTGGTGAGTGGTCTCCTACACTCCCAAATTATTTACGATATTAAGATCCATGTAATCTAACAGACGATGTGTAAAGTTTTCTGTATCTATAAGAAAAAAATAAAAGTATTATGTTCCAAAAAGATTCTGGCAAGAGCTCACCACCCATAGCCAAACAGAGGTTCAGAGAAAAGCCAACATGCGCCTGCGCAGCACTGGAAGATAGGAGCTGACGTAATAATGCAGCTGAGCCAACATTTTCATTTTAAAATAGCAACACACTTCTCACAGCATTAGAGATAAAATGAAAGATAAAAATCACAGTGCTTTTACAAGAAGTAAAAGAAGATTTCGATGTGAAAAAATAGTGATTGCATTCAAGACATTTATGAAGCACAGAATGCACTGTGGCTTGGAAAAGTATAAAGAAATGGCTCAATAAACCAATTACATAAAAAAGTTATACATTTACATTAGGTGAATACCAGTGTTAAAAAGTTAAAAAAAAAAAACAGCAAGCGTACTGAACAATCTGGACATTACTTCCTTTATATTCCCTCAATTTCCCATGTAACACATAATCTATATAAAGAAAGATAACATAATCTATAAACTCAAAACAGTTTTCCATCTGAAATAGAAATTATACCTTTAACAAGTAAAATACATTACACACTTTTTGAAGAAATGGGGGAAAGAAACATGAAATGGGTCTTTTACTTAAAAAGATGAATAACAAAATAGTAAATTCTCTCTTCAGAAATTAATTCACAAATGAAGAACTCCACACAATTCTAAATTTCGAACACTGAACAGTTCTGTGAATGAAAAACGCAGAAACAAATGAGCATAGAATTAAAAACTAGATGAAGTCATTCGACAGAAAACTTGGTTGTATACTCCATATCAAATAGGCTATATGGCAGAACTATCCTATCATAGATGGCTGGAACAATAAAGCATGCTACATGGCTGGAAAAAGGTGCAGATTAGTGAAAACTGTAAGCAAGGTTGCAAGACAGGTGTCAAAATGGTTATAGATTTACAGAACTTATTTTGTATTCAAGTACGATCATTTTCCTGGAGACTCAACACCTCTTTCACAATCAACATGGTTTCCATAGCTATTAAACATTGAAAGCCAGATTTGTTTGTGACATCCAGAAATCAGAAGAGCTTACATTGATGCCATATTTCTCGATTTGCAGAAAACCTTCAAGAAAGTTCCACTAAATCATATATTAGACAGTTGCGTTATTCTATTAAAAACTTTCTAGCTAGCAGAGCTCAATACGATGTTCTTAACTATGAGGCATAATCAGTAACGGGAGAAACATTTGGCAAATCTCACAGTTTGTGTGTCTAGCATTCCTTTTTCCCCTTGATGATATGACTGCTTCACACATACATGATGCATAATGATCACAATAGTAAAACTGCATAAGTTCAAGCTTGTGCAGTGGTGTGTTGTCAATCTTACTCAGTGCATACCATCTGAGAGCAGTATAGGAAGAAGGGACAATGATTCTAGTATACTAGTGTCTATATATTTAGATGCTGATCTCATTATCTACTAACCTTATAATAAAGGTGATGATGTACTGCACACAGGCACAACAAAAAGACTGCTAAACATGTGAGCTCTCGGGCAAAAGGCGGTACTGCGAGCAACAGCACATGATGGGAGAAGCAGTCTGGGTGGTGGGGGTAAGGAGGAGGCTAGAATAGGGAGAGGAACACCAGCAGAGGGGTGGCGGACATTAAAGTCCTGCTTGTGGGAACATGCAGGGATGTGGTGGAGACAAGGTTGTGCAGCTAGGTGCAGGAGGTTAGATGGAAGATGGAGGGAGGGATGGGCAGAAAAGGAGAGAAGTAGAGAAGGGGAAGAGGACGCTGCAGCTGTGTTGGTGAAACAGAAGGCTGTATAGTGCTGGAGGGGGTGCAGGGAAGGAAACAGCTGGGTGAAGGACACGGACTAACAAATGCTGAGGCCAGAGGGATTACAGGACTGCACAACTCAGTAAAGCCGATGCTGGTAGGAAGGATCCAGATGGTGCAGGCTGTGAAGCAGTCTCTGAAGTGTAGATATTTGTGTTGGTCAGCATGCTCAGCAACTGAGCGATCCAGCTGTCTCTAGGCCACAGTTTGTCAGTGGCCATCCATGTGGAAAAGCAGCTTGTTGATTGTCATGCCCATGTAGAACACAGTGCAGTGGTTACAGCTTTGTTTGTAGATCACATGACTGCTTTCACACGTAGACCTGCCATTAACTGGATAGGTGATGCTTGTGACCGGACTGGAGTATAGGTCAGACTGTTCTTCCATCTAGGTTTATTACAAGGATATGAGACATCAGGCAAGGGGTTGAGAGCAGGAGTGGAGTAGTGATGGATGAGGATACTGTGTAGGTCTGGTGGGCAACAGAATACCCCTGTGGGAGTGGTGGGAAGGATAGTGGGCAGGATATTCCTCATTTCAGGGCACGACAAGAGGTAGACGAAACCCTGGTGGAGAATATTATTCAATTGCTCCAATCCTGGGTTGTACTGAGTCATGAGGAGAATGTTCCCTCCACCAAACACATTGACAGTCTCCTTTTCCCCCCCCCTCTACTTCTCTCGTTTTCTGCTGCCCTCCCCATTCCCCACCATCCACTCTTCCGAATGCACCTGCTGCCCAACCCTGTTCCCACCACATTCCTGCTTGCTCCCACAGGCAGCACTTTACTGCCTCCACCCCTACATTGTGTCACAGAATTTTAATCCTGGATAGCTGATGTCAATAGGAACCAAAATTAATAATGTTGTGTAGGTTGACAACGCATACTTTTTAAACTACAAAATCTTGGCGCAACATGCTACTGTTAGCCAAGGGATTGCCCTGTTGTCAGATGCTCTGGACAATGCATGACCGCGAATTCTTTGCCTGCCGGAGATTGTGATTTATCCAAGGCAGCCCACAAGTTCTATTGGTAGCGTGCCCGCCTTCCACTATGGGGGGCGAATCCGCCAGGGTCCCGACACATCCATTGTAGTTTCATGATAAGACTTACCGGGAAAAAACCCATCAACAGCTGTTAGTTCGCGTACAGAAAGTCTTTCACAAACTGTCAGCCCTGAAATGGGCTCTTTTTGTAGCTAAGACATTGTTTACTTAAAGCAGGTGCTCGAACTGGTGACCCTCTGACGCAAACCAAGCTTGGTAACACCAAACGGTGTTGTGCTGAACTCTTTCAAAATCTGCTGGCATTGCCCTGATTGGATTGGCGGCACACTGAATGCAATCCATTAATTCCTCTTTGTTTCTAGGTAGTTCGCATACAGGTAGGTGAACTAGAACCCTGAAGAATCCCCACATGAAAAAGTCCAGTGGCGTGAGGTCTGGTGGTCGCGGGGGCCATGTCCTATGAGCATCTCTGCCAATTACCTGGCCGTCAAAGAGTTCATTTAAATATCCGCACACAGCACGACTGTTATGTGCAGGCGCCCCATCATGCTGCAACCACATGTGTAGCCGTATGTCCAGGGGAACATCTTCCAGCAGGCCAGGTAGAGTTTCTTGCAGAAAGTGAAGGTAATTTGCCTCAGTAAGTTGAGGAGGTATACGGACCAGCACAATCAGACGGTTACCCACAATGCCTGCCTAAATGCTGAGCGAAAATCATTCCTGGGGTCTGTGGACGTACGTGACATGAGGATTTCCCCTTTCCCAGTAATAAACATGTCGAGTGTTGTAAAGGCCATCCCGATGGAAGGTGAGCTCATCGATAAACAACACAATGTCAGGGACGTTGGGATCTCATGCAACATGTTGCAGAAACCACAGGCAAAATTCTAGCCTGTGTTCACAGTCCGCCACAGGAATTAGGTCCTGAACAGGGTGGAAACTAAATGCATGCAGGCTGTCATCCCTCAAAACCTTCCAGACTAACCAATGAGTGATCCCCATGTCATGTCCAACTGTTCAAGTACTTGTCGCAGGTGCTTCCTCGAAGTGCTCAAGACCAGTTTCTTCAAATGCAGCATCCCATCATGTTCGAGGTCTTCCTGCATCACCATGATATCCTGCTAACGAGCCTGTTTCACCAAGTCGCTGGTGAATTGCTGTAAATGCTTGCTGGTGTGGGTAGCATCTTGCTGGGTACCATCCCTCATACAACCCTCGAGCTTCATACGCATTACCGTCAGCTAGTCCACAAACAAAAACCATATCTTGTTGTTCTTCAAACAAATGATGTGCCACCATGCTTACTTTATGACTAAATCGCAGGTGACGTGTGTGTGCTCCGAAGCAAAGCTTACATGTGAATGCCTCCAACGTGAGGTGGAGACAAACTGCAAGACCTATTCGACACACGTGTGTATCACGTTGGGGCAGTGACAGGGTGAGGGAAGATTGTACGTGTGAACCGACAACCAAAGTGCTGCCCGTCAACCGACTAACAGCAACACGGCAATCCCACAGAGTGTGGGCACCAAGTTTCCATAGTTTAAAAATGGTGCATTGTCAACTTACACAACATTAGTAAGAATTTGCAGGACAAACAAACAACATGAACTCCTAATACATTTTTAAATTTCAGTTTCCACTTCTTTCCTTGTGATTAAGTCAGCTATTTAAAGCTCTTTGCTGCAGTCCTCTTATTTTTTAACTATATAATACAAAGTGTGCACAATTCTAAACTCTAAATCTGAAATATCATTTAGCAAAACTCTGTATACAATGCTGGGGAGCCAAATACACTTATTCCCATCCTACAGTTGTCATAAAATGATTATCCCAAGGTTTTTCTGTGTTAAAAACATCCATACAGCATACAGCTCACACAAAAATTATTTATTTACCACCATTTACGTACGGGTTAGATTATCAAGAATGAAGATGCATCTTGCAACTATAGTGATGATCGCTGAGAAACTGCCTGACATTAACAATCTTTGATCATAAATTCTAGTGTTTTGTCAAATCAAGTTGTTTTCAGAAATGTGTGTGTGTGTGTGTGTGTGTGTGTGTGTGTGTGTGTGTGTGTGCGCGCGCGCATACCTCTCCTTTTTTCCCCCTAAGGTAAGTCTTTCCACTCCCGGGATTGGAATGACTCCTTACCCTCTCCCTTAAAACCCACATCCTTTCGTCTTTCCCTCTCCTTTCCTCTTTCCTGATGAAGCAACCGTTGGTTGCGAAAGCTTGAATTTTGTGTGTATGTTTGTGTTTGTTTGTGTGTCTACCAACATGCCAGCGCTTTTGTTTGATAAGTTACAGAATCTTTGTTTTTAGATATATTTTTCCCACGTGGAATGTTATATATTTTTTATTATATTATTTATATATTATATTATATTATTTATATATATTTATGATATCATTATATTTATTATATTATTATATTATACATTATTTTTTATATATAACAAAGATTCTGTAACTTACCAAATGAAAGTGTTGGTACGGTCATAGAAACAATAACAAACACACACACACACACACACACACACACACACACACAAATTTCGAGCTTTTGCGGCCCAAGGTTGCTTCATCAGGAAAGAGGGAAGGAGAGGGAATGACGAAAGGATGTGGGCTTTAAGGGAGGGTGTAAGGAGTCATTCCAATCCCGGGAGCGGAAAGACTTACTTTGGGGGGAAAAAGGGACAGGTATACACTCGCACGCAGATGTGTGTGTGTGTGTGTGTGTGTGTGTGTGTGTGTAGGCGCGCGCGCGAGTGTATACCTGTCCCTTTGTCCCCCCAAGGTAAGTCTTTCCGCTCCCGGGATTGGAATGACTCCTTACCCTCTCACTTAAAACCCACATCCTTTCGCCATTCCCTCTTTCCTGATGAAGCAACCTTAGGTCGCGAAACCTCGAAATTTGTGTGTGTGTGTGTGTGTGTGTGTGTGTGTTTGTTTGTTATTGTTTCTATGAACGTACCAACGCTTTTGTTTGGTAAGTTACAGAATCTTTGTTTTCAGATATATTTTTTCCCACGTGGAATGTTTCCCTCTATTATATATATCACTAAGGCATATTCAGTGGGATAGTTTGTTGGTATCTGAATTTCTTCTCATCTGGTCTGGAGGTCACATTACCACTTCATTTCCGAAACATATGCACATTTTTATATTCTGAACTTGTTCTTCACACTGTTCAACATAGTGAACAAACTATCCCACTGAAGATGCCTTAAAGTAAACAAAGGTGAAATTCGACTGGGAGAAATAAATTATAGTGCAGCAATAAAAGGCAGTTTTAGTGACAAAACAAATATACATACAGTGTGTTGCCCAATGTCTATGTCAGATTGGAGAATGAAAATTTTGCATTGAATTGGTAAGTCAAGGAATGTGAACACAAAATAACATTGTGGGGACAGATTGGTCAGTAATACATAGCCCAATGTCTCCATTTGTGACATATTTAACAAATTTTTCATTATGAAAGCTAAAATTTGAAGGAAAATTCAGAAAATTTGTATTAGATAATAGATCAATCTTTAAGTAATTTGTTGCATATTAGGTCTATGTCTATAAACTATGAAAAGTTGATAGCAGAGGTGTGTGCCATACATAACTCGAGCCACAGCCACTGAAATTTGAAAATGAAAGTCTGTCTCTTCTCCACAAGAGCCTAAGTGCTTGGCCTACTACAATTCACTGAATGAAACATCAGTGGTTCAAGGGACACTGCTGAAGTCTGAATCAATGGTAAATGAAGAGGAAGACTTCAAATCTGAACAACACTGGAAGAAAACATGGTGGAATGCTTTGAAGTGAATATGTGTAATACTGACAATATTACACTTTTAATGCTGGTACATAAATGAGACTTATTCTAAAATACAGTATGGTAAACACATACTTACTTCCACACTAAAACAAGCTAGCACAAAAGAAGCAAAAGAAAAAGTCAGTGTTGCTGTCACATGGGTATTATGACTGTCACAACTCAATGACATGACAAAACTTTAATGTTCTTCAACAGTATATCAAAAAATATAACTCACCCTTAATTTTCCCAAACTACTTGCTACTGCCACAACATCCGGGATATCATGCTTCAAAAGACTGTCTTCATCAGGTCCAGCAAAATATTCTGCTGGCATATGATCACATGCCACCAATTGCATTTGCATCACAACATTGTTGTCCCAAGTTTCAATGTTTACATTATTCTCCCCGACACCAGCTCCATTTGGAAACTTGACACAGAATGCATAGTACACAGGAAAATGGCCTGAGCCAATTGACATAAATTTTACTGCAACACCACAATCATTTTCCAGGGAACAGTGAACAACTGACGAAGGATCCACATTTTTTACATGCAAGGTAAATGCTATTACATCTTCAAACACATTGCATGTGAAAGTGGGTAGTAAGTAATGTTTATCAGGGTCAAGGAAGGATTTCACACACAACATGTTAGTCCTGTTATTTTCAACACATTTATCTGTGACCAATTCTGCTTCTTCCAGTGGAAAGTTTTCTTCACTCTTCTGACTCTCACTTTCAGCACCATCATCATCACCACTACTGAATTCTGGAGTCTGGTAACTTGTGTCGCTTTCCACCCCACTGTCCTCACGGCAAATATCTACCACACGCTTTTCTGTCAAGCGTCTAACAGGCAAGGTGATGATAAGTTTTCTTTGGTCCTTATCAAATTTTGCATTCCCTGAGTCTTCATATACTTTGTAAGGCAACTTCAGCTCCAATTTATATTTTGCATGCTTTTCGCTCAGAAGCGAAAGTGATTCTTCCGTGACATCTAACACTACATCTGATGTTGAACTCAGCAATGGTAAGTCTATCTCAATGACCAATTCCTTTGGAATAGCTGCATTAATCTTCGCCGATTTGTCATTTATGAATTCCTGCATGTCAACGGGGTTCCGATGTTTAATTAGATATGTTGGTGTCGTATATGGAGTTCTGTCATCGTCCTGTTTTGCTCCTGTGGAGCAATTTGTATCTCTCTTAGCACTCTCTCTTGGTTTCGCATTCACATCAGGTACTGCATAAGGATAATTTATATTTCGTAAATGATCATCAATAACGTTTTCTGGAGGGTTTTCTGACTTTTTCCGCAAAATAGAATTCGAGACCGCCCCTTTGTACTTCAATTTTGGAAACCTCAGATTTTTCCTGTCTAGTTTAACATCGAAGTTACTTTCAACTGCGTCCAACGCTGTTTCGTTCAACATGTTCCTGAACTGTTTGCTTTTATTTGCCAAGTCATGAGTATCCGGATGAAAAACAACGTCGTACACCAAACATCTTTTGCCCGACTTATCTAAATCATCTCTTGGATGAACTTGTGAGTACGGAAGTGACCAATTCACGCCTTTCGTACCGGATTTTGATGCACGAGATGATGTTGGCTTTTGGATCTTCTCACTTTTACACACGTTTATAAATGCCTTCTTCGTACCATCCACACTAGTCTTAATAACATACCCAGGCTCCGGATTTATAAAATCTACGTCGTAACCTCTTTCCTTCTCTAGGATCGTAATTTCCTCTTGGTACTTCTTACGATTTTCTGGATCATTTACTTCTTCAATATAATCAACCAATAATTTTCGAAATTCTTCTTTCTTTAGCGCTTCCGTGATGTTCCTCACCTCATCTTTCGTAATTTCAAAATCGTCCCACTGAGACCCGCTACCGCTGACTGCCATAGTTCAATAACTGGCTCAACTGCACTTCTAGAAATGTTTACGTGGGAACTTGCAAAGCTTGACCTGGAACCTCACCACTGTAACACTTGCCAACAGCGCCTTTAACTTAAAATAAAGTTGCAGCAAATGTCAAGTGTAACTTTAACACTGAGTTTTTTAAAAGGGTCCTGTCATTAACAACAAAAAATATTTATGTTGTTAAGAGCCGGCAACAAAAGACGGGCGACATCGCGTCTTCGCGAGAACATCTGCAATTCTGCATTTATGTGCGAATGGTGCGTACGCAATAGATGAATAGATCATAATGGTAGCTGAAAAAGACTTTCAGATCCTACCAGTAAATGTGAAGAGCCAATGTTTGATTATCGTTATACCATACAATTTCAGTGGATATGCCTAAACGTACGTTTAATTAAAGAAAATTAAAGCAGTAAACATAAAACAAGTTTCGTCATAAAATATTTTGGTGAATTAAAAGCAATATTCTCAAGGCATTTTTAGAAATGTCAATAGCTGAAGGATACATGTAAGGATTTCGAGCGCGTTTTAGAGAAACGTGATACCATTATTTAAAAAGAAAATTATGTCCTGTCGATAAATACTTAATTGTGACATATAGTACTCCTTAATCACGAGACTGAAAGCTTGTAATGGAATGGGGTACAATTACAATAAATATTGCCTTACTTCTTAACCTTTAGTAAGTACATGCTTGTGAATCAGCCTACCCCGGCGGGAAAGTGCACTATCCAGCAGTAAACAACATTACATGCAAATGCACCAACGAACACTGAAAGAGGGGGAGGACGGGGCTAGGATGGATGTGACCTTCTAGTACCAGAAATAGGCATTAATGACCATGCCCTGAATGAATCACATTGAGTACATTTGTGTAGGACCCAGCTGGATATCAAAATAGAGGCAACATTGGGTTAAACAAATCAAGAAGCTCAGTTCAGTATGTTACATCTTTAGAATCAGTGCTTGATTTGTAAGAAAACAGGTTTTGTTACTCTGACAACCTAGGTGTTTTTTCCCTTCTTAAAATTGTACTTTAATGCTTTTCTGAGCATTTTAAAAGTTTGAATACAATATTTGTTTTACATCATTTCAGCTGCAGCAGAAGTTCTGTTGTACCACATCTCAAAATCTGCAGTTCTGAGTTTTTCTCATCAGAGGTACCAGTATGGCATACCAGTGTGTACTATCACAAATCTAGCACTGCATATAACCCTTCCTCATTGTGTTGGCCATAAGACAAGAATATTGTCTTATTTCAAATATTTTCACTCTGCCTTGTCTTACAGAATTATTTTCTAGGGCAGTTTACCTACATGAAATAAAGTGTTTATTTAGCAAAAGCAAGCAGTAAGAATTTGATGTAAAAGTAGATCTACACCTTGCAGTTCAGCCTTTTAAAAGACCTTGGAATTCTTACACTATTTTCACAGTACATCTACTCCTTGATAGTTAGTGTAGCTGATAACAAAAATTAGTTTCAACTAAATTCTGTGCAAGCCTCTCCATCTCTGAGTAACTACTGCAACCTAAATTCTTCTGAAGCTGCCAACTGTACTTATTTCTTGGTCTCCCTCTATGATTTTTTACCCTCCACACTTTCATCCAGTACTAAATACATGATCTCTTGATGTCTCAGAATGAGAAATAGGGATAAAATGCAGGAGTAGGTCTAATAGTGAATAAGAAAATATGAATGCGGGTAAGCTACTATGAGCAGCATAGTGAATGCATTATAGCCAAGATAGACATGAAGCCCACACCCACCACAGCAGTACAATTTTATATACCAGCTAGCTCATAGATGGTGAAGAGATTGAAGAAATGTGTGACAAGATAAAATAAATTATACAATAGTTAAGGGAGATGAAACTTTAATTGTGATGGGAATTGGAATTTGATAGTAGGAAAAGGAAGAGAAGGAAATATAGTATGCAAATATGGACTATGGGAAAGGAATGAAAGAGGAAACTGCCTGGTAGAGATTGCACACAGCATAATTTAATCATTGCTAAAACTTGGTTTAAGACTCATAAAAGAAGGTTATATAAATGGAAGAGATCTGGAGGTACCGAGAGATTTCAGATTAATTATATAATGGTAAGAAGAGATTTATATATTTAAAAACAAAGATGATGTGACTTACCATACAAAAGCGCTGGCAGGTCGATAGAAACACAAACAAACACATACATACACACAAAATTCAAGCTTTCGCAACAAACGGCCGCTCCACCAGGAAAGAGGGAAGGAGAGGGAAAGACGAAAGGATGTTGGTTTTAAGGTTCTCCCTCTTTCCTGGCGGGGCGGCCGTTGGTTGCGAGGGCTGGAATTTTGTGTGTATGTATGTGTTTGTTTGTGTTTCTATCAACCTGCTGGCGCTTTTGTATGGTAAGTCACATCATATCTCTGGAAGCAAGGATTATGTGACTTACCGGATGAAGGTGCTGGAGGGTCGATGGACACACAAACATACACCCAGGGTTTGGGCTTTCGCGGCCAACGGTTGCTTCAGCCATTTGTTGCAAAAGCTTGAATTTTGTGTGTATGTATGTGTTTGTTTGTGTTTCTATCGACCTGCCAGCGCTTTTGTATGGTAAGTCACATCATCTTTGTTTTTAAATATATTTTTCCCATGTGGAATGTTTCCCTCTATTACATTCATAAGAAGAGATTTAGAATCATATTTTAGATTGTAAGCCATTCCCAGGGATAGATATCTGCTCTGACCACAATGTATTAATTCTGAACAGTAGATTAAAACTGAAAAAATTGAAAAAAGGTAGACAATTAAACAGAAGGGTCCCGGATAAGTTGAAAGAACCAGAGATTGTTGAGAGTTTCAGAAGGAGCATTAGGCAGTGGTTGACTAGAACAGAGGAAATGAATACAGTAGAAGATCAATGTGTAGCTTTAAGAGACAAAATAGTGAAGGCAGCAGAGGGTCAAACGGGAAAGGATAAGGCCTAGTAGAAATCCTTGGATGACACAGGAGGTATTGAATTTAATTGATGAAAGGAGAAAATATAAAAATTCAGCAATTGAAGCAGGCAAAAAGGAATACAAATGTTTCAAAAATCAGATTGACAAGAAGTGCAAAATTGCTAAGCATGAATGGCTAGAGGACAAATGTAAAGATTTAGAAGCTTGCATCACCAGGGAAAAGATAGATACCATCTTCAGGAAAATAAAAGAGGTCCTTAGAGAAAAGAGCAGCAGCTGTATGAATATCAAGAGATCATGTTGAAACCAGTCCTAAGAAAAGAAGGCAAAGTTGAAAGATAGGAGTATATAGAGGGCTTATACAAGGCACATAAACTTGAAGGCAATATTATAAAACAGGAAGAGGATGTAGATGAAGATGAGATGGGACAGATGATACTGCAAGAATAATTTGGCAGAGCACCAAAAGACCTTAGTCGAAACAAGGCCTCTGGAGTAGACGACATTCTGTCAGGACTGCTGATAGCCTTGAGAGAGCCAGCCATGACAAAACCCTTCCATCTGGTGTGCAGACTGTATGAGACAATCGAAATACCTTCAGACTTGAAGAAGAATGTAATAATTCCAATTCCAAAGAAAGCAGCTGCTGACAGGTGTGAAAATTACCAAACTATCAGTTTAATAAGTCATGGTTGCAAAATACTATCATGAATTCTTTACAGAAGAATGGAAAAATTGGTAGAATCAGATTAAAACTGTGTGCCAGACCGAGACTCGAACTCAGGACTTTGCCTTTCACAGGCAAGTGCTGTACCAACTGAGCTACCCAAGCACGACTCACGCCCCGTCCTCACAGCTTTACTTCCACCAGTACCTCGTCTCCTACCTTCCAAACTTTACAGAAGCTCTCCTGCAAACCTTGCAGTGAATCGGGCTTGGGTATATCAGTTGGTAGAACACTTGCCCATGAAAGGCAAAGGTCCCGAGTTGGAGTCTTGGTCCGGCACACAGTTTTAATCTGCCAGGAAGTTTCATATCAGCGCGCACACTCCACTGCAGAGTGAAAATGTCATTCTGGAAACATCCCCCAGGCTGTGGCTAAGCCATGTCTCCGCAGTATCCTTTCTTTAAGGAGTGCTAGTTCTGCAAGGTTCGCAGGAGAGCTTCTGTAAAGTTTGGAAGGTAGGAGAAGAGGTACTGGCGGAAGTAAAGCTGTGAGGACGGGGCGTGAGTCGTGCTTAGGTAGCTCAGTTGGTAGAGCACTTGCCCGCAAAAGGCAAAGGTCCCAAGTTCGAGTCTCGGTCCGGCACACACTTTTAATCTGCCAGGAAGTTTTGTGTAGAATGTAGTTTATTTGTCTCAAACGTAGAATTACAAATCTAAGATTTTTGTACTGGAGACATGTCAAATTATTCTAAAAAAATAATTTTATAATAATTAACATATTTAACCAGGCATTTTTGAATTTTTAGACGTGAACAATTTAACAAGAACATATATAGCACTTATGGTCATTTTGCAGCTTGAAATACAATCTATACAGTATATTAACAATTTATTATACTATACATAATCTTTATTGTTCCTTTTCTTTTCAACTTGCCAAACTGCCCTGCATGAATTCTTCAATTGAATAACAACATTTTCCACTAGTGTATTAAATAATAATCTTTTTAGTGGGTCAAACTCCATATGTAGCAGATTTTTGTTACTTAATTTATTGTAAATTTTTAATCCTGTGTACAATGGTGTTTGAGCGTAAAGTTTTAAATTGTGAGAGGGAAGTTTGAAACTGTGTCTGTGAAAAGTACTGTAATTGTGGTTGAAATGAAAATTGTCAAGTGATTTTTGATTTTTATATACGAAAATAAAAATTTCGTAGATGTACAGAGAAGGAATGGTTAGTATTTTTAATTTTTTAAGTAATGGGTGACATGATGTTCTTTTTTGGACTAAACACGTGTTTCTTATGATTCTCCTTTGAAGTTTAACTACTCTCGGGCTGTTCATTGAGTTCCCCTGGAAAATTATTCTGTATCGAATTATAGTTTCAAAGTAGCTGTGGTAAACTATCTTCCTGGTGTCCATAAAGATGGAACCAGATAAGACATTCATTGCATAAGCTAGGCTGTTTAGTCTGTTTGCTAAGACGTCTACATGTGTATTTCCAATTTAAATTTTTGTCTAGATCCAGACATAGACATTTCACATAACTTGATTAAGTCATTTCCTTGTTGCCGTGCACTATTTTTATGGGAGATGCTGATTATGTTTTAGCACTGAACTGTACTAATTGTGTTTTTGTGACATTGAGTTTTAATCCATTTTGCTGAAACCATAATTTTGTCAAAGATAGCAAAGGACTTGGAGGAGCAGTTGAATGGAATGGACATTATCTTGAAAGGAGGATATACGGAAATGAGAGACTTAAAGTGGAAGATGAGCTTTGCTATTTGGGCAACTGATGATGGCTGAAGTAGAATGGATATAAAATTTAGACTGGCAGTAGCAAGAATAGCATTTCTGAAGAAAATAATTTGTTAACATTGAATACAAATTTAAGTGTTAGGGAGTCTTTCCTGAAAGTGTTTATCTGGTGTGTAGCCATGTATGGAAGTGAAATACAGACAATAAAAGGTTTAGACAAAAAGAGAATAGAGGCTTTCAAAATATGGTGCTTCAGAACAATGTTGAAGGTTTGTAACTAATGAGAAGGCACTGAATAGAATTGGGGAGACAAGAAATTTGTGGCACAACTTGACCACAAGAAGGACTCATTCTGAGACATCAAGAGATCACAAATTTAGTACTGGATGGAAGTGTGGAGGGTAAAAAATCATAGAGGGAGACCAAGAAATAAGTACAGTTGGCAGTTTCAGAAGAATTTAGGTTGCAGTAGTTACTCAGAGATGGAGAGGCTTGCACAGAATAGAGTAGCATGGAGAGCTGCATCATACCAGTGTTTGGACCAAAGACCACAACGTATATAGTCACTAAGTTTTATTTATGAAGAATTACTACCTTTTGCTTACTACTTCGTCTGCGTGTATCTCAGACCTGAATGAATTTTGAAAATCATGAAGTGCGTTATTGGGAGAAAAACAGATATAAAAAAACTTAAGGTGAAGCTGTCAATAGGGGGATACAGATATTTGAAGTATGAAATATCAACAGACTAGTGCTGTATTTAAAGAAATTATGAAAAAGCATTTGATGTTTTTTCCATAGGATCCATTATAAACAAATTATCTGAGCTAGTGACCTGTGAGTGAGCTGTGTAGAGCTGTCCAGTGAGAATAAGTTCGTCCCATGGTTGATGCCAGCGGCTTAAAGCATCTGTACTTGTTGATGGTATGGCAAAGCATTTGCTCACAGCAAACTGCACGCATATGAATTGGAAAGGGAAATTGTTGGGAATGAGGAGTATCCATGGTATAAAAACTATTTCACCAGCTTCACAGCCCAAGACAATTTCAGCTTCTATAATAGTATTATGAAGTGACACCACTTTAAAGTGAATTTCATTACACAGCTTCAGAGGGGTTAAGTTCTGAAGCAGCATAATTGGAATACCCACTTTCAGACTGACGTTATGTGTGAGGAGTCCGGATGCTTAATGGGAGTTAGGAAACTACCGGATAAGTGGTAGCATCAATTCTCTGGCTTATAGCAGCTGCGTGATCATTTTTTGGTGTCAGTTTTGCTTTTTCACAAAGCCAAGAATTCTTGTGGCATGTTATTTGGGATGCATCTCAATGAACAAAATGAATAAGTTCCTTCACCAAAGGAACAATTGGACAAATGCTCTCTGGCAGAGTCACTGACCCATTTGATTCAGGCATTATATCCTCATTAATATTCAATAAAACTTTCAAGAATTCTTGGGCATGAGGATTGCCACCCAACTAAGCCCTAAGTTCTGCGTCATACTCAATTATTACACCCAGGACAAGACCATGGAGCATTTGAGACATGCTCTCATTCCTCAGGTAGAGTCTGGCAGAAATCACAAAAAATAAATAAAAAAATAAAAAAACAGTGATGCCTCTCATAATGCGATCCTTTTGCTGGATATCTTGCAAAGTGTGATTGACTGCTTTCATGGATTTTTTGCATGCCATGGTACAGTCATCTCAGACAATTAGGCTACACTCTACAAGGATCTTCACCTTGTCACTATTTTGCGATACTGCACATATGTACTGGGGTTTCAGTTATGTCTAGGTCCAAAGGTAGGTTGAACATAATGTCCACAGTTTTCTCTTCAGGGAGTGAGGCAGCAGCTATCCCGGAAGACGCAACAGCTAATGTTGCCTTCTGATTTCAGCCAATAGTAATTAAGTCTAAAAGGTTTTGCCTGTATCACTTGTGGAGCATCAAGGAAAAATGTTTCACCCTGCTGTTGATTAACACTCCATAATACTTGGTGTATACTGACTTTTACTCATTACGAAGCGCCCCAATATTGTTATTCATGACTTCAGCCATTGCACTAGAGCTATAATTCACAACTAATTCATGGGCTGTCAGTGGTTTCATGCAGTTCTGGAAGACTATAATGACTCATAGGATTGCCACCAATAGAAATAAGAATATCTCGATGGCAGCAAAGGCTGACAACACTCTCATCAGCTTCTGCTGCACTATCTCCATAAGCACATTTAGCTGCCTAAAAAAAATCTAATAAATGACACTGATATTTCTCCCACAACTGTACAGAATGGGAAATTAAGCAGAACACCATCATAACTGCAGACTAATGCTACAATCAACTGTGACTTTCGGTGACTTTCACCGATTACGGTGTCTTCGAGCGTTTCTCCTAGGAATAGTGGGTATTGTTGAAACAACTGATTCTTGGTTAAATCTTTTCCTGCCACTTTAACCTGACTGTTAAAACTACTCAGAATAACTGATTTCTGAAATAACCAATTTTCGGTTTTTTATTTCTATTGCTTCCTTAATAAATGTACAAATTGAAGAAAGTTCAAGATGCTTAGAATCAAAATATTAAATTAAAAAGGCAAATAAAAGAAAACATAGTCCAGCCACCATTTGCTGCTTTCCTCAAAAAATAGTAAGTGGTTTAATACTACAAAAAAATCACCTGTATTGTCCTGTTGATTCTAATTTTTTTGAAACTCTGGTCAAAAATCATGTTGTAATCATGATCAGACCACCATTTGAGCATTATGAATAGACAATGCTAAAGGGTAAAAACTGAAGTTAAAGGCAGCAAATAAGCTACGTTCTGTTTTTATTTATACTGTGAATGAATTGTTTTTAATTTATTACTGTTACCATATTTTCCTTCCTCACTTATTGTTTTATAGAATTGGCTGATAGATCTTTAATCATTTAAAGCTAAAAAAGCATTATATTTCATTGCTATGTCACTTCATAAAAATATTCCAGCCTAGGGTTAGTGTCATTCTACAGTACAACAGATGTCTGGTGACAGTAGCGAGAAACTACCATTTGGACCAGGTGGAGGGTGGGGGGCAGTCTTGCACTTTGCACTTACACACGTATCTTGAGCCACAACATGTGGCATTATTGCCTCAGCACTCCTGTAACTATTCTTATGCCATGCATTTGTTTATCATTTCTGCCGGCATTGTTATTAAAATTACACTGATCACTTTTCCTTTATCCTATGACAACACAGTATTTTAAACTAATGCAAATTCTATAAATAAAAATTATTCCTTTTTTGAAGGGGTTTATTTAAAAGAAAAAAAAAATGTTAGCACTGCTGCTATTCATAATTGATGTTTCAAATTTCTTAATCCATTATTAGTAAAAAAAGAAAAAAGAAACGCCTGTTTAAGCGAAACCGAAAAAATACTGGCTATTCGGAGCTAACATAGCAGTATTTGCTGTGCACAGCCCTTGTTCTGTCCCAATTTTAGCCATTATCTAGCAGATGCAGCACACTATGAGGTCCAGATAAATACCTGGAAACCCTTCCACCGGTTGACATCTCTTTGTGTGTCATAAGTGTATTAGGATGACACACCATTGTACATAAGTGTTTGAGCAAAACTATCTTCCTCACAGAAACTGAAATGAACTAAGAGTGTGATTTGGCAAGGATTCTCTAAACATTCCTGCACATTTTCAGGGCTGAAATAGACTCACTGACCATTTTCTAAATGAACATCTAAGTATATAACAGTCATCATCATCAGTTATCTGCTATATTAGCAGGTCCTTTGCCTCTCCATTTTCTGCGATCCATTGCTTCCTTCTTAAGGCTGCTGTATGTTGTACCGTTCATCATGTCATCCAGTATCTGGAATCTCTTCCTTCCTCGCTTCCTTTTCCCTTCTACATAACCTTCTAAAGCTGTTTTTATCAGTCCGTCATTCTTTCTTAATATATGCCCAATCCAATTTCTTTTTCTTCTCTTTATTACATCTAGTAACTGCCTTTTCTCTCCTACTCTTCTCAGTACCTCTTCATTTTTTACTCTGTCCATCCAACTTATTCTTTCCATCTTCCGCCATGTCCAGATCTCAAAAGCCTCCAGCCTTTCTCTGTCTGTTTTCCTCATATTCCATGTTTCAGCGCCATATAGAAGAACACTCCATACAAGACATTTTATGAGTCTCTTTCTGAGTTCTCTGTCCAGACCGCTGCAGAAGATTCTCCTTTTCTTATAAAATGCCTCTTTTGCCATTGCTATCCTTGTTTTAATTTCTGTGGTGCACTTCCAGTCGGTGTCTATCCTGCTTCCAAGATACTTAAAATTTTGCACCTGTTCTAGTGTTTCTCCATTCAGCACAATTTTTATTTCCTTATTTCCTCCTATTGCCAATACTTTTGTTTTATTTGTGTTAATTTTCATTCCATATTTTTTTTCCGTTAGTTACAATGGTGTCCACCAAATCCTGTAATTCTTTTTCCCCTGTGGCTAGAAGGACCATGTCATCAGCAAATCTCAAGCACCCTACTCTTCTTCCTCCAATTTCTACTCCTTTGTCATCTAATGAGCATTGGTCAATCATATTTTCCAAGTACAGGTTGTAAAGAGTAGGTGATAAACAGCATCCTTGTCTTACTCCTTTCCCTAGTAGTAACAGTAGGGAGTCATTTGTGAATAGGGAAACCCAGTATTCACCACGCTGTCCCAAAGGTCCTAATATTGCAACCAGAGTTATATTTGGTCACCTCATCATGATTTGCTCTCTGAAAACCAAATGTCACTTGGTCACTTCCCTTATTCACATATTTGATCGATGCTATCCTAGTGCAGCATTCCATGTTCTGGGGAGCTTCAAATGCACGTGAAAGGACTGACGCATGTGACACTACCCATCAATTACCTACTGCAACATAATCACCATGCATATTACCTTCAGCTGTGAAATGACTATCCTGAGGTGCCTAGCAGCGATACAGTGGATACCCGTTTTCGCCAGTAACATTTTCGTGAGTAACAGTTTTATTAAAAAAGTTTTTTGGAAACTCCTCCATGTACTGACTTTCTTTCTTGCAAGGTGAACTGTTATTTAACGAGCAACATGGACCTTGTATCATGTTGGTTTTGACAATCCTGTGCAGAATAGTGCCTGTGTCAGGATTTGGTATTTTGGCACTAATAACTCGATCAATATATTTGGGCCTAAACTTCTCTCCGAACCACAAAATGTTGTGCGGATGAAACAAACCACACTTTTGCCACTCTAATGAATAGATATTGCTCCAAATATCCTTCCTTTTGTAAGAAGGTCTATCAGGAATTTTGTTTTAAAAGAAATACTTGAGAAATCAAGTTGTGCTTGATGTAGGACACCTGGCCGTTTTGGATTGGTAGTCATAGTTACAAACAAATCTGTGCCACCAAATTTTTTAAAAGCAAAATGCGTCCTGAGTACATTATACCTGGGAACACCAGTAAATGTGGAATGGATAACCACCATCCTACCCAAGTTTTCAGCATCAGAATCTTGCTGTAAAGTATCAATACAATTTTCCGTACATAATTGTCTCTGATGAGTGCAGATGAATACTAAGCATTCATTTTCAATTTTTGCATATATGTCTACTAAAAATTGGTTAAAAAGCCCCAAAATCAGGGTAAGTAGATATGTTCATTCTCACATAGCTTGATTAAAAAACTGTAGAAGTACACTGCAGAAGCTTTTTTGTTAAAATTTCGAGCACCCATATGAGGATCAACTTTATACACAGCAGAACTGTAGCCATCTTCATCTTGATGAAACATTAAAGGATACTGTAATGAATCATGAGCATGACGTGTTTCATTGATTCTCCCAAGATGATCATCAAGAGTACATAACACAATATTTCTCTCATCACATTCCTGGTCAACTAACAGGACAGCAACTTCATTTGTAGTTGGTGCATTATTGTCACTTGGGTGAGATCCTCTTAGTCTTTTATCAGCTTGTAATTATTGCACTCATCATTTTGAACTGATTCAAGTGCAGCTTTAAAGCTGCTGGCATATGGGTTCACACTGTGTAGCATATTTTGCAGGCTTCTTACTAAACCTGAGCTTAAATTAGGAATATGTTCCCAGAATAAAATTTTCATTCTGCAGCAGTGTATGCACTAATATGAAACTGCCTGTCAGATTAAAACTGTGTTCTGGACCAAGACTCAAACTTGGGATCTTTGCCTTTTGCGGGCAAGTGCTCTACCAGAAAGTTAGGAATATGTTACTGTCTAACATTTGCCTTGTCTTAGAAATTAGAAACAAAATAGATTTGTAAAAATCTTGGAGCAACTGTCAGCAACAGAGAGCCAATCAAATGGTACACTAGGTTCTGTACCTTAAAAGTAGACATAAATGCCACTTCAGGGATCCGATTCACTCCAAAAGAAGTTATTTGGAAAGTGCTGTTGTAGGTCCTTAAGTTCTCCCAAAAACTGTTTCAGTAGTGGATTTCTCCTCTTAGTAACCCTTTTAAAGGCTCTGGCTGGTCTCTTATTCTTTCTTGGCGAACTGTCCCAGATTGGGTTCTCCGTGCCACTTCAAATCACAGTAATGCTTAATGAAATCATTAAGTGAACTAAGTTGAGAATAATTTACATATTTTATTACTGAATCATAGTCAAATCCACTTTTTCTAGTCTTGGCAGCTTTTTAACATCATGTACCATTGACTTGCTGTCATCACTGACTGACAGTATAAGAATGGCAAGGCGCAACCAGTCTTCCTCTAACTGCATCGTTCAGGTCTTGCTGGATTGTTTTTGCTGTGCTTCCTATAAACAACTTCTTTCTTGTTCCAAGTGATGGATGATTGCCTCCTGTCTATCATGGTAGTAACTCTGAGCAGCATGCAAACGAAGCTCATGCTGCTCATCTGTCTACAATAGCTACAAAATTTCATCATGCTTACAGTCAACAGATAAAAGTGCTTCTCTTTCCTGGAGCATTTCAAGAGAATGTGGGATTTCCTGACAGGTGCGCTCGTTGGCCAAAAACAATTTCTGTTCAGAATCGTGTCTACAAATTGGGAAATCTCATGGCACCTATGATCAGAGAATAATCAAAACTCATAATTTTCCTAAGTTTCTGCACATCGGGCTGCAGTGTAGCGATATTGGTCTGCACTCAAGTGAGTTTCACTTTCTACATTACTCTCTACAGCCTGCAACACAGCATTATGGCATCTGTTAGCATTCAAATGTGATCTGCATTCAGAAGAAGTCTCTTGAGCTTGAGATGATTCTATTCTGGAATACTGTAATGCTAAATGCCTTTCACACTCTGGTTCACTTTCTAATAGTAGCATCAACTTGACAAAGTTATCTACTGTAACAGTTACATAAATTCAAGCATGAATTCAAAAATGTCTATGGATAACAGGATGATATGTTAACAGTATTATAGTAATAATTATTATTATTATGATAAAATGTTTCAAAATACTACTTTTTACAGATTTTTATCATTTATATCCTGTTTTAGCTAATTTAGTTTTATAAAACTTCTGCTGTCCTCATTTTTCTCATTTACTATAATGAAATGATTCTTACACAAAACTAAGTAGATCCACATTTTAAAAAATTGCCAATTTTACTCATTTTTATGGACAATTCATGCTTGACCAAATATTTGATTATGAGAAAATTGTTTTCACAAAAAAGCACATAAAGGTATCTCGGATATTGTTCCAGTATCTCTTATGGATTCTGATTTCCTCATACTGACCCAGTTAAAGAATACACTATGTATGTATGTATTTATTATTTATTTATTTTAGATAACTTGGCTTCTAGACAGCTTATCAAGATGAAACAAGTACCAGATTTTAAGTTATACCTCCAACGATACAACTGTGGAAACCACATACAACTTTGTGCAGTAGTTTTTGCATGATGCACTACAAAAATACAGACAGTCATACAAACAAACAAAAAATAATTGTTTTGGTTTTTATTGCTGTTATAAAGACCCCTCATATTACGTTTTCTTAAATATCTCCTATGTACAGACATTGGCCAGTTATAATTTTATTAGATGTATAGATGGCCTGAGATTTTATTCTATTTTTTATGCATATAATCACTACCTCTTTCCTCATATTACACCTACAGTAATGTGATTCTAATTTGTTTTTATTTAGTGCATTTGTCCAGTATCTGTGACTTCCTTATGATCTTCAGTTTTGCATAGCACAGATGTAGAAATATTTTTAGATTTTTCAGTTTCCTATACTGATAAGAGAAGCTCATCTCTCTTATGTAACACAACATGTATAAACTGAGTGATGTGGACCTCAAGCAAATTTAAATTGAGTGGTCAAAAGTCACAGGAAAATTGTCTCATTTGAAGATATGCTGTGTATGACACCCAAATGTTGTGGCTAGTTGTTGTTGCATATGGTATGGGTGTAGAACACACAGGTCATAGCATATCAGAAATGAAACGAGAATTTATGTTTCTGAGGTCAACACTGTCTAGGTGCTTCTACAGTACTGCAGATACAATGTTTCCACATGTATATATTACTGCATAGGACACAAGTAAGAGCACATCATCTCTGTACAACCATAAGGAGTGACTGACAGTCTGTGCATCAGATCATCACAGAATTACGTGTGGGGTATCAGAAACTCATTTCTTCCATGGCCGGGAAACAAATGCACCACATAGCTTTCAGCAGCCCTTGACTGACTCATATCACAGTGCCTTCTCACGATTTTTGGCCACAAAGGGTAGAACTGCAAATTTTTTTTTTTTTTTTTCAGTTGGATAGCAGCTATGAAAGCCTACACTTATATAACACTTCAAATGATTTCACTCAGTTATTAAAAGTGTACTAACTTTTATTGTCAGAATATTGTGTAGGAAAAGTGAAGCTTTTGGTTCTGTAGATCATACAATACTTTTAGAAAAATTCAAACATTATCCTTTTCAGGAGCTAAAATCTTATGTAAAACAGGCTCTTGTAAAGAGAATGGAACACAAAAAATATGTGTTAAGTTTTGATTAGAAAAACAGCAAATACAGAAACATTCTTGCTGTCTTAGAATTCATAATTTACAGGGTGTCCATAATTAAATTCCAACTTCAGAATGCTATAGAAAGAGAAACACTGCTCAGAACGATGGCAAAATTGAACAATGTATTATTGACACTGGGAAACGTTGTGGAACAAAAAAAAATGTAATGGGAATTTTACCTGTAAGCATCAAACTGTAAATGGAGTCACGTGCAAATGACAGATGAATCGCAATACTGTGGCACATTACACCATCCATACTGCTCTATGTCCATGACTGCGCAAGTTCAGCAGTCAACAGCTGTGGCAATGTTAATTAGGTAAGCCCAGCCACCATGGCAGTCATACCATGTCAAATGGGAAAAATTGTTTTTTAATTGTCGTGATGCCAAAAACCACATAAAAATCAAAATGACATCAGTTTCAAATCATTATAAGACTGGCACAAGACATGTTCAATATGCTGTCCACCGCTAACTGCCAAAAGTAGAAATCAAGAAACTATATGTTCCATAGGAGATTTGGAGTGTCTCATGGGTCATGTTCAGAATGCATTGTGCAATGCAAAAATCCCATGGATTAATATCAGGTACTCTGTATGGCCAGGCTATAGGGAAATGATGGCTGATAATTCTAGCATTTCTGAAATGCTTCTCAGCAGCCACTTCACTGGCTGCGCAATGTGTGGAGGAATGTCATCTTGCATGAAAATGATTCTACATGCACATCCAAGCTGTTGAAGGGTCAGAAAGACTCTCATAGCAATTACCAGTGATGGTACAGGTAACAAGATGCTTAGGACTCATCTCCTGAAAAAATTTGATCCTACGATAAATGATGCTGACCATCCGCACCACACAGGCACCTTTTGCAGAATGAAGTGGAACTGGTTGAGTTTTGTGACAAATATTTACAACTGAAACAAATAAATTTATGCACCACTGCTCGACCCCTCCTGCAATACTGTGGCCATATCTTTGAAAGACATCGAATCAACTGCTTTCCTCCATCTGCCTCATTTCACTTCAAAAGAACCTATCTTTTCTCCAGATCTTTGGCACACATTGGATCAGTGTCTTTTCTCATACCCTTGAGTGTTTGGAACTCCTGCAGGGCTACTGGTACACAATCTCACCATTCTTGTAAAAAGGCATTACCACCAGCATGCAATCCTTCATGGAGACAAGTGCATTAGACATCTTGGACACAAATTGTTCCCCCCCCCCCTTCCCCCCACCCCCCATCCCCCACTCCCACCCCCCAAAAAATCACATTTCCCTCTGTGTCAGTAATATGCTGTTCAAATTTGATGCCATTCTGAACAGTGGTTCTCTTCCTAGAGCATTTTCAAACTGATACTTTAATTATGGATACCACATACAATATAGAAATGATATGGCAAAGGCTTTAAATGTTTGGTTAAAAGTGTAATGTTTGTGGTGACACAAGTGATAGCCATGCATCTGCTCTAGAAACTACTCTTAGAATTGAGTCAGTAACTGAACTCGGCTTGTAGCTGACTGGAGAACAAAATGTGTGACTGAGGGCCGCTAATTTAATTTTAAATCTCCTAAAAGCTCACTTTATGCATTTCAAGTTAGATAATAAAGATTCACAGGTACACACATTTGATAGTGATAGAAGATAATGAAGAAATCTGCATGTGTAATATATTTGGTTTGCCAGTCGTCAATGAACTGTAAATGAACCTTAACATATCATTCCACCAAAGGAACTTAGTTCAGTTTACTTTGCAAGTAACTACCCTTGACACCACTCTCGTCCTTTTCATATGCAAGAAAGCTGCTAGCAAATTTTGCATTACCTTCGTTTGTTTGTGGATTTTGGGATACATTCTAGGTCAGTATAGTCAAATTTCAACAAAAAGATAAACCAAACTATGGTGTTAGTTATAACTTATCAAGCATGAACTCTGACTTATGAGGCAGAAACCCTGACTGTAAGAAAAGCTGCACTGAAAAAACTACAAGCATGCCAAAAACTGAATAATCAGGTCTTCAGTTAACTTTTAGAGAGTAACAAATGGAGAACAAGAATGGAAGATACCATACAGTGATTTACTAATTGCCAGTGGCAAAGAAGCAGACATAGGAGACTGATAAACCAGTGTGGAACCATCTGGAGAATGTAGCATTGCAACATATCCGGATAGTTAGTGTCTCGTAGGGAGAATAATTGGAAAATTTTGCAGTATAATCCCATTTATACTGTACACAATGTTGGCAAATTAATCGTGTCTGTACTCAGTACACCTATTCGTTCACAAATATCACTCACTGAAGGTTTTTTTTTCTGAGTTCTTTTAGCAGCTTGGTATATTAATCGCATCAGGCTCACAAGAGATTCCATAGAAAATAACCATTTTTTCAGCTGTAACTTTAGTTGTGGAAGTGAGTCAGAGCCACACAGATCAAGATCGTGGCTATGGGCAAAATACTTGGTACACTTTAAGCACACTACAGATAAAAAGCCAGTACAATTTTTATTAATAAGCTGGAATGGTGTGGATGATGTCATAATGCAAGGACCTACTTACAATGTCTAATACATTGTAGGAAAACCATTGGCATTTAAAACAGGTTCTAAATACAGCTAATTGTTAGCTCCTGTATGGTTTTCAAGGAAATCTTATACCATTCTTCATGCAAAGTAGTGGCAAGTTCAGGTAATGACGATGGAGTTAGATAGTGATAACACACCCTTCGCTCCAAAGTAACCATGAAATCTCAGTAATACTGACTTCTGTGACTGTGGTGGTCAGGGAAGACATAACAATTCGTCCTCATGCTCACAAAACCAGTCCTGGACAATGTGAGTTGTGTGAACAGGAGCTCTGTCTTCTTGGAACACTGTGTCACCATTGGCGAACAAACATTATACCATGGGATGAACGTGATAAGTCAAAATGGAACATAATTGTAGGCAGTAATGCAACCTTGGAGAGTAACCATGGGGCCCATGGAATACCACAATACGGCTGCCCATATCATCACCAAATTCCTCTCATGTTTCGGTCTTGGAATATGAATTGAGCTGGAAGTTGGAAACAGTGTGAAACAATATTCCTCTGATCAAATTACTTTCTTCCATTACTCCTAGTTCAGGTTTTATAGCATTGGCACCATGGTTTCCTCTTATGAGCTGTTGAATTATTTTGGAATTACAACTGTCTCATGGAACAAAGAAGAAACAGATGACCTGTGATCAGAGTATGTCTAAAATGCCTACCCCACAGGCCAATCATGAACGACATGATGGGTCAAATACAAGAAGTAGCAGAGACCACTGGTCCAGAATGGAGTGGCATACTTCTCAGTTGTCAAACTTAGAACAGCATGGTGCTAAACAATATCAGGATAGTGCAAGAGTTAATTGCGGAACTAATGCAGAATACGCAAGATACTGTGCAGGCCTTAAATAGTGACTTACAGACGGTGCAAAATTGAATGAATGCAATGGTTGGGAGAGTGACCATAACTAGGTTGCTACGAGCACTAACAGACAGTCTGAGTGATTCAAGGATGGGAGTTACCATGCTGCAAGAAGCAGTACATGACGCCATCTGTGGACAGCTAAGTCAACATTATTGCCACCACAGTAATTCGTAACCAGTGTATGCAAAGTGCAAAAAGAAATTACAGCATAATTATGGAGCATAATAGAAACAAGAGAAGGGAATTCAGCACTATTCTGCCATGCGTCCATCACTGAAATGAGTTCTGATGGTGCAAGGTACCCGGCGTTAATTCGATTCCCAGTGGCAGGCTTCAATGCATGGTATCAATGTTTTACCATACACCTCTATCCAGTCAAGTGGGAAACTGTGGGGAAATGGACACAGGTACAGACCAAAGATGTATTGAGAATTTCAGACCAAAGAGATGACTACATCCTAATGTCACTGGAAGACCTACAGAGATGCCAGAGGGAAAGCATCACAATCTGACCAAGTAGGATGATACAGCTTGGATACAGGCATATGAGGTTCAGTTATCCTTGGGAAAAGCTGAAGCAAGTGAATATCAAAGGGAAGTGTTGACACCATGTCGACATTTCCAGAGAATAGGCACCCACTGGGTCTACTCAGCTTTTTCTCCAGAGACAGTCGTAGTAACCTGTTATGAGCACGGGAAACCAACAGGCATGAATAGAGTGGTTGTGGACCTACCCAGTATCATTGCCCATCCTTGTTCCCAACCTCTTGCCTTGTGTCTCATGTCCCTGAAGTAAAACTAGAAGCAAGACCTGTCCCATACATTCTCTCAGAACCACCTACTCCAGTCCTGTCATAGGCATCTCTTATGCCATCAAAGACAGGGGGACCTGTGAAAGGAGCCATATGATCTACAAACTAAGGTGCAATGTGACAACTAACAAGCCATCTGTCTTCATGAATCGCTACCACCAAACTGTGGCTAAGAGACATCTGGACTACCCAGTCACTGAACATTTTGCCTGACATAATGTGCTTTACTTCAGTGACTGCCTCACAATCTGTGCCATCTGGATTATTCCTACAAAGACCTGCTTTTCTAAATTGCACAGATGGGAACCTCCCTACCCTCCCCTGCTCTCACTACAGCACTACAAGTGCCTTCTCTCCCTCCAAAGCACCTACTGTCTTTTCCCCTTCTCTGCTTCTGCCCCCCCTTCCCCACTCTACACCTAGCATTGTATATTGTCCCCATCACATCCTTTCACACTCTCACAGGCAGCACAGTGTCTTCCCCCACCCATATAGTGCTATTCCTCCACTTTCTCCTTAACACCACTCCTCACGCCGAAGCATTGCTGCACACATCAGACACAGTTGCAGTCGGATGTCATCGCATGGAGATAGTAGCCATTTATGTGTGAGTTGTGCTTATGTTTACATATGTGAGTATTATATTTCAGCAGAACGACATTCTTTGCCTAAAGATTAAATGTCTAGCAGCCTTTTTCATTGTGCTGTCTGCAACTCAAGACATCATCTATGTGGTGGGTAGAAATACAGCCTTTTCATTTTGTTATAACAATAAAAATAATCAATTTTTGAAAATATAATATAATCGGATAGATAAAATATCTAACCAATGACTCTTTCTTCTGGCAGAAGGGTTGAAAGGGAAGGAAGAGGGGTGAAACAAAAGGACTGTAGAGGTCTAGAAAAAGGAGCAGAGTTTGGAAAAGGCACTCAGAACCACAGATCAGGGGAGACTTACTGGACGGGATGAGAAGGTAAGGCTCCCCTGACCCTGAATTCTAGGTAACTTTTCTGAACTCTACCTTTTTTTCTACACCTCTCCAGTCCTATTCTTTCACCCTTCATTCTTCCCCTTTAACCCCTAAGAAAGAGCCACTAGCTTCGAAAGCTTGCAAAGTAAAACCTTGTTTTCTTTTTTTTCCCTCTCTCTCTCTCTCTCTCTCTCTCTCTCTCTCTCTCTCTCTCTCTCTGTGTGTGTGTGTGTGTGTGTGGGGGGGGGGGGGTTTCTCCTGTTGCTGCTTGGTGAGTGGGTTTTTTATCTACCCGATTACATTATCTTTTCATTTTGTAGCAATGCTATCCAGAGCTTTCCACTGTGTGATTTTTCATTTAAGTTTTGGATAGAAAAACACTTTTATTGATGATAATTAAATCCATGTCCTGCAGTGTGCTCTTCAGAGAAATCAATATTTTGGCAGCTACTTCCCCCCCCCCCCCCTCCCCCACACACACACACACAGACCCTCACACACCCTTTGTCATTAGTCATTAACAGTATTTTTCTCTTCTCATAAAACAGTGAAAAGCATGAATGTAACATTAGAACCGAAAACAACCTCTACAGAGAGGTTACTACAAAAAGATGCCAAGTACATGTGTGTTGAACAGATTTAATGTAGATAATGTGATGGAGTTTTAGATGTGTGTCAGAGTAACTCCTTGGACTCTCCTGAAGAACATCTTCACAAAAATGCTTAAATGAAGTGTTTTAGGTGATTTTATTGTTTTAATTAGCACTGCAATACAACAGTCTTCCATAATGCTAAGTCGTTTCATTGTATTTCACTTAAATTAACTGTACATCTTTGATTTATTTCCACATTCCAGCCACCACTTGCCACAGGATCCATCAAATATGACTAATGTAATATAATGCTATGTAATGTGGGATGATTGTTTGAAGTAAATTATTAAATCAAATGACATTTTATTTAAATACCATACTGGTTGCTGTGAAACAAGATTTACTAAATATCAGCTAGCATGATTGCTGGGTATGGTAGTCCTGTAAACAGTCTTCTAAATGTGGAGCAACACTAGACCTTGTACTTGTGTACCTACCCTTCTTTTCCCTCAGTGACAACAGTACTTTCATATGTCTGAGATCCATAGACTGAAGAAGTTAAAAAAAATCTGTAACAAGTTTCATGATAGGCTTAATAAACTCTAATGGAGCACTCTAAATAATAATAATAATAATAATAATAATAATAATAACCACACTAGAAGGAAAACAAAGACAGAGGATGAGATGGTCAGACGAAGTTAACCGACACCTCAGGTTCTGTTATTACCAAGCAACAAACTTAGGAACCAACACAACAGAATACAGATCACAAGTATACACAACATTTATTACCAGACACCCAGAATTAAAATTTTTAACAGAACAACGACTAGCTGATCAGATCCGTGTAGTAACCAAAAATAACAGGATACCCCAGTCAGAATTAGAAAACATCAAACGACAAGTACAACAAATATTGGAACAAAATAATGTGCAATCAGAAGAAGAAGAAAATATAGTACTGGACTCAAACATCCCAGAACAAACAAACAAAGAACAACACACATCAATTAAACAATCAAAGGAAAACGAAATCTTAAGACAGCCACCAGAACAAGCACAAATAGAACACAAAGTGACACATATGTTAGATATAGAAGAAAAATTTCAGCTGACATATATAGAACACAAAGATACAAATACAGACATTAGACCATTCTTGCATAGACCACCAAATAACCCACAAGTCGAAACAACAATCGTACACAACAAAATAAATGAAAATACAACTATGGAAGAGTTACAACTACTGGTTTATATAGGAGCACTCACTACATTAAATATACACAGTAGGCAGACAACCAACACACAGAAGAAACCCACAAAACCAGCATGGCAACACAGGCTACAGATCAGAATAGAAAAACTGAGAAAAGACATCGGACAGCTAAAACAATTTATGAGAAATGAAATATCAGACAAAAAACCAAAAAGGTTAGGTAAAATCTCACAACAAGAAGTGATAGAGCAATTAGATGAAAAGAAGCAGAAATTACAAGCATTGGCCAAATGACTTAGAAGATACAAAAAAAGTGAAAATAGAAGGAAACAAAACCAAACATTCAACACAAACCAAAAGAAATTTTACCAGACAATAGATAACACACACATTAAAATAGACAATCCACCAAACATAACAGACATGGAACACTTGTGGAGCAACATATGGTCAAACCCGGTACAAAATAATAGACTGCACAGTGGATACAAGCAGAAACAGACACATACAAGATGATACCACAAATGCCTGAAGTGATAATTTTGCAACATGAAGTCACCCGAGCAATTAATTCTACACACAATTGGAAAGCCCCTGGAAAAGATAAAATAGCAAATTTCTGGCTAAAGAAGTTCACCTCAACACATTCACATCTAACTAAATTATTTAACAATATGGTTATAATAGAGGGAAACATTCCACGTAGGAAAAATATATCTAAAAACAAAGATGCTGTGACTTACCAAATGAAAGTGCTGGCAGGTCGACAGACACACAAAGGAACACAAACATACACACAAAATTCAAGCTTTCGCAACAAACTGTTGCCTCATCAGGAAAGAGGGAAGGAGAGGGAAAGACAAAAGGATGTGGGTTTTAAGGGAGAGGGTAAGGAGTCATTCCAATCCCGGGAGCGGAAAGACTTACCTTAGGGGGGAAAAAGGACGAGTATACACTCGCACACACACACACTGATTAAGGGAAGATGGGGAAGTAAAGTGGCCCTGCCCTTTTGAAAGAACCATCCCAGCATTTGCCTTAAGCGATTTAGGGAAATCACTGAAAACCTAAATCAGGATGGCTGGATGCGGGTCTGAACCATTGTCCTCCCAAATGCAAGGCCAATGCGCTAAACATTGTGCTACCCCACTCAGTAAACCAATTCTTTTTCTTGTGTGATATCTAAGAAGAAAAATGGTAGAATGACACCACAAACTATGTAGTGGCTTCCAGAATATGAAAGTAACTGCACCAAAAGTTTATTTGCAGAGTTCTTGTTACACAGAATCTAAATATGGTCACTATTTTAAAATAAGATTTGTGTTGAGATAGGCAAACTTGTTTTCAATATTTTTAAGATATCTACGTTACACCTGTTTCATTCTTTCAATCCCATTCCAAATTAATTATCTGTTGTTTTCAATCATTGGTGATATTTATTTTTTAGCTGTTAAAGTTGGTACTACAGACATAGTCACCATGTAATAAGAGGATACCAATGACTCACCAGTTTTCAAGACTTTTAATACGAAGACAAGGAAATAAACCAGCAGCATCAGAAGTTCTGACTGCATACTTAATACAATGTAAAAAGCCACCATGGACATCTTACTTTGTGAAATACGCCAGTGTTTATGATGACCAATGGGGCCAGTCGCATTTTAACTGGCCAGTTCAAGAAACAAATTATCATATTCTCCGGACAGGATGTTATCCTTACATGAAGTATCACTGTACAAAGAGACCATATCAAGATCTTCAGCTTGAAGATACATTCTTTCGTTTTATAAAGATTGCTAATTTAGGTATGTATGCTATAACTTATGTTTTTTATGTGGTTTTTTTTGTTTAATACAATAGACATTGTTGTGACAGTAAACAGCAATGAAACTCATATGTAAGGAAGTTATAGCTTTGGGGAAAAGAAGCCAGCCACTGCCAGATCTGGTGAAATGAGTGAAAGTTTCAATAATTTTGTCTACAAACGACTAATTTTTTCCATTGTCATAAAAAAAATTGCTGGCAGGTAGACTGTTTTGTGAAAGGGTGATTGTTTTTCTTTTCACATCGAGGTCTTTTCTCGTGTATTCTTTGTTATGAGGGCATGCTGAAACATAATGCCTCCAAATTTTTTAATCTGTTCTCAATCTTAGTTGAGGTATCACACCATGCATATTACTTGGTCGACTTTCCCACCTCACTGACATAGTTGCAACGTTTTGCTGCTAGAGGGCAGTGTGTAACATTAAGTATATTAGTGCTTGAGAAAATGGAAAGCATGAAGTCAAAGAGTTCATCCACACATGGAACACCCTCTCCTTCAGCATCACAATGTCATAATGAACACAAACTGTGAACTCTGCAAGAATCCAATGTCTTGGATTCATTGTCATCTGTTGTTCTCCTTACAGCCCTGACTTAGCCCCATCCAGTTTTCATCTGTTTCCAAAACTTAAAGAACATCTGTGAGGACTTCACTTTCATAGTGATTAAGGATTTCAAGCAGAGATGAGCTTGTGGCTCTCTCAACAAAGTCAGTCATTGTACAGTGACAGTATCAACAAACTGAGCTCAATTTGGGAGAAATATGTTCTTGGCCAGGGTGACTGTGTTGAGAAATAAATATGTAGACATGAAGAATAAATATATAGAATGTTAATTAAGTGTTCTATTAAAAAAAATTTAAGAGTTATAACACAAAAAATTCAGAGGCATTGCTTTTCATCAAACTCTTGTACAATTGGTGCAGAAAATGCTCATATTAATTACTAGTTATTGTTTTATCTTTTGCAAATTAATTACTCATAATATCAGTTTTGTGTTCCAGCAAATAGTGGCTATAACCCTTATTGCAGATGTACTGAATTAACTTTCATGATACAAGGTCTACTATTGCTTTAATTGCTATTTTATATGTGGTATGTAGTGAAAAATGTACCTTATCCACAGAGGCCAACTGGAACACAAAATCAGTTTCATTCTATTTAACATGCCCCAAGCACTGCTGAGGTATTTGTTCTCACATTTGCCTTTCGTCAGCATCCTAAAAATGTGCATCGATGCTGCATAATATTGTTTTTCCCTCTCCTTCCCTCTTTCCTGGCGAAGCAATCGTGGGTTGCGAAAGCTTGAATTTTGTGAGTATGTTTGTGTTTGTTTGTGTGTCTATCGACCTGCCAGCACTTTCGTTTGGTAAGTCACATCATCTTTGTTTTTAGATATATTTTTCCCACGTGGAATGTTTCCCTCTATTATATTCATGTCTACTTAATTCCTCACACAAAATGTTATCTACTCATTCTGTTAATATTCCTATGGTGTCAGCAGTGTCAGATACCTTTAATTTATGACCACCTCAAGGCACACTGTTTTTTTTTTTTTTTTTTTTTTTTTTTACCAATGTTGTTGTTGTCTTCAGTCCGAAGTCTGGTTTGATGAAGCTTTCCTTGCTACTCTATCCTGTGGAAACCTCTTCATCTCCAAATAATTACTGCAATCTACATCCTTCTGAATCTGCTTACTACATTCATCTCTTGGTCTCCCTCTATGATTTTTATCCCCCCACACTACCCTTTATGTCTCAGAAGGTGTCCTCTCAACCAGTCCCTTCTTTTGGTCAAGTCGTACCACAAATTTCTTGTCTCCCCAGTTTTGTTCAGTACCTCCTCATTAATTATGCTGTCTACCCATCTAGTCTTCAGCATTCTTCTGTAGCACCACATTTCAAAAGTATCCATTCTCTTCTTGTCTAAACTGATTATTGACCATGTTTCACTTCCATATGTGGCTACACTCTAGACAAATATCTTCACATACGACTTTCTAACACTTGAATCTATATTTGATGTTAACAAATTTATATCTTGTCAATTCCAGTCTACATTGTATATCCTTTCTATTTCAGCCATCATCACTTATTTTGCAGCCAAAATAGCAAAACTCATCTACTACTTTTAGTGTCTTGTTCCCTAATCTAATCCCATCAGTTTCACCTGGTTTAATAAGACTACATTCCATTATCTTCATTTTGCTTCTATTGATGTCCATATTATGTCGTCCTTTCACAACACTGTCCATTCCATTCAATTGCTCTTCCAAGTTCATTGCTGTCTCTGACGGAATTACAATGTCATTGGCAAACCTCATAGTTTTATTTTTTCTCCTTGAAATTTAAACTCCTACTCCAGAATTTTTCTTTGGTTTCTTTTACTGCTTGCTCAATGTACAGTTTGAACAACATTGGGGACAGGCTACAACCCTGTCTCACTCCCTTTTCAACCTCGGCTTCCTTTTCATGCCCCTTCGACTCTTATAAATACTGTCTGGTTTCAGTGCAAGATATAAATAGCTTTTTGCTCCCTGTATTTTAACCTTGCTATCTTCCAAATTACAAAGACAGTATTCCAGTCATCATTGTCAAAAGCTTTCTCTAAGTCTACAAATGATATAGACATAAGGTTGCTTTTCCGCAACCTATTTTGTAAGACAAGTCGTAGGGTCAGTATTGCCTCATGTGTTCCTACATTTCTCTGGGATCCAAATTGATCTTCCCTGATGCTGGGCTTTTACCAGTTTTTCAATTCTCCTGTAAATAATTCATGTTAAACTCATAATTGGGTAATATTTATATTAGTCAGCACGTGGGTTCTTTGGAAATGGAAATATTACATACTTCTTTAAGTCAAATTGGCAATGGCATCATTTTCACTGCAGTGGGAGACTGTAATTCGTCATATTTTAGGCAATCTGCATGAAATATTTATTTATTATATACTCAAACCTTCCTCATAAATCAGTTTATCTGTTGGTGAAAACCATATCAAAATAACTACAGTAGTTCCTGAGATTAGCCCGAACTTACAGACAGAAAAGTGGTGTCAGACTTCAGTTTATATAAGCATAAATGTAAGAAGATGTACCAACATAACAAAACCCAAATTTTATCAGCATCAGACTGAGAACTTTTAACCTTGCTGTCATATCACCTGCAATTTCATGATACAAAAAGCCACATTCAGTAAGGCAGACTTATCTCCTAATTTGGGCTCCGTAATTCCATTAAGCAACAGCCATTGGCATTGTCAAGGCCTAATAATCTCTGTGTCGAGGCCTAATAATCTCAGTGCAATGTTTACTACCACCACACAGTTACATATATCATTCTACAGGTCTTTATGCATACACTTTGTGATCAGAAGTGTCCGGACACTCCCAAAGACATATGTTTTTCATATTAGGTGCATTGTGCTGCCACCTACTCCATTTCAGTGACCTCAGTATTCATTAGACATTGTGAGAGGGCAGAATGGGCACTCTACAGGACTCATGGACTTCAAAAATGGTCAGGTGATTGGGTGTCACTTGTGTCATATGTCTCTAGACGAGATTTCCACAACCCTAAACATCCCTAGGTCCACTGTTTCTGATGTGATAATGAAGTGGAAGCCTGAAGTGACATGTACAGCACAAAAGTGTACAATCTGACCTCGTCTGTTGACTGACAGAGACCGCTGACAGTTGAAGAAGGTAGTAATGTGTAATAGGTAGGCATCTATCCAGACCATCACACAGGAATTCCAAACTCCATCATGATGCACTGCAAGTACTATGTCAGTTAGGCAGGAGATGAGAAATCTTGGATTTCATTGTCGAGCAGATGCTCATAAGCCACACATCACACCAGTAAATGCAAAATGATGTCTCGCTTGGTGTAAGGAGTGTAAACATTGAACAGTGGAAAAACAATGTGTGGAGTGACAAAACATGGTACACAATGTGGCGATCCAGTGGCAGGCTGTGGGTATGGCAAATGACTGGTGAATGTCATTTGCCAGCGTGTATAGTGCCAACAGTAAAATTCAGAGGTGGTAGTGTTATGGTGTGGTCGTATTTTTCATGGAGGGGCTTGCACCCCCTTGTTTTTTTGTGTGGCACTATCACAGCACAGGCCTACATTGATGTTTTAAGCACCGTCTTGCTTCCCACTGTTGAAGAGCAATTTGGGGATGGCGATTGCATCTTTCAACGTGATTGAGCACCTGTTCATAATGCACGGCCTGTGGCAGAGTTGTTACACGACAATAACATCCCTGTAATGGACTGGCCTGCACAGAGTCCTGACCTGAATCCTATAGAACAGCTATGGGAGGTTTTGGAACACCGACTTCGTGCCACACCTCACTGTCAGACATCAATACCTCTACTTAGTGCAGCACTCTGTGAAGAATGGGCTGCCATTCCCCAAGAAACCTTCCAGCACCTGATTGAACGTGTGCCTGCGAGAGTGGATTTCCTGTAATTTTTGTATCTTTTTGATGCTTCCTTTTTTGAACTGAAATTATGATATCGATGGGAAAGGTGTCAGACTGCTGTGGCCACCGCCAGCCACATGGCAGCCACAAGTGGCCACACAGCAGTTGATGTGTTAAATGATTCCAAATAATTATCAATAAATATAGAGAAGGAATGGGTAAGAGAAGGATGACATTCAAGAGTAGAAGAAATTAATAAGATACTGGGCCAATAAGATACTAGGACAGCAGTCAGTGGTAATGAACGAAATAGGATTTTGTTTCAGAAAAAATTGAGGAATCTGGAAAGGTGAGGAAAGGGCAAGGTGTATTTCAAAACTGGGGAAAATGCATACTGATAATTGAGAGATTTATGAAACTGAGGACAAAGAATGAATAGGAACAATAAAACTGAATTACAGTGCAAGAGAAGGAAACTGGAAGAACTATTGAAGGAATATGGAATGGAGGTGAGTTGCATAAATCATGTGGATGTACTAATGTCAATATTATAAAAAGGATAGATTTCTGCTCATCATATAGAGGAGATGTTGAGTTACAAACAGGCACAACGAAAAGACGGGTGAGCTTATATTCCTGGAGTCAACAGCAGATGTTGGGCATGTTCCATTGAATGGTTTGCATGCTGACACTTGTTGATGGCCCAGCACTGAAATCTGCAGCAATTTGCAAAGCATTGCACCTGTGTCATGTTGAATGATTCTCTTCAGTCATCATTGGTCCCGTTCTTGCAGGATCTTTTTCCGGCCACAGTGATGTCAGAGATTTGATGTTTTACCAGATTCCTGATATTCACGGCACACTTGTGAAATGGTCGTAAGGGAAAATCCCCACTTCATCCCTACCTCAGAGATTCTGTGTCCCATCGCTTGTGTGCCGTTTACTCATTTAAAGCTTGATAACCAGCTATTGTCGTCGCAGCAGTATCCAGTCTAACAACTGTGCCAGACACTTGGTGTCTTATATAGGCGTTGCCGACTGCAGCACAGTATTCTGCCTATTTACATATCTCTGTATTTGAATACACATGCCTATACCAGTTTGCTTGGCACTTTGGTGTATTTGACTGTCACTTTTGCAGATCTGTTGTCACATATGAAGGGCTTATTTCAGTATGTACTTGAATATTTGTGGTATCTCAACTGCAGATTTTTCAGCACTCATTTAACTTTAGGACTCTGTATCTCAGAATGAACAAAAATGGACTTGTACCTATATTGAAATAAGCCATTCATATAATCCTTTACTTCTATGAACGTCAACTACACTACTGACGACGTATATTTCATTAGGAAAAAAGAGCTCATTATGGATGGAGCATTGTTAGAATTCATTTGAGTGATTTATGGGAACCATTAAAATATAATTCTAGATGGTTTGATTAGGATTTCAGCCGTGCTCCTCCAGTCAATTGTTTTAGTTACCCCTCACTCTTGCTCAATATATTTCTTCAGTGCAGTCACTTCTTTAAAAAATGCCTCTTGTTTCATATTATATAGTGATATAATAGGACAAACTTTTCAGTAAGAATGAAGAGTTAAGAAACTTAACATGCTCTGCATAATTGTATAAGTAGTCTCACATTTTTCGGTGCTTGCCATTTGTACACTTTTTCATATTTAACTTACTAACAGAACTCCACCCATCATTTCTTGCATTCTTTGTAATACTGCTTGTCCCTTCTTTATGTCTTCGCCACTTGACTGTTTCCATAAGTCTTTTTGTACTTCGTTTTCTCTCTCTCTCTCTCTCTCTCTCTCTCTCTCTCTCTCTCTCTCTCTCTCTCTCTCTCTCTTATGCATATGGTATCAGGTTACTTATCAGTAAGTCTAATGTCCATTCACCCTTGTACTCTGATAACGAACTGACTTGAGTTGATGCAGTGGTTTCTGAAAGAGATACCATTTTAAATTCCTAATTTGATGGCCTTTATTTAAGTTTGCCACATGTTTCCTAAACAGATTCAGGTGACTTACAGAATGCCTCTTTGTGAAAGGCTGCCAATTATTTTATTTTTCAGTTCGAGTCCAATTGAAGTGGTGCCCGGTAGTTCTATGCTCGGGACCATGTAAAAAAATCAATCATGATACTCAGTCTCTGTTCAGTAAACTAATAACTGACCATTATCCAATACAGAATTATTGATTCCGTTTGAACTTGAGCCATTTCTCTCTTGCCAGATGCTTAGGAACTGTTTAAATCTTACCTGTAGTATCTTTCTCAACATATGCTTCCTCGAGAGGGTATCAAAAAGTAAATTACGCATTATTATGGCAGCTCAAGTAACTGGTATTGAATACAGCACTATACTTCAAGGTGACAGAGATCTATGACTCTGTTTTTTAACATAGTCACCTAGTCCCTGTAACAGTGGTCCCAATGTTCTACCAGTTGCCAATTTCTCTACAACAGAAATCACACTCCCTGGTCACAGAGCCATTCAAGAAGTGTGGTGTGTATGTCTTTCCTCACAGATGTTCTTTCAGCTTATCAAATGGAAATTGCATGATGCAAGATCTGGACTTCTTGACCGACACCACCCATGTCTGTGCAGCCTTGGCAGAATTTCAGAATGGTTGGACACAACACTGCATTTGGTCCATATACCACCAGAATTTCATGGTGAATGTATGTGCAATTTAGACGTTTTCCCCACAAGAATCATACTTTTCAGAATATTTCAAGTTTGGAGTATGTTTCCAACTGTTGCACCATTTCAGCTACATTGCGATGCACCTGTTATTTGTACTGCAGTAGAGCTGCGTCTGCAGGAAACCCAGAAGATGTACTTCCTTCTCACAATGGCCCACTCTTTTACGCAATGGTCTTAGTATGGGGCAACATGTGTAACGTGCTTTTTTAAGTTCCCATGCAAGTGTCTTGGAACATTTTAAATGTTTTACCTGACTTCACTTACATTTACTGTCTTCATTCTTCTCATTAATTTAAAAAAGGATAGTCCAATTTTTCCAAAAATATGAATTGATGTTGTTCTTTTTTGTGTTACTTACTACTTTATTTCTAGTTTATTTTAGACATTTTTTTCTATTGTTACCAATTCACAGTTTGAGTATTATAAATTTAGCTCCCATGCTGAAATTATACATAACCAACACACAGTTCATAACATAAAGAAATTTAAACAAAAGCTCCATCCGCCCAATTTATAGCAGCTGTGTGAATAAAAGAAACTGCAGAGATTAGCAAATGGCATTAAAGGAAAGATTTAAATACTGCCAATAGAAACATGTAAAAGTAGATAAAACTATTCCTAGCTCCCAGAACTATTAATGTCCATCTCAGGGAGGAAAGAGTTTGGAATGGAGGGACAGATAATTCAAACCCAAGGTTGAAAGGGACCCATCTCTTGCAAGGACGGTCGAAGATGAAGGGGGAGGGGGAGATATCAGAGGGAGTAGATTAAAGACGATATATTGATAAGCAGTGTGCTGGTTTCAGTCCAATGGCAGTTGGACAAAGTGAGCAGTAAAAAAGGATTAAGAGGAAGAGAAACAAGAAGAAACCAGAATAAGAGATGTGGAAAAAACAAAAAAATAGGGGAAGATGATGACAAAAAAAGTAAAAAAGAGTGGAGTAAATATTACGGAAAAAAAAACAATGGGAAATACAGGATGGAATCACAATATAAATTAGGACAGGTTACTACTTTCCACATACAGGAGGTGCTGAACAGCAGGCAGGCACATTTGAAAGTAGACTGTTTGATATTTTTTCAGCTATAGGACAATGTCCTTCATCAGTTGATGAAACACAGGCCACACCCTTCCCCCCCCCCCCCCCCCCCTCCCCACAGGGTGCTGTGGCACCACTGGGGTGGGCAGTGAGGGTACAGATAGATATAGATGAGGTATTTTATAGGAAAAGGAAAGGAGAGGGATCACAGATCAGGTGTGGGAGACGATGCTGTAGCACTCCCTGTGAGAGTGTGCAGGAACAGAATAGAGGACTGTGCAGAGGGGAAGGGAGGCTGAGGCAACTGGAGAACAAGGACTAGCAAAGATTAAGGCCATGAGGGTTACAGAAACAAATGATATGTTGCAGGGAGAGTTTCCATCTGCACAATTCAGAAAATCTGGAATTTTTGGAACAATTGAGATGGCACAGCCTGTGAAGCGGCATTAAAGTTAAGCACACCATATATGTGGAATGCTTGGCAAGTGAGTAATCCAACTGTCTCTTGACCAAGTTAGTCAGTGGCCACTCATGCAGATAGACAGCTTGTTAGCGGTCATGCTCACATAGAATACTGCACACAGGTTGCAGTTAAGTTGACTGGTCTCAAAAGTGGCTCTGTCTTTGATGAGGTACAAAAGGTCTGTGACAGGACTGGAGTACGTTGTAGTGGGGTCAGTATTGCATCTAGGTGTTTTACAGCTGTATGAGTCATGGGACAAGAGGTTGGGAGTAGGGATGGAAGAGGACAGACAAAGATGTGTGTTGGACGGGCAGCAGAATGATGCTTTGGGAGGGGTGGGGAGGATATTTCTCATCTCAGTGCATTAAAGAGATAGCCAAAACCCAGGCAGAGAATGTAATTTAGTTGATCCAGTCCTGGGTAGCACAGAGTCATTAGGGGGGCACTTGTTTGTGGTGGGTATGTGGGGAATGCTACATGGTAGGAGACAAGACTCTGGAGATCTATTTCTGGATAAGGTGGAAAGGTTAATTTCAGTCTGTGAAGACCTGAGTGAGACCATTGATATATTTTGAGAATGACAGCTAGTCACTGCATATGTGATGATAATGGGTTGCTAGACTGTATGGAAAGGCCATCTCGGTGTGGAAAAGGTAGCAGCTGTTGAAATGGTGTTGATGATTGATGGGTTTGATGTGGACCCCCATATGCTAAGCTATTCAAGGGCTATCCAGAGGCATCTTTCCAGCCACCCAAAAACTCAAACCCCTCTCTTGGCTCAGGTTCAGTGGCAGCAGTTATATCCAATTCTGAAAATTCCCACAGTGACTTATTAGTGTGTTAATGTTAGTATGGTCTGCAAAGTACTGACCATTCTAGGGACTGGTAGAAGCATGTAAGAACCCAAAATATAAGTGGGCAAATAATAAAAGTAATAGTACTGAAGTAATTATGAGTAACACGAACAGAGACAATAACAATTGATGTTATCAATCTTGCATCTTTTACCAAGGAATTTATAAATTTGTAAGTTTAAGATGCATGATTTTAGTATACACAGGCTCTGCTTTCAATAGAAATATATGTGCACTTTCTAGAATGGTTCCTAATAACACGTTAAATGATAGAACGATCTGATGTCACGGAATGGATCAGGTTTTCTTCCGCTTCTTCTTCTTCTTCTTCTTCTTCTTCCCAGACCTTGATTTTGTTTCATACAGTTTTCTTATTTTCAGGTATACCCTGCTTAGCTTATGGCTTGGCTGCTACTCTTCTTATCAAACACATAGAAATTGTGCACACTTCAAAAGGTCATGTAAAAATCTATTTCTTATACAAGGAAGACAAAGGATCATTATACTAAAAGTTTATTCACAAATGTAACATAATGTTAGATCAAAATTTTATTCTCTCTTACCCCTCACACTGTATAGTAGAACTACAATTTCTGCTTATATTTATGTCTGACTGACTTATCTTCTGTAAGGTCTTTATTCCTTTGTCATATGTTGAAAAATTATTTGTATACAATGTGACAGTGCAACAGAATTTACATTTAGTTGTTGAAACCTGTTATTCTGAGGGAAGATATGTAGGCAGGTGGTTACACAGTATAGAAGATGTCTGCAAATATTGTAACTATTAACCCAGATTAAATAATTTTAAACACTAATTGCTTCCTTATTTTGTGCAACAGTAAAAGAACTTCTATAAATATAATGTTCAAATTGATACTAGATATGTTTAAAAATTATTGTCATACCTCGTGTTATCACGACATCATTGCCTACCTTGTGTTATCATAACATCGTTGCCGGGTCCCCCACCACCTCTCCTCCTCCTCCCTGCTCACCTCCTCCCCCCCCCCCCCCCCCCCACACACACACACAATTTCCTCACCTAGCAACTTTACTTTTATTATTGCTGGCTTGGCAGAAGGTAGATGCCCTTTGTCAGAGCCACTTTACAGCAAAGGAAATAATTTATGTCACCGACTGTAAGTTGTTTAAGCTTTGTCCTGTGTATTTTTGTATGTTAGGTGTAGGCATATCTGAGGTGTAGAAAACAGTCTAAATATCACACTCAGGCTTACTGGTATATTACCCCAATTGCTCTCAATGTATAAAAGATTTTTGCCCCTGAAAGAAAATTATAACTTTAAGCATGTTCTTGAAATTCTCAAACCAGTGAATGCACAGAGGTGTTGCATAGAAACTCTCCAAATGCATGAATCAGGTAACCTAAAGCAGACATAAGGCAAAATCTTAAAGTTTGAAATTATGGGAGAACTGATGGGTGTTAATTTGTTGCCATTGTATTTTGGCACAGAATCTTCTGGTCATTTTCAAGTTATATTGGTGAAAGAAGACTGAGCTCTTCTACAGTGTTTTCGGAAAGTTGCTGTGCACTGGACTACAGACTAATTTTGATTATGTTGGGCACTCGAAACAAAGTTGTACAACTGTTTTTTTCTGATGAATTCTACTGTTACATACTGTTTGGTTCAGCTGATGAAAGATATTGAATGTAATGGGTAGTGTTTAGATGTTCAGTCTGTTTTTAAATTATGGTGCTTTCAATGGAGGAACATATTTTTCCTGTCGAACATGTGTTGACAAGATTTAGTCAAGGAGTCATTTACTGACAAATACCTGGACAGCTGTACCTCATCATAATGTGGTTCATTGACTTATTGAAAAATTTCAAAAGCCAGGCTCAGTGTTAGATGCCAAATGAGCTGGAAGACCACCTAAACTAAACAAACAGAAGTTGTTGGATACTTCTAACTCCATGCAGCAGAGCTCAGCAAAATCATTGTGGAATTTGACACAAGAAAAACATATCAGGCTTCCAACTGTGCATAAAGCGCTTAGGCAAACATTGAAATTTTTTTCATGTAAGGAGACAGCGATGTGAGAATTGAAAATGTGGATCATGAAAAGCAAATCCATTACTGCAAATAGTTTAAATCTTTTATTGAGTATGTAATATCTACTGACCCTTATTGACAACAAAAAATGCACAAAAATACAATGGCAGTGCACCAGAATCACACAGGCTCATGAGAACATTAAAAGAAGAATTGTAGTCCAGTTGAGTCCATTAACATGCAGTTCTCATCATAAAATATTATGAAACTGTCCTAGTCCGCAAGTGGAAATTCCACTTAATACAGCTGTGGTGAAAATGAGAGAGGCTGCACCATCAGCAAGTGAAGCAAGTGCTCTCATTTTGTTTCCTCATCATCAACGCCAAATATGAATTTTGCGGTCATCATGTGGCATGCATAAGCACACTGCTCTCCTCCAGGAGACCAGTGCTGCAGGAATTGGTGGACAAAGGCAGTGGGCCAACCGGGACCACTGGAGACAGGCTGGCATGGGCCAGGAGGCCATGAGGTCTGTCCAGGTGACCCGGTGGTAGTGGCAACAGCACCGCGATAGTAGCTGTTGGGTGATGAGGTTCACCTTATTCGGCTCATTGCTGTCTGAAGAGGCAACACTGTTGTGGGGCTGGACTGTCAGCTGTCTACAACCTGATAGGGCATATGGCCAGAAGTGGTGCAGACGATAGCAAGCCGCATGCGGGAATGACCCCACATGGTGTGGCAACAGTGATGATAGAGAAAGAGCTGCCTGGTGCTCCTGCAGAAGGATGCCGCCCAGGTAGCTGCCATCAGACAGTAGATGAGGATCCGACATGGCCAGCTGCTGCATCTTGACCTTGCTGTTGCTCAGCAGAACATCAAACAGAGGCATCCATCAGGTGCCCAGCCCCTGGAGTGGAATGGCATTTGCAAGAGGACTCCCCACTGGAAGCTGCTGTGGCTGCAGTCAGTGCCTCATCAAGGATGCTGTTAATTCTGATGGTGGGAGAGCAGCATGCTGCCAGAATCCCAGTGAACATTTGCTAACTATACTTTACTTGCACCGCTGCTAGCTCCTATCCATACTGCCAGCAGAACATGTGTGCCCAGACAGTGTCATAAAGGATGTATCATGGTGGTCAGGAATGCACTTCGAACTGAAGCACAAGGCAGAACAGGTGTACCAGTGTCTGGGGCTGTTTTCTATGGAGGATCTCTACTGGGTTATGACCAGTTCTGTAGATGGCCCATGGCCAAATCCTCCAAGCAGTTTTTAACCACTTGTTAAGGTGTGCACCATACACTCCGCACCCCCCACATTCAACTGTGGGTGATGTGGAACAGATGTGAGAGGGGAAATGCCATTGTGGGTGCAGAAATCATGAAACAATTCTGAAGTGAACTATAGGCAACTGTTAGAGATGGTGGTCTGATGCAGCCCTCTGATTACAAAAACCTGGGTGAGAGCCCATGTAGTAGCTTTTGACATCGTGGAGTGCATGTGCATGACTTACAGATGACTGAACAGCTCCTTGAGCACCTCCAACAACATAGAATTACAGAAGAGACCTCCAAAATCCATGTGGATGTGGCCACATGGTTGACTAGACTTGGGCCATGAAGGGAAAGTTTGTAGTGGTACTGCCTGCTGTTCTGTGGTGGGTTGGGTCCCTTGGGCAAGTGTGACAATGTGTATACAATAGCATGCTGTACGATATATCTGTAATGAATCTCATGGTGATGTTGTTGTTGTTGTTGTGGTCTTCAGTCCTGAGACTGGTTTCATGCAGCTCTCCATGCTACTCTATCCTGTGCAAGCTTCTTCATCTCCCCGTACCTACTGCAACCTACATCCTTCTGAATCTGCTTAGTGTATTCATCTCTTGGTCTCCCTCTACGATTTTTACCCTCCACGCTGCCCTCCAATGCTAAATTTGTGATCCCTTGATGCCTCAAAACATGTCCTACCAACCGATCCCTTCTTCTAGTCAAGTTGTGCCACAAACTTCTCTTCTCCCCAATCCTATTCAATACCTCCTCATTAGTTACGTGATCTACCCACCTTATCTTCAGCATTCTTCTGTAGCACCACATTTCGAAAGCTTCTATTCTCTTCTTGTCCAAACTAGTTATCGTTCATGTTTCACTTCCATACATGGCTACACTCCATACAAATACTTTCAGAAACGACTTCCTGACACTTAAATCTATACTCGACGTTAACAAATTTTTCTTCTTCAGAAACGATTTCCTTGCCATTGCCAGTCTACATTTTATATCCTCTCTACTTCGACCATCATCAGTTAGTTTACTCTCTAAATAGCAAAACTCCTTTACTACTTTAAGTGTCTCATTTCCTAATCTAATTCCCTCAGCATCACCTGATTTAATTTGACTACATTCCATCATCCTCGTTTTGCTTTTGTTGATGTTCATCTTATATCCTCCTTTCAAGACACTGTCCATTCCGTTCAACTGCTCTTCCAAGTCCTTTGCTGTCTCTGACAGAATTACAATGTCATCGGCGAACCTCAAAGTTTTTACTTCTTCTCCATGAATTTTAATACCTACTCCGAATTTTTCTTTTGTTTCCTTTACTGCTTGCTCAATATACAGATTGATACATGGTGATACTCACTCAAAAAAAAGGCCCAATCTTGGAGTTGTTTTGCAGTCCTGTCGGGAAGCTGTGAATGAGCCAAGAAGTTATGATCACTCATTAGAGGGAGAGCAGACATTATGGCCAAAGCTTCCTTCTGTATCAGAGAATAATTGTGTTGAGCAGCTGCCAACATTGTGGATGTGTACATGATAGGCTGTTCAGAGTTATCAGCACTTCTGTGAGACAAAACTGCCCCAATCCTATACAGAGAGGCATCTGCGGCCAGGACAAGCTGCTTACCCAATATAAAGGTACCATTCCACAGCAATGACTTGAGCAGTAACTTGGTGCATTGAAACACTCAGTCACAGTCCACACCAACTTAATCAAATGATCACCTTTTTTACATTCACTGTTTAATGGATGGATGATACCCTCTGTGTTGGGGAGAAAGTGTGAATAATCTGTGACATTACCCAGAAAGCTGGAGTTCCTTCAGCTTTCGCGGTTTAGGTAGGTTTTCAATAGCCACCACAAGGCGTTCTGTGGGTTTGACATCATCTTTTGGAAGGAGGTGCCCAAATATTCTGTTTCTGTCTGAAAAATTTTTTTTCTGTATGTGGATTGTACTTTAGGCCTGCCTCTTGCAGTTCAGTGAACAGAATCAAAAGGTTAGTGAGATGTTCTGCTGTGAGGAACCTGTGATGATAATGCCATCACGGTGGTTTGTAAAGCATGGAACACCCTGCATAACTGATCTAAAAATCTCTGGAAAATAACAGTTGCACTCGTGATGCCGAATGAGAGATATGTGTAAAGGTTCAATGCAAAGGAAATGCTGATGATAAAAATCTGTTTGAAGGCAGAATCCAGACAAAACTGCAGGTATGCCTTTGCAAATCAATTTTCAGATGACATTCACTGTCTGCCAGTTTTGCAAGTATTTCTTTGGGATGTGGGATAGGGTAGCACTCTACTATTGATTTGAGCATTAACAGTGGACTTAAAATCCTTGGACATATGAAGCACCCCTGTAGGCATATGAATAACAACCAAGGGCATAGCTCACCGGCTGGAAGAAATGGGTTCAAGAAAATCCAGGCTGTGTAACTTTCACAGTTTACCCTTGACAGCTGACCGCAAAGAAGAATAGGCTGAACATGACAAAATTTGGGAACAAACAATGGTTTAAGGATGATGTGAGCATCATAATCTGTTGCAGCACCTAATACAGAAGAAACAGAGACCTGAACTCATGGCAGAGGTCGTCCAATACCTGGAATGGAATGGAGTTGGAATATTATGCGCAGCATCCTGAATTTGAAACCCAAAAACTGTAAATGTGTCAGAACCAAAAGTGTGTTCCGATTTCGCACTACCAGTGGTCAAAACCGTGATCACTCTTGTGACATGCTGATACTCAATGTCAGTTATGAACTGGTCTTGAAAAGGAATTGGTTGATTGCTGTAATTGACCACATAATAATTTGTGGAGGACATAGCAGGGTGACCCAAGCAATGATAGGTGTCAAGGTTGATGAGAGACACAAGGACCCCTGTCAACCTGGAAACCGTTTATAATACATCTTATTGGGAATGCTGAGCTCCTAGCTGTGCACTGGTGTAACTCAATGAACCTCTGCGAACTCCGTGTCCACACTGGAGGCCTGATTGTGTGGGCAGCTATGGCAAACAGCTGCCACAAGGCTGTGTTTATGGCAAGCCATACACTGTGCCTGCTGGTGCAGGCAGTGACAATGGGCATGTGCATGGAAACAATCAGGACACAAGGGGAATCTGATTTGGAAGGGTGTACAGGACAACAGTGAATGGCATGAACCAAATGAGCATGATGAGACTGTCGGTAAATGATGCCTTTGCATTACATTGTATCCAAAGTGCCCTCAAATTATTATCGCAGTTGTGACACTTTGTAAACCTGAGTGATAGCCAGAAATCCTCAACTGTAGGAACCTCTTAATGCAAAGCCTCATGATGTACCTCTCTGTCCAGAGTGGAACGGATAATGATGTCACGTATCGGAGAGTCAGCATAGTACTGCTTACATTGTACACAAATAAAGCGACACTTTCTACTTAAACTGCAGATGTCAGCTACCCATGGCCTGGTTTCTTTTGTTCCTGGTGAAACTTCATGCATGATGATACAATATGAGTTAACTTAACATAATAAGCACTGAGCAACCCACACATTTCAGAAAATGACTGTGGTGCAGGGACCTTAAACGGAGCAAGTTTTTGAAGCAAATGAAGGTTTGAGGCTCAAATTGAGACAAGAGAAAAAAAAGTTTGCAAAAACAGGTCCTCTATCCAAAACACTGCAAACTTTTGCTTCTCGGAATGGTGGAATAGCTGGGGGAGTAATCGACCATGGAGAACGCAGTTACGGGGGACCCATGGCACCTTGCAAATTTGTAACCAATTGACAAAGCAATTCTAACTGCTTCTGTTGTTGCTGTTCAAACTGATTTTGCTGCTCCCTGCTGTTGCTGTTTTTGTAACGTCTGATCCAATGCAGAGTCCACTGTACTCATGGAACATGGGCAGAAATAAAACAATCTCATTGCCAAAAACTGTAGTATCTACAGTTCTTTACTGACAACAACCAACACATAAAATTACATTGGTGGTGAACAGAGCACAAGAATCACACAGGCAGATGAGAACATTAACAGAAGAACTGCAGTCGAGGTTGAGTCCAATAAAATGGAATATTACTGATCTGTCCTATTTAGCAGCAGGACATTCACTGAACATGGCAGAGGTGAGAGAGAGCGAGGCCACATCAGCAGCATGCTGCCAGAACCACTCACCCAGGGGCACTGCTGGCACACAAAGCAGGCACTCTCATTTCATTTTCTCACTGACGGTGCTGAATACAAATCTTACAGTCCTGGCGGTACCATATATAGATATACTGCCAGGGCGAGGAACACTATTGATATTCTTGATGTCACCGTTTACACAGATGGGGTATGCTTCCACCTCTCTGGTGATGTTAACACAAAAGACACACGATTATGGTCAAAGGAGAATCCTCGTGCTGTGCTTGAAACACCACTGCATGATTAGAAAATTAGTATGTGGGTAGCAATATACTGACAGTGCATTATTGGACCTTTATTGTTTTTTAAGGTGATGTTGGTTATAAAGAACATTCAGGACAGTAACAAGATTCCATAATGTGTCCAACTAGAAACCGAGGTCCTGATCAATGAGAAATGTGGTTTCCAGTTTGATAATGCACAAAATCCTGTCATTGGGATACTTCAAGCTCTGCATAACTGATGTTTTTGTGTGATTTTACTGAACAAAGGTAAAGAATAAGGCAAAATTTTTTACTGTGGAGAAATGTACAGACTTAAAGCAGAAGTGCACACACAAAAGCAATGCCTGCACAGTGACTTACTTGTACATCACATATATGCTAGTGAGGTCTTTTTAGAGGAGCTCAGTGTGCTTTTGCTAGTAAGATAGCCAGAAGACTCTGCACGAACATGTTGTTGGAGCAAGTTATTGACCTTTAGTATGTTTCCTGAATTTTAATGGAACAGTCCAAAACATATACAGCTTGCACTACAAAATTCTCATGACCTTTTTTTTGTGTAATCTGGTTTGTATTTTGCTGGCAAAAATTTTCTAATACAGATACTGTCACTAGCCCACTTCCACCATTTTTACAGTGCACACAGTAAACGTTTATGATGGTGAAGTCATTGTTTTATAGGGTAAATAATACAGAAAAACAGTTCTTATTCACTATTTTATTGTTATTGAAACTTTATTGTCAAATACATTTTATGTGGCACAACCTGATAATGCTAATCTTAGATAACTAGCTTTTCCACACAATTCAGACAAGCTACATAATCTAATACTTGGGTGCAAATCAAAATTAGTACAGTCCAATTATGCCTCTGTTAGCTGCAGTTGGCAGAACTTTTTTTGTCACTTCTGTTACAAGAACTGTCAGCTGCTGCAGGACAAGAGTGGTGCTGCTTCAATATATAGGAAGATTTCATACTTTCTGAGTCCAACATCACAACAATAAAAATAATATATTATGGACATAAGAATTTTCACTTGATCGCACAATTAATCAAAAATATGGTATGCCTACAACACAGTTTAAATTTATTGATTGTTGAAGTGTTTTGTGGTTCTTACAGGGCAATCTCTGTAGTACCTATAAGTTACAGTGGTGTTTGTGTCTGAAGATAAGAATTTCTGATTTTAAATACAGCATATCAATCGGTGATTAACATTTTGTGTATATTTAACACATATTTTGCCTGTGACAAATAAAGTATCTGATCGGTCCTCATGTCAGTAGGTCAGGGAAAAAAAATTGTGTGGTATGTTTTTTGCTATATTTAACTTTTGGTGCCTATGGTGGGAATAAGAAAGGAGAGTGCAAGTCTTAAGAAGCCATTTACAAGAATGGTCAAGAAAGAACACAGCAACCTGAAGCAGAAAGCACACAACAAATCAGAGTATTCCATAGATTTCACCTTAGATGAGGTCAATGCAGCACTCAATGAAATGAAAAAAGGCAAAGCTCCAGTATTTTATGAGATACGCCTAGGGTTCCTCATCAATTGTGGAAACAAGACTTGTAAATGGATTGTGAGCTTCTTCACCAATATTATGCTGTCAGGTAACATTCCAAAAGCTTTCACAAGCACAAAAACTGTAGCCATACTGAAGGCCAGTAAACCAGCGAGTAAAGCTGTTAGCTATCATCCTATAGCCGTCCTAAGCTGCTGCTACAAGTTCTTAGAAAGATTCATCCCTAATGGAATTGGTCCAAAGACCCATGAAATTACTCCCCTGGAACAAGCAGGATTCAGACCTAACAGAAGCTTAACTTCACACATAGAAGCTGGGTTCCAACAATGACTTAAAAGCCATTGGCTTTTGTTGATCATACAGCTGCCTAGGATACACTATAGAAGCATGGACTCCTGTACACATTCGCAAGTGTTATATAATGCCAAACCATAATTAGGCTCATAAACAACATGTTATCCTATAGCGGTCTTCCACAGGGTTCAGTTTTGGCAACAGTTCTGTTCAGCTTACACACATCTTATCGCCCTAAAACAGAGTCAAGGAAATTCATTTATGTGAACAAATTGGCTTTGGCCACTCCACAGAGAAGTTTTGAAGCTGGTGAAAAGGTATTCTCTGCAGATCTAAGTAGAATGCGTGAGTACTTCGAAAAGTGGAGATTAACCCCAAAGTTAGCTGCTTTCGTCTTAACAATAGAATGGCCAACAAAAAGCTACATGTCACCTTTAATGGTCAAGTCCTCCATCACAAAGACTTCCCAAAATATGTAGCAGGAGCTCTTTATAGAACCTTGTCATGCAAGAAACACATGGCAAACACTGCTGCAAAACAGTGCAATGACATCATATAGAAGCTCAGTGGTTCCTCTTGGGGTGTAAGAGCTACACCACTACTATGTTCTTCCTTTGGACTCATTTACTGTGCTTGAGGATGGCTTAATAGTTCACATGTGAGAAAAATCAATGTTCAGCTAACTAGGACAATAGCAGGTTGTATCATATCTACCCATCTTCATTGGTTACCAACTCTAAGATGTATCATGCCACCTAACTTCAAAGACAAAGCCCTTCTCAAGGAATACGAAAAAGTAATTAAAATTTCTCACCTCCCGATCCACTCTGATGTGTCTGCACTTAAAACAAGCCCATTCAAATCTAGGCAGTCACATTTTATATTGGCACAATTTGTACAAGCAGTGGATTTCAACATAAGTAAGAAGTGGTCAGAAAAGTGGAATGATAATGCTCATGACCCCCCCATGAACCATGGACCTTGCCGTTGGTGGGGAGGCTTGCGTGCCTCAGCGATACAGATTGACGTACCGTAGATGCAACCACAACGGAGGGGTATCTGTTGAGAGGCCAGACAAACGTGTGGTTCCTGAAGAGGGGCAGCAGCCTTTTCAGTAGTTGCAAGGGCAACAGTCTGGATGATTGACTGATCTGGCCTTGTAACAATAACCAAAACGGCCTTGCTGTGCTGGTACTGCGAACGGCTGAAAGCAAGGGGAAACTACAGCCGTAAATTTTCCCGAGGGCACGCAGCTTTACTGTATGATTAAATGATGATGGCGTCCTCTTGGGTAAAATATTCCGGAGGTAAAATAGTCCCCCATTCGGATCTCCGGGCGGGGACTACTCAAGAGGATGTCGTTATCAGGAGAAAGAAAACTGGCGTTCTACGGATCGGAGCGTGGAATGTCAGATCCCTTAATCGGGCAGGTAGGTTAGAAAATTTAAAAAGGGAAATGGATAGGTTGAAGTTAGATATAGTGGGAATTAGTGAAGTTCGGTGGCAGGAGGAACAAGACTTCTGGTCAGGTGACTACAGGGTTATAAACACAAAATCAAATAGGGGTAATGCAGGAGTAGGTTTAATAATGAATAGGAAAATAGGAATGCGGGTAAGCTACTACAAACAGCATAGTGAACGCATTATTGTGGCCAAGATAGATACGAAGCCCACACCTACTACAGTAGTACAAGTTTATTTGCCAACTAGCTCTGCAGATGACGAAGAAATTGAAGAAATGTATGATGAAATAAAAGAAATTATTCAGATTGTGAAGGGAGACGAAAATTTAATAGTCATGGGTGACTGGAATTCGAGTGTAGGAAAAGGGAGAGAAGGAAACATAGTAGGTGAATATGGATTGGGGGACAGAAATGAAAGAGGAAGCCGCCTGGTAGAATTTTGCACAGAGCACAACATAATCATAGCTAACACTTGGTTTAAGAATCATGAAAGAAGGTTGTATACATGGAAGAACCCTGGAGATACTAAAAGGTATCAGATAGATTATATAATGGTAAGACAGAGATTTAGGAACCAGGTTTTAAATTGTAAGACATTTCCAGGGGCAGATGTGGACTCTGACCACAATCTATTGGTTATGACCTGTAGATTAAAACTGAAGAAACTGCAAAAAGGTGGGAATTTAAGGAGATGGGACCTGGATAAACTAAAAGAACCAGAGGTTGTACAGAGATTCAGGGAGAGCATAAGGGAGCAATTGACAGGAATGGGGGAAATAAATACAGCAGAAGAAGAATGGGTAGCTTTGAGGGATGAAGTAGTGAAGGCAGCAGAGGATCAAGTAGGTAAAAAGACGAGGGCTAGTAGAAATCCTTGGGTAACAGAAGAAATATTGAATTTGATTGATGCAAGGAGAAAATATAAAAATGCAGTAAGTGAAACAGGCAAAAAGGAATACAAACGTCTCAAAAATGAGATCGACAGGAAGTGCAAAATGGCTAAGCAGGGATGGCTAGAGAACAAATGTAAGGATGTAGAGGCCTATCTCACTAGGGGTAAGATAGATACCGCCTACAGGAAAATTAAAGAGACCTTTGGAGAAAGGAGAAACACTTGTATGAATATCAAGAGCTCAGATGGAAACCCAGTTCTAAGCAAAGAAGGGAAAGCAGAAAGGTGGAAGGAGTATATGGAGGGTCTATACAAGGGCGATGTACTTGAGGACAATATTATGGAAATGGAAGAGGATGTAGATGAAGATGAAATGGGAGATACGATACTGCGTGAAGAGTTTGACAGAGCACTGAAAGACCTGAGTCGAAACAAGGCCCCCGGAGTAGACAATATTCCATTGGAACTACTGACGGCTGTGGGAGAGCCAGTCCTGACAAAACTCTACCATCTGGTGAGCAAGATGTATGAAACAGGCGAAATACCCTCAGACTTCAAGAAGAATATAATAATTCCAATCCCAAAGAAAGCAGGTGTTGACAGATGTGAAAATTACCGAACTATCAGCTTAATAAGTCACAGCTGCAAAATACTAACACGAATTCTTTACAAATGAATGGAAAAACTAGTAGAAGCCAACCTCGGGGAAGATCAGTTTGGATTCCGTAGAAACACTGGAACACGTGAGGCAATACTGACCTTACGACTTATCTTAGAAGAAAGATTAAGGAAAGGCAAACCTACGTTTCTAGCATTTATAGACTTAGAGAAAGCTTTTGACAGTGTTGACTGGAATACTCTCTTTCAAATTCTAAAGGTGGCAGGGGTAAAATACAGGGAGCGAAAGGCTATTTACAATTTGTACAGAAACCAGATGGCAGTTATAAGAGTCGAGGGACATGAAAGGGAAGCAGTTGTTGGGAAGGGAGTAAGACAGGGTTGTAGCCTCTCCCCGATGTTGTTCAATCTGTATATTGAGCAAGCAGTAAAGGAAACAAAAGAAAAATTCGGAGTAGGTATTAAAATTCATGGAGAAGAAATAAAAACTTTGAGGTTCGCCGATGACATTGTAATTCTGTCAGAGACAGCAAAGGACTTGGAAGAGCAGTTGAATGGAATGGACAGTGTCTTGAAAGGAGGATATAAGATGAACATCAACAAAAGCAAAACAAGGATAATGGAATGTAGTCTAATTAAGTCGGGTGATGCTGAGGGAATTAGATTAGGAAATGAGGCACTTAAAGTAGTAAAGGAGTTTTGCTATTTGGGGAGCAAAATAACTGATGATGGTCGAAGTAGAGAGGATATAAAATGTAGGCTGGCAATGGCAAGGAAAGCGTTTCTGAAGAAGAGAAATTTGTTAACATCCAGTATTGATTTAAGTGTCAGGAAGTCATTTCTGAAAGTATTCGTATGGAGTGTAGCCATGTATGGAAGTGAAACATGGACGATAAATAGTTTGGACAAGAAGAGAATAGAAGCTTTCGAAATGTGGTGCTACAGAAGAATGCTGAAGATTAGATGGGTAGATCACATAACTAATGAGGAAGTATTGAATAGGATTGGGGAGAAGAGAAGTTTGTGGCACAACTTGACCAGAAGAAGGGATCGGTTGGTAGGACATGTTCTGAGGCATCAAGGGATCACCAATTTAGTATTGGAGGGCAGCGTGGAGGGTAAAAATCGTAGAGGGAGACCAAGAGATGAATACACTAAGCAGATTCAGAAGGATGTAGGTTGCAGTAGGTACTGGGAGATGAAAAAGCTTGCACAGGATAGAGTAGCATGGAGAGCTGCATGAAACCAGTCTCAGGACTGAAGACCACAACAACAACAATGCTCATGAGAAATGTCAGACTCTTGTGAGACCAGGCATGAGACCAGCCAGCATGGAATTACCAGGACCTGCTTGGAAATCAATCAACAAGATTTGTACAGGACATGGTATCTGTGCAGAAAGCCTCCACCAAAGGGTAAAGGCTTCATCTTGCCAATGTGACTGTGGCAATAAACATCAGACTATTAAACACATTGTAACAATCAGTAGCACATGATCTTACCCACTAAAGCTGGAAAATTTCTTTAAAGTGACAGGAAGCCCTTGAATTGATTGAACATTTACATTTTAATTTGTACATTTAGCCTGAATGCATGGTCTCTCAGTGATACAAATTAATAAAAGCTTCTCGGGCTTCCAGCTGTGTCAGGTGGTTAAAATCCTACAAGTTTTTGACTGAGCTCTCCTCGGCCATTGCCAAGTGATAAATGATGGCTGTGTCACCGCGTCCTCACTGCTGTATAGCAGCGCTACTCATTGTGATGTCACTGGTACTCTCTTCCTCGCCAAATGTGATAATGCTTTTGTCCCGTGTCTGTTGCGCCCTTGTCAATCTTGCTGTGGCTGGGTCCCAAGCTGTGCTGAACTGCAAACTGTCATCCTTATTGATGGTGTTCTCAAGTATCTTTATTTCTACTGCTTCTTGTATGATGCTATCCAAAAATTCCTTCATCCTCATAATTACAGGTCTTTTGTCGAACAGAATTCGTATTGATTTTCTGAAGTGTGTTCTGTCATGGCTGATTTATCAGGACAGCATAGGCGTAAGCAAGTCTCGTGTTTCATCCAGCATTGCTCCACAGTGTGTACTGTTTGGCCAACATAGTAGCAGCCACAATGATAAGGTATTTTGTACACTCCAGGCATTCTATGCCCAAGATTGTCCTTCACAGGCCTCATGAGCTGTCGTATTTGGGGCCTTGCACAAATGAGATGTTGTCTCTCTTCAGGAACTGTCTAATTTTTCCACACTGTGCTGCAGAATGGCAAAAACACAAGTTTCTTCTTCTCTTCTTTGGTGATGCTTTTCCTGCATGTCTCACCACAAACAGCTTGTGACACCTGGCGGCAGGTGTGCAATAACTGCATAGATTTCCTCTCCCAGTTATTTGATAGTACAACTGTGGGATTACTTAAGGACAAGTTGACGTTACCGTATTTCCTATATGGTGGCCAGTATTTCAACCAAGTGGATGGGAAGTGTTAACTCCATTCGTAGACAACCTTTTCATGGAGAAATCTGAAGCAATGCTTTGGACATGGCTCCAGATAAGCTAAGTTGCTTTTATCATTACATTTACAATACTTTTATCATCTAGCCCCACCAATGTGAAAAACTGGAAGAATTCTTAGAACACCTGAATGACCTTCACAACAACATTAGGTTTATGATGGAAGTAGAGACAGATGGTGCATTGGCCTTCCTCAACGTCCTCATTCATTAGAACACTAACAGACACCTCAGCTACAGTGTGTATAGGAACCCCACCCACACACACACACACACACACACACACACACACACACACACACACATGGATCAGTATCTGCATGCACTTAGCCACCACCATCTGACACAAAAACGTAGTGTTCTAAACACCCTTGTCCACCACGCTAAAGTCATCTCCGATGAAAATCTGCCACTAGAACTAAGCCAACACTGAAAAGTCTTCCGGGAAAATTGTTACAATCACTGCCAGGTATCACAGGCTATTTCTGATGAGAGATGTAGGAAAAGCACCACTGAAGAAGAGAACATGAAATTTGTGTTTTTGCCTTTCTGTGGCACAGTGTGGAAAGATTAGCAGTTTCCTGAAGAGAGACATCATCTCATGAGTACGAAGATCCCAGCAAAAATACGACAGCTCATGCGGCCTGTGGAAGATGATTTAGGGCTTAGAACACCAGGAGTGTACAAAATACCATATCAGTGTAGCTGCTACTACACTGGCCAAATAGTACGCATTATGGAGCAACGCGGGATGGAACACGAGTGGTGCTTGTACCTATACTATCCTGAAATATCAGCGGTGGCAGAACACGCTTTAGAAAATCGACACCGAATTCTATTCAACAAAACACCTGTCATTATGAGAACGAAGGGATTTTGGGTAGCATTATAAAAAAAGCAGTAGAAATAGAAAATCTGAAAATACCATCAATAATGATGGTGGCTTGCAGCACAGCCTGGGACCGACCCATGGCGAGTTTGAAGCACGTGTGATTGATACAGGTTGAAACATTACCACACTTGGTGAGGAAGAGAGCGCCAGTTATATCACAGCTAGCATCATGGTTATATAATGGTGTGGCGATGGCAACATGGCAGTTATCCACCACTTGACAATGGCCGAGGAGAGCTCGGTTGGAAGCTCATACGATTTTAACTACCTCATGTAGTTGGAAGCCCGAGAAGGTTTCGTGTGCATTTATTCATTTAGTTCTGTTTATTTTGTAGAATTATGCAATTCAGATACGTAAGTCACAGTTTAGTTTGTATTGCCATGCACTAAATAAATAGTTATGCAAAGGTTCTGCATTTGAATAATTGTAGACAATTCTAATTTTACTGGAATGAGTAATCCTCAAAAGGTGCCCCTCTAACATTGTTAAACAAAAAAGAAGCTGCTTGAGAAAAGAAGCAGCAAAATTAGATGAAAGTTGTTAATATGACATCAAATTAGGGTGTCCATTCGTCCCGTTTTTCCCGGGACAGTCCCGTTTTTTATCAAAATGTCCTGCTGTTCCAAAAGTTTTTTTGAGGATGCTCAAATGTCCCGTTTTTTTATTATTCCGCTTGGCTAGAGTATTTTACGCTACTGATTGTTTGACTTGCTATTAACTGCGCAATTATTTACGCTAGGAAGCGTATGATGACTTTCAGCATACCCCAAACATGTACCTAACTGTCAAAAATCGCAAGTAATTTTAGACGCACTATAGGTTACGAATAACAACGAAGATTCTTCTCTTCTAAATCAATCCACTGAATCCGTCCTTTGGGTCCAGAGATACTCTACACCACTGATACTTGCTCTCTGGCTATCGTCACCACACTGTTAATATTTTGCACTGTGCAATCACTGTTTCATTATGTCAAAACGAAAGTGTAATTTTAATAGCAATATAAAAAGCAAGTTTCCTTTTATCACTGGTAGTGGAGAAACTGTAGAATGTACGTTGTGCAGATCAAAATTTGCTATTGGTCATGGTGGAAGGTCTGACATTGCGAATCACATTAAGACGAAGAAACATCATATGAGTGATCAAACTATAAGAGAAAATAAATGTGTGAGTGACTGCTATGTAAACTTAAAATCAGTAACAGAAATGGATAGGCAGTTGGCAGCACAAGAAGCTACGTTTGCATACCACAGTGCAATGCATAACCATAGCTTTAAGTCAATGGACTGTACTACAGCAGTTGTTAAAAAACTTTTCAATCCTAAATTCACATGTGGACACACAAAATGTAATGCAATCATTTCAAATGTTATTGCACAATATGCAGCTCAGCAGGTTTTAAATGAACTGAAAAGTGCTCAATTCATTTCTGTAATGACTGATACATCAAATCATCTGGATTTGAAGTTGGTTCCTCTCCTTATCAGGTATTTTCACCCTGAAAATGGCATCTCGGCGAAAGTGCATAAATTGGTTAATTTAGCTGGAGAAACTTCAGATTTACTTCAGAATTATGTGCTGGAGGTTTTACAGAAATATGATCTTGAGGGAAAGGTGATTGCAGTTTCTGCAGACAACACTAACACCAATTTTGGTGGTAAGCAGAGGAAAGGAAAAAACAATTTGTTGTATAAACTGCAACTGAACACTGTGAATAATATAGTAGGTGTTGGCCATCCAACACATGTGGTGCACAATTCCTTACAAACTGGCTCAGATTGCCTACCCATCAACTGCCAATTAATTGTAAACAAAATCTACCAGCATTTCCACATATACAGGGTGTTACAAAAAGGTACGGCCAAACTTTCAGGAAACATTCCTCACACACAAAGAAAGAAAATATGTTATGTGGACATGTGTCCGGAAATGCTTACTTTCCATGTTAGAGCTCATTTTATTACTTCTCTTCAAATCACATTAATCATGGAATGGAAACACACAGCAACAGAACGTACCAGCTTGACTTAAACACTTTGTTACAGGAAATGTTCAAAATGTCCTCCGTTAGCGAGGATACATGCATCCACCCTCCGTCGCATGGAATCCCTGATGTGCTGATGCAGCCCTGGAGAATGGCGTATTGTATCACAGCCATCCGCAATACGAGCACGAAGAGTCTCTACATTTAGTACCGGGGTTGCATAGACAAGAGCTTTCAAATGCCCCCAGAAATGAAAGTCAAGAGGGTTGAGGTCAGGAGAGCGTGGAGGCCATGGAATTGGTCCGCCTCTACCAATCCATCGCCGGCCGGATGGGCCGTGCGGTTCTGGGCGCTACAGTCTGGAACCGAGCGACCGCTGCGGTCGCAGGTTCGAATCCTGCCTCGTGCATGGATGTGTGTGATGTCCTTAGGTTAGTTAGGTTTAATTAGTTCTAAGTTATAGGCGACTGATGACCTCAGAAGTTAAGTCGCATAGTGCTCAGAGCCATTTGAGCCACCAATCCATCAGTCACCGAATCTGTTGTTGAGAAGCGTACGAACACTTCGACTGAAATGCGCAGGAGCTCCATCGTGCATGAACCACGGATGAACCATTCACAGAAGTGTACCCGTGGAGGCCAATCAGCTGCTGATAGTGCCTGCACACGCTGTACATGGTACGGAAATAACTGGTTCTCCCGTAGCACTCTCCATACAGTGATGTGGTCAATGTTACCTTGTACAGCAGCAACTTCTCTGACGCTGACATTAAGGTTATCGTCAACTGCACAAAGAATTGCCTCGTCCATTGCAGGTGTCCTCGTCGTTCTAGGTCTTCCCCAGTCGCGAGTCATAGGCTGGAATGTTCCGAGCTCCCTAAGACACCGATCAATTGCTTTGAACGTCTTGCTGTCGGGACACCTTCGTTCTGGAAATCTGTCTCGATACAAACGTACCGCGCCACGGCTATTGCCCCGTGCTAATCCATACATCAAATGGGCATCTGCCAACTCCACATTTTGTAAACATTGCACTGACTGCAAAACCACGTTCGTGATGAACACTAACCTGTTGATGCTACGTACTGATGTGCTTAATGCTAGTACTGTAGAGCAATGAGTCGCATGTCAACACAAGCACCGAAGTCAACATTACCTTCCTTCAATTGGGCCAACTGGCGGTGAATCGAGGAAGTACAGTAGATACTGACGAAACTAAAATGAGCTCTAACATGGAAATTAAGCGTTTCCGGACACATGTCCACATAACGTCTCTTCTTTATTTGTGTGTGAGGAATGTTTCCTGAAAGTTTGGCCGTACCTTTTTGTAACACCCTGTATACAGTAAGGGTTGAATCTCTGAAGTCATTCTGTAAGTTTACTAAAACTGAATACGAAACCCTGCTACCAGCATTGGAAAGAATTGTAGAGATATTTCCTGCTTTGAAATCATATTTCATTTCCCTTGATAAGTGTCCTGTTATCCTTAAACAATTCTTTGATAACCCTGTGTCTATTGTTCTTCTACATTTTCTTGTTAGCCAGCTAAAACCTTTCTCCACAACAATTAAATGTATTGAGAAACAAGAAATCACATTAGTGGAAGTTTATCAAGAAATAAACAAATTATTGGGCAAATTACAATGTAGAAAATCTGAAAGATTTCTCACATCCTTTGTACATGAGATTCTAAAAAAGCTGGAAGAAGAGGGTGAAATTACTGTAGAACAATTTCATATTTATGCTGATATCTTCTACGACTCTTGCACTGAGTATATTAAAGAATGGTGTTTACCATTTCTCACACTTTTTAAAGCATTTGACTGGGTTAATACTGAAAAGGAGCAGCTACAGTGGAAGGATATTCAGGACTGTTGTGTTTTTGTTCAAAGGATTGTACCAAATTTTCCTGCTGATGAAGACGAACTGTTCGATGAATTTTCACGTGCACAGAACTTCATAAAAAGTGAAGAAGGAGACAAAGAAAGTGTTGGTGCAACGTGGTGTAAAATATTTGTTTATTTCAAAAGTAAAAACATTAACATGAAAAACATGATTCACTTGGTGGAGTTTTGTCTGGCAATTCCTGGGTCAAATACTGCTGTGGAATGTGTGTTTTCGTTAGTGAACTCTTTGTGGTCAGATGAAAAAAACAGAATGAAAGTTGAAACAGTGAGGGCCTTGCTCATTGTCAAAACACACTTTAATGGTGTATTGTGTACTGACTTTTATGATACAATTTCAAACAAAAATGTACTTCTTCATAAAGTATATAAAAGTGAAAGGTACGGTGATAGTGTGGCAGAATAATTGTAAAAAGTGATTTGGGATCATCTGAGTGCACGTTGTAAAGGTAAAATTGTATGTGTATTAAATTTAGTCAATACAATATTTATGTCCCATTTTTTTTTCTTCATTGTCCTAGGTTTTTCTCTAATTTATTTTAAATGTCCCCTTTTTCAATGAAAATGAAATGGACACTCTACACCAAATTGAAAGGGCTTGCACCAGACTGGGGACCATAGAACTGTGTGTATTTTTATTGAATGTAACTACTACATGTAGAGAGTAACAAACTCAATATATTCAGACTTCATGTTACAGAAAAATACAATAAGTGATGTAAGCTTATTGCTACCAATAAGATTTGTCTCTCTGTCTGTTGTGTAAAATTGTGTAACCATAAGAGCTCAGATACAAAACCAGTCCTAAGCAAAGAAGGGAAAGCTAAAAGATGGAAGGAGTATATAGGCAGGGGAAATGAACTTGAAAGCAATATTATAGACATGGAAGAAGAGGTAGGTGAAGTTGAGATGGGAAATATGATACTGCGAAAAGAATTTGATGGAGCACTGAAAGACCCAACTTGAAACAAGGCCTCTGGAGTAGACTACATTCCTTCAAAACTAGTGATAGCCTTGGGAGATCAAGCCACTACAAAACTCTTCTTTCTGGTTTGCAGTATGTATGAGACAGGATTACTCATTAGGCTTCAAGAACAATATAATAATTCCATTTCCAAAGAGAGCAAATGCTTACTGGTGTGAATATTACCGAACTATTAGATTAATAAGCACAGATTGAAATACTAACACATATTCTTAACAGGAGAATGGAAAGACTGACAGAAGCCCACCTTGGTGAAGACCAGTTTGGATTCCGGAGACATGTAGGAATATGCGAGGCAATTCTGACTGTACAACTTTTTTTATCATTTGTGGACTTAGAAAAAACATTTCACAATGTTGACTGGAATACTCTCCTTGAAATTCTGAAGGTAGCAGTGGTTTACAACCCGAACAGAAATCAGACGGCAGTTATAAGAGTTAAGGGGCATGAAAGTGAAGCCATGGTTGAAAAGGGAGTGAGACATGGTTATAGCCTATGCCAATGTTATTCGAACTGTACACTGAACAAGCAGTAAAGGAAACCAAAGAAATATTTGGAGTAGGAATTAAAGTTCAGGGAAGAGAAATAAAAACATTGAGGTTTGCCAATGATATTGTAATTCTGTCATAGACAAAGAAGGGCTTGAAAGAGTCTTGAAAGGAGGATATAATATGAACATTATCAAAAGCAAAACAACGATAATGGAATGTAGTTGTATTAAAGTAGCAGATGAGTTTCGCTAGTTGGGCAGCAAAATAACTGATGATGGCTGAAGTAAAGAGGTTAATTGCCAATGACAAGAAGAGCATTTCTGAAGAAGAGAAATTTGTTAACACTGAGTATAGATTTAAGTGCTAGGAAGTCTATCCTGAAACTATTTGTATGAGTATGGAGTGTAGCCATGTACAGAAGTGAAACATGGATAACAAACAGTTTAGACAAGAAGAGCATAAAAGCTTTTGTATTTGGTGCTACAAAAGAATGCTGAAGATTAGACGGGTAGATCACATTGAAATGCCTGGGCTAGCAGGACAGAGCAGTTTAGGATGTGAAAAGGGGCAAAAATAAGTTGCTGTCAGTTGCACTTAACATACAAACTTTATTTATCAACACACAATATTACAACAAGGATGCAAAACACTCAAAACTTTAATCAACCTCCTTTGATTAACTTTAGATCGGCTGAAGGCCACACTCAAAATCCAAGACACAGGGCTTAAGCAAGAAATTGAAATACAAGGTTCTTCTGGAGGTTTCACCAAAAAATATTTTCTAAATCTTCAATCTAAATAGGCTGAAGGCCTTAGCAATTTAATTTTAATGGAACTTGGCTGGAGCCTGCTTATTAAGCAATAAGAAGAGTTACAATCAAAAGGCAGAAGGCCTTATCTTAAAACATTTCATGTAAAATTCGGCTGAAGGCCCCATACAAAAGCATAACCATCTTATGCTGTAAGAGCAAGACAAGAACATTAATTTAAGAGAGATTAAAACTCGGCTGAAGGCTGCACATCAGCAAATAATTTAATGGCTTAAGCCCTAGAAAGAAGAGTTTCAATTTAAAAAGCAGAAGGCCTTATCTTAAAACATCTCAAATTCGGATGAAGGCCCCATATAAAAGAATAACAATCTCATGCCTTAAGGGCAAGACAAGAACATTAATTTAAGAGATACTGATACTCAGCTGAAGGCCACACATCAACCAAATAACTAAAACCCAAACAGGGAAATTACTATGTAACACACAAGGAATAGCACTCAAAAGTTTCCAAGGGTCGGCCTGAGATTGTAACACTAATGCCCGTTTAGGTGAGACAGGCAGCCTGTCCAGCGACTTCTTAATCTGAAGGCAACCCATCCAACAGACAGACAGCCAACCAATCAACAAAATCAGTTCCGCCCCATGCAACCAGCAAAATGACCACAAGATCTCAATACAATGACACACAGAATATTGGCGCACACAACAACCAACAACACCTCAGATGTCTAACTACACACCGCGCTGGACAGCAACAACACGATGAGGAAAATACACTGCCGAAAATTACATCGACAACCAGGGCAGGTAACCAGAATGTCAACGGCCACAAGTCAGAAGATACCACTGCTCAACTTCAGTGACAGGGAATAAGTTAAGTTAATCTCCACAGGAAGATGGCTGGAATCTTAGCTGACTTGAATATACACACAGTGTTGCTCAAAAGTGACAACCAGGATCAAACGAAGAAATGTTAACAGTTGAGGCTCAATAGTAGGTTAAGTGAGGACTCAACTTTCATGTCCAAGAATGGTGGGCAATGAACTTCGTAGCACTCGCAAGCAGCACCTCACACTCCAACCGCACATGCACACCACCAGCAGCACCGGCCAGAGTAACACGCGACTGAGACTTCCTTGCTGCTCCCTGTCAAACGACTGACTGGTCACACACCACCCAGCCGGAAACTATATCCACCACACCAAAGATAGTACAGCAATACTAGTATCGATACACGCTGCTGCTGCCACTCACGGAGAGGGCAGCAGCATTATTTCAATAACAACAGGAGAAATAAAACCACAGGACTGCAACCAAGGTTTAACCCAAGACAAGCATGACTCGAGCCAGCCACGGCTCACACGTAAATAATGAGGAGGTACTGAATAGAATGGGGAGAAAAGCAATTTGTGGCACAACCTGACTATAAAATGGGATTGTTGATAGGACATATTCTGAGACATCAAGAGATCACTATTTAGGACTGGAGAGAAGTGTGGAGGGCAAAGTCATAGATGGAGACCAAGAGATGAATACAGTAAGCAGATTTGGAAGGATGTAAGTTGCAGTAGTTATTTGGGGGTGATGAAGCTTGCACAGGATACAGTAGCATGGAGAGCTGCATCAGTCCAATCTTTGGATTGAAGACTACAAAAACAACACAAGTAATCATAATAATTTCTAACACAAAGTTTCTAAGAAAAATAAGTTGAAGGATAATTCAAAGGAAAACAATGCACATTGCCCAACTGTTAAGATCTTAACTGGGTTTCAGTTTATATCACTCCTGTTTCTAAAAATACAATTTTGATTACATTATATAAAGCAAAAAACAAATGATCTGCATGTATTGTAGCACATCAACAGAAAACAGTCATTTAAAACCATCCAGATGTTATGCTTCAACTTACTGACTGATAAACCAACTGTATGTTGTGATTCACACAAGCACTCAAGATAGCACAGCTCTATTCATTTAATGATATTCTTAATAATTTGACTAGTTACCAGATAATCTAGTAGAAGTGATCAGAAGACTTTTATCAAAACACTACCGGGGTTATTGACATGTGGAAGTGAGTAATGGCACTAATAAAAACAAATAAAGGAAATAGACAAGACTGCTGTCTCTCCCCAATACTTTTTAATATCTACTTTGACAAAGTAATAGTACAATAGAAACAATGTTTAAGTAGTATTTTGTATGCAGACAATATCACAACAGACAGAAGATGATTTACACAGAAGGCTATACAACTTATGAAATACAGCAGAAGAATATGGACTGATAGTAATGACATTTCTTGGGGGAGAACATAACAGCCAAATCTGAAATAATGGCAAAATATTGGAGCAGGTATCCACATTCAACCCTCTTGGATGTAAAATATCCCCAACAACACACCACAATACAGAAACAAAACTTTGCAAATTTAAACATATATGGCGAACAATGCAGAGAATTTTGAAATATAAAACCGGAAAAGAAATTAAGCTGATGCTTTATAAAACAGTGTTGGTTCCAGTAGTATTATATGAAACATGAGAGTCATGACACATGAGAATTCCCTCCCCCCCCCCCCAAAAAAAAAAAAAAGACAGAAGAAAATTAACTCAGTTGAGTTGAAATACCCAGGGTGGTCAAAGGCTGCACTTAATGTTAAAATATGAGAGACAGATTTTTGATTTGGAAACAAACTTTAAAAAATTATGAAGTCAGTTAGTGTAACCATATAGAAAACATGCAGCAAGATTGTCTGCCTAGAATCTCCATGAATTGCAAGTTCACTGAACAGTGTAGTGTCAGACATCTGAGGACAAGATGGTTTTCAGAACAGGTTGTGCAACCTATTTCATGAAGTGAAGGTAGTGATGACCTGAGACTCTTAAGTGGGAGAAATTTTCTTCCTAAAAGCTCCCATTCACAGACAGAGTTCATCTGTGTCCACCTATTGTGGATGATGAGTCCATGGTCCACATCTGTCAGTTCAACCAATTAACTGCTACTTGCTTACACAAACTTCTTTCTAACTGCAAACCCTCACTCCTTCAGTACACTGCCACATAATTCGGGGATCACGGGTAGATTCCCCCAGATGGTTGCCAGTGGCCACACAACCTGACGAGACCAGGGATCCAGCCAGGGGTGTAGTCCACCAGTGAATGGAGGCCTTTAGTACGTGGCCCCGTTGTTGTAAAATTAGTAAACAAATAGTGGTGCTGCTATGCAAAGAGGAGTGGACCTGGTGAGGTGAAGTGAAATTATTTAATTAAAATTTTGGAGTCCTACAGTGAATCTGATAATGTATGTGAATGCAACAATGAAATCTGAGTGTGAACAATACAGATTTCTGCAAGAAGTTGTACATCAGGCTCATAAATTGATATTAATGTCAGGTGAAAGGATCCAGTGTAATTCATAACTATTATTTTGAAAAAATTTAAAGGTTTTTCTTCATTTATTTTCATTTTTATCCAATTAATCAGATTATTATCCAGTAAAATTTGCTGTATAGTTTACCTGATACAGGTATCAAGTTTACGAAAGAGACACACTGTAGTCACTTTGAAGAATAAGACGGCACTCACTTCTGAAACATGGCCTCTGGTGCTTGACACCATAAAATATAAATACATATTGATTAAAAAGTATAGTTTTTGCATTGGTGACTGAATGAACCCATTTGATAACAATTGTTGCATTGTATGTTCTGATTACTTGGCACATAGGTGAGTTCACAAACATATGTTAATTCAGTGACAGTAGACCAAGAGGTACACTAATCACTAGACTGCATAACAAATGCCAGTTTTAAATCCCAAATATCTCCACAATGTCTCATGTAATGAGGGCATGTGACACTGTTGATAGTGACACACACACACACACACACACACACACACACACACACACACACACACCCCTGACATCCTATTTTTGTATTACAATACATTCCACATAGGTTCATCAAAAGAGTTTACAATTCCTAGTCTAACTATGCAACAACTGTAAGTAATTGTTATTAAAAAGGAATGGCTTTTGTGGAGCCTCTTTCATAACATAGTGTTCCACTATGCTTAAACTGTTCATATTTCACTTTAATACATTCCGTAGAAAAAGTATGTGGCTTACATTTTATAAGTGGAGTGACAACTATGTAGATGCATGCGGTATTGGATCTAATTATACTTACAAGACATTAGTTAAATTTAATTTCTGAGCTGGATAGGTCTGTAAATTCAGCTATGTATCTGCAAAGCAGGACGAAGTAGAGGAATTAAAGGCATAATCATCACTGTACTGTCCCTATTTTCCTGGATGAAATTAATAATCTCTGCTCCTGTACCTGCTACAATGTGTTTCAAAAAGACTGTATCTCCTCCATGAATTATGGCAGAAACTTACAGCATATTTAAATTTACCCATCAAAAAGTTTACCTTGCTGCCAGCTGCAAGTTTCTGGTTCACATGATTGGTGGTTGGGGGGTCTCCTAGCACAGGTAAGTTGCTTGGTTAACTGTCAAATGTGCATCTAGTTGAGAAGGTAATAACATAGCAAAAAAGCTGTTTTGCATTCTCCATGTGAACAGGTACAGTTCAGTTACAACTGTGCAGTATGACTTTAAACGAGTGTATGGATTCATTGATGGATCAGACATGATAGCTGTGCAGATTTTGAATTCCATCAAAGGCAACCTCCCCACCCCCCACCCCCAACCCTCCCCTGCCCATCCTGCACTTGATCTCCCAGTATGTATGGTTTTTTGTGGAATTGTAAAAGACTCCATCTGTGTGCCTCCCCTTACAATTTTTGGTGACACTGCATATAACAACAGGGAATGCAGTGAAGCACTAAATCCAGATATAATTGCAAAAGTATTGGACAAGTTCGAATATTGTCTAGATGTTTGTCATGTGTCTGGTGGAGGGCACATGAAGATTTGTGATACGTAATGTAAATTTTCATCCAGTTAATTGATTAATAAGATATACACTAGCAAAATTAGATGGCTCTTTCAAAAATAAAAATAAAACTTGTAGTACTTATGTGCATGTTAAAACCTCAGATTTCTATCTTTGTACATGTAGACGATATAGTCTTGTGAAATGAGATGAATATTTTTGAAATTATAATGCATTTCTGTGTGGGTCTCTTGCTTTTTTTCCCAGCAGATCGAAGAAGAATGTTTATGACAGAAGAATGTGTGACTGATGTTAATGCACAGTTCATTTTATCTGGAGGTGCAACAAGGGTTCACTCGGAAATTTCACATGCCAGCACTGACAAGAGCAAAAACTTGGTTGCTTCTCAATAAGATTCAGACAGTTGGAAGTGTTGCCAATGAATTATGCTTTGAGAGATCTTCTGCACAATAGGAAACTGTTCATAGAATCAGAGAAGCAATCTAAAGAAGTCTGAATGCATCAACTCATCATTTAAGCAGCTAGTTGGGCATGCAAAATTGTGTTACAATTTGATAAACACAATGAACACATCATGGATCACATTTTGTTTATTGATGAGGCCACATTCTGCACCTCTGCTAATGATAAAGAGGGCACGGAAAGTGAATGTGTGGCTTGGACTCACAAAAAGACTGCAGTTCATGTATCCTGTCACGAATGTACAAAACAAACATGAGGGATCACCAGGATCCAAGAGGTCAGATCTGAGATGCAACTTCGGCTATATGAAAGGATACTCTTCAGCAAGTACACAAGATTTCCTCGTCAATGACGGTAGCAATGCTTTCAAACTGGATGGAGGCCATGTTGAATTGCAATGAGTATGTATGCATAGAAGGGAAAAAAATTAAAAAGACCTAAACTCTTCCCAAACAGGCCATGAAGGCCCAACAGTAACAATGGGCCGCCATGTCATCCTCAGTCCATAGGTGTCATTGGATGTGGATATGGAGGAGCATGTGGCCAGCAAACTGCTCTCCCGGCTGTATGTCAATTTCCAAGACCGGACCCACCACTTCTCAATCAAGTAGCTCCTCAGTTTGCCTCACAAGGGCTGAGTGCTCTCCACTTGCCAACAGCAGTCGGCAGACAGGATGGTCACCCATCCAAGTGCAAGTCTAGCCCAACAGCACTTAACTTCGGTGATCTGATGCGAACCAGTGTTACCACTGCGGCAAGGCAGTTATAAGATACAACAAAATATACTGTAACATTTTATTTTGCCATAAACTGGTGTCATTATTGATTGTTTCCATTGTAACAATGGTTTCTTCAATGATGGTAAGTTGATTGAGGATCACACTTCAAGCCGAGGATACCACTCAGATGCCATGGTGTACATACTCGTACTCTTTATGCTTCACCTCTACTCACTTTGTAAATGAATTGCAGCTAGGCCAACATCTTATACAACTATCTCTGAGCTGGAAACTGCTCTTCTTGGACGATAGCAAACTGCCCTGGATGTGTTAATGCACACACCTTTGTACCTGTCCCTGTGTGCTCTGAACATGTTTACGCGCACCATCAGTCCTTCTACATGTTCAGAGCACACAGGGACAGGTACAAAGGCGTGCCCATTAATACATCCAGAGCAGTTAAAGGGTTAAGGTGCCATTAATTTAATGGAGTCAATTACATAATGGTAAGAAGCCATGTTGACAGCAATCAAAGATCTTTGTGTGTCATATGAACACCTGTTGAAATATACTATCTGTAATATTCCAATATATTATACTGTCTCTGAAAGTATACCCACTTACAAGAATCAGAGTGATTTAAACCATACTGTGTGTAATATGTTATACCTTGTCTCAGTGCCTTATTGTTTTGTGCAGATTATCATCATAATTAAATCTTATTTCCTTTACAAACAAAGTACATTTCAAAATAGATAACCAATAAGATAAAGTCCCAAAAATTGACTTCAACAATGCATCCTTCATTTTGTAGAGTTTGAAAGCACCAGGTTTTACAACATATAATTACAAGGAAATTAAAATTTGAAATTGGTGCTTCAAATTATTGCTCTTCTTCCCAACAGTATTTCAAGTATTCACTCATGAAAAAGGTGGCAACTGAGTGTTGCACCACTGTGACACTAGCATTAAAAGGGCACAAAGGAAACATGTAGCTTTCTATTGCATGTTTAGTTCATATTTAAAAAATCAAGGAACATACACATAATGTCAGAAATCAGTAATTCCAACAACAGGCTTATGGTTGTGTGGAATGTAGAGAAATACAGGATAGGACAATCATCCACCAAACAGCATAACATCACTACTGAACTAAATAGAAGGGTTATAAATGATGATAATCATTTCTTAGATATAGTAGAAAGTATAAGGAGAAATAGTTAAAGAGAAAAATCACAACAGTATGCTGAAAGAGTAATGCTTATAAAATTCGATCATATGAATGTATCACCAACTTCTCCTTCTGAAATTATGAGAATTTTACATTCTCTGAAAAATAAAAGCTCATATGGTTTTGATGGTGTTTTCAATAGACTACAAACGATTTGTTCCCATATTACAAACCCAGTCTTATCTGCAATAAGTGAGGCGATTTTCCAAAGAGACTGAAATATGGTGTTGTTAAAACCCTCTTTAAGAAAAGTGATAAAAGAGATGTCAGTAACTACTGACCTGTTTCATTGCTGACATTGTTTTCTGAAATTTTTGAGATGATGATGTAATCTAGAATGGTATCTCACCATAGCTATCAGTAATATCTTCAGCAAATCAAATTTTGAGTTACAGAAGAGTTGCTCTACTGCAAATGCCATTTACATGTTCACTCACCAAATTTTACAAGCATTAAATAATAAAATGACACCAGCTGGTATTTTCTGCAACCTTTCTAAGGCATTTGACTGTGTATATCACAGTATTCTCCAAGATAAATTGAAGTTTTATGGGATTGATGGTATAACAAACTAATGGATAATATCATATCTAACCAAAAGAATGCAGAAAGTGATATTTAGTAATTCAGCCAATATAGTGCAGGGACGTAATTATGTCTGGGGAGAAATCATGTATGGTGTTCTCCAAGGCTCCATCAGGTCCACTATTTTCCCTCATATGTCATCTAACACACAACAATCAGATTTAGGTTTTTTTTTTTAATGATGATATTACTATTGTAATCAATCCAAGCATACATACAGAAATAGAAGAAATGGTAAACAATGTTCTTAAAAGTATCATCGACTGGTTTCCTGTAAACAGTCTCATCCTCAGTGTTAAAAAGACGCAACATACACAGTTCTGCACGTAAGTGTAATACATGGTGATGAAGAAATAAATAGAGTGGATACATCAAAATTCTTAGGTGTCTGTACTGATGAGAATTTAAACTAGAAAAAGCAATTTTGTTCAGCCACATTTGCTGCTTGTGTCTCCGTCGGTTATTACTGTTACTACAGCTACTACTGCCTGACTGGGGTAACTCATCTTTAAGAAAGTCTCCGTTGCTCCAAAATGTGCTGTAAGAATAATGTATGGTGCTCATCCAAGGTCACACTGGAGACATCTATTTAATTAGTTGGGCATTCTGTCTACTGCTTCGCAGTATATTGATTCCTTCACGAAATTTGTTGTAAATAATTCACTATAGTTCAAAAGGAACAGACGGATAAATGACATTCATTACTGCACATTAAGGTTGTCTTCAGCACAAACAGGAGTGCACAATGCTGCAACAAAAATTTTTTTTTCTCTCGCATATTTCGCTACAATACAAAATGTGCTGCCCTTCTTTGAAATTTTTTGGTGTACTCCGTCAGTCCTATCTGGTAAGGATCCCACACCACGCTGCATTATTCTAAAAGAGGCAGTTACCCAGCAATATAAAATGCCTATCAGAAAAAATTGAAAACAAATTAAAAAAGTTTGTTCTTGACAACTCCTATTCTGCAGAAGAATTTCTACTGTAATAATGTGTAAAAGGTGGTTGGTATGAATTACCAACTCACATTTGTATATTTACAAAATTGCACACCTTAGATATGTTCAGCGGGTAACCACATCTACAAATAAATTTACGATGTGAATGTAAAAGGACTCGTTCCACATCATTACGATTTATTGCACAAAGTGATCCCTGGAACATGAAACTAACTAATTAAATGAATATAATAGAGGGAAACATTCCACGTGGGAAAAATATATCTAAAAAGAAAGATGATGAAACTTACCAAACAAAAGCGCTGGCAGGTCGATAGACACACAAACAAACACAAACATACACACAAAATTCTAGCTTTCGCAACCAATGGTTGCCTCGTCAGGAAAGAGGGAAGGAGAAGGAAAGACAAAAGGATATGGGTTTTAAGGGAGAGGGTAAGGAGTCATTCCAATCCCGGGAGCGGAAAGACTTACCTTAGGGGGAAAAAAGGACAGGTATACACTCGCACACACACACATATCCATCCACACATACACAGACACACCACTTTTTGTGTGTATGTTTGTGTTTGTTTGTGTGTCTATCGACCTGCCAGCGCTTTTGTTTGGTAAGTTTCATCATCTTTCTTTTTAGATATATAACTAATTAAATGAATAGACTGCTGGTTAGTTTTAGTAAAAATAGAAGCTTTTACAAACCAAGAGAAGTGAGACATTCTCCATCTTTATAGAGAATGCAAAAGGAGTGGGAAAGAAACAGTTGACATGTATGCACAAAGATACCCTGATAGACGAGTGTCCAAAGAATGACAATTCGTTGAAAGTGTGGATAGTAATGTTTGGTAGGGGGCATTAGAATGCTACACAGAGGCAACGGATCATTATGTACAACAATCAGAACGAATGAAACAGATGTTCTGGCAGCTGTTAGTGATAATTTACATGTTAGCTCTAGATAAATTATGAGAACATCTAGAATTACTCACTTCAGCATTAGTTGCCTTGTGCTTGCGAACAACTTCCATTCCTATAATGGGTCACTTCAACAGCATATTAATCAGCAAGATTGCAGAAGATGCATGTAATTCTGTAGTTCAACTTTGATGTTACATCAGGACAAAATGTTATTTCTTCAAAAAATTTCCCTCTACCAGTCTTTACAAATCATGAAAAGCTGAATATAAGAAATTCGCTGCTGAAAATCTGCATTGTCTGAGGCAAGTAGGACATCAGTGGCATTAGATTATGAACATCTGATACAGGAGACTATGTGACTGATCCTTCTTTACTGAGGAAACACACAATTTCTTATGAACTGCTACCAGCTCTTCTAAAGAAATGACCTAAGGTACATAAATGTATGTGGTAACACCACAATGGGTGCCCAGCTTCCTAATTGCCTGTGACCATGGAAGAGCTCAGATAGTTTTTTCTTGGTTGATAGTGTGCGAAGGCATTATCTGTTGACCTTCATGTCTGCCTCATTTGATATTCAACTTTAGTCTCTGGGGTAAGATCAAAGATTAAGTCTACTCACAAGTTGTAATGACCCAAGAGGACTTAAAGTTGGATTGTTGATTCATGTGCAATGTAATCAAAGAAATCTCTTCATTCAGTCCAGAAAGCCTTACACTAGCAACAGCGAAAAGTGCATTGCAATACACAATGAGAATTTCAAACACTTGATGATAACTGGAATTTTATGGAAGTGTTTCTGATCACACTCTTTTCGTGATTTACTTTTTGTTGCTATTGCAATATACAGTGCAAATGCAAGAGTCCATCTAAAAATGAAATTACATTTATTTTTTTAAGCCCCCTCCCCACCCCCCATATCTTCTCTGCATACTTAAAGTCCCCTGCTCACCTCTTTCTGTATATTTGGGCTAAACTCAAGAACTACTGTAGGGATTTTGATACTGTTTTCACCTATGGATAGACTGGTTTATAACGAAGGCTTGTGCACATAATTTATAAATATTTTGAGCAAACTTGCTTAACTATGATGAATTTTTCAACCACTGTAGTGAAAACAATGCCATTGTCGTCTAGCAGTGAACAGTAGAACCCCTGGGATCCACAGCTCTGCATAGTGCAATGTACCCACAACCAGACTGAGTACGCACAAATGCTCTACTTATTTTTATATAAAAATAACAGGAGGAATGTGTTTGCCACAGTGCAGTCAGTGTGGATGCAACTTAACGTATTCAGATATATTTATTTGGACACTTTGAAGTTAAGGTACATTTTGTGCGTAGCAGTCACCAGCCTAAAAGTAGCAGCACTACTCATAAATGTTGGTGGGTTCGTGAGCTGCTTAAACAAGGAAACAAGACATGAGCACAACCTTCCTGACAACTTAAAAATGGAGGATGGAATCTCGTTCAGAAACTCCTAGCAGATGACTAGAGAATATTCCAGAAGGCTTATACAGATGATTGGGGGATGCATTTCAAAGAAAGATGACAATTTCAGACTGTCAGTTTCGGCTTCCCTCACATTTGCAATCACAATTTGAACTCTTAATTCTCTGCACACTCTTCAGCCAATGGGCAGTGAGTTACTTGGCTTCGAAATATCATAAGCAATTTCTTGAGAACAACGGCATACAGCACATGAATCCAAAATCTACTTTTTAATTTTTTATGCAAAAGCAAACCATTTTCCGAACAACTATGAGGCATGTTCAAGCAGAAACTGTACAAAACAACACTGTAATATAACTGAAGCCTCTATTCGAAAGTAGTCACCAGAGGCCTGAGCGCAACTATCTCACTCTTTCACAAGCCAAAGGATTCCCTTTTCCCAGAATTACTGTGACTGTGACAGAAGCCAGTCCTTCAATATATCCTTTAGTTTGTCGTCTGAGTTTTAAGTGCTTTTCTTTGAGTTTTTTTTTTTTTTAATGAACCAAACACATGGAAGAAGCAGAGTGACATTTCCTGGCTATAGGGCCTTTACACTTTGTGTGACGTTGGAGACATGTGGATGCTCATTATCACGGAGCAGCATCACTCTCAGCAGTGCAGGCTTCTTGATGGACTTGTGTAGGCTACAGTGTGTCTCACAGAATATATCATTGTTAATGGTTTTTCTGTGATCAAGGAATTCAATGAGTATTGGAGCTCAGTGTTGAAAAAGACGGTGAGCATCACCTTGCCTGATGAGGGTACAGCTTCGAACTTTTTAGTAGCAAGTGACAACACATGCTTCCATTGCATGCTATTCAGCTTTGTCTCTGACTCGAAGTGATAGCAGCATCTCTCCTCACCGGCAACAATCACTTCAGGAAAGTGGGGCCTTATGATACCGGACCAGGTGTTGCAAAGCTAGCCCTATATGCAGGTCCATTGGCAGTTCACTGAGCTTCTTTGGAACCCAATGCACACACACCTTCTGGTAATCCAAGCTATTTGCGCAATTGTGCACACTGTTGCAACACGGGCCTTCACCATCACTGCCAGCGCCTGCATTGTCACACTCCAATAAGTTCCTACCAGATAGTTCACCTTGTCGATGAGTTTGGCCATGATTATCATGTTTGCGTGGCTGGGTGTTGGGCCATCACTCAAACATTCCTAATACCACTTTCTCACTGACTTGTCAGATACAGTCTCCCCTGTATATCCCTGTCATCCAGTGATGAATATAAGGTGGTTTAACCCCTTCTGCAGTCAGAAATCTGATAACACCTTGCTGCTCCTCAATAACTGAATTTTGGACTGTGAATATGTACTGCCACATCAAATGGTCAAAATACAAAACTGCCTGCTTCTCTCCTTCTTCGCATGCCCATGCATGCGAACAACCACGTCGACCGCTAACTCACATCCATAGATACCTCACTATGTTATCACAAAGTGGCAATTGCAAATTTCAGCATGTTTGGTTGTTACAATCTTTCGCACCTTTTCATTTGAACACTCTTTATACTTCAGCAAGGGGCGCACCTTCGATTCTTTTACATAAAGTTTTTTTTCAGCAGCAAAGCAGATGACTCAGCTTCCAGCTTTCTCGCTTCCCTTCAATCAAACCTACATGTGGACGTGATTGATTGCATGGCAGCACAAATGAGTCTTTGGCAACGAATCAGTGAATACTAAGGTTTACAAGAGGAGTGCTGTCTCAGGCTACACACCTACATCAGGCACTATCTTTCTGTTTCATTTTTATTTCATTTGTGGCCTTCAGACATTATAGACACAGATGCAAACCCCCCCCCCCCCCCCCCCCCCCACACACACACACACACGATTTGCGTAAAATATTTACATTTGTATAATAGAGGGAAACATTCCACGTGGGAAAAATATATCTAAAGACAAAGATGATGTGACTTACCAAACGAAAGCGCTGGCAGGTCGATAGACACACAAACATACACACAAAATTCAAGCTTTCGCAACAAACTGTTGCCTCATCAGGAAAGAGGGAAGGAGAGGGAAAGACGAAAGGATGTGGGTTTTAAGGGAGAGGGTAAGGAGTCATTCCAATCCCGGGAGCAGAAAGACTTACCTTAGGGGGAAAAAAGGACGGGTATACACTCGCACACACACAAATATCCATCCACACATATACAGACACAAGCAGACATATTTGATGTCTGCTTGTGTCTGTATATGTGTGGATGGATGTGTGTGTGTGTGTGTGTGTGTGTGTGTGTGTGTGTGTGTGTGTGTGTGTGCGCGAGTGTATACCCGTCCTTTTTTCCCCCTAAGGTAAGTCTTTGATGTCTGTATAGGGCAGGTACACTTGTCTCTACATTGCGCTATTGAAGCAGCCACACATTGTACAGTGTGTACGTTATGCAACAAAATTAATAATTTTTTAACACAATATACATTCATTAGAATAAAAATGTTTTCCATTCCCTACTTCACAGTTTCAAGTGTTGAGTTTTATTTATTTATTTTCACTTTCTGAAGTAGATAATGTCCTTCCACAGGTTTCAAGCTATCACCATACCAAATTTCTTCGAAAATGGTTCAGCGGTTTAGTCATGAAAACTTATTACCATAATTACTTTTGCACATATTATATTACGGTGTGGAAGTGGGAATTCAACACATTGAGGACTGAATAAGCATTGTATCTATTATGTTGAATCTTATTATGTAGAACAAATCAATCAATAACAGTGACAAATATGATAAATTTCAAAAGTCAAGCAATAAATAGCTTCTTCAAAAAGTAATAACAATATTATGGAAAGGACAGTTGCTACTCACTATATAGTGGCAGTGCTGAGTTGCAGATAGGCACAATGAAAAGATGGTGAAACCAAGCTTTTGGCCTTGGCAACCAGAGATTGTGGTCATGTGCATATGTCAGTTGCATTTGCGTGAGAGTATGTGTGTACCTTGTCTATTCTGATGAAAGCCTATTTGGCTGAAAGCTTTATTTGACAGTATTTTTGTTGTGTCTAGCTGTGCCTCAGCATCTTGGCTATGATGAGTAGTGACTATCCTTCTCATAATATTGTTATTATTCTCTCCTAGATTTTTCATTGTTTGATTTTTCAAAGAGTAAATATTGTACAAATCATTAAATATTTTGTATACACTCTTTCTAAAGTAGCCTATGACCTTCCATGACGTCCTAGTGGTTTATTAATGAAAAGGTAATGGACAAACATGCTTTTGCAATTTTAAAACTTTAAATTACGGCAACTGTGCTCTGATTTTAATGAAATAAAGCCTATATGTTGCCCCAAATTACAATTCAAATTAATTAAAAATACATACCGGTATATGAAAGTTTTAATGTTTAACAGCCTTTAGGATGTGAGGTTTTTGCATCAAAGAAAGATGAAAGAGGACATAAAACTACTACTGGTAACAGTAACTGTAAAACATACTGAAAACTGAAATTATGCTGCTACCAAGTGTGGCATAGTTTCTGCAGTTGTAAATACAGATCAATATGTATGACTGGAAGCAAGGCAATATATACACTCTTAAAAGGACCACCTGTTATCAGCAACTAGCATTCCTACGGTGCATCTCTCTCTCCTCTTACAAAACTGTATGATCACAAATCAAATTCACCATCTCTATCATTAAATCAGTGTGTCAGATGTTACCTTTGCAAGCTGAAAGACTTTAAAAGAAGGAAACAGACATCAGAAAATGGCATTTATTTATGAAAAACAAAATATGCAACAGTCAGGTCCCTGTAACACAACAGCTATACATAGGAGAATTTCAGTTGCCACATGAATTTGTGTTTTCAGTTTGGCAAAAAGCCTTCTTCCTCTTCTTGCGATAAGTGCCATGCCTGTGACTAGCAGTACCATTTTAATAGAAAAAAGTATTAAATTTAAAAAGCAAACATTTCTTATAAAGACTGACTTTATACAAAATTAACAGTACTAACTGAACCAATGTTGCCTTTTGATTTTTGCAAGAAGTTGAAATAAGTAATCCTCGGTTCACTGAAGTATGATATTTCCATGTTTACCAAAGACAAAATATGTCACATATATCTAGACTGTTGGTACCAATACAAAACCATTCATCAAAGCCACAATGCTTCATTGACTCAAATACAATGTGCATGATTTCTTCCATACTTTGTCCTTGCTACAGATAGCCCCTAAAATCCTGAGGTCAGTGACCTGCCCTTCCTTTCTATTCTTCCCCAGTCTGTCCCTAATTCTGCCCCAGAACTAATAGTTCCAAGATTAGTACAGTTCCTCACTTTCTTGTGTCCATTAGCAGGATTAAGAATTTTGCTTCTTGGGGAACAGTAAGTATGGGCTAGTCATTCTGTCTCAAAATTTTAAGTACAATATTTTCCAGGTTAATACAGAACTGTTCTTCACTATGTCCACAAGAAACCTTCACTACCATCATTTGTGTTCTAAACAGTTTGTTCTTGAGAGACAAATACTTTGGTATGTACATAGATACTGTGGTATGTACACTTAGACTGATAGTTCTTTGGCTCTTTTAATAATACAAGTTAGATTAAAGACACACAAAATGTTTATAATTGACAACAATGGAACATATGGTACAACCAACAGTAATACAAGAAATCTAACATTGAATCCAAAGTTTCTGAAATCAGGACTCTTCCACATCATCTTGTTCTACGTTAAACCCTGTATTAATTTCTTGACTTAAGAGATTTGAGTGACTTCTCCTTTCACCTACCATCTTTATTTTATATCCTCTTCTTCTCCAATATTTAAAAGAAATGTATCTATCTCTGACCAGTTCAAGACATAGTACAATTATGACACCACTGGTTCTGCCAAGATCTGCAATTGTTTAATATTGCCATTTTTATCTATTATCTTATCTATGGCTTTCACTGTTTACTTTTTCTGTTTAATACTTAAAAGTGGAAAGTCATTGGTGGAAATACTCAAAGGAGTAATGGTAACAACTCAAAACAAGAGTGTAAACATCGTTAAGCTTCCGGATGAATCCCCCTTATGAATTCCCCCCCCCCCCCCCCCTCTCTCTCTCTCTCTCTCTCTCACTCTCTCTCTCTCTCTCTCTCTCTCTCTCTCTCTCTCACACACACACACACACACACACACACACACACACACACACTCACAGCACATTATGCTGGAACTCAACTGGGGTGAGGGGTTTGTGTGTAGTGCACAAAACACCTGACACAATACCTCACCACAGTCATACCACAATGCCTGCACAATGTAGTTGAAAGGTGAATGTGTTCTGTATTAGCTCTAAAAAAGGATTTGGATATATCAGGAAATTTAGCTACACTTCAGTCGTTCATGTGCCCCTCAACTGTACAGTAAATTGTTACCCTTACTCTTTCCATTATACAAAAATGATTCTAATGACTGACAAAAATTCCACATGAAATAGTATATGTACAAATAGAAAAAAATTTAATTACAACTATGTGTGACACCATACAGACTTCATAACAGATATTTCTGAAGGAAAACAAAATTATAAATAATTACAACAAAAGTAGAACTGAATGTGCCCTCTCTACAATACAGTTTGTAGGTTCTTAATACTGAAAATGGATATCAAACCTCTGCAAGAGAGTTAAAATGTTAAGTAAAAGAGTAAGTAAAGCATATCACATTTCAGAAAGTACAGCTTCACCTAACATCAGGTAGCCATTCCTTTCAACTTAAAATTCGATGCCTAAAAGTTTCTCGTTAAAGAAACAAATTATTATTTGACATATATATTTGCACCTATGCCAAATTTTCTCATTTAGGATATCATCATCACATTATTGGTAAACAAGACATACATAAATGCTCTGCCACTTATTCACCATCTGACGATAATTATATAATCCTGTTGTCTCGACACTATGTACAATGACTCATAATTACTCGATTCACACCAGTAACACACGCCTTTCCTTCCACAAGCAGTCATCAACAAAAACTGCAAACAAAGCTATGCACCGCTTTATTTAAGTATGTATAAATTATTTGCCAGCAGTCCTTGCTTCCAGTCCAAGTGCTTGTTTCAATAAACAAACTACATTCTTGCTGTCCGCAACATTATCTGCAAGAAAATAATTGTTAAGAAAAAATCAAATATAAAGCAGACACATACAAACACATTTTAAATGGTAGCAAATCGTAAGTCACTAGGCACTGTATATTGAGCACCTGTAGCAATAAGTTACAGTAACTTTGACTTCACAAGAAGGAGGAGTTATTTAAGACACAGATTACACACAAAATTTTGCTTTTACCTTCACTATTGATCTGTCGTTCCAATGAAAGCTTCTCCTGTGCTATTTGGAGCATTCCTTCTTCAATAGTTCCCTCACTAATTAACCTAATTACTGTCACATCTCTGTAAAAGAAATTGAAATATTAACATACATTCGAGGAAGAATAGTTCTCTTGCGACAAAATAGTAAATTTTATATTTCATAACAGAGTGCTGGTATGATGCACAGCTTTGAATGCAACAATTCCAAACAAGGAAAAATATATAATCCAAATACGATGGATGGTAGTTCATGATGTTGCTGTCTCACTCATTACTTATTAACTGGATTATACCAACATATTTCTGTTGTGCTGCTAATATGCTATGACACTGTTTGCAATAAATTTACAAATTAAATTATCATTATGCATGTTGGTAGCATGCTGCTATCATAAGGTGCCATTTCAATACTGTTTCACACTAGCCACCATATCTTGTGTTACTCTGACACATTTGTGTCAATATGAAGTTTCGAATAACAAAAGAGATTAGTTTTTTAAATAAAATCACTGTCCAAAACTTTCACTGTGAGGAATGCTGTATGTTACTTTCCCCTGTGCCAGTGTAGCAGCACTCTTCCTAAACTTCTTGCCTTTGAATATCAGCAGAGTTTTCTTTGCAAATCGCAAGTAATGCTCTAAAGACAGCAAATTCTGCCTTTGCTGTATTTCCTACAAAAGCTTTTAAATCCTATCTTCAAAATCTGGCTATATTCTTCTGACAAGAGAATGACCAGACATGTTATGCCAAAACCTGCCGCGATTGTTTTTACCAAATTTAGTTAACATCACTTACAATCCTCATGCCAAATTTCAGCTGCCATACACACTTACTGAACCAAAGCATGGACTTTAGAATGAGAATTCTTCCATCACTGGAAGGCATTTTACAGATTATTAACAGAGAAATTTACTGTGGATAGATCAATGCAGTTTTCAAGTTCAACATTGTGATAATATCAAAGTTGCAATCACCAGTACATTATCATTCTTTCTCTCCTTAGTTTTCTGAATCAGATTAGTATACATGGCACTCCTCAAAATATACCAATAATGGGGTGGACTCCTTCCCATCTCCAGTCTAATTTTGTAAATAAAAAATGGGGAAAGTTGCCTGTCACATACAGGGCCATAAAATATCATCCTTAATTTAGATTTGTGGTGCTCAAATAATGTGTGCTTAGAGCACTGTATCAGCATTTCATATTTCCGCAGAATTTACAACAAATAAAATTAATTTTGCCTTGTATTTATTTGTATACACACCAGGCCAATTTGGAAAACACATTGTGGATAAAATAGATTGTATTTCTCTATGAATATTAACAATTATGTAAAGGATACACTGCTACTCGCTGTAAAGATGACACGTTGAGTTGTAGATAGGCACAACGAAAAGACTGTTACAGAATGAGGGTAGGAGATGAGATACCAGCAGAATTGAAGCTGTGAGGGTGGGTCGCGAGTCGTGCTCAGGTAGCTCAGTTGGTAGAGCACTTGCCTGCGAAAGGCAAAGGTCCCGAGTTCGAGTCTCGGTCCGGCACACAGTTTTAATCTGCCAGGAAGTTTCAAGACAGTTACACATTAAGCTTTCAGCCAAAGCCTTCACCACACGCACGCATGCACCACATGCACGCATGCACACCCACTAACTCCCCCCCCTCCACACACACACACACACACACACACACACACACACACACACACAATGGTTCTTTTCTGGAACCGCTTTGACTAAAAGCATAATGCGTAACAGTCTTTTCAATGTGCCTTTCTGCAACTCAACATGTAATCTTTACGGTTAGTAGCAATCTATCCTTTTTATGATTGTTGATATTCCAACTTGTATTTTCCATTGCTTGGCTACGAATATCAAGTTATGATTGAATCGTTTGCCATCGGCAACTGACTGGTTAACTCATAAACCAATGGAAGTAGCGACAAGAGAATGCTGTGTTGCACAGTGTGAGAATTCAGGGGCGTACAAACCAGTCAGTTTCAAGAGTGGATACCATTAAAAAAAGTAACACTTCATAATTACTGTTGGGAATTTTAATTTAGATTCTCTGGCCCCGAATGTGTACTGCTGTAAACTGTCTCTGACGTTAGTAAACAACTAATTAGATATGGTGTATTACTGTTTACAATTATGCACTGAGATAGATTTTTTAAGAGTAATTACCATAAGATTGTATTTTTGGAAGTGCTTTACATTTGGAATTATGATTACTTATAGCTTCCCACTGACACAACTTACATTAAGATTTCCCATAAATTTTCACTCATTATATATAACAGTTATTCTGCTCACTGAGAACTGACCTTTCCTGCTGATTAAACCCGGGTAAAAATCATATTATAGTTAACCAAAGTTGCAACTATCTTCGTCAATAAGCAGTCAGCATTTTAACTCAACCAGTTTTTGCTAGGATCAGTAATAGATGGCTGTATGTCACTCCATATCACCTACAACTTTCTGTTACTTGTTATGATAAAGCATTAATCACGTGTACATACCAGTTGACAGATCAAGCAGGAAAACAGGAAAGAGTACCAAACTCTGAAGAAAAAAAAGCAAAACAGGATACAGTGCATGGTCCAAAGACAGAAAGTGCAATATAGAGCAGCATCAAAGGCCAATGGCGTAATGGTTAAGTGGTCACGGTGTTGGACTAGCAAGCTGGCGAGCTGTGTTCAAACCTCCCTAGTGCTAAGTTGTATTGTATTTTTATTTATTTATTTTTTGTTTCACTGTTCGCTGTATTCTAATTTGTGTCTGTGTCGTGGTGTAATGTCCATTTGCAACAGCGAGGCAAAGGTAGGGACCCATAATGACAGTTGATTGTGCATAACTGTTCTATTAGCAGCCGAAAGGAAGTGGCTTTCGAATGGGAACCACAAACGTTTAATGACAAGGCGACAAGTCAACCAAATCCGCCACTGGAAAACACACCTGGTGTATCATACATAGTGTTAGTGACAGTATGTGTGTCATATGAAAGGAATCTCTAACCGAAGCACCTAATTTGTATGCCTGGTGAGTGCGTGAGTGAGATATGCCTCCTTGCTTGATTTAGGTGTTTGTATGAGTGTGAATGTTATCGCTCCCAAGGAAGTGATGAAAATATAATAGTTTGTCACATAAGCTGCAACAAATAAATAATTTCATAATCACACAATTTCTCTGTGCTCTGTTAAAACACGTGTTTTTAACTTTTTTGAGTGGCATTCCATTTTGGAAGTTTTGACTCTTGAATTTCTTTGTTGTAACATAGTTCACACCCATTTATTTGTTGTTTTCATTTCTGTGAGACATCTATGTCTTATCTCACCTTCTCTCACTATTCATCACATCTACTTGCGATAGTAATGTATTCTTACCACATGACCCACATTCTACAACCAATGTATAGTATGACAACTGCCAAGACTACAGAAAGAGAACAAAAATTTTCAATGACTGAACAGGCAGTTCATAATGATGTGAAAAAAAAATAAAAAAAATAAAAATAATAATAAATGGCTTTTGAACGTGGCTCATCTGGTTTATGGTCCTACATTGTGTCCACTTAACTACAATGCCACGGTTGTTCAGTTTCACTTGATATTACACTTATTAAGTTTGGACAGTTCACTGTTTTTATTTTGCATTTTTTTTTACAGTTCAGTACACCTTCTTCTTGTTTTCATGCTTGATTTCTGTTCAGTTTTTGAAAGACTATCCTCTGGGCCATCTTACCGCTAAATCTGAAGGGGGAGGGGGGGGGGGGGATGGGGAGTTTCCCTTGTCAGGCAAGAGCTGTTGATAAATCCCAAGGGACATGAGTTGTCTAGAAATTATTCTTGATAAGAAGTACATTTTTGAATGAAGAAATATTTTATTGCAACTTGACTAGAATTTTGACAGTGGAAAATGGGCTCCAACAAAATGACATGTAGACTGTGCTGCCAACCTGCACAGAGTGGACAAAACTATGGAAACACCAAAAACACGACACATTACCATGCCAAATACGGTGCAGGAAAACCACTGGTATTCAAAACAGCTTCCAGTCGCCTCATAATGGATAAATACAGGTGCTATATGGTTAAGGGAATCTTGCACCATTCTTCCTGCAAAATGGTAGCAGCTTCAGGGAATGGTAATGGCGATGGGGTGGACAGTGATCCTGCAATCTTCTCTCCAAAGCACACGACAGAGGGTCAATAACACTGAGATATGGTGACTAGTGGCCAGGGGAGTTGTGATAGTTTACACCCTCATGCTCCCAAAAACAGTCATGGCAGATACAAGTTGTATGAACAGGGGCCCTGTTGAAACACGCCACCACCACTGGGGATCAAATATTGTACCATGGAATCAACACGATCAGCCAAAACAGTCACAAAATTCTTGGCAGTAATGCAATCTTGCAGAGGAACCATGGGACCAATGGAATACTTAAATATGGCTGCCCAAGAACCCTTGCCATTTTTTTCAGTCTTGAGACATAAATTCAATCAGAAATCTGAAACAGTGTGAAACAAGACTCATCTGACCAAAAGACAGTCATCCACTGCCCCATAGCCCATGTATTATGGCTTTGGCACCACACTTTCTCATTACAAGCATTTGCATCACTGAGGTGGTGTTTTGGAATTCCAGCATGCCCTGGAATTCCCTGCTTATGGAGCTCCCTTCACGTTGGTTTGGTGTTGACAGGATTCGCGAGTGACACATTCAGTTCTGCAGTGACTTTTGTAGCTGTCACCCTCTTAGTTTTTGCCAAAATTATCTTTAATGACCGACTGTCACTATCACTCAACACACAATTTCGTCCACATTGTGACTTAGCAGATGATGTTTTCCACTCTGCCTGTATACTGTGTAGATCTTTCGCACAGTGCCTCTTGAAACATCAAACACTTCAGCCCCTTTGATTGCAGAGGCAGCTCCCACATGAGCACCAACAATTTGCCCATATTCAAATTCACTTAGCCTCAACATAATGCATTCACAACTATAGAGAACACTGTTCTGACCATGAATGACACCTGCAACAACTGAGGACATTGCGGAGGTGCCGCTCATGGTCAAATACGACAATTCAACCTGGAGGCTTGGTTAGCACCTGCATTTAGGTTCAAGCATGCACTTCTCATGGTGTTCCCATATTTTTGTCCATCCCCTGTATCAGGAGTGGCAACTTTAAAAGTTTATGTGGACACACTAATCACGAACTATACAGTGTCTTTTTACCATGGGCTTATAAGTGAGAAACCTTGAGGAAATCAGATCTGCCTCCGATGGAAACCTATAGAATTGCCCACACAGCCTAGGATTTGTTTACGGTGGAAGAAGACATCGTGACGATAGTCGTCTCTCTGGCGTCAGTCACATGAAATGTAATGGGGGGCCTCACTTGCTCTCCGCAGTCTGGATGACCTTGTAAACGACCACAACTGTGGAAATGGGCCACCATGTCAAGGGCACTACAATTGCTGCAGTGTAAACATTGTATCTTTCATATAGTGGAGGCTTCCACACCTGTTTTTTGTGTCCTTTGCAATAGGCATATTTCTCTAGCTAACATTTCCTCTTCCAGTGCTGAAAACACCATCAGAGACTATAAAGACTCAGACAGCAGTACAGACCTAACCATGCAGTGGGACAAGGTAACCAATGAATATATATCTCCGACACTATGGTTTTATCAAGATGCAATCATTATTATAACAGAATTTACAGGGAGAACATAGAACTTAGAAAGTACAAAAACAAATAATAGACAATGAGAAAGACTGAAATTAGACAAGTTATCGGCCTTAGTGCTAAATGAAGTAAACATTGCCAACACTTCCCCACTAAAACATCCATAACACACAACGGCACAACTCTGCAATCTCAGGCGATATTCTGACAGCGTCACAAAGAAACCATTGCATGGATACCTTGCTTGCTGAGCTTGTTTACTTTTGTGCTGCTGTTTGAGTCTATGTACCATCTGATGGTGGCAACAACGTTAGGCAAAGAAATATTGCTCAAACCACTGCCCATAGAACAAAAACCACTATTGTTTCCTTCGACATTCAAACAGCGTGTTTGTCCATCTGTGTGCAACATGCCCCATGTTCTGACACAGATATGCCCCAACCAATGGAAGTGTACCGACTGAGTGATGGATGTATGGAGATGCCGGTTTCTCAGAATACAGCCTGGCAAATGCATTCATTGGTGAACACACTGCGAGGTTACTGTAGTACATCCATGCTTATGTGTCCTTGTTAAACCAATCTACTTGCTTAAGTTTAGCGATGTTGCCTTTGCAGGCAGCAGAGCAAACCTGTGGATCCATGAACACCATCAGGTGCCCTTGCTAGGAAACCTTTCAGTTCTACTTACAACAAAGTTACTCAGCCAGCAAATTTTATTGTGGTAGCTGACTCCAAAGTGGTCAATGTTTTTTGAATAGTTCCTCTTCAATTAATGAAACAGCAAAAAGGTGTCAAATGCAGTGTACACAACTGTTCTTTCATGCAACCATCTGTGACATATCTGAAATGCAAATAGCCGATGGATTTGTATTAAGGAACGACTATGTCATGGCCTTCACCAGTCAGGAAATAAAGTCTGAAGCACCTCATACATGATCAAACAATTTGTCAAACCTGACTAGGTTTGTCAAATATTTGCCTGTGTGCAACTCAGATGTGTTTGTAAAATACAGAAGGTGCTTAACATGTTTGATACAAATTTTGAGTGGCAACAGATACGACAAGGTGGCAGACCTTCCTTTGACAAGACTGTGCTGGAATCAGGCATACATGCTGGCCCAGGATTGGTGCAAGTCAGCTCACAAGTGTATAGCCAGTGTGCTACGAGTTTGGTTAATGTGTTAATATTGTGGACTTTTTTTGTCATAGGATGACCTTTGATATAGCATGGACTGAGCTTTGTTTTGGAATATAGATTTAAGTTAGCTGGCACTTTTTCCAAAGGACATCCTGTATATATCTCTTGCAAGTACTCTCTAGTTTGTGTTCAACTCAGTTTTTTATGAAACAATTGTAGTCAGCATGGAAACATATTGTTGTCTTCTTGTAAAATAAGATCAGTTAGCAGTTAGCAATGTGTAATACCTGTCCCAAAGGTGGAAAATCACAAAAATGTCTCATCTTTGCTATGTTTCTGTCAGTGAGTTGAATGATGATCTGTATATGAAAAACTTGGTATATTTCATTTCTCCCACACTGCAGGTGACAGTGGTATGCCTGGTATACACGTCTGCATGTCCATAGCCTGTCTTGTTTTTTAACAGGTGCAATTTCTACACTGCTCAATGACACATTTTAAACAGTACTGAATCAACCCATAATGCAACTTTAACTATTCCAACAAATATATGTTTATTTCAGTCCTATCTGTCACAAATGGTTTCTTGAGTTAATTATGAGGTTATCACTTTGTGTATCTCTGAACACACTTCAGAGCTATGAGACCTACATTTTTAATGTATCACTTTCTTTTGAATTAAGACTTTTGAGAAATAGGAAGACCAGAAACATAATAAGGTATCATTAACTTCACAGAAACACAAGAAAACACTGGACAGAAACAATTTAGGTTTCATTTGGTTGTGCACAGCAAAAGAATTGTGGAGTTCACTAAAGAGAATAAGCAATGAACAATCAAAATTAAAATTGCAAAGAAACACCTCTTTCAATCTAGCAACTTATCAGCCTCTGATAAATAGAAATATTAGTGGGCAACTAAACATGATCAAAGCTGAGAAACTGTGTGAACATGAAATGAATAAATCTCTCCAGAGACTTCAGTTTAAGTGACTTGAAAGTCGCATTTAAGTTCAGCAAATGTCGTAAGACTTGATAACATCTCTGTACCACAGTTCTATCATTTTCATTATGGTAGAATGAAATGGGTTCTAAACCACTTCACTTCAGTAACTGCCAGATCAAAACTAAATGCCCAGAACATGGTGTAAGAAAAGGTCTGCATCTTACCCAAGAAAAATTCATGCTATCACAAAAGTAGTACAGCAGTTTCACAACTGTGTGAAGCACACGAACTATTTGAAAAGAAAAATTTCAACAGACCACCTCCGGAGCTTCAGCAACACCTTACTCACTACTCAACTGTTGTTCAGATAAGCGAAAAACTGTGTGGCTCAAACACTGAGCATAATTTACATAGAATAGAATTTAAAAAAATAAAAAATTAACTGGAGCTGTAAGGTATAAAAAAGTCAGGTGATACATAGGCTAGTCTGAACATCACAGATAGTCCAGTCAAATTGCAGATATACCTTGCAAAAGGTGGGGTAGAAGAGTTTATTTTTTCAACTCGTTCATTGGTTGGAAAGATTAGAAAACCGAGTTTTGCCAACAAAATTTCGCTTGGGAAAACTTTCTGCAGTCAAAAAACTTGGAAAATTTCGGCCTTTTTCAGTTTTTTCAAAATATCTCAGTTTCATTTGCTCCTATCGCTTTAACGTCTATTTTCTTTTTTTAAAGAGCACAAAATTCTTTACAAATTGGTTCTTGCCATTTTTTTCTACTCCCTATATCTAAGACGCTACAGCGCCTAAAAAAATACCAGTTTTTCAAATTTTGAGCATAGTGTTTCTGTTTGTGTAGTATAAATACATTATACATCATGTTATATGTTGGAATTTACCACCTCACTTTCAGGTATTCAATTTCTCTGTATGCAACATGAAGATTGCTGGGCACCCAATTATTGTGATTCTTACATCACTACCTCAAGTTCACTATGGGGCACCTCTGCCCTGGTATTTGTAAAACTATAAATATAAAAATACATCATTAAAACACACACACACACACACACACACACACACACACACACACACACACACACACACACACACAAAATAATTTGTCTCAGGAAACTGAACTATTGTTAGCTGCAATAGGCAACCTAATTAGGTAGGTAACTATTCTTGGCATTAAAAATAAGTAGCTTTATTACAATTAAAATGCATTGCCAGTTACTAAAAAATGGGGGTGCAATACATGTAATATCGCACTTTAGTGCACTTAAGACAGATATGAGCATCACTTCCAACGTTTTGATGGGCCAGGTTCCTCAGTGTCACCAGAAATACCTTGAGTTATGGATTCAGGGTCTGTACATAGAGTTGATCCCAGATTGACCTCTTCTTTAAACAGCGAGTCAGCCTCAGCAAGTTCGTTGATTTCGTCAGCGGTTTCCTCAACATCCTCCATAACGTCTTCTTCACTGTCTTCATATAAAAATTTTGGCATGTTTTCACAAATGACCCCAATACATTTCTTGCAAATCGAAGAACATTTCAAACCCGCTTTTCTGCAGGAGCATGCTCCGCCACAGTTCAGCTTGCTTGAGCATGAAACAATGTGAAGAAGTGCTTCAGGTGCTGGATCTTGGCTCATTATAATGGGTATTGGACTGTGGTCACTGTGATTCCAGCCCCATTTCTCAGGAGGTTTCCCCTTTCCCATCCAACTTTGGACTTGTTGGTAAGTCCGCAACGAATGATGTGCAGCATCTCGTGTAGCTGGCAACCGTGCAAGATTCAGTTTGCTTTTTGTGGCAGACTTGGCGAATAGCTGGTACCGCAAATGGTCTAGTGTGTGGGAACTGCTGACACCTCCACTATACAATGCGATAGTAACCTGTTCTCCTACTGTTGTTATTTCTACACGGGTAGCATGTGGTTTATTGAACGTGCAAAGGGCTGAGGTTAGGTGTTCATTTTTCACAACAATATTGCACCACTTAATTTTTCCTTGACCGAAAATAGCGGATGTTGTATCACATCCGCTAACGGCGTAAGTGAACAGAATATATTCACTGTCAAACTTGTAACTGCAGTGGAAAACCACTTGTCTTCTGCATTTCTTCTTCCTGGCTTTAAGAAAAATAAGTTTTCAATGTCTTGCCCCAAACTGGTCATGAGCACAAGCAGGTCAACATCTTCTCCTACAATGACAATACTTCCAAAATCTTTAGTTCTTGAAATGGCAGATGTTACCATCATAACGTCAGCATCTTCTTGTGCCTGGAGCAATTCAATGCTACACTCCAGAAATTCCTTTTTAAGAAGTGTGATCAAACGCATCTTGTTTCGTTCGTTGTACAAGAACTTGTCCTGAGGGACTTGGTTCACCATCTCTGATTCAACCACAACGTCAACCGAAGAATGTTTTTTGGACCTACGAATCCTCTCAGCACTCTTTGTGCTACATTTGTCTCCCTCACATGGATACCCATCAAATACAATAGCAAACTGAGATCCAAAATGACGTTGCAGGTAAGAAACATAGCTTTGGGCTATTGACTTGAAGCAAACATTTCGAGTCTAAATCATTTTGTGGATAAGGTACCCTCCATCAATGACAAAAAATTTACTCGGTCCACCTGACTTCACATCTTCCACTGGAACAAAGGCCAAAGAATAAATACGCTTTTGTCCGCTAAAGAACAATTCCTACATACTTTTTCTTATAACTGATCATTAACGTCAATCAACTGTAGAAAATATACGGCACCTGCATGCAATCGTATTACATATTGTAACACAAATAAACTTCACGCAATCCAACGTGAATGTGTTCGTATTTACTGAATATCGTGCTGTTTGTCCTGGCCCTGCTGCAAAGTGAGATGGTAAATTCCAATGAATAACATGATGAGTAATATGTTTATACTACACAAATAGAAACTGAAATAACAGTGTTCAAAAATTAGGTAATTTGCCACTTTGCTCGAAATTTGAAAAAAATGGTATTTTTTGACGTGCTGTAGCGCCTTAGATACTGGGAGTAGAAAAAAATGGTAAGAATCAAATCTGTAGAGAATTTTGTGCTCTTTAAAAAAGAAAATAGACGTCAAAGCGATAGGAGCAAATGAAACTGAGATATTTTGAAAAAACTGAAAAAAGTCTGAAATTTTCCAAGTTTTTTGACTGCAGAAAGTTTTCCCAAGAGAAATTTTGTTGGCAAAACTTCATTTTCTAACCTTTCAAACAATATGAACGAGTTAAAAAAATAAAATCTTCTACCCCACCTTTTGCAAGGTACAGGCTTTTTCTCTGACAGTTTCACTGGACTAAGAACATCAAGGGGGAAAAATTAATTAAAAAAATCTTCCATTATATGGGACTGAGTGTAGAATGTTACTGTCAGTAACTGTGTAAATAAATTAGAGAAATTTAAAAGAGAAACAAATAGGCTGGAAGTTAGACAGAGGGTGGGTTAGTAACTGTGGCGTCAGGAAGAACAAGGCTTCTAGTCATATGATAACAACATTATCAACATAAAATCAAGCTGGAGTAACACAGGAATAGATCCAGCAAAAAAAGGAATGCTTGTTAACTGCTATTATCATTAGTGAACACATCAACATAGCCAAAACAGAGACAAAGCCACACATCACTACAAGTAGGAACAAAGAAATTTCCATTTTTATGAAATGTTGGAAAATTTGGCATTTTCTCATTCCCAACGAAAGTGTTGTAAATTTGAGGATGCTAGTTTACTATTATCACTAACTGATAGTTACTAAAACAAAATAGGTTGTTGGAAAGTGCTCTAGGGGAGTGTCTTTGACTACTAATCAAAACATCCTGGGTTCAATCCCAACCACTGCTTAAATTTTGAATAAAAATTAGCAGCAATGACTTCTAAAGACTTCAGGCATAAGAAGTGACCCTCATTCTGCCAATGGTCTTGTCAAAGAGGGCAGAAGAGCAGACAAAGGTTCAGGGAACTCTCTTGGCCTTTGGGGTAGAAACTGCCCTTAAAAGGCAGAAGAATTAGCAATGATCAACAGCATGAAGATGCAGAAGGCAATGGAAACCACTGCATCAAAGACACATACTGTGTTTCCACAGGACTTGTGGCCTGTAATTGTAAAAGTGACATGGTTTCTCCATTGGCATAAGATTCTAGATTAGTCCCGAATTTGGATCTCTGGGAGAGGACTGCCAAGTGGGAGGTGAGCACGAGAAAAAGCCAAAATAACCAACAATGGGATAACATTCAATGAGTTGGAGCATGGAATGTCAGAAGTTAGAACATAGCAGGAAAGCTAGAAAATCTGAAAAGAAGAATGCAAAGGCTCAAGCTAGATGTAATAGGGGCCAGTGAAATGAAATGGAAAGAAGGATTTATGGGCAGACAAATGTAAGGTAATATCAACAGTGACCAAAAATGGTATAATGGGAGTAGGAGTCATTATGAAATAAGAAAGCTGGGCAGGGAGTGAGCTACTGTGAACAACTTGGTGATAAGGTTGTTCTCATCAGAATCAACAGCAAATGAACAGCGACAATGATAGTTCAAGTATATATGCCAATGTCGCAAGCAGCACGTGAAGAGATAAAGTACGTGAGGTACTGAAAGAGTAATTCAATATGTAAAGGTAGATGAAACCAATAGTCGTGGGGGATTGAATTGCCTTTGTAGAGGAAGGAATAGAAGGAGGGGTTATGGATGAATATGGGCTTAATTGTAGGAATGAGAGAGGAGAAAGACGAACTGAGTTCTGCAATAAATTTCAGAGTAGTGAATACTCTGTTCAAGAATCACAAGAGGAGGTAGTGTACTTGGAAAACAATGGGGAAAATACCCTGGGAAGGTTCCAGCTGGATTCCATCACAGTCAGACAGAGTGTCCGAAATCAGATATTGGATTGCAGTGTACTCACGTACAGATATAGACTCAGATCATAATTCAGTAAAGATGAAGAGTAGGGTGAAGTTTAAGAGAATGATTTGGAAGAAACAGTGAGGAAGGTAGAGAGTACTGAGGAATGATTAGATGTGTTTGAAGTTGGCTAAAGAAGTAGATGTTGCAGTAAAGAACAACAGAGAAGGCAGTTCAGTCAAAGAAGGATGGATGTCTCTAAAAATGGCAATAACAGAAGTTATAAAGGCAACTGCAAAGAAACCTTGGGTAACAAATGTAATACTTCAACTGACTGTTGAAAGAAGAAAGTACAAAAATGTTCAGGGAAAGATAAGAAGACAGTAATAAAAGCAGCCAGGGCAAAATTGGCTGCAGGAAAGATGTGAAGAAATAAAAAAAGAAATGTTCGACAGGATAACTGATTTAGCACATAAGAAATAAAAACAACCTTTGGTGAAATTAACAGCAAGCGGGGTAACATTACAAGTGCAATGGAAATTCCACTGTTAATCACAGAAGACGGAACAGACAGATAGAAAGATTACATTGAAGACCTCTATGAGGAGGAGGATTTGACTGATGATGAGATAGACGAAGAAATTGTAGTCAAAATGGATGACATATGAGATTCAGTATTAGAGTCAGAATTTAAAAGAGCTCTGGAAGATTTGAGATCCAGTAAGGCAGAAGGGACAGATAACATTACATTAGAATTTCTAAAATCAATGGGAGAAGTGCCAACCAAACTATTCAAGTTGGTGTGTAGATCCTATGAGAGTGGCAACGTACCATCTGACTTTTGGAAAAATATCATCCACACAATTCCGAAGACAGCAAAGGCACGTAAGTGGGGAAACTATTGCACAATCAGCTTAACAGCTCACACATCCAAGCTGCTGACAAGAATAACATACAGAAGAATGCAAAATAAAACTGAGGATTGGTTAAGATGATGATCAGTTTGGCTTTAGGAAAGGTAAAGCCACCAGGGAGGCAGTTCTGACATTGGACTTGAATGGATGCAAGGCTGAAGAAAAATAATGAAGACACACTCATTGGATTCATCGACCTTAAGAAGCATCTGGCAACATAAAATAGTGCGAGGTGTTTGAAATTCTGAGGAAAAGGAACAAAGTACTTGGATTTAAAAAAAGTGTAAGACAGGGATGCAGACTTTTGCCTCTACTGTTCAATCTATACATTAAAGAAGCAATGACGAAAATAAAAGACATATTCAAGAGTGTGATAAAAATTCAGGGTGATACAGCTTGCTGATGATATTGCAATCCCCAGTGAATATGAGGAAGAATTATAGAATCTACTGGTTGGCATGAACAATCTAATGAGTACAGAATATGAATCGAGAGAGAACTGGAGAAAGACAAAGGAAATGAGTAGTAGCAGAAATGAGAATACTGCAAAACTTGACATCAAAATTGGTGATCATGAGGTAGACAAAGTGAAGGAATTCCGCTACCTTGGAAGCAAAATAACTCATGGTGGACGTAGCAAGGAGGGCATAAAAAGCAGACTAGCTCAGGCAAAGATGGCATTTCTGGCCAAGAGAAATCTACTGGCACCAAACACAGGCCTTAATTTGAAGAAAAAATTTCTGATAATGTAGGTTTGGAGCAAAGGACTGTATGGTAATGACTTATGAACAGTGGGAAAACTATAACAGAATGTATGAGATGTGATGCTACAGAGGAATGCTGAAAACTAGATGGATTGATATAATAAAGAATGAGGAGGTTCTCTGTAGAAATGATAAAAGTAACGAACATGAGGAAAAAACTGGCAAGAAGAAGGGACAAAATGATGGGAAACATCATGTATTACAACATCAGGGAATACCTCTATGGTATTAGAGGGTAAAAACTGTAGGGGACAATGGAGATTTGAATAGACCCACTAAATAACTGAGGATGCAGGATACAAGTGCTACAGTGCTATTATGAGATGATGAGGTTAATGCAGGACAGGAACTCATGGCAAGCTGCATCAAAACAGCCAGAAGAATGGTGACAAAAAAAAGTTGAAATTGGATTTTGACTTTTACAAAGGTATAGGATTTATCAGCTAAACACAAGTGACTCAAACGCCTGGTCACACCCTTGTAGGTAATCTGAAGAATTTCTATACCAGCATGGAATATAGAGGCTGTCAAATGACCCCTGTTACACTGAAAGTATTTTATCTTCCACGTTTGAATACAGATTCTAGGTGGTTATATTAATTCTATAGTCAACAGCAATGAAATTGTTAAAAGTAATAATACCAAAATTAGCAAAAAGCAACTTTGGAATTGGTCATAGGAGACAAGAGCAAAGAAATTATGTAGTATGTTAAGAGAGACGAAAATTTAATGGTGATGGGAACTAGAACTAAGCATTTGGAAAACGAAGAGAGAAGAAAATAGCGGGGTAACATTAACTGACAGAAATGAAAGGAAGAGGAAGGCCCTGGTAGAATTTCATACAGAGCACCATTTTATAAATGCAAATACTTGGATTAAGAATCGTAAAAGGAGGTTGTATGCAAGGAACAGACGTGGAGACACAGGCTTCAGTTGACTTTGTGTGGTTGGAGTTAACAGCCGCTCCACAGAAAGGTCATCAGGCCCCTTACACATATTAAAAGAAACAAATTATGATAAAATGGCTAAAACTGTTGTCACACAGTGAGGAGGAAGCCTATAAAATGACACTCACTCCCACCTCACTCGCAATGAACTACACGATCACTCTATCTCACATGCTTTAAGACAGCAGAGAAAGGGTGAACGGTGCTACACCCTGGATTAAAAAATCAGTAAAATGATAGGGGAGCTAAAAGAAAGGTCCAGGGAAATGTGACTGGCTGTCCACTTACAAAAAAACATGGCTGAACCAGTCACCTTGTTAACACATTAACAAAAATTTTAGAAACACGTTGGACATACCCAAAACCTTAGAATTCTCAGGACATTCATTTGAATGCAACTTAAAATAGAGAGCAGATCTGCTGCTGCCCTCTGGTCTGAAAATAAAACACAGTCTAATAAAATGTGGTGCACAGTGTTCTGTATTCCACAAGCACCACACACTGGAGAGTCCTCTTGCCCCCAAGAGAAGCCATGCTTCATAGAGCTATGGCCTATCCCATCTCATCTCTGTGGCTGGAAGGAGGTACAACACAGCTGTGCTGTGGGCTTCACTAAATGGGGCTTATTGTATGTCACATCCAACCACTCATCTTCCTATTGACGCATGACTCTGTACTTCAACAGTGAGATAATAACTTGCAGGGGGATGGCACAGTGAACTAATTGAGGATCACGGCACACCACCTTGGCTGCACATCTGCCCTTTTACTCCCAGCAATACCCACATGCCCTGGCACCCAGCAGAAAGACACCTCCTCCCCGGTATCCTGGATATCACGAACTATTTTATCGGCTGGATACAAAGGCTCTCTAGAGACTGGAGGGCACTCAAGAGGTGGGAACATAAGAGGAATTTAGCAGGCATGGCACATCTCATCTGCTCCAGCACCCTCAAGATTGCAGATAATTTGGCACTAAACACAGTGAACCCTGGAGTCTTGAGAAAATGATCCAATTCTGGAGGCAACCGAGTCTAGAGAACAAAATCTGGGAAAACAACAGAGCAGCCAACGGAATACCCCAGTTTAGACCCATCCATGAATACAGCTACATAGTTGGGGTGCTCATTCAAAATGTTGGAAAAACAGAAGTGGGAAAGCAATCTCTCCTGTGCTGTACTATATCTAAAATTACAATGGGCCTCTGCAGCAACCAGGATGGAAGTCTGTTAAAACCCCTGATTTGAGCCCATACACGCCCCACACCAAGGGACTCCAACACACATTTCGCACGAATCCCAAATAGCTTCATTGCCCATGGACGATTGGTACAGAGGTGTTCCATAGCTGGACGAGCAACAGTATGGTGTGCTGGTGAATTGGGAGTAGTGACAAATGTACATGTCTGACACACCATGAGAGTTGCCATTGACAGCCATACAAAACTAGAGCAGATGTGCCCTGCTGTCCTCTTCCCAAAGCCTGTTGCTAAGACACTTTAAAATGTTCAGTGCCTTCTGGCCCCGTGCTTTCAGCCCTGAACAGCCGTGGCAACAAAGAGAGTTTGAAGCCAAAATTGAGGCCCAAAAACCGCTCAAGAGTCTTTACAAAAAAAAATGGTGTTCCACATACGCAATTTAGGTAAATTAAAAATACGAGAAGAACAATTAAAATGCACACGCGCGCGCGCACACACACACACACACACACACACACACACACACACACACACACACACACACTCTTCTCTGCAGAAAATATGAAACCAGTCTTTACAGCCCACTCCTCTACCTCTTTACTGTAAGTTGCAACTGACGAGTTACTGTTGAAATAGTAGAGGAGAAAAGGAAAACTGCAAAATTGTCCACAAATAAGCAACATTGTACGCAACTCCTTAGCATAGATATGATTCTGTTTATGCTATGACAAAGAGAGAAACATTTGAAATACTCCCATGATGAACACCAGTGCTTGAAACGATTTGACAGCATGTCATCAACTTACTACTGAAAAAAGCACTGACCGAATGAAGATGGGGAGATGACCATGGAAGCCTCATTGGTAGAGCTGCCCTACAATACTGTGTCTCCGAGTAATGATGTCATAGAATATTTCTACACAAGTGAGACAATGAAACGAACTAGACATGTAACACAAAATGGAAAGAAAGGAAAAACCACAAGAATGAAGGAAAGGCAACGAACACTAGATGGAACAAAAGAGGACAAGAAAGCAACAGAGAGATGCTAGAAACAGGAGAGAGTAAAATAAGAAAGCAGATTACAGTAGCTGACCAGCCACGAGAATAAAAAGGAAAAGTCAGACACTCTGCAACACATTAAAAGTTCCACAGAGGGACAAAGGACATGAGCTAAAACCTGCATAGAAGTATAAAACCCACTCTAATGGATAAAACATAAAACTAAAGCTGCTGCTGAGGCATCGTCGCCCAACACCAAAGGTAGGGAGCTGGGAAAGTTAAAAGTCCACCAAAGATCAGCTAAAAGTGGGCAGTCCAGCAAGAGGTGGACGACTGTCATTTGGGAGCCACAGTGACACAGAGGTGGATCCTCGCGACGGAGTAGGTAACCAAGTGTTAGCCATGTATGGCCAATGCAAAGCAGGCAGAGGACAACTGATTCCCTGCAAGAGGACCGCATGGAAGACTTGTGCACATTCATCGTCTTCTTAATGACACGCAGCTTGTTGTGCATACTGTCATGCCATTCTGTCTCTCAAAGCCTGAAAACCCTGCGGCATAAGACAGAACGCAGGTCAGCTTCGGAGATGCCTATCTCCAGAAGCAGTTTCCGTGTCGCCTGTTTGACCAGCCTGTCTTGCAAGTGCGTTGCCTGGGATTCCAACGTTTCCTGGGGTCCACACAAACACCATTCCAGGGAATAGATGGACTCCTGGGTGGATGCTACCAGATGATGGTGAGGGTAGCACTGGTCGATAGCTTGTAGGCTGCTCAATGAGTCAGTACACAGGAGAAATGAAGCGCCAGGGCATTAGCGGATGTGCTCAGGAGCATGAGATATGGCCGCCAGCTCTGCAGTGAAGACATTGCAGCCATCTGGCAAAGAGTGCTGTTCAATATGTCCTACATGAACATACGCAAAGCCTACGTAATCATCAGCCATCGAGCTGTCGGCGTAAACCATGTCAGAGCCCCGGAACACGTCAAGAATCGAGAGGAAGTGACAGCGGAGAGCGGCAGGAATGACGGAGCCCTTACGGCCATGCAAAAGGTCCAGACAAAGCTGCGGCCGAGGTATACATCATGGAGGCATACGTGAACGGACTGCAAGCAGAGGTGGTAAAGGGAAGGACTCCAGTTCAGAGAGAAGGGGCTGCACGCGAACCACAATTGTTAGCCCCAGCCTGGGCTGCCGATGTGGGAGATGGACCACCGCGGGCGGGAAAAGGAGGTGGTGGGAAAAGGAGACAGTAATTCAGATGCTCAGGAGAACTATGATTGTGTGCAGCGCACCAAATCCGTTGAAGATGACTAGGATCCGTCACTTGAAGTCAGATGAGAGATGTCTAATCATCTGGCTGTGGATCCAATCAGGCCCAGGAGCAGTGTCAGGGCAATGTGCAAGGGTACTGAGGAGCTCCCTCTCTGTAAATGGGGCATTATAGGATTCACAGTGGCGTGTAGTAAACGAGAGGACTTTCCCTTCCAGCTGCCGTTTGAGAGTGCAAAAGGCTGGGGGGGCAATTCTCCGATGCAGAGGCTCCAGCATAGTGCTCAGCAAAGTGCTCGGCAATTGTGTTTGTGTCCGCAGATAACATGCCCTTCATGTTAACACCGGGAACACCTGTTGGGGTCTGGTACCCGAAAACACAATGGTCGAGTCATATCTCTCCCAACATTCCTGCTTCTGTCGTTTGATACATTGGCGAACGCGGGCATGGAGCCGTTTAAAGGCTATGAAGTGCTCCAGGGAAGAGTGCCGCTTATGCCGCTGTAGAGTTCGCCAACAACCCTTAATTGTTTCAGCAACTTCCGGTGACCACCAAGGCACTGCCTTACGCCGGGGGCACTCTAAAGAATGAGGAATCGCATTTTCTGCTGGAGAAACAATTGTGGTAGTCTCCTGCTCAACCATGACATTGATGTTACTGTGTGGGGGAGACTCAACAGTGACATCAGAGGTGAAAGTTTCCCAGTCCGCCTTGTTTAAAGCCCATCTGGGCAGGCGTCCGTGGGCCTGATGCCGGGGCAGTGACAGGAAGATGGGGACATGGTCACTACCACACAGGTCATCAAGTGCTCTCCAGTGGATAGATGGGAGAAGTCCTGGGCTGCAAATTGATAAATCAATGGCCGAGCAACTACCATGAGCCACACTGAAATGTGTGTTGGCCCCAGTATTTAAGAGGCAGAGGTCAAACTGAGACAGTAAAGTTTTGACATCTCTGCCTCTGCCAGTAAGCATGGTGCCACCCACAAGGGGTTATGGGTGTCAAAATCTCCTAAAAGTAGGAAAGGTTTAGGGAGTTGGTCAATCAGTGCAGCTAATACATTCAGGGGTACTGCACCATCTGGAGGAAGATATACATTGCACAGTGTCACTACAGACAGAGTTTAGGACATAAACACAAACTCCACTTGACACTCGATTATAGTCGCTATGGTTCCTGTTATGGCAGTTATAAGAGTCGAGGGACATGAAAGGGAAGCAGTGGTTGGGAAGGGAGTAAGACAGGGTTGTAGCCTCTCCCCGATGTTGTTCAATCTGTATATTGAGCAAGCAGTAAAGGAAACAAAAGAAAAATTCGGAGTAGGTATTAAAATTCATGGAGAAGAAATAAAAACTTTGAGGTTCGCCGATGACACTGTAATTCTGTCAGAGACAGCAAAGGACTTGGAAGAGCAGTTGAATGGAATGGACAGTGTCTTGAAAGGAGATGAACATCAACAAAAGCAAAACAAGGATAATGGAATGTAGTCTAATTAAGTCAGGTGATGCTGAGGGAATTAGATTAGGAAATGAGACACTTAAAGTAGTAAAGGAGTTTTGCTATTTGGGGAGCAAAATAACTGATGATGGTCGAAGTAGAGAGGATATAAAATGTAGGCTGGCTATGGCAAGGAAAGCGTTTCTGAAGAAGAGAAATTTGTTAACATCCAGTATTGATTTAAGTGTCAGGAAGTCATTTCTGAAAGTATTCGTATGGAGTGTAGCCATGTATGGAAGTGAAACATGGACGATAAATAGTTTGGACAAGAAGAGAATAGAAGCTTTCGAAATGTGGTGCTACAGAAGAATGCTGAAGATTAGATGGGTAGATCACATAACTAATGAGGAAGTATTGAATAGGATTGGGGAGAAGAGAAGTTTGTGGCACAACTTGACCAGAAGAAGGGATCAGTTGGTAGGACATGTTCTGAGGCATCAAGGGATCACCAATTTAGTATTGGAGGGCAGCGTGGAGGGTAAAAATCGTAGAGGGAGACCAAGAGATGAATACACTAAGCAGATTCAGAAGGATGTAGGTTGCAGTAGGTACTGGGAGATGAAAAAGCTTGCACAGGATAGAGTAGCATGGAGAGCTGCATCAAACCAGTCTCAGGACTGAAGACCACAACAACAACAACAACATGGTTCCTGTAATATCCCTTATAGCCACGGAGGGCAGGGGTCTGCACTGCTGGGAACCAGGTTTCCTGGAGGGCAACACAGATAGCAGGTGTAAAGCTTTAACAGTTGCCGTAGCTCAGCCAGGTGGTGGAAAAAACCGCCGCAATTCCACTGGAGGATGATGTCATCGTGAGACTGGGAAGGCATGGAACATTCAATGAGGCAGTTCAAACCTCGAGTCACCTGCTGCCACTGACTTTATCCTGAGCAGTCTATATCCATTGTGTCTGAGGACCTGGCGAGGTCTAGGTCCTCTGCGGACGCCAGAATCTCCACCCCATCCTCAGATGCAGAGCTTGTAGGTAGTGGTGGTGTGGATTCCACCGAAATTTCTTGGTCTTAGTGCTCTTCTTTTTTGATTTCTCTCACAGCTCCTTGGGTTTCCATGGCTAGGAGGACTTCACTGGCTCAGTCTCCGGGACTGAGGGTGAGCATGAAGCCCTACAACCAGCTGCTTTTGAGCTCTTCAGACACTGGTGCGTATCATCTTTCCCACAAGCAGAAACCTGGTAAGGGAGTGACGAAGGGCCCCTTCCTAGTGAGAGAAGCTGAAGATGACTTATGGCTTAGAAGTGGGGATGGATGTCCCCAATGGTTGGGGGGGGGGGGGGGTGTTGCTCCTGAAGTAGGTGGTGCGGGAGTAACAGGGAGGAAAATGGCCCCCACCATTAAGGGGTCATGTGTAGTATTCCGGCTCTGAGAGGTGACTGGAGTTGGCGGAGCTGATGGTGCCAGACCTGTTGTAGCGGTGGCATTTGACGATGTCATACATACAGGGTGCAGGTGTTCAAATCTTCTCTTAGCCTCAGTGTAGGTCAGTTGGTCCAGGGTCTTGTACTCCATGATTTTCCTTTCTTTCTGGAGAATCCTGCAGTCTGACAAGCAAGGTGAATGGTGCTCTCCACAGTGGACACAGATGGGAGGAGGGGCACATGGAGTATTGGGATGTGACACTATTAGTACAGTGGGAAGACATATGGCTGAACTACCAGCACACTTAAAGCACCACATTGGGGGAGGGATATAGAGGTTTACATCACAGCAGTAGACCATCACCTTGAACATCTCGGGCAATGTACCACCCTTGAAGGCCAAGATGAAGGCAACAGTGGCAACCCGATTATCCCTCAGACCCAATGGACACGCCGAACAAAATGGGTACCTCGCCGCTCTGAATTGGTGCGCAGCTCATTGTCAGACTGCAAAAGAAGGTCCCTATGAAATATGATATGCTGAACCATATTTAAGCTCTTATGGTGCATGATGGTTACAGAAACATCCCCCAGCGTCTCACAAGCGAGTAACGTCTGTGACTGGGCAGAGGATGGTATTTTGATCAAGACTGCCCCAGATCTCATTTTGGAAAATCCTTGCGCTTCCCAAAACTTGTCCTCTAAATCCTCAACAAAAAAACTGAGGCTTCATCGTCAGATTCCCCATCAGTTCTCCAACATACAAGGTACCAGGGAATAAGATCCGCTGCCATCCTTACCCTGATGTTCCTCCCATTGTGTGGCCAGGGAGGGGAACAATTTGGGGTTATACTTCTGTGAGTTGAATTGAGTTCGTTAATGCTTAGAGACTCCTGGTGTTTCACCACCAGCAAGAGATGATGGACTACACTTCATCGCATGTCATCCGCCTTGATGCCATAGATTCCGACTAGGGGCCTTCCCCACGGGCGCCACCCAGCCGCAGCAAAGGCCACCTGGCAGAGTGGGCATTGCCAGGAGTTACAATGCCCCAGGGCAATGGGCATCTACCCCTTGGCATATGTGGGGAGTTAACGGCACAGGCATCAGCAGAGCGATCCCAGTGTTGTCAGGGGGCTACAACCAACGAAGTACATGGTGGCCCCATCACAACGGCTGGCTACCGTGCTGGATATCAGGTGCAAAGAAGTCCATGGCCATCGTCAACGCAGAAAGCGACACTGCATAGTGCATGGTGGAAAATGCACCCAGAAAGGTGTCTTCACCCAAGAGATGGAGAATGAGCAGGACTGAAATGCGGTGACGAGAGAGTGGGCTACGGATCTCAATGAACAATGGACACAATGCACCAAGTAAGGCGTCCTTCCCCAATTGGCTCACTCTTCAGGAAAATTTTCAAGAATGGAGGTCAAACCCTACAGGGGACCATCACATAAAGGCCGAAACGTGTGAAACTCCTTTTAGTCATCTCTTACGACAGGCAGGAATACATCGGGGCTATTCTTACCCCCGAACCTGCTGGGGGGCTACCTATATTACTGGACGGCACTCACCAGTCCACCAACAGAAAGGTGGTGGCCTAGGATGACAAGAGGAGTTGGGGATGAAGAAGTCAGCGGCATGTTAGCTTACTCATGTGATGTGGTGTACCCATTCCCAGACACTGCCACGGTGTTCAAACACAAACAGCCGGCTGCGCAGCGTCCAATTGGCTCTGCTGTTCATCCATTGTGGCTGCATCCTTTCAGGGAGAGCTCCATGCAGTAAGTGAATCTGGAGTGGGAAACAGTCACTGAAATTAAGATTATCAGTGACTTCCCACTGAATAGAGTTGGTAAGAGCTGGTGAGCAGAAAGAGAGGTTAATGGCTGTGGATGACCCAGCAGCAGCACAGAAATGAGTGGGAGTGCCTGTGTTGAGGATGCACAGCTCGTGAGATGTCACGAGGTTCTCCAGAACCGGACACCAAGGGCAAGCAGAGATTGAGCCCTACAATACATCATGGGCATTGAAGTCTCCCAGTAGGAGAAATGGTCAGGGCAGTTGTTCTATAAGACCTGTGAGAGTATTAGAGTCTGTCACATCTTGTGGACATACATACAGTGAGCTAACAGTGCTCCTCTGACACACATTAATTTCAATGCAGCTGCTTCCACTGGCACAGGGGGTAAAAAGGAGTGGTATACATTATTGACAAACACAGTGACTCCTCCCATGGTTCTATTCCCAGTCAGGTCATTCTTGCAAAGGAGGGTACAGCTCCTAGTACAGGTATATAAGATGCTTTAAAATGCATTTCCTGTTATCACAAGCATAGGGGGCACTCCTCTACTAGGAGTTTCGGCTCCTCCATATGTCCTGAACTCATTAATTTTCCACTTAATTATGACAGCCATTTAAAATGAGGGTAGCACTTTCAGCCTGTTTTTCCACCAGGGAGGGGAACTGTAGTGGGTAGAAGTTCGGTCTTGAGGCAAGGTGAGTGCCCCAGACCAGCATCGAGGTCCATCAGCTATGAAGACGAATCATGAGAGACATCAGAGAGAGTGATGTCGACACTGTCAGACTGCTTCTTCTCGTCTCCATCAAAGGTTGATTCTTTGCCTTTGACTTTGATTTTGCTTAGGGAGAGCATGGAGCCAAAACCATGGAAGTGGTAGTAGCAGTGCTGGATGGTGGACCTGACCGAACCATTAGAGGGAGATCTGCAATGTCAGCATCCACAATCTTTTCTGATGTTCTGGGGATAGGTACGGGTTTTGAAGTAACTGCAGCAGCAGTTGTGCATTGGCAAACACAAGTCTTAGTGTTGACACTACCAACCTGCATTTGTGTAGCAACATCTGTCTTCTGAACCGGCAGTTTAAGAACAGAAACAAAGGAGGTAGCAAACATGGAGGGTGGGGTAGTGTGGCCTCATACATCTTTTTGCTGTCACCATGGGACACTTTCTAGTTTAAAGTTCTTGTATCTTCCGTTTTCCAAGATACACGCTGCAATTCCTACCCCAGACAAAGTAATCCCCGGAGCAATTCACACACTTCAAAGGAGATGAAAAAGCGACTCCTTTGTGGGAGGCCTTACCACATTTGCCACAAGTGGTTTCTCCCTTACACCCATTCTGTTACTATATACACTAGGACTATGAAATATTCCTGAGTCTGAAGGACTGGCTACACAAGCTCCATTGTTAGATTGGGTCTTAGTACTTATCAGTGGCCCATCCATTCCTCTGGGAGGAGGTGGAGCAAAATTCAAGGATTGCACCTTGGTCCCACGAGCAGCTAGGGACGCAAGGGTCCATTTAGACAGTACCCTGCTTGCCTGAGTAAGCCTTATACAACTGAGGTGCGGCAATTTTCCCAGAGGTTGCCTGCCAACAAATATTCTACCTCAACAGCCACGCGTCTCAAAATTTGTTAGAAGTGAAAAGCAGCCGTTATGTTTTTTCCTTTTCTTTTTTTTTCTTTTGAGTCGTCAGTCTTCTGACTGGATTGACGCGGCATGCAACGAATTCCTCTCCTGTGAAAACCTCTTCATCTCAGAGTAGCACTTGCAACCTATCTCCTCAATTATTTGCTGGATGTACTCAAGTCTCTGTCTTCCTCTACAGTTTTTGCCCTCTGCAGCTCCTTCTGGTACCACGGAAATTATTTCCTGATGTCTTAACAGATGTTCTAGCATCCTGTCCCTTCTCCTTGTCAGTGTTTTCCATATATTTCTTTCCTCTCTGAATCTGCACAGAACCTCCTCATTCCTTACCTTATCAGTCCATCTAGTTTTCAACATTCATCTGTAGCACCATATCTCAAATGCTTCGATTCTCTTCCGTTCTGGTTTCCCAACAGTCCATGTTTCACATCCATACAATGTTGTGCTCCAAATGTACATTCTTAGAAATTTCCTCCTCAAATCAAGGGCTACATTTGATAATAGTAAGACTTCTTTTGGCCAGGAATGCCCTTTATCCCAGTGCTAGTCTGTGTTTGACATCCTTGCTCCATCTGTCATTAGCTATATTGCTGCCAAGGTGGTAGAATTCCTTAACGTCATCTACTTTGTGAACTTCGAACCTGATGTTAAGTTTCTAGCTGTTCTCAGTACTTTCGTCTTTGATTTACTCTCAGTTCATATTCTGTACACATTAGAATGTTCATTCCATTCAGCAGAGCATGCAATTCTTCACTTTCAATCAGGATAACAATGTCATCAGTGAATCGTATCACTGATATCCTTTCACCCTGAATTTTAATATCACTCTTGAACCTTCCTTTTATTTCCATCACTGCTTCTTCAATGTACAGATTGAACAGCAGAAGCGAAAAACTACATCCCTGTCCTACACCCTTTTCAATGCAACCACTTCACTTTTGGTCATCCACTCTTATTACTCCCTCTTAGCTGTTGTACATGTTGTCACATAGAGGAAGGTGCAAGTAGATGAAAGACGAACACTAACTTCACTTAAGGAAGGTTTATTCAGCACTTGCACATACAAGAGCACGGAGCGAACTGCCTCCAGCCAGAACACACATGGTATATACACAGCTACAGAACATTCCAGTACAATGGTTCTTGGCATTTGTCGATACTTCTAGAATGTACTCTAACAGAATACAGGAATCAAAATTTTACAGTTCAGGTGAGTTTTGAACTTACGACCCTTCATGCAACAGTCTAGTATCATAACCACTACATACAGTGACTGTGATACTCAGCTTCTTCTGCGACAATACTGTATATTACCCATCTTTCCCTACAGCTTACCCCTATTTTTCTCAGAATTTCGAACATCTTGTACCATTTTACATTGGCAAAAGCTTTTTCCAGTTCAAGAAATCCTATGAACATGTCTTGATTTTTCTTTAATCTTGCTTTCAAAGGAACACCAACTATGACTGACTGAAATATGCAAATGAAATGTGGTAGAAGATGAGCGAGTAGCTTTGAGAGATGAAATAATGAAGGCAGCTTAAGAACCACAAGAGAGAAACCATTAAATTTAACTGATGAAAGGAGAAAATATTAAAATCCAGCTATTGAGGCAGGCGTGGATACAGATGAAATTAAAAACTCTAGAAGCATGTATCACTGTATGGCAAATGATGATGCATACAAGAAAAATTAAAGAAACACTTGATGAAAATAGAAGCAGCTGTATGATCATCAAGAGTGCAGATGGCAAGTCAGTAGTGAGAAAAGAATGGAAGGCTCCACAGCAAAAGGAATATACAGGATGGTCAGAAATAGTCTGAAAAGCTTGCAAGGGTGTCACAGGGCTTCTTGTGCTGAGGAATAATTGTTAACAAAAACATTTGACATGTTAATTAGCATTGAAGTTAACGAATCAGGCTGTTGCATGCACAAATTCAGGAGGCTCACCAGGTGCAATTGCATCAGTTGTTCTCTCACAGTGTAGTTCATAGCACACTAGACTGCTAAGCCAATGGCACAGGCTTGATTCTTACTGACATCACACTTCAATTTTTGTACTGCTCTCTCATTCAGTTTTAAGAACTCAAATGAAGAACATGTTTGGCGACACCATCCTTGCGTGCCACTTCAATCTGCACACTTAACTGTCTCACTGGCTAACTTCAATACTAACTAACTTGGAAACAGTGCAATGTATCAGTTTTCTCTTAATAACTATTCCTCAGCATAACCTTCCCTGCAACACCCTTACAAGCTTTTCAGACTGTTTATGACCACTAGATTTAAAAAGAGTAGTAGAAAGGAGAGCATGCAGTAAAGGAAGCAAAGGAGAAATTTGCAAAAGGAGTTGAAATTCATGGAGGAGCAATAATTCTGAGGCTTGCAAATAAAATTATAATTCTGTCAGAGACAACAAAGGACTTGCAAAAGCAGTTGAATGAAATGTATGGTGTTTTGAAAAGGGGTTATAAGACTAACATCACTAAAACAAGGGTAACGGAGTATAGCCAAATTAGATCACGTGCTGTTGATGGAATTATGTTAGGAAATGGGACACTAAAGGTAGTAAATAATGGATTATACCAGACGTAAAGAGCATATAAACTGCAGAATGGCTATAGCAAGAAAAGTGTTTCTGGGAAAAGAGAGAGATAGATAGAGAAATTTGTTAGTGTCAAATATAAATTTAAGTGTTAAAGAGTCTTTTCAGAAAGCATTTGTCTCAAGTGTAACCTTGTTATGGATGTGAAATATGGATTATAAACAGTACAAACAAGAGAACAGGTTTTGAAATGTGGTGTTACAGAAGAATGTTGCAGATTAGCTAATTAGATCAAGTAATTAATGAATAATTACTGCATCAAACTGGGGAGACAAGACCTTTATGGCACAACCTGACTATAGAATGGGATAAGTTGATAGAGCACATCCTGAAGCACCAAGGAATAGTTAATTTGGCAATCGAGGAAAGTGTGGAAGGGAACAAGTTGTACAGGACAACGTCTTCACTACAGTAAGAATGTTCAGGTTGAAGTTGATGCAGGCAGCAGTAATGAAGAGATGAAGACTTGCATAGTATACACTAGTGTCAAACTAGTCTTCAGTCTGAAGACCACAACAACAGTTCTTTACAAAGCGAAGTCCTTGGAGATGGTACATCCTTATATTCAGCTCACACTGTCAGATTCAAGAATGTTAGTACTATTAGTCACTAAAGTAAATTGAGTGTCAACTGCACACACATTTAACATTATTTTTATGTGAAGTAAGACAGGCAGTTACCTGATGAATAAATCTGTCCTACAGCATTCATAATAACTCAAATATTACACTTGTGGAAAAGATCCTTTATTTTTATAATAATAATGCCTTGGTTTCCATTACCTCTCTTTATTAAAAGCTGTGTTTGGAAATAAGAGAATGCTAATTTTTGTGGATCTGGAATTTGTTTGATGAATCTGCATTTACTAAACACAACATTTCCAGACAGAATTCCAGTGAGGCCAGGAAGGATGCACTCTCTTGATTTAAATTTGATTTTTGGGGTTCCATACTTCAATTGGTAAAAACAGAACCGTTACAGGATTGCTTTATTGTCCATCTGTCTGTCTGTCTGTCACAAACCCTTTCTCAGGAACAGGGAGACATATTAATTTGAAATACAAGATTTTACATACTATGGTCTATGGTTCCTTGGTGGTGCAAGCTTCTACGTCAAAGCAACCAGAAGATACAGCCACTTATGTCATATATTTTAATACTTGCATACTGACTCATCAAAACTTCTAGCATACTTCCATTTGACCTAGAATCATGAAATTTTACAAGTAGCTAGGTATCATAATACAAGTAAAGGATAAAAAAAATGAAAGCTGTTAACCTATAATTATATTACACGAAAAAAGTTTTTTTCTTTTTTCTCTGACTGTTTGTGTCTGTCTGTTAAGACCCTTCTTTCTCAGGAACACATAGACTTATTCATGTTGAAGTATAAGTCAGATACTAAAGACTATGGTCCCTTAGCAGTGTAAAACATTTAAGCTTCTAAGTCAATGCAATGAAAAGATACAGCCATTTGTATCACGTATTTTGATACTCGCAAACTCATTAATCCAAATCCATACAGTACTTTCTGTTGATGTAGAATTATGAAATCTGGTGAGAAGCAAGTTTTCACAATACAAATAATGGGAAAAAATTCAAAAACTCTTAAATTGTTATTATACCACATAAAAATATTTTTTGCCATGAGAAGTAACAAACACATTCATCATCAGTCACAAGTATAACAGAAAAATATTACTTCATGCAAACGTAAAATGCAAATTGTAGTCATGTTTTAGTACTTAAATAAGACATATTCTACAAAATCTTCTATCCTTACATATATGAATTAAAGTTCCCTGCACTTCCTTTCGTATGGTATCAGGAACTACTGTAGAGAGGTTGATAGTCTTGTAATCTCCCGCAACCGATATCTTGCCAGTATCAGTATTGACAACACGCAAAAATTTGTACAGCTTCTCGATTCTCAGGCTTGATGAACCATCTACATATATAATTAAGTCTGTACTGAACCCTCAGTACACGAGTTCTACTCACACTTGGCCAATATTTTTAGTGTACATTCCCAGTTTCTTAGAACACGCAAATAAAATACAAAATGAGAAATTAAGCTTAAAAACATGTTCTTTCATAAAACTGAAGAGACAAATAAATAACTTTCTAAGAGAGACAAATTTTTGATGAGAACAGAAAACAGCTCACCTTGACTGCCCTACACGGTGACACCTATCTTCAGCTTGTTTATCATTGTATGGATTGAAATCAATATCATGGATGATTACTGTGTCAGCTGCAGTTAGATTTATCCCCATCCCTCCAGCTCGTGTTGACAGAAGAAAGATGAAAATACTGTCATCTTCATTAAATGTATTGATTAATTCCTGCCTAATAGGGCAAATTACAGATTGTAAGAGTTCAATCACCAATGACAATAACTGCAAAACTATAAAAAATGACTACATGGAATAAGCCACACCTACCTAAATGTTACTTGGGTACTTCCGTCAAGACGAAGGTATGAATAATCTCGAAGTCTCAAGTACTCTTCCATAACATCCAACATGATCACAAACTGACTAAAAATCAGTACCCTGTGGCCTTCACTTTTCAGATTAGGCAGGATTTCATCAAACTTTTCAAACTTTCCAGACTCAAAGAATAATTCAGTAGGTAATGCATTCTTGGAAAGCTCCTACAAATGAAAACAGATGATGTAGCAAATAATAAAGCAAAAGTCTTGACATTATAATCAAAGAAAGAGACAGGTCAAAATGTTATTGAGCTCCCTTCTCTTCCCCAAACCAAACTTGAGAAAAAGACTATTGGTTACAATAATAAAACACTGGGCTTTTGCCCTGTTGTCCCTAGTGCACTGTCATCTCCTCCTCCTCTGTTTTATGCTGCCTACTGTCTGATAAAATGGGAGTTGGAGACTGAGAGGGAGTGGGGTGGGGCCTCAATCGCCAACTCCCATTTCATCACACATTAAGCAAACTTTTCTTGTCATTGTGAAGTCACTGGACACTATTCTCTACTCCATTCCCTAGCACTGCCTCCATAATAATTTTGGCATTCCGATTTCATAAACATAACAACATTGCTTCAGTGTGTGGTGTGGTACTAAAAGCGGAGCATGTGTTCAATGATACAATCTCCAATAACAAATAACCACTAGTCTTCTGTCCCACAACAGTGTTACTCAATATGTCGGGTTTCTTGTTTGCAAAGCTGAATACACAAATGTGCCAGTTACATGAGCTGTCACGTCAACTAATATTTATATGAAGTGAAACTAACTGAAGTCATAACTCAAAACTAACCACAGTCACAGAAAGATGCCACACTAAGGACATCATTCTGGGTCATTGGGATGGGAATCAATTGTTTCTAGCTTCAACAGCTACTACTGCAAAAGGCCTAGGACGAAATTAAATGGTTATATGAAATGTCATGAGTGGGAAGGATTCCAGGCAGTTGTTTTGGCATGTTTCAACAGGAAGTGAAGAGATTCTGTTAACTAAAATCTTACAAGAGGACCCTTGTTCAACTGTTGTGCAGCTCAGAGATAAGACACATTGCCTTTTATCGTGTGACACCATTTGGCAGCAATTAATGAAAACTGGACTATCCTCACAAAGAGAATTTTTGTGTGAGAGACACTAAATATATTGTAAGGCTGTGACCACACCTAATGGAGGGACATACATTCTTCATTGAGGAGCAGACCACCACCACCACCACCACCACCACCACCACCACCACCGCCAGACAGTTCAATCACTTGGTGATGTGATCTCTTTGAGTTGGCATGCAACACAGGACCCCAGCAGGTTCTTCCCTTCCTGTCAATCTTGAGTGTTGCCAATTCACTCTGTCTTCTTTCCTAAGTTCTGTCCCACCTGGCCAGTGGTCTATCACTTCTTCTTTGGTAAAATGTGCTCCAGTCTAGTAATTATTTTGACCACCTGCTGTCTTATCTTTGAGTGACATGACCAGCTCACTGCCACTGCAATGTATTCACTCCTTCCATTTTATTACGGCCTTTGTTGTCTATCTGATATCAACTGCTTTCTTTCCGTCTTCCTTTGTGTAGCCCAACACGAGTCTTTCCATTCCTCTTTATATTACTGTTAGTTTTCTACCAATCAGTCCATTTAATGCCCATGTCACACAGCCATAAATTATTATTGGCAGTATACATTGGTCAAAAGCTGTCTTCAGCTCAGCCAAAATCTTAAGACTTCAAAACTGAAGAGTAACTTCTATGAGCTTGCCAGTCTAATTTGATACATCAAAATATGTCTTGTTTAGTTCTCCTTTCACACTTACAAGTTGATCCACATAGACATATCATGTGACACTTTGCAGTTGAATACTTCCAAATAGATAAACTGTATGAAACAAACCTGAACCCTCTGTGCGCACATCCTCAGGGGGGTTAGTTCGACCCACATTACATATTCATGATGTTTCTATCTTTGGCCAAAATGGACGCTTAATACAGTAATGGATTCTTGATTTTTGCACTTTCTTAAACTTGATATAGTGTTAATCTGTGACTTGAAAAACAAGATGGTCCCTTGACTGAAATTAACAGCTAGCAAATAAATATTACAACAGCTTTTTGTGGCTCCAAATGTCATTTTCTAATTTCTTCTATTATAAAAACTGAGTCCACAGTTCATGGTCTCGCAGTAGTGTTCTCACTTCCTGAGCATGGGGTCCCAGGTTCGATTCCCAGCGGGGTCAGGAATTTTCACCTGCCCCGAGATGACTGGTGTTGTTGTGTCCTCTTCATCATCATCATTCATCCTCATTGTGATTGGAGGAAGACAACGGCAAACCACCTCCATTAGGACCTTGCCTAATACAGCTGTGCGGATCTCCCGCATCTTTCCCCTACGCTCTGTCAAGGAGCATGGGACTTTATTTCCATTTCCATAAAAACTAAGGGTAACAGAAATCCATATGCAAATCAAGAAATTCTGCATAATAAGAGTGTGTCTGCCAAATGTGCAAATGCAAATTCTTATGTTATATCTGATATGATAATGTTTCTTGAGCTTCAGGTGCAATGTAGGGTTTGATCTCCCCTCATCCTTTCTATCCTGTAGCTTCCAGATTAGTTGTTCACAGACACTGTTAAATGCCATGACAGATGGCAGAAGGTGTGATCTTCCACACTCTCCACCACTACTTACAAGATTACTGGCACATTTCCATCTGGTCCACAACCAAATTAGACAATTCTTAATCGCTTGCTTTTTATGAATGTGTGTCATTTGAACAATTGAAAAAGAGGAACCACCATATCTGACGTGATGGAATTTTTCTAATTCATACTTTAATATAATAGAATTCTTGGGACAGGGTAGGCACTAAGATTTCTTGTGCACCTCCTGAAGTTGGAATTTAGAAAGAAAGCTCAATAACACAAGCACCTAGAATGTTGTCCAACATTGGAAATAAAAACTATTAGAAATAAGAAAATATTTTTATTAAAATATTACTAGGATAAACTTACCTTGAACTCTATGAACAACTGATGCAGTTGGAAATCCGACATACATGCTAGGTCTTCAAAGATGACATCTTCCTTGTCCCCTTTATATGATGGGTTACGGGCAAGATATGCAGCACTACTTTTCAGCTGTTCGTCAGTGTAATTATACCGTAACAACAGAGGGTGATTTGCCATTTTACGCAAATCCATTGTCATACCTATTCCACTCAGACCGTCCCCCTCATTGCCCTAGAACAAACACAAATTTATATTTTATACAGACATTCTATATTGGTTGCGACAAAATGAACAACAGAAAATTGTTTCATATAATATACACATCCCATTAAACTTTTAAAGTCACCAAGGCATGGTGATCTGAACTATGATGGAGGAATAGGAATATATAGCACATGACAATTAAAATTTATTGTTTCTGTATTTATATTTGCAGTTACACAATATCAAAGGTTACACACTACTGCTTCTTTTGACATCTTGATACATCATTTTGCACTGGTGTTCGAACGCATTCATAGGGGAGGGGGAGGGGGGGGGGCACATTCATTTAATATTCATACATCCTAACACATTTTTAAAAAATGCCACATTCATTTAATGAGGACTGATGCGTATACTGTAGTGAACTATTGTGCAACAACTACTCATCTTAGCAAACACTGCATCCTCAATCTGACCAACACATTTTAACTACTGGCACTGTCAATATATTCCCTCCAAACGCCACACAAAATTGGCACCAATAAGACTAAGACTACCACTGGGCATGAAGTTAGTACTGAGCAACTATTAAAACAGCAGCTGCTACTCAGATGACAGAATATGCACAACTGGTTTCCCATTATTTCAACCAGTAATTTCTGTGACTTCCAAACAGAATACAGCAAAAGAAAATATGGATTGTCCTTGTGAATCAGATACAATAAAAACAAACATTAAACAAGGATGGAGTAATCCCTGCAAAAATTGAGGGAATCTATTTTTGCGAATGATTCTAACTACATTACCCGGAAACACAGCAACAAATCTAGTACGGAAGATTTGGGTTTAACTCCAACACCAGCTAGCTTGTAAAATGAAATATATATTTACCTTTCTTCATTTTGACCTGTACATTGGACTGACGTAGGCTACATTAGAAGTATACAGGTTGACTGTCATATTTTCAGCTTATAAATTATTGCATGTTACTATTTTTGACATGAAATATAGAATTAATGTTACTAAATTTTCATTCTTAAAAGCAATATCCAGCTACACTTAACAATAAAAAATGTTTTTCCACATTATGTGATGAAGGGTTGAGTCCCTACAGAAAATGAAGAAATAAAAGCAAAGACTGAACTGTAATCATTTGACTGGGTTTATAATTCTACATTAATAATAAAAAATAGTTTAAAAACTTTGCCTTTGTTTCACAGTGATGGGCCTCATAGTGAGGGCATACTTTCATTGGTCCATCATATGACAGGCCTGGTGTAGCGAGGGCACACACTCCTTAGTACATCATTATGATGGGCCTAATTTTTAAAGAGTTAAAAGTTCCTTTGAAGACAAGGTCAGTTGAGGTGGAACACATGCTCAGATTGGGAAATGATGAGGAACAAAACTGACTGTTCATTTTGAAGAATGCCTTAAGGCATTAGGTGGTTTAGGTGAACCACAGATGACAAAAGTAGGGAGGTGTAAGGTTGTGCTGAGTGGAGACGAAAGGGGCCCATTGCTGAGGTTGCTGTGCTGTTCATTAAATGACTATAATGCTTTTTGCAGTTTAAGGACACAATTTGTCATGTCACACAAAATAAATCCTAATTAGTAATTGCAGAGAAATATTGATGACTGAAAACTCTGTTACTGCATTGTTTGTTTCCCGACATCACCCTTCATGATACTTGTTTATGTATCTTCCAACATCACATTTTTTGTGCAGTATTGTAATTTAATATTGTTTACATTATATTCTTCTTTAAGTTAACATTTTAAGTTTATTTATTTCATTAGTTTTTGGCAACATTCTTTTGTGGGTAAGTGATATTATTTCATTTAAAAAAATAAAAAAAAAGATTGAATGCAGCATGATGTATGACAATTTAAATAGAACACTGCACGATAGTGTAAAAATTTAGACATTTTTAGTAACCAATGCTCAAAATTGGCTGACTTCAAAAGGGTTTAGGTTATTTTAGAATAATGACATACAAAAGAGAGATACCAAACTGAAATCTTTAAAGTATGAATGGAAAATACATCCTCTAGGGACATTTTTGATTCCTGGAGCTGAATAAAAAAATACTTTTACTCAAAACGTGGGAAAGATATTATCTTGAACAGTAATGATCTAAATGAAATAATCTGCAACAAAAAAATCTATGAAGAATAGGAGCAGGAAGAAATAATGCAGAACAAAAGTACCAGAGCTTCAAGCACTGATGGAAAGTACCGAAGCTGAAATCATTATAGGAACAGAAAGCTGGCTAAAGCCGGAGATAAATTCTGCCGAAATTTTTGCAGAGGCGCAAACCGTGTTCAGAGAGGATTGATTAAATAAAGCAGATGGTGGTGTGTTTGTGTCTGTAGGTAGTAGTTTATCTTGTAGTGTAGTTGAAATAGATAGTTCCTGTGAATTACTATGGGTAGGGGTTATACTCAACAGCCGTACCAAATTAATAATTGGCTACTTCTACCAACCCCCTGACTCAGATGATATAATAGTTGAACGGTACAAAAAAAAACTTTAATCTCATTACAAATAAGTACCCCACTCATACAGTTATAATTGGTGGAGACTTCGTCTACTCTCGATTTGTTGGCAAAAATACATGTTCAAAGCTGGTGGCAGACAGGAAACATCTTCTGAAATTGTACTAAATGCTTTCTCTGAGAATTACTTTGAACAATTAGTTCATGAGCCCACACGAATTGTAAATGCTTGCAAAAACACACTTGACCTCTTACCCACAAATAATCCTGATCTAACAGAGCGCGTCATGACGGATACAGGGATTACTGAACACAAGGTCATTGTAGCGAGTCTCAAAACCATATCAACCAAAACCACTAAAAATAAACGCAAAATATATCTATTTAAAACAGCAGATAAAAATTCGCTTAATGCCTTCCTAAGAGAGAGTCTCCTTTCCTTCCAAGCTAATTATGTGAGTGTAGACCAGATATGGCTCAAAGATACAGTAATGGCAGTAACAGGGACTGAACTACCATGGTACACAAAACACGTCAGAACACTGTTGCAGAAGCAACGAAAAAAGCATGCCAAATTCAGAAGAACGCAAAATTCCCAAGACAGGCTAAGTTTCACAGAAGCGCAAAATTTAGTGCAGATGTCAATGTGAGATGACTTTAATAGTTTCCACAATGAAACATTGTCTAAAAATATGGTAGAAAACCCAAAGAGATTCTGGTCATATGTAAAGTACACCAGTGGCAAAAAACAGTCAATACCGTCACTGTACGATAACGATGGAAATGCTAGAGATGATGGTGCCACTAAAGCGAAGTTACTAAATACAGTTTTCCATAATTCCTTCACAAAAGAAGACGAAGTAAATAATATTGCAGAATTCCAAACCATAACAGCTGTTAGCATTAGTGACATAAAAGTAGATATCTTAGGTGTCGCGAAACAACTCAAATCACTTAAGAAAGGCAAGTCTTCCAGTCCAGATGGTATACCAATCAAGTTCCTTTTAGAGTCTGCAGACACAATAGCACCTTTCTTGGCAATCATATACAACTGCTCACTTGACGAAAGGTCTGTTCCTAAAGACTGGAAAGTAGCCCAGGTCACACCAATATTCAAGAAAGGAAATAGGAGTAACCCATTGAATTACAGACCCATATCACTGACCTCAATTTGCAGTAGGATTTTGGAGCATATAATGTACTCAAACATTATGAATCACCTTGAAGAAAATGACTTATTGATACATAACCAACACGGATTCAGAAAATATTGTTCTTGTGCAACACAGCTAGCTCTTTATTCCCATGAAGTAATGAGTTCTGTCAACAAGGGATCTCAAATCGATTCCATATTCCTAGATTTCCAGAAGGCTTTTGATACCGTTCCTCACAAGCGACTATTAAGCAAATTGCTTGCATATGGAGTATCATCTCAGTTGTGTGACTGGATTCGTGATTTCCTCTCAGAGAGGTCACAGTTCATAGTGACAGACGGTAGATGGTAAATCACTGAGTAGAACAGAAATGATAGCTGGCATTCCGCATAGGCCCTCTGCTGCTCCTGATTTATATAAAAGATCTAGGTGATAATCTGAGCAGCCCCCTTCGATTGTATGCAGATGACGCCGTAACTTACCGTCTAGTAAAATCATCAGATGATCAATTCCAATTACAAAATGCTCTAGAGAGAATATCTGTATGGTGCGAAAAGTGGCAATTAGCACTAAACTAAAAGAAGTGTGAGGTCATCCACATGGGTACTAAAAGAAATCCGATAAATTTTGGGTGGACGATAAATCGAACAAATCTATGGGCTGTCACTTCGACTAAATATCTAGGAATTACAATTACAAGCAACTTAAATTGGAAAGACCACATAGATAATATTGTGGGGAGGGTGAAACAAAGACTAGGTTATGTTGGCAGAACACTTACAAGATGCAACAAACCCTCTAAAGAGACAGCCTACATTACACTTTTGCATACTCTGCTGGAATATTGCTGTGCAGTGTGGGATCCTTAGCAGGTGATATTGATGGAGGACATCGTAAAAGTGCAAAGAAGGGCAGCTCGTTTCGTGTTATCGTGCAATAGGGGTGAGAGGGACCATGATATGATACGCGAGTTGGGGTGGTAGTCACTGCAACAAAGGCGGTTTTCTTTGCAGCAAGATCTATTTACGAAATTTCAATCACCAACTTCCTCTTCCGAATGCGAAAATATTTTGTTGACACCCTCCTATGTAGGGAGAAATGACCATCATAATAAATAAGAGAAATCAGAGCTCAAACGGAAAGATTTAGGTGTTCCTTTTTCCCATGTGCCGTTCGAGGGTGGAATGGTAGAGAAGTAGTATGAAAATGGTTCGATGAACCCTCTGCCAGGCAGTTAAGTGTGTATAAGGATGTAGATGTAGACAACAGGGGTGTATGCATATTTCTATGGCCTTTACCTCATTGAACTGCTACTTCCAAAACAGCAAATGGACAATACTAGTCATAACTTCAACTTGAAAAAAATGTTCTTATAAACAAGTTATTCCTATTCATAATTTAAGCAACTACGACTCACTTCCTCAGCTTAAAGTTTCCTGTATAAGCATACGAATATCTGCAACTATTATGCTACAGGCACTGTTAGCTAATGTCATCTACAACTTTCACTAGTTAATGAGAACTAGCCAAGGATTCATATTGCCCCAGACACGAATTCCAAGCATTTACTGGGAAGTGTACTGCATTACATTCATTCAACCAGACATATTAAGGCCATAGAGCACAAAATTTGTAACACAATGTGTTCTCTCTCTCATGCTCATATTCTGTCGGTATCCTAGGCAATTAATACTGTTGCAAGCCACATGTTAGTTTGAAAACTGCTGTGCCTGACTAGGCATAGTCCTATTGGAGATGGCATGCCCTTGTTTTCCTCCATCCTTCAAACTGACTAAACCAGTTACAGTGTTCAAGAAGTATAACATGATATCCCAACCATGGTGCAACTTGTAACATCTCACATTATCAAACTGCTGCTACAGGTGAAAGAAAGGTAAATGCCAAAAAACATCTTAGGATGAACTCAGTACTGAACCCAATACCATTATATTTGTAAACTGGCACTTATCCACTATGCCGCACTTGGTATCCCAAGACATATTACGCAAGATGCATATTTCTGTATCAACATTTACTCACCACAAATGAGCAAAGAGAATAGATGGCAGAAAACAACTACATTAGTAGCATCATTTGCCTACTCTCTATGCCATTCAGAGAATACATTCCTCCAGTCAGGAAACTTAAAGGGATTTTTACATATGATTCTATCACATACCGGATCACTTCATTCTGAGTCATCAGATCGGATTTTAAGATGAGGAGCTAAGAAATATTCATATAAGGAATTAAAATCTTATTTACATCATGATGTAAGGCCAATTTTGGGAAAATTAAATAAATGCTCAGTTTTGGGAAATAGATAGCAATCAGAGGAACAATAATAAGAGCTGCCAAAGAACACATTCACTATCTGGAAAAGAAGATATAGGCAAATCAGAATTCTTGTACAGTGTTCTGTTTGCAAATATTCAACTGTAAGAAATGGTTGTGAAAATTTATTATACTGAGGTACTGTCAAGATGATGATCTGTTCCTCCAGCTGAAGCAATGTCCACATAATTACACATTTATTTGGTCCACTGCAGCACACATTGCATAAAAGACTATGAATACATCAAATGGAATAAATCTAGCTTATGAACAAAGTAATTCAGTTATGACTATTTTTTTTTGAGACAAACCAAACCTGAACTCTCAGATCAGCGCACATCGATTCAGTACTAAAAGAATTACAAACTATACTGAGAGATGTGGTCTGTGTATCCATCCTGCTTAAGATGACAAATCAATTCATTTGATTATCATAAACTTCAGCATCACACAATCTTAGTTGTTATACTATTTCAATAGCATCCCATAGTTGATTACATTGTGCTCTAATATCAACATTTATTGCACAAGGATTTAACTATTGTGCAACCATCAACATACAACAGCATTTACTGAACTATATACTAAAACACATACTTAATTTATATTATCAGGGTGTACATGTTGTGGACAAGAAAAAAAAATCTTTTTCACAGATCTTTCAGTTAAAAATACATTTTTTCCCCAGGTGAAAATACACTATATCCTGGTGAAAGAACATTTTTTCCATTTTATGTGATAATATAGTTTGCCTCGGAGCTGTAAAACTTAACAAACCTCTGAACAGTGAAGATTTTATGCACTTCCCAGCACTTCAAAAGGAAACACACTAAAAATGATGCATTCTGGAAAGATCTTTGATGCATGGCAATGTTTACACTGCAAATTTTTGCATTATGAAAGTATAAACAGGAATTCCACCAAATAAAGCACGGTAGCTTCTAAAGCACTGAAATTGAGACCGTGATGCACTTTTGTCCGCCAATCATAGCTCATGTCACATAATCTCACTAGCCAATGACAGCAGATATTCAGAGTGTAGAACACGTGATGTAGTCAGCCAATAGCAACATCATTGTTAAGTAGCACTAATACAGAACAGGAAACTAAGCATTCACCTATAATATTGGTCACGAAAACTTTCCTGATTTTTTTTCTGAGAGTGAATTAGGCAGGGTCCTAAGAACACAGCTTAAATTGCAAGAGCTGAATATTTCTGACAAGCACCCATGAACATTTCATGGATTACCTGGCTGAACACATGTTCCGTCTAGCACTTCTACTTTTCCATCAAAAAGCCAACTACTTGCACCACTGCTTAAGAATACGTTTCACTTCTTCTTCTTCTTTTTAAGAATAATTATACTTTTTGTCATCAAAAGTCCATAATTTGTAATCTATGAAAGAACCAAAATAAATGTGAAGAACTAACTTTGGAACTTGGTCTTTTTTTAGCATGTGTTACCTTTAAGATATATCAAACAGCTCCGTGATTTAAGAAATTCACAGCACATTCTCACATTTAACATAATTCATCTGGTATAAACCGAAATTTAGTTTCAAAGTAACGCTCTTCAAACTACCATTCACCATAGTTTCCATGACTGGTAAAAAATTTAAACAGTTGTAATGTGTGTTCATCAAAATGAGGCCAACGAGAAATATGCATTAAAAGCAGTTTGTTGTTACAAAGTATTGCACAGTATTTGACATCCTGTGCTGTCGGCAAATGTTTGTGTATGTGCTGTGTTTTGTTGTTGTAAATGGTGCATTTTATTTACAACTAAAGTTTTATTTTGGTGTTGTTCTCTCACTTACATTTTATTGATGCAGTATTATTCTGCAGTAGCGGATTAAAGTGAAATTCTTTTTTAGAGTTATCTGCTTGTACCAATCCAAATTTTTAAAAGATAATAAAAAAATACCTGAAAACTAAAATAATGAAAAACTCCCAGAAGTCTAAAAAATTACCAGGTTTTTCCTGATTTCTCCAGAATGAAAAAACTTCCAAGTTTTTCCCAGTCATCCCAGGGCATATACACCCTAATTGTGTGCACAGACTTGGACACTGAGCAAATTCACAATCTTATTATACTTTTATCAAATGAAATTTCTCCACTTTTTTAATGCCAACTTTTAATCACAAAAAAGCGCTTAAAATTTTAACATGTGTTTCAGGAATATGCTAAATATTTTACTGAAACTACTATCATTCGACATTACCTCCGATAAATCAGTCTCTGTTGCAGCTTTTGAGAAGGCTTTAACCAGGTTATCATACATAATTTTCTGGTTTTTATTCATGGGACACATCACGAGAGATTCAGTCTTTTTGGGGAGGTCTTTCAATACCTCAGATTTCAGTCGCCTCAGTAGAAATGGTTTCATGATTCTTCGTGCTTGTGCAATCTGTTGTTGCTCAAATTGTGGTTGCTGGTCTTTCTTTTCATTTTCTGCAGCTTGTTTCTGTAAAGAAAAGAAAGAGACTTCCAAAATAAAATTATGTTTGATTCTCTGCACAAGAATATGGATATGCACAATACTTGAAGAAAGTACATCCTCCCCCCCCCCCCTCCCAATATATATATATATATATAAAAAACAAAGATGAGGTGACTTACCGAACAAAAGCGCTGGCAGGTCGATAGACACACAAACAAACACAAACATACACACAAAATTCAAGCTTTCGCAACAAATTGTTGCCTCATCAGGAAAGAGGGAAGGAGAGGGGAAGACGAAAGGAAGTGGGTTTTAAGGGAGAGGGTAAGGAGTCATTCCAATCCCTAAGGTAAGTCTTTCCGCTCCCGGGATTGGAATGACTCCTTACCCTCTCCCTTAAAACCCACTTCCTTTCGTCTTCCCCTCTCCTTCCCTCTTTCCTGATGAGGCAACAATTTGTTGCGAAAGCTTGAATTTTGTGTGTATGTTTGTGTTTGTTTGTGTGTCTATCGACCTGCCAGCGCTTTTGTTCGGTAAGTCACCTCATCTTTGTTTTTTATATATAATTTTTCCCACGTGGAATGTTTCCTTCCATTATATATATATATATATATATATATATATATATCTCAAAGTTTCATCCTCATAATACCCACGTAATTTTTTTGTTATACAGGGTGGTCCCGAATTCATGGTACAAACTTTAATGGTAGGTGCAGGACATTGTAACAAGGATATATTGTATAGGAATGTATAGTCCCAGGTGACGCGGTGAGGCGTAAACAGGGGAAATAACGGCCGAAAGGAAAACGAAAGATTTTATTGAAATCGTTGTTGACAAGTGTCATGTTTACAGTAAGTGTTCAAAATTGCGTCCACCATGAGCGATACATGCTTGACAGCGTCGGTGCAGCGATTGGCGTACACGTTCAAAGATGCCTGGTATTTCACGCACACCTGCAGCAGCTACAGATATGCGAGCAACGAGATCCTCATCTGAGTCAACTGGAGTCTCATAAACAAGACTCTTAAGATGTCCCCATAAAAAGTAATCGAGGCAAGAGAAATCAGGAGATCGGGGTGGCCAAGGGACTGGTCCACCACGCCCAATCCATCTAGCACCAAACGTGGCATTCAGGTAATTCCGTACAGCAGTGCTGAAGTGTGCTGGCGCTCCATCGTGCTGAAACCACATGCGGTTACGAATGGCGAGCGGAACATCTTGCAGCAGTTCTGGTAACACTTCTTGCAGAAAAATAAGATAGCTTTCGCCACAGAGTCGCGTGGGTAGTAAGTATGGCCCAATCAAAAAGTCGTTCACAATACCAGCCCACACATTAATACCGAAACGTTGTTGATACGCATGTGGACGCGTTGCATGTGGATTATCTGTTGCCCACACATGGGAATTGTGCGCATTAAAGACACCCTCGCGTGAAAATGTCGCTTCATCTGTAAATAGCACATGACCTACGAAATCCGGCTGCAACGCACATTGCTGCAACAACCACTGGCAGAAGTTCACGCGAAGAGGATAATCTGCCGGATTCAATGCTTGTACTTTTTGAAAATGGAAGGGGTGTAAGCGATTTTCATTTAACACTCTGCATACAGTCTGATGACTCACATGTACGTCACGCGCAACAGTTCTTGTGCTTGACTCGGGTCTATCAGCCACTATGTTCAAGATGCGTTCTTCCAGTCTTGGAGTGCGTACAGCTCTTAATCAACCAGCGTCATGTCTGTTGACGTCGAACGTACCTGTTTCACAAAGTTGACGATGTAACCGTTGAAAAATTCTATGATCCGGCATTCGTCGATTAGGATACTCCGCGCGATACATTCGTAACGCAGCTCTGGCGTTACCATTTGCACGGCCGTACATGTAATGCATGTCTGCTTTTTCTGCATACGTAAAGTCACCCATCGTCTACGGCAGCACAATTGTGAATGGCGCTTGTCCCTACTGCGATACATCATGTTCATCTACTGCCCTCTACCGGCAGTGACACCAACCGATCACTCCATTTCTCTTTCCCCTGTTTACGCCTCACCGCGTCACCTGCGACTATACATTCCTATACAATAAATCCTTGTTACAATGTCCTGTACCTACCATTAAAGTTTGTACCATGAATTCGGGACCACCCTGTATATTACAATTACAGTAGGTTTCTTTGAAATTATATAGATTCTGAAACAATGCATACACAAATAGGTTTGATACACTAACAGTGTTCAGTATAAATATAATTCAGCAATTATGAATTTATTTTGATTCATTTGTCACAGAAAGTTTTTGTGTTGAGAAGAACAGATTTATGGGTAAAACCTTCTAGATGATGACTCAGTATAAGAAATGTATTGTAATGAAAGTGAACCAATGTATAAAGAAAGGAAACTCATTGTTATTTTCCAACACTGAAGTCACAGGAGGTGGATTGCTATTACCAATATTTGTCTATCTTCACAGCAAAATTTTAGTTTCCTGGCGTTTCTGTCATATGATAAAAAAAAAAAGTGTTTTCTGGCATTTCAGTAGCACAAATAATATATGACTTTCAAATCACAAGCACTCCATTACAAATTTCATCAGTTTCTTGTGATTCTTTATCTCCCATGCCTTTACTTTGGGGCAGAATTCAACAGTATAGTTACGTTAAACATAATTTTCCATAATCTGAATGAGTTCAAAAATATCTTAATAGTATGTTTCATAATCATAAACTGTTCCGTTTTTGTGGTATATAAAAAAGAAAACAATAATGTGTATATTATATCACTAACAATAAACATGGTTTACTGCAACAGTCATGTAATTTATAATGTTTGCTTTTTCAAGAGGTTTTCCACATCACACACTTCAGTTTTCACCAAAGCAAGCTATGTAATGTAGATAAGATCCGGAAAAGCAAAGTATCTTCATTAAAATGTTTTCATTCGAAGAAGCAACTTCATTCATTCATATTATTGTTTGCTTATACAATAAAGATTTTTCCAATTAAGAAATATCTTTGGATATTTATACAAAGTGATTGCACAAAGATCATCCTTTAAAAAAACCTTTATCACTGAACAAGTACAGACCTGCCCTTTTGAAAATATCTTTTTTAAATCCTCTTTTCTTCCAGCAAACATATTTGGCATTAAAAATGTTAACAGCGACATAAGTTCCACTAAATTATTTTGCACTGGGGTGCCAGTCAACAATACTCTTCTCCTCGCCTTTCATGAAAAAAAAAGACAACACATAAAATATTATTTATAATTATAACTGCATTAAAAAAAACAAAAAATATAAAACAATATTGATTTAAAATAAAACAGTAGCTCTATGACATGCTGAAAATTAAACTGTGAACTTACATTTATCCTCATCAGTGTTTCAAATCGCTGAGTTGTCATATTTTTTAACATGTGACCTTCATCTAGTATGACATAGTTTACTTCTAACACTCGGAACAGTTTTTTCTCTTCAGGTGAACTGTTTAGGACTGTATACCTATGAAAATAACAAATATATTACTGACAGCATAGTATTTAGATAGAACCATCACCATGACCTCATTTAATGATCTAAATGTTATTCTATTTTGTCAAGATGGTAGAATAATGAAAGCACCAACTATTACATGCTTACGTTGTTATTACAACATCAACGTCATCCATGCCGCCCTTGATCCACTTAACACGCATTAGTCTTCTTTCATCAGGATGTCCATAATAAACAGCAACACGTAAAGATGGACACCATCTTTCAAATTCATTGCTCCAATTATCTAGAAATTAATAGCAACATACACAAATAGATGGATTATTAAATAATGTAATGATCTGCGAAATATAAATTATCAGCATTTTTTTTTCTGCTACTTTCTGATCAACATGTTTTCTATCTCTCCAGTTTAAAAACAAAGGAGTCTAAAATGGTTGAATCTGTGTTCTGCTCAAGTAGAATGGTTTCCATAAAACAGGGAAAAATTGCAACAATAATGAGGATTAAAAATTCGTTTTAGTCAAACTGTCCAGCAGATGATAAAGCATACAGAAAATTTATGTCCCAACTTACAGTCCTGGCTCTTCAGGTGGTTTCCATTCGGAATGGGCATAGGTATCAATGTCATACCTATATACCCATGTTTTGCCACCAATTATAACCTTTAGAAGTTCTGGATTGTTGTCGATTTCATTCAGCAATTTCTGGGTGATGTCTATGTGACATCGTTTCTGGTCCAAATTCAACAGTTTTGGAACAAACTTTGCTGCTACACATTTCATGCCCAAAACATCTGAAAAAATTGCTGGGCATCAGCCAAAGGATACGCCAACAACATCAGCAACCTCTCTGATGCTTATTCGGCGATTTTCCAGAACCTTTTTCTTTACTTCTTCCATGTTGATTGATGTGCTAGGGCCTCCAGGTCATCACCTTCAACGTCTTCTCGGACCTCTTTGAAATGTTTGTAGGACTCGTAAACTCTTGTCTTACTGGTAGTAGATTCACCAAAATTCATGATCACTGTTTCAAATGAGGTGCTACACTTTACTCCATTTTGCAAATAAAATTTAATTCAAATCCTGTGATCCATGAGTTTGGAAAGTAAAACTTTGATGAGCACTTGAAAGCACGTTTAACCTTTTCAGCTGTCAACAGTAAGCGAAATATTCAAAATAGTTAAAAATGTGCAAACATAAATCGCATGTACCAAAAAGATAAAAAAAATTGAAAATCGGATTTATAAAGTTCGCAAAATTAAAAAATTCTCTTCACTTTTTGATAACACCTTGTGTGTTTAAAATTTACATGATTAGTTAAGGATGTTAATAACACAAATAACAAATTACGGCTCTTCTGTTTTCATCACACGCTGCTGATAGAACGCACTCCTGCTCTGAGGTCCTTAAGGGCGGTAGGACGTCAAATGGGCCGACTTGGAGCAGGAGAGGCACCACAGGACATTTCAATTTCCACTGTCTATACTTTACAAATAAATTCAATAAAACTTTGTCAGCATGACCAGGAAGGATTCAGAATTTGCACTCATAGCAGTGGAAGTTCTAAAACATAATGAAGTAATTTTTTTTACGTGTGAAATTTCATCATTTTTTTCACTTACTAATGGCAGCATTTGTTGCTATAGGTACACATTTCTTCATAAGTAAGAGAGATTCTTCAATGAATTTTCCACAGCATACAAACCATACTTAAAGGTGTATGAAACTCTAGATTTTTCCAAATCTATTAAAAACCGTGGTAAAAATTGAGGTAATTAACTATAAAATTTGTGTTTTTTCTAAACATGAAGTTTAAAAATATAACAGTTCATTCGTTTTTTTCATAAATTAAGTAAATTCTAGAGTTTCATACACCTGTGAGTATGGTATGTATGCTGTGCAAAATTCATCGAAGAAGCTCTCTAACTTATGAAGGAAAGTGTACCTACAGCAACAAATGCAGCCATTAGTAAGTGAAAAAATGATGAAATTTCGCACGTAAAAAAAATTTATTTTGTTATGTTTTCGAACTTCCACTGCAATGAGTGTGAATCCTTAATCCTTCCTGGTGATGCTGACAAAGTTTTATGAATTTATTTGTAAAAGTATAGACACTGGAAATTAAAATGTCCTGAGATGCCTCTCCTGCTCCAAGTCGGCCCATTTGACGTCCTAACCCCCTTAAATATTTTACTGTATCTATTTTGCAAACATACAATCTTATGCCTTATATTAATGTAGCACTATTATTATTAAAAGGTAGTTCAGTACGAAAAAGGCATAAACTGACAGCCACATATCAATGCATAAAGTCACATTAAAGTAGTAATTGTATAACATAATGGTACAGACCCAGTTAAATGAACGACAGCTCATGGCAACCGTAGTCCAAAATTCTGAAAATGGGAACCCATCCCCTAGCTAAGCTTCATCGGCTAAACTTCTGAGTGAGACACTTGTGCACTCCAGCTGACCTCATCTTTCCTCTCCAGTGTCCCTAGATTTTCAAGTTTTATTCTTAGTAAGCTACCACAAGGTAGTCAGTCTTATTTTCCTTAGTTGCTCCTCCCTTTTTAACTACTCAATGACCCAAGCCAGATAGATAGATGTACTTGTTCAAGATTATAGACTTTTGTATTAAGCGTCATATGCAACTACATGCCCATGCACCTATGTGTGGACACAAGCATGCGAGCACGCACACATAAATACGCACACCGGACAAAAAATTTACCACCCCAAAGGAGACACCATGCTAACATCATGTACCACCACCTCTAGCTTTGACAACAACCTGAATCGTGGAAGAGAGTGGACAAGTTTTTACAGCTACACAAGATACAGCTAAAGCCACTAAGTGATGATTACATCCCACAGAGCTACCAAATTGAGGTGATATTAATTGCTGTATTTCACCTGCTGTTCCAAATAGCCCCAAAGATTTTCTATAGGATTGATTTAATGACTCAGTCTAGGTGCGACAGAATGCAAGAATGTTTGTCAAATCAGAAATTTATGCGCGTAGTCTATGAACACTGATGTCATCTTGAAAGACACGACAGTCCACAATATACTCACCGAGAATGTTGGAATAAACATCCTGGTTCAAGCCCATGGTATCCTGAATAATGGCCCAAGTCACAGTATGAAAAACATCTCAAAAATACAATAGAAAAATCTCCAGCCCGAATTACACCCTCCACATACTGCAGGCTAAATGCCTCCTTTGGCTGCTGGTGCATTTGATGCTTTGTAGTATTTGAAAAAGAGGCAAAATCCTAACACAGTGGACCAAACAACACGGTTCGCCAGCTACCACCCATCGTTTGGCTCATGAAGATGAGCAGCTTTACATGCTGCTACGAGTAATGCCATTTTCCTAGGTTCCTGACCCAAAATGTCCACTGCATGCAATTTTCTTCGGAATGTTCACTCGGAAATTGGTTGGGATGGACCAGCTTTCACTGACAGCAACAAGCCCCATCAGGTTTTAAATCTATTGAGTTTGACAAGGCATGACACTCACCTCCAATTCCAGTCTGTTAGGATCATTTACAAGTTATGACACGTATGTCCAATCCTTGTCCACTGGGCTCGATCTTTGTCCATTACGCTCCTTTCATGACCACTGTTCTTATACCATAACATATGGCTGTAAATGGTACACCATTCCTTGTACACACACTGGACGGTATGTGTTGATACACCAACAAAAAGGGCAACTTCACTTATGGTGTGTTCAGGGGCACACCCAAATCTAACAGGTCCTTTCCGCCATGTAGATCCACATTACTGCACTGATTCCATAAAATCGCATAGCACTTTGACACTACTACAATGCCATAAGTTACACCAGCTCCACACCATTTAGTGCTCTGAAGTGACCAGTTTGTTTTTCTTAGGAGGTGGCTTTTAAGGGGATGGCTAATATTTTGTCCAGCGAGCTAACAGAGATACCTATTTGTCTCACTTCTCATGGTCCCATAACTTCTTTTAATTTTCTTGTTATCCTGTTTGTCCTTATGACTTCCATTAACAGGCTTCATACTTTCTCAGTTTTACACCATTCCAACTCTTCTTTTATCATACTCAGAATACAACATAAAGGTGTCATCAAGTAGAAGGTTGGTTTGAACACCACAATGAGAGGCAAGGTCCTACTGGAGGCTGTATGCCATTGCATTCTGCACGGTGGCAGGTGTTCTAGCCTCTTCACACATTTATTTAGGGCCATCAAACTATCCTCTCTTGCATTTCTAAGATCTGAATTTGTACACATGTATATTAATGTCATTTCGCAGCTGTAGTACACTGTCGTGCAAAGCAGGTAATGGGATGCTATGCACTGGCATGTATATGACTGGGAGTAGGATGTATGCATATTGTAATTCTGTTCATTTCGCATAGATGCGTGGGAACTTTTGGGCTGTGAGGAGCAGGAGGGGCGACATCTGGTCACTGGGAATTGCAGACAGAGCTCCGACACCGTGCTGACGGCTTTCTCTTTTGATATCGGATCTCAGGGGCCAGAGCAACGAACACTCACTATTTTTACAATGGATGGAGGTAGTTTTCTTACAAAATCCTCATGTTTTGGGCTGAAATGCACCAGCTCAGCACCATGGCTTTGCTATTGTCTGGGACATTTCAGAGAAGTGGTCACCAAACTCCACTGGATACCCAACAGAAAGGCACCACACAAAGCTGCAACCCAATTATCATATTCCATTGGCCCACCACCAAAAAGCTTCCCGCGCAAAGTCCTGACGGAGGCTACGGTAGGCAGCTCGACTGCTATATCAGCACAAGTTTGCAGTAACCGTTGGGAAGGAATGGTACTGGTGCCAAGGTTGATAGAGTATGGTAGTGAGAGTTAAGACAAATTTGTTGTAAGGCCATAATTGGTGATGATTGGCTGAGTACTCTGTTGCCCTTGCAGCAAAATAATTTTGTTCACAGTTTCAACTGTCTGGCCCCTGGAACAAACACTAAGCATTGTTTTTTTTTTTTTTTTTTTTTTTTTTTTTTTTTTTTTTTTTTTTTTTTTTTTTTTTTTTTTTGCTTCAATTATTCTCCAAGGTAATGGCCAACCACAATTAGCAGCTGTCATCAGCAAGCTACCTTACATCATACAGTAGGGTTTTGGTTGATTTTTCAGCTACCCAAAATTAGAACTGAGGTTTCTCAGTGGTGGCATTCTTAGAACCACTTTGCCTCCTTAGGTGGGATTGTGGTACAACATCCGAATACCCACTTGTTAATTGATATTAAACATTTCACTTGTTCTTTTTGCTCCCACTTCTCAAAATACAGAAGCACACTAAATTCCATGCAGTGTCATCTGTACTAGATTCTTGCCGAAACTTCTATCAAGAGAGGATTATTTACAAGTTTGGTTTCCATTAACATCCATGATTGTTCCTTGTACAATTCTTGATAAATTTTGTGTTCCATTTAAAGAGTAAATCTACAGGACAGCATTTGTCTGCTGAACAGTCACATTCATGGGTGTGATTCACATAACATCATGATTCTGCCCCCTAACTTATTGGTGTGGTTTGGTAATCTCATTCAGTTCTGAATTCTGACACGGAGTAAGATGAGGTTGTTACGTGACGTGAACCATACAAATTCTAACCATATGATGGAGGAATTTAATGACAGGGGCAGCAACATTTCGAGATGACGAGATGGTGGTCGACAATAAGGAGCAGACAGATCCAAATGCCACTGTGTTCCACTGTTCTGAGACTGATCATGAATGGAGAACACACTCCATTGAGGATAATGCAGATTCCACTGAGCCACCCCGTAGGAAACCTACTGAAGCCATTGTAACAATCCAGAACCCGTTACAACCAAACTGGTCAGTCAGTCGGTGCTAGGATAATAACACACAAAAATCCAGAGTTGTATCCCCAGTTAATGGTACTGCATATGAACTTCCACAGAATCTTATTTTAGCTTTTCTTAGAGAAATGGAAAGAAAAAGAGAGGAAGTGGATAAAAGATGGGAAGAGACAGAAAAGAGAATTGACGCAAATTTCGAAGACTTTACTAAACGGACTTTCACTGAAATTAGTGAACTTGGGGGAAAGCTGTAGAAAATATAGAAGCAAAACAAGCTGCAATTGGCACAAAAAAGAGACACACGTTAAGCTAAATTGGAAGTGGCAGGAGCCAAGAAGATCGCTATCACTGCAGCCAGAAGAGCTAAGCAAGTGAATCAAACAGCAAATCAGAACACAAAAACCTTCACCAGTTGACCAAGAGAATGTGAGGTCATGGTCGAGCACATTCGAGTAATGCCTTAAAAATAGAGGACTGAGTGGCTCACCTTGAGCAGGTGTTCAAAACAGGCACTGTAATGGAAAATGTATGGGAGTTTGTTTGGTTATGTGTGTCACTGTCAGTTCAATCTTTACCAACAAGTTCCTGGTCAAGCGGTGGCCTGCACAATTCAAACACAGACGCAATCAATGTGTTCTTGGAGCTCCATTCGTAGCAGATGTGAGCAACACCAGACATGCTTAAGTAATTCAGGTTCATATGACGGTCGCTGTAGACATGTTTTGGCGCGTCATGTCAAACCCGTTTAAATATCGGAGTCCGTGAGAGGTTCAAGTGCAGCAGCCTTTCAGATGACTTAACCTGCCAGCTCAGAGGGGTTTTACTGTTGAAAAGGGCACCAAACAGATGACTGCAGATTGGGGATTTTGCTCACCCAGGAGTGTTCAGACATGGCATGCTCGAGCATGAATGCTCAGGATGGGCAGGCTGTGGCCGAATGAGGTGCCAAATGAGGAGGGGATGGCAGAGGCAGTCCAGTTTGGCATGCTCGTCGTTCCCCTGTTGTGACTGCTGTAGTATCTTGCTACAAACTTCCAGCAGCTGAAGGAACTAAACTCGTATCAATTTAGTCATGCCACAGACATTATATTTCTGTATGGTTGTGTCTTATCGCTACATAATTATAGTCCGTATGAGAGAAAGGCTTGCTTCAAACAACACAGAAAATTTTGAAACAGTTAAAAGTTTCAGAGGAAAATTGACTAACTACTAGCCTTTTCACATCCTAATAATGCCACTGGTTTCAGATGATTAATTCTCCATTATTGATAAAGAACATTGTGCTAGGCATATATTTTATTTATAGTAAATAGTAATTGCTGCCACATCAAGTCACAACATGAACACTCTTTTAGTATTTTTGATTGAACGGATTGGTGGAAGAAAGTACCAACCTCTCAGAGCATTATTTGAGGTTTTGCAAATAATATGTTTGGTAAAATTCAAAGCCAAAGACATAAATATGATACGACTAAACAATTAATATTGCAAAGAGCACTTTTTAGTGGTGCATATGTAAATTAATGTAGTTGGCCTGTGGTGAACTAAAAAACACATAAGATAAAGTCATCATTCTAATCATAACTAAACTGTGAGTTAGCACTTTTTTCCATTGATCCCTTCGACTGATTGGATATTTCAACAGGCAAATAAGAAATTCTTACCTAGAGTTGAGGAAGGTACTATTATTAAGTGAGGAACATTTTGTGCGATCCCAAGTTTCTTGAGATGTGCTAGGAATGCAATTATTTGGACAGTTTTTCCAAGTCCCATTTCATCAGCCAAAATTCCATTGACCTTCTGATTGTGTAGAACCATTAACCAGTTTAGGCCAACCATCTGATAAGCTGTTAGCTTGAGACTGCAACAATGAATTAAAGTTATTACCTGACAAGTCAATCTTGGAGTTATTCTAACACAAAATTCCATTTAAAAAGAAGCGTATGCTTCACTGAGAAGCTAATTCATCAGAATAACACAGGTACACCACTGAGAATTGAAGCTATTACCAACTGTGCCAAAATATGCTTCTGCCTGCTGTCCGAATTAAATAAAATTCACTCCTCTTTTAAACTAACGAAGTTCAAAACTAATTACCCGTTCACACAACCTCATTTGAGCATGGGCCTGAGTATAGATTGATTAAAAAATTTCAGTTTAAAATTGGTAGTTAACTCATAACCTTTTTATTTTTTATGTTGATCATTATACCAATAGATTTTAAGTACAATCCTTTTCCTAGATTGTACTAAGCAAGAAAGGAAATACACATATGAACCAAAAAATTATGACGACCTGCTTAATAGTGTGTTAGTCAGCCTTTGGAAGCGGCAATTCTGTAAATTTTGAGTCACTGATTTGTTTATGCAGAGTTGTCACTCAATAGCACGCCAAATGTGTTCCAACAGTCCCATAGAAGCTCATGTGACTGTCCCATACAATAATACTGCTCCCAATTGCCTGTATCTGAGTAACTGTACACGTTCTGAGCAGCCATTTACCTGGATGATAGTGTTGGCATATCTGGAAGCAACCCCTTATGTACATGTACCAAGAAATCTGATTTTCTATCAGGCAACATATTTCCATTGACCTATCAGTCCAATCTCAATGATTTCACACCCACAGCAATCATAATTGAGAATGTCGTTGGGGTAACATGGGAATATGTAGGTGTCATTTGCTGCGGAACCCTATGTTCAAATGTGTGTGAATTCGTAAGGGACCAAACTGATCAGGTCATCGGTCCCCACCAGACTTACACACTAATTACACTAACTTAGACTATGAACAAAACACACACACATGCCCGAGGGAGGACTCGAACATCCGGCGGGAGGGACTGCGCAATCTGTGACATGGTATCTCTAACCGCGCCGCCCCTATGTTCAATAATGAGTGCTGAACACTGTGCTCTGAAACACTTCAGCCCATGCCAGCACTGTATTCTGGCTTTAGAACTGTTACTGATCCCATTTTACAGTGTGGGTAAGCCTCTGAGCTCTACAAATGTGACACACTGTTGACATCTAACATCTTGTCGCTTACTCGTGGTTTAACAGTCCCTCAACTATAGCATCCAAAAAAACGTGTAATATGATCTTGTTCTACATTCCTTGTGCAACCCCCACAAATAAATAAAGAACTTTATACATCCAAATACTGTATTTTAAGTCGTTACACAAGTCACGAGGAAGAAACTATGAACTATTGTAATCTGTTAGAACTATTTGGAAACAAAGCATTTTCATTTATTTCACTATCTCCCGACTTACAACGAGTTGAAAAATTGATTGCACGACTTATGTTCACAGTTCTTGGGTTAAAAAAATATCTAACTTTCTTGTGATGTTCTGGTAAACTTTCAGAGACAATGCAATAGAATCAAGAGGCAAAAACTGCAACAAAATAAAATAAGGAACCTTTGTCCAGAAAAACCTATATCAAAACACAGAAGCCAAAAGGTTTCTGATACCTTATGAAAGGCAACAAAACCCTGTAAGTAATCACTAAGAAACTAGGGAGCGCTATTTACATGTCCAAGCACATGACAAACTGCTGTCAGCTCCTGCCAAGCTCTTCATCAGTTATGGACTTCAGTTTTAGGTCTAGTCCATCTGGTAGTGGAATATTGTGCATTAGTTTGTCTCAACAGTACTCACACTAGTTGGACAGATGTCCAACTGAATCAAACTATGCACCACATAACAGACATAATACAGGTGGCCCCATCCTATTGGCTACCTGCACTAAGCAAAATAGCTCTTGAAACTTCGTGGAAGATTAAAACTATGTGCCTGACTGAGACTGAAACTCTGTACCCTTGCGTTTTGCAGGCAAGTGCTCTACCAACTGAGCTACCCAAGCAGGATGCATGAGTCATCTTCACAGCTTTACTTCCATCAGTACCTCATTCCCTTCATTCCAAAATTCACAGAAATTCTCCTGCTCAGGGAAAACTCCACTGTAGAGTGAAAAATTCATTCTGGAAAATAGGTCCTCTCCATGTGTGACAGGGGCAATCACTCATTAATGAACTCAAAAAGATCGAGAACAAACATCTTCTACAAATTCATGATGGCATCCTCGGCAGTGAGAGAACAAGACTGAACTCTAGCGTCAACCCCTAAAATGTGCAACAGTTTTGGGTGAAAATTTGATTCAGCTTATATGATTGCTGGAAATAGTGGACCAAACAGTCACTCTCTGCCTTTAATAATATGCCTTGCCTCACACCACACAATCTGGATTTGACAAGCATTACAAAATCTGGCCTACTCTAAATAGAACATGAACAAATGGTAGCAATTGTACTGACTCACTGTATCGACTCTCCCAAGTGTGACTGTGACGCAGCTAGGCAAACTGTAAAACATACAGTTGAAAATTACCCACTGACAGCTTTCTCTAGAGACTGCTCCAAATTCTTGCATGCTACCAAAAAGGTGGTAGAATACATTAATAACATGGGAATTTGGCTGTGGATATTTTAATACATTTTATGGTTATATATATTTGGTGTACTTGTATATCCTTCTTTTCTTTCTATATAACCTGCATGTCTTATACGCATTCTTAATGTCCATACTGTAGACTCTTTACGAGTAATTTTTCCCGGATTTACAGGTTAAAAATACACTTTCTTCCGGATGAAAATACACTTTTACGTGTAAAGTAACAGTATACTTTTCCTCAGAACCGTAAAACTTATCAATGAGCTTCTGTAAGCCAATCGTAGCTCATGTCCAACGATCTCGCCAGCCAATGACAATGGGTATTCAGAGCATAGGACATGTGATATGGTCAGCCAATAACATCACTGTTAAGTAGTGTGAACACACAAACAGGAAAAGGTAATGGTTTAAATTAATATACATAGTGTTGCTACAAGAAAAGAAACGCTTTTACGTATAATATTGGTCTCTCAGATTAATAAACTGCAAGAGAAGCTAAGCTTTCACACATAATGTTGATCTTTTTTGCACGTGTTCCACTTAAAGATACATCTCACAAATGTATCAGTAAAATTTTTAACATCGACACAAAAGTCTGATCTTCTGGGCTCGAAAATATTCTAAATGGTCGTCCTCAAAGATTTGACTTTTGAATGAGAGTCAAACGCACTGTGTTTTAAGAAACTCATCGGATATTCACGCACAGAGTTCACCTAGGGTAAAAGGAAATTTACTTTGAAAGTAACGCTTTCCAAACAACCATTCGGAATATTTTCCCACGACCTGTTAGAAATATATTCGTTTCAACAGTTGCCAGAGAGCGCCAGATAACAGGCGTAGCCGCGCTTGCGCAGCTACGATGACGTAGGAAACCTGTACGTTCGTATGTGTAAAACATTAAAAGATCTTACATTATGTCATAAAAGAAACAAGACATTAGAGAAACTTCCTGGGAGATTAAAACTGTGTGCCCGACCGAGACTCGAACTCGGGACCTTTGCCTTTCGCGGGCAAGTGCTTTACCATCTGAGCTACCGAAGCACGACTCACGCCCGGTACTCACAGCTTTACTTCTGCCAGTATCTCGTCTCCTACCTTCCAAACTCTCGGTCGGGCGCACAGTTTTAATCTGCCAGGGAGTTTCATATCAGCGCACACTCCGCTGCAGAGTGAAAATCTCATTCTGGAAACATCCCCCAGGCTGTGACTAAGCCATGTCTCCGCAGTATCCTTTCTTTCAGGAGTGCTAGTTCTGCAAGGTTCGCAGGAGAGCTTCTGTAAAGTTTGGAAGGTAGGAGACGAGATACTGGCAGAAGTAAAGCTGTGAGAACCGGGCGTGAGTCGTGCTTCGGTAGCTAAGATGGTAGAGCACTTGCCTGCGAAAGGCAAAGGTCCCGAGTTCGAGTCTTGGTCGAGCACACAGTTTTAATCTGCCAGGAAGTTTCATATCAGCGCACACTCCGCTGCAGAGTGAAAATCTCATTCTGAAGACATTAGAGGATACTCCAAGAGCATGGGAATTCTATGCACTATACTAAAATGCATCATTCAGCTTAAAGTGCACATTCATGTGGTCAGATTCATAAGTAAATTTTCTTGGAGTACCAGTACTGTATTACCTCATGTTTGGTTCTTTATCAAGGCACAATGCCATACGTGCTAGAAGATGTAAACGTGAACTTGAAATGCAGTACACAGTTGAAACTAGCCAATAGTGTGGAACTAAACACTTCGTTTCAAATAAATTGACTACCTTGGCAGAAAAGAAAGTCAAATTTCTTTAACAAACCGACAAAAATAACTTCATTGTTCTGCAAGGCGATTAATGCTTGACTGTCAGAAAGGTGGAAATAAAATAAAATCTGAAACTAATCACATATTTTGGCCTTCCGTAATTATGTGAATGTATTTTAATTCACTTGATAGCTCCCGGCCACAGAAATCCATTTTGTTTTCATTTGACGTGAGAGCAATAAACGAAGAGGAAACAGCAAAATCACTTAACGTAAACACGGGTCACGTGGAGACTACCACCTCCCCACTACAACTCAGACTGCTCTGTGCATCAGGTCCAGATCTACGATATTTCCGAACTGGGGCAATATTAGATAGTGGCGCTCCCCCTCCCTCGAGCTTTGTGGTAGGACGTCAAAAATTCCAAAAAACCGACGTTTCAAAAATATCTTCATTTTGTAGAGCACATCTTTCTGAAGAGTCTGATACATAAAACATATATGTTCATGGGAAACTTAACACATGTTACTTGGTCTTAAGTGTGCCAAAGTGCAGTGCCACGCCTCTTCACACAACATTCTTCCATCGCACGTCTCTGATTTCGCTCTGTGGAATTCAGACACGTAATATTTTGTAATGGGTGCTACCAAACTATATTCACGCCAGTGGAAATTACAATGTCGTGTGGTGCCTCTCCTGCTTCCAGTCGGCCAGTTTGACAACCTGCCCCTCTTTTAAAAAATTTCGCATTTAATATTGGATGGGGTTATTTGTAACTGGCAGAAAAGAACTCTTCAGACAATTTGCAGTCTTTACTGCCTATTAGCTAATAAATTGCTGTTTTGTGTGATATAAAATTAAATAGAGGGTACATAAAACGAGTAAAGACAAGAGACAAGCAAGACAGTACACATTTCTTCAATCCTTAAGCCTTACCTTTTTTTCTCTCTAATATTGCCACAGCTTTATATAGAGCACTTTCCTTTCTGGGAAAGAATCTATTACCTCATCAAAGTTCGTCAACGTTTTGCTACATGAAGAAACGAAATGTCGTTGTCTAATATTAGAAAAAGCTGTTAATACAAATTGTACCCAGGACTGGTGTGGTTTCTCGATCTGATTACGTGTATTTTGTCACTGCTAGATGAAACGAAATAGGCCTGTCCAATATTGCAGCAATTGTTACACACACCAAATAAACGAGACTGTTTTAGCACAAATGGTCATTTTTACAACACAACAGAATATAATTCACCAAGTACCAATATCAAATGCCTATTAGGCCTACTACAAGAAAAAGTTTTATGTTACAAAATAGTTTCACATTTCATTCATACTCTCACGCCTCTGAAGCATGAGACCGAAATGTAGTAGTACGAAATTTTTAAAAAATTTGGAATCTTCATATTTTTCTGTAATTTGTGAGAGTCCCCGTTTCTTCTCCTTCCTCGTTTTAACAGACAATCTTGTCAGCACTAATTCTGTAACTATTCCTGCCAGGGTCAACACTTATTCTTTGGTTAATTTCAATAACCCTGCCACAATCACTGGTTTAGCTACCCCGCATTTATTCTCCGGTTACGCGTTATTATGTGTTCGTACAACGCGTTTTCCGCGCTACTCCCAGAATAGAATTTTAGAGGCTGCTAGCCAGGGACTGTATAACTGGCCCTTAGTGGTGTAGTGGTCTGGTCAAAAATTTTCCGTCAAAATTTCATTTTCTCGGATACACGGAGGAGACGATACGCAATCATTGTAGCATGTTATTCCTGTTAGTTGTTTATTTCCACTCTCGTAGTCTGAATTTATTTCGCTAGTAGTTATAACAACGCTGACCATTTGCAAACCCTATCAACCACATAAACAGCGATTGGCATTCACCCGTTCGGCTTTATTCCGCTCAGCTCATATAGACCCGTCCCCTTTTCTCTGCAAGAAAGTTTATTTTTAGATGTGACGGGGATTCTGCTGGCAGAGATATCACATACACTATGCACGCATTCAAAAATCAACTTACGATTCTTTCAGAAATCAACTTAGAATTTGTTTTAAAATGTTCAAAAACCAGCAGGGATGCATTCAAAATCATATGAGTAATCGATAGACCAATGTGTGCTGGACGCTAGGCGCTTTGTGAAACAAGGTCTTTTTCTTCAATAATATGAATTTGGCGCCCTTCTCCCCAAAACTGCCGCCCGGGGCAGTACCCAGGTTTGCTCCCGCCCCCTAGTTCCGGGCCTGTTCCACATACGTGGATCTGGCAGCTTAGGCGCACCAGTAAAATTTTTCTGGATAGCATCTGGCTGCTTGCTGCTATTGCTTATATAGCTAACTGCCACACTTCTGTAGCCAAAAGTGGGAGAAGGTACTACTCGTAAGTGATTCAACTGCACATGCGCATAAGCTTACTCGCAACCACTCGAACAAATCTAATGTAAAAAGTTGTGATGTCACACTCATCGGAGGCAATTTGTTGTTGTGAAACATTGCATAGTCTCCCTAAAGCATTTGACACATTTTGCTGTTGGCAGACGCTTATATGAGCACTGTGTTTTGTTGTTGTCTATGGTGCACTTCCTTTGCAACTTAAGTTTTATTTTCATTTTTTTCTCTCCTTCGCTTTTTATTGCTGCAGTATTACCCTGCAGTAGCGGGATACAGTAATAGTCTTTGTCAGAGTATTGGTTCTTACCAGTCGAAGTTACAAAATTTAACTGACAACTAAAACAATGAAAAATTCCCGGAATTCTAAAAAATCCCCAGGTTTTTCCCGGATCTCCCGGTTGTCCCGGGTCGTATACACCCTGAATTAATTCATGTGATGTACAGTGACCTATGCTAAACAAATAAATGGACACCATGTACTACCATTAAATCATTTATGTCCACCCCAATTATAAAACAAGATTTATGTTGTTTCACTGTAGTTTTATGCAGTCTGAATAAAAATCTAACTTTCTCTTCAAAATAACAGTTATCTCCTAATATTATTTGATCCCAATAAAAAAGCAGAATCTATGGAGATATCCTGAGCCATGACCATATCGCCACGGCATCGTCTAATAGACATCTGAAAACCTGCCAAACATGAAGAGGGTTCGTGAAATGTTAAATACATACTCTCACAGAAGAACATGAAGAATTGCAGATGGATTGCAACAGTAAATTTCACTGAAACAATAGAGGGTAATCCTAACATCCTAATGTCTTCCATCAGTGGTTATAAATGTGGTGATTTGAGTAGAATCCCTTGTGCAAAACATCACATCAGAGAGTGAACAAACCTATGAAAAATCAAAAAAATCAAAGTCAACATTAAGAAAAGATGTAAAATTAAAGATTAAAATGATGCTAATCAAATTCATCTTTTGTAACTTTATCATCAGAGAAGAAATATGTGAAGGGCAGACTGTTACCATCAAGTTATATGATGACATGAAAGACCACCTTCCCAAAAGTGAAGAGCTTGAAATCCAATCTGTGTTAAAGCAAGACTTGGGTTCTGCTTTATGACAAACCTCCAGTGTATCCTTTGATGAATTCAGGAGACAACTCTCTTCACTCATCATCAGCGGCATCTTTCTTTTCCACTGCAGAAGGAGTCCTATTCTGATACTTGAAAGGTAGTGACCAACTACATGCCAAAAGAAGACATCAAAAAAGTGTTCAAGGGCCACAGTATGAGCGAAAGCAAGTACTGGTAGGGAGGATGATTCTACAGCAAATTTTTGTACACTCACACGAGTTTCTTTTCACTAGTTTAATTATAAACCATATGGGAAAGTTAATCCAATGACAATAGTGTGTTTAAAAAAACTCGTCAAGAACAAGAGTGGCAGGATGTTTACAGTTCCAATAACATAGATGACAAATATAATGCTTTCCTTAACACATTTCCCAGGCTCTTTAAGAGTTGCTTTCCATTAGAATGTTCTAAACGTGGTACTAGCAGTGAAAGGCACTCTGGGTGGCTGACTAGTGGGATAAGGATATCATGTAGAACAAAGCGGGAATCATAATGAAATGTTAGAAGTAGTTATAATCAAGGTACAGTAGTCCATTTCAAAGAGTATTGTAAGGTGCTTAAAAGTGGTATTAGGAAGGCAAAGTGTATGTAGTATGCAAATAGAATACCTAATTCACAGGATAAAATTAAAACCATACGGTCAGCAGTGTCTGGTCAGCAGCACAAGGTCGACGATATAAAGTCAGTTCACAGTAAAAATATTTCTGTTACTAATAAATCTGACATATGTACAGTATTTAACAAACATTTTCTGAGGATTGCTGGTGAATTAGATAAAAATTTAGTCTCTACAGGGAATCGTATAACTTTCTTGACAAATGCCTTTCCAAGATTGATGTCTGAAATACTCCTCCGTGATACAGACAAGGGGGAGATTGAGTTAATAATTAAATCACTGAACACTAAGGACTCTCATGGACATGTTGGAGTGCCTAGCAGAATATTAAAGTACTATGCTGCACATGTTAGCCCTGTTAGCCATATTTGTAATTTTTCCTTTAGGTATGTTCAGTTTCTTGAACGATTAAAGCCGCTTTATAGAAAGGGATAATGTAGACAATTTTAGACCTATTCCTATGCCATTAGCGTTTTCTAAAGTTATTGAAAAGGCTATGTATGTAAGAATAATTGATCATTTAATATCACATAATTTGCTATCAAATGTACAGTTCAGCTTTAAAAGTCGTGTAACAACTGAAAATGCGATATTCTCTTTTCTCTTTGAGGTACTGAATGGATTAAACAAAAAGTTTCAAATGCTAGGCACATTTTTTGATTTAACTAAGACGTTTGATTGTGTTAATCACAAAATATTGCTCCAGAAGTTGGACCATTATGAAATACAGGGAGTAGCTCACAACTGGTTCACGACTTACTTGAACAACAGACAGCAAAATGTCATTATTCACAGTGTTGAGAATGGCTGTGATGTAGGGTCTGCGTGGGATACAATCAAATGGGGGGGAGGGGGGGGGGGCGGTGCCTCAGGGATCAGTGATCAGTGTTGGGCCCACTTGTGTTCCTTATTTATATAAATGATATGCCCTCTAGTATTACAGGTAGCTCTAAAATAATGCTGTTTGCTGATGACACTTGCTTCATAGTAAAGGATGTTGTGCGCAACACTGGCTCGGTTTCAAATAGTGCAGTTCATGACCTAAGTTCAAGGCTTGTAGAAAAGAAACTAATGCTAAATCACAGTAACATTCAGTTTTCATAGTTCCTAACATACAATTCTGACATTTTAATTTTACAGAATGGGCTTGTGATTAGTGAAACTGAACAGTTCAAATTTCTAGGTGTTCAGATAGATAGTAAACTGTCAAGGAAAGCCAACGTTCAGGATCTTGTTCAAAGACTTAATGCTGCCATTTTTACTATTCGAACAGTATCTGAAGTGATTATTCAACACGAAAATTAGTCTACTTTGCTTATTTGCATTCACATATGTCATATAGTATTATATTTTGGGGTAATTCTTCCCATTCTAAAAGGATATTTTTGGCTCAGAAATGGGCGGTTCGGGCAGTAAGTGGTGTAAGTTTGCAAACCTCTTGTTGACCCCTGTTCATTAGTCTAGGTATTTTGTCACTGGCCTCTCAATATATATATATAAAAACAAAGATGATGTGACTTACCATACGAAAGTGCTGGCAGGTCGATAGAAACACAAACAGACACATACATACACACAAAATTCTAGCTTTCGCAACCAATTGTTGCTTCGTCAGGAAAGAGGGAAGGAGAGGGAAAGACGAAAGGATGTGGGTTTTAAGGGAGAGGGTAAGGAGTCATTCCAATCCCAGGAGCGGAAAGACTTACCTTAGGGGGAAAAAAGGACGAGTATACACTCGCACACACACACATTGCCATCCACACATATACAGACACAAGCAGACATATTTAAAGACAAAGAGTTTGGGCAGAGATGTCAGTCGAGGCGGAAGTGCAGAGGAAAAGATGTTGTTGAATGACAGGTGAGGTATGAGTGGCGGCAACTTGAAATTAGCGGAGATTGAGGCCTGGTGGGTAACGGGAAGAGAGGATATATTGAAGAGAAAGTTCCCATCTCCGGAGATCGGATAGGTTGGTGTTGGTGGGAAGTATCCAGATAACCCGGACGGTGTAACACCGTGCCAAGATGCGCTGGCCGTGCACCAAGGCATGTTTAGCCACAGGGTGATCCTCATTACCAACAAACACTGTCTGCCTGTGTCCATTCATGCGAATGGACAGTTTGTTGCTGGTCATTCCCCCTAAGGTAAGTCTTTCCGCTCCCGGGATTGGAATGACTCCGTACCCTCTCCCTTAAAACCCACATCCTTTCGCCTTTCCCTCTTCTTCCCTCTTTCCTGATGAGGCAACAGTTTGTTGCGAAAGCTTGAATTTTGTGTGTATGTATGTGTCTTGCTTTCGTATGGTAAGTCACATCATCTTTGTTTTTAAATATATATTTCCCGCGTGGAATGTTTCCCTATACACACACACACACACACACACACACACACACACACACACACACACACACGGCGAAACATTGCACTTGACAGTTCGCTTTTTGTCTATTTAGGTTGGCTACACTGTAATAGCGATGTTGCAACAGCAGCCTCTATACATACAGCAGACGATACAGTTTTCCGTCCCGTCTCGTAAATGCAAGCGATTGAGCAATTACAGTGTATATAAAAACTCGTTTTTAGTTGTACTACAATGACAGGAAGTAAACAACCGTATAACAATACATGTAAAAGCATAACAATGCGCACCCTTTCGATAACGGAGCAAAGAAATACAAAAAACAAGCATCTGATGACTGGTACTTTCAAATCAATAATGTACGTAGTTTACAAAATAAATAATAACCGAGAGTGCAATAAATAACCAATATTAGTAATTTTTCACTCACCAATTTACAGCGATAATGGCGCAATTCCATCCAGCTCGCCATCGTCACTGTTGTCCGACTCATCGCCAAAACCGCTTTTCATCAGCAAGACAAATCATTAATTGTTCATGGCCACTGATAATTCCTTCTATTGGCTGTGCTGCTCGTATAAGCTTCTCGACGTGCTCTACTTTTTTTCTCCATGAGGCTACATCCACAGTCACAAGAGCTTCACGCAACAGCTTTTCCACCTCTGTTATTGTAAAGGACTTCTTGTTGTTCCTTACATACATTTTTACATCACTCCATATTAACTCAATAGGGTTGAAATGGCAGTGATATGGTGGCAGCCTTATTACAGTATGACCCTGCTCCTTGGTAATTTCGTCTACTACATATGTAGGTGTCGTAGGCTTATTTTCTTTAACAAGAGAATACAACAGAACCTTTGTCATACTCATATCCTCTGCAATATTTCGAGCCTGTAACCACTGCACCATAACTTCTTTTCGATCATTTGTGGTTGGGGCTTTGTTCTGTATCACCGAATGATATGGAGCATTGTCCATAACAATTGTTGTAGGGACAGGAAATTGTTTTAAAAGGTTCCTGAACCACTCAACAAATCGTGTGTGATCCATATCTTCATGGTAATCACCAGTCTTTTTCGATCTAAAAACTAAAAGTGCGTCAGGGACAAAACCACTGGAGGAGCCTGCATGAACCACAATTAATCTAGCTCCTCTTCCCGTCGGCTGATGGCCGCTACTGCTGGGTGTGTTATCCGTCCAACATTTACTGACAGCTTCCCCGGCATTAACCCACGTTTCGTCTAGCCAAATTACGGAATGAATGTCTCTGCCCACAAGTTTGTGCAAGAAAATACTACGAGCGGTAACAATATGTGCCCTCTCTAACAGTACTTTGCGTCCGTCTAGCGTTTTGTAACGGAAACCCATATTTTTAGCACAATTTTTAGTGATGTTTTACCACCCCTGAAGAGTTCACTTTCTTTTAAAGAGATTAATAACTTAGCTACGGTCGGATACTCTTTTCTGCTGTAGTAAGCATAAACATGCCTACGAATTGCATCAGTCGGGAAAGAATCTGAATCTGTGATAGGACTAGGCCGCTTTTTCTTCTTTCCCGGGGTTGATAAAAATGTATTATTTGATCCAGACAGCTCGGAATCATTACGGCTCACTTCAGTATCTTCCAAGTTTTATAGTAATACTCCCTTACTTACTACGGTTCTTGCACTAATACCAAGAGTTTTCGATGTACGTTCCACCACTTTGTCGGCAGGAATTGATGGCTGTCCATGAATGCTTACGTAGTTTTTCTCCTGCTCGTAAAACTCACAAGTTCTGCGTAATAACTCCAGTGCCTGGCTGTTTAGCGGCACCCCTCGACACAAAGGATTGTCACTAAGTGAACGAAGTCTTTTCGGTGGCATTTTCCAAGTATGTACACTCACAACGTAACAAAAGTCACAACGATATAGCACACAGTACAACAGAAACACGTGGTAAACAACATACAATTCACGTTGTATACACATTCACTAAACAAAGCCGGCAACGCGGGAACTTTGACGTCACAGCACGTGAGTAACAGCTGTGCTCACTGCGCTGTGATTGGCTGGCGCCCCACGCTGAACGCCTAGCGCCTATCGTTCTTCACTTGTTACTCTGTTACGCTGCCAACTTCATGCGCAAACGTCACGTGCAATGTTTCAGCAGCCCGAGTATATATTCTTTACTACTGTTTCTTGTTAACAATATCAGCTTATTCCCAAGAATAAGCAGCTTTCAATCAGTTAATACTTGGCAAAAATCCAACCTGCATTTGAATCGGACTTCCTCAACTCTTGTGCAGGAAAGTGTGCAGTACACTGCTACACCCATTTTCGATAAGCTACCACAAGAATTCAAAAATCTTGGCAGTAACCCATGTGCTTTCATGTCGAAACTGAAGAGTTTCCTCATGGGTCACTCTGTTGAGAAGTTCCTTGAAAAATTAAGCTGATTTTTATGTTATATTGTTGATTGCGTGATCTTAAAACTTATGGCTTGACTTTTTTTGCTTCATAAACATTTTATTTTTATCTGTTATTACTTTTATGCTGTAATATCATGTACTGACATGTTCCATGACCTTGGAGACTTGCTCTTCAATTTGGTCCTACAGAACTTGACATGTAAATAAAACAAATAAATAGGTTGGCGGCTATTAAACGAGAAAGGGCAAGTCACCCAGACCTCAGAATGAGAGGGACAGGCCTGTAATACAAATATTTTCTCACAGCCCTAGGGGAGTGCATTTAGATGTTTGAAAGTATGAGCATTTAAAACAAAAAAAGAATACAAGCTTACTTGAAACCTGGCGCAATATTTTGTGCAGCTAGACATGTCTATGCACTGTGTATCAATCAGCTGCAGTAAGTATCTGTCTTTCCACATTTTTGTTTACAATGCAGGGAAATGTAAAGGGAAAAATATACTTTTTAAGAATTGTGCAATTCAGCCAGACTGCTGTATTGAAAGAAAGTGGTTGACTTTGTAAAAAGAGAAATTAAGAGAGGCTGATGAAGCATCATTGTGATTGTGAAGTCAACTAATGCTGTACATCAGTAACATTGGTTCCATCCGTTCTAAGTGATCTGCCCCCCCCCCCCCCCTTTCCCTCCTTTTCTTACCACAACTACTTTTTTTTCTATCTTCAAAGAAGAAACTGATTCTGGAAATTATAAGTATTTTATTTATTTAGCAATACGTGTTTTCGCAAGATGCCCTGGGAGTTGTTCTTAAAAGATGATAGTGATAAGCGAACATAATTACCCATCTGATAACAATTCTGGCTGCTCCTTTATGCCAGTAGCACCTTCAAGCACAGCTTTTTCTAACTTTTTGGCAAGTTTTACACATCTCTTCATTAGTTCCTTCACTTCCCTGCGGGTACTTAAGATATCCTGTGCAGAATTCAGTAACTCTGTACCAAGGTGTTTTCCACTCTGAAACTTTTCAACCTGAAATTGATACAACATTTCAATATTTCATCCATTAGTTAATCGTGTTAGTGTGAGATTGACGACCACATAATACAACAAAACAACGGCACATAAAATTTCACTGTGTTTACAATTCCATTTAACAATATAACATGAGGAGGCCAGAAACACTGTGTAAATTAGTATTTTTTCACACGTGCAAGACATTGCTGAAGGTTATGTTCAAATAAAAGAAGCACAGAAAGTTGTGATTGTCTTTCGAGATCTGAGCTGAAACATTTAGATTATAATAATGAAGCATTAACAAACAGTGTGTGGGATTTTATGTAATTATACAGTCTTATCCTTCACACGTGAACAGTGCAAGTGTCAAGAATTATACTGCCAGCACTGATATACTTCATTTTATCCTACCTATTTTTACGTATTTCACTGTAATTACACATTTAATGTATTTTTACTTTATGCTACATAATATTACGTATTACTGCTTTTTTATTCTTCTTCATACTTCCCTACATCCTAAGTAGGAAACTCCACTAGAAAAAGATCCAAAGCTTACATGCTACAAAACTTGAAGACAGGAAATAAACTATCTCTAAAATCATCTTCTACAGCAACATAATTTGGTTAATTGTACCCTGTGTCGGATTACGAATTGTGTGCTTCGATGCAATTTTCTACTATTTGGAATTTTAATCTTCAGAAGCAACCCAATACAACAATAGTGCGTGTACCATTGCAGCAGCCGGTATTACGAGTAGCAAAGGCCTTGGTGTGCCATCGATATGGGCAGTGGATTGAAGAAAAGGCAAATGGCCCAAAGTTTTCTGATTACTAGTGCCTTCTATCAATTCAACATTAGGGAATGCATAAGCCAACAAAAATTTGGCAAACAATGCTTCTTTGGAGTTCATGACTTTCTGTACATGATGCCACCTGCTGTATCAAAATTACTGTCTATTTTCTACTTAAATCCTACATCTAGGGACAAGCTCTCACGTAGACGTAAGATTTTTCAATGAGAATACAGGCAAAAAATGAAAATGGTGTGTAAGTGTGGAAAAGAAATAACTGAAAAAGTCTCAAAAAACATTTACTGTCAGCCAAACAGGTAAAATTGACTGATAATGAACTTTAATCAATCACTACATTCATTATTTTCATTAAATTTCTATACTTCACAAATCTTATAACAATTTTTCTTCTTGAATGGAACAGACTTTGAGATAGTTTACACTCACTCAACTTCGTGATAGCAGTAGGAGAAATAATTTAAGGGGTATAGTAAAGTAAGAAAGGTTGGTTTAATTAGATCATGCAATATAATATTGAATCTATCCCTACCAATACAAACAACTTCAATATCATGGAAGTAGACTGTGTCAGAAATTTTAATAGAAATCTTGGTATTAGTGGCTACAGCAAATTAAAGAAATCAGATTTAATTAGTTTCACTGTGTTACAGGAGTTTCCTTTTTGTAATGAATTATTCCAAAACACTAAATCAAATGTGTACCTAATGCAAATTACTTTTACAGGTTTGATGATGATGTTTCTGAGAAAACTCTACCACCGAGAAAAGAAAAAAATTGTGAGACTAACTCAAATACATCTACTCAGTAGTCAACTATTTGAGCGAGAGAGAGAGAGAGAGAGAGAGAGAGAGAGAGACCAAACCATCAAAAAATGGGAATTATTTGAGACTACAGAATTATGATCAAAATTTAATGAAAAATTTAATGCTTGGTCTGCTGACTCTAAAATTATCTTTCATGATACTAATAAATTCGATACCATTACTGAAAAAACAGATTATATAACGAAAGCACTTATTTCTATGGTACAAGTAGCTAAAATGAGAACTAACTTCAGAAAAGGAGATAAGTTGATTATAACAACTGCAAATCCAAAAATGTTTTATCTGACTTCTACAGGATACAAAGCATCAGCTAATACTTGAAAATATGTTCAAGTTTTGCGTGATAAATAAGAGATCTTATCATCTGCTGAATCTACTGATATAGCAAACATCAAGTTTAGTATTCACATGTTAGCAATTCTTACAGGCAGCAGAGGTAATAAAATAATAAATTTAGCTGAGACAAAAAGACTACAATGTGTATTACAAGAATTAATAATAATGAAAATCAATGTCCTGGGTAGCAAACAAGCTACAGTTAAAATTAAGAACCAGTTAGGAGAATACAACAAGGTGAATTTACCCTAGATGACATTAAAAATGTTGAGCAATTACTAGATATCCATATAAATGTTGTGTGTGCTGAAAATTTCAATCCAGTTATCTATAGTGCTCCTAAGATAGCAATAAAAATCTATCTGCATAAAAATCAAAATATTTTGATATAATGTTGACGTTTATAAAGGTCAAGAACATAAATTTATTTGTTTGAGATCTGAATTACGTAAATGTCACTTTGAAATATGTAGAAACAAAAAGTAAAAATTAAAAATCGTAAGTATTACATACAACACAGAACACAAAATGGTGGTGTTGTGAAAGAAATTTTGGTGAAGAATATATAGTCAAAGGATGCCAAAATTGTAGTAAAAAGTGGTTGTTACATTATAAGAGAATACCAAGATTATTGTGTTTTCCATTGCTGGAAATGTAATAAATAAATAAATAAAATAAAAATAAAAAATAGTTGCAGGTAATCAGTTTAAATGTAGTAAAAAGGCATACCAATAAGGATTCTTTTTGTAATACTTACAGATACACGTGGTTTGATTACAAAGTGAAACAAGAAATTGGTATACATATTCCAAATCTAATAATAATTCACAATTTTAATGGTGATACAAATTTAAGACAAATTATGAATTCTGTAGGTGGACGATATCTCATAAATATCAAAAGTATACATTTATAGCTGATGCTCTCAAGGTTATGATTCACAATTCATTCTGAAATACTCTGCTGAAAATACAATAATACCGTAATACCATCTACACAATAACTAAACTGACGTTATTGGAGATACAGCATTTACAACAAAAAATAGTAGATAGCAGCAATTTTGTCCAAGGCCCACTTAGCAGCTTCACAAAAAATTTGATTTGAAACAATTGACATAAGATTACTTCCACATCACTAGCCCTGCTGAATGATTTAATACACGGTTCGCGTACACCAGGTGGCAGACTGCTGTGGAACAGTGAAGGCAAGACAGCTTTCAACAATGTAAAGTCTGCTATGGCCGAATCCACTCTGTTGGTACACACTGCCCCACAAGCGGCACTCACCTTAATGGTTGATGCGACAGTGACAACCTTCAGAATTCTACAGCAAAAAGCTATCTTGTTCACAACAGAACTGGTCTACTTAGCACCACGAACTGTACGTGGCATACACTTCAATAAAACAATTCAGACACATGCTTGAAGGCAGACACTTCACTCTTGTCATGGACCACAAACCGCTCCCAAATGCATTTCTTCAATGCTCGGACAAAGTGTCACCATGCCATCTTCGTCATTTAGCTGTTTACGAGGCACTAACTGTAGAAAAACAGTCTGTTGGTGGACTCCGAGACGTACTGACCCAGCCATCAAGCCTTCAGCTATGCTGCATTCAAGTGCCTCCAACAAGTGTGGCTTTGGATTGTGACGTATCTCAATGAAACTACAACTCTTCATGACTCAAGGTTTTCGACAGCCATTGTGTCACAACATGACCTGTCTCACCCTGGTGTTTGTGCTACAGTGCAAATGGTGTAAAAAAACTTGTGTGTGGAACACTGGCAGCATGACAAGATCACTTGTCATGTTAGTACATCCCTCTGCATCGTCATGTTAGGGCACCACTTGGAACATTTGTTCCAGTGGTTCGAACATGTTCAATTGACATCAGTGAACTGCTGCCGTTGTCAGAGATATGTACTTACTGTCTGACTGTCACAGACTGATTAATTCACTGGCCAGAGATATTCGCCATGACTGATATCACTGCCGAGACCACCACCACTACATTTCTAAAGGGATGGATAGCCAGTTTTGATGTACCATTACTCGTCACTACCAACGAGGGCAGGCAGGCAATTCGAATCTTTTATTTTCAAGCCACTCAACACCTTGTTAGGTATGAAATGCATCCGGACAACTGCTTACCACCTGGCTGCAAATGGCTTGACAGAACGCTTACACTGTTGGCTCAAAGCATCTCTTTGATGTCACAAGTCACAGTGCTGGAGATTCAGACACTACCGATCATGCTGCCGAACCTCCACACAGCCATAAAAGTCGATCGGAATACAACCACAGCAAAGCTGGGCTATGGACATCCAATTAGACTACCTGGTGAGTTCCTGTGCAGTGTACTGCACACAATCATCTATGTGTTAGACTTTTTCCAGTGAGTTACACACACAGATGCAACCACTCACGACTATTGCAACAAAAGGATCAAAGTGACTCGTTACCCAATTGTCTTAGCCAATTTGTCGAGCTGCAAACAAGTGTTCGTTACGCACGGCACAGTACGTAAACCTCTACAATCATGTACGATGGATCATATACTGTACTAAGCAGGGATGATAAATCGTTTAGAATGAACGTCATGGGAACACCAACAACGGTTTCCATTGGCCACCTAAAACCTACCTTTAAAGCTGCCGATACTTGCGCACACAAATCAGCTAAAACACCATTTATGGACACATCTAAACCACCCACTACCCTGCCATATGCCACCGATAACCTGCCATGGGCATTGAGTTCTACAACAGACGACACCACAACAGCAACAACAGTTGTCATGAAATCGAGATGCCATATCAAGTTTAATCGCAGATATCGTTAACACTTAGGGAAAAGTGATGTAGTGGCTGTATAGTGTTTGTGCAGTGTAGTGTATTAAGGTGTACAAGTGTACAAGTTGTACATTTCAATGCAATGTCTTTGATTTTGTGTTAAGTTTTATATATTTATGGCATTGTTGAATTCTGACATTTATAGAGTATTCTCAGATTGCACTGTGTGAACACACCAGACAATAAATGTTGCTTCGAAGTTAATTTCACACTTGTGCAACAAAGTTAAAGAAAATTATGTATTCAATATGAGGAAAGAAATCAATGAATACTGTAATTGTGATGTAGATATATTGAGAAGACATTGTTTAGATTGGTTGGTTTGGGGGAGGGGACCAAACAGCGTGGTCATCAATCTGATCGGATTAGGGAAGGCTGGGGAAGGAAATCAACTGTGCCTTTTCAAAGGAATCATCCCAGTATTTGCCTGAAGCGATTCAGGAAAATTACAGAAAACCTAAATCAGAATGGTTGGACATGGGTTTGAACTGTCATCCTCTCGAATGTGAGTCCAGTGCGCTTGATTGTTTGGACTTGTATTGAATTAAGAAAAAAATTCCTGGAGATAACTAATATTGATCCACTCTGTTAATTGCTGGAGTTTGCATGGCTATATACAGACAATTGCTGTATCGGACAAAGGGGACAAAGAAAATTACAGTAAAGAGTCTACTGCTTGGCTAAACTGTTTAAACAATTATAATATTCAATGTGCTCTTAATGATGGTGAAGTAGACGGTTTAGATAAAGAAACAAGTACTGTTTATCAATACCATGACTGTTTTTGGCATAATTGCAAAAATATATTTTAAAGATGAAATGATTAACAACAAAAATAAAGAGTCAATGGACAAGCAATATTAAAGCACTTTAACAAGAAGTAGTGAGATAGCGAAATTCTGGATATAATTTAGTGGAAATGTGATTGGGTGAACTCAACAGAATATGAAAAAAACTAAAGAAATTAAAACAATTACCCAAAGATGTCAAACCACTAAATCCAAGAGATGCTTTTAGTGGTGGTTGTACAAATACAATAAAATTAAGAGCTAAAGCAGATGGTGTTAAGATGAAAATAAAACATAGTGATGTGCGTACTCTCTATCTAACTGTATGATATTATGAGTATTATCCTGAACGACATTCAACAAAAATATATAGACCAAGGCATTAATATCAAAAATAGTACAGATTTTTAAAATGTAAGGTGTTACCAGCTACAGGATTGTATAATCCAGTTTTACCAGTACAGGTAAAGATCGATAAAAATCAAAAACTGTCATTTCCTTATTGGAACATGGACAACTGATGAAGGAAAGGAAGCTGTGGAAAAAGAATACAAAATTTTATATGTCAATGAAGTATAGGATTTTAGAAATAAAAGAAACATATTGCCTAAAAATTATGTAAAAGACTTTAAGAAAATAAAATTAGAAGCCAGTTCACATGATTTTAAAACCAACGAGATGTATATCAAAAGAGTTAAAGAATAATTAGATATTTTATTAGAATCCGATAAGAGAAAAGGGATCCAGGAAAATATGCTGTTTCTGAGATATGTCTAAATTAATTATGGGGAAAATTTGCACAATGACAAATTATGAATAAAACTGAGTATTTTACAGATTTGCACCAGTTGTATGAGATGATACTGGATGATTGATTAGATAATATATATAAACATTTTATTAATGAGAATATGGTTCAAATGAAGTATAATTTCTAAGATTATTGTGTAAAAAATAACAATGCTACAATTAATTTTTATTGCTGCATTCACTACATCAAATCCAAGATTGGGTTGCATATATGTTAGATAAGCTGGAAGAATCTGAACAGTTTTTGGGTATCCGACCAGGTAGCATTGTAATTTGTGGAGAAATTACGACGCTACCTGGTCGGATACCCAAGCACTGTTCAAATTGGAAATACGCCAGGAAAACTTCAATCACTGGAAGAATCTGTTGTATATTTTGACACGGATAGTATAGTATATATTGATGATGGTAAAAATACTGCAGAAACACAATGTATGTTAGGTTAATGGTTTGATGTGTTACGAAATAATTGGATTAGTGATTGGTCTTCAACTGAACCTAGAAGTTACTATTTTGAGAAAAATGATAAAAATACTGTTAGGACGATAAATGGATATACTTTAAATTATAGGAATATTCAAAAGCTGAATCGCAAATCTATGATAAGATTAACTGAGAGTGAAGTGAAAGAAAAGATACGATAAATGGAGAGGTAAAAACAAAAAAATTCATCAAAAGCAAGTTAACAAAGAATTTTCATATCAGTGTGATAAAAGAGTGGTTCTAGAAAATTATGATACAGTGCCATATTGACATTAAAATAAATTTTCTACATCTTCTCATTTACAAATGAAATCTATATCAGGTATTTCATTATAACAATAGAATAATGTTTTTATTGTTTTCTGTTTTCTAAATCTATTTCCTCTCTAGATTTCTCTAATTTCAAGAATCATGAAAAATATCAAAATCAGAAAATAAGAAACCTGATTTTTTTTCATAAATCAGTTCTTACTAAATAAAAGTAACAACCTCTTTCCTCTTTATCTAATATTTCTTGAATAAAGTTATAATTATTATACAAATATTCATATCTGGCATACAGGTACTGAATTATTATACAAATCTTCATATCTGGCATACAGGTACTGTTCAGTTACTCTTAACCTTTTTTCATTCTTTTAAGCATTTTTTCTGTTCTTCATGAAAAATAAGAAATTTTTCCCTTAATTAACTCAATAGCTTGAGTAGTACTGTTTTTGCTATTGCTGTTGTCCATTTAAAACATCTATTTTTTTTTTTTTTAATCTTAGTAAAAATTTTATCTAAATAAATGGAGGTTCTACTCAAGCAGCTCAACAATACTACCAAATCTGATTTGTTGTTGTTCATTTAAAACTTTCATTTTTCCAAATAGATATCATACATTAATTACTGGTAGGCATCTTCAGCTTTTTGAAGAAGGAAATATTACGCTGAGATACAACGGAATGAAGAAACAAAAATAATGATAATGAATTTCATAGTCTAGATTTTGTAGTTTAATTTTTTAACTTCATTAATACACAGTGCTAAGCCTTGCACACTAAATAATATACATTTTATTTTTTTACTTTGATGCCCTGTGCCAATGCCTGGTTCACAGAAAGTGCAAAAATTATTGTACCCCTCCGACAGTACCCAACACGCACACTTACTAATCCTACCTTCAGTCATCATTGTTAAAGAAGCAAAATACAAAATGACACTTGTTATATACAGGACCAGTTATTATATTGTGGATAACCAATCCAGGAGCATACTTGCTGTGATATTCATGAACCGACAGGATTAAGAGATTATACCCACATACAATTTGGAGGGACTATTGTGTTTGAAGAAACTGATTAGTCATCAATTAAGATTTTGTGTCATGTCATGAGTAGGGTTAAGTGTTTCTTCATAATTTCTATTGTGATACTTCTGTGGATAAATGTAAGCAATATAAGTGTAGAAAAAAAACAAATATATGTTTGTCAAATAACTTGGCTTTTGTTTGATAGTATACAAAAGAGGACATATATGTTTTTATTCATGTAACTAATCACATTTCTTTCTGATTGTTCAAATAATTATTATTAATCCATAGATTGTCTTAACAATGTTTCATTAAATAAACTTCATTAACAACAAATAAAATGATTCTAGTATATGTAAGATTTGAAGCCATTCAATTTTTCCCATCTGTTATTCAAATGAAAGTTCATACGCTCAATTAGTTAAGTGAGTTTCAAAAGTCATAATCATAATTCCTTATCAGAACCTGATGTAGACGAGTGCAATTACTGTAGTGGGAGGATACTTTAAGAGATAGCTTCTTTACAAGTAAGGTGACCAATAGTTGTAGACATTACTGAGATGGTACTGGTGAGATACTTGCATTGGTTAATGGGTGGTGCATTGCACTCTAAGTGTAATCCTACTACGAAGTCACCTATTCTGTTTCGGTTATTGATTCTGGGTGTAGTTTGGCAGAATGGTTGGAGTGGTAATATCTTATCCACGTAAAATTATAGTTGTGCTTATGGAACTTTATAAACACTGAAGACCATGAGAAATAATTGTCAAGTGACAGATGAACTTATGTTGGTCTGCTATAATCTGTGATACATGAAGTATTGTCTGGACCAGAGGTGTATCATAATTTGAGTATTTTGTGGTGTGCACAATGAATGCAAATCCTTGTTAAGTACAATGGAATGATGCTTGTTGCTAAGTACAATGGAATGATGCTAGACAATTGGCATCCTCAAACTCCATTGTTATCGTTGTTTCTTGTAGCAGTGTGTGGACCAAATTCTTTCATATAATGCAACCATTTTTGAATGAGAGACACTCACTCAGCAACTGTGCAATATGTTCATCCACTAGTTTGACCATGCGATGTACTCCTGACAAAATAGTCTTGACTTCTCAATGAACTGCACATTTCCAGCCTGATATGAAATTTCAGCTTTGTACTTACATCATAAAGTAAAATGCATTCAGACCCAGCTAACTAATACTTCTATTTCTTTCGGCGCTTAGTCTTTGACTATGTTTCATGTATGCACGCAGTCACTGCAGGCATGGCACCATGCAGTCACCACCTGTATCTTACAAACAGATCCACAGACAGGATATCAATTTCTTGGCTAATGCCAGTTGGTGTGGCAGTAATAATCACTGTCCCCGTTTGTAGCCCTTTGGTTACCATCAAAATTTGGTAAATATTCCTTCTCACTAGCTTAACACTCCACTAACGCAGAGCAATCAAGCACTGTAAACAGTAATTAACTGCTCAATCCTTCTTGTCTCTGTAAGTCCACCTTCATACAAGATGGTTGCTGTACTTCAATTGTTCAATATAAAATGTCAAATATGCCATCTTCCAGCCTTCCAAGCAATGCATCGACAAGCGACGATAGAAGGGATTGCTGTGTTAAGAAGAAATCTACGGAATCCAGTCACTGAATGCTGGCCCCTATTTTGACTAGACCTGAGGTGGAATCCTTCCTATATGTCACGAATAAAATAAAAATGGAAATTTGAATGGCTGAAAGTGTTTTAATTTGGGATTTTAATCCTTCCTGTGTCTAGAGTTGGTGTTTTGACTTGCAGAATTGCAATTCTGCACGTGTTTGTGTCCACAGTGTTTTCCATCACCTACAGACATCAAAATACCCACCAATTACTAACACAATACACTGATTTAATACATCTATACGACCATATGTTTTACAAGCGGTGAATTACCCCCTCTTGCTCTCACACTCTCCTTATGATGCACGAAGCTTTGTTTGTCCCAGTCGTAAACAGTTTGTTGTACTCTGTGCCACAACCTATTTTCAATAGTTTTGATGTGCCATCAGTCTACATTCATGTCTCAGTCTTATCAGATCATCACAGCTCAGGTGGATTCTTGTTTGACATTTATTCTTGGGACATAGTTACACCCACTGTTAAGCTCTCTGCTCATTTAACCTATCCCCACAATGGTTGTCTTAAGCCTGTTATACTATACCAGTCTGAAGTACCTAATGGGTTACCACACCCATACAGCCTGATGGTGCTATCCAATAACTCTATGCTAGAATGTGTGCAATGTTTTTTGGTCACTAGCTGTGCAGAAGGGGTGGTAGGGGGATCCCTTGCGGACAGGACAACGCAGTAGTGGAGGTTCTACAGCGTAAGCCTTTGCATACACATGCATCTCACAAAACTTGTAGGCTACAGCTAGCAAGTCTGCAAACAACTGTACTAACAGGTTATGCCAGTATGACAAATAATTTGACAAGTCAACCATTTACTATTAGAAACACAATGGGTACAGATTTATGCCGAAACTGGAACAGAGAGTGCGAATTTTTTTTTTTCCACCTGTCTTGCACATCGTTTTTTCTTCCTCTTGTCGGTCGCCACATTAAAATTAGCGTCTTTTCCCAAAACACTGAGGTGGCATTTACACAATTTCACCTCACTAGCATGCTAATGCAGCTGTAATTGCGAGAGAATCCAGAAGCAGTCTACTATTAATCAAACAATTGAGGACAAGTGAACGCCAATAACTTATGAAAAGCTCACGCCGGTATAAAAATAAAAGAGTGATTCCTTCCTTTCCATCCATCCAGCATTTCACCAGCTACCAATAGCCCTTCGAAGAATTACATTATTTCACTAGAAAAATCTGTAGTCTTGAATATTTTGCAGTAGATAAGAAAGTTTCACATATTAGATACGTGGCAAAATACTCTCTGCTTTGCATGCTATCATTTATCACAAATTTGTTTCTGAATCTCAAATCATTTATGAGTTCTGAAGGATGACATGAGTATTTCACTCCCACTCTCATTTAGACAGACAATCTTAAGTGAGTGCAATAAATAAAATCCATTTTCTTGAGATTGGTGATAGATATAGATCTCATGTCAAGTTCATGGAAAAATTCAATTTGTTAGCTGCATTTCGTATGCAGCAATACATAACTTAACATGCACCAAATGCAAACTCATAGTGACGCATATTTTTCATTGCAAAGTATCCAACTTTAGCACACTTCATTATCAGATGTAGAAATATCACAAAGAACTATGACTGTCTAAAAAATGATAAGGCATGCCACCATGAAACTGAAAAATGAGGATACGAGATGTGTGAGAATTTTTTTAATGAATAATTTCTTTAAAGTTTTGAGATAGACTGCTGTGCCACTACTGTGCACACACCTCGATTCCCGCAGTGGAAGCTCACAGTTCAGTAGGCTATAGAGGGTGGACGTGCCCAGCATTGAGAATGAGAAATTGTTTCTGCACACTGGCCAGATAATCCCATGTGAGCTTTATGTCTGCTCTGGCTTGAATTATTATTTTCTTTGTTGTATGGACAATATATACACACGTCCACAGTAAATGTTTTAAACCATGACCTCCAGTAATACCCAAGAAACAGACATTGGGTGAGTACCATGACTAATGCCCTCGGCACACTTCAGGCACAGCCCTCCTCTATGTTAAGCTGCATAGATTAATTGTTTGCATCACTGCAGTCATGTTCCTTTTACATGGTCACATTTTGTGTTTTGTCATGGGGTAATGCACAGCCACTGCAGCAAATAATTGCATATCAAGAATTATTTGTTCTCAAAATTTAAAAGTTGTGCATATTAGGCACAAGTGTTAGTTTGCAACTTTAATGTGTATGATTGATTATTATTTGTAAATCAAAGATACAGAGATTGCCCAACTGTCTTTATCTGTTGAAGAAAACCTGTTATGTGGCTACTAATAACTGTGCTACTGTTACTTGTAAACAGCCCCTGTATACTGACGACCTTCCTTGGCCCTCCACTGATGTGAGCCCCATTCTTGAGAGTTACAGTTGCCTGTAATCTGAGGCCTACCCACTGAGCCTGCCGACCACCCTATGGCAGCATCAGCCCCGTTGGTTTTGACTGCACTCCTACGTCACTGCATCCATGCCCTGCAGCACGCTGCTCTCACCCACTGTCAGGCTGAGTGTCTTGAAAGCGCCCTCCCACAATCCTCCAACTACAACCACAGTTGTCTTCCTGACACCAGGCCCACTCTGACGGTGTTGCATCAGCAATCCCATATCAAGATTAAACTTACAGGGTCACTTCTCTTTAATTTTGCTTACTTTTGCAACTAGTCCTATGTGGCCATTATACATCTATACAGCTTTCACAAATCTCAAAACCAAATTAACTAACTTTGTTCCAATTTTTCATTCCTTTTTTTCTTTCATTTGATTGGGTACAGGACTTCCTTGCAGCTATAACTCAACATGACAACTGATGTAAGGACTGGCAGTTGACTCTTTGACGAGACAGCAAACAAGCATGGGCTGGCATAGCATTGGATGTTTTGCATAATACTACACTAAGTCCACATAGACATCATCTCACAGTAATACCACTGGCGAGGGATGCCATGTTTCCGTACCACTGCCGGAAGGATGCCCACTGAAGCACCCTCTGCCCACCAATGGGAGGAAAGGTATCAGTCATGTGGAGCTTACCAGGCAGGTTGGTGAGAGAGCATCAGTATTCAGTGCGCTCTCGCCCAAGACCAGATGTGGCCAATAGTACCTCTCAATTTAACTGTCGATCTCCCATTGCTGTAACAAGTTTGAGTTTGTCGTAGCCCTTAGGTGTACACTTTTGGAGAAGGATTGCAATCAGTCTCTTTCTTTTGAAGTTTTCTCCTAACACAACCATTTTACAGTCATTTCCCCCATCACGACCAAATCCCGCACTTACAATACTGGCTTAACAAGTATCAGGCCTGATTTATGATTGGATACAGGACTTCCTTGCAGGTATAACTCAACTTGACAACCGATGTAGGGACTGGTAGTTGACTCTGGACACAAATTATTGCAGCACATTGTGCATAAATAGGTGAAGAGATCCACTACTGTTTGATTACACTACTGGCAACAAATCACTGAAAACAGCAATTACCGTACAATACCTTTGAATGAACTATCAGAGTGACCTAAAGTACAATGACCGCACAAGCCAGGTTGAGATTCATTGGGAGAATCTTAAAGACATGAAATCCATCTGTGAAATAAATGGCTTACAAAACATTCATTCAAATGGTTCTTGAGTATTCTTCGTCAATCTCGGGTCCCTACCAAGAAGGATTAATAGAAGAGATAGATAAGATCAGTAGGATTAATAGAAGAGATAGAAAAGATCTGCAAAGAACAGTGTGATTCGTCATGTGGTCATGTTCTCAGCATGAGAGCATTACAAAGATACTCAACATACTATCAGATATGAACTGCGCATCATGAAGAGATGTACTATTTGAATTTTGAGAGCATATGTTCCAAAATAGTCAGGCAACATATTAGCTCCCTCCTCCATACTTCTCACGAAATGATGAACATGAGAGAATCAGAGAAATTGGAGGTCATGTGGGAATTAACAGACAATCATTCTTCTCAGACATCATTTTAGAATGTAACAGGTACGGGGAGAAAAGGTATTGGATCAGAAGTACCCTCTGCCACATACTATAAGGTGGATGGAGGAGTAGGGATGTAAATGTTGTTGTCCCCCAATTACATTTGTCTTCCTGAAACATTTACATGTTTTTAGGTGCTTGATAATGGCATAATGCTAAAACTGCAACAGCAAAAATAAAAAGAAATACTACATCCTTACAAAAATTTAACACGGCTGTGCACCCATTTTTCAGGGAGTTGAGTAACACAAAATCATGAACACAGAAGTGTTGTTAACACAATGTTCTTTTCTCCGTAATTATCTTCTTTCCAAACATTAAGAGGTTCAGACATCATCCTAACTGCACTTTTATTATTCAAGCTCACAAAACATTTTACATAGATGTTGCACAGTAAACAGAATCATAAATAAATATATGATATGCTTTTGGAGAAAAATCTTGTTCCATTATGGTAATTCAACAAATAGTAAATAACATTTCTAGTCAATATTGGATGAACATCAGAGAAAAACTAAAAGGTAAAATAACTACTTAAGGATCAAACAAATATTAAAACAATTAAACTTACGAGATCACTCCAACTACTGAAAGGGCGCTGCTCAATAATTGCCTCTGCCTTCTTCTGCGAACAGTATGACATAGCTTTCAGTTCAGGAATTGTTGCCGTTGACAAAAACTCCAGGACTTTCTTCTTGTCATGGTTACTCACATCAGTTGTTTCAGTTTCAGAATCATCACTGTCAATGAGAATGTGTAAAACTATTAGTGGAAGCAAGTGATTTTCATTAACATTGCACCTAACCCAACATCCTTAATTGCCAGAGCAGCTTTAAGACATAAATACTGTGTTGTAACAATATCATTGACTAACCTAGTCAGTGGAATTTTAGTAAGACTTAACAGAAGTGATAACTGGTTTAGCAGTGACCATAACACAGTTTCACTTTATTGCCCGCACCTTAAACAGCAGATTTTTAAGTGAAAATGAATGCACTCAGCACAAAGCAACCCATGCGACAAAGCACTTGCAACGCGTACGGTGGTGCCCTCAATTACAGTGCTTGGCCTGTATTCAGAAACCCTCACAGACCAATTCACTTCACTTCATACTGTCCAGCATCAGTGCGACATTTGATATAGACAAGGTGTGCCATGGTCTTGGATTTTGCCAGACTGACTGGGAGATTGTGTATTCTGCATATGACAAATAGGCTGTGAATTTCTAGATTCCCTGGTTAAACTAGCTTCTTCTATTTTGGCTCTACTGAACTTTGCTTCCACTCAGATAGGTTACGATCTTACTGGACTGTGTTCCAGTTGTAAATAAACCAGAATAAACACCAAGTAGTGTAAATACTTCAGAACTGATCAGTCTCATATTTCTAATAAGTATATTAAAGAATTCATTGCTTCAGCCTTCTACTCAATATTCCAAAACACTATGTGAATAATACATGTTTCAATGTTACTAAGACACTGCTCTCAGTTCTTTTCTGGTGGTTTTCTGCAGCTAGCAGAATCTCTCTCTCTCTCTCTCCCTTCCAGTATTAATTCTGATAGTAATGTTGTATCAAGCAATCCATTCCTGTGGCACAAATGAGAAAACTTAACACACAAACATTCAAATTAAATAACCTTAAAATGCCACTTAAAATAAATAAATAAATAAATAAAATGCTGGAAAAAATTAACCTTCCTACATCCATGAATTTTTTTTCCCTACTGAGAACCATGGGTTCACAAAGACTCCAAGTAATTTACACAGGCAGTATTTTAACAAACTAACATATGAACAGCTGTTCAGCTTAACAGTCATCATAAATGTTAGATTCAAGAAACAAAAGTAAATTTAGACTGGGGTCATACTGGGATACTCAGTATGAAGAAGCATGAATTAATTTTAATGTGTTGTACATATAAAACTGAACAAATCATCATTGGATGACCACAGTGGCACTAGAAGTGTTAAACTGTAGGAAATTACTCATCTAGAACAACAATATGTACAGGAAAGATTGCTACTCACCACTGAGTCACAGCTTGGCACAATGAAAAAGTGCTAGAGAGAAAGACTGTCTCAAGGCTAGCGTTGTCTTTTTCACTGTGACTCAAAGCAAGCTGCAATCTGTCTTTTCTGTACTTCTGTTATTCCATCCTAGACTTTCCTTTGTTTGACTCATCCAGGGAACCATTACAATACACAGTAGACACCAGAACAGTACAAACATCTTACCTATCAAATAACCTTCTCTTGAATGGCTGGGCATCATCATCATCAACATCAGATGTCCTGTCTTCAATATCCCTATAGTTTTTCTTTGCTGAGAATGAAAATAACCATTCAATATGTTAATAATCAAAACATGTAAATAAGTCCTCTTTAATAAACTAGTTTCATCATTTTATTTGTTTATTTATTTCATGTTCCTTAGATACAGGTACTGAGTAAATTGCAAGGATACAGAATGTGTCAGATTGTATATGTTTCAAATATCCCTTGCATAAATACTATAACAGATACAATATAAAAAAGGTGTCAAATAAGGAACATATATCCGGTTACCAGAATATTGTGGTACACTGAGGCAGGATCAGATATAGGCTAATTTACATAAATGCAATAAAAGGTACAATGGAGATATCACATAAAAAAGATATATCCAATCAACAGAATACTGAGTTACGCTTAGGATAGGTCTGTAACATACAGAGGAAGCAAAAATAAGCTGAATAACACAATAAATACAAACATGAATGCAGAAAACCAAATGATACCGAGATTAAAAGTATTTGAAAAATAGTTATAAATTTAGTGGTGGTATTCATTTTCTCTCATAAATTCATCGACCGTATAAAAAAATTTCTCCATTAGGTACTCTTTCAGGAATCGCCTTAATTTTGGTAATTATTTGTGCAGACATTTGATATGTGGTGGGAGTGCATTAACAGCTTAATACCAGAGTAATAAGCTCTTTTTTGCACCAGATTTAGACTTTTCAATTCAATGTGTAGACTTTTTTTCATTCTTGTGTTGTAGTCATGATATTCACTGTTGTATTTGTATACAGCAAAGTTTTACAGTCATGGCCGGCAAGAAAAAAATATACTGTGAGGAGGTGGTGAGGATCCCCATCTTTCGAAACAAGTTTCTGCAAGAGTGCCTATGGTGGACACCACTTATTGTTCTGGTGCCTCTTTTTTTTTTGTTTGTTTCATATTTCCGATACCCGAGCTACGGAGATTCTTCCTTTGAATTACGGATGTCGTATTATTATTATTTTTTTTTTTTTTTTTTGCAAAGTAGGAAGCCTTAATGGCATCCACTTCACACACAGACATAATAACTCATATTGTATATATTGCTGAGCTAAATCTTTTATAGAGATGAAGATGAAGGATGTGGGTAGACCAATTACATTTGCTGTCTATGTATGCACCCAGGAATTTTGTATCCTCAAGTTTTTGCGTTGCTTGACCTCTACACTTTATGTTAATTTTGTCAAGATTTCTTTGTGGCATATGGACCCTAATGGGTTTATCTGTGTGGAGTGAGAGACCATTTGCAGAAAACCAATTTAAAACTTCAGAAAAAACTTTGTTTGTAGTTTGGTCAACATTGTTGTCAGACAATTCATCAATGAGAACTTATGTATCATCTGCAAAACAGAGTAAAATTACTCTTTGTACTGGAACAAAGAGGAAAGTCATTACTGAAAGTAAGAAATAGCAACGGACCTAAAATTGAGACTCGGAGCACACCACAACTTACGGTACCCAATTCCGATGCAAAAGGTTCTCTTGAAGAGCCATTCAGCATTATGGTTCGCTTTCAGTCCTTTAGCTATGACTGAAGCCGCAAACCAACAGTATCACCTAGACCATAATATTCTGCCTTTTTCAAGGAATTTGGTGGCTTACGCATTCGAAGGCTTTCAACCAAAAAATACCTAGTGGAGACATTATTATGTTAACAGCCCACAAAACTTGATTACTAAAGGAGAATTGATCAGTACAAAAGCCAGCACAAAACTCATATTCGGGATATTGTGGAGATTAAGACGGCTGATGATCAATTTGCGCACAAGTTTTTCAAGAATTTTTGGAAATATAGTTAACAGGGAAAATGGGCAGTAGTTAGTGACTGTTTTTGTCATCTTTTTTAAAGAGAGGTATCCTGACAGCCACTTTTAGTCTATCAGGGGCAATTCCTTCTTGCAAAGATGGATTGAGTATGTTGCATAAGACTGGATTTATATATTTATAACAATATCCTCCCCCGCTCTCCGAACCGTGGATCTTGCCGTTTGTGGGGAGGCTTGCGTGCCTCAGCGATACAGATAGCCGTACCGTAGGTGCAACCACAACAGAGGGGTATCTGTTGAGAGGCCAGACAAACATGTAGTTCCTGAAGAGGGCAGCAGCCTTTTCAGTAGTTCCAGGGGCAACAGTCTGGACGATTGACTGATCTGCCCTTGTAACACTAGCCAAAACAGCCTTGCTGTGCTGGTACTGGGAACGGCTGAAAGCAAGGGAAAACTACAGCCATAATTTTTCCCAAGGGCATGCAGTTTTACTGTATGGTTAAATGATGATGGCATCCCCTTGGGTAAAATAGTCCCCCATTCGGATCTCCAGGCGGGGACTACTCAGGAGGACGTTGTTATGAGGAGAAAGAAACCTGGTGTTCTACGGATCGGAGCGTGGAATGTCAGATCCCTTAACAGAGCAGGTAGGTTAGAAAATTTAAAAAAGGAAATAGATGGGTTAAAGTTACATATAGTGGGAATTAGTGAAGTTTGGTGGCAGGAGGAACAAGCCTTCTGGTCACGTGAATACAGGGTTATAAATACAAAATCAAATTGGGGTAGTGCAGGAGTAGGTTTAATAATGAATTTAAAAAATAGGAATGCGAGGAAACTACTACAAACAGCATAGTAAACGCATTATAAAAGGCCAAGTTCGATACAAAGCCCACACCTACCAAAGTAGTACAAGTTTATATGCCAACTAGCACCACAGATGATGAAATGTATGATGAGATAAAACAAATTATTCAAATAGTGAAGAGAGACGAAAATTTAATAGTCATGGGTGACTGGAATTCGATAGTAGGAAAAGGAAGAGAAGGAAACGTAGTAGGTGAATATGGAATGGGGGTAAGAAATGAAAGAGGAAGCCGCCTGGTAGAATTTGGCACAGAGCATAACTTAATCATAGCTAATACTTGGTTCAAGAATCATGAAAGAATGTTGTATACATGTAACAAGCCTGGAGATACTGGAAGGTTTCAGATAGATTATATAACGGTAAGACAGAGATTTAGGAACCAGATTTTGAATTGTAAGACATTTCCAGGGGCAAATGTGGACTCTGACCACAATCCACTGGTTATGAAATGTAGATTAAAATTGAAGAAACTGCAAAAATGTGGGAATTTAAAGAGATGTGACCTGGATAAACTGACAGAACCAGAGGTTGTACAGAGTTTCAGGGAGAGCATTAAGGAACAATTGACAAGAATGGGGGAAAGAAATACAGTAGAAGAAGAATGGGTAGCTTTGCGAGATGAAATAGTGAAGGCAGCAGAAGATCAAGTAGGTAAAAAGACGAGGGCTAATAGAAATCCTTGGGTAACAGAAGAGATATTGAATTTAATAGATGAAAGGAGAAAATACAAAAATGCAGCAAATGAAGCAGGCAAAAAGGAATACAAACATCTCAAAAATGAGACTGATAGGAAGTGCAAAATAGCTAAGCAAGGATGGCTAGAGGATAAATGTAAGGATGTAGAGGCGTGTATCACTAGGGGTAAGATAGATACTACCTACAGGAAAATTTGAGAGACTTTTGGAGAAAAGAGAACCATTTGCATGAATATCAAGAGCTCAAATGGAAACCCAGTTCTAAGCAAAGAAGAGAAAGCAGAAAGGCGGAAGGAGTACATAGAGGGTCTATACAAGGGCGAAGTTCTTGAGGACAATATTATGGAAATGGAAGACTATGTAAATGAAGATGGAATGGGAGATATGCTACTACGTGAAGAGTTTGACAGAGCACTGAAAGACCTAAGTCGAAACAGGGCACCAGGAGTAGACAACATTCCATTAGAACTACTGACAGCCTTGGGAGAGCCAGTCCTGACAAAACTCTACCATCTGGTGAGCAAGATGTATGAGACAGGCAAAATACCCCCACAGACTTCAAGAAGAATATAATAATAATAATTCCAATTCCAAAGAAAGCAGGTGTTGACAGATGTGAAAATTACCGAACTATCAGTTTAATAAGCCACTGCTGCAAAATACTAACACGAATTCTTTACAGACGAATGGAAAAACTGGTGGAAGCTGACCTCGGGGATGATCAGTTTGGATTCCATAGAAATGTTGGAAAACATGAGGAAATACTGACCCTATGACGCATCTTAGAAAATACATTAAGGAAAGGCAAGCCTTCGTTTCTAGCATTTGTAGACTTAGAGAAAGCTTTTGACAATGTTGACTGGAATACTCTCTTTCATATTCTGAAGGTGGCAGGGGTAAAATACACGGAGCAAAATGCTATTTACAATTTGAACAAAAACCAGAAGGCAGTTATATAAGAGTCGAGGGGCATGAAAGGGAAGCAGTGGTTGGGAAGGGAGCGAGACAGGGTTGTAGCCTTTCCCTGATGTTATTCAATCTGTATATTGAGCAAACAGTAGGAAACAAAAGAGAAATTCGGAGTAGGAATTAAAATCCATGGAGAAGAAATGAAAACTTTGAGGTTCGCCGATGACACTGTTATTCTGTCAGAGACAGCAAAGGACTTGGAAGAGCAGCTGAACGGAATGGACACGTCTTGAAAGGAGGATATAAGATGAACATCAACAAAAGCAAAATGAGGATAATGGTATGTAGTCAAATTAAATCGGGTGATGCTGCGAGAATCAGATTACGAAATGAGACGCTTAAAGTAGTAAATGAGTTTTGCTATTTGGGTAGCAAAATCACTAATGATGGTTGAAGTAGAGAGGATATAAAATGTAGACTGGCAATGGCAAGGAAAGCGTTTCTGAAGAAGAGAAATCTGTTAACATCGAGTATAGATTTAAGTGTCAGGAAGTCGTTTCTGAAAGTATTTGTATGGAGTGTAGCCATGTATGGAAGTGAAACATGGATGATAAATAGTTTGGACAAGAAGAGACTAGAAGCTTTCGAAATGTGGTGCTACAGAAGAATGCTGAAGATTAGATGGGTAGATCACATAAATAATGAGGAGGTATTGAATATAATAGGAGAGAAGAGAAATTTGTGGCACAACTTGACTAGAAGAAGGGATCGGTTGGTAGGACATATTCTGAGGCATCAAAGGATCACCAATTTAGTATTGGAGGGCAGCGAATAGGGCAAAAAGTGTAGAGGGAGACCAAGAGATGAATACACTAAACAGATTTAGAAGGATGTTGGTTGCAGTAGGTACTGGGAGATGAAGCAGCTTCCACAGGATAGAGTAGCATGGGAAGCTGCATCAAACCGGTCTCTGGACTGAAGACCACAACAACAAAAACAACAACAACATTTCAGTATTTTACTAGAAATATTGTCTGCACCAACAGACTTTTTATTTTTTAATGAATTGATTATTCTTTCAATATCAATTAATGTGCCTATTTTTTAATGAACTGCTTATTCTTTCAATTTCATTTAATGTACTAAAGACAAGGATGTCTATGGAGTCCTGTCGCAGATAGCTTTCTGTAGAAGAGCTATTGCTTCGTCCACAGATCCTTTACAAACTACCTTCTCTTCTGTTGACAGAAAATGTTTGCTCAATATTTCTGCAACTATTTCAGGTTTCTTTATAATATTGCCACCTTGTTTGGTTTTAATTTCTATCTGTGTCCTGTCCCCTGCTTCCTGCCATTTTCTTTCTTTTCACATTCCAAATTGTTTTTTAGTTTGTTTTCTGATGTCTCCATTTAAGTTATTATACACATACTCTCAGATTTATTTATAACCTTCTTTAGAATCCTACAGTAAACTATTGTAATGTTGCTGTTTCTTTGAGTCATTACAGGTTCTGATAGAACTATATACCATCCTTTTTTTCTGCAGGATGTTTTTATTCATGCAGTAAGCCACTTTTCTTGTCAGTGGTTACATGGTTGTTTGTAATTATTTTTTGGGGAAGCAAGCTTCAGAGTGAGATCTAAGTTCACTTACAAACATATTCTTTTTATTCTCAACTGTTACACTGAAAAATGGACTCCAATCTATCCCCTGGAGCCTGCAGTTGAAATTTTTAAGGGACTCATCATTTATTATCCTAAAAGATTTCCAAGAACGGTCAGACTTGTTGAACAAATTGATGTCGTGAAGATAAGCAACTCACCATCATGGTCAGAAAGGCCATTAACAATAGCATGTACACTGGTTTTGTTGACTCTTGACTTATCTACAAATCTATTGTCAATCAGAATTTGAAAGCTATTAGCAATGCTAGTCGAAAAATCTACTACTGTGATCAGGTTAAAAGACTCTACTAGATGCTCTAAATCTACTTTAGTGTTGCTCTCATTTACAAAATTGATATTTAATTTGCATACAATTATTAAATTTTTGGATTTTGAACACAGGGGGAATAAGAGAGACTCCAGCTGCCACAGGAACATATTCATCTTCCCTGTAGGAGCTTCGTAAAGTGCTAACGCTACAACTGGCAAGATGTGCAGTAGGCCCCATCTCTACTGCATATATTTCAATATCTCATTCTATACAGTGACTCTTTAACTCTAATGCTTTGTAAGATATGTTATTTTTTATGACCTAATTTACATCACCATCTTTTTCCAATATAGATCTAGAGTAATGTGTTGATAGACAGTAACCACTCAACTGCAACATTTCAATGTCTTTCAGATAATGTTCACTAAAATATAATATATTAGCATCTTTTATTCCTTTTGGATCCTCTAAAAGAATAAAAATTTCACTTGCTGAAACTGCATACTTTCACACAAAAAAGTATCTAAGGGCTTTGAAATAACTATTTCTTCTCTCTTGCTCATGTTACTTTCATCACTGTTGGCGGCATGACATATAGGAAGCTGACAGACAGTTTTATTTCTTGAAAGTTGATCTTTAATTATTTCACTGATGTGATCATACACAAACAGTTTCCCTTCATAGTTCAAGTGCATTCCATGTTTGGTGTACAGGTTTCAATGCAGCTTACTTATTTCTAGTACTTCGCATTTATTGCATGCTGAACATAGTTTCTTTATTTTAATATGTCTTCGGGATTTCTTTGTTTACACATGAAATGTAAATCAAATCATGCCTTTGAGGCATTGTGGCAACTACTGTGTTTCTAGATTTATTCACATCTAAAAATTTATGGAAGTTTTCACACAAACATCTGCTTCATTGTCAGCTACATCATTTGATCCCATTATGCAAACAATAGTCACTATGTTGTGTAATTTTCGTCTGAAAATCAGCATCTACAATATGTCAGGTTCCTACCCCACGTTTCACTAGAACAGTCACTGTTATGTCATGATTTTTCTCTTGTAAAATATTAGATAGCTTTTTGCCGTGGCTGTTTATTAGTAAAACTACACCACCCTTTCTTCTTTTCTTGATGATCCAATGTTTCTTGTTGACATTATTTCCAAAAAGTTCATTTGTTCTCAAATCATTGGTATTTTCAAGATCATGACCTTTTGTAGTACAGTCGCTATCACAGTCACTTTGCGGAACATAATATTTGCTATTTTGGAAGACTGCAATTGTTGATGCAGATTTTGTTGATCTTTTTGTGGATAAAGAATTACCTTAACGAACACTTTTGTCTACTCAGACAATTATTATTTGTTAACCACTGATCTGAATATTAAAATAACATGTGTTTGCATAAAATATAGAATATACATTTTTATAGTGGCAGCCTTGGATTTTCATTTTCCCCACAGGAAAAAAAGTTATTTTCCTATTCTTCTTTCTTGCATTCTGTTCAGGTGCAACAGCCACCTTTATTTTCGTAGCTCATATCCGCTATTTTAAAAATATTAACTTCTCTCTGCACATAATTATTTTTAAAACTATTCAGTCCCTTGTAGCCCTTCACAGATTTCAAGAACTTTATTTCTGATTTCTGTATCTTCCTATGATGTTTAGTACTTATTGTCGTTGTCTCTGAGCTGTAAAGCAAATTTGGCACAACCATCACTCTGTAAAATTCTACTTGTGTCTCTTTTCTCATTTTTTTACATAATATTATTCAGATTGTTCCACATATGGGCTGGTGTTTATTCACACAAGATATTGGAAGTGAGACACTTATTCAATAAGTCCATAGCCTAGTGGCAATTTTGTCCAGACTGGATATTTGCTTCTAACAAACATTGTCTTAATATTTTGTGTAGAGGTTGTCAAGTTACACCTCGTGCAGATCTGATGAAGGCAATAGCCATCTCTCCTCAGTTTGTTGAATAACAACTTGCCTATCAGTAAACAATGTTTTACTTAGGTGCATTCTTATTCCAATGTAAGGGATGCTCTACATCACTGATATACTCCTTGGTTGATACACATTTCTTTAGAAGTACATTTTCTTTTTTTTTTCAGTATTTGTGTATCAGAGTGTAAGATTTTTATGACATCCACATGATGGAGAAGGTAAGTTTGTCTAATCGTAGAGGAGGAGGAGATTCATGTTTAATGTCTGTCGATTATGAGGTCATCAGAGACAGAGCATAAGCTCATATTAGGGAAGAATGGGGAAGGAAATCAGTTGTGCCCTTTTAAAGGAACCATCCTGGCATTTGCCTGAAGTGATTTAGAGAAATCAGGGAAAACCTAAATCAAGATGGCTGGACATGGGTTTGAACTGTTGTCCTCCTGAATGCGAGTCCAGTGTGCTAAGCAATGTGTCACCTCGCTCTGTAAACGATTAGGATCTTTTGACTCTGTCAAAGGCCTTTTTGTACAAGGGGCATTCAAAAAGAAATTAGCCGCAGTCTGGAATGTGCAAACCAGTGACAGGAGGGTAATATCGTGGAATGTGTAACGAGGTGTAGTTCCGACCAGAGCGTGAAAGTTCACAGCCCATCGCTAGAGGGCAGGTATACACGTCACGTAACTATACAGAGCTAGCAGCAGCATCCATCAATCTTCCAACACCGCCAGTCGCATTGGAAACAGTGACATGGAGGCGTCAAAAGAAGAGCAAAGAGGTGTTGTTCGTTTTCTGACAGCAAAAGGAGTAAGAGGAACGGACATTCATCGATGAATGTCACTAGTGTACGGCGAACACTGCATGTCCCTTGCCAGGGTCAAGGCATGGCACAAACGCTTCAGGGAAGGACGAGTGTTGTCAGCCGATGATGCATGGTCTGGAGCACCACAATGCATTACCAATGACATCATCCAGCTGGTGGATGCACTGATTACCCAGGACTGCCAAGTGACAGTGAAAGCCATAGCTGCCGTGGTCAGATTGAGTGTCGGAAGTGTTCACACCATCATGAAGGAATGACTGCATATGCGCGAAGTGTGTGCCCAATAAGTGCCTCACAGTCTTCAACTAAACCATGAAATGTGTCAAATGGCCCACTGTCCTGCTCATCTGCAGCGTTATGCTTGGGAAGGGAATGCTTTCCTGGCACGAGTGGCGGCTGGAGATGAATCATGGTGTCATCAGTTCAAGCCAGAATCAAAACGACAAATTCTCCAGTGGAAGCATCCAGGGTCACCACCACCAAAAAGAGCCAAGGCCATCCACACGAGTGCAGGAAAGGTTATGCTGACGTCCTTCTTTAACCAAGATGGCCCCCTTCTGCTCCACTTCCTGCAGCACAGGACAACAGTGAATGCCCAGCATTTCTTGCCAACCTTGACCACTCTTCACTAAGTGATCAAATCAAAATGACCATGCAATCTCACCTGTGGGATCATTTTGCTCCACGACAATGCAAAGCCTCATACGGCCAACACAGTCGCGGCACTCGTGCAGAAATTCAATTGGGAGGTTCTCAGCCACCCTCCATACAATCCCGACATCTCTCCCTGTGATTACACCATTTTTGGTCCCCTTAAAAAGGTTCTGAGGGGCGATTCATCTCGGACGATGACGTCCAGCTGTACACGCAGAACTGGTTGACATCGCAGCGCCAGGAATTTTATTAGACAGCTATTCACCACCTTGTCTCACAGTGGGACAAGTGTCTCAACAGCCAGGGTCAATACTTCTAACATACAGGTACTGGTTTCTATAATTATCCCTCTGGCTCATTTCTTTTTGAACGCCCCTTATAATTGACAAGTATGACGTGAGCCTCTAAGTCAATTTCTTGTCTTCTTGGAATCAGCATTTTAAAAGAAAATGTGTTGTCTATACATTACTGATTGTTTCTAAACTCAGCTTGTTCTTCAAGCAGTAACGTGTCTGGTTCCGAATTTAATATCCCATTAATTATTTTTCCCATATAATTTATATGTGGTGTTTCATAAACTTAAGCCATACTTCTATCATCTTTTCTAAATATAGACAACACCAGACCTTTTCTTCAGCCATCAAGAAATATGTAGATGGCCAGGACTTGTTGATTAGGTGGAACAGTCTTTGTTTAAAGGGATTACTGGCACATTTTAGTAATTATGAATTCACTTCATCTAAAACATGTGCTTTTTAGTTTCTCAGTACCACAAGGCTTTTGATTTTTCATAGTCTTATGTGCATTTTGTAGTTTCAGTACATAACATTAAAAGTGAAAAATGAAAGCTCTCCTGAGCTTTAGTATAAGAAAGGCAAGGACATATAAATTAAACTATTTTCTTCACACCAGTTATCAAAACATATCTGTATTAATCAAAGCTGTTAACAATCTCAAACATGTCTACACACACACACACACACACATACACACACAGGTGAAGTGCCCATTTTAACACTGCTGTATTACAACATGTTTGAAACTGCTGACTTTGATATGACACTTTTGAAAATTAAACAGGCAAAAAAACCCACCAACAAAAAGGGAGCCTACATCTACTCACAAATATTTCTCAGAATTCAGTCCTTGGAATCTTAATATTTTCTTCTTCCATATAAATTATATATCAGTTGTCTTAATTTTCCTTTTTTGACTATTACTCGCATTCTGATGATATCAACATGCACCCGAAGGCCAGTAGTCACTTCTTCCAGCTACGGCATTTGTTTAGTATTAAGTCAGGCATGGGTCTAGGCCTCAAACGGAACCTAAAGAAGTTGCAACTGATCCTCATATTGTACATCAAGCCTGCCAGTAATCCCTTTCATGAAGTAGTTTCTCGCGTACTCCACGATATCTGTTAAGTTAGCAAAAGAACATACTAGATCTCTGTGTGATCCTGAATGAGCATCTAAACTGGGCCAAACACAATGTCCAGCATGCAAAGAACCTTTCACTTCTGTCACTTATCAGATAGATAAAAAAATCTACTTACCAAGTGACGGAATGGGAAAACACACGTAAAGGGTCAAAAATGTACAAGTTATTTGACCCAGTAGCTCTCTCTTTTGGCAGAAAGGTTGAAGGGGAAGAAAGAAGGACGAAGGAAAAGGACTGACGAGATTTAGGAAATTGGGAAAGTTCAGAAATGTCTCCCAGAAACCATGGATCAAGGGAGGTGGCATGAGAATGAAAGACTCGTTGTTAGGGACTGTACTGGACAAGATCTGAAAACCTGAGATCTTAAAGGCGGAAGGCATATTAATAAGCAAGGCAGCGCTAACTGACAAAAATTTCGTGCTAGAGTTATAAGAGTAGAAAGCTAAGTGCCTTATATGTGGTAGAGGTGGGGGCAGGGAAAAATAGACAAGTCAGAAAATAAAATATATACAAATCTAAAATGGAGAGAAGAAAGGAATAGTTAGTGAGAACAAAATATTGAGTACAATCTTTAATGCTCTACCACCTTCCCCTTCATGTTGATGTTTGTGTCCCCTTATCCTCACAACATGGAGATCTATTTGTACCTGGAATCTGAGTGACCTAGCTCCTAGTTCGCAAGCTAATGCAATCCATTCTTCCATTCTCCCTAAGGAAACGCAAGTTCCAAATGCTATGTATAGTTGGGTGTGCCACATGGTCGTGCCCTATGGTAGCTGGCTCCAAGATTGTACAGAATAAGGCACACACAAGGCACAATATCAGCAATTTTGGTCACACCCACATCTTCAAAGGTGTACCACGGAAATTCATCATCAGCCCCACCACCACTACCACCAGAGAAACTGCTGCGAGCAAACAAACCATTGATGAGAGAGATTACCGTTGACTACTGCAGATTGTAACAGCAGATAGATGAGCATTAGCAGACAAACACTTGCCAGTAGAATGCTGGACAATAACTGCTGAGTAAATAAACCATCCAGAACTACTCCTTACAATAGATACATGTCACAAGGTACTAATTAGCATGAGTGCATAAACAGTGCTACTGAATGCTCAGAGCATGGGAAATGTTTGCCTACTAGGCTGATTAACTGCAGTGTGGATTGGCACAAACCTATGATAGGGCACGAGGAGATTAAGAACCAAATGAGGCAATGTGTTCTACTGGCAACAAGGCTCTTTTCAGGTAGATGTGGTAGTCTCACAAGTGAGTGAATGTCTATGTAGAATAAAATGGGCCTCATCTTATGTCTACCATGTTTTGCAGGTTACTACTGCACAATCATGAGCATCCATTTGTTCACTTACAGCACCCAAAAAGTAATATACTTTCAACAGTCTATACACCAATCCACTGCTTTCAAATTGTGTCAGAATGACTGACGGAAAATTATAGACATGAGAGTATTCATCTGGCTCACAAGGACATATAAACTCAATCTTACTGAATACGTCTCTCAGTGAAATGTGCACACCTTAGGCCCAGGCCTCAATGAACTGGGCATTCTTGGATGACAATGTAACCCCAATATCTTATGATGTCCATGCCATGATGCACCACCACCGTCATCAAAGTGAACAGATGGCAACACAATACTAGGTAGATGTGCCTAATTCAATTGCTTGTACATGTGTGATTAACATTACCTTAATATTTATGCTCCCAATCATAAAATCATCTGTATCTGCATTACTACTGTAATAGTGTTTCCTATGACAGTGTAATTTTATTTGCAAGATAAATTCTAAAAATATGTCTGGTTAGATGTAAGAGACGGCCTGGAGGTCTTAACCAGCTGAACTAATGCATTACAGAGAGAGACGGAAACAACAAATATGAATAAATAATAAATTCCATATTTATGCATGTTCAGATGAAATTATGTAACTAAGGCCATACATAAACCTTAGGAAATAATAAGAAAAATATTATTTCCATTTTATAATACAGCCTCAGAATCACTGATATGTTCACTGTGGTATTCATTCATATTATTGAACTAATTAAAAGCAAAAGAGAAAGAAAAACAGAAATAAATATGAACCTTTCTTAACTTTCTTGTGCTGCAGTTCATCATCATTTTTTCTTTTAGCTGTATCAGAAAACTTCTCTTCACAGAGTCTGGCCATTGCTTGCTCCACATTCCAGTTGCTGCGTGCAAGGGCATCTTGTAATTCCTGTAGAGAAGTGATCACAATTCACATTTTTTGATGTGTTACCAAATACCAATGGATTGCATACATATTGCCCAACCTCAGAATGTTTGGAAATTAATTTTTAAGCAACCAATTATAATAAAATTCTTTGTGGAGTTAATAAGTAACTCAAAGAAAAATTGACATCTGGAAAAAAAACATGCAAAGTACAAAATAAGGCCTTCAAAGGTCTTGATTTAGAGCTACGTTAATTCAAATACAAGAGTTGTATGTAAAGCGGAGATTGACACGCTGGAGAACATGGAAAAATTCTGAATTCAGAAAAAAAACAGCTACTTGTAATACGTCGTCTTTATTTCATACCAACGAAGACAGAATGTCATCTTTTCAGTGTAACCGTAAATTTGCTGCATTTGAGCATATGTAGCACACAAATACTCAAATGTTGCTGCTGCTATCACAACAAAGGATTAATTGATGATGATGGATTACACCTGAATCAGAATAACAATATGACTGACAGCTAACTGTATACAAGACACCTACCATAGGAAAACTCAATCAGAGAATGAGATTGGTCATGTCTTATATTCTCAATCATTTTTTTCATGTGGGGTACCACAGTTTTATATTTGTTGAAAGTCACTGTAATGGTTCAACCTCGGTTTGCATTACTGGCCAATTTTGCCCTTACAAACCATTCTCAGGTGCTACAGGTGTATCAAGTCAGATATATACGACATGTTCACACCTATAATAACCATCAACTGGGGTGATTTGGACACTGGGGGGGTGGGGGGAGGAGGGTTTCAGACAGTATGGTTTATTTTCTCTTCCCTGCTGCAGCAATGAATTGGCGTTCATTTTCACTTCTACACACCAGTTATTTTGAGTTATTTACCGTTTTATGTTCCACAACTTTTCTTTTGGTTCGATTGTTTACCTAGGTAAATATCTGGTGGAGAGTCTCACTGCTGAAAGTGGAAACTACCTATTGTTGCAACTGGTGAGATAGTATTATAACTGCAATGGTCAACAAGCCCTGTAGCGTATGGCATTTAGACAATTCCTGTAGAAGTTTGTCCAGTTTTTCGTGTACAGTTATAACATGACGAGAGTTTTTATAAAATTGTGGACTATTTGGGGACAATTCAGATAATGTTGAGAAGGTATTACAGTATGGTAATCGTAGAGAAAAATGTGTGGTTTGTATCGAATATCTAGAAAGATCCTACAAAATAAAGGATGGGTAATAAATCCAAAAACAATTGGGAGTACAACCAGTATGAAACCAGGAATAAGAAGGAACGTCAAGGTATCTTGAGGGCTGTAGATTGGAGATTTCCTTTCACTAAATTGGGTATTAGATATTTAGTGAAAGGCTACCTTGACAAATCTGGCCGAAAAGAAGAAATTTTCTAACAATTTATCAAGAGCAGAATGAGAGGACAAGCAGTAGTAAATAGGAGCAAGAAGAAATGTTGAAGCAAGGTGTCATAATAAAAACTGACCTTTAATACATAAAATTCATTACCGTATTCAACAGACAATAACATGCTTTTTTTTTTTTTAATTGGCTCCAAATTCCAGTGCATCTTATATTCGAAGTTGATATATAAATGTTCAGTGTTTGACTTAAAATACCTGCTAGTCTTAAAGATGGCCACATATTCAATGCCGCGGGAAACCTATCTCTATCTAGCATCACTGGCTTGAATTGGCAGCTGCAGTGCACTGACGCAGCAAACATGATGCGCAGATTCACAAGCTTTCCCTCCCACCCCATCATCACACTGTCAAGCCTATCTTGCATCATGGCGGTCTATGGTGCCAGTGAATTTGAATTGATTTGTTATTGATAACAGTACAATATTTTTGTTAGTAGCTAGTTTTGTAATGGAAAAAAGGTATTCATGTGATGTATGTTAAAAATAGAAAACGATGAAAATGAAGAGGAGGAGGAGGAAAATGAAGGTGTTAAGTCACTAAAATCAAATTGGAAGAACGTAGAATTAAAAAAAAAAAAGTCAATTTTTGTCCGAATTCTTCCCACATACTTTGTAACTTCGGGCAGAGATTTAAAAGCGTGTGTCTGAAATCATCCCAATCAATGGTGTGATATGAGACACATTATTTGTAAGACTGAAATACGTGTGACGCCATGAATTACAATAGTAACGGACATTAACATCGTCAACAATACTGTACAATGATAAGGGATTGATAATTATAGCCTCTCATCAAATTAGTAAGAATGTTGACTGGCATCAACACTTACAACTTAGTGTGTAAACAGTGCAACTTGTGATTTTCTTATCGTCTAGGATACAATCGTTCACACCAAACGTAGGGCAGTGTTGAGTGTCTCCCCTAGGCCCGCTTGCATATTCAGGGTGTATACGCGGACAAGGGAAAAAAATTCCCGGATTTTTCCCAGATTTCTCGGTTAAAAATACATTTTCTCCTGGTGGAAAAAACACTTTTCCCGTGTAGTGGCAGTATACTTTCCATCAAAACTGTAAAAGTTATCAATCCTCTGAATGACTATGGTTTTATACACCGGCGTAGAACTTCTCGGCACTTTAGCATATATAACTCAGAGGGAAAAAACAGACGTTTTGGAAAGATCTTTGATGTGCAGCAACATGTATGCTGTATATTTTCATATTGCGAAAGTATAAATGCAAATTCCACAAAACATCGCATGTTACTTACTGAAGCATTGAAATTGAGATTGCGATGCGCTTTTGTAAGCCAGTCACAGCTCACGCCACGACATCTCGCCAGCCGATGACAGCAGATATTCAGAGTATACGACATGTGATGTAGTCAGCCAATAGCAACATCACTGTTAAGTAGCGCGAACACACAAATAGGAAAAGTTAATGGTTTAAATTAATATATATAGTGTTGCTACAGGAAAAGCAAAGCTTTCACATATGATATTGGTCTCTAAGATTTGTGAGGACGTACAATCACTGGCTCACCTTCTAATAATATTGCTACCCTACCGCAGCGAGAACAATTGTATCTTTTCCATATAAGTTCTCTGAAGTACGAACTCTATGCTACATGCATTGTGTATACACAGCGAGAATAAAAGTATTCATAGTAAGTGACGGGAGTTCAAGTGATTATCGTCGTAATCAGCACGCTCGCTCCCCACTACCTATAGATTAATAAGCTGCAAGAGAAGCTAAGCTTTCACATATAACGCTGATCTTTTTTGTGCGTGTTACACTTCAGATACATCACACAAATGTGCCAGTAAAATGTTTAATAACGACATAAATGTCTGATGATCTGGGTTCGAAATTCTTCTAAATGGCTCGTCCAAAAATGTTGATTTTTAAATCAGAGTCAACCGCTCTGTGATTTCAGAAATTCATCGTATATTCTCGCATATTATTCATCTTGCGTAAAACGAAATTTACTTTGAAAAGTAAAGCTTAGTTTACACAACGACACTAGGTTGTAGACAACTGCGCTACCGGCCACGTTTGCCCAACTCGTTGGTGAAATTAGACCATAGAACTAAACACTTTCAGCATGTTGATACTTTGGCAACCCTAGTTGCATGAGCTTTGAGGTTACGTATGTTCATAGAGCGCGGAAAACAAATATGAAGTGAGGAAGGGAGAATAATGTTCGCTTTTTGGATATCTTTGTATAGGTGTCTGTGGGATTTCAGTGATGTTGATAACAAAAATATAAGCAACATATTGCTGCTCCTGAAACCGTCATGTGTGATCAGAATACAGATGGTTTACAATATCTGAGCTGCAGGGCAAAATTGATTGAAAATGGAGCACATATGCAACTTAATTAAGAGAAATACAATTCTGGCTGTAGAAATGCTCTCGTCTACAAGGCTAAAATCCCATCATACGAGTTGGATGATTCTTTTTTAAGGAACATTGTTGACAGGGTTAGGTTGTTTTGAGGGAGGAGACCAGACAGCGAGGCCATCGGTCTCATCGGATTAGGGAAGGAAGTCGGCCGTGCCCTTTCAAAGGAACCACCCCGGCATTTGCCTGGAGCGATTTAGGGAAATCACAGAAAACCTAAATCAGGATGGCCGGACGCGAGATTGAACCTTCGTCCTCCTGAATGCGAGTCCAATGTACTAACCACTGCGCCACCTTTCTCGGTTTATTGACGGGAGGGAATGCTACACAAGTCAAGAAGCTGCATGCTTTATTCAATATTCAATATTCATCTATTCAAAACGTCGTACCATGCTCCCCATTCACATATGTTTGAATTTAGAAATATTTCCACTACAGATCTATCTTCAAGACAGTAGTTTGCAAACCATTCTGTTCTTAATGTGGCCTGCTTCGAATAATTATTGCTGTTAATGTAAATAATTATTACTGATATGTTAATAATTATTGGTGTTAATGAAAAAGAGTCATCACCAACTAAAACTACATCTTCTAGCATGCTGAGTATTCTCGATTGTAATGCATGCAATGTGATATGTAATTTCAGTTCTGGCGACAGTCCTTCATGCATTACAGTGTCTTTTCCTTATCTCATAATTAACTCTATTTAGAAGAAATGTGAACAGTTCTGGTAACATTCTAAGATAATTAAAAGAACTTCGTGGGTCATCCATTATAAATTATTTCAGCAAGGTTGCTGAGCAACCTAGCTGACGTCTTGTTTCCATCCAGCCACCAATCGAAACATATTTCTTTTTTTTTTTAATGCAGCGATTCCACACAACAAGCTTTTAACTCGATCACAATTCGTGTGACGTGCAGCTGCCAAAAGTTTCATTTCAGACACAACTCAGGAACCCACAAAACGATGAAGCTGAAGGGTATGCTGGTGTCGCCGTGTCTACAGTCATATATAAAACCATTTGCGTGCAACTCATTCCACGCAACGAATGGCGCAACACAATGTCGTCGTGTAAACTATGCTTAATGCTTCTCCAACCACAATTCGCAATATTTTCCCGTGACTCGTTAGAAATATGTTCATTTCAGTAGTTGCCAGAGAGTGCTAGAAAACAGGCATCACCGTGCTTGCGCAGCTACGACGACGCAGGAAGCCCCTATGTTCGTAAGTGTAAACATTATAAGATCTTACATTATGCCATAAAAGAAACAAGACATCAGAGGATACTCCAAGAGCATCAGAATGTCGTGAACCGTACTAAAATGCATAATTCAGCTTATAGTGCACATTCGCATGTTCAGATTCCCAATGAAGTAGGCCTCGACCTGATATTATGCTCTTCAGTGTGGTTTTCAGGATGTAAATTTTCTTGGAGTTCAAATAGCTTTAAGCACTATGGGACTTAACATCTGAGGCCATCAGCCCCCTACACTTGGAAACTATTTAAACCTAACTAACCTAAGGACATCACACACATCCATGCCCAAGGAAAGATTCGAACCTGTGACCGCAGCGGTCGCGTGGTTCCAGACTGAAGCGCCTAGAAAACGCTCGGCCACACCGGCCGGCTTTTCTTGGAGTACCAGTACTGTATTATCTCATGTTTGGTTCTTCACTATGGCATAATGTCATACGTGCTAGAAGATGAAAACGTGCCCTTGAAATACAGCGAACAGTTGAAACTAGCCAACAGCGTGGAATTAAACACTTCCAAATAAATTGTCTGCCTCAGTGGAAAATATTAATAAAACGCAAATTTCTTTAACTAACCAACAAAAATAATTTCATTGTTCTGCTTGGCTGCCAGAAAGGTGGAAGTAAAATAAGATCTGAAACTAATAACATTTTAGCCCTTCCATAATTATGTGAATGTATTTTAATTCTCTTGGTAGCTCCCGGCCACAGAAATCCATTTTGTATTCATTTAACGTGAGAGCAGTAAACGAAGAGGAAACAGCAAAATCACTAAACGTGAACACGGATGACGTGGAGACTACCCACCTCCCCACTAGAACTCAGACTGCTCCGCGCATCTGCCTCGGATCTACAGTATTTCCAACCCCCCCTCACCGAACGTTTCGGATCGGACGCTAAAAATAAAAAAAAAAAATCAACTTTTCGAAAAAACATTAATTTTTTAGCACACATCTTTCTGAACAGTCTGGCACATAAAACATATATGTTCGAGGAAATGTAAGATATGTTATTTGGTGTTCAGTGTGCCAAGTACAGTGCCACACCTCTTCACAGGGCATTCTTCTATCGCACATCACTGCGTTTCGCTCTGTGGAATTCCAAGGTGTATATTTTGTAATGGATACCATCAAACTATAATCACGAAAGTGGAAATTATAATGTCCTGTGGTGCCTCTCCTGCTACCAGTCGGCCGGATTGACATCCCTCCGCTCTTTTTCCAAAACCCTCGCAATTGACACTGGATGGGATTATTTGTAACCGGGAGAACAAGAACTCTTCAGAAAATCTGCACTCTTTACTTCCTATTAGCTAATAACTTGCTGTTTTGTGTGACATAAAATGAAATGTAGGATACATACAACAATAAAGACAAGAGACAAGCAAGACAGTACACATTTCTTTAATCCTTAGGTCCTAGCATTTCTTTTCTCTCTAATCTTGCTGCAGCTTTACATGGCGTGCTTACCTTTCTGCGACAGAATCTATTACCTCATCAACAAACTTCAAAAATTATGCTACACGAAAAATCGAAATGTAATTGTCTAATACTGAAAAAGCTTTACAGTTAGTACCCAAGACTGGTGTGATTTCTCGATCTGATTAGTCTATTTTGTCACTGTCTCTGAGGTATATTAAGGCCAGGTGGACGGCGAGAACCAAGGACATGTTTTTGTACTAGTTCCCACCTGAGGAGTTCTGAGAAACTGATGTCTGGGGGAAGAATCTAGAAGGCGCGTGTTGTGAACCAGGTGCCGAGGTCACGAATGTCACATTCTAGAGCATGTTCTGCAACAGGATATTGCGAGCTGTCAGTATACACTCTCTGCCTATAATTGATTATCTGGAGGTAGTCATGCCGATGAAGAAGGCTGAACAGTGTTTACATAACAGCTGGTATATGACGTGTCGATCAGCAGGTCAGGACGAGATGAACTCATGGTGAGGCTGAACTGCTAAACTTGCTGGAATCTCTTAATACCTTTTACCAATTAAATTCCATATGGTCCTATTCCGAATGCCATGCCCCTTTCCTTGATGTTGATCTCGTCCTCACCAAAGGCCACCTACACACTTCCGTATGCATTAAACATACCAACAAACAACAGTACTTACATTTTGATAGTTGCCATCCTTTCCATGTCAAACATTCCCTCTCATACAGCACTGGAATCCAAGGCAAAGGTATTTGTTCGGATGCAAACTCTTTACAGCAAAACACCGCATTCTCACCTCAGCCTTCACTGCATGTAGTTACTCCACCAGCCTAGTTAAAAAGCAGGTTTCTCAGGCCATCACAGCCAATCCTGGTACTGCTGATCCCTCCAAAAAACAGCCTCGGAGCACACCATTGATGACTCAGTATTATCCTGGTCTGGAATGTGTTAATCAGCTACTTCGACAGGGCCATGACTTCCTAAAATCGTGCTCTGAAATGAGATCCATTCTGTCTGAAATTTTTCCCACCACACCTTGAACAGCTTTCTGTCACCCTCCCAGTCTCCGCAATATTCTTGAGAGACCTTATGCTCCTTCCGCATCCATCTCCCTACCCTATGGCTCCTAATGCACCTTTGTACCACCACCTATAATAACCCTGTAACTGGCAAAACATATACTATCAAAGGGAGAGCCACCTGTGAAACAACACGTTTTCAAATCTCGTCCGATTCAGTCCCCAATAATCAGTCTTTCCTTCTCATCCTGTATGGTAAGCTTACCCGGAGCCATGGTTCGGGTTGACTTTCCCAAAATCTAGCCCTTTTCCTAGACCTCTCCAGTCCTTTTCCTCCACCCTTCTTCCTTCCCCTTCAACCCTTCCACCTGAAGAAGGAGCCACTGGCTCCGAAAGCTTGCCCATTACAACCGTCTTTTATATGAGCGTTCTGCTGCCGCCTCGTGAACAGATTTTTTATGTATTCAGCTAAATAATTCTGTCAATAATTGACTGTTTTCATTGTTATATTTTCATAATATTACTGTTATTTACCCACATGTGCCTTCAAAACAATATTCTCCACACTTTCCTCCCCCTCTGTGTTCCCACCTTTTCCTCCATCACTATGTCCACCTCATCCTTACCATTTTCTCTTTATCACCACCTCCTCCCCCATCTATCTATGCCATTCCCTCTATCCACGTCCTTCCCCACCACTCTCTGTACATCTCCTCCTCCCTATCTCTCTGTTCACATCACCTCACCTCACCTCACCTCACCACTCTCTCTCTTCAACTCCTATGCCTGATCTCTGCCCCCATCTTCTATGCCCCTACTCTTCCTCCACACTCTCAATTTGCTTTCTCCTCTCTCTGTCTACCCTCCTCCTCCCTTCTCTATCCATGCCCTCCTGCCTCCCCCTCTCTCTCTCTGAATATCCCCTCCATGCATGCTCTTACTGTTCCAACACAACATGCCTGTGATGCAGGGCAGCCTATATGCAAGAAGCAGGAAAAAATTATTTTTACCATTATCTCCACTGCTATTGGAGACTGGTTATAAATCCAACAACGCTGATATTCCTGAGGCCTTGTGTTCATGTACCAAATTGGGCTGAAATTAATCCCAGACATACATACCTAAACTCTGCTGTATCTGTTGTACGTCTCCTCCTCTTCTCTCTGGCCCTCACCTCCCTATCTGTTCATCTGCTTCACCCACCCACCTCTCAAGCTCATCTCCTCTTCCCTCCCCTCTTTCTGTCCATCTCCTTCACCCCTCTCTCTGTCCATTTCCTTCTTCCCCTCTCTGTATACCCCATTCTTCCTCCCCCCTCTCCCTACCTTTCCCTTCCTGCCCTCCTCCCTCCTTATCCATTCCCTCCTGCCCCCCCCCCCCTCTGTCTCCATCTCCTCCTCTACCCACCTTACCGTCCCCCAGGTGTACCCATCTGCACATGTAGCCCCTGCGAAAGAGGTTGATAAATCAGGCTGGTACTACTTCAACATGCCTGTAATGCAGCACCGTCTATCTCTCAGGGCCTTGGAGGCACTCTTTTTCCCATGACGAGTAGGCAGCCTTGCAAAGCAGCTGATAAAGCAGGCCAATACAACAACACAGCATGCTTATTGTGTGAGGCAGCCTACAGGTCGAGGGGGGGGGGGGGGGGGGGTGATCAACGTTTCTTGCCCCTGATGTGTAGGCTGCCCTGAAAAGCAGGTAGACAATATTCCCACATAACGCATTTGTCATGCAGGCCAACCAATACAGCAGGGGCTTAAAAAACATGCCTGTCTGTACCTCCACAAATACTGGAGCTAATGTGTTGTAAACCTAGTTATGTTGATCCTCTCAGGGCAAGGAGTTTGTGTGTCAGATTTGGCCCACTGCACTCCAGGGAATTGGACGTAGTTCTTATATATGCACGCACACACACGCGCACACACACACACACACACACGCACACGCACACGCGCACACACACACACACACACACACACACACACACACACTCTCTGTTTTGCATATTACATATATACTAGCCTCTTCCCCATGCACAAATCTCTTAGCCATCTCCTCCTCTACCCTCTCTGCTATCACCTCCTTACCTCCCTAATTAGTCCGTCTCCTCCTCCCACATCTCAGCCCATCTAATCTCTTCTCCCCTCTTGTCTCTCCCCTTCCCCTACCACTATCCATCTCTTCCTCTCCCCTCTCTCTCTTTTTCCCTCTCTGAGCATCTCCTCCACCCCCTCTCTCTATGTCCATTTCCTCCTCTCCCACCATTTCAGTGCATCCACTCCCACTCCTTCTCTACCTACCCATCCCCTCCTGCCCCCTCTCCCCCTAACCATTCCCTTCTCTCTCCATCTCCTCCTCTATTCATCTCAACCTTCCCCCTGCAAAAGATGTCAATAAAGCAGGCTGGTACAACAACAACAACAAAAACAACAACAACAACAACATGCCTGTTCTGCTGGCAGCTTTCAACTCAGGGGCTAGAAAATCGTTTCTTGCCCCTGACTTGTAGGCTGCATTGCAAAGCAGAATGATCAGGCAGGTGATACTCTCCCCACAGAATATTCCTGTCATGCAGAGCAGCCTATATGTCAGGGGGAGGACAAAAGTAAGTCTTTACCTGTATCTATGCTCCTATCTGAACTAGGTGGTTGTAAACCCCCACAGTGCTGATACTCTTGCGGGCTCCTGTTCCTGCGCCAAATTTGGTTGATTTCGATCCGCAGATTTGGGAGGAGATTCCAGATGTACACCCACACATACACTCTGCAGATTTTACACACACACACACTTCAACACAAATATCTCTGGAGCAACAACAGAAGTGAAAAACGACTTTCACAGGTATGAGTGTACAGCACGGGCTCATGTAAGGATATACTATGCGACATTCTAAAATGCATGCATATACTAATTTCAACAGAAACTTTTTTTTAATGGACATCCCATATTTCTTACGCAATCAATAATATGAAAAAATGGTGTTGGCTGTATCACAATATGTCAATTACATCCAGAGAAATTGTAAAGCAAAGTTGACAATTGAAATAAACTAAATGCACTGCTGCTGGATGTTCTGAGATGCAAGTGTGAACTCCATGTTGCCTGTAATTGTGATGTGATTGATTTACTACAAAGCAACAAATGCTGCACTTATTGCTATTTACACTGTTATAACTGAACTGGAAGCAATACAGATGTCCATTGAAACCCAATGAAAAGTGTTTACTCATTTGTGATTTGTTGATCTTTACTACAGTACTAGAATGGGTATAACTGTAACTAAATATTGAGTATGCCAGGGTAAACATAATTAATGACGGACCAAGGATATAACAGAGGAGTAAAGACTATTTGTAGGTACTTTTACATTAATTACATAGTGTACATGACATGTACAGCATGAGTCACTGAACATTTTAATGACTACATTACAACTGAACTTTTGCACAGGCTGAAATGATTACATAAACATACAATAGTATCCTCAAAATGAACATACGTCTTCTCAGATACACACAGAATGTATGCCAGTATGTAATCACATTTCTCTTGGTAGAAACACTACAATGTACATCCGAAGAGATCGCAATTTACATGGCAACACCACTGTGAATGCTTCAGCACTGATGGACTTATACTGCTGTCAGTGTTTCTGGTGTTACTGCAGCACAAGCACCAGTAATAGGGGCTTTCGTGTTGTCCATTGTTGTTGGAATCTGCTTATACACCAGATTTTTCACATGTCTGCAGACAAATAAGTCTATGAAAGTGAGAGCCAGCTGTAAATCTCTAAACAGCACTGCCCCATCCTACCCATCGATTTGGGAATTGTTGGTGTAGTGCATTTCTTGCCTCCTTGGCATTATGCGCAGAGCATCCACCACGTTGGATCACATTATGTGACTCACATGAAGGGATGGGTCTTCCATCAGACCACATAGGATACATCACAAGAACCACATATACTGTTGCCCATTAATAGTGTCATCAATGAAATGTGGACCAATGATGTGTTGTCCTGTAATACCATATCATACACTGACATGCCACTGACATCAGTGTTCTACCTGACAAAACCAATGTGTGTTTTCCAGTGACCAGTAGTGCATATTATGTAAGTTAACATTTACATGGTTTGTAAATTTGACTTCATCAGTAAACAGTATATTATGCATAATGTTATAGCCTTGCTGCATAACCCACTGGCAGTATTCCAGGCAAACACAAGGGGTGATCCCTGTGGTTAATGTGTCGAGGCAGACAGGTATTTTAGGTTAAAGCCAAAGTCCAGACAGACAACAATCAAGATAAACAGAACAAAAGAAACTTCATGTACAGTAAATAGGAGCAAAGCTAAGGGCAGTATCAGCTTACTTCATCAAAATATCAGGGGAATAAAAGATAAAGTAGCTGAGCTATTAGTGTGTTTAGATGATCTCAAAAATAAAAATGAGACTGATGTACTCTGTCTGAACACCATGTAACTGTGGGGATGGATAGTGTCAGTATAAATGGGTGTAATTTAGCATCTTACACTTGTAGATCTAGGATGGATAAAGGAGGAGTTGCCATTTTCATAAAACAAGGGTATAAAGACAAAACTGTAGAAGTAAGCAAATTTTGTGTTGATCAACACTTTGAGGTTTGTGCATGTGAACTTCAGCTGGATAATGTAGTATTGATATTAGCAACAGTGTACAGGTCCCCATTAGGAGACTGGGAGCTATTCATAAAAAAAGTTTGACTCCCTATCATGCTGTCTATCAGACAAAAAGAACAATTTATTAATCTGTGGTGATTTCAATGTAAGCTTTCTAAGTAATTCTGATAAGAAAAGTGAATTAGAAGTGTTATTAATGACATATAACTCAGAATCAGTGATAAATTTCCTTACACTTATAGCTCAAGACAGTAGCACTCTAATAGATAATGTATTTGTTCAGAAAGAGGATGTAAAACAAACACCTGCTTTCCCTGTGGTAAATGGATTGTCAGACCATGATGCACAACTGATTAACGTACAAAACCTAACAGGGTTATGTAGTTCAGAAACCATTAAGTAAAAGTTTGAGAGTGCTCAACCCGGTATCTATAGAGCACTTCAGAGAACGTTAAAGAAATGTTAATTGGAGAGATGTATATAATGAGCCAAATGCTAATGATAAATGCAACATATTTCTTGATAAATTCATATTCCTTTTTGAACATTGTCCCCCAAAGTAAATTACTAAATGTAACACCACACACTTTTCAAAGAAACCTTGCGCTACTACTGGTATTAAAGTGTCTTCAGAAAGAAAAAGAAAACTGTATGAGACAGCAAGAACTAGTTTTACACTATAAAAATTATTTGAACACACTGATAAAAGTCGTAAGGAAATCAAGAAATATGTATGTTAAGAAGAAATTAACAACTCCGGCATTAAAATTAAATCAATACGGAATGTTGTTGGAAAGGAGACAGTAAAAGTAACCACTGGGATAGGTAGTATCACTATTAAAGAGAATGAGACCATCCTAACCAACAGTACACAAGTAGCTAATGTATTTAACAACCATTTCTTAAGTGTAAGAGAAAAAAGAAAAAGCATGGCAGTGTATGGAACAGTCAGTTTTGAAATATTTTAGTCAGATTAAGTTTCACCTAACAACCTCTTGTGAAATAAGTAAAATTATTAAATCTTTGAAAAATAAATGTTCTGTTGGAGTAGATGACATTTCTAATAAGATATTAAAACAATGTGGAGCAATTACAGCTGATGTTCTAAGTCACATGTGTAATGCATCACTAACTCAAGGTATTTTCCCAGACAGGTTAAAATATACCATTGTCAGGCCTCTCTACAAACAGGGGGATACCACAGATGTCAACAATTATTGGCCAGTATCCTTGCTTAGAGTGTTTTCAAAAATCTTAGAGCAAATAATGTACTCAAGAGTGGTTAGCCATCTCAACAGTAATGGGATATTTAGTAAATCACAGTTCGGACTTCAAAAATGCTGTTCCACTGAGACAGTAGTATACAATTTCAGTGTCCACATAATAGAGTCTTTAAATAGTAAAATGTCACCAATAGGAATTTTCTGTGACTTGTCCAAAGCATTTGATTGTGTGAACCATGGCATTATGTTACAGAAATTACAATTCTATTGTATAAATGGAATAGCACATCAGTGGTTTAAGTCACAGAACAGGAAACAAAAAGTTTCCTTGCCACTTCATCTAACTGGGGTAAAATTACATTAGGTATTCCACAGGGTTGAATCATGGGTCCCCTGCTGTTCCTGATATATGTGCAAGATCTCCCTTCTTATCTGAAACAAGAAGCTCAATTGACACTGTTTGCTGATGATACAAGCATCATTATTAATCCAGTAAAAGAAACTCCAATTGAAAATGATAGAAATAAGATTTTTGGAAAAGTCATTAATTGGTTTTCTGCAAATGGGCTTGCTCTAAACTTTGAAAAAACACATTACATCCAATTTTCTGCTGCAAAAACTACAGTTCCTTCAATAAATATAATACATCAACAGAAGTCAGTAGACAATACTAAGTTTGTGGGTATACATATAGATGAGAATCTTAATTGCAAAATTCATATTTTGGATCTTCTAAAGCAACTAGGTTCAGCAACTTTTGCAATCAGAATAATTGTCAATTTTGAGGATATAGAAATTAGTAAGCTAACACACTTTGCATACTTGCACTCTCTGATGTCATACGGAATAATACTTGGGGTAACTCAACACTTAGACAAAAAGTATTCACTGCTCAAAAGAAAGTGGTTAGAATAACGTGTGGGGTTCATAGTAGCACGTCCTGTAGGCATCTTTTTTAAAAGATTAGGAATTTTTACAACAGCCTCACAGTACAGTTACTCACTAATGAAATTTGTTCTCAATAACATGGGCCAGTTTAGAAACAACAGTGACATTCATCATTATAATACCAGAAAACTATCTTTTGCACAGAAGGGGGTAAAATATGCTGCTATATAATTTTTGCAAGTTACCAGATGAAATAAAATGCTTGACAGACAGCTGTAATAGCTTCAAAAATAAATTGAAATCATATCTCCTTGACAACTCCTTCTATACCATAGATGAATTCTCGAATAGGAATAAATAAATCTATTAGTATAGTATATGCATGTCGTGCAATTTAAGGGACTGGGGTAAATAATAGAAATATTAATCTATAACACTGTACTGTAATACATATATATTATAAAATATTGTATCATATGTGCATTTATTGTGCAACTGACACGTTCCACATCATAACAGCTTCAGTACTGAGCAACTGATCAATGGAACAAGCAACCAACTAACTAACTAGTTAACTTGAAAGTCATAGCCTTAAATGTAGCAACGTGAGGTACAGGTGGTATTTCTGTCTGTGAAGAATACCCAGCATACTTGTTCAAGAAATTCCCACCATTCTCTCCATATCACAAGAAAAGGCATGAGAGTTTATTGCAGTGGCCGGCAGAACAGCTACTTCTGCTGCTTCATGTGTTGCTGTTTTACTCCAGATCCGTGTTCATAGAGATGTGTCTTGTTGTGTGAGGCCTTCTAACAGTATTTATTAAGGTACAGTGGGTCAGATGTTGTCTATTAGGGTTAACTCTGGGCATGCAATTGTGCTGCCCATATGCCATTTTTGTGACATTCCCTGAAAATCAGCAATGTTTTCTTCATTTGTGAAAACCATTTTGAATGCCTAGAATGGATGGTAAGGAAAATTAATATCATGTTTACAATATTTTTGCCATTACAGTGCACAGTACACCAGCCCCATTTACCTGTATGTACTTCCACAAAAATCAACTGCTTCACAGTGTGCTGTTCCAACATACAGTGCCGACTGTGATTCGTTCCAGTACACAACTCTAGAGGTGAGGACTTGTACCAGGTAGTGCAACAGGTTAGCAGACTCTCCCAGGAGTTGTTCTGTAGTGTGTGCGTAGACAAATAAAACACACAAGAGGGGACTGTTATGTACATATCAATACTTGTGGCAGGAAACCCTATTATTACTTTTGGCCCCCATGAAAACAGTAAAAGTAAGATTACACATATCAATTACATTGTGATTAAGAGCAACATGGGATTCATGCTTCCATCTCGGGATGTGCAATAGTGGTGCTTTTTGTTTATTTCAAGTATCAACTTCACTTTGCGATTTCTTAGAAGGTGATTGACAGGACTCCCCCTTTTTACCCATTGATTTGGGTATTGTTGGTGTAGTGCATTTCTTGCCACTTCAGCATTATGCACAGGGCATCCATCATGCTGGTATCACACTATTTGACACAGACGAAAGGATAGGTCTTCCATCAGACCACATAAGGTACATCTCAAGAACCATGTTGAAAAATAACTTCTATGGGCGTGAATGAAAGGCAAGGGCTCGTGAAACTGAATACATCCTATATGATTTCTTATGCAGTCAATAACATGAAAAATCAGGAAAAGAATTGCATCAGTTGCATCAAGGTGAGATCCCGTGGCCAAGCTGTAAATCTCTAAAACAGGACTGCTCCAGCCTACCCATCCCCAATTTAGAGAAATGGTTGGTGGGACAAAGATTTTATTCAAATGAGAAGGTGATTGCAGCAACTAATAGCTATTTTGCAGACTTGGACAATTCCTATTATTTGGAAGGGATCAACAAATTTGAACAGTGTTGGACGAAGTGTCTAAGTCTAAAAGGAGACTATGTCGAAAAATAAAAAAGGTTTACCCCAAATACGTTAGTTGTTGTTTACACTATTCAAAATAAGGAATTATGTCCATGGTGGCAGAACATGATATCCAGTGATACCCAAATTGTATTTACTACATGAACTGTGCACAATTCATTTACTTGATTAGCGATGGCAATGAGTCTTCTACACCTGTTATTGATCAGTTAAATTTTTATTTGATGCAGCTAAATCTGTTTGTGTGTGAGATTTTTTGTTTTACGTGTTCAGTTTAATGTCAGGAAGAAGCAGATGGATGGAAAAACACAATAAATGGAACAGTAGTGGGTGCCTGTATACTTGTGTCATCCACTACAGTGATTGCTTGTACTCGGATAAATTTATTTGTAGTATTGCTAGAATCTGATAAGAAGAAATCAGAGAGAATCACTATGACCATATTGGCAAGTGACGAACAACCATAAAACGGAAAAGCATGAAACAAATTACTCAGACAGTTGTAGCCAAATTTCCGTAGGACCTCCAAGTCAAAACTCATCTGCTTCTGACAGTTAACAATTGTTTATTTACAGTTGTGTTGGTACTATATGTGTTCAACACTTCTCACTAAACTAATTAACCAAATTCAAAGAAGCCGAGATGAATTTGAAAGCTTTCTAATGACATACAGGGTGACAATTATTGAACTATATGAAAAACAAACACATATTAGTAACAAACTACAGCATGCACACACTTTATTCAACATGTAAATATCACTACAGAGATTCAGATTTCGGTTATAACATGTACGATGTGACTGCCATCATTGGCGATGACTCAGCACAGACGAATTCTGAATGACCTGCTGAAGTGTCAGAATATCAATGCTATTGATGACCTCCTGAAGGTCTGTTATCAGGTCAGCAACCGTTTCAGGGTTATTGCTGTACACCTTGTCTTTAATATAGCCTCACAAAAAAAAATCGTATGTCTTCAGATCTGGATAATATGGCAGACAATCAAGGCCCATGCCAGTGGCCTCTGGGTACCCCAGAGCCAGAATGCGGTCCTGAAAAAGCTCCTCCAGGACATCAAACCCCCTCCTGCTTCGATGGGATCCAGCTCCGTCTTGCATGAACACATCATGTCAAAATCAGTGTCACTTTGGGTAATGGGGATGAAATCATCTTCCAAAACCATCACGTACTGTTTGGTGGTCACCATGCCATCAAGAAATATCGCATCGATTATTCCATGACTGGGCATTGGACACCACATAGTCACCTGCTGAGGGTGAAGAGACTTCTCAATTGCGAAATGCAGATTCTCAGTCCTCCAAATGTGCCAATTTTTCTTATTGATGAGCCCATCCAAATGAAAGTGGGTTTCGTCGCTAAACCAAACCACCCTAATTCCCATCATGCCCCTCGGCCAACTATGCAGTTTGAATGTCCTAACACAAAATGTTCAGAAGTTATGACGATTTTATTTCATATAGTTGTATCTGCATGCAGAGACTTTTTTAGCATCATAATTCATATAAAATTAACTGTAAAAAAAATAGTAAACACACAGCACGGAGCGGGGTTGGGGGGGGGGGGGGGGGCCCAAAAGTGTGTAAACTATGCGACTATGTATATCCAACAATTTATCAGAAAGTTTTTATTGCAGTACAACCTGTAGTCAAACACTAACTCGTGAGAAATGTTTATAAGTGTTGCTTTTCATTGATTTCATTTATTTACACAGCATATAATTGTAAGAATTATCCCTACAGCAGAAATAAATGCTGTTTGTAGAAAACACAGTAGTCAATCTGCTGTAATTGATGAAAAACTTGAGAAAAATTGCTCAGTAGAAACCACAGCCCACTTTCAGCTACTGTCTGCTGTGGGGCGAACATACTCAGCATGCAGCACTCTGGCCAAGTTTTGCTAACAACAACAAAATAACCCTCACACAAATCAGTGAAGAAGCAGTGTTGTCAATAATGTGACACATATAGGTCAATAAGTATCATAGCATCATTTGTGACATCTGTTGCACAATAGAACAACAATTTATGCTGTTATCTACTTTGAAGTAAAGACAGGCAGTTATTTATTACATGATCTGGGCTTTAGTTGACTTTTTTCATCTATGAAATGTGCTGCAAGCACATAGAAATTAATATTATTTATATCTGTCCACCTGTTAGCCATGAGGAAATCGGTCTTTCCAGTGGCGAAACCCTATTCAATTTTATCAAATCATGATACAAAATAGGAATTGGAGAGAGTGATAATGTTTTTCGACTTGGTAAATTATAATATGGGCACAGTATGCCTATATTTTTTTTAAATTCTGTGCCTTGGAACTATAGAGAAAGAACAATATTCTTTGCAAATTATTATGTTGTGTATCCCTTTTATTTAATGTGGTTAGTTTGCTAACATTAACAAATTTACTTCTGGTTTGTTGCAAATGGAAAGCGGTTGGGGGCAGGGGTGTCAACAAAGAAATCAAACCATGACTTGGTCCAGACCCAGACAATAATGACACACAGGGTACAGCCGAGACTCAATTTCACTTCCCGGGAGGAGGCCTTCGTTGGAGATGAAAGTAGACCTCAGTGAGGACAACTCATGAAAAACTATTTCTCAAATTTCTGTATTGGTTGATGGTGAGCTTCATTGGTTTTCTGAATTACATCATTCCAGAGGTACTCTTAGATACTTTAATTTTAGATATTTCTTCAGGCTTGACAAGGAGACAGAAGAAAATGGAATTATCCATTGGCAGTAATGGAATTTTCCTCTCTATTTATTTATTTAGTAAAATGGTATCATTTATCACACAAAGACTTTCTTCTAGGAGAAGGCGAAATGGTTAACTGATTGTCCTGAGGCACTTAAAAGTATGATTGGACAAATTAAAATATTTACTATTAAGACAGACTTCTCACACAGTAAAAACTTATGATGAGAATAAATGTACATGCAATGTATTCTATAATCAGAAGTTATAGAGTTTGATGTAGAACATCATGATTCGCAAAACCTAGAACTGCAATCATACTGTGCATGATACAGGAAAAGATCTGAAATCTTCATAGCAAAAAGCAAACTCACGAAGCCAGATGTCACAATATGCAAGGATTTCTCATATGAAAGATCACAAATTCTGAATAGCTGGTACATAAATTTGGGCTACACAACATGTTGACAAGTGATGACAGGCTTATGATGATGATAGAAGCTGGAAAAAATATCAGTCAGCAATACAAATGAACTCGAAAGCCTGTGCTTTGGGAGCTGAGAACTTGCCAACTCATGCGGCCACTAGTTCTATAAATGTGCTTGCACTGCTACAGTAGAATGTAGCTGACCATAATTAACTAATGCAGTTATTAACTGATTTACTTGATCTTATTACTATTTTTATTGACTTTCTCAATTGCTGTGCTAATTAAGCATTTAATTTTTAGCAACACTATCATACTAATGGAATTACTTGTCATTAGCAGCACGAACATTAATAATATCCTCTGTTCCCATTCTTTTTATTTTGTTGTAGCACTGTTATGTGCAAATTATACTTGTTCTTAGTGAGATTCGTTATTCTGCCTCACCTTTCCTTGTCACGACTACTGCAAAACCAGCGGACCTTCGTTGCAACATCTTCCTTCTCCTCCTAGCTGCTCCACTGTTCCAGTCTATCCTACTTCCATCTCCCACACCCTTCAAGTGCATTCCTCACGCTTTTTTTAACCAGGTGTTGAGACATAGTCAGATGTTGTACCTAAAAGTGACCTCACACATGCTACATCTAACCACACAATGTTCCATGTCACACATATAAATGCTCAATCATTTCCAACTGATCTTGAGGACCTCCAAAAACAGGCATCCATGTAACACTTCTATCAGAGATGTGGCTCAAGCCAAGCATGCCCTCCAGTTCTGTAAATATAGACTGCAATGTCCTTCAAATACACCAGAACTGTAACAGACTTGTGGAGGGGGAGTGAGTAGCAGCATAGATACACTTACTGGTGACAGTAACATAAATATTCTGTACAACAGCAGTTCCATTGGGAAATTCAAGCATATGCTTTCTTACTCAAATGCGATGTTACTTCAGTTTGCACCTACTTGTAACGCAGCAAACAGTCACACTCTTAATACATGTATTTGCAATGAAATCTGCAGATTAGTTTGTACCGTACAAACAGACAAACCTGAATATCTGCCCATGACATCATTTTAATGATGTGCTCACTAAAATACTCAAGAAAGAAACCACAATCGACTACATACAGTGACTTTAAGGGCATCAAAATATCTTAACTTACACTTGAGACACCAGAGTGTTTGGGAGACAACTTCCATCCCATTCCCAGACATAAAAAGACAAACTTCACGTATTTACAAACAAACTCGTCCATCTACACAAAAAATATGCTCCACCAATGAATGGAAAACTGAGAAGGAAACCTCTACCTCAACTAACACAAGCTAAAACTGGTCATGAATCTCAGAGATGGTACACATCTGACATATAAACAGCATCCCACACTTTAAAATCAAATTGATTACACACAGGAAAGGAACATTCAATGAATCTGAGACACATAATAATGCCTATACATTAACAACAAAGAGATCAAATTTTCTATGGAAAAACCTGTGTAGTCTAAATATAGACAAAGTAAAAGCACCAGCTGATCCCATTCTCCCAGTAAGCCAGCAGTTCACTTTAGTGACAACCACCATTGAACCACAAACAAAACCTATTCTAATACACAAAGGAACTACAGACATTGGCTGCGAGTGGGTATTTAAATCAATGTGTTGGTTGTGATTAGGCATTTAAATCAAGGGTGAAAGTTGAAAATTTGTGTTGGACCGGGATTCAAACCCAGGTCTCCTGCTAACTAGGCAGGTGCTCTGACTGGATACAGTGGTCATCACAAGTGCACAGACTACCCTAGCATGCCTCTCTTCAGAGCCAAATTCTCAACTTACCTACCAATGTAGTGCCCCCTGTCCATTATCGCCATTACTCATGACATTCTGCTGATTCCCACATGAGTTTGAGCCTGGTGTGCATCCATACTAAGGAGATCATTGGCTGTCATCACCTTAATTTTGCGCACGCGCGCCCGCTCGCGCGCGCGTGCACACACACACACACACACACACACACACACACACACACAGGGCATGTAGTATCAGTGAGCACGCTGTCCATGTGTAGAAGGGGGAAGCCGTGCAATCTATCTGAGTTTGACTGAGGGCAGGTTGTGATGGTCTGGAGGCTCGGCACGAGCAATTCAGAAACTGCATGACTTGTTTGGTGTTCAAGTAGTGCTGTGGTGAGCGACTTCAACACTCAGGGAAACCAAGAACCACATCCAGACGTTGTGGGATAAGGCTGCCATCCCTCATTACAAATGTCAGACATCACTGTAGAAGGCGTAAAATGGTGGCCCAAATCTAAAAAGTGGAAAAAAAGAGTGGTCATGGGGTCCCAGACTGAGAAAACATGAAGAAAAGTCCCCTGCTCTAAGAGTGAAGCAAAATCTTGTATCTGAAAATAAAAACCAGTTTCATAGAGGAAACTGAGGATCAGTCCAACAACCAGTGAACTGGAGGGGGGGGGGGGGGGGTGAGGGAGGGCGGTGGGTAAGAGTATAGGGTACATGGGATGGTAAGGGAATTGGCGAATGGTGATTACGTAAGAAAGCAGAGAGTGAATCCCTGCTTCTTTGAGGAGAATGTCAACAGGACTAGTTCGAAAGGCACCACTAGCCAGACACACTCCACAATGTGAACAGGGTCACATATTTTCATAGAGGAAGGAGCCACTGAGCCATAAACCTGACCACCACAATCTATTTTGGACAAGACCAGAGCACAGTAAAGATGGAGAGTAGTAAGGTCTGCACACCAAGATGTGTGGCCCAGGAGGTGTAGAGCATTAAACTTCTGCATGCATGCAGTCTTCAGGTGACGAATATGGGGCACGTCAGCTTTTTATCAAAAATAAGACCCAAGAAGCCGGACTATGCTACAACGTTTAGGAGCTGGTTGCCTAAATGAAGTTCTGGATCAGTGTGTACTGTGGGTCAGTGACAAAAATACATATCTCACATTTTGTAGGAAGAAAATTAGAAGCTATCTGAGATGGCCTACGCAGAAGCTCATCAGATGGCACTTTGGAGACAGAGCTCAGTAGGTACTCTACCTAGTGGGGGCTGGACCAAATGCAAAAATTGTCAACATACAATGTCAGGGTATCCCGAGGCCCGACACTTAACACAGAACCCTGTGGGATACCGTTCTCGTGAATCTGAAAGGCACCGAGTGAAGTGTCAACTCGCCAGTAGTATTAAAACTCACGGATAAAAATCAGACGGGGGCCAGGAAAGCCCCAGTCCGAGAGGGTAACTACAATGTGATATCTCCTAGCCATGCCGTATGCTTAAGTAGGTCAAAGAAGACCACGACAAGGAGCCAGTGGGTAGTAAAAGCCTGTCAGATTGCTGTTTCAAATCTGAGTAAATGATCAGTTGGAGATTGTCCTTCCTGGAAGCCACACTGATATGGGGAAAAAGCCCCCGCGATTTGAGTACCCAACGTAATCAGAAACTAACCATCCTCTCTAACAGCTTACAAAGCACTTTCATCAGGCTAATCATGTGGTAGCTGTGGAGAGACATTTGGTTCTTCCCAGGCTTAAGGACAGGGATAACTATACTGTCTTGACATTGTGAAGGGAAGGTACCCATGAGCCAAATGTGGCTGAAGACCTTGAGTAGACATTCCTCTGGGTAATGTCCAAGTGTTGGATCACCTAGTTGTGGACAGAATCCGGGCCTGGGGCAGTGTCATGTGAAGAGGTAAGAGCCTGCAAGAATTCCCATTCAGTGAAGGGTTCATTGTAGGGTTCAGCTTGGTGGAGCTTGAAAGAGGCAGGAGTGTTCTATCTGCTCAACTCAAGTGTTTCTGCCAGAGAAAGGTAGCAGGACACGAAGAGGATGCCAATACTGTCACGAAGTGTAGTGCGAAGCGTTCTGCAAGAATCAATGGATAATTACACAGAACACCTCGGAGGATAAGACCCTGGACAGCTGAATGTCACTGGCAGCCCTGAAGGCTGTGGAGCTTGGACCAAACCAGTGACAAAGAGGCATACGTTCACTGGGAGCAAACACAGTGCTCTCAGCATTCCTTTTTACTCCACTTAATAAGGTATCGAGCTTTAGCATGGAGACGCTTAAAAGCAAAGAGATTGGTCTGTGAAGGGTGTCGTTTAAATCACAGCAGTGTGTGTTGGTGGTTCTGGAAGGCAACTGCTACATCCTTGGTCCACCACAGTACTGGTCAAAAATGAGGGGAGCCTATGGATAAGGGGACAGCAGTGCCAACAGCATGAAAAATAGTGGCAGAGAAGCCCTGCATGACCGCATCAAAGCTATTCAAGAGAGGTGTTGAAATGCAGCAAAATTCCCAACATGAGAGCCTGCTTGCCTTGCGTTGGCAGGGGAACGATATAACCACTGGAAAGCGGTCACTGTCACAAAGATCATCATGGGGTGACCAATGTAAGGAAGCCATGAGAGCAGGGGAGGAGATCGTGAGATCGACAGCAGTAAAGATGCCATGAGTGGCACTGTAGTGGGTAGGGGAACCATCATTTGGAAACACAAATTGAGGTCTGTAATAAACTGGTTAACTAGAAGACCTATACCCATCAAAGTGGCACTCCCAGCAAGCACCAAAGTGGGTGGTGTGCATTGAAGTCCCGAAGGAGGAGATGCAGGGGTGGGAGTCACTGTGTTAAGGTAGACAGTTCAACATATGGAAGTGGCCTACCTGGAGGAAGGTAGACATTTCAAACGGTGATTTCTGGAATTGTTTGCACTCTAACCACTATTGCTTCCAGGTTGTTACAAAGAGGGATCCAGTCACTAATGACATTGGTGTGAACCAAAGTGCAGACCCCTCCAAATGCTATCCTGGGGCCGGCACGGTTCCAACAGAACAGCCGATAACCAAAAAAAGTTGAAGAGTGGTCATCAAGGAAGTGTGTTTCTTGAAAAGCAAGACAGAACATAAAATAGGAGGAAACAAGGTGTTGTATTTCCGGGAAATAAGGCGTTGTATTTCCAGTAAGTGATGATAATACCCACTGCAATTCCACTACATTATCGAGTGGCGAGAGTCCAGGTTAGGCATAAAGGAGCTGAGGGGAGGTCACACCACTTAGTCAGTGGTAGTTACTAATAAGGAGGGGGTGACATCGATGAATAAGATGTCAGACACAAGTTGAGAGGAGGGAGACGGCCCCTTGGGGACACCGGGGATGGCCTTGTACTGGGACTTCTTCTTCTTCTTCTCCTTCTCTTTCAGAGGTGGGGGAGGGCAGGGCACAGAGGGAGAACAGATATCTGCAAGATCTAGAACCGAAAGAGAGCAGGTGACCTAGGGGCGCATAGATGGTGAGTCTAGTGGCGGAGTTGTTGTAGCAGGCTTACAGCCTGAGAGACGCTGGGGGGGAGGGGTCCCGGGGGCGAGCCCCATCACCGGCAGGTGCCGCAGGAGGAGGGCACTTCTTTGGCCAGGGAGGGGGAGCAGCTCCAGGACAGGAGGCCATGGGAACTGCAGGGGAGGGGGAGGGGAGAAAGGGACGGAGCTGGGGCAAAGAGGAGGTAGGAGGGGAAAAGGATGTAACAGAAGCAAAAGTTGAAGAAAGTGACACGTTGGAGTCTGTCACATTTTTGGTGAGCCTCAGCATAAGCCAGGTGAACCAGGGAGTTGTACAGTTGGATTTTTTTTCTCTACTGTAAGCTGGGCAATCTGCCAAGTCCAAGTGTGGAGAGTGGTGATCATGACAACTGACACACACACACACACACACACACACACACACACACACACACACAGAAGGCAGAACTCTGGGGCTTCCCTCATGGATGATGATGATGATGAAGATGAATTGGGTGGAGGGGGCGCTCGACATCACGGGTCATCAGCGCCCTGATGAAAAGTCAACATAAAATCTCATGGGTGGGGATGAAGGCTGTCCCCAAATGCAGAGCAGTTTAGAACGTACTAAAGTCTGTTGCCCTTCCCCACCAGTTTAGGGATGAGGCCTGACAGTTCACAAAATTTCACCACTCTGTTAACACTGGTATCGGTATCCGCGACAACGGTGGGTAGATCTCCAGCGAGACCAAGGGCTGCCCTAATAACAGTATACAGGACACACGCAGCCACAATATGCTGAACTGAAAGCAGCACGCCACAAACTTCACAGACAGGTGGATCCTCCCCCCGGAGGAGGAAACCATGTGTGAGAGGGCTAAGCCCGATGCACAGTCCGGTAAGCAAAACCTCCTTCCAGCAGCGAGGCTGTCACGAAGTCCGCCAAGTTTTGTGGTCGGTTTGAGCGACCGCAGTATGTTGTCTGACAACTGCAACCATTCAGTCTCCCACTGATGCATGATGCATCTGTCAGAAAATGAGATAATGGCGTGCAACGGGATGGGGCATTGGTGGACAGCATCATCCCAACATGCTTCCTTGGCAGCTTTATCAGCCATGTCGTTACCCTGTATCCCAACGTGGCCAGGTACGCAGCAAATGATCACCTCCTTGCCGTGGCGTTGGAGCCATTGTAAGCAGTCAAGGATAAGCTCAATCAGCGGGTCTACCGGATACATTTGGTGAAGCATTTGCAGTGCACCAAGAGAGACGGAACAGACAAGAAAACTCGTACAGTGATGTCTGTGAACCCTCTCCAGTGCCATTAGAATGCCATATAACTCCACATCATAATTTGTAAATTGTTCTGGAAGATGTACTTTAAAACCCCTATAAGGGAAAACCACATAACAACCGAGAGCATTCCCCTGCTGGGATCCATCTGTATAAATAACGATAAAACTATGGTACATACTTAAAATAGACAAAAACAAAGTTGTAAAAACCATATCTGGAGTACAATTTTTCGGGTACTGCGTCAAGCTTAAAATCACTTTGGGCCTCCGAAGACATCAAGACAGCAGTGCGTTCCATCCCTGGGTGTGTATTTTCATGCCTGAGAGATCCAGATCCATGAGGCAGTCCGTAGCACATATACCAAATGGCTGGGTCGCTTGGGGCCGATTCCCGAACAGTCGTTCGAAGGTGGGCGTTGGATCACTGAACTAAATGCCAAAGACTGGGGTGACACTGAGATTTTCAGCGCCTGTCAAGCCAAAAGGTTACGTCACTGAATCCAGAGTGGTGGTTCACTTGCCTCTGCACACAGACTCTGAACTGGTCTGGTCCGAAAGGCTCCAGTCGATAACTGAATGCCCGCAAGGTGGACAGCATCTAACATCTGGAGTCCCTCATGGAGGGCTGTCCACAGTCATCAAACAGAGTGTTTGGGGTACAGCAGAAAGACATATGCCCAAAATGCAAGCAACAAAAGGCACCTCATGGGTAGTGAGACGTACGGCTTCACGTCACAACTGTGGGAAGGTATCTCCCTTGAAAGCCAGAATGAAGGCACTGGTATCGGAGCATTGTCTTTATGACTCTTCTGCACACCTACAGCAAAATGAATGCTGCATTGCTCCAGATTAGCCCAGAGTTCCTAATCAGTTTGCAGGATGAGATCCCTATGAAGTCACTCACTGGACCATATTCAGAGACTGATGAGGGGTAACAGACACTGGGACATTGGCAAGACATCACAAGCACAAAGAGCTGCAGACTGCGCAGCAGAAGAAGCTCTAATCAACAGGGAGCACGACCGCATCTTACTGGGAGATTTCACTTCACAAAAGAGAGAGAGAGAGAGAGAGAGAGAGAGAGAGAGAGGGGGGGGGGGGCTTTGTGGCAGTTAATATGACCCCATCTGTCCTAGTATAGATAAGGTAGTGGGGAAAGTGCTTCATCCCAAGGTAGCGAGTCTGGCCATCCTCCCATGGTGTAGCCAGGGAAGGGAAGGCTACTGGGACATACGAAGCACCATTCAATGATCCTTTACAATTCATAGAGACGTCCATTTGAGAACGGCCAGATTTTTACAGCTCGATATGCTTCATGTGCCAAGCATCCACTGTGATGCCAGTCACACTGAGCAGTGGCTCTCCCAATCAGCGCCACCTGGCACAGCAAGGGCTCCTTGTGATAGAGCAGCCATCGCTGGGAGTTCAGATGCTCCAGGAAGACAAGCAACCACTTTTTGGCATACACAGGAGGGAAAAGCTCAGGTATCAGTAGTGTGACCCCTGTGTTGTCAGGGGGCTCAGCCAAATGGGTATATAGCAGCTCCACCAGATGGACTGGTTACATGTAATGGTGATCTAGCGGGGTGGTGGAGAGCTACGGTGGGGAAGGAAGAACAGAAGGAAGGAGGAAGAGGAATCCACGCCTTAGATGCTAAGGAGGGAGTTCTTCCCCAAATGGCTCATACTAAAAACAGAAAATTTAGAAGTGGAGGTCAAACATCAAGAGGGGATCAATACAGGGAACCAGGTGGATATAAATCAGAAAACCTAGAGGGAGGAAGGAGCTAAGATAGGGAAGGGAGGCGCAAGGTGAAGGAAATGCAGCCAGGGGAGGGAGAAAGGGTTGCAGCAGATCGGGGCCCTATATGTGCCATGCACAAAGTCACAAAAGAACTGTGAGCCCCCTGGGAGGCAAGTGTGCCTGAACACTCAGTGCACCAAATGCTCTTCATGATGGACCTCCACAGCTGATGACCCATGCATGTGCAGATGTTAACATTACATCATCAGCAACTATGACTGAATGGGCACGTGACCTTTGGCACTGGACATAGGCACGACCACAGAGCGCTGATGGCCTGATGAATCCTGATACCTTCTTCATCATGATGGGTGGGCATGAATCAGTCTTCTTCCAGAGAAACAGCTCCTTGACACCTGTACTGCGGGATGGATACAAGCTGGCGGCGGCTGCATTATGCTCTGGGGAACATCCACATGGACATCCGTGGGCCCAATGGAGCTCACGCAAGGCATCATGATGGCCAAGGACCACGTACACCCCTTTATGATGATCATGTTTCCGAATGGCAGTGCCATTTTTCAAAAGATAATGGATCCCGTCACAAGGCCTGGAGTGTGATGGAGTGGTTTGAGGAATACAGATGCGAGTTCCAATTGATGTGCTAGCTCCACAGCTCACCCAGTCTGAGCCCCATCAAACACATCTGTATTGATAAAACGTGGTGTCAGAAATCACTGCACCCCCTCCCTGGAATTTACAGGAATTAGGTGACCTGTGTGTGTGCGATTGTGGTTCCATCTCCCTCCAGCAACCTACTAAGGCCTCATTGCTTCTGTGTCATGGTGCATTGCCACTGTGCCCATGCCTAATATGGACATACTGGCAATTATGTAGGTGGACATAATGTTCTGACTGATCAGCGTGTGTGTGTGTGTGTGTGTGTGTGTGTGTGTGTGTTTTTCTTTCAGCCATGTCCTACTAAAGAACATACACCATTTTGATCCAGCATCCACTATGGAGGAGGAGGAGGAGGAGGAGGAGATTAGTGTTTAACGTCCCATTGACAACGAAGCCATTAGAGATGGAGCACGAGCTTGGATTAGGGAAGCAAATCGGCCATGCCCTTTCAAAGAAACCATTCCCGGATTTGCCTGAAACGATTTGGGGAAATCATGGAAAACTTAAATCAGGATGGCCGGAGATGGGTTTGAACCGTCGTCATCCTGAATGCGAGTCCAGTGTGCTAACCACTGCACCACTATGAATTAAGACACAAAGTAATTACAGACAATGGCTGTGAGTGGGCATTGATTCAAATCACCGGGGAAAATTTGTGCCAGGCTGGTAACTGAACCAGGGCTCTTACTACTAATCCATTCAGACTCAGCGGTCATCGCAACTGCATGGACTGCCCTAGCAAGCCTCCCATCAGACCCAAATTCTCAAGCTACCCACACATTACTAACCTAGTGGCCTTTGCCCATTATTCTCATTACTTGCAGCATGTTGCTGATTCCCATATGAGATCACTGGCCGTCTTCACTTTAATTTTGTGTGTGTGTGTGTGTGTGTGTGTGTGTGTGTGTGTGTGTGTGTGTGTGGGCGCGCGCGGAGGGGGGGGGGCTTATTTATTATTTCCTGGAGATAAATTATGGTTGTCATGAAAAATTCTGTCTTAAGCTTGTTGCTGGCAACACTGTCAAAAAATCCATCATGCGTATCAAATCAGCATCTGCTGGACATAACGGGCATCTACTGGACATGACAGCCTCACAATTGAATTGATCAAGATTATTACTGACATACTACTGCTCACAATAACAACTGCTAATATTTTCCCTAGAGCATAAAGCTTTTATATGGATAACACAGATGAAATACTTATTCCACCAGAGCCAAATCCTTTCTGTCAAGTACCATCACTCAACCATCTTCTGCAAGTCCTTTTCTGTATCAGGAACCTCACAGTGGACTGATGTCCCTCAATGTGTCAGAGAACCAAATAACACATCCAGCTACAAAATATAGCTACAACAATGTCTGCCTCTATTCTGTACTTTAAATTCAAATCATCTTTAATTTTATTTTAATTTCATTACTATGTAACATATTCTGACAGTAATGAGTTTTGTAATTACATGTAAAACCCTAGTCAGATGTAAGAGGGGTCCTGAAAGTCATAATCTGATCAAGTGCTGATGACATTAGCTTGGTAGTGTAGGATGCTGTGTGCAACACTGGCATTGTTTCAAATAGTGCAGTTCATGGTATAAGTTTATGGCTTGAAGAAAATAAACTAACACCAAATCATAGTAAGACTCAGATTTTACAGTTTCTAACACAATTCAATAAAACCTGATGTCCTAATTTCACAGAATGGGCATACAATTAGTGAAACTGAACATTTAAAATTTCTAGGTGTTTAGATAGTAAATGTCTTGGAAAGCCCACGTTCAGGATCTTGTTCAAAGACTTAATGCTGCCATTTTTAGTATTCGAACAGTATCTGAAATAAGTGATAGTTCGACACAGAAAGTAGTCTACTTTGCTTATTTTCATTCACTTATGACATGTGGTGTTATATTTTGTGGTAACTCTTCCCATTCTCAAAGCATATTTTTGGCTCAGAAATGGGCACTTCGGGCAATAAGTGATGTAAGTTCATGAACCTCTTGGTGACCCCAGTTTATTAGTCTGCATATTCTGACACCAGCCTCTCAATATATATATTCTTTACTGTCAATTATTGTCAACAGTATCAGCTTATTCCCAAGAATTAGCAGCTTTCACTCAGTCAATACTAGGCAGAAATTCAATCAGCATTTGATCACATTTCCTTGACTCTTGTGAATTCATAAACATTTTATTTCATCTGTTATTAATTTTCTTTGTAATTTCATGTACTAACATGTTCCATGACCTTGGAGAATTGCTCCTCAACTTCGGTCCTATGGAACTAGACATGTAAAATGATTCTGATTCACTGAGCCGTCATTCCTTAGAAGTATCTGCCTCTTTGAATCAACACTAGTGGATCCCCCATTTGTAGTTCAGAGGTCATCCTGCTTCTTACAGGAGCTGGCTTTCTTTGGAGAAGACAGCTAGCCTCGAGTGCATTTTTCAACATCATTCCCATTCTAGAAACCAACCATGGTCCTCTGGCATGGAGACAAATGGAAAGCTTAAAACAGAGGCTCAGACAATTCTGTAATGATCTTGGATGCAAATTTCTCAATCTCCACAATCAGCTGGCAAAGCGGTGTGCACAAGTAGGTTTTTTAGGACACAGAAATTCCTCCATGGATCTGATTAGATACTTTTTGATGTCAGGCAGAAAAGAATATCAGCCTTATTAATTAAAGAGAATAGCATTTGTCATGTCATATTGGAGAAAGGAAACATTAATAAAGTATTAGTGAACTGCATGAGTGTCCATGTATAGATCCAAGAACTAATCTTGCCTGTAAGCAGCAAGAATACCCAGATAGATCTCAGGAGAGAAAGCTGCCTAAAACCAGATGTTAATAGCAATGACATTCTAAATTCTGACTGAAATGTATGTCACAAAGGTAGATTGAACACTGGTGGTGGAAGTGCGTTTATGGCTGTAAAAAATACAATTATGTCAAGTGAGGTTAGTATAGATTCCAAATGTGAAATGATTTGCTTGAAGGTGAGCATTAAAAGTGGATCCAATATGCTAATCACAGCTTTTATTGACTCCCTGCCTCAGGAGCAGTAATGGCAGACATTCTAAGAGAAAAGATGGAGAAGGTTGGCCACAAATTTCTTGGTCAAGTTATTTCAACTTACCAGCTATGGACTGGGAGACTCGAGTGATTAGGGCAGGTTGTAGGGGCAGGCAATAGAGTGAAATTGTTCTAAACGTCTTATCCAAAAATTATCTTGAGCAGTTAACCAGAGAACCGACTTGTGAAGTTAACATCATTATTTTTTAGAGTTCCTGGTTACTAGGAGACCCGAACATTTCAACCCTTTAATGTAGAACGAGGAATCAGTGAACATAAGGCTGCTACAACATCGCTGAATATGGCAGTAAATAGTAAATGTAGGAAGATATTTCTGTGGCAAGAAACAGATTTCAAATTACATGTGAGATCAAATTGAAACATTCATCTCTAGCAGCGGAAATATTGAGCATCAATGAACTAAGTTAGAAGTATTTTAGAATATGCCTTAGAAACCATGTGCTGAGCAAAGTTGTGAGAGATGGGAAAGACCTGCTGTGGTTGATAGCCATGTTAGAAAGCTGCTCCGAAATCAATGAGAGTTTCACTCAGGTTTAAATGCAGCCAAGGCCTCCTAGAGAAACAAAAACTGAACAAAGCCAAAATTAGCATACAGAGAGCAACATGTTGAGTGTTCAGTGAATTCCAAACTAAAATTCTACCTACCCATCTCACAGAAAACCATAAGAAGTTTTGGTCTTGTGTTAAATCAGTCAAGATATTGAAGTCATCTGACCTGACACACTGGGACCATAATGACACTGAAATGAATGACACAGAGAAAGCCGAAATGTTTCGTATCTTTCTCCAAAAGTGTTTAACTGAGAAGGATCGTAATGTGGTTCTTCTTTTTAATCATCACACAAATGCCAAAATGATAGATTGGAAAGAAGCACAAGTCATTCCCATTTTCAAGAAGCATTGTCAAACAGACGCACAAAACTCTAGGTCTGTACCACTGATGTCATGTTAGTATGATGCAGAATTTTGGTAGGCATTTTATACTCACAGTGACATTTCTGGAAACCAAAAATCTCCTCTGTAGGAAACAATATGGAATCCACAAACAAAAATCATGTGGAACCCAGATTACCCTGCTTATCCACTAGACCCATAAAGCAGTAGATACCGGTGGCCCAGGTTGATGTTGTGCTCCTTGAATCACTGGAAGACTCCTCAGAAACTGTGGTCCACCCACAAAACAAGTAACTTACAAATTCTTATTGACCAATACTTGGAATATTACTTGCCAGTCAAAGATCTGAATCAGACAATTAAAGGACAATATCAATCTTATTACATGCTTTTTGTCAAATTGTATTACTTGCAGTCAGTGAACGAGATTGCATGAATTAGCACAACATATCTGTTGCAGTGTTAGTGGGAAACTTGAAATCTGAGAGCCCAAGTAAAGCAGAAATCTCTATCCATTTCTTACCTTCTGGCTGTGACCCGACCCAAGGGCTCTACACCTTGTGACTGTGCATTACTGCAACCTTTCTGTGCAGTCTGTGAAGCACGGATGACAACCCTAGCCACTGGCTACCTGAGACATGGGAATTGCCAAGTCTCAATGAATAAGACCAAGTAAACATTAGTGATAGTGCTTTAATAAAATGCACACCATAGACATAATTTCATGTAACATGAAACAAGATGATGTCACATTATTGGAAGTTAAAATTGTTGATTTGGAAGAAATTTGCTTATGCATTTGCTGGCAATGAGAAAATCAAAGACATAGTGGCTTGTTTTGTAGATAGAAATGTATACACTTACACTGGACGCGAAAGTGGGGGCTTCAAATCTTTTAAAACATTTTGTGAAACTGGAAAAAGCAGTAAAATTACTTTTTAAAAAATACTAAGAGATATATAAGTTTCTTGAAGTTGCACGAAATTTCAAGGCAGCTGTGAAAAAGAAATTGTCAATTTTGTAAGGAAAGACATTTTACCTTTTGAAGTTGGCATATAGAAATGGATTTCTTAAAACGGCACAGTTTCTTATTGATGTGGGATCCACTTACAGTACAGTGAGGGCCAAGCAATTGCCATCTCATCCAACCACCATTTCGAGAAAGTAAAAAGAAACCTCTGATCAAGATGAGGTATGTTTCCAGGGCAGGCCACCAACAATTGGTCTATGGAGTGATTCATACCATACAATAAACCACATGGGAGTGACTGCTCATTACATTAACAGTGAAAAAGGAAAACTTCATGTTGTGCACTAGAGATTTCAAGAGTGAGATTAAAAAAAAAAAACTGGGGAAAACATAAACACGAACTGATTAAGATATTAGAGTAATTCAGTTTATCCAGAACTGTGCAAAATGCCGTGTTCATTGTCAACAGAGGTCCAAGCATTGCAGCAGAACTTCATCAATACAAGAGACCCTTGTGTTCAGTGCACATTCTCAATAATGTGCTGGAGCACATGACTGTAGGAGATATCAATAATATGAAGAGTGATGTGTAAATATTAATAAATTCTTGTTGAGCTTTCTTAAAAGACATGGGCTTCAGAACAAACTGTATAAGTAGTTGAAGGGAGATATGGACACATAATGGGACAGCAACTTGACATGTATGAGTCAATTAACTTGCAGTTCTTCCAAGTTCTAGCAATCTTGTTCAAGATAAATCAAGGCAATTTAAATGATTTTTTTGCTAAAAAATGTTGCAAGATGTAGTAAGCTTTCTGATATAATTTAAAAATACCTACCTCAAAATGTTTTTAGTATGTTTACTATTCCCAACAAGAACATTTAACTTCAAAATAAGATGTGCAAAACGTCATGGAATTAAACAATGATGATCTGTTAAATGCCTACCTAACTACTAACACATGACAGCAACACACTGCAGGCTGTTCCTGTTCATAGAGGACTGTAGCTCTCTGAGAACAATGAAATCGGCACACACACCTCAGAGCATTGTTGCTTGCTCTGAAATGGCCTGGGACAGTGGAGCCTTGTCATCTGTCAGCTGCACTATGTACGATTGTCGACCTCATACTCGTAGCGCCCACACCGTACTGTTTCCAAGATGCTGCACTGAACGCAGCTGAGACCTCCTGCTTCATGACATTCGATGCACCTTACTTGGCCTCCACATCAATAATGAACTGCACCTTGTCGAGAAATCCTTTTCCGCAGCCAACTTCGGAAGGTAAAATGGCTTTTCTGACAAGATTGCCCCCCCCCCTCTCCCCTTTTTTGGGGTTATCTTCAAATATCTGCAGCTGCAGATGTGGAACTTGCAGATGCAGATAAGGGTCATGCGGATGTGGTGCAGGTAACATTTTTTTGTATTTGCACAGAGCTCTAACTGTTAACATAGTGGCTTATAACACAGATATCTTTACCTTAAGACTGCCTCCTTATCACTGACATTGTTGTATGTCAGTTCAAAAGGAACAAAATACAGTAAAACCCCATTTTTACGCTCTTCATCACACTGGCCCAAGAAGGTGTAAAATGCAGGAAAACTTAATATACAGGAAACACAATAAGCTGTAAATTTCATGCCTATTGTTCTCTATTTACGAAGGCTGCCAACTTTATTCTATTAACTAATATTTTATTTACTGTAATTTTATGATGATTAAGAATAATAAGTTTCTTATTAAAAATGAATATATATTTTAATGTGGTTTCACAAAAGATGCTTGCATTTGTGTGTGTCACCACTCATTAAGGCAGTGGCTGAGTGCCAACACACAAATGCATATTTCCTTCTTCATTCCGGTCATGTCCAATGATGTAAATAAAGCACAGAAAGAAAAGTCTTTCATGGAACCAAATTAAAAAGATATTTGTGTTCTAACATAATCATCATAAAATTGTGGTAGAAAGCTCGTAACAAAATATTCGGTTACAACACTAAAGTTGGCATTTCTTGTAAACAGGGAAAAATAGGCACAATATCTACAGCTTGTTGCCACAAGGACGTTACTCAGTTCAGGGACATCATGGATGAGGAAGAGGGTGGAAACTGTCATCATGTTAAGGAGCATCCTGAGGAGGAATGTTTACGTCTTACATCAGGTGGTAACAACCTTAGTCTGTGCACCTGGTACAGATTAGTGTATTTTAAGTGGAAGTAATGACAATTCATGAAAGCCCATTACAGAGCCTACTGTCTTCAAAAGAGGTGCTTATTTATAAAAATCACTGTGAAATTTAAAGCTGTTGTAATACAATGCAATGAGCAGAAGGAAGGTTGCTTCTAGCGTCACTATCCCCAGATTGTGATTATCACTAAGACAGTGACACAGCATACTTTCTCATCTTTCTAAACACTGCAAACTGTAATAAAGGTGGCCATGAGCCAACACACTGACAATGAAAATCTTGCTTACCATGCTAATGCCACATTACATGGTCAATAACTTTGTGTTGTTTGCTTTTCCTGCTTTGTTCCAAGCCTGACTTTGAACAGGAATAAAATGCACTTTTTTGCAGAAATCTGTGTCAAAGTCAATGTTAAAAGTTGCAATAATGTTAAAGAAAACTTAAAATGTGAGAAATGTTGTAACAAAGAGTCATTAATGATGGGACTGCACTGTACTGACAGAATAGAACTTCTGTTTGGACTGACAAAAATGAATGTAAAAAGTGGGAAAACTTAATATGACATAAAAATGGTGTTTTACTGTAAAAAGTTTAGTGTCAGTGGAGTTGAGAAACTAACTGCACAAAGTGTGGAAAATGTCACTGAAAGAGGCTGCGGGCTTCTGTAAAATGCATGAAATGAGCAATTTAGTTAGTTAGTTGTGTGTTCAAATAATCATTCTCACAGTAACCATTATAGTGTGGAACGTGTCAAGTGCTTCAGAAATGCACACATGAATTAGGGTTTTTATTTTTATTTATTTATTTATTTTTTTCTTAAAATTTTAGTAACTACCCCATTCCCTTAAATGGCACAAAATGCATGTATTATACCTATAGATTCATTTATTCCTATTCAAGAATTCATCTATGGCACGGAAGGAGTTTTCAAGGAGATATGATTTCAATTTGTTTTTAAAACAATTACTGCTGTCTGCAAGACATTTTATTTCATCTGGTAATTTATCAAAATGTTTTACGGCAGCATATTTTATCCCTTTCTGTGCCAAGGATAGGTTAAGAAGAGGATACTGTAAGCCTTTCTTTCTTCTGGTATCATAATCATGAATGTTTGCCATTTTTAAACTGGTCCATGTTGTTGAGAACAAACTTCATTACTGAATAAATGTACTGTAAGGCTGTTGTAAGAATTTCTAACATTTTACAGATGCCTACACGATGTGCAACTATGAGCCCCACACTTTACGCTAAGCACTTTCTCTTGAGCAAGGAATACTTTTTGCCTAAGTGTTGAGTTATCCCAGAATATTATTCTGTGTGACACCAGAAAGTGAAAGTTTGCTAAGTAAGTTAGCTTGCTAATTTCAATAACCTGAAAATTGGTAATTATTCTGACTGCAAAAGTTGCTGAACCTAGTTGCTTTAGAAGATCCAAAATATGAATTTTCCAATTAAGATTCTCATCCATATGTACACCCAAAAACTTAGTATGCCCTATCACAGCTACTGACTTCTGTTGATGTGTAATTTTTATTGAAGGAACTGTACTCCTTGCAGCAGAAAATTGGATGTACTGTGTTTTTTGTAAGTTCAGAGCAAGGCTATTTTCAGAAAACCAATTAATAACTTTTCCAAAGAAGTTATTTGTATCACTTTCTATTGGAGTTTCTTTTCCTGGATTAATAATGATTCTTGTATCATCAGCTAACAGTGTCAGTTTAGCTTCTTGTTTCAAATAAGAAGAGAGGTCATTCATATACATCAAGAACAGAAGGGGACCCATGATCAAACTCGGTGGAACACCTAATGTAATTTCTCCCTGTTAGATGAGATGGTAAATTTCCTTAAATCACTTAAACCATGTAAAGAAACGTTTTGCTTCCTGTTCTGTAGATATGAGGGAAACCATTCACATGCTGTTCTGTATCAATTATTGATATCTGTGGTGTCCCCTTTTTTGTAAAGAGGCTTGACAATGGCATATTTTAACCTGTTTGGGAAAATACCTTGCGTTAGTGATACATTGCACATGTCACTTGGAACATCAGCTGTAACTGCTCTACATTGTTTTAATATCTTATTAGAGAAGATATCTACTCCAACAGAATATTTTTCGAAGATTTAATGATTTTTCCTTATTCAGGGTGTACACATGGACAAGGAAAAAAAATTCCCAGATTTTTACCAGTTAAAAATACACTTTCTCCCAGGTGAAAACACACTTTTTCCATGTTAAGTGACAGTATACTCTTATTCGGCACTGTAAAACTCATCAATCCTTTGAATGTTAATGTTTTTATATACCGGAGTAGAATTTTCTGGCACTTCAGAAAACGTAACTCAGGGGGGGAAAACATGTTTTGAAAGACCTTTGATGTGCAGCAACATGTACGCTGCATATTTTCTTATTACGAAGGTATAAATTTTAATTCCACCAAACACTGCATGTCACTTTCCAAAGCAATGAAATCGAGATTGTGATGCGCTTTTGTAAGCCAGTCATAGCTCATGTCATGTGATCTCACCAGCTGATGACAACGTAGGACACGTGATGTAGTCAGCCAATAGCAACATCACTCTTAAGTAGCGCGAACACACAAATAAGAAAACTTAATGGTTTAAATTGATATACATAGCATTCACCTATAATATTGGTCTCGAAGGTTAATAAGCTGGAAGAGAAGCTAAGCTTCCACGTATAATGTTGATCTTTCTTGCGCTTGTTACACTAAGATACATCACACAAATGCGCCAGTTAAATTTTTAATATAATGGAAGGAAACATTCCACGTGGGAAAAATTATATATAAAAACAAAGATGAGGTGACTTACCGAACAAAAGCGCTGGCAGGTCGATAGACACACAAACAAATACAAACATACACACAAAATTCAAGCTTTCGCAACAAACTGTTGCCTCATCAGGAAAGAGGGAAGGAGAGGGGAAGACGAAAGGAAGTGGGTTTTAAGGGAGAGGGTAAGGAGTCATTCGAATCCCGGGAGCGGAAAGACTTACCTTAGGGGGAAAAAAGGACAGGTATACACTGGCACACACGCACATATCCATCCACACATACAGACACAAGCAGAATGTCTGCTTGTGTCTGTATGTGTGGATGGATATGTGCGTGTGTGCCAGTGTATACCTGTCCTTTTTTCCCCCTAAGGTAAGTCTTTCCGCTCCCGGGATTGGAATGACTCCTTACCCTCTCCCTTAAAACCCACTTCCTTTCGTCTTCCCCTCTCCTTCCCTCTTTCCTGATGAGGCAACAGTTTGTTGCGAAAGCTTGAATTTTGTGTGTATGTTTGTGTTCCTATCGACCTGCCAGCGCTTTTGTTCGGTAAGTCACCTCATCTTTGTTTTTATATATAGTTAAATTTTTAATAATGACGTATATGTCTGATCTTCTGGGCTCGAAATTCTTCTAAATGGTCGTCCTCAAAGAGTTGATTTATAAATGAAGGTCAAACGCTTTGTGATTTAATGAATTCATGGTAAATTCTCGCACATAGCTCATCTTACATAAAAGGAAATCTTCCTTTGAATGTAAAGCTTTTCAAACCACCATTCGCAATTTTTCCCGCGACCTGTTAGAAATAGGTTTGTTTCAGCAGTTGCAAGACAGCACCAGAAACCGAGCGTCACCATGCTTGCGCAGCTACAATGACAAAGGAAGCCCATATGTTCGTATGTGTAAAACATTAAAAGAACTCACAATATGTCATAAAAGAAACTAGACATCAGAGGATAATTCATGAGCGTCGGAATTTCGTGAACCATACTAAAATTCAGCTTAAAATGCACATTCGTATGCAAATTTTCTTGGAGTACCAGTACTGTATTATGTCATGTTTAGTTCTTTATTATGGCATAATACCATACGTGCACTTGAAATGCAGCGAACAGTTGAAACTAGCCAATAGTGTGAAATTAAACACTTCGTTTCAAATAAATTGACTGCCTCAACCGAAAAGATAAATAAAAGCCAAATCTCTTTAGCAAACCGGCCAAAATAACTTCATTTTTCTGTAAGGCGATTAATGTTTGACTGTCAGTTAGGTGGTAATAAAATCTAAAACTAATAACATATTTTAGCCTTCCGTAATTAGGCAAACATATTTTAATTCATTTGATAGCTTCCGGCCACAAGAATCTGTTTTGTTATCATTTAACATGAGAGCAATAAATGAAGAGGAAACAACAAGATCACTAAACGTAAACACAGGTCATGTGGGGACGACCCACCTCCCCCCACAACTCAGACTGCTCTGTGCATCAGCCCCAGATTTACTAATTTCTGAACTGGGGCAATATTAAGTAGTGGCGCCCAGCCACACATCTGTAACCAGAAGCAGGGGAATGTACTACTCATACGCGACTCAACTCCGCATGCGCAAGAGCCCGCCTGCTACTGCTCAAACAAATCTAATTTAAACAGTTGTCACGCCACGCTCATCGGAGGCAACTTGTTACAAAGCATTGCATAGTCTTCCTACAGCCTTTGACACATTTTGCTGTTGGCAGGCGCTTGCATTAGCACTGTTTTGTTGTTGTATATGGCGCATTTCCTTTGCAACTTAAGTTTTATTTTCTTTCTTTTTTTTCCCCTGGTCATGTTTTGTTACTGCAGTATTATTCTGCAGAAGCGGGATACAGTAATATCCTTTGTTAAAGTATTGGTTCTTACCAGTCAAAATCACAAAAATTTAACTGAAAACTAAAACAATGAAAAATTCCCGGAATTCTAAACAATTCCTAGGTTTTTCCCGGTTTTCTGCTGGATGAAAAAATTCCCGGGTTTTTCCCAGATCTCCCGGGTCGTATACACCCTGTTATTTCACAAGAGGTTGTTAGATCGAAAGAAATCTGACTAAGATTTCTCAAAATTGACTCTTCCATGTACAGCTTGGGTTCTTCTTTTGAACTATTCTCACCAATTTTTTCGCCTACACTTAAGAAATGGTGTTTAGATACATTAGCTACTCGTGTACTGTTGGTTAAGGCTTCTTCTTTTGAACTATTCTCACCAATTTTTTTTGCCTACAATTAAGAAAAGTTTTTACACACGTTAGCTACTCGCATACTGTTGGTTAAATGGTCTCTTTAATAGTAATACTACCTACCCCAGTGGTTACTTTTCCTGTCTCCCTTCTAACAACACTGATTTGATTTTATCGCCTGAATCTGTAACATACATATTTCTTGATTTTTCTGATGACTTTTCTCAGTATGCTACAACAATTTTTATAGTGGAAAATTACTTCAGAGTCTTTATTAATTCTTGTTGTCTCATACAGTTTTCTTTTTCTTTCTAACACACTTTAATACCAGTAGTAATCCAAGGTTTCTTTGAAAACTGTTTGGTGTTACATTTAGTTGTTTTTTTTTTTTAGGGGGGGGGGGGGGCAACAATTTTCAAAAAGGGATATAAATTTATCAAGAAATATATTTCAATTATCATTTGATTCGTTTTACACATCTCCCCAATTAACATTTCTTAAACTTTCTCTGAAAGGATAGATACCGGGTTGGGCAACCTTACACTTTTACTTAATGGTTTCTGAAATGTACACCCTGTTAGATTTTGTAAATTAATCAAGTGTCCATCATGGTCTGATAATTCATTTATGACAGGGAAAGCATGTGTCAGTTTTACACCCTCTTGCTGTGCAAATACATTATCTATTAGAGTGCTACTGTCTTGAGTTCTACATGTAGGGAAATTTATCACTGATTCTGAGTTATATGTCATTAATAACACTTGTAGTTCACTTTTCTTATCAGAATTGCTTAGAAAGTTTACACTGATATCACCGCAGATTAATAACTTCCTTTTGTCTGACTGACAACATAATAGGGACTCAAACTTTTTTTGTGAACAGCTCACAATCTCCTAATGGAGACCTGTATACTACTGCTAATATCAACACTGCATCATCTAGCTGTAATTCTCATACACAAACTTCAAAGTGCTGATGTACACAAAATGCTTGCTTCTACAGTTTTGCTTTTATACCCTTGTTTTGTGTAAATGACAACTCCTCCTTTATCCACGTTAGATCTGAAAGCATAAGATGCTAAATTATATCTGTTTATACTGACACTTTCCATTCTTACATTTACATGGTGTTGAGACAGATGAAGTGTATCAATCTCATTCTTATTCTTATTTTTGAGAAGATCTAAACACACTAACAGCACACATACTTTATTTTTTATTTCCTGATATTTTGATGAGGTAAATTGATACTACCCTTAGCTTTATCCATATTTACTGTACATGAAGCTTCTTTTATTCTATTTTTCTTGATTGTTGTCTGTCTGGACTTTGGCTTTAACCTAAAAAACCTGTGTGCATGGTCCCATTAACCACAGGGATCATCCCTTGTGTGATGTGGCGCTCCTTACAGTATCTGCTAATAGAGAAGCTAACATATCTTTCCCCTTCCTATTTAGGTGCAGACCATGTGTAGTGCATCCCCAACTACTAATAGCATCAACTGGAACACCACTTATGAGAGATTTTGCAGGTGTCTGGAGCATCCCTTTCAGCTCAGTGTTAACATGCCTTAAGTAGTGTTTACCCAGGGCCGATCATGGTGCTAAAGAACTCCACAAACACTACATTTGTGTGCCCAGTTTTAGCTCCTATTTTACCCAGGTCACTCCTAATATTATATCTTGGATTCATAGCCAGGCTGTTTCCTGCTCCCCAACTATAATTACCTGATCTCCATTCTCAAAGTCCCTGAATAGATGACCTAAGTTTTCTGTCACCTGGCTAAGGCTAGCACTCGGTTTCACAAAACTTGTGACCTGGTATCCTGCACTTAATTTCTCCTGAAGCTGCTGTCCTACACCCCTCCCATTACAGCTATCTACAAGCAGAAGTATTCTTCTCCTATTCTGATTTGATCCCGGCATGTCTTTTTTCTTTAAGCTAATATTCTGCTTCAACATATATTCAACCACATCTGGATGAGGCCTTTCCTCCACTCCTTTAGATAGCAAGACAAACTGATTTACTGACTGACTTCCAGAAGTTTTTTCAACAGTTTCTCTTTTTTGTCCTTTGCTTACTACCTTTCCCCAGCATCCTGTCTCTTTAAATGTGGAATAATGGATGTCCCTTCTAACATAATGTACATGAATTAATCGTTACATCCACTGGTTTGTTGGTTGATTTGGGGGAGGGGACCAAACTGTGAGGTCATCGGTCCCATCGGATTAGGGAAGGATGGGGAAGGAAGTCGGCCATGCCCTTTGAAAGGAACCATCCTGGATTTTGCGTAAAGCAATTTAGGAAAATCATGGAAAACCTGAATCAGGATGGTTGGACGCTGGTTTGAACCGCTGTCCTCCCGAATGTGAGTCCAGTGTGCTAACCACTGCACCACTTCGCTCAGTCATTACTTCCATTTGTTCAACTACTTCTAAAAGTATAATCATGAACTGAGTGGTGGCACTCACTCTGGAGCAGCACAGCTGCCTGCGAGTAACATCTGATGACAGCATATACCTTTAAAATTTTCATCCTATTTACATACTATCCTCTATTTCTCTGTAGTATGCCTGTGTCATCAAAAACTCAATGGTAGCTGCCACATATTGTGGTAATGGTCAAGTGGCACAAGTAATTTTAATTAGAATTTAATCAAGAACTTGCCATTTCATAAATAACTATAAAATAACAACAAAATAAAAAGATGAATGGTCTCATGCACTGCTCACCATTTTATCTTTAGTGGGAAATGCATCTTCCAGGAAGTCAAGGCTTACTTGTTTTTCATGTATGTCATCAACAGCCTCAGGTTGTATGCCATCAACAGCCTCAGGTTCTACCCCATTCTCTACAGGAATAACCTCTTGTTCTTCAGAAACTGATGGTACTGGCTCGATAGGTATCTCTTGGATGTCATCATCGTCATCATCATCTATTATACAATAAGTAATCTTCTTACGCTGAAACGGCTTCACGTCGTCATCATCATCATCTAGCTCTGGAAGGAAAGAATGAGAGAAAATAATAATATTAATATAGCTTATAAGGAATTTTAAAGTATAATATCAACTGGTTTGATGGTTAGACCAAGCAGAATAGTATATTCTGTGTTGATGGAATTGGGAAGTTAAAATCAAAACTCAAATCAACTGTTGAATGCCTAGAATGGGCAATGCAATTACTCTGAAAGAATCAGGAGCAACCAGTAGCAAGTTGTATACTAACACTCCATTTCAACTTGCCACACGTCATCCCAAATGGAAAATGTGTAAGGAAAGAGTCATGAAGATCTTAGCAAAAACTAACAAAGGAATCTGAAACATCAATGAAGTAGCAGCTCTACTATTCTGCATCACTGTATGTATTAACAACTCAAATCTACTCCAGAGTTATGTTACATTGTTTAAGTAATGGCACAGAGGATGGAAACAAAGTGACAAGCACACATCTACTTTCAGATGAAGTTCAGTGGCATACAGTGTCTTATTTGAGCCAACAAAATATACACATTTACAGATCAGCTTCAAAAAACTCCCATGTTAAAATAAACAATTACACTATGTGATAAAAAGTATCCGGACACCTGGCTGAAAATGACTTACAAGTTCATGGCGCCCTCCTTTGGTAATGTTGGAATTCAATATGGTGTTGGCCCACCCATAGCCTTGACGACAACTTCCACTCTCACAGGCATACATTCAATCAGGTTCTGGAAAGTTTCTTGCGGAATGGCAGCCCATTCTTCAAAGAATTCTGCACCCCAGAGGTGTTGTATAGGATTCAGGTCAGGCATAAAGTCGGCGTTCGACGTTCCAAAACATCCCAAAGGTGTTCTATAGGATTCGGGTCAGGACTCTGTGCAGGCCAGTCCATTACAGAAATGTTGTTGTTGTTGTTGTTGTTGTTGTTGTTGTGCAACCACTCTGCCACAGGCTGTGCATTATGAACAGGTGCTCGATAGTGTTGAAAGATGCAGTCTCCATCCCCGAATTGCTCTTCAACAGTGGGAAGCAAGAAGGTGCTTAAAACATCAATGTAGACATGTGCTGTGATAGAACCAAACAAAACAATAAGGGGTGCAAGCCCCTCCATGAAAAATATGACCACACCACAACACCATCGCGTCCGAATTTTACTGTTGGCACTACACACGCTGGCAGATTACGGTCACCGGGCATTTGCCATACCCACACCCTGCCATCGGATCGCCACATTGTGTACTGTGATTCGTCACTCTACATGACGTTTTTCCACTGTTCAATCGTCCAATGTTTACACTCCTTACACCAAGCGAGGCATCATTTGGCATTTACCAGCGTGATTGTGGGTTATGAGCAGCCGCTCGACAATGAAATCCAAGTTTTCTCACCTCCCGCCTAATGGTCATAGTACTTGCAGTGGATCCTGATACAGTTTGGAATTCCTGTGTGATGGTCTGGATAGATGTCTGCCTATTAGACATTAAGGCCCTCTTCAACTGTCATCAGTCTCTGTCAGTCAACAGACAAGGTCAGCTTGTATGCTTTTGTGCTGTACATGTCCCTTCACATTTCTACTTCACTATCACATCAGAAACAGTGGACCTAGGGATGTTTAGGAGTGTGGAAATCTCGGGTACAGACGTATGACACAAGTGACACCCAATCACCCGACTATGTTCGAAGTCTGTGAGTTCTGCGGAGCACCCCACTGTGCTCTCTCACGATGTCTAATGACTACTGAGGTCCTGATATGGAGAAGCTGGCAGTAGGTGGCAGCACAATGCACCTAATATGAGAAACGTATGTTTTTAGGGGTTTCCAGATGCTTTCGATCACATACTGTATCTGTATTCAATATATTTGCAACTGTATTATTTGTACTTATGTGTATGGTTCATTCATGGGCTAGGAAACGAGAAGCAATGGAATGCACAGAATACACTTTTCTTTAGTTTCAAGACAGAAAAGCATATAATCAAGGTAACAAACAAGAAAGACTGAGAGTATGAAAAAAATGAGAACAGTGTGTTAACAGAATGGAAAAAAAGTAATGAGCAAAATTATAATAAATGTTGTATGAACTGTACAAAACAAGAATTCAAAAGTAATTACACATGACACATATCATTTTTTCAGTATGAACTTTAGTATCATCTAATACCAAGTAGTCAGACAATATTATAATGTACACAGAATTACACAGTGTGTGAAGTGTCACAAAGTGCAGGTGATTAACAAGGATGGGACAGACCCGGCGACAACATTGATTTCGAGGAGCTTTGGCATACTAGTCCAGAGTCACACAAAAGTAGGTCTTGTGAAATGGACTGAGGTTACTATGCGGGGTCCAGTTCACTCCACATGGAACTGATAGAATACTAGAAAATGAGGAAAGTTTATTTACACATGTCGAGTTTGTAACCTAACAGATTCCAAGAAACTGAAAACTTTGTCATTTTGATCTTTTAGCCAATAAACATAAGGCAAGTTCTTCCTGACTGGAATAGTAGTCAAATGGTATGAAGCCTATGTGCAGATCAGTCAACTCCCATGTGCATAGACTCGAATCAGACTTTTCTCTATATAGAGAATGAAAGCCTTTGTGAAATCTATATATGGTTACTTCAAATGAAAAGCTGTATTGTGAAGTGTTTAATCCTTCATGCAGTCATTCTGTTTTTCAATGTTTTTCTCACATAATGTGTTACTTCCTTTTAACTTACCTGATTTCTTTTAGGGACTATGAAGAAAATGGAGGTCCAAATGTGCTATCCAATTAATGCTGGGATGCAATTTTTTCTATTTTTATTTTTTTTAAGAAAAAGGGAGGGAGAGAGAGAGAGAGAGAGAGAGAGAGAGAGAGAGAGAGAGAGAGAGAGAGAGAGAGAGAGAAAAGAGTCATTTAATTTGTTGCCATTTTCCTGCACATACAAAAGTCTTGGGAAGCAAACTTCATTTACTTTTATGCTTTAACTTCATTTACTTTTATGAAAGCATTTCGCGTGGGAGTTTATTTTGATCATAAAATGTATAAGATAACATTGTGTGAAATACTGAGGCTTCCAACTGACCACTCTTTGCCCCTTTTCACAACACAATGTAATTAACTGAAAATAACAATATACCAATTTCCCAAAAGCTTCCATTCTCTTTTCAAGGAGTAAAAATATTGCAAAAAGTGCAATTTGAACCAAAGTGCACTCACAGTTGACTGTGGACTGAAAGATGCCTCATACAACTTAGCCACTGCCCCAGTTTGCTGCAGGGACAAGTTTGAAGTGCTGTCCTTCAATAAAACTGGGCCAGTGGCACACAATTCGCCTGTTTTGGTGAAACCTGTCTTGTCTGTTGTCAACTGGAGGCCATTCCAGCAACTGCAGAGAAGATTGAGAAGATCAGCCTAGTGTACGGAGTTTTAACGAAGTTCTCAATTTGCTGCGTTGTCCCTGGAACTGATTGTGGCCCTTTTGTTCTGAGTCAAGTGGAAAGATTGAACCAGAGACTTCGAAGGTTCTGTGACAAACTAGGCTTCGAATTCCTGGACTTGTGCCATAGGGTTGAGAACAGGAGGGTCCTCCTAAATGGGTCAAGTATGCGCTACATATTAAGAGCCTGTTGCTCAGGTATATGACAGCATGTGGGGCGCACACAGCATTCCCCCCCCCCCCCCCCCCCCCCCCCCCCACCAGTGTTTGAACCACTCATGAAAAGCAGTGAAGTTCACATAATACTAGGTACATAAAACTTATTGAAACTCAAAATTGATAGCAGTGAGATTTTTGGGGAAAATTTACCTGTACATCGAAAGAAGAAGTGAAGTGGAAATGGAGGTGGTGTATTTGTCGCAATAGACAAGAAATTCAAATCCACAAAGTTAGAAACTGAAGCTGCATTTGAGACTGTTTGGGCAACACTCAGTATCAGAAGTGGTCAAAAAATGATAACTGGATCCTACTATCACCCAATAGACTATCCCCTAATGTAACCAAAAACTGTGGAGAAAACCTCATTTCACTTGTACACAAGTTCCCCAATTATACGGTAATCATTGGTGGAGACTTAAATCATCCAACAATTAATTGGGAAAATAACAGTATTGTTGCTGGTGGGCGTGATAAGACATCCTGAGGAACTTTACTAAATGCCTTCTTTGAAAACTATCCAGCACAAATAGTTCGGAACCCCACTAATGATGGAAGTATATTGGATCTAATGGCAACAAATAAACCTGACCTCTTTGAGAATGTCCACATCGAAACTGGTATCAGTGATCATGACATGGTTGTGGCAACATTGATTACTACGATACAAAGGACAACTAATACAAGAAGAAAAGTATATATGTTCAGTAAACTAGATACAAAAAAATTTAGTCATTTCTCAGTAAGGAACTTTAAACTTTCAGCACAGGGCAGGAGCATGTAGAGGAACTACAGATCAAGTTTAAAAGAAAAACTAACTCTGCACTGGATATCTATGTAACCAGTAGAACAGTTCGTAATGGGAGGGACTCTACATGGTATACAGTCACCATAAAGAAATTGTAGGCTATAGATAGAGACGTGCTGAATGAAACGCATTTGGCTGTCAAGAGAGCATGATGCCTTCAATGTTACCGTAGCAGAACACTGCCAAATGACATTTCACAAAACCCAAAGAAATTCTGGTCACATGTAAAGGTTGTTAGTGGCACCAAAGTTAGTGTCCAGTATCTAATGAATGAGATAGGAAATGAAATTGAGGGTAGCAAAGCAAATGTTGACATTCTTGACTCCATTTTCAAATGTTCCTTTACAAAGGAAAACTCAGGAAAATTGCCTCATTTTAATCCCATAACACTGAAAGATGCATGAAATAAGTACTAGTGTCAGCAGTGATGAGTAACAGCTCAAATCATTAAAAGAGAACAAAGTTCCTGGGCCCAATTGTATCCCTGTCAGATTCTATACTGAATTTGCAACTGAGTTAGCCCCTCTTCTAACTATAATCTATCATAAACAAACAATGGAAAATCCAGGATGGAATGTAACAATATCAGAGAAGGAAAGTTGCTACTCCCCATTATGCCCTTTGTCAGCAGTAGACAGACACACACACACACACACACACACACACACACACACACACACGAGCCTTTGTCAGCAGGTAGGATTATAAGGTCGGGATCAGTTTTTACAGGGTGGACTGCGGTTCTTTCTGTGGATGTAAGGTTAGTTTGCATGTTGAGGAATTTGGGGAATGATGTTGATGCAAGGTTCGAGGTTAAGAAATTCTGGAAAGATAACAAGGGGTGGTTTGGAGGCAGTGGGAGGTGGATCACATTTGGATGGAGGAGTGAACTGAGTTAGGCAAGGCTCAATATTGGTCTTTGGTCGAGTTTGATTGGTCGGGTTGGTAGTGAAAAAGTGTTTCCACTGTAGGGACTGGGAGAAAGAGAGAAGGTCTTTAACCAGTCCAGCATGGATGAATTTGGGAGTGGGGCAAAAGGTGAGGCCTTTGGAAAGAACCGATATTTCTGTGGGTCTAAGGCTTCTGGAGGAAAGATCCCAGTCCCACATACTGTTCCTGTTTTGTTGCTTGGCTCATGAAATCCCCCCTAATGACTTTCCATCAATTTACCCATCTCTGGTTGCCACCCCTCCTTCCACAATGACCTCCACCTGTTCAGATTCCGCCAATCCTTAGCCCTCACCAACATAGTCCTGCAAAACCATATCAACCAAGCTCAATCCTCCTTGCAGTACCTTCTCTCCATTCGCAAAATTCTCCTGCTATGCAATCCCAAATTCAACATCACACACATTGAAACCCTTGCCCTGCAGGAACTTGAGCAACATGCACAACACTACCTCAAAAAGTTCTCCATTCTGCTCACTTCCTACTCCCGCCTCGGAATACCACTGTCCACCACTTCTACAACCACCTCCAAACCTCCCCCACACCCCCTCATAGCTGACAAACCCTGTCTCGCAGACCTACTACATTTACCCCACCCTCCAAAACTCACTCCCACCACCACACAGAAGCCAGAACCTAAACAGACCTGCAACACAGTTATGAACCTTTGCTCCAGAAGCCTTAGTCCCACAGAAATATCAGCCCTTTCCAAAGGGCTCACCTTTAGCCCCACTCCCAAATTCAACCATGCTGGACTAGTTAAAGACCTTCTCTCCTTCTCCCGGTCCCTACAGTGGAAACACTTTTTCGCTACCAACCCGACCAATCAGACTCAACCAAAGACCAATATTGAACCTTGCCTAACTCAGTTCACTTCTTCATCCAACCGTGATCCACCCCCACTGCCTCCAAACCACCCCCTGTTAACTTTCCAGAATTTCTTAACCTCGAACCTTGCCTCAACATCATTCCCCAAATCCCTCAACATGCAAACTAACCTTACATTCATCTCTGCTATATGGTGAGTAGCAACTTTCCTTCTCTGGTATTGTTATGATCTATCATAAATCACTTGAACAAAGAGCCTTGCTCAGTTCTTGGAAAAAAGCAGAGGTCACACCTGTCTGCAAGAAGGGTAGTAGAAATGATCGATAAAACTACCATCCAATATCCTTGGCATCAATTAGTTGTAGAATCTTAGAATATATTCTGAGCTCAAACATAATGAGGTATCTTGAACAGAATGACCTCCTCAATGTCAACCAGCACGGAATTCCGAAAACATCGATCATGTGAAACCCAACTTGCACTTTTCTCCCACGACATACTTAAAAGCTTTGGATATAGGCAATTAGGTAGATATAGTATTTCCTGATTTCTGAAAAGCATTTGACTCAGTAACACCTTCACTTATTGTCAAAAGTATGATCATATGGGGTATCAAAAGAAATTTGTGACTGGACTGGGTACTTTTTGGTAGGGAAGATGCAGAATGTTATCTTGTATGGAGAGTCATCATGACAGGTAGAAGTAATTTCAGGTGTTCCCAAGAGAAGTGAGTTGGGACCCTCGCTGTTCCTGTTGTATATTAATGACCTTGCAGACAATGTTAATAGTAATCTCAAGACTTTTTGCAGATGGTGCAGTTATGTACAATGAGGTACTACCTGAAAGAAGCTGCATAAATATTCAGTCAGATTTCGATAAGATTTCAAAGTGGTACAAAGATTGGTAACTTGCTTTAAATGTTCAGAAATGTAAAATTATGCACTTCACAAAAAAAAACAACACGGAGTATTTTAGGACTATAATATCAATGAGTCACTGTTAGAATCTGCCAACTCATACAAACACATATGAAATGGAATAATCGCACAGGTTCAGTCGTGGGTAAAAGCAAGTGACAGACTTAAGTTTGTTTGTAGACAACTGAAGAAGTGCAATAAGTCTACAAAGGGGACTGTTTGCAAATAACTAGTGCGACCAGTTCTAGAATACTGCTCACATATGTGGGACCCGTACCAAATAGGACTAACAGTGGATACTGAACATATACAAAGAAGGGCAGCACAAATGGTCACAGGTTTCTTTGATCTATGGGAGAGCTGCTGAAGAAACTGATCTGGAAGTCTCTTGAACACAGGCAAAAACTATTCCACGAAAGCCTATTAACAAAGTTTCAAGAAATAGTTTTAAATGATGATTCTAGGAATATACTACACCCGTATGTACCACTCACATAAGGTTCTTGAGGATAAGCTAAGAATAATTATTGTACACACAGAGGCATTCAGACAATCATTCTTCTCACTCTCCCTACATGAATAGAATATGAAGAAACCCTAATAACTGATAGAGTGGGATGTACCCTCTGTCATGAACTTCACGATTGTTTGCAGAGCACAGATGTAGATTTACAAAAATAGATGCTAATTTCACGAAATGGTTCTTAAGCATTAGATAAAAATAGCAACTGACTACTATAAGAGAAGCAGCAGTTGTTTCATTAAAAGTAGCAGTTATTTCCTTGTATACACTGCCTGACAAAAAAAGGAAAGTACCCAGAAGACTTGGTCAATGTAATTTCATAGCCATACACACCATCAACATATATGTAAATGATTCAAACTGCAATTCTATCCGACAGGTAGAACGATCACCAAAGAGCATCAGCATTGTTCGTGTTTACTGTTGTTACCAGATAAATATGCAAGGGGGTGTGAACAGCATCAGATGTAGAGTGATCACTGTGAAGGACATGGAGATGACATGTACACTTGCGTGACAGCATTATCAGCACCCGACAGAGTTTGAAAGGCATCTCTTTGTGGGTCTCCATTTGGCCGGATGGTTGTATCATGTAATATCCAGATATTTAAGACATTCAGATGTGACAGCAGTCCAAAGTTGCTCTGCATGGGTATGCGAGGACAATATTCATTGTCAAGATCCTGGATTTCCATGTCTGACCAAAGCAGGACAGGGTTACCATACTGAGCACTGAGCTCATTGTAGTTCCTTCCCATCTGTGCCTGCCTTCCAAGAAAAGGGTATACTACACTGCAACATCCTTTGTTATCCAGAACCATTGGCCTGGGAACAGCAGCAGTCTGAAACAAAATTACCATTCCTTGTGTAGGCAGCTGCTAACACCCCAACTGTTTTTGGAGTGCTGCTGTGACCACTTTTGATGAATGGTGTAGCACTGTGTTCAGCGATGAATCTTGGTTCTGCACTACCCTGGACAATTACTGTCGATGAGTATGGCATCAACATTAGGAGAGATTTGATTCTTCCAGAGAGTTGGTCATGTACAGTGGTGTTACTTTTGGCATCATGCTGTTGAAATCCATTGGGTAGGATTCCAGGTCACAGCTGGTAGTGACTGAGAGAACAGATGAAACGATGTAATGTCATGGACATCCTGCAGTCTCATGTGTTAACTCTCATGCAACAGTACCATAGTGCTATTTTCCAACAGGACAATGTTTGTCTGTACATATCTTGTGTATCTCTGTACAGTCAGAGTCATGTTGAGGTACTCCCATGGCCAGCATGATCCCCAGATCTGTCCCCAATAAAACATGTACGGGACCAGCTCCAATGTCAACTCAGTCCAAGTGCCAATATTCAGAATATCAAGGACCGCCAAGAATAGTTGTGAGCCAGCTTGCTTCAGAAGAGGACACAGTGGGTTTATGACAGCTTGAGTGTTGTTTGGGTGGTTGGAGAGTTAAGGGTCTGAACAGCGAGGTCATCGGTTCTAAGTTCAGGGATAGTTCATTTGAAGTTAGTGACATCTGCCAGTAACGTTTTCTGATTATGAAGGTTCAGAGGAGCAGTCAAATTGAGGCAATGGAAGCAATACTAATGCTGAGAAATAATTTACAGAAAAATAAATGGATTGATCTGGTGCATAAGTCAAGCAGACGAACGATCTCCCAGGGCTCACCCACGGCGAGAGAAATCCCACCCATATCCGATCACCACCAACGTAATTAAGAGCGAAGACAGTTACAGCGCAAATAATGACTTCTAGTCCACAAATTCCAGACAATATGAGTGAGAAGGCTAAAAATCTAATGGACATCAGTTGGACCATAAGTAACAAAAATTGGATGAGGGAAATAGGAAAGTCAGCATACAAAGCGAGCCGTTCCACTCCTGATCATTATGGTCAAGGCATTAAAGGCTTCATAACCACAATGTGGGTATTGCTTGACACATAAAATATAACTATGGGTTAGTCTCATATCACTGGTGCAGATGTGACATATGTCAGTGGATTCCTTCCAGGAGTAATGGAAGGAGGAGCACTATGCAGTAGTAGTCTTCTTGATAGTGTGGAGTTTAATAGAGGGGGCAGTAGCCAAAAAATTTTGTTCAATCTACAAGTGAACACAGGCCTTACTTGGACCTGCAAATCCATACTGGGGATCATCATAGTGAATTTGAGCCAAGTATCGCTTCTCTAGCCAAACAGTCGGTCAGTTTATTCCCTGGGATATCCACATGACCTAAGACCCAGAGAAGTACAACTGAGCAAGCACTACGATTAAACTCAGAGAGAAGGTTGCACATAGTGTGAATAACAGGGTAACAAGAATAACAGTGATTAATGGCCTGGAGACTACTCACTGAAAATTAAAACATAGTCATAGCAGGTCTGTTTAATAAAATGTAGGGCTCTGTTAGCAGCTATCAGCTCTGCTGTAAAATCAATCTCCTCAAAACCATGGTTTTACAGCCATAACTGTTAAATGATGGTAGCAGGCTGATTCTCTTGGAGAACTGGAAGGAAGAGACTGCGAAAGATTATGATGGCGACTGGAACATGGGGAGTACATTGTAACGAGTTAGGTGGAGGTCTTCACATATGGCTGCTAAGTGCATTCCAACTGGTAATCACACCTGGGGATGGGTATCAGGGGATCAATGCTTCTCACATGTGAAAAGAACATGACAAATTGGGTGATGAGGAAGTTGTCAGATGGTGACTGTGGTAAGTGAGAAACAGTTGGTACCTTGGAGTTGAAGAGAGAATATTCCCATTTCACCAAGGAGACACCTGTGAATGTGTGGATGGATATGTGTGTGTGTGTGCGAGTGTATACCCCTTCTTTCCCCCTAAGGTAAGTCTTTCCGCTCCCGGGACTGGAATGACTCCTTACCCTCTCCCTTAAAACCCACATCCTTTCGTCTTTCCCTCTCCTTCTCTCTTTCCTGATACATCATCTTTGTTTTTTGATAAATTTTTCCCACGTGGAATGTTTCCCTCTATTTTATTTTTATATATATATATATATATATATATATATATATATATATATATATATATATATATATATATATATATATATATATATATATAAAAAAAACAAAGATGAGGTGACTTACCGAACAAAAGCGCTGTCAGGTCGATAGACATACAAACAAACACAAACATACACACAAAATTCAAGCTTTCGCAACAAACTGTTGCCTCATCAGGAAAGAGGGAAGGAGAGGGGAAGACGAAAGGAAGTGGGTTTTAAGGGAGAGGGTAAGGAGTCATTCCAATCCCGGGAGCGGAAAGACTTACCTTAGGGGGAAAAAAGGACAGGTATACACTCGCACATATCCATCCACACATACAGACACAAGCAGACATATTTAAATATGTCTGCTTGTGTCTGTATGTGTGGATGGATATGTGCGTGTGTGCGAGTGTATACCTGTCCTTTTTTCCCTCTAAGGTAAGTCTTTCCGCTCCCGGGATTGGAATGACTCCTTACCCTCTCCCTTAAAACCCACTTCCTTTCGTCTTCCCCTCTCCTTCCCTCTTTCCTGATGAGGCAACAGTTTGTTGCGAAAGCTTGAATTTTGTGTGTCTATCGACCTGCCAGCGCTTTTGTTCGGTAAGTCACCTCATCTTTGTTTTTATATATAATTTTTCCCACGTGGAATGTTTCCTTCCATTATATATATATATATATATATATATATATATATATATATATATATATATATAGAGAGAGAGAGAGAGAGAGAGAGAGAGAGAGACACACACACACAAACACCTTTCTGTATCCATGAGGGATAAGCTTCTTACCAGCAGTAAGAACAGCCCCGACGAATCGAGGGTAGGGTTTAGGCTCTGGTGGAATAAAACAGATATATTTATCTAGGTGGTCAGCAAAACTCCACCAATCAGCCCTATGGAAATTCTATCTGGATCACGGTACAGATCTCGCTATTGGCACAGAGAGCCTCATATCGAGGATTATTGGCCTGTGCTGGCTGTGTAGGAAATTAAATATGACCTCTCTGGATACAGGCACTGGGCACCCTCTGCAGTCCCGGGACACAAAGCAGAGATCCGGGTTGTAATCTCTTCGTCAAGCAGCCAATCTGAAAGTTCCCAAATCCTTGGCATCATAAACCAGGTACAGATTTTCATATTCAGCCCTGTTGTTGAGTGCAATACTACACTCGTTGTTACGTGCATAGTTCCAGTGACCGTAGTGACTATCAAAACCTTCAGAATAAATCAATGGGTGGGCGGTAACTGGCAGAACATCCAGTGGCCATGGCACATTTGGTGGCTTGTAAATATTATTTATAATGGTCTCCTCCACTTGCGTAGACACATAATGGGTCTCATTTTCTGTATTTGTCAAAATGAGACGAGCATGCTCGATATTGCTCCTTATACAGGAAGCAACATAATACACACTGTAATATGTAGCACCCATAAGATCGTAGCCATGGATCCTACCTCTTCTACCCAGGTCTTCCATAGTTGGAGCATGTGCTTCCTGGATTAGAATTACGTCAATATCATCATCTACAAGGAGTTTAGATGGGTCCTCACTTTTAGCTCGGCTAATACCTTCTATGTTTAAGTGGCATTGGATTAAAAGGCCAAGTCTTTTAAAAAAAAGGTGGGGGGGGGGGGGGGGGGGGGAAGGGGGGTCACAAATTACACATTCAGGTTTATTGTTCATAAAGTCAATTTTTTTTTTCAATTCTGATTCTTCTGATTCACTTCCGCCACTCCCACTTGTACCAGACGTGGAGGGCTGCACGTATCATTTAAGAAACTTGTCCATTTTATGCTCGATCAGAGCAAAGCACGAAGACAATAATCACGTCAATACTTGCTGGCGTACTCGGACATCTGATTGTAGTGATCGAAAATGTGCGACTATGTCCCTGATGACCCCTTCTCACCCACGCCTCTACCGTGGCAAAGAATATAATTATATCTCTGCCGGCAGAGCACCGCAACCTCTTTTCACATTGCACTTGATTTCTCGATAAGTATAGTATCAATAGATGGGGATATACAGGGACCAAACTACAGTGTCATCAGTCCCTTTTTCCTGACGCAAGCAAGGCTCAAGGTACAAAAACACCCAAAACCACACCTAAAGAGAAAACGAATGGAAAGAACAAAAAACAGGGAAAACATACACCACAAGGAAAAGTAGAAGACGGTATTAAAACCATAGAGAATATGGTCCGAACTGGCTAATCACTATAATAAAGAGGAAGAGCCAGCCACTCTGCAACACACTAAAATGTCAACCCCAAAAAGAAAAGTCGAGATGAGCACAAGACAAACCACCAAGACAAACAAACGCAAAGAAAGTGTGAGAGTTAAAATGGAGAGAGGATGGTGACCTCAGAGGGAAGGCTAAATGACCACCCTTAGATGGTATGATTAAAAAAAAAAAACCTCACAAATAAAACGTAAAACTAAGTCTGCTGTTGAGGCATTGTTGACCAACACCGAAGGTAAGGTGCTGGGAAGGTTAAAAGCCCGCCTCAGAGTGGCTAGAAGTGGGCAGTCCAGCAAGATGTGGACGACAGTCATATGTGAGCCACAGTGACACCAAGGTGGGTCCTCACGACAGAGGAGGTATCCATGTGTTAGCAAGGTATGGCCAATGCGGAGCCAGCAGAGAACCACAGAGACCCTGTGAGAGGCCCGCGTGGAGGCCTCCCACACATTCATAGTCTCCTTCAGGGCACGCAATTTGTTCTGCGTACTCAGATTATGCCACTCCGTCTCCCAAAGCTGAAAAATCTTGAGGCGTAATAATGATCGCAGGTCAGTTACAGGGATGCCAATCTCCAGAAGCAGTTTCCGTGTAGTCTGTTTGGCCAGCCTGTCGGCAAGTTCATTTCCTGGAATTCCAAAGTGGCCCGGGGTCCACACAAACACCAAGGAATGACTGGACCATTAAAAGGCATAGATGGACTCCTGGATGGTCGCTACCAAAGGATGGCGGGGTAGCACTGGTTGATAGCTTGCAGACTGCTCAATGAGTCAGTACACAGAAGAAGCGACTCACCAGGGCAAGAACTGATGCGCTCAAGAGTACGAGAAATGGCCACAAGCTCTGCAGTGAAAACACTGCAGCCATCTGGCAAGGAGTCCTGCTCAATATGTCCTCCATGAACATACTTGAAGCCAAAGTGACCATCAGCGATCGGGCAAATCAATGTAAATCACTTCACGGTCCCGGTACATGTCAAGAATCGAGAGGAAGTGACAGCGGACAGCCGTGGGGTTAACTGAGTCCTTCAGACAACATGAAAGGTCCAGGCGAAGCTTCAGCTTAGGTATACACCATGGAGGTGCAGGTGAATGGACCTCGAGCATAGGTGGTAAAGGCAAGGACTCCACTTCAGACAGAAGAAATCAGAAATGAATCACAATCTTAAGCTCTGACTTGGGCCTCCAATGCGGGAGATGAACCACCACGGATGGCAAAAGGAGACGGTAATTCGGATGTGCAGGAGAACTATGAATGTGTGCAACGTAACTGGTGAGCAGATGTGCTCGCCTAACTTTCAATGGAGGGACTCCAGTCTCCACCCGGATGCTGGTCACCAGACTCATCCTAAAAGCTCCTGTAGCCAGTCCAACACCACAGTGGTGCACTGGGTCACGTAAATGCAACACTGAGGATGCCACTGAATCATAAAATAGACTCTCATAGTCAAGGGGTGGATTGAACAAGAGCTCCATAGAGCTTCAGCAGCGTATAGCAGTCTGCACCCCAGTTGGTGTTGCTCAGGCAGCGGAGGGCATTGAGGTGCTGCCAGCACTTTCACTTCAGCTGACGAAGGCCAGGAAGCCACGTCAATTGGGCATCGAAACCAGTCCTAAGAATCGACATGTCTCCACTACAGTGAAGGGATCACCATTAATGTAAAGTTCTGTTTCCGGATGAACGGTACACTGCTCACAGAAGTGCATGGCACACGACTTCGTGGCTGAAAACTGGAAGCCGTGGGCTAGAGCCCATGACTGAGCCTTGTGGATGGCTCCCTGAATGTGTGGCTTGGCAACACCAGTACTGGAGGAACAGTACGAAATGCAGAAGTCGTCTACACACAGAGAAGGTGAGATCAACGGCCCGACAGCTGCTGCTAGACTGTTAATGGCCACCAAAAATAGAGATACACTCAATAAAAAGCCCTGCGGGACCCCATTCTCCTGGATATGGGGGCGGGGGGGAGGGGGGGGGGGGGGGGGGGACCAATGGGAGGCACCAACTTGGACATAGAAAGTATGGAACAATAGGAAATTTTGGATAAAAATTGGGATCTGACCCCAGTCATATAATGTGGCAAAGATATGATGTCACCAGGTCGTGTTGTCAGGTTTTTGTAAATAAGACTCGAGGGAAACTAGATTATCAATGGTAGAGTGACCCTGACGGAAACTGCCCTGGCATGGAGCCAGTAGGCCACGTGACTCCAGGACCCAACACAACCATCGACTTAGCGTATGTTCTAACAGCTTACAAAGAATGTTGGTGAGGCTAACGAGCTGATAGCTATGTTTCGGGGCAATGTGAAACGATGTTGGGGAGCTCCCACTCTGTAAATGGAGCTTTATAGGGTTCACTGTGACATTCAGTGAACGAGAGGGCTTTCATTTCCATCCACTTTTTGAGGGTGGGAAATGTTGGGGGATAATTCACTGATGCGGAAGCTCGAGCATAGTGCTCAGCAACTGCATTTGTGTCGATAGATAACCCGCCATTGATGTTAATGCCAGTAACACCTGTTGGGGTCTGGTACCACAAACACGTCTGATCTTCGTCCAGACTTGGGAAGGTGCCATATGGCACCCAATGGTCGAGACGTACCTCTCCCAACATGCCTGTTTCCATTTTTAATAAGCTGGTGAACGCGGGCACGGAGCCGTTTAAAAGCTTATAGGTGCTCTAGGGAAGGGTGCCGCTTATGTCACTGTAGACCTCGCCGACGCTCTTTAAAGGCCTCAGCGATTTCCAGCGACCACCAAGGTACTGACTTTCTCTGAGGCCACCCTAAAGAACAAGGGATCATGTTTCCCACCACAGAAACGATCATTCTAGTGACCTGCTCAACTACCACATCATACCATGTGAGGGAGATTCAAGAGTGACAGCAGAGATGAAAGCCTCCCATTCTGCCTTGTTTAAAGCCAATCTTGGTATACGTTTGGGGGACTCTCCAATAGACGGATGGCAGAATTCCTGGCCTGCAGAGGGATAAAACAATGGCCAAGTAAGTGCCATGAGCCACAATGAAATGTGTGGTGGGACCAGCATTTAAGAGGCAGAGGTCGAGTTGAGACAGGAAAGTTTCAACATCTCTATCTTGGCCAGCAAGCACAGTGCCACCCCACGAGGGGTTATGGGTGTTAAAATTTCCCAGAAGTAAGAAAGGTGTAGGGAGTTGATCAATCAGTATAGCTAATGCATTCATAGGTACTGCACCATCTAGAGGAAGATATACGTTGCAGACAGTTATTTCCTGTGTCATCCTTATCCTGACAGCCACAGCTTCAAGAGAGGTTTGAAGGGGCACAGGTTCACTGCATACTGAGTTCAGGACATAGACACAAACACCACCTGACATACTATTATTATCACTACTGCTCTTGTAATATCCCCTACAGCTGTGAAGCGCAGGGGTCCACATTGCCAGGACCCAGGTTTCCTGGAGGGCAATGCAGAAAGCAGGTGTAAAGCTTAACAGTTGCCGTAGCTCTGCCAGGTGGTGGAAAAAACTGCCACAATTCCACTGGAGGATGACGTTATCATGAGGCTGGGAAGGCATGAAGCTTGCAAGGAGACAGGTTATGCCTCAGGGTCACTTGCTGCCACCAATTGAGTATTTATATCCATTCCTATTGTGGACAAGGCATCAGTTAGATCCAGGTCCTCAGGGGGTGCTGAGATCTCCACCTCATCCGCAGGTGCAGAACTGGTAAGTTGTTGTGGTGTTGGGGCCACTGGAGGGTCCTTTTTCTTAGCAGACTTCTTTGTTTGCTTGCCCTCTTATTCTCTTTCGGGGCTTGCTGGGAGGACTTCTCTGAAGTAGCTTCATTCATGGAGGAAGACTGTGAAGCTCTTTGTCCAGCAGCTTTTGGCCCCTTCAGCCACTGGCGAGTGTCCGCAGTGGCATTTGTGGAGACCTCGGCAGAGAGGGTCCCAAGGGAACCCTTCCACATGAGAGGAGCCAGAGGAGGCTGCGTCTTCTCTGGTTGTGGGGGAGGGGGGGGGGGAGGCAAGAGACCGATGTCCGCTGTGTTTGGGGGGTCTTGCTCCTAAAAAGTAGGTACTTTGGGAGCAATGGAAGGAGATTTCCCCCACTACCACGAAGGGGGCAGATGTATTCTGGAGGCCCGGAGGGCCCACTGTTAGTGGCAAAGTGTGTGGTACGATTGGTACTTATGATGGCAATGGTAATGTAGCTGCAGCATATGAGGGTGTAACATTCAAATTTACATTTAGCCTCTTGACAAGACAACCGGTCCACGGTCTTGTACTTCATGATTTTCCACTCCTTTAGGAGTTTTGTGCAGTCTGGCGAGCAGGGGAATTGGTGCTCTCCGTAGCTGATGCAAGTGGGAGGAGTTGTACAGAGAGTATCTGGATGCAGTGGATGTCTGCAGTCTCGACATGTGGCACTGGAAGTGCAGCAAGAAGACATGTGCCCGAATTTCCAGCACTTAAAGCACCTCATAGAGGGAGGGACGAATAGTGTAACGCCACAGCGGTAAACCATCACCTTGACCTTTTCAGGCAATGAATCATCCTCAAAGGCCAAGATGAAGGCACCAGTAGCAACCCTGTTGTCTTTGGGTCCCCTGTAAACACACCAGATGAAATGAACACTCCGCCATTCTAGATTGGTGCGGAGCTCGTTGTCAGTCTGCAAGAGGAGGTCGCAATGGAAAATAATCCCCTGGATCATGTTGATGCTTTTATGGGGAGTGACGGAAACAGTAATATCGCCCAGCTGGTAACAAGCGAGTAACGCCCGGGATTGGGCTGGGTATGCTGTCTGAATCAAGACTGCACCATTTCGCATCTTGGACAGTGCTGTCACCTCTCCAAACTCATCTTCAAGGTGTTCAATGAAAAATTGAGGCTTCACAGGTACAAAGGAGTCTGCTACAGACTAAAAACCGAGGCGAATATGACTCTCCATTCGGCAGCCCTACATTCCTCCCATGGTGTAGCAAGGGAGGAAAACGATTTAGGGTCATACCTGTTGGCATTGTATTCAATCTTGCCCTTCTTAGAGATGGCTGGCACCGTACAGTCACCAGTAAGAGATGACTTAGTCTGCTTCATTGTGGGTCATCCGCCCTGATGCCAGCCACTCCAATCAGGGGCTCCTCCCATGGGCACTACCCAGCCACAGCTAAGGCCAAATGGCATGATGGCCATTACTGGGAGTCTTGATGCCCCAGGAAGACAGGCATATACTCCTTGGCATACGTGGGGAGTTTACAGCTCAAGCATCAGCAGTGCGATCCCTGCATTGTCAGGGGGCTACCATCAAATGGGTACATGACGCCCCACCACAAAGGAGTGGCTACTGTGCTGGATATTGGGCACAGAGAAATCCAATACTATCATGGGGGCGAAAGAGGACAGGAGACAACAGAAGAAGATGACATACCCTGGAGAGTGTCCTCGCCCAAATAGTTGAACTGCAGGTGGGGATGCTACGCCATGACAAGAGGTTCAGGAGATCGAACCTTAGGGCACTATGGATAAGTCATGCACCACTAAGGCGTCCTTCCCCACATGGCCTGCACTTCTGTAGAATTTGGAAAGTGGCAGGTCAAACCGTAAAATGGGACCTGAAATTATAGGGCCAAAAAGTGAGAGATTCCTTTTAGTCCCCTCTTACGAGAGGCAGGGATACCTCGGGCCTATTCTAACCCCCAGACCCGCAGGGGGATCAATAGAAAGAAAATTAAATATGTTGACTTTGAAATCTGACACACTTTTATTATGGTTCTGGGGGCTGCCAGAATATTTTTACTTGGAAAGGGGTCGTGTATTCAAAAAGGTTAAAAACACTGCTCTATGGAAAAGCTTGTGTGATTTAGGGAAGAGCAGGCAAAGTAGAGGCTGCAGCTTATCCCACTATCCCAACCAAGAAACTAAACTAGTATTTGACTTTAGCGATAACCTTCATTGAACCATAGACAATATAGACTTACTGATTATTTTGCAGAGGTAAATGATGATAGTTACAAAAATTCTTTCTTGAGCTGACAATGTTGTCAAAAAATCCTTCATCTCAGCATTTATTGTAGAGGATGGGGTTACACTCCAAATGATCAAGCTTATTGTTGACCCACTACTGCTCCCTAGACCTTGAAGCTCTTCCCTGGACAATACAGCAGAAACACTCACTCCCATGGGAATACAAGCACTACAGATCCGATTGCTACGAAGGGTAGCTGGGTACATTCTGTCTGACAGGAGAGTGAATGTAGAAATCAGAAAAGAACTGAGAGTGAAAAACTTAAAGAAATAGACAAAAGAATACAGAAACAACTGGAAGAATTACGTCACAAGAATGGAAGATGACAGATTACCAAAATTGGTGATAATTATTACCCAGTAGGCAGAAGATATTTACGAAGACGAAGAAAAATCAATAATTTCAATCAAGAGGGCAAAGCAGACAAATGCCCAATATGTTCTGAGAGAAGAAGAAGAGGGAGAAGAAGAAGAAGAAGAAGAAGAAGAAGAAGAAGAGATATCCCATCAAAAATATTATGATTTTAAATAACTGTGACTTTAATAAGTTTTGTAATTACATATAAAACTCTGATCTGGTGTAAGAGGACTCCTAAATGTATTAATCTGTTCAGGTTAAACAAATAAATAAAAAATTAAACATAATACACAGGTCAATATTCAGGGATATGACGCAAAGGGTCATTTCAAGCAAAAAACTTCACATGGACACATGCACTGTTCTGAACGGTTTCAGAGACAGAACATACTTATGCACACTGTTACTTATTTTCTTTATTTTTCAGTACATTGTCATTGTTTACAACGGACCATAGTAGTGTAGGCCAAGCCGAGATGAATAATTTGATATTGGACACATGGTCTATAAAGTTGCGAAACTACACCTCAATGCATGCATGTTGCGCAAGATTTTCTGTATTCTCTCATTCTCTTCATGCAACCGGTAAGTCCTTGAGAAAAAATGACTAGGGCATTTTTAAAGGAAATTTACTATAGTTTAATTTTATACTGTGACAATTTTACACTAGAGGCTTCAGATTACTTGTTATTCAAGAAAAACGTACAGAAGTAACTTTAAATATGTTCCATCTCAGAAACCATTTGGAATAGGGCATATGCCCATATTTAGCTTTTTGTTTCAAATGATCATTCCTGTCATATCTCTGAATATTAACCATTTTTCCTGAGACAATGTTTATACATGGATTATCATGTATGTTAAAACAATTTTGTGTTGTACATACCGTTATATTTAGTGTCCTATCCACCCAAAGTAATTAAAACCCACATAAATGCTACCTACAAATGCAACAGACTTAGAAGAAGATATAACAGTACACCGCATAGAAGAAGACATAATAATACACCTAACAAGAACACACAAACATCAAGAAAACAGAAGGGCAACAACACAAGAAGTTGACAACCGCAACAAATCAATTAAGGATAAAAAGAATACACAGCTGAAATGAGGTGGAGAAGCGCTCAGTCAAGAAAACACGCTGCAAGCTGTATCACTGTGCCAAGGGTGCAGAGAAGGAATGACGCCTCAAGTCGCCATGTAGTCTGTTCTGTGCGATCTTGTCCGCAAAAGCGGCAGGGGCAGTGAGCTAGCTTGCAATCTCATCCATAAAAGTGGTGGAGAGTAGTGTGCTACCTTGCAATTTGATCACTGAGAATGATGGGGAGCAGTGAGCTAGTGAGACAGGCTGATGAGTAAAAGGGGTGAGGAGCCTGAGGTGTTGGGAGGGGAATGGCGCCTGGATAGCTTTGCGGTACGCTCCTGTCACACAGTGGCTGAAGACAGCAGCTTTTATGATCGCTGGCAACACAATCTAAGTACGATGCTAAGTCAGAGGATAAGAAGTAATAACTCACTCAAAAGTATGTAAGCATTTACTGAGCTTCTGAAATATGAGATATTCTTTTTAAGTCAAGAGCGGAAACATGATGCTGGAAGCATTTTCTGCATTAATGTACTGTATTGAAGCACTTTTACCTTGCGTGGTTTGGTAGTTGCGCAGTCAACGCGCCAGATAGTAAAGCAAAAGGACCAAGGTTTGATTCCCAGTTGGTTTGGAAATTTGTTTTGCACTTGGACACTGGGTGTTGTGCTGTGCTTACTTCTGTTTCGCTGAACGGGCACTGCATGACAGCCTCTTTCTTTTTTTTCTTAAAAAAAGGGAGCTTGCTTTATTTTCTCTTTTCATGTATGAGAAAAGCTTCATGTAGTAATAAGATAAGCAAATCCACATGTTCACATTGCCTATAAAATACTGTTTGTAGATTGGGAAATGTTTTTTTAAGGATGTAGGATGGGGCACCGTTGCAGCAGCCTAGAACAGAATTTTCATCGCCCTCATTACAGCCACCAGAAATGCATTTTGAAAACAATTAGCTACCATTTGTTTTTTTCTGAACCAGCCATCATCCACTCTAGACAGATCTGGCCCTTCGAATCAATACAAGAGTGGACTGCCCATCTCTAATGCAGAATGAAGTGAGTTTAACACTTCATTGTCGTTAATTATTTTCAAATTACAATACTGTAGCCTCTCGCTCAATGGAAGTTAATAAAATGATACAAACTAAGAAATTTGATCATTACAGTAATATCAATCACCAGTTTTTAAACACAAAATTTTAGTATTTAACCATTAAAAATTAATAAGCTCCTGAACATGGATGTCAGAAAAGTATGTCCATGCATTCCTCTGATACAAGAACTGAACCAAAGTAATATGTAAGTGAGGAGTGGTAGGCTACTGTTTAATGTGAAGCTCAAGCCACAGCACAATTTGATATTTTTTGCAAACTAACATTTCCAAAGGTGAACGCAGCAATATACCAGTCTCACTGAAATAGATTTTTGACTTATAAAAGTCTGATGCTTACTCTCTCCAACAAGTCAAATTGTCATTTATTAAAATGAGTGCACATATCAAACTCATCAGCAGCTATGACAATTTTTATGAAGCTTTAGAGCCCATATTCAACCTAATACATATTTATTTCTAAATTTATGAACTCCTACAGTTAAATGTGATTGATATAGATAGGTTATTTCATCTCAAATCATACAGGTCATGTCGACATGTGGTCATGAATTTCTCTGAAAATCCTCTGTATCATAAGTGTTAAGAAATAAAGAATTTACTTTAACTTCTGTAAGTGGCACGGCCCTTTGAAAAATGTATATTTTGTGAACAACTCTTGAAACAGTAGAGAGAGAGAGAGAGAGAGAGAGAGAGAGAGAGAGAGAGAGAGAGGAAAAAAAATCTAACAAACCAAAAGTACTGGAGATGTGGAAGGTGTTTTGCATTAAAGCTCCCTCTTAGGGTGTTGAAATTTAGTTGACACTCGTGCACTTATGGACTTCCTTTAACTTACAAATTTAAGATGAAAATACGAAATTTAAGTTAACTTTTCCAATTAAATTTTTTTCTAATTTGTAAAGTCACAGAACACTACCTTTTCTTTCATATTACCAGATATTACTGATGTAATTATAAACAGTAAATATTTATTATTAAAAATGTAAAAAATTGCATTATTACTAGTTTTTAAGAATTATTTACTTGAAAACCCCATCCAAAATCTTTTGAGAACTACACAGAATATTGTTTGGTTAATATGTTAGTAATCAGTGCAAACACAGTGGGCAATATTTTTCTTTGTAAAATGTTAAAAATTTTCAAACATTCTCCATATTTCGCATCACTGAATTTCCAGTGTAAAATATGCATGCTGGCAACACTGTCCCCAGTGCTCTTCTGTTTATAACAAACGAGTGAAAACTTGCAGATAAGCCATTCTGCATCGAGATTTATGCTTGGTTTGAACTTTTTGTCAGATACAATCTCAGCAAGGAAAAACAGTAGTGAAAAGAGTGAGGTGCATAGACTATGAAAAAAAGAAACAAGAAGATGGTGTTTAAGAAAAATGAAAAAAAAACTCTTCACACTTGTTGGAAATCTGTCAGAAGTATTGCAAAATATCTTGGTCCTCAAGTAACAGTATTAGCATAACACCCATTATGCAGGAATTGCTACACTCACTACAAGAAGAAATTTAGTGACAATCCACCTGAACAATCACCATCACCCGAATGTGAAACTGAAGAAGACAGTGCAGATGTTTATATTCCTGGGTGTGAAATTGTTGATGCATTAAATGTTAGCATGGCTGCTGTAGCCCCGACTATATCCCCCCTTAAACATCCAGGAAAGATAAGAGCACAAGAAGAAAACAGTACGCAAAAATAAAAGTGGAAGACACTGAAACAAGATTTTCACAAACAACATTTTCAAAACTTTGTGAAGTGAATAATGTAGATGTACTTGGTGCAGAAACCGAAGACAGTGATATGTGCACAAAATGTGATGTGTGGTTTAGAATCCTAAATACAGCTGTAAAGCAGCCACCTACATTGACAAGGTACAGTTACTGACACTGATACCAGGTAGCTACTCCAAGTAGTAGACACTGAAACACTTACCCACTTTCCCACATTACTATTTGATTTCAAAACCACACAAAATAAAGAATGAGAAAGGTATTTGGGCATGCCCAGATTCTTACTGTGGGCACACGTTGCAAGATGATATTCTTACTGTTGCTCTAGAATATTACCTAATTGACAACAAATATTGCAGCAAGCAAAGTCGTAACCAAGCTGATGTTACCTCTGGTGAAAAAGTTAAAAAGATATATGACAAGATCAATACGAGAATCTCCTAATGAAACAGGAGAACCCAATCTTAAAAAATGGTCTTGCAAAATTCTACTTCTTACAGCCAAAATGGGTAAAATGCCAGCCAGAGAAGGAAGTATGCACATGATTTACTGCACTAATTTGACACTTGTTTGTATCACCATACACAGTGTCACAGGGAAGAAGTACAAAGAGATAGACCTGATGCTTTTGAGTATATGTCAAGAGCCACAAGATAAAATATTGGTTGCAGGAGTGTGCAATGTGTACTGGTGCTGAAGTGATGACTGTTGAAGTATTACACCTTCAGGATATTGACAATGACATAATTTATGCATTGTGGGAGGGAGGAGAGTTGGTGAAGAAGACAGTAGACCCACAGAAGTTTGTTACAGAAGTTAGGGAAATACGGAAGCGTCCGATCCCGCCCGTCTGCTTTGACCCATGACGTCACAAATATGGCGGAAACAAAAACAAACACACACACTTTCCACAAGAAGCCTAATGAAACTAACGGGACAAGCGCGGGAAATGGGGTGTTTTGGGTGGGGGGCAAACTAAATATAAACAAATTTAGATGCCTTGCGTAGCTACAACGTGTAAGTGAAGACATCCATGCATGAATATCCACCCACCTCCCCAGGGGTCATAACCCCTGCAACCCGTAGAAGATAAAGATGCTTCAGTAGCTGATTAGTGTTTTTTGTCTTTTTTAAAAAAAAATCTCACGGGATAGAACGAACAGATCAGAAAGATAAATATAATAAACTAAAACAGAAATTGGAGGAAACAGATAATTAAAATAAGTAACAAGCGTTTTTAAATTTTAAAAAAAAATCTCACGAGATAGAACGAACAGATCAGAAAAGTAAATAAAATAAGATAAAACAGAACTGGAGACAGCCACACTCAAACCAAACTCCACGCCGTCCTGACGTCACACACGACAACACCCTTACGTCATGGGTCAAAGCCAACGCGTGGCATCGGACGCTTCTGTCGACCCGAAGTTAGGCATTGGCTCATGAGAGGAATAGCTCTCCATCAGATCCAGAGGATTCACAGACAGGCCATAGCAGAAATACAATCAGCCACATCCCAGAATACTGACACATTAATTCTTCATTTCAACTTTGCTGATAACTGGTCTGTTGATTTGCACAACAAAATTAAAGTTACTACTGGCATACATCACAGGTATCAACGCTCACATGTGTTGCTCACTCTCTTGGAACACCACACTGTTTTGCTATTATGAGTGATGATCTCATTCATCACAGTGCACATGCAGGATACCCTGTCCGCATGATAATCAATGACACAGCATCTTGAGGCCATACATTTCCTTAGCATGTTTATGCGAAAGATGGTGCAGCATCTCATTTTAAAAACTGCTTTCAGCTTTATGAGCTTGGTCAACAGTGTACTACATGAATTAAGACAGAAAATGGATATTTTCAGCAACAGGTAATGGAACAAGTGCATTTGGTGGGGTAGGACGTCTCTGTAAACATCTTGCAGCAAGATTTAATCTCCAGCATAAAACTGCTGACACTGTAAGACATGCTACTGGATTTGTACACACCATATCAACATTAGTAACAAACATTAAACTCTTAATTCTAAATGAAGAGAAGAGTGGTCTGCTATAAGCCTGCAGTAGGAATTCATTCTGGAGTGGCACATACGAACAGTTCTCCATGAACTGCAGCCTGTTACTGTGTGTGAAATGCAGAGAACAAAGTATACATTAGGTGACTTTGTAGTGAGCCACTTAATTTCTTGTGTGTATTAGAATCAATGGTGGTTGGGACATATAATAACTGTCTCTTATGAGCTGCAAGTATATAATTGTCTCTTTTATGACACCTCATAGCCCTGCCAATGCTTTCAAATGGCCTTCATCAAAAGACTGTGCATTTCCCAAGTACTGCTCTTGTTGGATCATCCTTGTCTTGCGCAAATTCAGCTCAGTTTTACAAATTCAATGAGGAGCAGATTTTAAAAAAGAACTCTCTTCAACAGTGCAATGTTGATACATTGTACGCAATTTTAATTCATGGAAAGTCACGAAGCAGTAAAATCATGACAGAAGACAAAAATAATTCGTGAATAATATCATAAAAAGAAAAATGAGTGTAAATAATCTCCTCTTTGTTATAAAATGCTTTCAAACAAAATTACAAATTGTTTTCTCACTTACTTATAATGCTGTATAGTAATTATTTTGAGTCAGAAATAACAGTTCTGTATGACATTTACTTAAAATCAGCAATATTTAAGGGTCCATGATTTTTCGACCTTGTGAGTAGAGCTAGGTCTATCTAAAAATTCTTCACATTTTGTCCAGACAAGTAATGCCCACTCTGATTGTACATTCCCTAAGTACAGTGGCCAACTAACATACCATGAAATTTTTAGAACATTTAGGATGGAGGTTTTGGAGAAAAAAATTCTAAAAAAACAATAAATTTCAGATCCTTTCATTTTTATGTAAAAATATTTTGAGAGTTTTAAGAATTTCATGCATTAGTGTCATAGCTGACAATTAGCTGTCTTTCCACTTTATCATTTCTCAAGACAGTGTATTTTCAAAACATAATTTTGAAATTTGCAAAAAGTTACAAATTTTCTTACTCAATTTTTCAATAAATAAATAAACGAAAAAAGCTCAGAAGTGTGTATGCATTAATCATGTTCATAGTTTCGGGACCAAAGTCTTTATTGAAAATAAATTCAGATATCTATGACTTTTGGTTTCTTTATTACAAATTTTCAATTTTCCATTTTGTTAACAACATTTTTACACTTAATAAAGTTTGACACTTAGCGCAATACTGCACTCTGAAAAGAGCTCTCTCCTATATTACTCAGTCCTGTAAGGAACTAAACTATGTGCAATTCCTCATAAATGAGTTTAAGTGGTATAAGACTGTAAAGCACGGCTAATGCGATCCCACAATTATCTATTTTTCAAAACTATTGGAATACACTTAGAAAAATGAAAGAATTTTTAAAATGCATTTTACCTATCACGTTTGCATCAATGCCATTTCTAACTGGTTGGAAATCACAGTCATTGGAGATCCGTGGCAGTGTTGCTGCTGGTCCCTCTCTCTTAAACATATATATCTTATTCAGAAGACTGGGGCTACAGCTTGCATCTTCTGCCATTCTATACTATATCTGTAGGCAAACACAAAATAAATCATAAATTGGGTGACTAAATAATTGGTAAATGCATACCTGCTAACCGTGTCACAATCTAAAAACAAAAATTATAATCACTTGCATGCAATACCATCAACATACAACAGGTGGAAATTACATGCGACATTCATTTAGACAAACTTGAACTTGCTAAAGTATTTGTGCCATCACTCCTGAGCCTGCCACACTTCATCTCCCGAGTTCTGTTCTCTCACCAAGCATTTATAACAATTTTTATTCAGATTCTGAAATATGCAGTTTATCACTTAACATTTTCTTTCGGTGCAAGTTGCACGATTCTTCTTAAGTGAGGAAATATAAAGTTACATGTGCAAATACAAATATGAAAATCATATACAAACAATGAAATTCAATTCAAGAGTTACCTCTCCGATCTGCTGATCAACAGTGGTTGTTCTGCCAGTTCTGTTTATATTTACGAAATCCTGACACAAAGTGATGTCACTACCTATCTCTATTAAAACGTATACCGGAACGTGAGCACTTATAGATATGAAACGCATTTCACTTTTATTTTAAAATAACAAATTTTTCGTAGTTTTTTTCCTGCAATGAATTACATAAACACCACTTACCACAACATCAAACTACCACATACTTTCAGTTTCAACGATACCGCACGCGTCTTTCAGACAAGTTAAGACAAAGACCTTATTGACCAAAGATTAAAAGTATGGAAGTCCGCACCCTACCTTTTTTATTGTTGGAGAGGACAGTGATACACGCCTTCACTTTCCCCCATGCTTCGCAGTTATCTATAATAGCATACGTCCAAACAACTACGTTATTGATTATGCTGTGTCCATCGGGATCCGAATTTGGCTTGAAGATCTCTTGTGAAGTAGTCATATAACGAAACTTATAGACAACTTCGGATAAACTTCTAAATGGAATAATGTGTCAGCAATGGTTTGTATTCTATATGATGCCCTAACCGTTAACATTTACTGTGGCGTCATATAATTGCTGAGACACTTTTCAATGATGTTGTGAGACGAGTGAATGCAGTCCGCTTTGATAGTAATAATATTAAAGTTTGTAACATGTTCACATCTGGTCTTTAACACATGTACAGTGTGTCTATATGCAAATGAAAATTACATTAAAGTATCTTAATGGCCCATTCGTAAATGTCACTAAACCATGTAAGCTATCATCTGAAGAGCTTTGAGTTAAAAATCGAACAAATTCAGAAAAGAACAATAGCTATATTTAATGGCCCTTGCTCTGCTTCGTTAATCTAACAATGATAATCGAGTCGTCAGTTACTCAAAAAGAAGGATAACACAAATTTTCTGAACTTTTAGTGCGGTATGTTGTGTGTCGATGGTCTATAGTGTAGAATCCAACTTTTTCAATCTCAAGAATCTTGTGCTAACTTGTAGGGAACTGAGTGCAACACGTTTTCCTATCAGTAAGACACGGTTCATCAGTCTGTCGCAGAGAGACTCAATGAAATACCACCCAAGGATGTTGGGACAGCTGTTTCTGGGACATTTCCGCTGAACCAGTTTGGGTCATCATGAGGAGCCCAGCTGGCTGGGCCCCGCAACACTCTATCATCGGTTTTTCTTCCACGCCAAGTTTGGACAACAGGAGCTCCTCCGCTGATGCTCTCTGACCTCCTATGACACCACATCTGAGCCAAAATTTCTATAGAACTTTTATTAAAGCAGGAACCCACAGCAAACTACAACCATTTTTCCTGGAACAACTGGCAATGTCGTTCTTTATCTGAAGTGCTTTCGCACAACTACACCATCTTCGACAACAGATTCGAGTTTGTCGCACTACTGAGCCACATAGACGAGCATTCTAACGTCATCAGTGACGACTTTCAGATAACTGCAAGGACAGGTAAATACTACATATTGGCAGCAGCATTGCAGCACTGATCAGCCAGGACACAGAAACAACAGTAGCATCAAGCCATTTAGAACGACTGACTATGCACCATAACGTGTCCTCAACTTTGGAGTAGCCTACAAACGTTAATCACCCTATCCCTCATGCCAGACTATGCACGAAGGACACTGTGGATCGTCAGTGGACATTATCTCTCATGTCTTCTAGCCATGTTACAACATCGTCAACACACGGATTTCTTGGATAACAATTACCATCTCCAACCGAGCCAGGGATCACACCATGGGATACATCTATAGGCAGCCAAGCCACCCAAAGCAAACATGGATGATCCTGAGGATGACATCAATTACAACCGCCATGAGAGCAGCGACCTACAGCTAGTCAAAACAAATGCGCCCCTGGCTGTCAACAATATTCTGCACTCAGGCAGGCAGACTCAGCTTCACATTTCTTGAAACTACACAAGCTTTGGTAACAAAGCACACTACTGTGTAGCACCTTGTGATCATCCACATTCAAAAGGCGATCAGCAATAGTCACCTGTATCACTGAACTAAAACAAGTCGCCTACAACCATGACATGTGGGCCAAAATAATTACACATGATTAGGCTAGACTCTGTGTGCTAGATTGTTTGAGCAACCAATACTTTCTCATCAACACGGGGTCCCTGTGAGCAACAATTGACAGAATTGATTATAATGAGCATCCTACTTTGTGCTGCAAACGATTTTTTCATCGTAATTTATTGATCCACCTCTTGAGCTGTGGATCTCAGGTTGCAGGACATGTTCCCAAAAATGTTCAAATGTGTGTGAAATCTTATGGGACTTAACTGCTGAGGTCATCAGTCCCTAAGCTTACACACTACTTAACCTAAATTATCCTAAAGACAAACACACACCCATGCCCAAGGGAGGAATCAAACCACCTCACAGCCACACAGTCCATGACTGCAGCATGGTAGATCGCTCGGCTAATCCCGTACGGCCATGTTTCCATGGCAGTTTAAAATCAACGACGTCAGAAAGCCTATACTGGGAGCTGATTTCCCATGTTGTTTCCAGCTTTCTCACGACTTGGCATGGGGTACTCTCCTACACTGCAGCAACGGAGAACATGTTACTGGCATCATAAGTGCACCACTGCCATACACACAAGTGACAGATACCAACCTGCAACTGCTTCAGCCCATTGATGAGCAAGATAACCATCAACAGATCTTCCAAGACTGTTAGGATTTGGAGTTGGAATTATGATACATTACCAAGCATTATGATGACATCAGCTTACATGAAGAGAGGCCTGTGTGCCAAAATTCGTTCAACTGTAGACACACACCATTGGGGCAGTCTGTAACACCTGTACCATCACTAATATATGTCAGTGCAGTGAATTTTTCTCATGATGTCCGCACATCTGCCATGTTTGACTCCCTGCCCATCAGGTCTCAATGTTATATTACAACAGAAGGGTGATATCTGACACAGAACCCCTGTGTATCATATTAGTACCACCCCAGATCCCGCCCCACTCCACCCCTGGTTCGCCACACAGTGTGATGACTAGCCCCAGATAGACCCCATGTATCGAAGTCGGTCATAGATGAATTATTATGAGCCACAAGGTTCCCTGGGGCTCACCAATTCATCTAATCCAGAAAAGGATGACATATAGACTATGCAGCAATTACTGGGCTCTCAGTGCCTATACTATTCTGGACAGCTATCTGACTGCAAACATTCAGGATTTCACCCATACCTTAGCAGACACCTCTATGCTCAGTAGTTTAGATGGTAGACAGGCTTACTTGCAGATTTCTTTGGACAGGGCGAAGTATCCGAGACAGCGATTATCACTCAATCTGGACTTTATAAATTTGTTTAGATCCCATGCAACCTGAAAAATATGGCACGGGCTTGACAGCAATCGATGGACAATATTTTCTTCAAGTTCACCTTCTGTTATGCATACCTCGATAATATGTTAGTCATTTTCACATCTCCACATGTGGGACTGATGACCTCTCTGTTTGGTCCCCTCCCTCAAATCAACCAACATCTCCATATGAATATGAGGAGCATTCCAAACTATTTCTGAAAAAACTGCATCATTTTGGTATTGTGATCAATGGTCACAAGTACCAACTGTGGAAACTTCATGTTACCTTTCATGTATATATCATTAGCAATGACAGCATACAGACTACTATAGATGCACAGAACTCATCCACCAGCAGCCATGGCTACAAAACTAACACGAACTATGCCTATGTCGTGGGATGGTAAATTTTTATCATTGACACTAAAATGTTATATCTATTAATTATGAATAAATAATATTGTGATGGAAATGGTGTTTGAAATCTGAAATCGAAGTATGTTGCTCCTAGTTCTGCAGTGAAACTGAATTTAACTTTATCCTGTTGTATCAGTATGATCAAATTCTATCAAAAAGTGCACATCCACCAATCCTGAAATTTTAATAATGCAGGTTTAACTCAATCTTTATGCCTTTCAATGTTCTATTTCACCCTTAGTCTAATAAAATAACAGCAAGTGGTATTTGTTGTTTCAGCGAATCTGAAATGAGCTGGTAACAGTGCATTAGTTTTGGAACTTGTAATTAATTTGGAGTCTCTTTCTATATTCATAAATGGAGATAAGACTGCACATGTGCTAGTGTGACTCACTGCATGGGGTTAAAAGGGTAGCTATTGGTTGTATTTATAACTCAAGTTAAATAATGATTTACACAAGAAGTCAATGACTGTGCTACAGGTTCTATCTTTCAATTCATCTTGAAGACATTTCCATGACTTATAAAGACACTGATAGTAGTACATAAAATATTGAGGATCAGGTTATTCAAATTAAGTAGTTGAAATGTACTTTAATATAAATTCATATTTATTCTTCATTGATTAATGTAAGTACTCCCTGTCATTTGCAATGAGAATCTTTATCAAGCACTTTCACAAACAGACATGAAATCCATTATTCAGAAAATTATTACAATGGCTACCGCAACAATGAATGATTATACCATATCAATCAATCTACACTTCGTTACAGATTCATAATTTCGAGAAAAATTCAATTTCAAGCCTTTCTCCATCATCTGAATTTTAATACACAGTGTAAAAAGTTCCCAGTCTTTCAGAGAGAACATAGCACTGTTGCACTGGATTCAGTATTGCATCACCATCAGTGCTTCACTAACTTACATTGTAATATTACATTTTTAAAAATTGTTTTCAAGTTTGTAATAAAATTTAGACTCTAGTTATTTACTTTAAATCACAAGCGAGCACACAAAAGGGGTAGCATGAAGCCCCCATGGTAGAAAATGGTTAATAAGTTAAGAAGTTTTCTTCCACCACTCTTTAAGACAGTCTTCAAGTTTGTACATATGTGTTGAAGTATCATCTACAAATGTTTATCAACATTAATAATATGAGCTCACTCATTGTTTGTGTTAATCTAAGTTACATTTGACTTCTAATCATACCAAGTGTCCAAACTGTCAATTTATGTTAAAAAACGTACAAAGTTTCCACCAATATTCAGTGCATGAAACATGAGTGAATTTAGGGACTGTTATGCATCAATTATGGTATCAGTATTTGTCATTAACTGGTTGCTGCTTATGTGTATACTGGTAGCTGATTTTCTGACACTCAACACCGTTTTGTCTCATGAGCTGCTTGTGGACCCATGGATGTAAATGACTGATTGTGTGGTTTAAATTCAATAATGGGTTTGAAGGGAAACTATGGAAAAGCAGGACCAAAGTGCAGTCAACCTTCTTTTAGATTTTGAGACTAACAAGAGACAATGGTTATTTAATTTAATTTATAGAAAACTGCTGGGTTTGTAAGATAAGTATAGTAAATTTGAGTTTGGTTTCAATCAGCGATTGGTATACAAGTGACCTTTACATAGGTTACAATAAATATGAAGTGGATCATCACGTCTACAGAGACGAATAATAATTCATAAGAAGACATCTGTTTACTTACACATATTAGGTAACTGAGCAGTTTTAACTGTTTTGAGTACATTTTGCTGTCATTACATAATATATGTTGATGAACATGAAGGTGCTGTGGTATAAAACAGTGACATTTTAGATTAATCGTAATAGGAAATCATGGCTACATTAGCATGACGTAGATGAATGGTGTAGTGGATCTTTGTGGAGTGGATCTTGGGTTGTAGGTGATGGTCATCCTTCAGAATATCAACAGGATATAGGATTGTCAGGAATTGAGTCAATCATTGGAATGGAAAACGACCCTCTGGGCGCCATGCTTCTGGTGACTGCATGCATACATGAATCACAGGTAAAGGGAATTAGTAACTTCTGAATAAGAGTAAGCCCTGAAAGAAATATGAGGGTCACGCCAAAAGACATGCACGCTATTTTTTTAAATCCATTTTTTATTCTACATGTTTTAAAGTTTTACAGTGTGTAGATAAATCCTTTAGGAACAATATTTTCATTTCTGCACGTAATTTCCATCCGTCTCAACTGCCTTACGCCATCTTGTAACCAGCACCTGTATACTCGCACGGTAAAATTCTGGACCAACCTGTTGGAGCCACTGTTTGGCAGTGTGCACAAGGAGTCATCATCTTCAAACCTTGTTCCACAAAGAGAGTCTTTCAGTTTCCCAAAGAGATGATAGTCACATGGAGCCAGGCCAGGACTGTAAGGCAGGTGTTTCAGTGTTGTCCATCTGAGTTTTGTGATCGTTTCCAAGGTTTTTTGACTGACATGTGGCCGTGCATTGTCGTGCAACAGCAAAACATCCTGCTTTTGCTGATGTGGTCGAACACTCAGTCGAGCTTGAAGTTTCTTCAGTGTCATCACATATGCATCAGAATTTGTGATGGTTCCACTTCGCATGATGTCCACAAGCATGAGTCCTTCGGAATCGAAAAACACCGTAGCCATAACTTTTCCAGCAGAAGGTGTGGTTTTGAATTTTTTTCTTGGGTGAATTTGCATGATGCCACTCCATTGACTGCCTCTTCGTCTCTGGTGAAAAATGATGGAGCCATGTTTCATCACCTGTCACATTTCTTCCAAGAAATTCATCTCCACCTTTCTCGTACTGTTCCAAAAGTTCGCTGCATGCCGTTTTTCTTGTTTCTTTGTGAGCTACTGTCAACATCCTGGGAACCCACCTGGCACAAACCTTTTTCAACGCCAACAGTTTCAGTATTCTGCAAACACTTCCTTCCCCTATCCCAACATAGCATGATAATTCATTCACTGTGATGCGTCTGTCAGCAGTCACCAATTCGTTAACTCTCTGCACATTGTCTGGAGTGTGTGCAGTAAGAGGCCTGCCGCTGCAAAGACAATCCTCAATATTTCCGTGCCCACTTTCATCATGTAACCTGCTTGCCCACCGACTAACTGTACTGCAATCGACAGCAGCACCTCCATATACCTTTTTCAATAGCTTGTGGATGTTTCCCACTGTCTCGTTTTCGTAGCACAGGAATTCTATGACAGCAAGTTGCTTCTGACGAACGCCAAGTGTAGCAGCCATCTTGAAGTCATGCTGTGACGACACCACTCACGGGAACAGGTTGAACTAAGTCTGAAAACAAGCAAGAAGGATATATCTACATACTGTAAAACTTTCACACATGCAGAATGAAAATCGTGTTTTTACAAAAACAGTATGCATTTCTTTTGGAGTGACCCTCGTAGAATCTCTATACAAATCTGAGAAGTATTAGTTAGGTTGGCCTGAATTCATTTTATTCAGATGAGATAATTACAGAAATGAGAACATAATAGTCTGAAATTTCAGATTAGGCTGAAAATGTGCAATTTGTTTTGAACTGTAGACCATTTTTGTCAAGAGTATTTCTCATGGATGAACTGGTGGGCGAATATAATACACAGCTGCTGAGTGTCTCTCATTCGAACACAATTTCCTTACATGAAGGAATTAGGTCAACACACTGCAATGAGAAACAGAGATAACAATGGAATTTGTACATTCATTCCATAATACTCAGCAAGGATTTGTATTTATTGTGCATACCACAAAATACTCAGACTATGCTACATCACTAGTCCAGACAATACTTCACACATCACAGATTACAGAAAAGCAGCATAGACTAATCTGTAACTTGATAGTCATTTCTCATGGAATTCAGTGGCTATAACTGCAGCTTTACATTGATAAGACGTTATCACCCTGAACCAAATTAAATTCAGATCAGTAATATACCTTCTACTAAACCACATCCAGAACCAATAACAGAAACTAAGTAGGTCGGTTCATAGGAAGATTACACTTACAGTGCAATGCACCACACATTTACCAATGCAAGTATTTCACCAGTACCACCTCAGTAATCTCTATAAGTGTAGGTTCACTTTACATATAAATGAACTAGCTCTTAAACTATCCTGCCGCAGGAGTAATTACACTCATCTACATCAGGTTTTGATAGGAAATATTCAGCTATGACTGTGACTTCCGAAAATCGCTCAACTACTTGAGTTTATACGCTTTCAATTGAATGACAAATGAAAAAAAGAATAGCTTTAAATCTTACATATATTAGAATCATTTTATTAATTATTAATCAATTTCCTTTAATAAAATATGGTTAACACAATCTATGAATACATAATAATTATTCGAAAAATCTGAAAGTAATGTAAATTCTCTTTCATATACTGAAATAAATGTCAAATTATTTGACAAAGATAATACTCATTTGTTCCTACATCTATATTGCTCCCTTTTACCCACACAAGTTCATAAGAGAAATTACAAAGGAATGGTTAATCATACTTATGACATGGCACAAAATCTTAATTGATGAATAGTCAGTTAATATTATAGATTCAAAGTTCAAGTCATTCTTATTTCTTCACATACAATATTTTCTAAGATTTGGTGTCGGTATAATCCCTTAATCTTGTTGGATCCTGGATATCCCAGCAAGTATGTTCCCAAATTGGATATCTCCAGTATAACAAATGACTCTGTACATAAGAACTGCCATTTTTTATTTTGCTTCTTTAACAATGATGACTGAATGTAGATTCTCGATATAACATTGTCTCTAACGTTGCACTCATATAAACTTCTGATCATATTTGTTGTTTTCGCTGCACAGTCTTGTCCAAGAGACTGATTGATGGCTCTTAAACTTTCTCCTCTTACTGAAGTTCTTCACTGATTGCTCTTGGTAACTTATCCAACCAGCCATTGCTATCTGCTCATTGGGACATCAATTTCGTAGACATATACTGTGTTGATGGGTGCAGAAGGTTATTGACTATTACTTTGAATGAGTGCAGATAGGTTATCCACAACATTTGTCAGTTATGGCAATACATACTCATAAATCGATTTATTTCTCTAAAAACGTGTTCACCTGGGTTACTTTCCAAGTGATATCAGAAAGTGAGTATTTGGGTAATGTTGTTCAGAGGAACAATGTTCTACCATCTAAAACAAGTTTAAGACGCTGTCTGAAAGTATGACACTCGACTTTCCTACAAGCAGGATTTAGTCATCCAAGATTGGGTTAAGAGTCGGTGCACTTGTAGCCATCTTGATGGAGTATACCTTTAAATACTTCGTGAATACTTCGTGAACACGTCATAGAAGGCGACAATGTATTTATATCCCCCTTGAGCTCTTGGCAAGGGGCCATAGACACCAACCGAAACAAGAATTAAGAGCTTATCATGATTAATCGCTTGCAACTGCCATCTGCAACTTCTGTTGTCTGGCTTGACATTTTGGCATATAGGGCATGTTTTTAGTATCTGCTGAAGTTTCGTTCTGAGACTGGGAAAGTAGCAGTGGGTTCCCAGTTTGCTGGAAAATTTGTTAATACCAAAATGTCCCCACGTGAAATGTGCGTACCAAATAAGCTAACCTTTGTATGCCAAAGGTATACATATACAACTGTTCTTCGTTTGAAGACTTCATTTGTGAAACAATGCATCATTTACAATCTGGTAGTACTGTTTTACACGATTTTCCATGGGTTGTTGTAACTGCTGGTGTACCAGATTGCATCACAATTGAGACACCTGTAACTGGGCCATGTTTCTACATAAATCAACGTAGTATTATCGACGTGCATCATCTCTCATTAATAATAGTACAAAATAAGTGGCTTGGTCATTTGGTAGAGTTCCCAGATCGATTTCCCCTGGAAGGCGAAATGAACCATCAGTGACAACATTTTCTTTCCCATCTGTGTGTACTATCTTAAAATTATACTACTGGGGCGCCAAAGTCCATCGAGCCAGTCTAGCATGAAGTGATTTATGGGCCTGGAGGAAGCTCAGCACCTGATCACACTATACAATGATTTATATTCCCATAGCAGTAATATTGAAATCTGTGAAATTCCCACACAAGGGCTAATGCTTCAACCTCTGTTGCAATATGTGCTTGCTCTCAGTCAGATAAAAGCGATAGGGTAAAAGATCTGCCTACTATACAAGCCTCTGATCTGGAACAGACAAGCTCCCGATGTGACTAATGATGCATCTGTCACTACATCGTAATCAAGTGACATATGCTGGTGGAATAATATCCTGGAGCATACAAGTCCCTTGTTGATAGCTTTGAATGCTTATCAGCAGTCGCCTGTCTGTTGCCAGGGTACATCTTTTTGTGACAGCTGTGATAGTGGTTCTACAATCATTGACTGATTGGGTACAAAGTGATGACAGAATAATGCTATGGCTAGAAATCTCTTCAATTGTTTCTTCATCTCATGGATTCTGAAGTTCTTCATCACACTAATCTTTTCGCTGTTGGGAAGAATCCTCTTTGAGTCTATTAGATATCACAAAAGTTTAACTCTATTGAGCTCAAAATGTGAGTTTTGCAAGTTAGGTGTCGTCCTGGCTTGCTTAAAGACTTCTCCCGCTAGGAGTGCTATGCACTCTTACCATGACATACATGCTACCAGAAGATCGTCAATGAATAATGTCAGTTGGCTTTTTATCTCTGGACCAAGAACTGAACCCAGACATGATTGAAACAAGCCAAAAGTAATGTTCAGGCCAAACAGAAGGACTTTGAAATGATAACTTCAGGCAGTAACAATAAAAGTAGTGATTTTTCTTAAGTCTAGTGACAGTGAGACTGGCCATTAGGAGGGATGTCAATCTATGCTAGTCAGGTAGCAGACTCCATTAAATTTTTAGATTAGTTCAACAGTGTTCTCTGACTGTGTCCAGATGTGTATAATGCCCTTGTTGATCACACGAGCATCAAGTACCAAGCGAACTTTGCATCCAAGTTTTGACACAACCATTTGTGGGCTGCAGTAAGGACTAGTAGATTTCTAAATCAAATTCCATTGTAGCATCCTTCCTATTTCGTCATTCACAGCACTTCGCTGGAACCAGAGGACAAGACAAAAACTTTGACATAACGTCTGATATGGGAAAACCTTTTATAACTCCCAGCTTTTCTTCGAATACTTTTGAATATTGCAGCAGTAGGTCTGTTTGTACCGTTTTTATGGAGGGCTGAGGTTCTCAGGCTCCTGTATTTTCTGTTTCACCTGTGCCTCTCTACAAGTACTTGCATAGCACATACTGGAAGCGTTCAGGACTGACTGCATTGTTTAAAGACAAGATTGATCCAGTTACTGTGACAATAACATCCATAACTTCCTTTCTGTTTCAGTAGCTCAATCTGGGTTACAGCTCTGTTGATGTGGTGTGGAATGAAACATGTCATGTATAAAAGTCTATTTTTGTATTCTTTCTTTAATAATCTCCAGCTCCAAGATGCAGCTCACCATCAAACCATCAATAACTATGAAGGTGCATGCTTCAGCTACATTTTCTAGTCTAATCGCTATACAACTCTGCATTCGCACATTCCAGGACTTCGTGCCTGCAGCAACAATAATCTTGTGCTTACTTATTCCTTAATTCATGGGGTGTGGTCTCTAAGACTGCGCGAAAATGTTCGAACTCGCTCTCCAAGGTCAGTTGTGGTGGAATGCTTCTGTACTCCCCCTACTCTCGTTAAATTACCAAGCCTACTATATTTTGCTGACGGTTGCGTTATCGCCTTCTGTGTTTACTGTTGACATGTGTTACTGATAGGTATTGGAGTCTCCTTGACCGCGCCTCATGAACTATGTACCTGCTTTCTTTAGTGTATAGCTCAAAATGTTGGCGATGGTGATGGTAGTATGGGCGCACAACGGCAAGTTCTTTAGCTCCCACGCGAAAACAGATTGAGACGAGTGTCAGGAAAATACTCAGTACAGAAAGGCAAAACAGCAAGTAAAACACATGTAACAAACGGTGAAAAACTATGTGCAGACACACACTGAAGCAGGGGACAAAGCATGGCGTCAGTAGTGAAACATGAACGACCCAGGAAGAAAGTGGTAAAAGGGGCTAAAACAATATAGCAGATGGATGTGACTGGCTGACCGCAAGGAAAAAAAAGAATGAGCCAGCCACTCTGCATCACACTGAAATCGCCAGCCTAAAAGCTTAGGGCAGAGTCCAGGCACATCGCAAAACTTTAAAACCCCAGTAACACTCATCTCATCATCAGCTAAAATAGAGATCAGATCACCACCACTGTTTGCTGCTGCCCTTGTATCATGGTATAAAAAGCACTCTGTTAAAATGTGGCGGATAGAGATGTGCACACCACAAGCATCACAAAACGGGGGATCATCCCCGTCATAATACAAAACCATGTGTGAGAGGACGGAGCTCAGTTCTAAGACGAGTCAGTGTGACTTCATCCCACCTGAGAATCTGGCAGGGGGAACACCATGGCTGGGTTGTTGACTTCACCAACTACAGCTTATTGGTCGTCGCTGCCACACATTCCTCCTCCTACAGCTGCATGCACTTCCTGTGTACGACAGAAACGACAGACTGCAAGGAAATAGGACACTGTGCCACATCCTGCCCCATGCAGCCTCCTTGGCTGCCCGATCCGCCTGTTCATTGCCCCATATCCCTACATGACTGGGCACCCAGCAGAAAATCCCACCATTGGAGTAAGTACAGTTGGTCAAATATGAGCCGGACCAAATCCTCAGCTGGGTACAGGTTCTGCAACGATTGTTAAGGCAGTAAGGGAATCAGAGCAGATGAGAAAAAATTTGCCCGGAAGACGATGCATCTGCTCCAGTGCCTTTAGGATCACAAGGAGCTCCGATGCAAAAACAGTATACTCGGCAGGAAGGCGAATCCTGGTGACATGGTCAGGGAACACTACAGAGCAGCCAAGGGACTTCCCTTATTTGGAGCCATCAGTGGAAACGACTGTGAAACCGTGATGCATATCTAAAATGTTAAAAAAACAGACTATGGAATGTAAAATCTGGCGTACTATCCTTCTTAAAATTAGTCAGTCTAAAATAATTCTGGGTCTTTGGAGGAGCCAAGGTGGAAATCTGCTCCAGACTCAGCGCAAAACATTAAGCCTAGCCACGTCCATCTCTAAAAGGCAATTCTGTGCATGAATCTCATAGGTCCTCGTTGCACGTTGTTGGGTATGAAAAAGCCGCGCCAGTGGAAGCCGAGCAACCGTGTGTATGATGTGGACAGTGTTTTATATATCTGGCGCACCATAAGCAGCTGTCGCCTGATGTGACATGGTGGTTCACCAGCCTCTGCACAGAGGCTTGGTATGGGGCTTGTTTTGAATGCCCCAGTGGCCAATCGAATGCCATCATGATGCATCATGTCCAACATTTTCAAATAAGAAGGTTTTGCAAACCCATACACCGTGCACCCTTAATCGAGTCGAGATCGCACAAATGCCTAATAAAATTGCAAACCCATATCCAATCCTGTCTGCTCCCCATGTAGTGTGGCTAAGAAATTTTAAAATACTGAGAGCCTTAAGCGACCATTTCTTCAGGTCCTTAAGATGTGGCAACCATGTAAGTTTGCTGTCAAATACGAGGCCCACAAACTTCGCTGTGTCTGCAAAATTAAGAACAGTGTTCCTCATCCTCAACTCAGGAAAGTTTAAAATGGAACGAGAACGGTTAAAAAGAACACATACAGACTTATCGGTTAAAAACTTAAAACCACTCCTCTGCGCCCATTCATCCAAACGTCGAAAAGTGAGTTGCAAGTGGCGTGTTGTCGTGGTAAGGCTGGAAGAAGAGAAAAACACAGAGAAGTCATCCACAAACAAAGAACACTGGACAGGATTTTGCACTGCTAACTCAATACTATTAATAGCTATGGCAAATAGAGTCACACTTAAAACACTACCTTGAGGGAATCCATTCTCCTGCTCAAAGCGATCAGACAGGACGTCACCGACTCGGTATCGAAAATACTGTGGCGAGAGAAAGGACCCGTATAAAAATGGGAAGACAACCACGAAAACCCCAGTCGTGAAGCTGCTCGAGGATGAGCTGCCTCAAAGTAGTATAGTAGGCCTTCTCGATGCCAAAAATTATACATAAAAGGTGATGCCAGGGCAGGAAAGCACGTTGTATAGCCAGGATCCAGGAGGGCCAGGTTATCAAAGGTGGATCGATACCTCCTGAACCCACACTGAAAGCGACTAAGGAGTTACCTGGATTCTAACATTCAGATCAGGTGGCGGTTGACCATCCGCTCCAAACTCTTTCCTAGGCAACTAGTGAGGGCAACACTGCGGTAACTATTGGGTGCGTATAGTCCTTCCCAGGTTTGAAAAGAGGAATCAAAATGGCCTTACGCCACGAGTCGGGATAGTGACCTGACGCCCAAATGGCATTAAAAAGTGCGAGGAGGGTACCTTTATTTCGGATGGTGAGGTGCCACGGTATACTTTAATGGATTCTGTCATGACGAGGGGATGTGTCACGAGCCACAGAGAATGCAGAATCCAGCTCACACATGGAATTGTAATCTTCATCAGAGTATAAAGGCACATTTGCATGCCGAGCGTGAGTTTCCTCGGAAACGCGAGATATTAATTAAATAAATAATCAGTGACAAATAAATAAAGCCTATGGCACACAACTGCAGCGCTGTGTCGCTGATAAAACAAAAGCACAATTACGTTACTCGTGTGTTTGTTTAAGAAAGGAGAGCTCTGGTTGAAGTGGTGCGAGAAGCACGTATTTTAGTTTATTGTCTGGCACACCGCCATATTTCATGTTATAGAAAATTACTGCGAGTTGCAACCATACTAGGCACTCGATTCAGAAAAGAATTTATATTTATAAAAGTAAGTAGGATTATGAACTGTAGGCTTATTCATTGAATATATCTGATTTAACTAACTGTGTAATTTTTTTGTTTAGTAGACAATCACCTCTGTACGACGTTTTGGCATGGCTGGCAAATTATTGTAATATTGAGATTTAGATTATGAGTCCGCACCTACCGCAGCAGTCTTTGGAAACGATTTAATTACGAAGTCCGATTATTTCAGTTTTATTTCACGGTCAACTACGAGTAACATTGCCTTTACGAAAAAGCCATTGTCAAGCGTCTGATACCGAATAATTAAAACCTGACGACTCATAGGAGAGACAATCATACAGATAAAATAATTAATATTTTATTTTATTTTATTTTATTTATTTTATATTGGCGACTGCGTGTCGGACTTGTTATTTTGTCATTTGTTACATTGTTCTCTTTGTTTCATGTGAAAAATCAACTTTCTGGACCTGGACTTGACTATATGAGAAATAACAAAAATCAGAAGATATTTGCCAATTATAAAATTTTGCGGGAAGACGCAAAGAAGCTTCCAGCAAAATAAGGTAAGACGCAGCATCTTTGCATTAGCAGGCTTGACCAGACGTATAATTCAGTGTACTAGCTTTTCAGTAAAATTCTGTAGTGTTTCTTTTCCGCATAACAGTTTCAGTGATAAATTTCATTCTCAGTACTTTTCCCTAAACAATAACGTATGCAACAATACCAATACACGAGTGTACAATATGGCCGACTTCTGTACGATACATAATAACATGGCCAGCAGCCATTACCAATAATCTCAAATTCAGTTTATATTTTTAAATTAACAGACAGCCATTGTTGCTACGAGCGATTCATGCTCAACTGCATTTTATTTTAAAAATCAGTGTCAAATATTTTCTTGAAACATATATCACGTGTGGCATGGTAATAACTAGAAAACAATACGCAAAAATGGAACAGCAAAGACGTACTATTCAGACGCAATCCGACTCGGACGAGAGGCAAATGTTAGAAAATGACTTTACGACAGCAACCGGTAGTGACGATTCATCAAACATTGACGCAAGTGTTGACGAAAATTTTGACAATAGGCCTTCCACCACAAAAATTTCAAAGTCTCAATCAGAGCCCATGTTAATGCATGACGTCACGTCTAATGACGCGGCGGGGGCAGAGACCTTGCAAACGGTAAACATTGCCGACATGTTACAAATGCTAATGAAACAAAACGCAGAAAATATGGCAACCTTAAAGACACAAAATGAACAGTTAAAGACACAAAATGACGGAATCAAATCTGATCTCATAGCACTCAAGACAGCTAATGACACTTTATGTAAGCGTGTGGAACTTATAGACGCCACACTGACCAAACAGATGACTGAACTCAGTGCTAAATTTTCCCAGCTTAATACGAGACAAGAAAAGACTACAACTGACGTAGCACTTTTACAGACACAAGTAAAAAACCTTAATGTCACGTGTGAAGTTCTTACTGAACAAATTCAAACATATCCTTCAGTACATGACAACCTTGAAAAACGAATTACTGACGTACAGAATAAATTTGACAATGTTGAACAACACCTGACTGACATCTTACAATCTGATGCCACAGCTCATTTTCAAAATATTAATAAAGAATTTCATGATTGGGTAGTCAACAAAGACAAACATTTTGATAGATGCTTACGTGAAAATTTACCAACAATTGTGCACGACTCCGTAACGCAATACATTACTAATAACAAACAGCTGATCAGTGACGCAGTACAATCCGTCACTGCACCCATGAGACAATTCACCGATCGACCACAGTCTGTATGTAACGAAAATATCAGTCAAAATGCACAGTTCAGGAACCAATATACATTCGAGTATGACACACACATACCGCACACGACAAACACACAAGAACAAAACACACCACGACTACAACACATACCACGATGTGCAAACACAAACACAAGCTATTATCATGGTAAACCACAGCAACATTATCGTAATTACTCGCCAGCTGGACATAGCAGTAATTACAGTGGGACAAATCCATATCATAATGCAAAGGAAGACGAAAGCTTAATGAAACACAGGCAATTTCAGATTTTTATCCCAGAAAAACGAACCATTCATCCGGTGATTTTTCTCAAATCTTTTAGTAACGCATTTCCACGCACTTGGAGTGACCGGAAAAAGATTTCATATATTGTCGGTTACATCCAAGGCGATGCAGCTGTCTGGGCATACAGTCAAGCTGACGTATGTACCACGTACAGTGAGTTTGAGCGTGCTTTTCTGAACAAATTCTGGTCGCAGTCCGTTCAGGAGCGACTCAGAAGACAAATTTTAGAACCTGAAACTTTTAACAGTAAAAATGGTAACTTACGCAGATATTTTGAAAAATATTTGAACATGGGACACTTTTTAGACGAACCAGTCGCAACGCGAGATATACTCCATGCGTTGAAGGCCAAATTGCCTTTCAACATTAAAGAAAAACTCCTACATATCCCGGATGACGATTCAGATTATTTTTTAACAGCTTTAGATTCGGTTGACATGTTACTTGAAGATCAGAGCTTCGCGCGGCAAAACAGCAGCCACAATGTTTACACTAGTGGTATGCAAAACATGCAGGGTTGCCAACACAATTCTGGCGCGCCCACAGTTGGATACGCGGTACAACAAAAACAGCAACCTCACATGCCGTCTCAGTACGGAAATCAAAATAAACACGCGTCTTCCAATACAAACAATAGTTACAACAGTAATAACATTTCATGCGGCAATCCATACAAAAGGCACCGCGGTAATAACTACAACGGTAACAACGGATACAAAGATAATAACAAAAACACAAACAGAAATAGAAATAATAATAACTACGAGCCAAGACAGCATCAAGGTTGGACTCGTAACGATCAGTACTTTCATTCAAACTCTGCTTTACCACAGCAGCCATCAGGACAAAATTGGAGCATACCTTACGACCGACAGGTAAGTTATAATGTGCAACAGCAACAACAACCGCAAAAGTTTGGAGATCATAATAGGCAATATCCGAATGTGAATATAATAGAAATGACACCTGATGCACAACCTCAATCTGTGTCAGTACCTAGTACAAATGCTAATCCAACAAACTAGAAACAGTCACTACTTTGCCCCAGGTCGTGGCTGGAGAATTCTTGGGGGGCGGCTTCAATGTTAATCAGTTATTTGACACCACACTTGAACAACAGAATAATGATATGCCGAGTAATTCTAAACAAAAACTACCTGTTTCATTTATAAGATACAACCACAATAACAATATATCAGATGAACTTTTACAAGACAGTACACAATGTCGTTTAAACACAAATGAAATTGTTTTAGCATCCACTACTGGTGTAGTAGGTGGGATTCCAACTACTATTATCCTAGATACAGGTGCAGCTGTGAGCGTTTTATCTTTTAATTTTTATAAAAAGATGTGTGAATTGGAACCTGTGCCTGAGTTTCCTGCCCAAAACTGTAAAATAACTACTGCACTAGGTAATAAGTCATGTAGGGTTACGAAGCAAGTTTTTGTAAACGTTAAAATAGGTAATGGAACCGTACAATGGCCATTCCTGGTTGTACAAAACCTTGTGACTAATTGCATATTAGGAATAGGTATTATGAGCGAGAAGGACTGCATTATAGACTTCTCCAAAGGTAAATGTATTTTAAATGATAAAAGCAGGGTAATTATTATTGATTTGGACAGGAGAACTCTAAAGCATGACAAACACTGTACAGGGTACAAGGTTCAGTTAGTACTTGACAAAGACATTCAAGACATGCAAACACACTCATCTGACGCAGAGCTAATGGACTTGAAAACATTGCTTGATCATAAGATAAGTGAAGCTACAGCTCTCAGTGTACATGAACGTATAAAACTACAGGAAGTGTTATCCAAATATTTACAAGTTTTTACCAAACGATTAGGTGTTATCAACACGTATGTGTACAAGATTGAAGTTAAGCCTCACAAGATCTTCTACCATAAGACATATAACGTACCGTTATCTCAACGACCTGCTGTGTGGCAAGAATTAAAACAAATGTTAGACTGGAAGGTCATTGAACCATCCACCTCACCTTACTGTAGTCCTCTACTTGTTGTCAAAAAATCAAATGGAAGCATTAGGTTAGTGTTAGACGCACGAGCTATTAATGAAATAATTTTACCGGTTCACACAAAACCTGAAAATTTAGAAGAGCAATTACAGAAATTTCTAGATGCAAAATATTTTTCCACAATAGATCTCGCTAATTCGTTTTGGCAGGTGGGTATCACTCCTGATTCTCGGAAATATACTGCATTTATGTTCGGGGGGCGAACCTATCAGTTTTGTGTTCTACCCTTCGGACTGAATGTCAGCTCTGGGGTATTCATTACAGCCCTGGATACCATGCTTGGCGACGATTTAGTTGAGACAGTTACACACTATGTAGATGATATACTGATAGCTACACAGTCCTGGAATGAACACGTTGACACACTTCAAAGAATTTTAGAAAAATTTGCACAAGCTGGAGTCACAGCCAATCTTAGAAAATCAAAGTTTGGTTGCAGTGAGATAAAGTATTTAGGACATATCATTAATTCACAGGGCATACGTCCAGATCCCAGTAAATTAGATGCTATCAGAAACTTTCCTAGCCCTCGAACTAAAAAGCAGTTAAAATCATTCCTTGGGCTATGTTCATTTTTCAGACGTTTTTTGCCACAACCACTTTTGAACAGTAAACATCTGCTAAATCTACTCAGAAAGAATCAAGTTTGGATCTGGTCGGAACAGTGCCAGAATGACTTTAATACAATTAAACATGCTTTAGTGAATGCTAACATATTGAGCCATCCAGATTTCAATTTAGATTTTTGTATGACTTGTGACGCTTCACGTACTGGTTTGGGCTGTTGCTTATTTCAAGTTGTAAAGAATAAAGAGGAGGAACAGATAAGAATTATTGGGTTTGCAAGTCGTACTCTAACTGAATGTGAGCGTACATACTCCACTACTGAGTTAGAAACACTTTCCATAGTATGGGCATTCAAGAAATTCAATTATTATTTATTTGGAAAACATACAGTAATTTACACCGATCACCAGGCCCTGACATTTTTGTTAACTTGTAAACTTGTACATCCTAGACTATCACGATGGGCAGTTACACTTCAGAACTACTCTTTTGAAATTAAGTACATAAGAGGTAAGGACAACACCATTGCAGACACTTTGTCTAGACTTCCACAAGGTATGAATGATACCAACAGTGACTTAGAAAATATAAATGACTACAGGATTCTCTTAATGCAAGACAAGCAGTATCACCAATATTATATTGATATGTGCAGAAACATGGCTGAATTACAAAAATCTGATCCTCACTGGTATAAAATAATAATATTACTGGTAGAAAAACACAATCATCCTTTGACTAAGTATTACAAGTTACACAATGATGTGCTATTTTACCGCCGACATCCAAATGCTACTAACTGGTGTGTATGCATTCCCAAAGAGTCTGAACGTAATTTAATTTGGCACACACACTTAGTTTGGGGTCATTATGGGACAAAAAAGTGTTTAGCAAAGCTCAGTACATACTGTTATTTTAACAATATGAGAAGAAAAATTTACAGGGAACTGAAAACATGTGTCATATGTCAAAAATCAAAACCTCAGAATTTATCCACAAAAACAGATTTACATTCAATTTTACCTAGTAAACCCCTGGAAATTCTGTGTACTGACATCAGTGGACCGCATCCAGCAAGCTCTGGAGGCGTCAAATATATCTTAGCTTTTTACGATATATTTTCTAAACATGTTAAACTTTATGCTTTAAAATCCGCCACTGCAAGTGCTATAATACGAAGATTCTCAAGTGATTACCTGACGCACGTGGGAAAACCTAAAGCAATTCTGTCAGATAATGCAGCATACTACTCTGGGTACAAATGGAGAAATTTCTTGAAGGACAATAACATTAAAAGTATATTTATTTCGAGGTTTAGTCCACAATGTAACGCGACTGAGAGACTTTTCCGAGAATTAAATCGATTCATGAGGACCTATATTTCATCAAAACATACTAATTGGGTGTCCTACCTAAGTCTTTTCGAAGACGTACACAATAACTTAAATATTTACGATACAAATTACACACCTAACGAGATCATGTTCAATTGCAAACAGAACGATCAGTGGATAGAACCATTACCTAAGTTGTCAGACAAGGAAATCACACCTGAACAGAAAATAAAAGAAGTATTGACTACATTGACACATCACGCACAAATACGAAACAAACATCACAGAAACATAATAAAAAGAAAACAAAAATTCGAGGTAGGAATGCTTGTACTACTTCGTACTCATCATAAATCTGTTGCACTCAAACGACGCAACGCTAAGTGGCGTCTGCTATATGAAGGACCTTATATAATTGTTAACATACCGCACCCTGGTGCGTATCTGTTACAACATCGTAGAACTAACAAAATTATTGGGCTATACGCACACCGAGATCTTAGAGCATTTCATGCTGAATAATGTCAAAGTCATACCCATCAAAATATTGCTAAGCAACTCGAAAAACTCTGTTGCTACAACACAGATAATAAGTAGTATAGAAATTTTCATTTCAGCGTTCCAGAGTCGCAGTTGAAGACAGAAGAACTTTTCTTTCAACGCCGCTGCTCCACCGAGAAGACTGAATATTAAAGTAAAATTTATGATTACGTAGCAGTGAATGACATATTAATTTTTCACGGAACATTTGTTATTGTAGGTACCACTGACTTGGTATGACACCTGACGAACTGACAGACGTCATCTGTGAAGCGATCTTTTACTTTGAGAAATAGATTAGACGCACATCTCTCAACACGAAAAGCATCTATCAGTAGTCAAGGCCACACAGACACTCTACACACACGCACAAAACGCGAGGAATCGAACATTTTCTCTCTCTTACTATTTTGAATATTTATTGAGTAGTGAAAACGCCTGGTCTTGCCTACTGATGTAATGAATGTTGTGTCTAACCTATCTTAATTTCAGATGACATCACAAAAAACATCGATAATATCCCAGCAAAACCGCTAAAGAGGATGTAAATATCTGCAATTCATGTAATCAAATGTGACACAATGTAATAACCTATAGCGATGTAATGATGATGTAAACATGTTTATGTGCAACTGTATTATGTTTATACTAAGAAAATATGTGACGTGTGTATGTATAATTACTTATTTTTTTTTAACTGATGTATCATGTAAAAATTTGAACAAAACGAGTGCCAAAAAGACATTGCATAGTGAACCTCTGTTCACGGACATTAACGAACATTACTAACTCTGCAACTACGCAGAAACCTATGTGAAGGAAACGGTTAATGCCATTCATTATGCATCGTACCTATGTAAACGCGATGAACGATTTCCTTGATTAATAACTACGAACATTTAGGTGAGCTATATTCAGCAAAAAACTGAAAATGTGAAGTGAATAATTCGTGCATCGTCTAGTGACATTACTACAGTACCCAACTTCAAGATGTTAACTGGATTAAATGGACACAAAGTGCCTGTCCAGAAAACAACACGACGGGTGGAAGAATTTTGGTTGGAACTTCAGGGAATGAAATGTTCTCGAAATGTGACGGACACTCTTACCTGGACTGTCCAAGGATCGACGCCAGCTATGTGCCGTCTGAGGTTCTGCAACCAAGCTTCCACGGAATGTAAAAAACGAACTGCACGTGGACCAATTACTCGACGGGTCACGTCTGATCTGTAATAAGCAATGCTTTTACTCACAATGAACTGCATCACAACGACTATAATGGAAATGAGAAATGGACACGTTTATGTATTAATCACGTTGTTATACAACGATGTTACTGTGATCAAAAAACTTTACCACGACGATACTAACCTGTAAAAAATTATTGTGCAGCAGATGAATATGAACTGTAATAACGACACGATGTGTATAGGTCTACGCACCTGAAAAATACGGACATTTTTCTTTGAAGTATTTCAAAACAATACTATGTAACTAAGAACATTCAACAATCTAAGTTGTATTGCGTTATAACGAATATTGTAAATTTAAAACTAAGTTACCTGTCATAGAATGTAGTCTTCATATGTAATCTTGGTTGAATATTTTCTTTGTGCAACGACTGAGAAACGCGCGCACACGAACAATATGAACTGCAATACTGTGCCGCGTGATCTAACTGTACGACATAACGGCAGTCACACAGACGCTTCTGCGCATGCGCGCACTCTATCTGCCAACATAAGAACTTTTACGGCGCACCCGCGTCATTCAAAGTTGTATATAATGTGTATAATGTAGGTCATGTAAATAGTTGTAGATAACTTAGATTTTCTTGTGCCTTTAGGTGAATTGCTCGCCTGCAGGTGTGTCCTTTCGCCTCGCAATTCAGGGGGCAATATAAAGGCACATTTGCATGCCGAGCGTGAGTTTCCTCGGAAACGCGAGATATTAATTAAATAAATAATCAGTGACAAATAAATAAAGCCTATGGCACACAACTGCAGCGCTGTGTCGCTGATAAAACAAAAGCACAATTACGTTACTCGTATGTTTGTTTAAGAAAGGAGAGCTCTGGTTGAAGTGGTGCGAGAAGCACGTATTTTAGTTTATTGTCTGGCACACCGCCATATTTCATGTTATAGAAAATTACTGCGAGTTGCAACCATACTAGGCACTCGATTCAGAAAAGAATTTATATTTATAAAAGTAAGTAGGATTATGAACTGTAGGCTTATTCATTGAATATATCTGATTTAACTAACTGTGTAATTTTTTTGTTTAGTAGACAATCACCTCTGTACGACGTTTTGGCATGGCTGGCAAATTATTGTAATATTGAGATTTAGATTATGAGTCCGCACCTACCGCAGCAGTCTTTGGAAACGATTTAATTACGAAGTCCGATTATTTCAGTTTTATTTCACGGTCAACTACGAGTAACATTGCCTTTACGAAAAAGCCATTGTCAAGCGTCTGATACCGAATAATTAAAACCTGACGACTCATAGGAGAGACAATCATACAGATAAAATAATTAATATTTTATTTTATTTTATAAGAGGCAGACCGGAAATCCAAACTGCTCCTCTCGGCAACTGCTCTATGGTGCTGGAAACCTGGATCCTGATTGGCGGTTGCAGTAACTGTGGCAAAATAGGCCGCCATCGTCTGGAAAATGTCTCGCAGATTGGTTTGGAGAGTGCCATTCCCCATTACAGCAGCCATGGGGCACATTCCTCCTCTCCCAGAAACTCGCCTGATAGTCTCCGATACAACAGAATTCTTTGTGGAGCGAGTAATAGAGTTCAGGAACTGTTGCCACGACCTCTTCTTGCTCTCTCGAATAATCCGGTGACACTTCGCCCTCGCCACTCGAAAGGCTGGAAGATTCTCCGCAGTTGGTCGACACTTGAACCTACGCACAGCCGCACACCTAGTCCTGATTGCAGAGCGGCATTCGCCACTCCACAAAGGAACAAGGTGCCTCTTCCCTTGCCCTGTGGACTGTGGAGTGGATGCTGCAGCAGGGTGGTGGATCATTTCGGTAATATGATCCACCCATTCCTCAACATCGGCACATTGTTCTAACTGGGCTAGCTGCCCGTAAAGTGTCCAATCTGCTTCCTTTCAGGTTCCACCCCATCTGGCAAGTGGCTCCTGATTGAGAAGTGATCACTGCCATGCAAGTCGGCCACAACTTCCAATTGAGCCATATAAGCAAGGGCTGGAGAGCAAAGCGAGAGATCATTGGCATAGAATGACCCAGTTGCTGTGCAGAAGTGAGTGGTCTGTCCCACATTTAGCAAGTATGCACATGATGACTCGAGAAGCCTCTCAATTGCTCTACCCCTGGGCAGGTAATTGCAGATCCCCAAAACACACTGTGGGCATTAAGATTACCACAGATGATGAAGGGGTGGGGGAGCTGTGTAATAAGTTCTTCATCAAGTGCGTCGTGTGGGGGCAAGTAAAGGGAACATATTGTCAACAGATGATGTACGTGCAGCGACGTCTTGTAAAGTCGTTGTGAGTGGGAGAGGCAAGGAGTGGTAGTCGGTCCTGACGAAAATTTCTATGTGTCCTCTAGCTCTCTGTCCATGCAGGCCGTCCTTTTCATGGTGTATATAGCCGCAAAGCTCAGGGGTGTGTGACTGATGGAAAAGAGTTTCCTGGAGACACAGACAACGTGGTTTACCCTGAGATAGTAGATGAAGTTCCTCCACATGCGTCCTGAACCCCTGCAAATTCCACTGAGGTATGGGAACCATGTCTCACAGCTGTAGCACCTTCATCCTGTCTCTCCACTGGCATGGGGAGACTGGAGCAGGTGGAGGGGCAGTCGTGGGTCGAGATGATTGCCCCACACATATCTCATACTCCGTCAGCTCTGGGGAAGAGTCAAATGAAGTATCCGGTAGAACCAGATCGACATGGTCAAATGGTTTACCAGTTGGCTTTACCTGCTGTTGCTGCTTTACAGTAGCTTTTCGCGGTTTTGTGGGCTTTGCTTGAGCTGGAGTAGGAGTGGTAATGGCTGTGCAGGCTTCTGAACAGCCTCAGCCGTCGAGGGTGCCTGGGGCTCGCTCAAGTTGGCCATTCTACCTTTGTCTGCTGCTGTAGGATTGGGGGGGGGGGGCTACAGGCGTTGGGACACTTGCTGCCTTGCAAGTGCACTGACATATGCAGGTGTTTCGTGTCAACACTCGCCACCTCCATTTGTGCAGAGGCATCAGATTTCAGAGTAGGCTTCTGAAGAATGGACGCAAAAGACGTAGCAAACGTGGGAGGCTGCATGGACTCGTAAATATTTTTGGCCTCACCATAGGGGATACACTTTGTTGGTTTTATTTCCTGTACTTTGCGTTCATCTCGAAAGATTCTGCAGTCCCTACTCCAAACTGGGTGTTGTCCAGAGCAGTTGATACATTTAGCTTGAGACGAGCAACCAACTCTATGAGCGGCCATACCGCAGTTGCCACACATCGCTTCTCCTTTACACCCAAGGGTTCTCGCCCAAAATGCTGGCATTTAAAACAGCGCATTGGGTTTGGGACATAAGGCAGTACGTTTAGGCGAAGAAAGCCTTCCTTGATGTACTCTGGAAGTTTGGAGGTGTTGAAGGTAAGAATGAAGGAGTCAGATTTAACCAGATTTCCATCCACCATTTTCATGACGTTCTGAACATCCACAATTCCCTCTGGAGCCCACTCACTCTTCAGTTTTTCGAGTGGTAGATCAACGAGGTCCCTACATGATACGGCAGATCTGCTGAAGTTCGAAGTGCTGTGAAGCTCTGTTTTATCGATGGCATATTCGCCCGGGCAGTTAGCACTCTGTAGGTTAACAGCTTGCTGGGAATCGGATGTTTCAATCCACAGCGTCCCATTTCGCAACTACATTACAGATTTTAAAGTCCCAGCAATTCCTTCTAAGCCCTTCTGCATGTAAAAGGGCGAGACCTTCTCGAAATGGCCTTCTTTCTTTTTTATTACTAAAAACGCGTTCTGATTACTATCCTATGTTCTGTTACTCGATATTGCTGCGTGCTGTCTTACTCTCGAATCTGGAGGGCTGGCCACCCAAGCCCTCTTTTTAGTTGGGGTGTTAGTAGTTTCCAGTGGCCCACCTGTTCCATTGGGAGGAGTAGAAGAAGATTTCAGAGGATCCATTTCGGTCCTACGAGCAACTGGGGAAATAAGGATCCACTCAGACAGAGCCTCATGTGCCTGAGTCAGCCTTATACAACTGTGGTGCGGTAGGTTCCCCACAGGTTGCCACAGCGGTCGCTGAAGCATGCCCAGAGCTTACGGTGACAAGAGACTGGCAGCACTTTCCAGTCCCCAGCTCAGGAAACCCGGGGTCACCACGCCTGCACTCAGCAAACAAATGCTGAGCCCCTGAGGGCAGCTCAAACTGTGTTAGCAAGAATGTGTCATTTTTAACTTTCCTGAGTTTGATTAAATTGTTAGTCGGTCTATGGAGTAAGGTGTCAGTGATGTAGAATACATTAGCCAACGATCGCAGTTCTGCTATCGAACAAGGGTATCATTCAGAGGAAGAACCTCAGGAAAGTTGTGACGGGGAACTGTCTGTTTCTTCAGTGAAATACTTAAAGTGTCTGTTAAAATCGAATATGTTCTGAGCGGTGTTAAAATTGTGGTTCCCAGCATTTAATGTCAATTTGATAGACTTTCTTTTTGTATCTATCGGGAGGAATTTTAATGCACAACTTTAAACCCTGGAATTTACTTTTATTTGGAAATTTATTCGCTACAGAGATTGTATAATTTTTCAGAAGGTAAAATTCAGTACTCTAACAGTCTGTTTATGTGTACTATATAAAAGAGCCACATAAAATTATGTGATTTTGTTTGATAAATAGTAAAATGCTACAGCCTTTGTTTAGTGCAATAAAATAAACCAGAAGCACTTAAACAACACTTAAATAATTGTAAAAATAAATGTTACATTGCATAAATTAAAAATATCACATGATTTTTGTCTTAAATCACGGTTTAAACTCAGGGGTTCCAGAGACCCCACCTCGTGGTATTCATTACAGAAAGGTCACCACGCGAGTTAACAGTTACTGGGAAGACGTGTAGCATTTTTCACGCAGAAATCTTGTTGAAAAAGTTGGCTGTTGGATGATATCACGTTCACCAGAGCTCCTTTATGCATGGCTATGGTAAAAGGAATGTCTTCAACCATGGCCTGTATCACAGACTGGATAATTATTGGATACTCCTTATTGCAGTGATTAACATGTGCAGAGATTTCCTCATGTACATCCTCACTGTCATCATATCTGAGGAATTTAATGGTTCTGCTATGGTGCCTGCCCCATCATTTAGTTGCTCCTTTAGGGCGTGATGTAGCCAGTTTGAGATTAATGTGTGCTGTTTGTTATTACGAGTAGGGTCATCCACCACTATAGTAATAACTGGGGGCTGCGCCCACCAACCATTGCTATGTTGCTGGGGTGTCTGGTTTAGGTCCCGCTGCTGTAGATTTTGATTTGCTGTGAACCCAAGGTTGTGTCTATGTGCACAGCAATTTGGTCTGTTTTGGTTCTGTTGAAAGTTTTCTACTTTTCGTTACTGTGAATCCATTCGTACTAGTGTTGTGAGCAAACCAGTTCACATTTTGTTCTCACAGCAGTTGACTGTTACCATGCACATGGCTTGGTCCCCGATTATGTGAATTAAAGCTTTTCTGCGTAAATTTTGCTCTCGCATCCTCCTGTAATAAATCCATTTAATTGAGAGTTGAAAACATATCTTCCAGTATGCCTTCGAGACATGTAGAAACATCTCATGAAAGTCTATGGGCAATTTTGATTTCAGAATCTGAAAAATATCTGAATGTGCTATGGGTTCATATCAATATTTCGATTTGAATATTTTTCTAAATATCTCCTGAGACTTCCATTCCTGAAGGCAAATGGCTCAGGGTTAAAAACTTCATTCCTTAGCCATTCCTGTATTCCTCTTGACCAATGTTTGTCAAGTAAAAGCTTTTCAAATGCATTATAAGAGCCACAGGATTCCATCATTTCTGTAGCCTAGAGGCCACCTTCACCAAGAATATATTCTGAAACATAACAAACGTGCTCTTGATCACTCCATGACCTAGGCAACATGTTCCAAACTCCATTTATAAATACGACTGGGTTAATAGTTTTTTATCAGTAATGAATGCTTGGAATTGTCCATTTCAATAATTTCTCCTCCTTCAACATGGCAGCATATAATGTTGTGGAAGGAACAGCACCATGCCAAAATTAACGCTGGTGAGCATTGGTTAGCCTGCATGTATATCTCCCATAAAGTTATCTGGCGTTCAAGGTCTGTAGTCTTTCTGACTCTCAGATTCCCATCTGTTTATTTTTCACAGTCCCCCCCCCCCCCCCCCCCAGATGTCTTAGACTTCTTGAGTAACTTTTTCCACCATTGGGACGATCTTGCTTCTCCTGTGTATGAAATCTGAAACAAGTTGACCTTTTATTTCGTGTACTGCACATGTAAAATTAGTGGCAGTGACTGGATACCCTGATTAATGTGCTGGATGATCTGTTCTTTCTTCAAATTGGACCATGCATTTAGTTCCATTGAGACACATTGTTTATGTTCCTCAAACTTGGCTTTAATGAAAGGTTTGTGTCTGGTATTTATATTTGCTACTTGCTCTGCAAGTCTGTCTACTATGAAGTCTAAACTTTCCTGCGAGGGTCTGATTTTCTTCTTCTCATCAGTAGACAGGTTTTTCATTTTCAGAGGAAACTGTTCCTGAGCTTTGCGCAACTCAGTTGTTTCATTCACTGGTCTGATAACTTGAGTGTGAGGTCTCTTTGCTGATGTGCAATTGCGGCTACATCCTGCTTGGTAGGTGGATTATCTTGTCCATTGCTATTAATTTGTGTTGCTACAAAATTTCCGCTATCATATCTGGTATGGATTCACTAGCAACTGCACCTTCACTAACTTCTTCAATTTCCTCCACAGCCTGAACATTTAATTGCTGTTGATGCTCCATTTTTAATTGTGAGCAAATTTTCAGACCAATACACAAACAATACACTGAAGACTGAAATCTGTCCTGACTTATAGGGATATGAATTTAATACTAACACTCATGACTTAAATTAAATATAAGATGCACATGGAATCCTGGAGAAAAGCGACATACAATATAACACTATGTATGTTCTGGAAGGACTACTCAGAGGATAGTGTGCTGACCGAATTTTTCTAATAACAGGAAAATAAGTAAAGACTGTACAACATAGATTAATAAAAGAGCTAAGAATCTCTTTGTTACTTAACTGGTACAGGTGAGGCAATGATGACAGTCAATGTACATATGCTTGCCTCAACAAAACGTTGGAGCGATGCACAAGGCTCATCCAATTAATGTAGATTCATCCATGGTACACCTCCTTGTTCTCAAGCATGGATACATGGAACAAAATAAAATATGCAAATTAGCACAATTGCAGTAATGTATGATACAAATGTCCTGACACCTAGGGCACAACTAAAATGTAATCTTTATCAATTATATATAAAGAATATTGTTGTGATGGAAACGATGTACAAAATCTGATATTGAAGTACAGTATATTGTTCCGAGTTCTGTAGTGTGAATGAATTTACCTTTATCCTTGTGCATGAGTATGGTCAAATTTTATTACAAAGTACACATTCATCAGTGATGAAACTATAATAATATAGAGTTAACATCAATGTTTATGCCTTTCGATTTTCTATTCATAATGATTCTAATAATGTAAAAGGAAGTGGTCTTTGTCGTTTCAGCATAATTATTCTGTAGCAAATCTGAAACATGCTGGTAGCGGTACATTTATATGGGCACTTGCAATTAACTCAAAGTCTCTTTATGTATTTACAAACAGAAGGGAGACCATATGTGTGCTAGTGTGACTCACTGTATGGCGCTTGAAAGGGTAGCTCTTGGTTGTACTAACAACTGAAAGTCAAGTTAAATAATGATCTACCAAAGAGTGGAATGACTGTGCGGCAGGTTCTATCTACTCAGTTATCCTGCAGATATTCCCACGAATTATAAAGATACTAGCTGAGAAACCTGGCATTGTCCAGGTCAGAACATATGGTATGGGAAAAGACATAAGTACCATTCTAGATAAGAGATGCATACAGATGTATATCTCACTAAGGAAATTATGAATGCAATTATCTGTTAATAAGGTACTTTGGTCACAGTGCATGGCAGTAGGTGAGTGTGGTGCGCAAAAATTTTCAAAATATAGAGAACCATGTACTCTTAGGTAAAGCTAAATAATATATGACTTACAAACTTTACTGTATATGTGAAAATGTTTTTATTGTTTCATTTATGGTGTAGTATAATGGTGATAGAATTCTCAATATGTTTCCTCCATAGTGTTTTGGGTGGAAATGGGTGATTGTGGTTGGCAAATATCTCAATACAATATGCAGTTTGGAACACTAAGTTCCCTTACAAAAAACTATGTTCTTTATGACTTTTGAACTTTACTGTATTAGTAAACACCCTAGCTTATAAAATCCTCACCCTGTTCCATCCATACTGGCATTAACATTACGTTATACAGTCATATATAACTATGGGTAACACCCTGGGGCCAATGCTAGTTCAGTAATATTGTCTTAACATAATAGTATTTAAACCAAGCTGATAAGGAATGGAAGTTAACTTATTTAATTATACTTCCTTCTCATTGCATATAAATTAGTATAATATCTTGTTTTCACAGTGCTTGCTTATAGACGATATTTGCAGTGATTGACGAAAATATACTACATTTTGAAAAGAAATACATTCAGAAAGAATAATTGAATCGTTTATCCAAAATCGCTGTGGTGTACTGTTGCAAGTTACGATTATTTTTATGTTTGGGTCTATCTGCATTTTCTTCTTTGTGTCTCTGTTGGTCATCAGCAAAGTGTGATTGACAAAAATATGCAGAAAGATTAAAAGCTGATAAATTTGACATTCCATATCTTTATTTATGACGAAACTGTGCGAGCATCATATTCTGTCAGACGAATGAAACAATAAAACATTTTCACATGTATGGTAAAGTTCATATGTCACAGAGTATATAGCCTTTCCTAGAAGTATTTATTGCTCCATACTTCGTCGATTTTTGCTCGCCACACGCACTTACTTCCATGAAATGTGACAAAACTCCCTTATTGACAGTATGACAGCAAGGGCTGACAGTAGATGGTCATGAAGAAAAGTCTGTCGTTACATACACTCACAACCCATTTATACATAGATATAGATAGATTGATCAAAGTTTTCCCTGCCTCAAGATGACTGGGTGTTGTTATGTCGTCTTCATCATCATCATTCATCCCCATTACGGTCGGAGGAAGGAAATGGCAAACCACCACTGCTAGAACCTTGTCTAGTCGGCGGTGTGGGTCTCCCACATGGTTCTCCTCCGTTCCTCGGAGTATGGGACCTCATCATCATCATCACATGAATTATTGAGGATTAGGTTATTCAGATTAAGCAGTTCAAGCATCCATATATATTCTTCATTAAGTAATTCAAGTGTTCCCTATCATTTGCAAAACAAATCCCTATCAAGCTCGTCCATAGGCAGACATAAAATCCGTTGTTCACAAAATAGCTACATTGGCCACCATAACAATGAATGATTATAGAGTATCTAGTAATTTATATGTCTTCACAGATCCATGACTCCAACAAAAAGTCCATCACAAGGTTTCCTCCTTCACTGAAATTTTGATACATGGAGTAAAAATTTACCATCCTGTCAAAGAGTGGATAGTGCTATTGCATTAGATTCAGCATACTATCACCATTGGCACTTCGCTTGTGTACAGCATAATATTATTTTATTCGAAATTGTTTTTCAAGTTTGTAATAAAAGGCACAGTCTGATTCTTTCCTTTAAATCACAAATAAGGCTAGCAAAAGGGGATGCCATAGCATGTACCTCATGCAGATACTATTCAGGCCCGTTTAATGTACACTCTGGTAAGAAAATACAAATACTGAAAACATGACCTTATGTAGACCTTGCAGATACAATGAGCATTTGAGCAGATTAAAGACAGTCTCTCTCATAATATGACATTGGCACAGCAACTTCTCACTGCCCCTCTGAAAATCATTTCTGATGCAAGCAGTTCTGATATTTGCGCAGTGCTTGAGCAGATGACAGCAGGTGTACAGCAACAGGTCTGTATTTTCTCTGAAAAACTGACTGTTACTCCCAGTGCAAATAGTCAGTATATCATAGGGAACTGTTGATGGTGTATGAATCGAAGCCCCATTTCAAAGGTGATATTGAAGTTAGACCACTTATCTCCTACACAGATCTCAAGTTGTTGGTGACTCTGTCCACAATTCATCCACAGTCTACTGACTGTAGCGTTTTCGATGTATAGATTATATTGCACAATTTTCAACTGACAACTGACATCTCCAGGATACAGACAATGTCCTCTGTCTGTATGAACATACTCTCAGCAGATATTTTCTGTGATGATATGGCCAAGGCACAACTTCAGGAGACATAATTTCTCGACCGCCTAAGCAACACCGCCACTGACTTGTAAATAGAACGTTGCACCATTCCTGGTACGTCAGCACAAGCTTTGAGTGACATATCACAGAACTGACTTAGACAGGTCATCCCACTCGTTTTGTGGAACGGTATTTTCGACACACTGTACAGGGTGTCACATTTGCTTGGCACTCCAGCAACTAGACTAACCATGGACCGTTTCACATGGTCGATCAACAAATGTGATTGTGAACACTAGATCCAGGCTTGTATAGCCTACTAATGTTGTAAAATAGGCCGATACACGCAGTCGACAATGGCCACTACTCGACACCCAGAGATTATTTACAGAATGTTCACCAGAATCTCATCAGGCCACCTGAATCAGGAAGTTTCTGTTACTTCTTTCAGTTATCGAGCAAGTCAGCTACTGGATTGGAGCCATACCAATCTCGAACATCACGGTAGAATCCACGACAAGGGCATTTGTTCAGTTATGGACTTTCCGTTTTGGCTGACTGGTGGAGGACACCAGTTTGAATTGGCACTCTTCAGTGAACTCAGCAACTTGTATGGTCTTTAGCAGCTCTGATCCGTAGCACATCACCTTCAAAGAAGTAGCTTTGTGGAGTGCTGATGTAAGGGAACATTTTTATCGCATATACACTTTCACGCAAATTTCTTTCACAAACAGTGTGTTTCTGTACTCTATTCAATTCAGATAATCTCTCACAGCACCCCAATGAAATATAATTGCATAAAATGTTCTTTTTCTGGCTGAATAGGGAAAGGCTGAGTAGACACTAATTTTCATTCCTATTTTCATGCTGCAGAAAACTGAAAAAGAAATTCTGAGAGAAGAAATTGCTGCTTCTGTGGGGAATTAGGAGAACTTGAAAAAAATGATAAATGAAGATCTGTGACGAGATAGTACACCTAAGCAGTGCCAGAGAGTTTTGTTAAAATGAGTGGTATAGATATAATTATACTGAGGATGATTATAGTTTGATATTGTGATTTAAAATTAATTATTATGAGGGCTGATCCTGTTCTTTAATGGAGCAGAGAAATGTGTTGTTTTTTTCTGTAATATAATGAAAATGATCTGTGAGATACAGACACAGAAAAGGGTTTTCTTGTGGATTTTAAAGAGGAAAGAGCGTTAAGTATTGATAAACTTTTCGAGAGATTGTAAATAACAGGTGTATGTTAATTAACTGGATGTTAGAATAGAGTTACTTTTCAAGAGATTGTAATTACAAGTGAATGTTAATTAACTGGATGTTAGAATAGAGTTACAAGTAATGAAAAAGTCTTTCTTTCATTAGTTAAAGTGCGAGCTACGTATTTTCTTTTAAAATTCTAAGACTATCTTTAAGTGAAAGAAAATCAGTACAAGAAGTTTTTGGCTATGATATAAGTAATCTATGGCGCATCGGAGCACATACATGGGACTGGTTTCATCTTTAATTTTAAGGAGAGGTGTAGCTCAGCATTAATTCACTGAGTGAATACCATTTCATGAGTGTGTTTCATATTGTGGCAGTTGGTGTCTAGTTTTCTTGTAAGACTACAGAAGTGAAAAAGTGTGCTGGTTAGTTAGATGATTTTCATTAATCTGCCGGCTCCTCTGTATATATGTAGTAGCTCAGGCCTCCCAAAATATAATACAAGAAGTGCAAGAGCATATTTTCAAGGAATTGGGATACATATCTTATCTTCTATCTACAAATTGTGGTCAGTCATACCTGAAAGCCGCCATTGCCAATCTGAAACTGAATACCGCCTACCCAGTGAAATCTAATTCATAACTTCACTGTTCATTACATTACCAACAGCAAACCCTCTTTATTTACTTTGGATACAGGTTTTAGCCCAATATCCTGGCGATCGAATTTAAATACTCAATATGAAAAATATTAATTTTGAAGTCCGATTCACGATTTCGCTAACAGGACAGGACGAGTTTTGTTTTGTCAAAATCTGTAATAAATATTCAGGCGGTTCACAATCTGGTAATGAAAACAGAATCATACTGTCGTCAGTGCTTTGTTTGCAGCTGAATGGGATACTGCATACAATGTGAACCAAGTAGGTTCCTCGTTGGTGTGAACATGATAACAGCTTGCCAACCTTTCAGCGTTGCTGGATCGTACAATTGCATCAAAATTATCATACATTTTGTTAGGGTATCGAGCATACAGGACATAAAAATAGGCCTGTTCCAATTATTTCACGTTAACTTCCGCACATTTTAACATCATTGGTAAATTACATTTTTATTCGAAAATAATTTATTAAAATTAAAAATGATTAACAAAATGATATAAAAATTTACTTTTGTTTCCTTACCTTGGAAGAAAACTTAAAAATTGAATGCATCATTATCATCATATTCCTCCTCTGGAGGACCAGGAACAGAAAAACTGGAAGTGATGGACTGTGAATATAACTGCTTTTTCTTCATGATACTGAGTATATTTGTGGTATGAACAAAATTTTTGCATAAGCTGCTGCTCCTCACAAACTGGCTGGCAAGCAAACATCCATTCTCTGTGAAAGTATTCTTATTTTTAAATTATGTAAAATTTATTTGACTAAAACCTCTTTTGCAACCAGCATTTCAATGTGGGAGGGGTAAACATGAGAGTGAAAATCCTGCTAGGAGAAGGAATTTCCTCTCACCAGATAAAGTTTTATGATGAGTATGTTCCCCCAAAATACATCCATTCCTAAACAGTTCTTAATATTTCTGTGCATCTTTGCAATAGGAAGTTTCCTCCTGTCATCTTTGATTTGCTATAGATGATTGCTGTCATCGAAAGAGACCATTCTTCATAATTTTGGCGTAAGAGGTGTGATAGAGCCCTTTTAGGCGTCAAAATTGCAAGCAATAGCAATAAATTACCATCAGTTATATCTCTATTTCAGCTCTGAAGATTCTTCCTGCATGAAAATCTTACATTTGTGGCAAAACTTTTCATGGCATCCTGTCCATTATATAATTCTAGTTTTTGAATTGCCTTCAGATCTTCAACTCCTATACACTTTTCGCTGTCAGGTGGAAACTTTGCCTTGTTGTTAGGGTCAATGTCAATCAATTTACTGCTAACAACATACTGCTGGTCCACGTAGAAAACCAACATTTTCTAGTACCCTTCTACCATCTTTTCATGTATGTCAATGACAACAACTTTACCACTAGGCAAATACTTTTCAGATCAGTAAATTTCGGTAAAATATACTCCAGAAATAAATAAAATAATTTAAAAAGATAGTTATTGAGGGATTGGTGATTTTTTTTCTGCCACAACCAGTCTGTCCTACAGGTATTTAGGTAGCCATCTAGTCTGTGATGAATGCAATGTTTTATGAAGTTAGATGTGTAAAAATGTTTGAAAATCATGCGGTTGTGCCTGTCTCTTAGCGCTAGTTTTGAAATGGTTACGAATGTGCCCAGCTAGGCCTTCATAATGGCTGCAAAGATATTTACAAGCTTCACTGGCACATATGTGAAGCGAGCGACATATCCATTTGAAAACAGTTAATTCAGGACATTTTTCAGTTAACTGAGTAGCCACAAAAAGTTTCTTGACCTCATTATTGAATTACAGCAATCAGAAGCAAATTCTATAATTTTTTTCAGGAACAATGAAAGTATTGGATTAGAATAAGGGTTTTTACTTGTTGCACCTTCATTGTTGTTGTTGTTGTGGTCTTCAGTCCTGAGACTGATTTGATGCAGCTCTCCATGCTACTCTATCCTGTGCAAGCCTCTTCATCTCCCAGTACCTACTGCAACCTACATCCTTCTGAATCTGCTTAGTGTATTCATCTCTTGGTCTCCCTCTACGATTTTTACCCTCCACGCTGCCCTCCAATACTAAATTGGTGATCCCTTGATGCCTCAGAACATGTCCTACCAACCGATCCCTTCTTCTGGTCAAGTTGTGCCACAAACATCTCTTCTCCCCAATCCTATTCAATACTTCCTCATTAGTTATGTGGTCTACCCATTTAATCTTCAGCATTCTTCTGTAGCACCTCATTTCGAAAGTTTCTATTCTCTTCTTGTCCAAACTATTTATCGTCCATGTTTCACTTCCATACATGGCTACACTCCATACAAATACTTTCAGAAATGACTTCCTGACACTTAAATCTATACTCGATGTTAACAAATTTCTCTTCTTCAGAAACGCTTTCCTTGCCATTGCCAGTCTACATTTTATATCCTCTCTACTTCGACCATCATCAGTTATTTTGCTCCCCAAATAGCAAAACTCCTTTACTACTTTAAGTGTCTCATTTCCCAATCTAATTCCCTCAGCATCACCCGACTTAATTCAACTACATTCCAATATCCTCGTTCTGCTTTTGTTGATGTTCATCTTATATCCTCCTTTCAAGACACTGTCCATTCCATTCAACTGCTCTTCCAAGTCCTTTGCTGTCTCTGACAGAATTACAATGTCATCGGCGAACCTCAAAGTTTTTATTTCTTCTCCATGGATTTTAATAACTACTCCAAATTTTTCTTTTGTTTCCTTTACTGCTTGCTCAATATACAGATTGAATAACATCGGGGAGAGACTACAACCCTGTCTTACTCCCTTCCCAGCCACAGCTTCCCTTTCATGTCCCTCAACTCTTATAACTGCCATCTGGTTTCTGTACAAACTGTAAATAGTCTGCCGCTCCCTGTATTTTGCCCCTGCCACCTTTAGAGTTTGAAAGAGAGTATTCCAGTCAACATTGTCAAACGCTTTCTCTAAGTCTAGAAATGCTAGAAACGTAGGTTTGCCTATCCTTAATCTTTCTTCTAAGATAAGTCGTTAGGTCAGTATTGCCTCACGTGTTCCAGTGTTTCTACGGAATCCAAACTGATCTTCCCCGAGATCGGCTTCTACTAGTTTTTCCATTCGTCTGTAAAGAATTCGTGTTAGTATTTTGCAGCTGTGGCTTATTAAACTGATTGTTCGGTAATTTTCACATCTGTCAACACCTGCTTTCTTTGGGATTGGAATTATTATATTCTTCTTGAAGTCTGAGGGTATTTCGCCTGTTTCATACATCTTGCTCACCAGATGGTAGAGTTTTGTCAGGACTGCCTCTCCTAAGGCCGTCAGTAGTTCCAATGGAATGTTGTCTACTCCCGGGGCCTAGTTTCGACTCATGTCTTTCAGAGCTCTGTCAAACTCTTCACGCAGTATCGTATCTCCCATTTCATCTTCATCTACATCCTCTTCCATTTCCATAATATTGTCCTCAAGTACATCGCCCTTGTATAGACCCTCTTTATATTCCTTCCACCGTTCTGCTTTCGCTTCTTTGCTTAGAACTGGGTTTCCATCTGAGCTCTTGATATTCATACAAGTCGTTCTCTTATCTCCAAAGGTCTCTTTAATTTTCCTGTAGGCATTATCTATCTTACCCCTAGTGAGGTAAGTCTCTACATCCTTACATATGTCCGCTAGCCATCCCTGCTTAGCCATTTTGCACTTCCTGTCGATCTCATTTTTAAGACGTTTGTATTCCTTTTTGCTTGCTTCATTTATTGCATTTTTATATTTTCTCCTTTCATCAATTAAATTCAATATTTCTTCTGTTACCCAAGGATTTATACTAGCCCTCGTCTTTTTACCTACTTGATCCTCTGCTGCCTTCCCTACTTCATCCCTCAAAGCTGCCCATTCTTCTTCTACTGTATTTCTTTCCCCCATTCCTGTCAATTGTTCCCTTATGCTCTCCCTGAAACTCTGTACAACCTCTGGTTCTTTCAGTTTATCCAAGTCCCATCTCCTTAAATTCCCACCTTTTTGCAGTTTCTTCGGTTTTAATCTACAGGTCATAACCAATAGATTGTGGTCAGAGTCCACATCTGCCCCTGGAAATGTCTTACAATTTAAAACCTCTTTCCTAAATCTCTGTCTTACCATTATATAATCTATCTGATACCTTTTAGTATCTCCAGGGTTCTTCCATGTATACAACCTTCTTTCATGGTTCTTAAACCAAGTGTTAGCTATGATTATATTGTGCTCTGTGCAAAATTCTACCAGGCGGCTTCCTCTTTCATTTCATAGCCCCAATCCATATTCACCTACTACGTTTCCTTCTCTCCCTTTTCCTACACTCGAATTCCAGTCACCCATGACTATTAAATTTTCGTCTCCCTTCACTATCTGAATAATTTCTTTTATTTCATCATACATTTCTGCAATTTCTTCGTCATCTGCAGAGCTAGTTGGCATATAAACTTGTACTACTGTAGTAGGTGTGGGCTTCGTATCTATCTTGGCCACAATAATGCGTTCACTATGCTGTTTGTAGTAGCTTACCCGCATTCCTATTTTCCTATTCATTATTAAACCTACTCCTGCATTACCCCTATTTGATTTTGTGTTTATAACCCTGTAGTCACCTGACCAGAAGTCTTGTTCCTCCTGCCACCGAACTTCACTGATTCCCACTATATCTAACTTTAACCTATCCATTTCCCTTTTTAAATTTTCTAACCTACCTGCCCAATTAAGGGATCTGACATTCCACGCTATGATCCATAGAACGCCAGTTATCTTTCTCCTGATAATGACATCCTCTTGAGTAGTCCCCGCCCGGAGATCCGAATGGGGGACTATTTTACCTCCGGAATATTTTACCCAAGAGGACGCCATCATCATTTAATCATACAGTAAAGCTGCATGCCCTCGGGAAAAATTACGGCTGTAGTTTCCCCTTGCTTTCAGCTGTTCGCAGTACCAGCACAGCAAGGCCGTTTTGGTTAATGTTACAAGGCCAGATCAGTCAATCATCCAGACTGTTGCCCCTGCTACTACTGAAAAGGCTGCTGCCCCTCTTCACGAACCACATGTTTGTCTGGCCTCTCAACAGATACCCCTCCGTTGTGGTTGCACCTATGGTACGGCTATCTGTATCGCTGAGGCACGCAAGCCTCCCCACCAACGGCAAGGTCCATGGTTCATGGGGGGGCACCTTCATTAGCCTTGTCATATTCGCCTGACTTAAAAATTTCACGAAGATTCTCAAAGTTACTTTCAATTTTATGACTTTATCAAACTACGTCACAGAATGTATTAAGAGAACCTATGTCTGTTGACTCAACAGAAACCAGAATGAATTTTGTATGGCTGAGTTCTCTGGAAGTTCATTCTTATGGCTCTCTCCCATAACCTTCTTTATGATATGGGCACATTCAGCGCGACTCAGATGTATAGTGTCGGCAATTTTAGTGTCAGGAAAGCAATTGTTAATTATGCTCTCCAGGTTTATTAGGAGAGGTATCAATGGTAGCTGATTTCAAAATGTACTCAAAACCGTCTGGCCTTTAGATGAGACCTACTTTATTTTTTGACAAGATTTTCACTTTTAAACTGTTTTAATGCATCCAAATTCAGACGAAAAAGTTATGTTACAAACTCCACATCTAGCCCTTTTAGAGTTCGATTCATCGGCACACAACCAGCCTTTAAATTCAGAATTAATTTTCCAGAATTTTTTTATATTTGTTTTCGCCTCTTATATTTAAACACACCCAGTGTACAGTTTTTGGCTAGCGAGTTGCATTTGCACCTTTGGTCTGACAAGTCCTCTTCATTGATAAGTGCAAATATTGCAGTTGTACTGCTTGAATCTATGAGTCCATGGGGTTTTAATACTAACACTGATGATGGTCAAACAATGATTGAAATCAAGTTGCAACAGAAATTAATATTTTTACTTCAATGACCAATGCTAACCCTCTCATGGTGCCATTTCTTTTCACTTACTGAGCACCATGCATGGTGCAATGCAGTCAATATGGTGAATTCCCCAGGTTGTTCCATCTCAGGGAACAACCTAAGTTGATTCGTGCATCAACAGTGTAACGAAATTGAGGAATCCCACAGACAGACAGGCTGGCACATAGGCTGCTCAAAATCGTATTAGTGAACTACATTGTCAAAAATTAAATAACTCTAAAAATTAAAATAATAAAAATGATGAAACTTTAATAACAATAGCAAGTGTTTCATAGGACCATACAACAGACGTACAATGATTGGGTCAACTGTATTTACACCATCTTAAAATATCATACATGTATGATCCAGATCGTAGGACTGGCAACACTATATGATACAGAGAGCAGGCAAGAGACGCAAATGACATTGCTGTCAGCTGAGAAAGGAATGCACAGTCAGGTGGAAATAAAAGGGAGCACTTCCGATAAACTACAGCACACTGCTATGGGTAAGGTAAAGGTGTTCGCCGGAAAATAACAATTCCTCTTGCATGCTTATGTACTGACATTTGTGGTGGTGGGTTGTTGTGAAGAGTACACGTTTGTAGTGACTGAAGGCTTCCAGTAGTGACTGTAGTAATCTTCAAGTTCAGAAATTTCAACTTTTTCTTGTCTTCTTCCTTTCCAAATTTGAGATACAGGAATTTTTACTACAAAATTAGCAGTTTGCTAGTAGATTGCTAATGGCACAATAGTTCTGGTAGCATTGAGCGTGCTAATATGATACATATAGATGTATTGAGATCCATTTTCTGTATACGAGAACGATTTTTTATTTTCAACAAAATGGCTCGTTTCAATAATAAAGAGGAGTTTTAATGTTTTGCTAGCAACTAATGAAATGATAATGTGGCATTGATGGCCATTGGGAGCCCATTTGGGAGATGTTATTAGACGATGTAAAAACGGATTTGATACAACAGGAAGAGAACATAAATCTGGTAGTTGATGTAAAAAGAGAACTAGCTATGGAATTGCAGAAAAGTAAATAAGAGTTTATGCAAGCCTTGCAAGATCATTTTATAGGACAGGTAGATAAAATAAGTAATCAAGTCATGCATATGAATAAGGCAAGATCAGAATGAATAGTGGAAAAAGTAAAGACAAAAGGTAGGATTGAAAAATTGCAACATAAGATTAGGGAACTTAAGACTGATAGTCAACATGCTGAAGAAGTATTAGAATTCTTAGACAAGAAACTGAATAACAAGATATCTGAGGTGCAGAACTGAATAGTAAAGAAGCCGAGGATTGTGATTTATCTGTGGATAGTGTGAGTGTGACCAGTTTGGACACTTATGGGCAGAGTAGTAAAATGAAGGTAGGTCAGGGTAGTGGTGAGATAACCTTTTCTTTTAGTTTTGGAGAAGATGAGGACGTGTTGCAAGAGAGGATTAGACCGCTCGGGAGAAACTCTGAAAGTTATATGGGACGTTTAAGAGGACATAAAGGAAGGGCAAATTTTAAAAGTAGTGTTCCTTCATAGTGAGAAGTGAGTAGTAATACTGGAAATCAATTTTGGTATGAATTTAATTATGACAAGGACAGGGGCATACCTTAGAAGGGAAAATGCAATCTGTTATTTTTCTGAAAGGATTTCATAGAATCTTAGCTGTGGCTATGCACTACAAGAAAGGTAAGTTTTGTGATAAATAACTTGGAGGGAAATCCTTTGCAGTGGGGACTGTTGAATATAGACTGGTCTGAGTCCTTCAAGGAATTTCAAAGAGAATTTTTACGAAAATTTTGGTCAAAGGGTGCACAGAAAAGACTAAGCTTCCAGCTTCTGGGTCAAAGTGTATAGAGAGAGACCTAAGATTGTTGCAGGTATTTCATGGAATAACATATCAATCAGGCAAAATATTCAGATGACGGTAGTAAGAACCATGACTGATCGAAGAGCTTTTCAGTAGGTTACCCACAGTAGCTAGAGAAAAATCGACAGTGAAAACCTGTAACAATGTCCAGAAATAGTTAGAATTTGTTGATCAATTTGATTATTTAAATGTATCAAGGGACAGTTATAATAATAAAAGAGAATAGAGTGGTCATAAAGTGAATACATGGTCAGAAAGGGAGAATGGCCAGGAGGGATGCATCTACTAAGCGAGTTATGGATGCATAGTACCCAACTTGCAGAACAGCAACAAGAACAGGAGAAGAAACAATGTCAGTTACCCAAACAGAAATGAGGGAGTCCAGAACTATTAAAATAATAACAGTTATAACAATAATGGGAGAATTTATGAAGAGTTGGTCCACCTGTGGAGAATCAAGGAATGTGGAAACTGGCAAGATATACTAACATATCTTGGAGAGAAGCAGTTGCTGCAGAAGATGTGAGAACTAGTGAATGTCCACGTGAGGCAGGAACCAGCTCAGCTGAAAACTTCATACCTAGTAATGTATGTATGAGTGAGCTTTTGTCAGATGACATGGAGAAGTAGAGTTAAAAAATTATTATTAGAGGAACAGTTAAAACAGCAGTCAGCCTTGTCAAACCCATTGGTGGGTCAATGACAAAGAGGAGACATTAATGATCGACACTGGAAGTGATATATGTGTGATAGACAGAACACGTTGAGAGATGATTAAGAAGCATGATGAGGCAGTTACTTTACCAATAAAAAATTTAATTTTTCATGGAGTGAATTGTGATAGCAGTAGGACGTTAAAGGAGAGGGCTAACATAAGATTTTGTATTGGACAGATGAATTTCAAGCAGACAGTGTTTGTAGTAATGGGATTAAGCATGAAAATTTTGCTGTGAATCTACTGGCTTAGGGAAAACCAAATCAATGTCTTTATTGGAGACTGAAACAGAAATCATTTTATGAGGGAGAGAGGAGTAAGATTTTTGGGTGATGAATTGCCATTGAAGGAGAAAGATTCAGAGAAAGAGGTATGACAGGTTGCTGTAGTAGTGCCTGGCCAGCACCATGATGTAGAGTTTAACGGAGAACGTCTTGTAAATGATGTAATCATAGAGGATGATTTGTCCACCAAACTTCAAGAATGTGGACTTAGAACCATTTCAGAGACAGCAACTGGTAAGAACCTTAAATGAATATAAAGATTTTTTGTTTTGGAACGCCTGGAATTATTCAAGGACATGAAATAAAAATAAAAATGAAAGAGAATAGAATGTTTTACAAATCTCTGTATCTTCAAAGAGTGATAGGCAGAAAATGAGAAGAATGTCAGAAGTATGGGAAGAATCAATTAACAGAGAAGAGTTCAAATTGCATGATGGAGTATTGTTCAATGATCAAATTGAAAAATGGAATATCTTGGAGAATATATGGTTTATGTGCTTAAATAACATCATCACACTGGATATAGCCATTTGGCACATGTGAAAATTTTAATCGTATGAAGAAATGAGTATCTTGAATTTGTGGGAAAGTTATTTGTCCACCTAGGGCTGGTACTGAGGAGAGCTCAATTTGAATGCTTGATTGGGTGTGAGTCACCAGATTGAGGAAACTGTGTGGCTACTCCAGGTGCAAAGACAAGGAGTGCATGGCCAGAAATGGGTCAGTCCCAGTACAGGGAGTTCTGTTGCTTAAGAGGACAGACAATGCTCCAAGAATTGGAGGGGTGTCAGACAAGCTGAAACATGGCTTCTTACTGCTCTTCAAGGATCTATAATAACTTACAGTCGAGTTTTAAAGAAAATCTGAATACATCTGCATTCTCAGAAAAAAGAGGCGCAATGGATGACACAACAATGTGTCAGCATGTTTAAAACTATGGAAGTCTATATTTTACAGTGAATAAACACTTTCAAAATGAACCTCTGAATTAGCAACATTCAAACTCATCATGCGATTTCAACATCTGATATCTCAGATGACAGCAGTGCATTATAGCTATCTTCTCTGAAAGCTACATATCTGTACATATTTTATTTCTCGATTTATTACGTTTTTTATATCTCTTAAATGTGCAAATGTTTGTCAGAATGTTTTATACTTCAGAATTACACAACAAATGAATACAGCACGAATACCTCACATTTTGTCATGAATATCTCACATCATGTCATAAATGTATTTATTTAATGAACAGTTGACTATTTTGCCAGTAGCTTTATTTCAATACTAATTATAGTTGATAGTAAAAACTCATGGTAATTTAAGAAGTGGTCAATTGCCTGTATTAGTGGACACAAACGTTTTACAAGAGTGGCAAAAGACGCTTCTGACACGAAGATGTAAATAATTGTTTAAATGATATTTAATGATGGTCTGTGGTCATTTAAGATGAGTGCACTTGTACAAGATTATTAGCATATTTATTTATGGATAAACCTATATTTACATTTATTGTGAATGGTCTGCGTGTTACTGAATGTTAATAAAATTTTTTTAGTAAAATACTGTTGTGATATATTAGTTTAGTGTAGGTAATGGTGAAATTGAGTCAAGTGATGTCCATAGAACTTAAGAACGATGTTTTTTGGTGCAGACAGCCTTCAGCCAATAGAAAATCAGCCAGTAGAGGAACACTTCAGGAGTCACATGAAGACTGGGTCTTTTTCGAGAGAATTCAAGGGCACTTTTATGTGAGCTCTGGAAGAAGGTAGACCTCCCTGCGGTAACCAGGAGGTGTCTGATTCTGCATGATGAATGGTTGCTGCCATACTTTAACTTCTGGAGCTGCTTTATATTTCGAGAAGTCTGAATGTGCTCCAGAGTAGAGCTCTAACTTTTTTTGCTTGTATTACAGAACTCAGGATAGACAGAGTATGAGTTCCCATCCTTCCTATCGTGTGTGATAATTTGTAAATCATCATGTTGAACTCTGAACTGTTTTAGCAATATTTCGTGTTTTGTGGTTATGAAATCGCTTTAGTTTTGTCTTATCTTCGTGATAATTTAGTTTGGGGTTTTTACTACCATTCTCATAATGCCCTCAATGTAAATTCACTGTATTTGATAAGGATATTTTCTGTCTGCATTGTAATTCAATATCATAGAACCACTTCACATTTACTTGAGACGTCATCTCTTGAATAAACATTAGTCAGCATAATTCTCTGTCATCTACATCAATTACAGATGTTAGAATAGAAGCATTGGTATTAAAGTATTCCTTTAACATTTGTTTTGTTTCTGTGTGTACTTTATTAACTCACAGTTCTAGTCAATGCAATGACAATTTGACTGCAGAATCACAGCTACAGATTATTATTTTCAGAAAATTAGCTGTACACAGCTCAATGCTATGACTATATCGAACTATTCATTTTAAACTGAGTCATGCATAGCCCAAGTACCTAAAGTACAATTAACCGCAGATAAAGACACAACTTGTTTGCTCATATGGGATGCTGTTTAGAAGAGCAACTCAGCAGCAGAGAACCAATACATACTGCCACAATTGGGATTTTGTCATCCAGGATATGAATGTAACCCGTCTAGAAGTATAACTGTAATTCTAACACTTTACAATATTCTGTGGTTTCAAAAATCTCTGCTATGTACCATATGGTGGCTTGTGTAGTATGTATGCAAATACAGACTGTGAATGTATGTAGTAGTTCAGATTCATTAAATTTTATTATAGCTTATATGTAATGCCCAGAGTTTGTTGACACGCAATTTTTTTTTCATTTGAGCTATGCATTCTTCACATGTATTAAAACATGAAATATTCTGGCTATAGAAATGTCAAATAAATTTTCCTTTTTTTGTCATAGGTACTGTACTTTGTTTAATTTTTCCAGGATGATGTCGTTTTTAAGAAATTATTTCATTTTTACATGTTTTTGTTTAACATCTGTTTATGATGTAACAGTTCATTTTTCATTGTTGGCAAGGCTGAAGAATGCTCGTGTCTCTAGGAGACATGCAAAATCATTGCGCAAGAATAAATTTGTACACACTGAAAATAAGCTGTAGGTTCATCAGCTTATTTTCATTACCATCTCACTTTGTTAACTTGTAAACAGTAAGACACTAAAACAAAAAATCGATATTGTACCAAACATAATGTCAGTTTGCAGGAGATCTAAATCTGTGTCTCGATTTTTTAGATTCGTTTTTGAAAGTAAAAGAAAATATCAAAGTGCATGCTCTAGCTGTTTCAGCAAATGGTGAAAGATTTTCCAATTACAAGCATGTGCCTATCAACAGACATTCCCTTACCTTCGAGAACCTTTTACACTGCAGTTCTCTAAAATAGTTACATGACGATTACCAAACATCTTAAAAAACAGAAAAATATACCAATTTTAAATTAATTATCCTTTTCGAGATTTCAGTTGCTGCCTCATACAAAGTGTTTCATTACTCTAGTTCAGTTTGTACCCATTTTATACAGTATGTTTTATGTAATTTCTACATAATTTTATCTATATTTTGAAACTGTTTTAGTGACAATTTTCCAGGTATGTACCTGTTACAAGTACTTTTTCATATTTGCCTCTTCCTATCATCTTAACTCCCAATGATAAGACAGACTGCCTCTGCCTTCAGCTTCGTCCCTAAAGTGATAGGCCAACTTTTCACATGTCTGCTGTCCTCCAGTGTTTTTTTGATTTGACAAAAGAGTCAGGTCGAGTCATCAATTGTAAATGGTAAATATTTATTGTTTACTAGTCTCGGATAATGATATTAAGTTATCCTTCAGAAGATTTTAAATGTAAACACCTATTACGAAATGTATATTCGAAACCACTAAACAATAAATGAGTTAGCTATTTTTGAAACTTGTACGAAAAAGGAAAAAAAAAACTGATTGCTGGATAAACTAGAAAATATCTGTTTTGCATTTGAGGATTAATACTTTTGGAAAGATACGAGGGCTATCCACAAAGTACATTACGTTTTGGAATTAAAAATAAATAAAGTATTGGAATTTTTTTTATTATATACAGATGAAAGCCACACTTAAATACTACTTTTCTACATAGTTGCCATTTAAATTAAGGCACTTATCGTAGTGATGGACGAGTTTGGAAATTCCTTCATCGTAAAATTCGGCCGCCTGCGCCTTCAACCACGTGGTTACCTCTTCTTGAAGCTGTGCGTCGTCATCAAAACGCTGCATAGCCAACCACTTCTTCATTGCTGGGAATAAGTGGAAGTCGCTCGGTGCCAGGTCGGGACTGTACGGCGGATGAGGAAACAACTCCCACTTAAAAGATTCGAGAACTTCGCGAGTGGCATTTGCCGTGTGGGCCCGGGCGTTTTCGTGAATCAGCAAGATCTTTGAGCCCAACTTTCCCCTGCACTTGATTTGTATTGCTCTTCTGAGGTTGTGCAGAGTTTGGCAATACCTTTGAGAGTTTATTGTAGTGCCTCTTTCCAGGAAATCCACAAAAATCACACCTTTTCTGTCCCAAAAGACAGTCATTACGTGGTTGAAGGCGCAGGCGGGCGAATTTTACGACGAAGGAATTTCCAAGTTCGTCCATCGCTACGATAAGTGCCTTAATTTAAATGGCAACTATGTAGAAAATTAGTATTTAAGAGTGGCTTTCATCTGTATATAATAAAAAAATTCCAATACTTTATTTATTTTTAATTCCAAAACGTAATGTACTTTGTGGATAGCCCTCGTATCATGGAAGTATGACATGAACATTAATTCTTTATTAGATTTCCCTAGAGTAAAGTTTAAAACCCTATGACTTATTGGATTTTACAATGAAATGAACAACATTTTATTATTGTGTTTAAGAAACAACAAAATTCATACTCCTTGAACTTATTGATCTGTGTGTCTACTTTATCTGAGTATTAAATGTAATAGACATTTACATTACTAATAATCTGCACTCGACTTTCACAAGGAAAATATATTAATGTATAGTGATACATAGAATATGCTTCTTGAATGAAAATGAAAGTAAACATTTCCAGTTGACTTCTTGTAATGGTGTTCTACTCATATATAGCATTCCAAAAGCTTTTACTTTCGTCCTCAATAGGCAAGTATCTCTCTAGCTTTCTAAAAATCCTCCATTTTCTTTATATAAATGTATTGGAACATTACTGGAGTATATTCTTTTTTTATGGCATCATAATTGTGTTGGTATCAAAGCTCATAAGTCTGGATGTGTGAGATGCAAGGCTACTAATCCATTGGCTAGCCTTAACTACACAAAATGCTCTGCTGAGTAAGCAAACTAGTTATATTGTGATACTTGAAATGATAGTTTCTCACTCTAGATATTGCTTCACCATGCGATTCAATGGATAGGGCAGTTTTCTTGAATAAGGGAGGCTACAAGGTTTTGCGAGCAATGATATCATTATCTTCTACAATTTTGACTGAGAATCTATAATTCCTGTCTGCATTAGTAATCATTGACACGTACCTCATCACTGAGTATATCCTATCACATTTCCTTACCTTTCTCTTGTTGACAGAAAAGCTCATGTCACAGGGAAGGGGGGATTGACCTCTGAGAGGGAAGTACCGGTTTATGGAATAAAATCTGACTTTGAAAACTACAAGAAGCATTTTCACTATAGTATTACTCCTGTTTTGGGTGGAACACCCTCCTGAGATAATATGCGAATGTTTTACATTTTCAGGAATCTCTTTAATATAGTCATTCAAAAATAAGCATACCTCATCTGCTCCTTTAGTTACAATACCCTTATGGTAGCAGTGAATAGCAGAAGTATCGTCTCATAAGCTGTGAATACGAAACACAGCCACAACTAACTTCCTGAGGTAAAACGCCTCCTGCACTGGTGGCCTAAGTAAGGGTCAGTTTTGCGTATAATCTGTTCATATGCCTAGTGTATTCACCATTTCTTTTTGACATATCTGATAAGTGTTGACATAGACTGTAGAATTTTTTAGCTCTTCTAAGGTGTATTGTTTTTTGGAAAACAATCATTCTTTTCCCAATGTCAGGTAAACTTCCATCTTTAATCCTAATAGTGAAAGAATCACAAGTGAGATAAACATCCAACTAATGAATATCAAAAGCAGAGAAAAGTTTTCATTGAACTTTTTAAGTAGAAATTGTACTTTACATTAGAAAATTCTGAGCATTCTTCCCTTGAAACATCTCACGTTTGATTTAACAATCAGTTGTCTGTTTAAGTATTCTTACATTTTAGTAACTTATTGAGTTTCAAAACCAAAGCAAGTATTTATGATGTCCTCACAATCATAGAATACTGCACACTTATGTCGTTTCTACACACAATGATGCCAGTTTGTCAACAATTAGATTTAGAAGGTTGTATTCACAGGAGTCAACTGTTGGCACTGACTCGAATAATAGAATAATAATCAGGCAATAGCGAGATTCATCACTGACACAATTTCACAGAATGACTGCCACAATGTTTGCACATGTAGAAAATGGAAAATAATATAAACTGATGCTGATACATTTTCAGTAAGCTAAAAGAAGGAATACATAGCGCCTGTCTAACTGGGTCCAGTCCACCTTATCCCTGTACAAACAAAGTTCACCTTTTATTTGACAGGTAAATATGAAGAATGCAGGAAAGGAAGAGACTCATTAGTAATTTAATTATTTTGAGTCACTATCAAAAATGAGTCTGATATCAGTGTATATTGTCTATGCTGTTGATTACAGAGTACTTTTATACAACATTAGCCAATTATATAATTAAAAAATTATGTGGCAATATTCAAATGGCCTCACAATCTTTATTCTAATGGCATTAATTTCAGACTTTCAAATGTCATAAAACTTACAAGCAATTTAGTTTCTGATATCCTCCACATGGCAAAGGCTATGTACACAAGCTACAAGCTTATTCATAAATCTGGATTTTTATTCATTCTAATTGCAAATCAAACTTGATTAAAATAATTAAAATCTTTATTAGTGTGACTTATGACATACTTGTTTTGGCTATCTCGTTATGTATGTGTCACTTGGACTTCATGCAATCCCCACTGCATCTTCTAAATGACTGGACAATTGATTTCGATATTTATTTTTCAAGTAGTTCATTTTTAAAAACAAAGCTTCAAAATGGTTCAAATGGCTCTGAGCACTATGGGACTTAACATCTGAGGTCATCAGTCCCCTAGAACTTAGAACTACTTGAACCTAACTAACTAAGGACATCACACACATCCATGCCCAAGGCAGCATTCGAACCTGCGACCATAGAGTTCGCGCGGTTCCAGACTGAAGCGCCTAGAACTGCTCGGCCACACCGGCCGGCAAAACAAAGCTTCACAAAGGTAAATGAAGGAAATTGTGTTAAAATAAATTGTGTATAGTCTGATAAATTTTTATAATTGCTAGCTACACATCCTCACACATCTCTTTACAATGTTCTATAAATTGAGCTTTATGTTTTGTTTCTTATTGAAGTTCGATTATTTCATTTGTCAAATGAGTTTTATGAAACCCAAATCGGCAGAACAATTTTAGGTCATCATATTCAATATCACAAGCCTCGAGTATTTCTAACATCCGCAAATTTGTTTTTTATGTCTTCTAACTATGCTTTCAAATATGACAACAAGTTTTGGTAAATCCTTTTGGCAGTAGTTAAATCTAATTGGACCGCAACAACAGTTAGAAAATTATACAAATTCTTTTCTTCAGGGTCATTTAAATAAAGTTGCAGTTTGGCTTCAAATACGAATATTTTAATAGTCATATGCCCAATTATATTATTACGTCCCTGCAGGTACAGTTAAGTTTGTTGATTTTTGTGTAACATCAGAAGAAAATGCCATATGTAGTCACCATTCACCATTACCAGCTTCAGCTTCATTGTACGAATAAAATAATTTCCCATTTCAAATTGACACATCGTTCCAGCAGTTTTTCTTTGCTATTTCTGATAGCAGCACATAGGATAACATCGTAGTGACAGGCCTGCAGTTCTTCCAGTAGTTCTTTAAATTTTCATGACTGGGTTCTTGTACTCGAATGACATACACTGAAGCGCCAAAGAAACTAGTGCACCTACCTAATATCGTGTAGGGCTCCCGCGAGCACGCAGAAGTGCCGCAACACGACGTGTCAAGGACTCGACTATTGTCTGAAGATGGAGGGACTGACAGCATGAATCCTACAGGGCTGTCCATAAATCCGTAAGAGTACGAAAGGATGGAGATCTCCTCTGAACAGCACGCTGAAAGGCATTCCAGACACGCTCAATAATGTTCCTGGAGCCACTCTGTAGCAATTATGGACGTGTGGGGTGTCGCATTGTCCTGTTGGAAACGCGCAAGTCCATCGGAATGCACAATGGACGTGAATGGATGTAGTGATCAGACAGGATGCTTACGTACTTGTCACCAGTCAGAGTCGTATCTAGACGTATCAGGGGTTCCATATCATTCCAACTGCAAACGCCCCACACTATTACAAAGCCTCCACCAGCTTGAACAGTCCCCTGCTGACATGCAGAGTCCATACCCGTACACGTCCATCCGCTCGATACAACTTGAAACGAGACTCGTCCGACCAGGTAACATGTTGCCAGTCTTCAACAGTCCAATGCCGGTGTTGATCGGTCCAGGCGAGGTGCAAGGCTTTGTGTCGTCCAGTCATCAAGGGTACACGAAAAGGCTCCGAAAGCCCATAACGATGATGTTACGCACGCTGACACTTATTGATGGCCCAGAATTGAAAACTGCAGCGGTTTGCGAAAGTGTGGCACTTTTGTCACATTAAATGATTCTTTTTGGTCGTCGTTGGTCCCGTTCTTGTAGGATTTTTTTCCGGTCGCAGTGATGTCCGAGATTTGATGTTTTACCGGATTCCTAATATCCATGGTACACTCGTGAAATGGTCGTACGGGAAAACCCCCACTTCATTGCTACCTCGGAGATGCTGTGTCCCGTCGCTCGTGCGCCGATTATAACACCACGTTCAAACTCACTTAAATCTTGATAAGCTGCCATTGCAGCAGCAGTATCCGATCTAAGAACTGCGCCAGACCGTATTCAGCCTGTTCACATATCTCCGTATTTCAATACGCATGCAAATACTGGTTTCTTTGGCGCTTCAATGTGTAACGGTTATGATAGTTGTTGGTAAATAACTCAACTAGAGGAGGGCCGTCTTATTTACCAACAATCATTAAAGGCCGTAGAGTTCAGAAGAACCAACATGGATCAAAATACACTCCCGGAAATTGAAATAAGAACACCGTGAATTCATTGTCCCAGGAAGGGGAAACTTTATTGACACATTCCTGGGGTCAGATACATCACATGATCACACTGGCAGAACCACAGGCACATATACACAGGCAATAGAGCATGTACAATGTCGGCACTAGTACAGTGTATATCCACCTTTCGCAGCAATGCAGGCTGCTATTCTCCCATGGAGACGATCGTAGAAATGCTGGACGTAGTCCTGTGGAACGGCTTGCCATGCCATTTCCACCTGGCGCCTCAGTTGGAGCAGCGTTCGTGCTGGACCTGCAGACCGCGTGAGACGACGCTTCATCCAGTCCCAAACATGCTCAATGGGGGACAGATCCGGAGATCTTGCTGGCCAGGGTAGTTGACTTACACCTTCTAGAGCACGTTGGGTGGCACGGGATACATGCGGACGTGCATTGTCCTGTTGGAACAGCAAGTTCCCTTGCCGGTCTAGGAATGGTAGAACGATGGGTTCGATGACGGTTTGGATGTACCGTGCACTATTCAGTGTCCCCTCGACGATCACCAGTGGTGTATGGCCAGTGTAGGAGATCGCTCCCCACACCATGATGCCGGGTGTTGGCCCTGTGTGCCTCGGTCGTATGCAGTCCTGATTGTGGCACTCACCTGCACGGCGCCAAACACGCATACGACCATCATTGGCACCAAGGCAGAAACGACTCTCATCGCTGAAGACGACACGTCTCCATTCGTCCCTCCATTCACGCCTGTGGCGACTCCACTGGAGGCGGGCTGCACGATGTTGGGGCGTGAGCGGAAGACGGCCTAACGGTGTGCGGGACCGTAGCCCAGCTTCATGGAGCCGGTTGCGAATGGTCCTCCCCGATACCCCAGGAGCAACAGTGTCCCTAATTTGCTGGGAAGTGGCGGTGCGGTCCCCTACGGCACTGCGTAGGATCCTACGGACTTGGCGTGCATCCGTGCGTCGCTGCGGTCCGGTCCCAGGTCGACGGGCACGTGCACCTTCTGCCGACCACTGGCGACAACATCGATGTACTGTGGAGACCTCACACCCCACGTGTTGAGCAATTCGGCGGTACGTCCACCCGGCCTCCCGCATGCCCACTATACGCCCTCGCTCAAAGTCCGTCAACTGCACACACGGTTCACGTCAACGATGTCGCGGCATGCTACCAGTGTTAAAGACTGCGATGGAGCTCCGTATGCCACAGCAAACTGGCTGACACTGACGGCGGCGGTGCACAAATGCTGCGCAGCTAGCGCCATTCGACGGCCAACACCGCGGTTCCTGGTGTGTCCGCTGTGCCGTGCGTGTGATCATTGCTTGTACAGCCCTCTCGCAGTGTCCGGAGCAAGTATGGTGGGTCTGACACACCGGTGTCAATGTGTTCTTTTTTCCATTTCCAGGAGTGTAGCTTCTGACGACTCTCATATTATCCTTCAGTTTGTTACTTGAAGTTTGATATGCCTATCTTTCTTGGCGCAGTAAGCAGAGAATGGAGTGTAAATTTCGTAAATTCGATTCCCTCTTGATCAATGGTATAAAACTATTTTTTATGCCCGTCATTCACAGACAGTCGCTGTACACAAAGATATTAAACTGCTCGTAGGTAAACTGTTTGTTTCTATAAAATACTTAATTCTTTTTTCTTCTGTTGCGCTACAATCTGGGATGAACCTTGGCCTACCCAATGAGCTTCCGCCATCCATCATGGTCACATGCTACCCTTCTCCAGTTTCTGCATCTGAGCTCCCGTAGGTCTCCACTCCATCCAGCCATCTTGCTCGAGGTTGACCTCACCCTCTTTGTCCTTCTGGATTACCAAAGAGAATCTTCTTTATCACCTCAGACTGCTCCATTCTTGCCACATGACCTTCTTGATGGTATGATTTTTGTTGCAGGAGCATCAGCATATATAGTGTACAATTCTGCATTGTACCTTTTGCTCCATTATTCTCCTCAAAACTTCCCTCTCAAATCCGTCGAGCAACCTTGCATCGGTTTGTGTCAAGGGCCATGTTTCTGAAGCATAAGTGAGAACTTGTCTAACATGGGTTTTATAAATAGTGAATTTTGTTGGGTGGCTGAGGCGTCCTTGACCGGAATAAATTACTCAAGGTGAAATATGCCTTATTTGCTGATATCAGCCTAATCTTAATTTCAGTTCAGATGTCATTAAAGCAAGTGACTGTGGAACCAAGGTATTTGAAACTATCAATTCTTTCAAATGTGTATCCATTCACACTGAAAGTTGATGGCATATTGGGTTGATATGCTTTCCCATAGGTCATGTATTTAGTTTTGTCTTCATTTATCATAATACCCATCTTCTTACTTGCTTGACTTAAAGCTGTAAAAGCTTCTTTTAGTGTTGGTACTGTCCGTGCTATGATGTCTACATCATTTGCATGTACTAAAATTTGCACTGACTTGTAGAAGATGGTGCCCCTGGTCCGAGGCCTGCTACGCTGATCACCTTCTCGAGTGCTACATTAAATAATAAGCATGCTAATGCATCTCCTTCACGCACCCCATTTATTTATTTCCAGGGGGACTGAGTAATTTCCTCGAACTCGAATGCAGTTTCTTACGTCAAACATCATCATTTTAACCATTCTCAGGACCTTTCCATGCATACCCATCTCCTGTAAGGCATGAAAGAACTGGTTTCTACTGATGCTGTCTTATGCAGCCTTAAAGTCCATAAAGATATGATGTGTTCCAGTTCTATATTCAACAGTTTTCTACTAAATTTGGCGCAGGCTGAAAGTCTGCTCTATTGTTGACCTTCCTCGTCGAAATCCGCTTTGGCGTATTCCAATGTCTTTGTCCACCTGTGGGACTAGCCAAGTAAAAATAATATTAGATAACACCTTGTACCCCAGGTTCAGGAGGGTGATTCCACGGTGGTTTCTACACTCCATTCGGTTGGCACTGAAAAAGAAAGAGGGCACTATGTTCTATACCTGTGATGATAACAGATATGAGTTCGGCACAGGTTTCGTTGTTTATAAATATCTGAAACATTTGGTGATGAATTGTACATCAATTAATCCAAGGCTATCAATAATTAGAATTAAAGGAAGATTCTTTAATTATAGTATAATTAATGGACATGCAGCAACAGATGAATCTATTGAAGACCTAAAAGACAATTCCTATGATGCCCTTGAAAAAGCTTACGACAAGTACCCAAGGAAAGACATCAAGATCTTGCTGGGTGATTTTAATGCACATCTTGGAGCCCACAGTAAATATGGATCCACGAATGATAATGGAATAAGATTGAGCCTCTTCACAGCCTCCCAGTATATGATAGTGGGTTCTACAAGGTTTCCCCACAAGGAGATACACAAGGGCACATGGAAGTCACCTGATGGTGGAACCATTAATCAAATTGATCATGTACGCTGATAGACCAGAGGCATAAATCTAACTTGTTGGATGTTCGAACCTTTGGTGGCCCTAATGTGGATTCAGATCATTTTCTGGTAATGGCCAAGATAACAGCAACGATATCAAATGCTCAGAAAGAAAGACATATTAGGAAAGAACGCTATAATATTGTAGCACTGCAATTAACAGAAACTGACGAATCGTACTGTCAGAAAATTTCTCAGGCCCTAGAACAAGAACAGGGAACAATGTAAGACAGTAATGACGTAGAACAAAAATGGCTGACGATAAAAAGAGCTACAGACATTTCAGCAAAGGAAGCACCAGGGATGGAGGGAAAGTCAATAAGGCCCACATGGTTTGAAGAAGAGTGTAAGAGAGTGACTGAAGAAAAGAACACTGCATATCAAAAGATATTACATGCGAGCTGCACATGAAGCTTGCTGGCGGATTATGGAGAGAAAAGGAGAATGGAAAAGGTGACACATCGCCGAAAGAAAAGGGAATGCACTAAGGCTGAAATAGAATGTCCAAGAAGAAGAATGAAAAAAGGAAGTCCTTCATAAAAGCAAACAATGCTAGAAGACAAATTGCTCCAGTAACCAGCTTGATTAGAGATGAAGAAGGAAACATAATAAGTGAGAGTAAACAGACTCTGAAAAGATGGCGAAGAGAGACAGAGCAAGCAGAGGATATCTCTAATGATTGTGAGCAAGGATTGGATAATGAAAAGCCACTGAATGGCCAAGGGTTAGAGGACGTTAAAAAAGCTTTGAGGCAACTGAAGAGTAACAAGGCCGCCAGCACTGATAGCATTCCTGCAGAATTGTTAAAATGTGGAGGACCAATATTAGAGCAGTCTCTGTTTGAACTTATCACTCTCATATGGGAATAGGAAAGGATACCAGATGGATGGAATGAAGGAATATTATGTCCCATAGAAAAAAAGGACAACATATTTAATTGTACCTATAAAATCACAACCTTTTGTGGGACCTCTCAAGGTTCTAACTACTGACACGTTTTCTTCTACTATCACGCATTTGTACAATAACGAACAACTAAGGAAAACTGAGCCATCAAAACTGTATCTGCACTGGGATAACATGCAGAACTAAAATATTTGCATATAACATATATTTTGAAACATCTTCAGTGTGACCGCAACACGTATATTTCTAAAGAGTAAGCTATTTTTCAGCCAGTATTTGTTTACTGTTTGAGAAACGTAGAAACCAAGTTTGAGAAACATCTATCATACGTTGCTTCACTAATTCAGCATCAGTGAAAGGTTTCGTATTTTTTGTAAGAATATTACAAAACGTACTTCTTCGCGACAGTCTCCTTTTGCCCAACTGCTACTGACGAAATGTTTTGTTGGCGGAACGTGGCCACGCACCTGGACGAGGAGCTGGTGATGCCACAGCGTGACTTCCGTTCCACTTCGGTGCGTGAAATAAAGAATCTGGCATGTCAGATTTTTGCCTCGTGGAGAGGAACGTGGCCAATGAGGTGCGACATCGTTTCATGCCACAAGCGGGACGTACAGTACGAGAAGCCAAGTTATATGCCTTTAAAAATCGTGTATCGTGGGTTTTCTATCTCATAGAGTACCTGGTATGAATCTAAAAGCTGTTTCAAAGCATTGATGATCTCTCGAAAACACGTCGCTTTAGCTGCTATTTACTATAATAAAATGACAGGAAAACACTTGCCGGCAGGCGAAGGCTTTCTGTAATTTATGTTTCCAGTGTTATAACATGTGTTCTACGAAAGTATATCGTTCGTATAGCGTTCTAATGTTACAGCACAATGATGATCTATCAACAGCGAGTGTTTTTGGTACTTTGCATATTAAATATCAAATACCGATTTTGCAGATTCGATGTTGACGCAGTGTATGCCATATAGTAAACTTTAATTACGCGGTGGAAACTGTAGCGCTGGTGGCAGTCTGGCTTTAGAAGCTGAGCAGTGCGGATGAGCGCTGTTTCCGCCTGCGAAGCGCGCAGCCCGTCTACTTTGCTGAGCGCGAGGTCGCCAGTTCAAGAGTCATTAGAAAGTCATGTGTTAACTACTATGACAGGCAATATATTAGCTGCTAATGACTAACTACGTGCATCAGGAGGGTGACAGAAAATGAGTGTCGGGGAGGTGAAGAGATCAACCTTCTAAGGATAGATGCCGTGTTTCTTGACTTCCGCAAGGCGTTTGATACGGTTCCCCACAGTCGTTTAATGAACAAAGTAAGAGCATATGGACTATCAGACCAATTGTGTGGTTGGATTAAAGAGTTCCTAGGTAACAGAACACAGCATCTCATTCTCAATGGAGAGAAGTCTTTCGAAGTAAGAGTGATTTCAGGTGTGCCGCAGGGGAGTGTTATAGGACATTGCTATTCACAATATACATAAATGACCTTGTGGATGACATCGAAAGTTCACTGAGACTTTTTGCGGATTATGTTGTGGTATATCGAGAGGTTGTAACAATGGAAAATTGTACTGAAATGCAGGAGGATCTGCAACGAATTGACGCATGGTGCAGGGAATGTCAATTGAATCTCAATGTAGACAAGTGTAATGTGCTGCGAATACATAGAAAGAAAGATCCTTCATCATTTAGCTACAATATAGCAGGTCAGCAACTGGAAGCAGTTAATTCCGTAAATTATCTGGGAGTAGGCATTAGGAGTGATCTAAAATGGAATGACCATATAAAATTAATCGTCGGTAAGGCAGATGCCAGACTGAGATTCATTGGAAGAATCCTAAGGAAATGCAGTCCGAAAAGCAAGGAAGTAGGTTACAGTACACTTGTTCGCCCACTGCTTGAATACTGCTCATCGGTGTGGGATCCATACCAGATAGGGTTAATAGAAGAGATAGAGAAGATCCAACGGAGAGCAGCGCGCTTCTTTACAGGATCATTTAGTAATCACGAAAGCGTTACGGAGATGATAGATAAACTCCAGTGGAAGACTCTGCAAGAGAGACGCTCAGTGTCTCGGTACGGGCTTTTGTTGAAGTTTCGAGAACATACCATCACCGAGGAGTCAAGCAGTATATTGCTCCCTCCTACGTATATCTCGCGAAGAGACCATGAGGATAAAATCAGAGAGATTAGAGCCCACACAGAGGCATACCGACAATCTTTCTTTCCACGAACAAGACGAGACTGGAATAGAAGAGAGAAACAATAGAGGTACTCAAGGTACTCTCCGCCACACACCGTCAGGTGGCTTGCAGACTGTGTATGTAGATGTAGATGTATGCTCTACACAAAACGGATATCGTCAACATTCAAGAAATGTTTAAAACAAATCATTAACATGTACAATGAACGCCGAATGAAAAATCAAGCGCCACAGTGATGACAAAGGTTCGTACCATCAAGATCGAAGGCGAACTCCTTGGGAGTTACAAACCGTGAAGGAGGTTTGGCTAGGTATCCACTCTTAAAGAATGCACATAGAATCATAATGATGTAATGGAGCGATGGTAACTGGTGGGGTGTGATGCATGTAACCGAACGCAAAACCGTCTGTCGTGGAGTTTATCGTGCAACTGGGTGTGCTTTAAGGTGTAGCTGCATATAGTGCGATATATGTTTTTCAGGCACGGAAAAAAAGAAACTTTTAGAGGCTGAATTTTTCCATTGGTTCCAGGTGATATGAACTGCAATGTCACAAACTTTTCAGGAGGGATAGTTTTCTCTAAAGGCACGAGTTTTATACGCAGACCAGGAATCAAGACAAAGAAACTTATTTTGACCAGCTTTGTCCATAGTTGTTGTTCTCTCATGCCCAGTTTCCCACTCTTGGTGGCTGTGATACAAATATTCCCTACTGCCCTTGCAATATCAAGCTCACAAGAAACAATCATTGGGGCCAGAGCACCTCCAGCTTCTCGCAGCGTAATAAATAACTTTCCAGCCAAAATACCATCCAGATCAACAGTTGACATAATTGTGTACGAACGCGTTAAGGCATTGATTTTATATGATCTTGATACAACTCTCTTGGTACCTCCAATTAACAGAGTTCCTTTCATATGCATTTCGTCTTAAAATCCCGATTGGTCGGAGTTGAAAACAAATTCGTTACTGGACGATGGAATAGTTTATTTATCGCATCTGCAAATTTTCGGACCGATTCCGTATTTTGCTGGGCATCGTCAAGTTGACACCTTGTTTGAAAATTCGTTATCTCACGTCTTCTAGTTCTGTAGCACTGTTTGAAGTTATGCAACCATCCACTGCTTCCCTTGAAATCATTGTAATCAACGTCGTGAGCAACTTGATGTGGATAACGTAGTAAATCATTATCGTGCACATCCTGTAAATTGTCTCGAGCATCCTCGAAACTCGCATACACCAGTTTTTGTAACAAGTTTACCTTGTCCTCCCTTTAATATCCATAGTTTTTCCTATGCACTACACGGCCACTCTGCTGTGGACTTCTTCCGAAATCTGCTCATAATTGGTTTTTTTTGCTATGATGCGGTGATATTCCGTAATTATGTTCAGTACCCGCTACTTGGACAACAATTGTCCTTTACTAAGTTTCACTGGAGACGGGATTTGTGGCTCTTTGTCTGACAAGGATGGTGAACTACATGACCCGACACCTGTTTCTGTATCACTTTCAATTTTCAAACACGTATAGTCATCATTGTACCCCTCATGTACATTGGCCGCACAGTCTAGTTTATACACCACGCATCCCACTGACTCATCTTGAGGAAACAATAATATTTCATCTGGCGTTTCTTTCTCACACCGCGAAATTCTTTGGGTTCCTCTCTGACGAAATGTCAACTTCGGCAATTGTTGTAGAAATAATGCTCTGCTTTGTATCAACAGAACCAGCACTATAGCACTGTTGAGAGTTACTCATCCACTAAGCAGTTCAACTACGCTCTGTAGCCTCATGCTGTCCTCACCATTGGATACCTCCAGGCCCGCCCCCATTTCCAGTTAGCAGCAAATATTGTGGTTGCATGGTAGACAATATGTGCGGTGTCGAATGCAGTAAACATCATTTACCTTCTGCGAAATCGCACTCAAGGCGTTCCTTGTTAAACTCTGCCTGATTGTGAGCTGGAACATGACCACCCACTTCACGAAAGAAACACTTCGATTCACCTTTAATGATGAATATGCACGACCAAAAGCGTTCGAAGTAGAACGCTTCCTCGATGAGGCAAAGATACCATGATCGAACATGCTGGGAATACTTCCTTTCATTCTTAGTAATGTCGCATGTGCCAGGTTGTTGAAAATGCGGCTTATGACAGGATCTTGAAACCTGCTCAATATGGCATCTGGTTTCGCCACGCTTTCGGAAATGTCGGTGTGGTTGTTGTGGTTGTTTGTACCATACGCATGTTTGAGTTGCCTTTAGAGCTTTCGACAGAGAAAGTCATAGCAGCCTTCCAGCACTACAGTGTGCTTCACAGTCACACAGCAGAACGCTGGGTGCAGTTCAGTACGTATCCCGTTTTAAACGGATTCCGTTAGGCCACGATTGACCTTCGATGTCATGTGTCGTCCTGTTTAAACATCCGTGGGTGTCGTCCGGTCCTTATATGCGACAGACAACCCAAGACCTGCACTGGTTGTAACAAACCTGCGGTGGCACATCACTCAACTGCCGCGCACTGAGATGCCGATAGAGACTCCACCAACGGTATTGCCTGTCACCTGTATGGCGGTCCTCACTTGGCCACCCTTAGCTGGCGACCAACAGAGCCACTGTCACAAGTGACACACCTATCTGTGGAGACAGACGGAATTGAGGCGCCTGCATCCCTTCCACCCCCTACAACATCGACGCCTGTCGATACTGTGCCGGATACTTTAATGGAACTTTCATCACTCATCGTTCCTACGACGGATTTTGTGCTGGAACGTCTGGAATCCCTCCTGTCTTCCTACACTAAAAGTCGGGTACACAAGCAGCGGTCATCTAAGAAGCGCAAGCGATGGCGCCTCAAGACCTCCGACTGGGATGCTCGCCTCCCACCTGGGATTCCGTGACTCATCACCGTGGTGACACCTCAATGATTTCTCAAGATGAAGAGGACCACAATGTTACTTTGGCTAATGGACCAGCAGTGATAAGTGCGATGCCTGTGCAAACTGACGAATCTGCCCCACTGGCAGCTCATGTGCTCTGCAGCTGCCATCAGCCATGTTTTCAGTGGATCATATGGACACATGCGTCGCTCCAACGATATTGGCATTGAGCGACGACTTTGAGGACGTGCCGGACCCCATGTAGGGGCCTGTAGCGCCTGCGATGGAGCAATAAACGTATGGTAGCAACGGTGGATTACAGGCATGTCTGTTGCCTACTGGCAGAATCCCCCCACATGATAGGCCACAGCTTCAGACACACTGCATGGCTACGATTAAATCAACAACATTGTGTATTGTGTGTATCGTGTATTGAACTGTGGACTTAGAAACGATGGAGAGGCTTCACCCCGCTGTAGCCCTCAGTGGTTCACAACCTCACAACAGGCCACAGTGGTCCACCCACCCCACCGCAGGCACACAGCAAACTCAGGGTTATTGTGCGATGTGAAACTCCACCTTCTGCAGAAAATGATTTGCCTTGGGCACAGAGTGGCTGTGTGTGTTTAGGAGGGTATAGCAGAAGAATCAAGTATCTGCCATCTGTAAGGGATATGGCACTTACCAGATGGGAACCCAGTTTATGAACATGTACGCTCTGCCCCACCTGGTTCTGGCCATAGAAAGGTCACAGCTCGATTTTACTCTGAGGAGATAACTCCGCTCTTTCTCGGCCATGATGGGCATTGTCTGCTTGGTGGAAACTTCGACTGTATTCTACATCAGAAGGACCAACAACCACACGTCAACCCCTGTTAGGAACTGTACTTCGTCTTCTGTGACCTTTCCTTCTGTGACACTTGGGAGATTCGATGTGGTGATGCACAGGGTTGTCCATATCAGACAGGCCACTCTGCGATTAGCCTGGATAGGATTTATGTCTCCCAGGGGCTCACCAGTGCTATCCAAGATGCAAAGCTCTGGCCATTGGCGTTCTTTAACCACTGTAACTACATCAGCACCTTCCTCAACACATGGCAGGCAGTGTGACTCAGTCGTGTGATGTGGAAATTAAACACTGCAGACCTTAACAATCCTGTCTGCCAGTGACTTGTAGTGGAGGTTTCGATGGCGTGGGAATGCCTGCATCCGATATATGTGACAATGATGGCCTGTTGGTTGGAGTGTGCCAATGTGCCAAGCCTGCAATACAGCGAGCCTTGATGCAGTTCGACAGGGAGGTGTGTGCTTGGAACTGCCATACAACACACTTCTACTGTACTGTGCTCTATGTGACCTTGACATGTAACCACCCACTCCAGCCGCTCAGTTCGACCACATCAGGATCAAGGTTCAAATAGTGGCGCTGACCCATCTCAGATTGCAGGGACTGGTTCTGAGGATATGGTAGCAAGACACGATGTGGCAGGAAGACCTCACAGTGCACCACATCATGATTACCAGGAAGCATCGTCTGCAAAAAATTGTTTCAGGGGTCGCACTCGTGGGGTCATCGGATTACCATCCAGGCAGATATCGTGGCTGGCTTTGTGTAACACTTTCACCATATCTAACAGTATGAGCAACATGAAGTTCATGATTTGAAGCTGATTTTTTCCCATATCACCTGCACCATCTCATGTGTCGAAGCAAAATCTCTGATGGAGCACATCACTTGTCATAACATCAGACATGCAATAGCAAAGGGTGCTCCAAATGAGTCGCCTGGCTTGGATGGTCTCTCTGTGGAATTTTACAGGGCTTTCCATGAGTTGGTGGCGCCAAGGCTGACTGCAATGTGTCCCATTTGTTGATGGCATTATCACCCCAGTTCACAAGTCATCGCCAGGGCCCACAGTTGCCATTAAAGGGGACTGATGACCTCCGATGTTCTACATGTACATCTACATGGATACTCTGCAAATCACATTTAAGTGCCTGGCAGAGGGTTCATCGAACCACCTTCACAATTATCTGTTATTCCAATCTCGTATAGCGCGCGGAAAGAATGAACACCTATATCTTTCCGTACAAGCTCTGATTTCCCTTATTTTATCGTGGTGATCGTTCCTCCTTATGTAGGTCGGTGTCAAAAAAATATTTTAGCAATCGGAGGAGAAAGTTGGTGATTGGAATTTCATTAGAAGATTCCGTCGCAACGAAAAACGCCTTTCTTTTAATGATTTCCAGCCCAAATCCTGTATCGTTTCTGTGACACTCTCTTCCAAATTTCACGAGAATACAAAACGTGCTGCCATTCTTAGAACTTTTTCGATGTACTCCGTCGGTCCTATCTGGTAAGGATCCAACCCGCAGAGGACAGACAAGCGTAGTGTAGGGCAGTCTCCTTAATAGGTCTGTTATATTTACTAAGTGTCCAGCCAATAAAACGCAGCCTTTGGTTGCCTTCCCCACAACATTTTCTATATGTTCTTTCCAATTTACGTTGTTCGTAATTGTGATACCTAGGTATTTAGTTGAATTTCCGAGTTTTAGATTAGACTTATTTATCGTGTAACCGAAGTTTAATGAGTTCCTTTCAGCACTCATGTGGATGACCTCACACTTTTCGTTATTTAGGGTCAACTGCCACTTTTCGCACCATACAGATATTTTTTCTAGATCGTTTTGCAGTTTGTTTTGATTTTCTGATGACTTTAGTAGTCGATAAACGACAGCGTCATCTGCAAACAACCGAAGACGGCTGTACGGATTGTCTCCCAAATCATTTATATAGATAAGGAGCAGCAAAGGGCCTATTACACTACCTTGGGGAACGCCTGAAATCACTTCTGTTTTACTTGATGACTTTCCGTCAATTACTACGAACTGTGATCCCTGTGACAGGAAATCGCAAATCCAGTCATATAACTGAGACGATATTCCATAAGCACGCAATTTCACTACGAGCCGCTTGTGTGGCACAGTGTCAAAAGCCTTCCGGAAATCCAGGAATACGGAATCTATCTGAAATCCCTTGTCAATAGCACTCAGCACTTCATGTGAATAAAGAGCTAGTTGTGCTTCACAGGAACGATGTTTTCTAAACCTATGTTGACTGTGTGTCAATAGATCGTTTCCTTCGAGGTAATTCATAATGTTCAAACACAACATATGTTCTAAAATCCTGCTGCATATCGACGTTAACGATATGGGCCTGTAATTTAGTGAATTACTCCTACCACCTTTCTTGAATATCGATGTGACCTGTGCAACTTTCCGGTCTTTGGGTACGGATCTTTCGTTGAGCGATCGGTTGTATATGATTGTTACCCTTTATCTGACGACGTGCCGATCTTGTCACACTACCGCTGACGTGCGGTCTCTCAGACCACTGTATTGTTGGCGTCGTACAGGCAACAATTTGATGTGTTTTTTGTTTTTATATATACACTCCTGGAAATGGAAAAAAGAACACATTGACATCGGTGTGTCAGACCCACCATACTTGCTCCGGACACTGCGAGAGGGCTGTACAAGCAATGATCACACGCACGGCACAGCGGACAAACCAGGAACCGCGGTGTTGGCCGTCGAATGGCGCTAGCTGCGCAGCATTTGTGCACCGCCGCCGTCAGTGTCAGCCAGTTTGCCGCGGCATACGGAGCTCCATCACAGTCTTTAACACTGGTAGCATGCCGCGACAGCGTGGACGTGAACCGTATGTGCAGTTGACGGACTTTGAGCGAGGGCGTATAGTGGGCATGCGGGAGGCCGGGTGGACGTACCGCCGAATTGCTCAACACGTGGGGCGTAAGGTCTCCACAGTACATCGATGTTGTCGCCAGTGGTCGGCAGAAGGTGCACGTGCCCGTCGACCTGGGACCGGACCGCAGCGACGCACGGATGCACGCCAAGACCGTAGGATCCTACGCAGTGCCGTAGGGGACCGCACCGCCACTTCCCAGCAAATTAGGGACACTGTTGCTCCTGGGGTATCGGCGAGGACCATTCGCAACCGTCTCCATGAAGCTGGGCTACGGTCCCGCACACCGTTAGGCCGTCTTCCGCTCACGCCCCAACATCGTGCAGCCCGCCTCCAGTGGTGTCGCGACAGGCGTGAATGGAGGGACGAATGGAGATGTGTCGTCTTCAGCGATGAGAGTCGCTTCTGCCTTGGTGCCAATGATGGTCGTATGCATGTTTGGCGCCGTGCAGGTGAGCGCCACAATCAGGACTGCATACGACCGAGGCACACAGGGCCAACACCCGGCATCATGGTGTGGGGAGCGATCTCCTACACTGGCCGTACACCACTGGTGATCGTCGAGGGGACACTGAATAGTGCACGGTACATCCAAACCGTCATCGAACCCATCGTTCTACCATTCCTAGACCGGCAAGGGAACTTGCTGTTCCAACAGGACAATGCACGTCCGCATGTATCCCGTGCCACCCAACGTGCTCTAGAAGGTGTAAGTCAACTACCCTGGCCAGCAAGATCTCCGGATCTGTCCCCCATTGAGCATGTTTGGGACTGGATGAAGCGTCGTCTCACGCGGTCTGCACGTCCAGCACGAACGCTGGTCCAACTGAGGTGCCAGGTGGAAATGGCATGGCAAGCCGTTCCACAGGACTACATCCAGCATCTCTACGATCGTCTCCATGGGAGAATAGCAGCCTGCATTGCTGCGAAAGGTGGATATACACTGTACTAGTGCCGACATTGTGCATGCTCTGTTGCCTGTGTCTATGTGCCTGTGATTCTGTCAGTGTGATCATGTGATGTATCTGACCCCAGGAATGTGTCAATAAAGTTTCCCCTTCCTGGGACAATGAATTCACGGTGTTCTTATTTCAATTTCCAGGAGTGTATAAATACTTCAAATACATTATAACAATTGAAAGTCATGTAAATTTACTTATGAAACGTACTGTTTATAAAGTTTTTTTTTTTTTTTTGACATGTTCCATGATTGTGTGTTACAAGCATTAGCGGAGAAGGAACAACGAAATAAAAATTTAAAAAAATTCAAATTTTTTTTATTTTACCATACACTGTTTAAAACAATACATTATAAGGCACTCTGAGTAACTTAACATGCTAATGACGTATTTCAGTCTTATAATAAAAAAAATTGCTATAGCACAACATTAGCTGCAATTTTTACATGCAAATATTGCACATTGTAGACAAATAGCCTTTTTGCACGTGTTTCACGAATAACCCGTTTTTCTCTTTAGTTTTGAAGGGCAGGTGTAGCAGGTTCGCCTATTTTTACCTCCTTCTTCTGGGTCTGGTGATTGTTCTTCCGGTGCATCGAGTCTAAGAACTCTGATGATGGTCGCTCTTAATTCCCGTGGCAACTTGTTGTTCACAGCACGTCGTTTCATTTGAGGCAACGCTAAAGCTCGTGCTAACATTTTCAGAAAAACTCCTCTTTCTATTGGCTTGGTAAATTGTGTGTTGTAGATCACATACGGATTTACCCCACTCAGATCGAAAATTCTGTAAAAAATTGCCATCGGCCATCGTCTTGTCCTTGGGCTCGTCGAGTAAATTGCGCATTTCTTCCTCATCCACACCTCCCTTCGTGCAATTGTAATAGGCAATAATTTCAGATTTGTTTGTATGCCTATCTATTTCATTAGAATGGTGCATTGATGAAACTAACACCACTGATTTATTTTTTTTAGGCACATATGAACATAACGTTTTTGTACCCGTAAAACCAATTAACGCAGACCCTTCTTCACGGTTTTTGTTTGGAAGAAATTCATTAGGTAATTCATTTTTTTTTTCATGGTTCCAACATACGTAAGGTCCTTATTTATCAAATGATCGACCAACTCAATAGATGAAAGCCAATTGTCAGCAGTAACATTGAGATGTGAGCCATAAATTGGCTTACATAAGCGGATAACAGATTGAGTTGTTACCAAAAATTTTTCTTCTTCAGAAGATAAATTTTGACCATCGGAACCTTTTTCACAATAGATGTATCCATTGTAGAAGTAGCTGGTTTTGCTGTCGCACATACTCATAATTTTGATGCCGTATTTGGCAGCTTTTGTAGCATGTACTGCACAAAATAAGAACGTTCTCGGAAAGACACCAACATTTCATCCACAGTGACACTTTCTCCTAAATTGTACAAGCTTTGAGAATTGGAAACAAATTTTTCAAATATGAACGATACAGCTGCAAGCTTATCACCCAACAATCTTTCAATCCTGTCTGTTGCATCGTCGAATCGTAAACAGTACAGTAGTACAAGAAATCTATTTTTGCTCATAATACACCTGAAAATTTCACGGCCAGAACCATCAGATGCGAAAATGTAGTCAGCATTTTCATGATTTGATTTGAAAACTGCTGAATAGAATAATATATCAAAAAACGCTCTCAGTTCTATAGAGTCTAATTCAGCGATTTCAGGTCGATTTTCGCGTAAGAATTTATTTTTATAAGCGGCTAGTTTTTCATTTGTCCATTTCAAAATTCCATTCATCATTTCAGTATGTATCAACTTGCATCAAATGGAAAGAGGATCATGCTTTTCATTTTTAGGCAACTTGGAAGAGGGTAATTTTACAATAATATTATGCGCAGGAGCTCTAACTGCTCTGTTCGGTGGATTTTTCGACCACTTGTACCGGTTCATGCCATAAAAACCATTGGAAATTCTTTGTACGGGATCTAGGTCTTCCTCTTCCTTTTCTGAAACAACCATTTCTGTATTATAGTCAAAGACTATTTCTTAGTTCTCAGAATTGTCTGGGGTCTGTCTCACAACACTGAAATCCGAATCTTCGGTTTCCTGTAACCAACGTTGCACAGTTGTTTCAAAATGTTCATTAGTAACACATATGTGTTGCTGTTGGCCCTTTTTCGACCTTTTACTGCCAGACGGACCGGCTACTTCCATTTATTTATGTGTACAATACCCATAAAGAAGAATGACAAAGTAACCCTTTCGTTGTAAATAATTACACTAACGCTGACATGCGGTCTGACAGACCGCCGTCAACATTTAATTAGTTCTAACTCACCTGTCTAGCGGAAAAGCTGTTTCACTCGCAGTTACGTGAGTCGTCTTGCACTTCTCAGAAGCTACTGAAACGGTGGCGCTATAATGAGCGCGGGAAAGTATTTAAATCAAGTGATGGAAAACGCGCCCGGTCTCACAGACCGCTCGTCAGCAGTTCAAGGTTAAGTATGGACCTAATGCATCAGCATACTCGGAAAGGAACCTAATTGATATACATTCTGGACCAGAAGACTTGCTTTTATTAAATGATTTGAGTTGCTTCACTACTCTGAGGATATTTACTTCTACGTTACTCATGTTGGCAGCTGTTCTCGATTCGAATCCTGGAATATTTACTTCTTCTTTTGTGAATACATTTCGTAACTCTGCTTTGGCAGCACTGTCTTCGATAGTATCTCTATTGTTATCGCGCAGAGAAGCATTGATTGTTTCTTGCCACTAACATACTTCACATACGACCAGAATCTCTTTGGATTTTCTGCCAGGTTTCGAGACAAAGTTTCGTTGTGGAAACTGTTATAGGCGTCTCGCATTGAACTCCGCGCTAAATTTCGAGCTTCTGTAAAGGATCACCAATCTTGGGGATTTTGCGTCTGTTTAAATTTGGCATGTTTGTTTAGTTGTTTCTGTAACAGTGTTCTAACCCATTTTGTGTACCAAGGAGGATCAGCTCCGTCGTTTGTTAGATTATTTGGTATAAATCTCTCAATTGCTGCCGATACTATTTCTTTGAATTCAAGCCACACCTGGTCTACACTTATATTATTAATATGGAATGAGTAGAGATTCTCTCTCAGGAAGGCGTCAAGTGAACTTTTATCCGCTTTTTTAAATAGGTATATTTTTGGTTATTTTTCGAGGATTTGGAGATTACAATATTCAATCTCGCTACGACAATCCTGTGTTCACTAATCGATGTTAAGTCCCTTAGAGCCATTGAACACTGAGTTGCCATTAACGTGACCTAATCTTACTGAATACCAACTAAAAGTTACTTGCACTTATTTTGGCGACATGATGCCGTCGGATCCTTCCGAATATAATATCCACCAAAGAAACGACGCCAGGTGGGCCTGTCAGTGCCCAGACAGCAACTGGTGAAAGTCGAGACGTGATCACTCTAGTGACTATGTATAATACCCATGCAGCATTGGTGGCCACCAATTTTGACAGCGTTTTTGATCAGGTGCAACATGGTTACATCTTCGTCATCAGGGAGCAGATGGGCTTTCTGGCCCTCATCGCTGGTACGCTAAGACATCTCTATGCCAGCACCTGCTCCCTTGTCCAGGCAAATGGTCATATCACCAGACCAGTACTGATCCGCTGTTCCTTACGTAAGGGATGCCTACAATCGATGCTCCTCTATACTCTTTCCCAGGAGCCACTTATTCGGACTCACACAAAGCACTTGTCTGGATTCACCCTGTGGCAATACACGTTCTGCTGTCATGGCCATGCAGATGACCTGTTACTGCTTGTAAGGTTAAGGGAAGAAACCATGTGCATACTTGAACTGATCTCCACGTAAAGGGTTGTGGCAGGCAGTGCTTTGTGTGTTGCCAAAGCTACACTGATGCCAATTGGCTGTGGACGCACATGAGGAGAAATGGCGCCACTACCTTGCGTCCAGAGCTTCCAATACTTTGACTCTGTCTTATAAGCGCCACATGTCGCACTGCAGTGGTCAGCTTCTGGAATGCCCTTTAAGTCACCAGCGAGACCGTTCAGCAGCATCATCTCCATTGCCTTGATTCTTTGCAACATCCATGTAGTTTTCGAGCTGGTGCACACAGCACAGGTTCTTCCGATGTCGCCAGCAACTGGTCGCATCCTACAACCCACGTTGGACTGTTTTCTAGTGGCTGATAACATTTTTAAGGTCAAATAAGATATATTCACCCTCCCCCAGAAGGCAGGGGGACTTGGACTCACAATCATCCAGTGTCGAGCTGCGTCTTATATCTGAACACCATAAACAAATAGTGGTCCAGCACAGGAACTCACTCACGTGACAACTCTTGGACATTTACATGTTGAACCTCCATCTCCCCACCTGTGTCAGCAGGACATTTTGCGTCTCTATTCATGTATCTGTCTGCCTTTTTTGTGGATCTTAGCTATGAACATGTCAGCCTCCCACGTACACCCCCCCCCCCCCCCCACATCCGAAGAATTTCGATGTTCAATTACTGAATGCCATACCTTACAAAAGTATTGAGTTCAGATATCCATTGGACTGTGATGTGGCGCAACCATCATCGGCCTTACCTCCCGACAACAGTCTGATGGACGTGCTATCACGCCACTAACTAGCGTTTACATATGATTGGTTTGATGGACACACCTTTATGTTTCATCTGTCACTTGGTGGACGATGATGCCCATCGCCTGACTACACCGGTGTTCATGCAATCTGGACGATGGGGCAACAAATGGTCGCCTGTTTCCTCCACACCCTTCCGACCATAGTTGAAATGTACACTTTCATTCGTCTGGAGGACGTGTGTTTCCTTGCAACCAAGACTCATGTAATAGTCTGGGTCGAAGGATAGGTGATCACCTACCTCAATGGAGATGGCTACAAAGCGTGGCTCGGTCTTTGGAGCCTCCTACAGAATGCACATGCGGTGATTGAACAACATCCATGCTACCACACCTATTTCGCCAATTACCTGTGTGGGATTTTGCGCAATCCCCCACTTAGCTGGATTGTGCCTTGTGTAGTTGGCTCAACTGCTGTCGAGGACCACTACTAACATTCACCCTTGTTACTTCAAGCCCCCAGCAGGTGAAGTGCCTAACACCACACTTTCCTTGTCTTCCATTTCACTTCCCCCCATCTACCAAATTGGAAATTTGTGGTAGGGACTATGGGGCCAAACTGCTGAGGTCATCGTCCGTAGGCCCACGCACTATTTAATACAACTTAAACAAACTTACGATAAAGACAACACACACACACCCATGCCCAAGGGAGGACTCGAATCTCCGATTGGGGGAGCAGCGCGAATCGTTACAAGACGCCTCAGACAGCACGGCTACCCCGTGTGGCCCCCTATTTACCACTGCTATGTCACACGATGAAATTTTATAATTACAATTGAGTATCTTCTTGCTTGACTCTCCCTTCGTGTCAAATTCTGGTTGGTTGGTGGAGTTGGGGACTCCATGGCCAGGCCCATGTGGTCGTCCCCTGCCCACTCCACACCACACCTTGACATCAAGCCAGAGGTGACCTGCAAGTACTCATCAACAATCGTCCGTACCTTCCATCTGGTTGCAATGAATGACCACTTTTTCCTTTTTGCAATTTCTGACATTACCTAAATACTGATTTGGTGTATAGGTTTTTGTTTTGGAAATAAAGCTTATATTCCCTCTCCTGTTCCGCTAAAAATAAAAAAAGAATAAGATTAAAAACAAAAAAGTTAACTAAATAAAAGATAAAAAATGTTGGTAGTGCCATGACTTCCTTGAGTCGTGAAGTTTAAGGTAGATTCGCGTCCACCTATAATGAAAACCTTTTTTCGCCTTTTGTTTTCTAAAAAGATTCTAGGTCCTTATTATTCATTTAGTAGAAGCAGTATCTCAAGAATACATGTTATTCATTATAAATGCTGGAATTCTTGTCGCAAATGCCAATGACTTTAATGTTTTTCCTAGGCCTAAATCTTAACTTTATTGACAGTCTAAGTCAGAGTACCCCCTCATTAACCATGGACCTTGCCGTTGGTGGGGAGGCTTGCGTGCCTCAGTGATACAGATAGCCGTACCGTAGGTGCAACCAGAAGGGAGGGGTATCTGTTGAGAGACCAGACAAACGTGTGGTTCCTGAAGAGGGGCAGCAGCCTTTTCAGTAATTGCAAGGGCAACAGTCTGGATGATTGACTGATCTGGCCTTGTAATACTAACCAAATCGGCCTTGCTGTGTTGGTACTGTGAACGGCTGAAAGCAAGGGGAAACTACAGCCGTAATTTTTCCCGAGGGCATGCAGCTTTACTGTATGGTTAAATGATGATGACGTCCTCTTGGGTAAAATATTCCGGAGGTAAAATAGTCCCCCATTCGGATCTCCGGGCGGGGACTACTCAAGAGGATGTCGTTATCAGGAGAAAGAAAACTGGCGTTCTACGGATCGGAGCGTGGAATGTCAGATCCCTTAATCGGGCAGGTAGGTTAGAAAATTTAAAAAGGGAAATGGATAGGTTAAAGTTAGATATAGTGGGAATTAGTGAAGTTCGGTGGCAGGAGGAACAAGACTTCTGGTCAGGTGACTACAGGTTTATAAACACAAAATCAAATAGGGGTAATGCAGGAGTAGGTTTAATAATGAATAGGAAAATAGTAATGCGGGTAAGCTACTACAAACAGCATAATGAACGCATTATTGTGGCAAAGATAGATACGAAGCCCACGCCTACTACAGGAGTACAAATTTATATGCCAACTAGCTCTGCAGATGACGAAGAAATTGAAGAAATGTGTGATGAAATCAAAGAAATTATTCAGATAGTGAAGGGTGACAAAAATGTAATAGTCATGGGTGACTGGAATTCGGTAGTAGGAAAAGGGAGAGAAGGAAATTTAGTAGGTCAATATGGATTGGGGCTAAGAAATGAAAGAGGAAGCCACCTGGTAGAATTTTGCACAGAGCATAAGTTAATCATAGCTAACACTTGGTTCAAGAATCATAAAAGAAGGTTGTATGCATGGAAGAATCCTGGGGATACTAAAAGGTATCAGATAGATTATATAATGGTAAGACAGAGATTTAGGAACCAGGTTTTAAATTGTAAGACATTTCCAGGAGCAGATGTGGACTCTGACCACAATCTATTGGTTATGATCTGTAGATTAAAACTGAAGAAACTGCAAAAAGGTGGGAATTTAAGGAGATGGGACCTGGATAAACTGACTAAACCAGAGGTTGTACAGAGTTTCAGGGAGAGCATAAGGGAACAATTGACAGGAATGGGGGAAAGAAATACAGTAGAAGAAGAATGGGTAGCTCTGAGGGATGAAGTAGTGAAGGCAGCAGAGGATCAAGTAGGTAAAAAGACGAGGGCTAGTAGAAATCCTTGGGTAACAGAAGATATATTGAATTTAATTGATGAAAGGAGAAAATATAAAAATGCAGTAAATGAAGCAGGCAAAAAGGAATACAAACGTCTCAAAAATGAGATCGACATGAAGTGCAAAATTGCTAAGCAGGGATGGCTGGAGGACAAATGTAAGGATGTAGAGGCTTATCTCACGAGGGGTAAGATAGATGCTGCCTACAGGAAAATTAAAGAGACCTTTGGAGATAAGAGAACCACTTGCATGAACATCAAGAGCTCAGATGGAAACCAAGTTCTAAGCAAAGAAGGGAAAGCAGAAAGGTGGAAGGAGTATATAGAGGATCTATACAAGGGTGATGTACTTGAGGACAATATTATGGAAATGGAAGAGGATGTAGACGAAGATGAAATGGGAGATACGATACTGCGTGAAGAGTTTGACAGAGCACTGAAAGACCTGAGTCGAAACAAGGCCCCTGGAGTAGACAACATTCCATTAGAACTACTGACGGCCTTGGGAGAGGCAGTCCTGACAAAACTCTACCATCTGGTGAGCAAGATGTATGAAACAGGCGAAATACCCTGAGACGTCAAGAAGAATATAATAATTCCAATCCTAAAGAAAGCAGGTGTTGACAGATGTGAAAATTACTGAACAATCAGTTTAATAAGTCACGGCTGCAAAATACTAACGCGAATTCTTTACAGACGAATGGAAAAACTAGTAGAAGCCAACCTCGGGGAAGATCAGTTTGGATTCCGTAGAAATGTTGGAACACGTGAGGCAATACTGACCCTACGACTCATCCTAGAAGCTAGATTAAGGAAGGGCAAACCTACGTTTCTAGCATTTGTAGACTTAGAGAAAGCTTTTGATAATATTGACTGGAATACTCTCTTTCAAATTCTGAAGGTGGCAGGGGTAAAATACAGGGAGCGAAAGGCTATTTACAATTTGTACAGAAACCAGATGGCAGTTATAAGAGTCGAGGGACATGAAAGGGAAGCAGTGGTGGGGAAGGGAGTGAGACAGGGTTGTAGTCTCTCACCGATGTTATTTAATCTGTATATTGAGCAAGCAGTGAAGGAAACAAAAGAAAAATTCGGAGTAGGTATTAAAATCCATGGAGAAGAAATAAAAACTTTGAGGTTCGCCGGTGACATTGTAAGTCTGTCAGAAACAGCAAAGGACTTGGACGAGCAGTTGAACGGAATGGATAGTGTCTTGAAAGGAGGATATAAGATGAACATCAACAAAAGCAAAACGAGGATAATGGAATGTAGTCGAATTAAGTCGGGTGATGCTGAGGGAATTAGATTAGGAAATGAGACACTTAAAGTAGTAAAGGAATTTTGCTATTTGGGGAGCAAAATAACTGATGATGGTTGGAGTAGAGAGGATATAAAATGTAGACTGGCAATGGCAAGGAAAGCGTTTCTAAAGAAGAGAAATTTGTTAACATCGAGTATAGATTTAAGTATCAGGAAGTCATTTTTGAAAGTATTTGTATGGAGTGTAGCCATGTATGGAATTGAAACGTGGACGATAAATAGTTTGGACAAGAAGAGAACAGAAGCTTTTGAAATGTGGTGCTACAGAAGAATGCTAAAGATTAGATGGGTAGATCACATAACTATTGAGGAAGTATTGAATAAGATTGGTGAGAAGAGAAATTTTTGGCACAACTTGGCTAGAAGAATGGATCGGTTGGTAGGACATGTTCTGAGGCATCAAGGGATCACCAATTTAGTATTGGAGGGCAACGTGGAGGGTAAAATTCGTAGAGGGAGACCAAGAGATGAATACACTAAGCAGATTCAGAAGGATGTAAGTTGCGGTAGGTACTGGGAGATGAAGAAGCTTGCACGGGATAGAGTAGCATGGAGAGCTGCATCAAACCAGTCTCAGGAATGAAGACCACAACAACAACATCATGTCAGAGTAAACACAAGTTACACGATGGAAGCTTTTACTACACTACTGGCCATTAAAATTGCTACACCAACAAGAAATGCAGATGATAAACGGGTATTTATTGGACAAATATATTATACTAGAACTGACATGTGATTATATTTTCACGCAATTTGGGTGCATAGATCTTGAAAAATCAGTACCCAGAACAACCACCTCTGGACGTAATAACGGCCTTGATACGCCTGGGCATTGAGTCAAACAGAGCTTGGGTGGTGTGTACAGGTACAGTTGCCCATGCAGCTTCAACACGATACCACAGTTCATCAAGAGTAGTGACTGGCGTATTGTTACGAGACAGTTGCTCGGCCACCATTGACCAGACGTTTTCAATAGGTGAGAGATCTGGAGGATGTGCTGGCCAGGGCAGCAGACGAACCTTTTCTGTATCCAGAAAGGCCCGTACAGGACCTGCAACATGCGATCGTGCATTATCCTGCTGAAATGTAGGGTTTTGCAGGGATCGAATGAAGGGTAGAGCCACGGGTCGTAACACATCTGAAATTTAACGTCCACTGTTCAGAGTGCCGTCAATCCGAACAAGAGGTGAGCGAGACGTGTAACCAATGGCACCCCATACCATCACGCCCGGTGATACGCCAGTATGGTGATGACGAATACACGCTTCCAATGTGCGTTCACTGTGATGTCGCCAAACGCGGATGCGACCATCATGATGCTTTAAACAGAACCTGGATTCATCCGAAAAAATGACGTTTTGCCATTCGTGCACTCAGGTTCATCGTTGAGTACACCATCGCAGGCGCTGCTGTCTGTGATGCAGCGTCATGGGTAACCGCAGCCATGGTCTCCGAGCTGATAGTCCATGCTGCTGCAAACGTCGTCGAACTGTTCGTGCAGATGGTTGTTGTCTTGCAAACGTCCCCATCTGTTGACTCAGGAATCGAGACGTGGCTCCACGATCCGTGACAGCCATGGGGATAAGATGCCTGTCATCTCGATTCATAGTGATACGAGGCTGTTGGGATCCACCACGACGTTCCGTATTACCCTCCTGAACCCACCGACTCCATATTCTGCTAACAGTCATTGGATCTCGACCAACGCGAGCAGCAATGTCGCGATATGATAAACCGCAATCGCGATAGACTACAATCCGACCTTTCTCAAAGTCGGAAACGTGATGGTACTCATTTCTCCTCTTTACACGAGGCATCACAACAACGTTTCAGCAGGCAACGCCGGTCAACTGCTGTTTGTGTATGAGAAATCGGTTGGAAACTTTCCTCATGTCAGCACGTTTTAGGTGTCGCCACCGGCGCCAACCTTGTGGGAATGCTCTGAAAAGCTAATAATTTGCATATCACAGCATCTTCTTCCTGTCGGTTAAATTTCGCGTCTGTAGCACGTCATCTTCGTGGTGTAGCAATTTTAATGGCCAGTAGTGTATAATGAAACTTTCTATATACTACATGTATCTATCTTCAGGATTATTGATTGGCTAAAGTTTGTATGTTGCCGTTCAACGTTTTTTTCAATGATGGGGAGCAGTTTCGGAAAAATCTCCTCTTGCAATCGAATCAAACCACGAAACGAATCTCGATCTTGACATTTTTGTGATGAAGACATTATTGCAGAGTGTTGGTAGTCAACGCAACAACGAAAATAAGGATACTATACATGCGCAAACTGACACTGGACACCATACCTTAACTGGGATGAAAATCGAGACGGGGTTGAAAATTCAACTGAGTTAACGAATAGCTACTGTTAGTACGTATCTGAGGTCGTTGCGCAGCATCACGTAGTGTTCATCTACCAGCAGTTCCCAGTGCACGTCATCGATAAGTTGGTTGGTTGGTTGGATTAAGGGTGAGGCAATTCCGGCTAAAATTAACGGTAACGCGTCCAGTAACCAAAGATTACATCGCAGGGCAACCAAAGTGGGAAAGCGCAACAGAATGTGGACCACTGTCAACTGGGCGCCTCACCGACACTTCAGGTGGGTCTTCACGGTGCAGGAGATAGCCGTGGGTAACCCAAGAGTGACCAATAGTCTCCCTAATGGCACACGGAGTTTGTTGTGCATACTGAGAGTATACCATTCAGTCTCCCAAAGCAGAAAAACCTTTCGGCGTGATACTGAACGCAGGTCAGTTTCAACGATGCCGATGTCCAGAAGCGGTTTTCGCATATCCTATTTGGCCAGCTTGTCAGCAAGTTCGTTGCCTGGGATTCCGACGTGACCTGGGTCCAGACAAACACCACTGAACGACTGGACTGTTCCAGGGCATACACGGACTGCTGGATGGTCGCTACCAAAGAATGACGAGGGAAGCACTGGTCGATAGCTTACAGGCTGCTCAAGGAGTCACGAACTGGTATGCTCAAGAGCATGTCATATCGCCACAAGCTCTGCAGTGAAAACACTGCAGCCATCTGGCAAGGAGTGCTGTTCAATATGTTCTCTGTGAGCATAGGCAAAGCCAACATGACAATCAGCCATCGAGCCGCCAGTGTAAATTATTTCAGAGCCCCAGGACGCATAAAGAATCGAGAAGAAGCGACAGTGGAGAGCTTCAGGAGGAACGAAGTTCTTATGGCTATGAGAAAGGTCCAGACGAAGCAGCAGCCTATGTATACGCCATGGAGGTGTATGAAAATGGACCCAGAGGGGAGGTTGTAAAGGAAAGGACGCTAGTTCACACAGAAGGGATCATGCACGAACCGTGATTGTAAGCCCAGACCACCATGGGAGATGAACCATTGTAGTTGGGAAAAGGAAACGGTAATTTGGATGCTCAGGAGAAGTACGAATGTGTGCAGCGTAACTAGCGAGCAGTTGTGCATGTCTGATCTGCAGTGATGGGACCCCAGCTTCCACCATTATTCTGATTACCAAACTTGTCCTAAAAGCTCCCGTCACTAGCCGAACTTCACTGTGGTGCACTGGGTCTATTAATTGCAACGCTGAGGGCGCCGCTGAACCATAAACCAGACTCCCATAGACAAGGCGGGATTGAACAAGTGCTCTGTAGAGGGGCAGCAGTGTAGAGAGATCTGCACCCCAGGTGGTGTTGCTCAGGCAGCGGAGAGCATTAAGGTGCTGCCAACACTTCCGCTTAAGCTGACGAAGATGAGGAACCCAAGTCCTAAGAATCGATATGTCTCCACTGCAACGAGTGGATCTTCATCAAGGTAAAGTTCTGGTTCCAGATGAATGGTACATTGCTGGCAGAAGTGCATGATGCACGACTTCGCAGCTGAAAACTGGTGCCGTGGGATAGAGCCCATGACTGCACCTTGTGGATGGCTCCCTGGAGGTCCCACTCAGCAACACCAGTACTGGAGGAGCAGTAGGAAATGCAAAAGTCATCTGCGTACAGAGAAGGTGAGAGACAGCCCTACAGCTGCTCCAAGACCACTAATAGCCACTAAAAATAGAGAGACACTCAATATGAAGCATCGTGAGACCACATTCTCCTGAATATGGGGGGAACTATGGGAGGTACAAACTTGGACATGGAAAGTAAGAAGCCAAATGAAGTTTTGGATAAAAATCGGGAATGGACCCTGGAGATGCCATTCATATAATGTGGCAAGGATATGATGTTTCCAGGTTGTGTCAACCTTTCTTTAAATCAAGAAAGATGGCAACTAGATGCTGGCATCTGGTAAAAGCTGTTCAGATGGCAGACTCGAGGGACACTAGAATATCAGCGGTAGAGCGTCCCTAGCGGAAATCGCCCTGGCATGGGGCCAGTAGGCCCTATGACTCCAGGGGTCAACACAACTGCCGACTCACCATACATTCTAACTGCTTACAAAGAACGTTGGTGAGGCTGATAGCTATCTACATCAAGTGGGTTTTTTACCAGGTTTGAGCACTGGAACGATGGTGTTCTCCTGCCATTGCAACAGGAATACACCATCGCACCAGATCCGATTGAAGATTATGAGGATATGTCACTGGTAATCTGACAAGAGATGTTTAATGACTGTGGATCCGATCTGGCCCAGGAGCTGTATTGGGGCAATGTGCAAGGGTGCTAAGGAGCTCCCAGTCAGTAAATGGAGCGTTATAGGGTTCACTGTGGTGTGCAAGGACACGAGAGCAGTTTCCCTTCCATCTGCTGTTTTAGGGTGCAAAAGGCTGGAGGGTAATTCTCCGACGCAGAACCTCGAGCATAGTGCTTAGCAAAGTGCGCAGCAATTGCGTTTGCGTCGGTAGATAATACCCCTGTCGGGGTCTGATACCTAAAAACATGTCTGATCTTCAAAATATCCACGGGTGTGCTGCCGGTCTATAGCGTCCAACGGGCACAATATTTCGGCGATCATACATGTCGCCATCATCAGGTGAACTGACGGACTGAGCTCCTGTGAACGTGCCGGCACGGAGATCCGTACGCTATGGCTGCTCAGAGGGAACTGGGTTCGGTCGCGGCGGCGGCCGATTTAAATACCCTCCGCCCGCGGCGCGCTCCCTCCGCCGTCCGCGCCCCGCGCCACGGTCGCGCGGTGGAACAGATTGCGACGGTGTCTGAAATGACATCGGTGTGATGGCTCTGTCCGCCGTGGTCGTCACAACTATACGTTTGCTCGATTTACTCTTGATTAACCCAATCGCTCGTTCCCAAGCCTTGCTAAGATTATAGCCACAGTCACGGTTTATGAGGTCGTCATTGGTGCGAATTTCGATGGCCTCTCTAACAACGCTGTCCCAGTATCTCGACGTCTGTACCAGAATCCTCGTGCGGTCATACTCCATGGCGTGATTTTCCGACAAACAATGTTCAGCGACCGCCGACTTGCTCGGATACATCAGTCGAGTGTGCCTCTGGTGTTCACGGCATCGATCCTCGACGGTACGCATCGTCTGACCAATATACGACTTGCCACATTGAACGGAATCTGGTACACGCCGGCCTTCCTCAAACCGAGGTCATCTTTGGCGCTCCCCAACAGTGCACGAGTTTTATTTGGAGGACAAAACACAGTTCCGACCCGGTGTTTCTTCAGAATGCGGCCGATTTTCCCCGAGAGTGCGCCTGTGTATGGAATAAATGTAGTGCCTACCTCCTCCCTCGTGACTTCATCCATCTCAACAGGTTGTGCTGCAGTGGTTGGGCGAAGAGCACGTTGAATCTGCCACTCTGGGGTAGACTCTCTGCGTCAGACATAGTGCGCGCCCTATGTACTAGAGTTTTAAGTACCCCATTCCTCTGTGAAGGGTGGTGGCAGCTGTCTGCGTGCAAATACAGATCAGTGTGCGTAGTCTTCCGATACACCCCATGACCTAGGGTGCCGTCAGCCCTTCTCTTGACCAAGACGTCAAGGAAAGGTAATTTACCCTCCGTTTCAGTCTCCATAGTGAATTTGATGTTGGGGTGTATGGAGTTTAGATGTGTAAGGAAGTCAAGGAGTTTATCCATACCATGTGGCCAGATGACGAACGTGTCGTCCACGTAACGGAAAAAGCAAGTAGGTTTCCATACGGATGACGACAGGGCTTCCTCCTCGAAGTTCTCCATGTACAAATTCGCTACCACCGGTGAGAGTGGGATACCCATTGCGACTCCCTCCGTTTGTTCGTAGTATTCTCCATTAAAAAGAAAATACGTGGAAGTCCCCTCCCCGAGAAACTCAAGAATCACATCATACACCTTTACGGGGAGGGGATGTATCGCAGCATGAAGAAATTTGAAAAGTTGCGCGACCGTAGATGTCGTTTGCTAAGTACTCTTGCCTTTCTAAAGAGATGTCGTTCCGAGAATGTTGTTCCAAATTTTGCTAAGGTTATGCATCACATCGATTCTGCAGCAGCTAAGAGAATCAAGAAACGAGCCAGCCTCGCATTGGTACGTGAGAGAGTGCAATTCACCCGCCGAAGCCTTGAGTTTATCACACAGGAATTACTCAAACTACATTTGCAACTGGCTAGTAAGTTCACTTCTTGTTCCTGGGATTGGATTGATGGTATCACCTGGGTGTCAGCTGATTCCGCCCATAAGAAGGCTATGGGACGTCAAACAGCTAAGTTCTCACGTCTCCTTGACAAACCATCTCTGCAAGTTCCGTGCAAGACTGTCATCAATTTGAGTGGCATGGTGTTGAGTGATGATGCGGTCTCGGTTTTGCAGAAAGGTCTCAACTTCGCTCCCACCCCCAAGTTCACTCCGGTCGCAGAAATTGTAAGTGCTGTTGAACAGGTTGTAGCTCGACTTCCGCCAGAATCAGCCGAGGAAATACGTCGTGAAACTTGTCGTGCGTTGACGAAATCCAAGCCGATGAAGTCAAATATCAGCAGTAAAGAGAGGGCGGCCATTCGTGATCTGAGGGAGCGCTCTGAAATTGTTGTCTTACCGGCTGACAAAGGCAATGCTACAGTTGTTGTCTCCCATAAGGACTACACTGATAAGATGCAGAGCCTGCTAAATGACGATTCCTACCGGAAGATCAGCGTTGACCCTACAAAGAAGGTGAAGAACAAGACGAGGGCGCTTCTCAAGGACGCAGATTTACCGGAGGGTGACGCTAAGAAATTGTTAACCCAAGGTCCGGTACCGCCTAGACTATATGGACTCCCGAAGGTTCACAAAGAGGGGGTACCATTACGCCCCATTGTCAGCAACATCAGGGCACCTACATATTTGTTGGCCAAATACCTGACGGGAATATTAAGTCCTTGTGTGGGTAAATGCCCTCATCACATCCGTAATTCCGTGGACTTTGTTAAACGCCTTGATAGCTTCAGGTTGGATGAGTCAGATATCATGGTGAGTTTTGACGTCGTTTCCTTGTTTACGAGGGTACCCCTGCCAGAGTCACTAGAATTGATTAGTCAGAAGTTTGACGAGAAGACCACTGAACTTTTTAGGCATGTCTTGACTTCCACGTATTTTCTTTTTAATGGAGAATACTACGAACAAACGGAGGGAGTCGCCATGGATAGCCCACTCTCACCGGTGGTAGCGAATTTGTACATGGAGAACTTCGAGGAGGAAGCCCTGTCGTCATCCGTATGGAAACCTACTTGCTTTTTCCGTTACGTGGACGACACGTTCGTCATCTGGCCACATGGTATGGATAAACTCCTTGACTTCCTTACACATCTAAACTCCATACACCCCAACATCAAATTCACTATGGAGACTGAAACTGAGGGTAAATTACCTTTCCTTGACGTCTTGGTCAAGAGAAGGGCTGACGGCACCCTAGGTCATGGGGTGTATCGGAAGACAACGCACACTGATCTGTATTTGCACGCAGACAGCTGCCACCACCCTTCACAGAGGAATGGGGTACTTAAAACTCTAGTACATAGGGCGCGCACTATCTCTGACGCAGAGAGTCTACCCCAGAAATTGGAACATCTGGGAACTGTATTTCGAAAAAATGGGTACTCAGAGTGGCAGATTCAACGTGCTCTTCGCCCAACCACTGCAGCACAACCTGTTGAGATGGATGAAGTCACGAGGGAGGAGGTAGGCACTGCATTTATTCCATACACAGGCGCACTCTCGGGGAAAATCGGCCGCATTCTGAAGAAACACCGGGTCGGAACTGTGTTTTGTCCTCCAAATAAAACTCGTGCACTGTTGGGGAGCGCCAAAGATGACCTCGGTTTGAGGAAGGCCGGCGTGTACCAGATTCCGTTCAATGTGGCAAGTCGTATATTGGTCAGACGATGCGTACCGTCGAGGATCGATGCCGTGAACACCAGAGGCACACTCGACTGATGTATCCGAGCAAGTCGGCGGTCGCTGAACATTGTTTGTCGGAAAATCACGCCATGGAGTATGACCGCACGAGGATTCTGGTACAGACGTCGAGATACTGGGACAGCGTTGTTAGAGAGGCCATCGAAATTCGCACCAATGACGACCTCATAAACCGTGACTGTGGCTATAATCTTAGCAAGGCTTGGGAACCAGCGATTGGGTTAATCAAGAGTAAATCGAGCAAACGTATAGTTGTGACGACCACGGCGGACAGAGCCATCACACCGATGTCATTTCAGACGCCGTCGCAATCTGTTCCACCGCGCGACCGTGGCGCGGGGCGCGGACGGCGGAGGGAGCGCGCCGCGGGCGGAGGGTATTTAAATCGGCCGCCGCCGCGACCGAACCCAGTTCCCTCTGAGCAGCCATAGCGTACGGATCTCCGTGCCGGCACGTTCACAGGAGCTCAGTCCGTCAGTTCACCTGATGATGGCGACATGTATGATCGCCGAAATATTGTGCCCGTTGGACACTATAGACCGGCAGCACACCCGTGGATATTTTGACTATCAAATACGCCGGGAGAAACTCAAGAATCACATGTCTGATCTTTGTCGAGACTTGTGAAGGCGACGTATAGTACACAATGGTTGAGATGCACTTGACCCAACACTCCGGTTGCGGTTTTTTTATGAGCTGGTCAGCAAGGGAACGGAGCTGTTTAAAGGCTATTAGGTGCTCCAGGGATGGGTGCCGCTTATGTCACTGTAGAGCCACCTTCGTTCTTTAATGGTCTCAGCGATTTCCGGCGACCACCAAGATACTGCCTGTCGCTGGGAGCACCCTAAGGAACAAGGCATCCCATTTCTCGAGGCAGAAACGATCGGTATGGTGACTTGGTCAACCACCACATCAATGTTACCATGTGGGGGAGACTCAACAGTGATGGCAGAGGTGAAAGCTTCCCAATCTGCCTTGTTTAAAGCCCATCAGGGTAGGCGTCTGGGGGAATGACCTGGGGGAGTGACAGGAAGATGGGGAAGTGGTCACTACCACAGAAGTCATTGTGGACTCTTCAGTGGATAGATGGGAGATGTCCAGGCTGCAAAGTGATAAATCAATGGCCGAGTAAGTACCATGAGCCACACTGAAATGTGTGTGTGCGGGGGGGGGGGGGGGGGGAGGGAAGGGGGGCAATATTTAAGAGGCAACAGTCGAGTTAAGAGAATAAATTTTCGACATCTCTACCTCCATCAGTAAGAATGGTGCCACCCCACAGCGGTATGGGCATTAAAATCTTCCAGAATAGAAAAGGTTTAGGTAGTTGATTAATCAGTGCAGCCAATATGTTCAAGGGTACTGCACCATCTGGAGGAAGATATACGGTGCAGACAGTTATTTCCTGTGTTGTCCTTATCCTGACAGCCACAGCTTTGAGAGGAGTTTGAAGGGGCACCGGTGCACTACATACCAAGTTCAGGAGACAGACGCATACTCTACCTGACACTGTTATATTCGCCACGATTTTGGTGATATTCTCTAGAGCCACAAAGAGCAGGGGTCCGCATTGTCAGGAACCAGGTTTCCTGGAGGGCAATGCAGAAAGCAGGTGTAAAGCTTAACAGTTGTTGTTGCTCAGACAGGTGGTGAAAAATACCACTGGAGGATGATGTTATCATGAGGCTGGGAAGGCAAGAAGCGCTCAAGGAGGCAGTTTATGTCTCAGGGTCTCCTGCTGCCAGCATGTGCGATCAATATCCTTGTGTTTGAGGGTCCAGCGAGATTTAGATCCTCAGCGGACGCCAGAATCTCCACTTCATCCTCAGACACAGAGCTTGTAGGGAGTGATGGTGTGGGTGCCACAGCAATGTCTTGGTTCTTGCAAGTCTTTTTCTTTTTAGATTTCTACCACTGCTCCTTATGTTTCTCCTGCTGGAAGGGCTTCACTGATTCAGTCTCAGGGACTGGGGAGAGTCGTGAAGACATACAACCAGCTGCCTGTGGGCGCTTCAGCCACTGGTGGGTGTATGCTTTCTCACTGGTAGGAACCTGGAAAGGGAGTAACCCAAGGAACTGAGGAAAACTGACGCTTCTCCAGCTGAGAAGTGGGGACTGATGTTCCCAACAGTTGGGGGGGGGGGTCATTGCTCCCAAAATAGGTGGTGCTGGAGCAACAGGGGTAGAAGTGCCCCCTACCATCAAGGGGGCAGGTATAGTTGTACGGCTTTGAGAGCCAACTATAAATGAGGGAACTGATGGGGCTGGAACCATTGTTGTAGGGGCGGCATAAGATGATGCCATACACACAGGGTGGAGCCATTCAAATTTCCTCTTGGCCTCAGAGTAGGTCAGTCGGTCCAGGGTCTTGTATTCCATGATTTTCCTTCATTTGTGGAGAACCCTGCATTCTGTCGAGAAAGGGGAATGGTGCTCTCCACAGTTGATACAGATGGGAGTCGGTGCACATGGAGTACTGGGATGTGAAGGTAATTCACAATCTCCACATGTGACCCTGGAAGTATAGCGGGAAGACATATGCTCGAACTTCCAGCACTTAAAGCACTGCATCGGGGAGGGATATATGGCTTTACATCACTGTGGTGTACCATCACTTTGAACTTATCGGGTAATGTGTCACCCTCAGAGGGAAAGATGAAGGTACTGGTGGCACACTGATTATCCTACGGACCCATATGGATGCGGCAGAGGAAATGAACACCTTGTAGCTCTAAGTTAGTGCACAGCTCGTCATCAGACTACGAAAGAAGGTCCCTCATGAATATAATACCCTGTACCATATTTAAGTTCTTATGGGCTGTGATGGAAACTGAAACATCCCCCAGCTTCTCACAGGTGAGTAGTGCCTGTGACTGGGCGGGGATGCTGTTTTTATCAGGACTGACACAGATCGCATATTGGACAGGCCCTCCACCTCCCCAAACTTGTCCTCTAAATACTCCACAAAAAACTGAGGCTTCATTGACACAAAGGATTCCCCATCAGCTCCCGTAATATGAGGTTTTGGAGCAAATAAGGTTCACTGCCACAGTTAGCCTGGCATTCCTTCCATGGTGTGGCCAGGGAGGGGAACTATTTGGGGTCATACTTCCTTACATTAAAGTGAGACTTCGAACACTTGGAGACTGCTGGTGTTTGACCACCAGGAAGCGATGATGTAGTTTTCTTCATGGCACGTCATTGGCCCCAAACCAGATGCCCTCCCCATGGGCGCCACCCAGCCTCAGCAAAGGCCACCTGGCAGGATGGCCTCTGCCGGGAGCCCTGATGCCCCAGGGAGATGAGCATCCACTCCTTGTCATACGTGGGGGTGTTAATGGCGCAGGCGTCAGCAGTGCGATCCCTGTCTAGTCAGGGGGCTACAACCAAGAGGGTACATGGCAACCCCAGCACAACGGACTGGCTACGGAGTTGGATATCAGGTGCAAACAAGCAAACCGGTCCATTATCATCGCCGGTCAGAAAACGACACCACACAGTGGATGGAGGAAAACGCAACCAGGAAGGTGACCTCGCCCAACAACTGAAGAATGAGTGGGATTGCAGATCCACGATAACAACGGATGTGATAGGTCTCAGCACACTATGGACACGATGCACCGTGTAGGGCTCCCTTTGCCAATTGGTTCGCTCTTCGGAAAAATTTTGAAGAATGGAGGTCAAACCCTACAGGGGACCATCAGAGAAAGACCAAAAGGCTTGAGACTCCTTTTAGTCCCCTCTTACGACAGGAAGGAATACCTCGAGCCTATTCTAACCCCTGAACCCGCAGGGGGGATCGGTAAGTTCAGAATTTTTTCGCGATTTTCTCCTCTCTTCTTCGAGAGTAGCTAACTGAGTTAACGCAGCTGTTTTACACGCGTCCATTTTCGTAAAGAAATTTGTGGTTTGCGAGCCAAATAATGCCGACGACAGCCGCTGGAGAACGCCAAGAGCGGATCTCTAGCTAACCAGCTCCTTCCGTGTGCCGATGGCGTTGTCTCTAATGAGGTCGAATGTCCCGCTCCTGCCTATGTCAATGTCAGCTGCCTCGTCCAGTGTGAATAGGTTCAAATGTTATTTGTCACATTACTGTTGTAGGTCGTAAGACTAGACAGTATTATCAAGGCGAATTGTTCAGTAAAATATCTTCAAGTGGGCACTTATTTACAGTAAAAAGTGCCGCAACAACCAACTGAAGCAAAAAAGAAAAAAAATATGGACACACGGTTTATCTGTGCCTACACTCAGCGGTAGAGTTACAACAATGTTTAAAACCAGATAGGAAGATTTGGTAAAATGTGACAACATTGGCTTTAAACAGTTTAATAGATGGTGCAGTTGGTATAATTGGTTACAATGGTAATTTCAATGTATGTAAAGAAAAATAACGTATCAAAAGTGTTACAGTTGGTGTTTAATTTCTTAGATACACACCACAGTCCAAAATATAGAAGTACATAATTATTAGATATATTATTAAAATTGTGTGTAAACTATACTTGAAATATTAGGAAAAAAATACATCATAAGGAAACATTGTCAAAAGTCTACTTCAAACAGGCCACGGTTTATGAGAGCAAAATGTAAAGGAAGAAGTTCATTCAAAAAGTACAACAAAGAAATTAACATTTAATCTATGGAACAAACATAAATATACACTCCTGGAAATGGAAAAAAGAACACATTGACACCGGTGTGTCAGACCCACCATACTTGCTCCGGACACTGCGAGAGGGCTGTACAAGCAATGATCACACGCACGGCACAGCGGACACACCAGGAACCGCGGTGTTGGCCGTCGAATGGCGCTAGCTGCGCAGCATTTGTGCACCGCTGCCGTCAGTGTCAGCCAGTTTGCCGTGGCATACGGAGCTCCATCGCAGTCTTTAACACTGGTAGCATGCCGCGACAGCGTGGACGTGAACCGTATGTGCAGTTGACGGACTTTGAGCGAGGGCGTATAGTGGGCATGCGGGAGGCCGGGTGGACGTACTGCCGAATTGCTCAACACGTGGGGCGTGAGGTCTCCACAGTACATCGATGTTGTCGCCAGTGGTCAGCGGAAGGTGCACGTGCCCGTCGACCTGGGACCGGACCGCAGCGACGCACGGATGCACGCCAAGACCGTAGGATCCTACGCAGTGCCGTAGGGGACCGCACCGCCACTTCCCAGCAAATTAGGGACACTGTTGCTCCTGGGGTATCGGCGAGGACCATTCGCAACCGTCTCCATGAAGCTGGGCTACGGTCCCGCACACCGTTAGGCCGTATTCCGCTCACGCCCCAACATCGTGCAGCCCGCCTCCAGTGGTGTCGCGACAGGCGTGAATGGAGGGACGAATGGAGACGTGTCGTCTTCAGCGATGAGAGTCGCTTCTGCCTTGGTGCCAATGATGGTCGTATGCGTGTTTGGCGCCGTGCAGGTGAGCGCCACAATCAGGACTGCATACGACCGAGGCACACAGGGCCAACACCCGGCATCATGGTGTGGGGAGCGATCTCCTACACTGGCCGTACACCACTGGTGATCGTCGAGGGGACACTGAATAGTGCACGGTACATCCAAACCGTCATAGAACCCATCGTTCTACCATTCCTAGACCGGCAAGGGAACTTGCTGTTCCAACAGGACAATGCACGTCCGCATGTATCCCGTGCCACCCAACGTGCTCTAGAAGGTGTAAGTCAACTACCCTGGCCAGCAAGATCTCCGGATCTGTCCCCCATTGAGCATGTTTGGGACTGGATGAAGCGTCGTCTCACGCGGTCTACATGTCCAGCACGAACGCTGGTCCAACTGAGGCGCCAGGTGGAAATGGCATGGCAAGCCGTTCCACAGGACTACATCCAGCATCTCTACGATCGTCTCCATGGGAGAATAGCAGCCTGCATTGCTGCGAAAGGTGGATATACACTGTACTAGTGCCGACATTGTGCATGCTCTGTTGTCTGTGTCTATGTGCCTGTGGTTCTGTCAGTGTGATCATGTGATGTATCTGACCCCAGGAATGTGTCAATAAAGTTTCCCCTTCCTGGGACAATGAATTCACGGTGTTCTTATTTCAATTTCCAGGAGTGTACTTTCTGGTAGTCTCTTATCATAATATTAATCAAGTTAGTCTTCAGACGATAACTGGAATGATTCGATGACCTGTGTGTCACCGATATACAGTACCTGAGATTTGCAGTGAAGAATGTAGTCGGCGGACAATTTACGAAAATGGTTCAAATGGCTCTGAGCACTATGGGACTTAACTTCTGAGGTCATCAGTCCCCTAGAACTTAGAACTACTTAAACCTAACTAACCTAAGAACATCACACATATCCATGCCCGAGGCAGGATTCGAACCTGCGACCGTAGCGGTCGCGCGGTTCCAGACTGAAGCGCCTAGAACCGCTCGGTCACTTCGGCCGGCGACAATTTACGGTTGGTGTGTTTTAAGACGTAGGTTGCTGCGTACGAAATCTATCTGACATATCGAAATTTGTTTTATTGGTGGAAGGAGAGCGATACCTCTTTCCAGTCCCGAATAAATAAGTGATGTATTTTGACGTTTGGCGACGATGAGTCTACGACACCCAACACTCTACGTGGTGGCTGAGCGCTAAGCAGATTTGTAGTATGTGGTTTATGAAAACAGTTACGGTCACATTTTAAGTTGATACCGCATTAAGAGTTATTCTCGTTTTAGAGTTATTCTTGTTTTAAAACTAGAAGTAGACGATAAAAGATCCAGCGGCAGAGTTACCTATATACTGTATAAATAAATTTTTCTTGTCTGCACTAATAGTTCTATCCACAAAACATTCAAAAATTATTTTCGTTCACAAGTTGTCGAACAAATGGCAAGTATTCCAGCGAGCAATGAATGAGAAAGGGAATTTTGCTATTGCTATAACTAAAGTATCTGTTTTGGATGTTTTATGTTTACCTGTTTGCTTACCTATTTTGTGGTTGTATATTTGGGCTTTTTGATGGAGGCAGTGTACACGAGGTAAAACGTCATTTTGCATATTTTTGTAACAGTTATTATCTTTGGAGAAGAACAATTATTTTTATTTTTCTGGACAAAGAACGTTGAGTCTGTGCAGTTATATCGTTATCCTGATGAAACACTGTTTTTTCTGTGTTACTAATAGCAGAAATAGAAACTTTATTTTGAGAAGTACAACAACGGAGGCCAAAACACATAACGTTTACTGCAATACAAATCTGCGCAAGGAGCAGCAGAAGATACTGAAAAATTAAACACCATTACTGTTGCAATTACACTAAACACGTACAGTCAGCATAACATATTCTGTCCATGTTAATGCAGTTTGCCAGACAGGCGTGCTAATCCACTATTCACTTGGTACTTGCTCATAGGAATTCCGTTTTTCACCTGGTACATATTGTCACCTGTCAAGTAAGGCTTTCTTCTTGGCACTTTTAACTGGCAGAATTTTGTCACACAATATAAGGAAAACTGAAACGTTATCTAGCGCAGATTTCTTTTCCCAGTACCTCTCGTTTTCTTTGCAATGTTTTGACAAATCCACGATCGTTGGATGGTACTACTTATCCTTCACCTTAGTGTAGAAGGTTTGCCAGATAGAACGTGAAGCCAGATAAACTCGGTTATTTTGAAAGATCCTCCGTGCAACATTTGGTCTAGTGCGCTAAGATCCCTGAAATTCTATGGTTCCATCTTGCACAGAAGGATCCGTTGTCCTTGGCGCTGGCAACGACTGGAATCTAACTTTCTGAGTGAAAGGATGTTTTGTTCCTCTCTGTAGGAGAAAAATCTCTATCATATGGTAGGAAACTACGCCCTGTAACGAGAAATTCCTGGTCTACAGCAGTGAAATATTTACGAATGATCAGATTGTGGAAAAATGTCTTAATATTTTGAACATCTCTCACAAAATCACCAGTATTTAGGTTTCTGTTCAAATGAAAATTTATGAAAAATAGGAATTATGATCAAATAATTCCAATTCATCTACATCTACATTTATATTCCGCAAGCCACCCAACGGTGTGTGGCGGAGGGCACTTTACGTGCCACTGTCATTGCCTCCCTTTCCTGTTCCAGCCGCGTATGGTTCGCGGGAAGAACGACTGCCGGAAAGCCTCCGTGCGTGCTCGAATCTCTCTGATTTTACATTCGTGATCTCCTCGGGAGGTATAAGTAGGGGGAAGCAATATATTAGATACCTCATCCAGAAACGCACCCTCTCGAAACCTGGACAGCAAGCTATACCGCGATGCAGAGCGCCTCTCTTGCCACTTGAGTTTGCTAAACATCTCCGTAACGCGATCACGCTTACCAAATAACCCTGTGACGAAACGCGCCGCTCTTCCTTGGATCTTCTCTATCTCCTCTGTCAACCCGATCTGGTACGGATCCCACACTGATGAGCAATACTCAAGTATACGTCGAACGAGTGTTTTGTAAGCCACCTCCTTTGTTGATGGACTACATTTACTAAGGACTCTCCCAATGAATCTCAACCTGGCACCCGCCTTACCAACAGTTAATTTTATATGATCATTCCACTTCAAATCGTTCCGTACGCATACTCCCAGATATTTTACAGAAGTAACTGTTACCAGTATTTGTTCCGCTGTCATATAATCAGACAATAAAGGATTCTTCTTTCCATGTATTCGCAATACATTACATTTGTCTGTGTTAAGGGTCAGTTGCCACTCCCTGCACGAAGTGCCTATCCCCTGCAGATCTTCCTGCATTTCTCTGCAATTTTCTAATGCTGCAACTTCTCTGTGTACTTCAGCATCATCCACGAAAAGCCGCATGGAACTTTCGACACTATCTACTAGGTCTTTAGTATATATTGTGAAAAGTAATGGTCCCACAACACTCCCCTGTGGCACGCCAGAGGTTACTTCAACGTCTGTAGACGTTTTTCCATTTTGTTGCTTTTCTCTGAATGCTGTCCTTCACTTTATCTAACCAACTGAAAAACACTTTTGAGACATTCTGTAAGAATGCTTGAAAAGTTCGGGATACACTTTCAGATCTTTCATCACCTCTAATGTGCCAAATTTCTTCCGTTTTACAGTCTTCGTCTTATGGAGATGACATGTTCTGACCCATTCGTAGCATGACCGTCCCTCGTCTCTCTGACAGCGCCACTTCAGTGTGAATCGCTCACTTCCCGCTCGCGCCTCGCCCCAGGCTCGCCGCCGCCAGGCGTCCGAGCCGCGCCATTTCAGCTCGAATTGTGCCTAGGCGATTCCGGATTCATTCCGTTCATTCCAGCATGATAGCCCCTGATTGCGTTGCAGCACATGCTGTTGTGTGGTATAGCAGGTTACGTGACAACCGCGACGAAAAGAACCATTCCTATCATTCTCACAGGCTTTTAAATGGTTTAAAACAGTACTCTACAACTCAACTGTGTTAAACGGTATTTTTGAAACTCTGTAAGCATGGTGACATCGTTCAGAAGGCACGATATGTCGGAAAGCCGACATCTTTCCCTCTTCAACCGTTTCTAATGACTGACTGTTCTCTGCTAGGTGCCGCCCTTATTTGCCTTTCCCCCCCCCTCCCCCCTCCCCTGCCTGCAGCCGCCCACCTTTGGGTGCAGACCTTGCAAGACGTCGTGGTCTCCTGACCTTCATTGCCTACATATTCCGCCCTCACAATCATATTCTGCACATCAAGACGCTTCATTCGAACCCGAACTCGATAAGATAAAGTCAATGTTGTATGAATACATGTAAACGATATGCAAATAACAAGTGCGCACTGGGGTTGAAATACTCGAGACTGGCGTACACACATACATTCCAGACACGACGGTCACAGGAGCTTTTAGTTCGAGAGAGGCAGACCACACACCAGGAGGCCGGTCCCTTCAGAGGATGAGTCAACCTCGGCTGCCCGTGGAGCAGACAGCGTGTGCCCGAGTGAAAGGGGGAACGACCCCATGTTCGGCTTAAAAGCAAATTCCGCTACATTGTGTGGCAGCGTCCAACCTACGCCTTCTTTACACATAGCACGCAGTTTCAGAGATTTTCACAGGGAGACAGCAAACGCCAAACGCTGATACTACAGATTTCGGGATTGGTGGCCTTAAACGAAACGTCATTCTCCCGTTTTAGAAGAGCAATGCTGATTGGCAGACGATGTTTCTGACGCCTTGAGCTGAAGGAGTAATGGAAGAGACCGAAAGATATACCCCTACACGTCTGGCGTGGAGAGGCGCCGTTCCGTTGTCGCTCTTGGAGCAAAGAACAATTCTCTCCTCAGTACTTCACTGGGAGAGCACCTCTGTCGAGAGCGAATCAGAGTGTGACTCTATATTGAGTCCTTGCGATTAAGCATTGTTCACTGTGTTGGCCGCCACTTGGGCTCGATTCACACTGTTCACACTGGGACACTTGTGACAGACATCGGTGACGGTCACTGATAGACATACATTCGTTTAAATTGGAGCATTCACACCGGGACACTGCACTGAGTCACCGAGTCACGGTGACCCAACAGTGACTCACCCTCGCCACATGTGACGGACACCGACACTGTGTTCGCTGCGGTCACCGCCGGACATGCATTAGCTTGTATTGGAGTGTTCACACTGGGACACCGATCACAGACCCAGCAGTGCAGAGTTGCCAAAAGACAGGCAGCCATTCCTGAGCCCAGTGGTTCTCCACACAGTGCACCCATGAATTTAGAGTCCATCAACACAGAAGATTTTATAAGTGAAGTGGAAAGTCGTCCCGTTATTTGGGATATGAAAAGCGATAACTACAGTAACAAAGTCATGAAAATGAAAGCGTGGCAAGAAATTATTACGAAGTTTGTGCCTGATTTCGATGAAAAGAGCATAGATGAAAGAAACAAAATTGGTAAGTTCCATATTCTTTTTTTACTTTAATACCGTATTGTTCGGACCACAAGAATAGCGAAATATATTTTCTACCCCTGTATGAGGCTAGGAGGTTAATAACCTACAAGGAGAATGCTATCCCTCACCCCTTTTCTTTTGCATTACCAACAGCAAGTGTACTGTTATGCAGTCTCAATGCGAGAAAAATGGACAGAATGGATGAGGGCAGAAACCATGTACTCACCCCTACAGGGCGAATGAAAGTCAAATAAAATAAATGGTTTTATTTCAACATTTTCATAACAAAAAAAGGGTACGTCTTTTCGTAGTCTAATAAGGCGCTCCGCCTTATGGTCCGAAAAATACAGTTAAAATATTATTCAAAACAACAATAATTTACACATAAGTTATTACTATAATAATGGATTTTATTTATTTACCATAATACTATTGACTTACAAGTTTTTGACACCCAAATGAGAACAGTGCTCGTGCTTGGGTTCTGTTCAGTTAGGTACACACAACTGTAATACAAAAAAGTGCATTGTAATTATAATTTTAATTGGAAGTTTAATCAGTTCAGTGAACGCAACAGTATGGATTGTTACAGTTAACATGGTAATAATTGAACACTGCACATTTCAAATACAATTCCAATGAACATTTAGGCCTAACGACATTAATGTTCACATAACATTTCTAGCACTTAGATGTTTTGCAGCTGCCATGGCACTTCGCCTTCAGGGCTGATGAAGTAGTTTGCGAAATCTTCTCTGATACGGTTCGCAATATTTCCTCCACGGACCAAGCAAGGTGACATGTCCTGCAATCCCTGAATAGTTAACGTATCCTCAAACTGTATTCCATCACGATCACGCACGAAGTTATGGAGGAGGCAACATGTCTTCACAATAGACTCTGCCAAATCTAATTTAACATCCAGTGGTCGATAGAAAATGCGCCACTTGTTTGCAAGAATTCCAAAAGTACACTCGATGTACCTTCTAGCTCTGCACAGTCTATAGTTGAACACACGTTTTTTAATGTCTAATTACTTTCCACCATAAGGGCGCAAAATGAATTTTGACAATCTGAAACCTTCATCTCCTACTAACATGTATGGCATAGGTCTTTCAAACGATAATGACAGTTGTTTTGGTGCAGGTAAATCTAGCGTACCATCTTCTAGTTTATTATTTAACACTGTATTACGAAACACAGTTGAGTCGGACGATTTCCCATATGCTCCAACGTCTATAAATAAGAATTTGTACGTCGAATCACAAACATCTAACAACAGAATGGAAAAATAGTTCTTATAATTATAGCAGAGTGAACCACTGGAAGTGGGTTTTACAATTCTGATGTGCTTCCCGTCCACTGCACCCACACAATGAGGAAAGTTGGCCCTCTTATGGAATCCTTCAGCTGAGGCAAGCCATAGATCTTTCGAGAGGTCGGGAAAACATTTTGACTTCATTTTACGCCATATGGCAGAGCAAACGTCACGTATAATATACGAGATAGTTGATACTCCAATTCTGTACTGAAAATGTAAGTCCATCATGGATGATCCGGCCCCCAAGTACCTGTAAAAAAAAGATGAAGCATATGGAGCAAAACTACAAAATTATGCAGGTTACACACAAGCATACACACGCACGCACACGAAGACATTATAGATAACCAGCTGAAACACCCGGCAACTATAATTTTAATAAATGTTAATAATTGTACTATGCCTATAACTTTCGCGCAGGTGACAAAGTTTCACCGCAATCGGATGAACGGTACGGCTGCGCATAAAATACGAACAAAACCAAACAAACATTCATTTTTATACATTAGATATTACAATACTATGGTGGTTTTTGTTTGTTGCAGGGACAATCCTTCAAAGGACATGGAAGAGCTTAAGGGCCAGTTATACCAGAGAGTTATTAAGGCAAAAAACAGAAAACAGTGGTTCTGCAGCAACTGGTAGGAAGAAGTATATCTACTTCGATCAGCTGCGATTCCTAACAACTGACTGTAAGAACACTACTTCTAGTATTGACAATGATGATGATGAAGACAGAAATGAGTTTGATGAAGGAGAAAATTTAGAGCAGGAGGCACGCGAAAAAACTGCTGAGCGACGGCAAAAAAGGCCACGTGAAAAGAAGAGTCTTGAAGAAGAAGATATCCTATATAAGATTTTGAAGGAAAAGTACGCCAGAAAAGACAATTCATCAGAGTACGCCGACGAAGATAGCTTGTTTATGCAGTCTTTAGTACCTGAATTAAAAAAATTACCCAGTCATGCAAGACTGAAAGTGAAATCAGATTTGATGAATGTCATTATTAATGCCCAATAATATTACAGCGCTTCTGCTTCCTCTTCGTCCCAAATAGGATTCGCGCCGGTACCAAATTACGCTACGGGGGATCCGCATCGCGACCGTGCATATCATGGAACAGTTCAAGGCTACACTCGAGGACAGTCGAGGTTGTCCGATCAGTTACCAGCTGTGTGCTCGCCAGCGGCCTCCGAGTACAGTGACGAGTCCTTAATATACTTTTCAACAGCACAGGCAGAGAAACAATGAACTTAAAACTATCAGTGAAAGTTTTACAATATTTTGTAATGTATATTAATACCAGTTAAAATCTGTAAAATGTGCTTTCAATAAAATAAAATAATACTACAGTATGTAACACCTCCGTTTATTTATCCCGACCTGATCTGATCGAATAGCAGGCCAATATTTATTATTAATATGACCGTGTACCTAATGGGGCTGGTAATCGGAATTGACTGATACGGAAGTTGCTACTTTCCAGTTCGTCCTATTCAATACTGTAATAATGAAATGTCTGGTAACAAGAAAAACACCAACACAGTTTCACTAATTAAGAACCTATATTCTTCTCAAAAACACAAGAAAAAAGGAGACAGCCACTGCCTTCGTCATGCATATCTAATTACGGCTAATCTCAGCACAGGCTTCTTCATTTTCCATTATCGTCACACGCTAATCCAACACTGCAATCCAACACTGCAATCCAAGGTGATGCCGGCGCGGTAGACGCGAAACCAAATATCGGCCCTAGAAATGTCACTGATCACTTTCGTAATAATACTTCTTCACCTTCCGGGTATTATTCTAGTACAAAGGGGTCTAGCCACGGCGATGGCGACTCCCTTCTCCATTAAAGCCTTGTATTTCAACAAAGACCTCCACACACCTCTACCCGCAACATGGCACTCGCTCAACTCCACACTCGCTCTCGCAACACGACACAATCGATTGTTCGCCCTATCGACCTGTGCCGAATGCAAATTTATAGTAAGGGCCTACGGACCATTTACAAGTACCTACCTTAATGTAAGAGCAAGTTTTTCCTCTGGTGGGATAGCCTTCCTTAGTATAGTGTCTTTTCCTGTGATTGCTTCTTTCACATTTTCTAGTTGTTCATTTGATGAAGTTTTTGACATTCGAAAATACTGAAAAAACTTCTTCTCAGATTGTCTCAGATCGTCATAAAGAGTGTAATACAATCCTTTCTCCAGCCGATCACGTAGCAGTGGATGTATGTGTAATGAACGTTTTGTCTTCATTCTCCTCCTCCTCCTCCTCCTCCTCATTACAAGTACTAACAACAGTTCCTCCTCGCTCGAGTCCATTTCACCAACTAATCAGTTGGCAACAGCTGCAGTGTGGGACACCAGAGACCCAGGAGTGTTCGCCACAGTCACCGGTGACCGTCACAAGTGTCCCAGTGTGAAACGAGCCTTATTGTGTGGTGTGAACGGACAGAGTTATAGTTAAACGCCTGCGAACGAATTTTTGACTGGTTATCTGACCGGTGTACCACGCCAATAGTTAGACTATGGGCGAATAGGAGTGCTTGACTTCATCAAGGCGTAGGGAGAGTTTGATTGGCGAAGGTCAATCCAGATAGAACGAGAGTTATCTTATTTGTCAGCAGCGAGCGGCGCAGACAGCAGTCATCGCAGCTTACGGTATTGTGCGCTACAGCTATTGCGAGCCCCATATTTCCTACACAACAGTACACTTCACTGCATTTCACACGCGACAGCCTCGACCGTACCTAGCAACATCCTAAAGGATAATTATTCAAGTTGAGTAGGCGCGCCTGTCAGCCATTCTGCCAAATCAATAACAATCTTAAACTTTGTATAGAAATTTCATTAGCGAATCCTATCCTTGAGAGGTAACTTCACATTCCGAAAAGAATCAGTTTATAACTTTTAGAATAAAATCCCAGAAGGTGTTGTATTTCGCAAAATATTCGTGCTGTCGTAATTCATTTCCTGGCCGTGGGAGATGCAGTGCAGAGATAGGCTGTTCGTTGTCTGTGTGGCTTCTATGCTCGGTGCGTCTCTTGTGTAGAGACCGATCTGGTCTACATACATTTCCCTGCAATGGTTGGCGTGCAGCAGACTCTCAGTTTCCAGTGTTATACGTCATCCTTGACTGATCCCAACAGCGCTTTCGTCTTGGCTGTTGGCGGAACACGCGCTTGACATTATGTTTCCGGAGTATTCTTCCGACTTTTGCTGATGTGATGCCACGTATGGGATAATCGCCGTCGCAACGACTTTCTCTTCATTCTCAGCAGGCCATAGTCTCGGCTTCTTCAGCCTTAAGGCAAGTTTTTATCCGGTGGTTACTGTAACCATTCGTATGGAACATTGCCTATAGGTGCTGCTAGACTGTCATGGTCCACGATTTCGTGTTCTGTGTGGGCTAGTGTTGTTAGGATATCTTCCCGCTGTGAAGGAGCGTGACACCTTCAGGCATGCAGGTACAAATCTGTAAGTGTTGTTTTACGGTAGCTGCTGTATCCTATTGTGCCGTGTGGTCTTCGCTTGGTGACAGTGGCGGATACAGAAAAACCTCAAAGAGGTGGCGCTAAAGATAACCTGAGCTATCTTTTCTTTTACCACAATACAAAAAAATAATCAAGTCACATGCAAAGGTTAAGGAAGTTTTATTTAAACTGATTATACACATATACAAGACAATGCCATCTTATGATATAAAAAGTTACAATTGTGGTTCTCTTGCTTGAATTCTATGCGCCTATTCTTCCTGGCAAATTGGTTAATTATATCGTCAATACGACACTCAGTGTCAGGGTGAGGGTTCAACAGAGCTTAGCCATTAAGTCGATTCTCCTTTATTGTCGACCTCGAAGGTTCTCTGTACAAGAAAACAGTAGAATATTCGCGACTTTCCTCGAACAAATGTCAGACAGAATAACGTATCGAGACTAGAGATGGACAAATTCGTTTATCCTTGGGAACTAGTTCACTGGTGATCGCTCTTTTTTGATAACCGTTCATTTTTACTCGTTCACCGTTCATTTGTGCTTGGTATAGGGTTCTTATGAAAAATTGGAAATTAGTAGCATAGGTGACTGAAGATGGAAGGCGCCAAGAAGGGCCACTTGCTTCCGCCCTGGAGTAAAGAGTTTTTATTCATAACAGAATTCTGCACACATGTAATTTACGTGATTCTGCAAAAGTCTCGTTTAGCCAACTGTAACGTTATGTGGCTGATCACAGTGAAATAATATAATGCGGCGCACGAAAAACCGGCCCCGAGTACAGACTGTTCGCCAGTTACACAGGATTTGTTTAGCCAACTGTAACGTTATGTGGCTGATCACAGTGAAATAATTTAATGTGGCGCACGAAAAACCGACCCCGAGTACAGACTGTTCGCCAGTTACACAGGATTTGTTAACCGCTACGAGCAGAATAGATAAACATGTAATAATTAGACAACGAAAAAATAACAAATAAGCTAATGGAAACAACAACTTCGAAACAATAGATGACGAGTGGTAGGCGACAATGAGCAGTCTAGTACTCGGGGCCGATTTTTTATGCGCTACCCTACACCACTGAAACAATATTGTCGAAGTTATCACATTCTCTTTACAAAATGTGACACCAGGCACTGTTATGGCAGGAGGACTTCATTCGGTTGTAAGTCGGTCTGCCTTCCATAACAATGAACATGCTCTTATACCTTGGACCAAAAAAAGACGGAAAATGGCCACTCGTGTGTGCCCTGCCGACTTCCTTTTCATGTGTAATAAAAAAATCTTGCCTTTTTTACAAGTATTTCATCTGCTGTTTATCGAAATAGTGAAGTAAGCTGATATGCCTCTTTGTTACCTGAAAAGAGTTTGTATTACACACCACGTAGTTTATGTAATTTACGTAAATATAAAATACATTTTAACTACCGGTCATGGACGCTGAATAGAATACGAAAAGAACCATAAGTCCAGAGTCCAAAAAAGGTTTGAAACAGATATAGAATGGGCGTGAGCAGCGAACGAAACGCAAAACTCTATACTGAAGTATGAGAAGTCGATAGTGGAACTGCGACGAGTGGCCACGCGAAGGACGAGTCCGGCCAAGCGTGACCGAGACAGATGGGAACGGGACCGAGTCTGGAACCAGACCGGCCGACGTGCCGTTGGGAATGAGACCGACCGTTTCTCGTTCCCGGGAACTATAAGTAGAAAGCCGCGACCGAGACCGACGGGAACGAGACTGAGGTTGGAACGAAACCGGCCGACGTGAATTTGCCGGAACGAGACTGACCGTTTCCCGTTCCCGGGAACTATAAGCAGAAAGCCGCGACCAAAGTCAACTATGAAAGACCGATCTTTAGAATTCGTTCATCGCTCGTTCCGTTCATCTTGAACCGTTCCTTTGGACCCGTTAGTTCGCGAACGACCCATCTCTAATCGAGACCACTGAATGGCAGCGACTTTTCTCGTAGGTATGTGTTAGCTATCTATTTGCCAGACAGAAACGTGTAAAATACGATGACGCGGACGCGCGTGCTACACAGGAAAGTACAACTACTCGATAACTCGATCAGTCGAGTCGACTGACGAAAGAAACGAACGAATAGCGTGCGAGCTGACCGGCGGGGCGGCGGGGGTGGATATGCGAGCGGCCCCGTAAAGGAGGGAGGGTGCCCCGCGCCATTACTTGATGAACACATCCAGAAATGGAAGTTGATTGTTTTCTTCTACTTTCATCGTGAACTTGATGTTTTGGTACACTGAATTCAGGTGTTACAGGAAGACTGTACGACCAGATTACGAACGTATCGTCTACATATCGAAAAAAGCACGACTTCTTCAAATGCGCCGATAAACATATCGTCCATGCTAGTGATAGCAGGTGGACCACCGCAAATCCATCTGTTTGTTCAGAGCAATTTCCATCGAGTAAAAAGTAAGGTGACATAAGCAGGAGTTTAAGTGGCTTCGTTAGAGCTGGCCCGAACGATTCTCTTGTGCGGTTTAGGAAGTCTCTTTGCGTTAGCATTAGAAAGACAAATTACCACGTCAAAGCAGACCATGAAGTCTACTTGGCCCAGTCGGAAGTTCTTGAGCTGCTAGATGAAATGCGCCAAATTCCGAATGTGGTGCTGGATCACTGTCAGGTGTTTTACTAATTCGTTTGTTGGTGTTCCAGTGCTACTAACTATTGGGCGGAGTGGCAATCCTCCCTTATGGACTTTAGTTAGTCAAAGGGAAATGTTTGTGGATGAAGTCTCTTCGCGTAGTCTTATCTGGGAATGTGTGCTGGAGAACCATGATGGTCTTGCTTTTCACTCATTTGGTAGGATCGTCTTTTATCTTTCTGTAGGCGTCGTCCGCTGTATACTTGATGGCGTACCATATAGAACAGTTCCCTTTTGTCTGCTGGGAGAACCACTGTCTCAGAATGTTCTCAGAGCCACTTAACTGCCTTCCACTCTTGCTTGGAGATGCCTGCCTTCGGTGGAATAGCCATAGTAATTGTGCTGTTTGTTTCACATCGTATAACCTCTGCAGCCTCCTGCAGAAGTGCAGGAGCAACCTGTTCCACTGTGCTGATGAATTCTGATGTTGATAGGATAGTCAGTGTCAGTGCGAAATTCGGCTCCTTTTCTAGTGGAGATGAAGTAGCATCGTGAATTTTTTTTCTCTGTACAATTGATTACAGTTCTCCGAGGTCCTTCTTGTGGTGGTTTGCCTGCAAGTGACCAACTGTCAAGCTCTGTTGGCTTCAGACCAGCTAACTACTTGTATCCACTCTCATAAATCAGGGGAAACTTTCGACTCCAGCTGCAGGTGGAGCGTGAAGAACTCTCTTAAGGTCTCGTCGAGTCTGCGTCCAGTGTATTAAGTCCTCTCCCTGACTGGGGCCAGGCAGGTTTTTATGGTGATCCGGTTGGTGGTTGGGATTCTGATGATTCGGTCTCCTCGGCGTCTCAGCAGAAGAACAAGGGAGGACAGAAGGCGCTCCTTCTTGTTCTAAGGTTTGTTAAGTTTTTTACTGTGCATCCCCTCTAATAACAACTCCTTGAAGACAAAGGGAAATGTATAGTCCTGATACCACACCAAATATACAAGCAAAAAATGTACAATCTATTAGTGAACAGCCCCTACATGACACCTGAAGACGGTCTTATCAACTGAGTGAAGAGGAGCATATCTTACACACATTCCCAGATAAGAAGGCGGTGAGTATACCTCGTCACGAATTCCTCTCCTGTGCTAACCTCTTCATCCCAGAGTTGCACTTGCATCCTACGTCCTCAATTATTTGCTGCTGGATGTGTTCCGATCTCTGTCTTCCTCTACAGCTCCCTCTAGTACCACGGAAGTCATTCCCTCATGCCTTAACAGATGTCGTATCATCCTGTCCCTTCTCCTTGTCCACATATTCTTTTCCTCTCCGACTTTGCGCAGAACCTCCTCATTCCTTACCATATCAGTCCACCTAATTTTCAACATTCGTCTGTAGCACCACATCTCAAATGCTTCGATTCTCTTCTGTTCCGGTTTTCCCACAGTCCATGTTTCACTACCATACAATGCCGTACTCCAGACGTACATTCTCAGAAATTTCTTCCTCGGATTAAGGCCGATGTTTGATATTAGTTGACTTCTCTTGTCCAGGAATGCCCTTTCTGCCATTGCTAGTCTACTTTTGAGGTCCTCCTTGCTCCGACCGTCATTCGTTGTTTTAGTGCCTTGGTAGCAGAATTCCGTAACTTCGTCTACTTCGTGACCATCAATCCTGATGTTAATTTTCTCACTGTTCTCATTTCTACTACTTCTAATTACCTTCGTCTTTCTTCGATTTACTCTCAATCGATACTCTGTTCTCATAGACTGTTCATTCCTTTCAACAGATTATGTAATTATTTTTCACTTTCACTGAGGACAGCAATATCATTAGCGAGTCGTGTCATTGATATCCTTTCCCCTTGAATTTTAATTCCACTTCTCAACCTTTCTTTTATTTCCATCACTGCTTCCTCGATGTACAGATTGAACAGTAGGGGCGAAAGGCTACATCCTTGTTCTACAACCTTTTTAATACGAGCACTTCGTTCTTGGTCGTCCACTCTTATTGTATATGACCCGTCTCTCCCTATAGCTTACCCCAACTTTTTTTAGAATTTCGAACATCTTGCACCATTTTACATTGTCGAACGCTTTTTTCAGGTCGACAAATCCTCTGAACGTGTCTTGGTTTTTCTTTAGTCTTGCTTTCATTATTAACAGCAACGTCAGAATTGCCTCTTTCGTGCCTTCAACTTTCCTAAAGCCAAACTGATCGCCATCTAGCGCATCCTCAGTTTTCTTTTCCATTCTTCTGTATATTATTCCTGGAACCAAATGAGCATGAGCTGTTAAGCTGATCGTGCGATAATTCTCGCACTTGTCAGCTCTTGCCGTCTTCGGAATTTTGTGGATGATGCTTTTCCGAAGGTCAGATGTTATGTCGTCAGACTCATACATTCTGCACACCAACGTGAATAGTCGTATTGTGGCCACTTCCCCCATTGATTTTAGAAATTCTGGTGGAATGTTATCTATAGCTTCTGCCTTATTTGATCTTAAGTCCTCCTAAACTCTTTTAAATTCTGATTCTAATACTGGATCCCCCATATCTTCCAAATCGGCTCCTGTTTCCTCTTCCATCACATCAGACAAATCTTCCTCCTCATAGAAGCTTTCAATGTATTCTTTCCACCTATCCGCTCTCTCCTTTGCATTTAACAGTGGAATTCCCGTTGCACTCTTAATGTTATCACTGTTATTTTTAATATTTCGACTTTCCTGTGTGCTCAGTCTGTCCTTCGGACAATCATTTCTTTTTCGATGTCTTCACATTTTTCCTACAGCCATTTCGTCTTAGCTTCTCTGCACTTCCCATTTATTTCATTTCTCAGCGGCTTGTATTTCTGTATTCCGGAGGTTTCCGGAACATTTTTGTACTTCCTCCTTTCATCGATCAATTGAAGGATTTCTTCTGTTACATGTGGTTTCTTCACAGTTACCTTCTTTGTAGCTATGTTTTCCTTACCAACTTCTGTGATGGCCCTTTTTAGAGATGTCCATTCCTCTTCAACTGTGCTGCATACTGAGCCATTCCTCATTACTGTATCTATAGCCTCAGAGAACTTCAACCGTATCTCATTATTCCTTAGTACTTCTGTAACCTACTTCTTTGCACTTTGATTCTTCCTGACTAATGTATTAAACTTCAGCCTACTCTTCATCACTTCTATATTGTGATCTGAGTCTGTATCTGCTCCTGGGTATGCTTTACAATCCAGTATCTGATCGCAGAATCTCTCTCTGACCATTATTTAATCCAACTGGAATCTTCCAGTATCACCCGGCCTTTTCCAAGTATAACTCTTCCTCTTCTGATTCTTGAACAGAGTATTCGCTATTACTAGCTGAAACTTGTTACAGAACTCAATTAGTCTTTCTCCTCTCTCATTCCTGGTCCCAAGCCCATATTCTCCTGTAATCTTTTCTTCTTCTCCTTCCCCTACAACTGCATTCCAGTCTCCCATGACTATTAGATTTTCGTCCCCCTTTACATACTGCATTACCCTTTCAATATCCTCATACACTTTCTCTATCTGTTCATCTTCAGCTTGCGCCGTCGGCATGTACACCTGAATGATCGTTGTCAGTGTTGCTTTGCTATCGGTTCTGATAAGAACAACCCCTTACTGATCTGTTCACAGTAACACACTCTTTGCCCTACCTCCCTATTCATAACGAATCCTACTCCCGTTATGCAATTTTCTGCTGCTGTTGATAATACCCTATACTCATCTGACCAGAAATCCTTGTCTTCTTTCCATTTCACTTCACTGACCCCTACTATATTTAGATTGGGCCTTTGCATTTCCCTTTTCAGATTTTCCAGTTTCCCTACAACATGTAAGCTTCTGACATTCCACGCCCACGCCGTAGAAAGTTATCCTTTCGCTGATTATTCAATCTTTTTCTCATGGTAACCTCCCCCTTGGCAGTCCCCTCCCGGAGATCCGAATGGGGGACTATTCCGGAATCTTTTGCCAATGGAGAGATCATCATTATACTTTTCAATTACAGGCTATGTGTCCTGTGGATACACATTATGTGTTTTTAATGCAGTGGTTTCCATTGCCTTCTGCATTCTCAGGCCGTTGATCATTGCTGATTCTTCAGCCTTTAGGGGCAATTTCCCACCCCTAGGACAAGAGTGCCCTGAACCTCTGTCCGCTCCTCCGCCCTCTTTGACAAGGCCGTTGGCAGAATTAGGGGTGACTTCTTATGCCAGAAGTCTTCGGCTACCAATGCTGACTATTAATCAGAATTTAAGGAGCGGCGAGATTCGAACCCGGGACCGAAGACTCTTTGTTTACGAATCAAAGACGCCATCGCTAGACCACAGGTTCATAAACTTTATGGACTACTTAAGGTCCACAATAAACGAATGCCACACCACCCAATTGTTAGCAACATTGACGCACCATCATACGAATTAGGGAAACATAGAACAACGATGCTCAGCCTCTTTGTCGGTGAATGCCAGCACTACATATGAAATTAATCTGAAATTAGCCGCTTTTCATCCAGCAGCTCCACAATTTACAACTGATACAAAAAGACCTCATGGTGAGCTTCGCCGGCCGGTGTGGCCGAGCGGCTCTAGGCGCTTCAGTCTGGAACCGCGCGATCGCTACGGTCGCAGGTTCGAATCCTGCCTCGGTTATGGATGTGTGTGATGTCCTCAGGTTAGTTAGGTTTAAGTAGTTCTAGGTTCTAGGGGACTGATGACCTCAGATCTTAAGTCTCATAGTGTTCAGAGCCATTTGAACCATTTTTGGTGAGCTTCGACGTGGTATCTCTCTTTACAAAGCTACCCCTAAGAGACTGTCTAAGTCTTACAGGAGAAACGTTTGGACAAGTGCTAATGAAATCGATGGAAATTATTATCAATAAACAGGTGGAGTAGCGATGGGTGGTCAATATGTTTAAGGGGTCATTTGATGAAGAAACCCTTGAGTCGACAGTGTGTTCAAATGTGTGTGAAATCTTATGGGACTTAACTGCTAAGGTCATCAGTCCCTAAGCTTACACACTACTTAACCTAAATTATCCTAAGGACAAACACACACACCCATGCCCGAGGGAGGACTCGAACCTCCGCCGGGACCAAGTCGACAGTCTACAAGCCCTCGTCTGTTTTTTTCATTCTGTAGATGACAAATTCGTAATCTGGCGACAGGGACGCTATCGCCAACAAATCCTGAATTCATTGCACCAGAGCATGAGATTCACTATGGAGCTAGAAGAAAATAATCAGCTTCCGTTTCTGGGTGAGCTCGTCACGCGAAAACCACATGGGTCACTAGGACACAACGTTTACCGTAAATCGACACATACAGATTTGTGCTTGCATGGCCCTTCACAACGAGAAGATGACCTAAGCACACAGAACACGAAATCTCTAACCATGACAATAAAGCAGCCGAATTGCAGCACCTACAGCCTGTGTTGCGTAAGAATGGTTGTAGCAACCACCAGATACAAACATATCTTAAGACTGAAGAAGCCGAGACCACAGCCTGCAGAGGACAAACAGTAACTTGTTATGACAGCCATTATCCCATACACTGGGAACTCATCAGCAAAAATCAGAAGAATTCTGTGGAAACATAACAGCAAGAGCGTTTTCGCCCATGAGCCAAGACGAAAACTTTGTTGGGATCGGTCATGGATGAGCTAGGAATCTAGAAACCGAGATTCTATTGCACCCATGCCAATGCAGGAGAATGGGTGTATACCAGGCCGGACTGTACAGAAGAGACGCATTGATCATAAACGCTACACAGACAACGAACAGCAGAGCACTGCATTTCCCACGACCATGTCATGAATTACGACGGCATCAAGTTATTTCAACAATCCAACAACTCCTGGGATTGTATTCTGAAAGAAGCTGTAGAGGTCCAACTTCATGGCAAACTACTAGTAATAAATAAAGACAGTCCTTGGACCGACCCTGGACGTAGCGCTGCACTGCACCAATGCACCAGGCCCACACCTTGATCTGGATAACTGTTGGCTGCGGACGGGAGAGAGGGAATATAAAGTTGGGGCCCAGCAGACAACAGTCATTCGAGCGGTAGTTCTCGTTCAGTACACATCTCCACTGCTGTCGCTCTCTAAGAAAAAGCCAAATTTTTGTTCCCAGTGTTAGGGCGAACTAAAGTTAGGCTTAGTAGACTGGACAGCCACACTTAGGGATTGATAATTAGTGTAATCCGCAGACCAGGGCCTGTCTCGGGGCAGTCAGCCCACATTTGTTGTGGCTAAGGCACAGGAGTGAGGGTCACAACCAGAAAAAATGAATAGGTTTTGAAGGCTACTGAGTCAACCCATCTACACCAAGCAGAATCAATGGCCTACACGCAAAAGAAAAGGACAGATCTGCCACAACCACTCTGACCGAATCCCAACAGTCACCAGCCGATCCTCAACAATCTAAGCAACCTTACCAATCTCAGTCCGACTCACAGCCAGGTAGTCATTATCAAACCAACGGATTTTCTCACGAAACGGAATCTTTTGAACTACGTGGCGACGAAGGTTTTCACATCTTACGCTCTAGGCAAAACTCGAGACGAAATTCCACTGCGTTCACTGAGTCCGATGAGAAACCAGCAAATTTTAATTTGAACATCCAACCAAAAATTGCTATCATCGAAAATCTTGATCCCATGGAAAGCGCCAGACCGTTTCATATGTCACTAAAACAATTCACCCTTGCACAATTTGTGACTGGTATGAGTGTCAGAGAGAATAGTGTCAAACTTACCATTTACCAAACTAACTGAAACTTAAATCAGAAAAACAATTGGCACCACTTACAAACCAGAAGCAACTACAAAGACAATAAACTCACGCAATAAATACAATCTGATTGGAAACCACATGGATCCTCCCCAAGTATCGTCATTACTAATGTCGGTCACGACGTCACATATAACACTATTTGTTTATGGTCCATCTAAATTTTACAAATTTTTGCTTTAAAATTTTCGCATATTGGTACTATATTTTCTGTATGTAAAGTAAAGCATACTATACTGGAAGTTGAAGTATTTTGAATTATATGTGAGTAATGTATGTAAAATTCTATGTAAACTGTTTATTACTTTAAATAATTTTTTGATGACACTTTGTATTTAAAATATTTGTGTCTATAAACTGTTCATGTCGATGTAAATTTGACGATTGTAAGAAATGGTCATGCTTAGGAACAGTATAAGAAATAGGTGTTGCGCGAAAGCCAGAGTGCTTTTGTTTGAAACGAAAGTGGCTCTGGGGAGTGGGAAAGGTGGCAAAGGTGAACTGGCGCGCTACGTAGAGCAAGAGCTGGAAGTGAGTCACACAGTCTGTAGGCAGTAATGATTGAGGCAACACCTTTGTGGAGCAGTAGGAGTTTTGGCTGTAAATTTGCACAAAAATGCCTCGGATGAAGACTGCAAACGGCTTACGGCATAGCTGCGTTGGGCTACTGTATGTAAAATTGAACGACGCCAAGAAGAGAAATTTATCCCATACAGCAAGATACTTGTAGGCCGTACTGTGGGTAGTGTAGCCATCATAACTGTTCGCCACACCCAAGCCTCCAGCCACCAGATAAGATCTTTTTTTGGTATTTTACTTTTGTACACCGTGAACCATTAATTTAAACTTTTTTTTGTGAATAATCATTCTTGAACCTGAAGAAACTGGTTCACCCTGTTATTTCATCATAATCGTACACCTACATAGGTGTTTGTTTAATCCGTGTATCCTGTTTTATAGACTTATGAAGTGCCAATTTAAATTGTTTTTGTGTAAATAATGAGAAAATTTTCTTAACCATTGCAAAGTGTTATAGTAAAATTTTCCTTGCGTAAAAGTCAATCAGAGTGAAGCTAAGTTACTAGAATCTGTTAAATGACTATACTGAGTTAGTTCATGGAATAATAGCTTCTGAAAGTAAATTCCAGTAAGAAAGAGGTTTTCATCAAGTGAAATGTTCAGTATAAAAAATGTGTGTCTTAGTATCTAAGTATTTTAATATTTAAGTTTGTTGATTATGGAAAGTGCTTTTCTAAAGGTCTCCCCCTCCTGGCCAACTTTTTTTAGCTTCCTTGAAGTTATCTACTGGTTTTTTTTTCTCGTTTAAAAACGTAATGTTTAAGGGTTTAGTAGTCAAAAAAATTTCAGTTTCTGCAGCAATGTTGTTTACGTTGAGTAATATTTATTTGAAGAAACAAACAGCAGCAAGAAAGTAGGCAAAATTCGTACTTCTGCTTTTCCAATACTTCACTGTTTCATTGCCTGGATAGGCTGGCGACCATTAGCAAGTGTTTTACACCACAAAATGAATTTGGAACTGAGTTGTCCTAGCTTCAATATAATACTGTTCATACTGCGTTTCTTTCTAACCTCTGGGTAAGACCTTAGGAACAGACTTGAATAGTTTGATTTACTGATCCATAAGACACAAAACGCGGTCAAATCCAGTAAGAAGAGTAACTCTATAGATTAAGTTTTCCTATTAACAGGACTATCCTCCCACAGTGTACTTTATTTGGAAACTGAACTAAATTTTCGTAAGAGGGCTATCGTGGCAACGTAGAGTCAGGGTTGTCTATTATTTAGGTAAAAGCACATTAAATGACAATAGAAGTGGTAGGGCTATACACTAACAAGGAAGTCGAAGATGGCTCAAATGGCTCTGAGCACTATGGGACTTAACAGCTGTGGTCATCAGTCCCCTAGAACTTAGAACTACTTAAACCTAACTAACCTAAGGACATCACACACATCCATGCCCGAGGCAGGATTCGAACCTGCGACCGTAGCAGTCGCGCGGTTCCGGACTGCGCGCCTAGAACCGCGAGACCACCGCGGTCGGCGAAGTCGAAGAGGAACTCAAGCAAGATATAGGCGCCTACACAGGCTAAACATCGTTGGCGGTGTCGAGTGTGTTGCAGACAGAAGTAGCTTAACTTCTCGCGAATTTGAAGTAGATAGTTCCTGTGAGTTAATATTGGCAGAGGTCATTCTTTGCAACCGGAGTAAAATAATAACTGGATCCTTTTACCGACCTCCCAATTCAGTGATACAATTGTTGAAAGGTAAAACTTGAGTTTAATATCAAACACGTACCCGACTCATATAAATATAGCTGTTGGTGACTTAATTTATCCTCGATATGTTGGCGAAAATACATGTTTAAATCCGGAGGTACGTATAAAATATCATCCGAAATTGTGCTAAATGCAGTTTGTGAAAATTATTTAGAGCAGTTAGTTCATGAGCCCATGCGAATAGTAAACGGTTGTGAAAACACACTTCTACTCTTAGCAACAAATAATCCTAAGCTAATAACAAGTATCAAATTGGATACAGAGATCAGTGAACACAGGGTTGTCGTAGCGAGGTTGAATATTATAACCCCCAAATCCCACAAAAATAAACAAAAAATATACCTATTCAAAAAAAGTAGATAAAAATTCACTTGACGCATTCCTGAGAGAAACCTCCACTCCTTCCAAATTAAAAATGTAACTGTAGACCAGTTGTGGCTTGAATATAAAAAAATAGTATAGGCAGCAGTTGAGAGACTTATACCAAACAAATTAACAAGCGACGGAGCTGATCCTCCTTGGTACAAAAACGGGTCTGAATACTTGCATAAACAACGAAGAAAATATGCAAAATTTAAAGAGACGCAAAATACCCTAGATTGGCGGTCTTTTACAGAAGCTCGAAATTTAGCGCGGACTTCAATGCGGAATGCTGATAAACAACGAAACTTTGCCACGAAACCTGCCAGAAAATCCAAAGAGATTCTGGTCGTATGTGAAGTTTGCTAGGGGCAAGACACAATCAATGCCTTCTCTGCGCGATAGCAATGGAGGTACTATCGAAGACAGTTCTGCAAAAGCAGCGGTACTAAACACAGCGTTCTGAAATTCCTTCACAAAAGAAGACGAAGTAACTATTCCAGAATTCGAATCAAGAACAACTACTAACATGAGTAAAATAGAAGTAAATATCCTCGGAGTAGTGAATCAACTTAAATCATGGTCTACTGACACTCAGTCAACATGGGTTTAGGCAACATAGTTCTTGTGAAACAAAATTAGCTTTATATTCGCATGAAGTGTTGAGTGCTATTGACAAGGGATTTTAGATTGATTCCATATTTTTGGATTTCCGGAAGGCTTTTGACACAGTACCACACAAGCGGCTTGTTGTGAAATTGCGTGCTTATGGAATATCATCTCAGTTACGTGACTGGATTCGTGATTTACTGTCAGAGAGGTCGCACTTCGTAGCAATTGACTGGGAAGTCATCGAGTAAAACAGATGAAATTTCTGGCTTTCGCCAAGGTAGTGTTATAGACCCTTTGTTGTTCCTCATCTACATAAGCGATTTGGGAGACAATATGAGCAGCCGTCTTAGGTTGTTTGTAGATGATGCTGTCGTTTATCGACTCGTAAAGTCAACAGAAGATCAAAACAAATTGCAAAACGATCTAGAAAAGATATCTGTATCGTGCAAAAATTGGCAATTGACCCCAAATAACGAAAAGTGGGAGGTCATCAACATGAGTGCTAAAAGGAATCCGTTAAACTTCAATTACACGATAAATCAGTCAATTCTAAAGGCCGCAAATTCAACTAAATACCTCGGAATTACAGTCACGAAAAACTTAAATTGGAAGGAACACGTAGAAAACGTTGTGGGAAAGCTAAACAAAGACGTCGTTTTATTCGCAGGGCACTTACAAAGTATAACAGATCTACTACACTACGCTTGTCCGTTGTCTTTTAGAATATTGCTGCACGGTGTGGGATCCTTGCCAGATAATATTGGCGAAGTACATCGAGAAAGTTCAAAGAAGGGCAGCACGTTTTGTATTATTGCGAAATAGGAGTGAGGGTTGACGAATAGTTCTCGGGCTGCCAGCCGGGTGGCGGTAGCCCGAGAACTCTTAACCAGCTGTATACGCCGGGAAAGCATACATTCACAGGAGAGAGAGTGTCACTGAAATGATACAGGTTTTGGGGTGGACGTCATTAAAACAAAGGCGTTTTTCGTTACGGCAGAATCTTCTCACGAAATTTCAGTCACCAATTTTCTCTTCCCCTGCATGGGGAGAAACAATCGTCATAATAAAATAAGGGAAATAAGAGCTCGCACGGAAAGATATAGGTGTTCGTTTAAACCGCGTACTGAACGAGATTGGAATAATAGAAGAATTATTGTGAAGGTGGTTAGATGAAACCTCTGCCAGGCACTTATATGTGATTTGCAGAGTCTCCATATAGATGTACATCAGCAAGCCGCCAGATTCATCAGCCCAATTTTGATAGTTTTTTTTTTTTTTTTTTTTTTTTTTTTTGCATTCACGTCCAGACAGGATAAGATTATTAGAACTGCCGGAACCAAATGCTTCGGCAAAGACAAAAGCTTTCTCAACCATGTGTACCAGAGATTAGACAAACCTAAAACAGGAAGAGGAAGACATGCACAAGGAGGAGTCGCCATCTTTCATACATAACAACTGGAAGTTATAACACCCACCAAGCTATTGTCCTAAAAATAGTATAAGATATAGGAAATCGATCTTACTCGCAACCGTACATGTAGCTCCTGCGGAAAATCTACCAGTACATCTCCTTGGATATATATCTACAACTGGCCCAGTGGTCATCGCAGGAGACCTTACTGCCAGATCTTCTGTTTTTGTGTTTTTGGTGATGTTGATGTGGTCTTCAGTTCCGAGACTGGTTTGATGCAGCTCTCCATGCTACTCTATCCTGTGCAAGCTTCTTCATCTCCCAGTACCTACTGCAATCTACATCCTTCTGAATCTGTTTAGTGTATTCATCTCTTGGTCTACCTCTGCGATTTTTACCCTCCACACTGCCCTCCAATACTAAACTGGTGATCCCTTGATGCCTCAAAATATGCCCCACCAACCGATCCCTTCTTCTAGTCAAGTTGTGCCACAAATTTCTCTTCTCTCCAATTCTATTCAATATCACCTCATTAGTTATGTGATCTAGCCATCTAATCTTCAGCATTCTTCTGTAGCACCACATTTCGAAAGCTTCTATTCTCTTCTTGTCTCAACTATTTATCGTTCACGTTTCACCTCCATACATGGCTACACTCCATAGAAATACTTTCAAAAACGACTTCGTGACACTTAAATCTATACTCGATGTTAACAAATTTCTCTTCTTCAGAAACGCTTTCCTTGCAATTGCCAGTCTACATTTTATATCATCTCTACTTCGACCATCATCAGTTATTTTGCTCCCCAAATAGCAGAACTCATTTACTACTTTAAGCCTCTCATTTCCTAATCTAATTCCCGCAGCATCACTCGATTTAATTCGACTACATCCCATTATCCTCGTTTTGCTTCTGTTGATGTTCATCTTATATCCTCCTTTCAAGAGGCTGTCCATTCCATTCAACTGCTCTTCCAGGTCCTTTGCTGTCTCTGACAGAATTACAATGTCATCGGCGAACCTCAAAGTTTTTATTTCTTCTCCACGGATTTTAATTCCTGCTCCGAATTTTTCTTTTGTTTCCTTTACTGCTTGCTCAATATACAGATTGAATAACATCGGGGATAGGCTACAACCCTGTCTCACTCCCTTCCCACCCACTGCTTCCCTTTCGTGTCCCTCGACTCATAACTGCCATCTGATTTCTGTGCAAATTGTAAATAGCCTTTCGCTCCCTGTTTTTTTACCCCACCTTCAGAATTTGAAAGAGAGTATTCCATTCAACATTGTCAAAAGCTTTCTCTAAGTCTACAAATGGTAGAAACGTAGGTTTGCCTTTCCTTAATCTATTTTCTAAGATAAGTCGTAGGGTCAGTATTGCCTCACGTGCTCCAACATTTCTACGGAATCCAAACTGATCTTCCCCGAGGTCGGCTTCTACCAGTTTTTCCATTCATCTGTGAAGAATTCGTGTTAGTATTTTGCAGCCGTGGCTTATTAAACTGACAGTTCGGTAATTTTCACAGCTGTCAACACCTGCTTTCTTTGGGATTGGAATTATTATAATCTTCTTGAAGTCTGATGGTATTTCGCCTGTCTCATACATCTTGCTCACTAGATGGTACAGTTTTGTTGGGCCTGGCTCTCCCAAAGCCGTCAATAGTTCTTATGGAATGTTGTCTACTCCTGGGGCCTTGTTTCGACTTAGGTCTTTCAGTGCTCTGTCAAACTCTTCACGCAGTATCATATCTCCTATTTCATCTTCATCTACAGTCTCTTCAAGTTCTATAATATTGTCCTCAAGAACATCGCCATTGTATAGACCCTCTATATACTCCTTCCACCTTTCTGCTTTCCCTTCTTTTGGTGATAAAACCAACAATAAAAACGGCGATCTTATCATTGCAGCTGTAAACGACATCTGATTCACCTAGAAAATAAATGAGCTAATTTCATCAATAACGTTGTGAAGCGTCCCCTTTGAACAATTATACATGACTGTCCTTAAACTGACACACAATATTTTGTTAGCGCAACGCAATCTGACTTTCAAAATTCCCTACAAAAGAATGGCCCTGACTAACATTAAACTATACCCTTCACAAATCACTTACCTCACAAAAATCTTCGCTGCTCAAGCTACTGCGATACAGCGAGCGCCACTACTGCCAGCTAAATAAAAGATTCAAACTATGGAAGGCACTAACTACTGATAGGGATAGTTAGCAAATGAAAGATATTAACAGAGAACAAACAATGTATTTACCTTGATATCATCATATATAAATATAGCAGTTCATGACAAATTTCAAAACTCCGCCATCTCTCTCCCCACATCCACCACTGCTGGCGGCTCACCTCCAACTGCCCAACGCTACGCGCTGTTCACATCCAGCTGCCGCTGCCCAACACTACAATGGCAGACAACAATGCAAACTAGCCACAGACTGCACACAGCACAGCCAGTGATTTTCATACAGAGGTGGCGTTACCAATAAAAAAACCTAAACAGCCTACTTACATAGAGAAAACATAAACAGCCTACTTACATAGCCCCCATGCTCCCCACAAAAAATTTTACAAATTTTTTTTTTGGCAGTGGCCAATAATGATTTGATAAAATTTTTCATAATTACAATAACAAAGAAATCAAACGCACACACTTATTGATACAATGTTGGTCAAAAGCTAAAAATTTCTCACAGTCCATAAAGACAGTCCACATTGTTCATCACAGTAAAAATGCAGAGTTTTTCTCAAAGTCTGAGCAGTAAAAGAAAATGCACATAGAAGTAGTGGATTTCCATGCAGTCTTGAAGAAGTAGTGTTGTCCTTCCGACGGAAAGACAGTGCTGACTCTCGACATGCAGACAAGTATTGGGTCACAACAGAGCAAACCCACTGCAGAGTCAGTCGAAGTTTTGATGAATATTGGTAGGTAGGTCATCACAGAGCAGACCCACCGTAGTCCTGGTAGAGATTACGATATTGGTGGGCCACCAGAGGTGCAGACCCACTGCAGTCCTTGTAGAAATAATGGTATTGATGGATCATCAAAGATGTAGACCCACTGTAGTCCTTGAAGAGATGGCCAGCAGCCATCTGTTATGACTGTGCAGGTGCACAATCACCACTGAAGAGTCTTGCGGACAATATAGCAAGTCCATAAACCACCACTTGTGCACTCACAAAGTATTTTGGAATTGTCCTTAGAACCAGCAATGCTGTTATCCAGTCCCTTGCTGAATTATTAACACACGTGCAAACACTATCAGTCCCTACTTCTCACATATTGTCCATATACTATGACCAACAGAAACGTGTGCAGTGAAATGTAACTTAATTTGAAGAACTGGTGTCTATACAATTATAAATTTACAATATGAAAATACAATTACAAAGGTACAAAATACATCATTTAAGAACATAATAATACAGATAACATTTGTAGTACAGGCTTTACAAAAGAATAGAAATAGACATATACATCAGTGTTACAGGAATTATGACATAAGTAAATACATAAAAGATCAGAATAACTTTTGAAACATCAACTTTACACATGAGCATTAAAACAAAACAGAATTAATAATGTCTAACATCTTTACAAAGTAAATAACATATTATTAACACCAATTGTATTTGAGGATAACAGTATTCCTCATCATAGTTCATGTAGCTGAGTATGAGAAAAATTCTACAACAAAAGTCTGATGGGGTAAACATATAAAGACAGGAAGAACATATATACACAAGGGTACCCAAACACATAGTGGGATAACACAAAAGGAAAGGACAGGGTTTGTTTCATTGCAGTATTTTGCAAACAAAACTTTCTTTGCTTCTTGGAGTTCTCCCTTCTTTCATCATTATTCCCAAAAGTCCTATCTAAGCCTGCCTTCTGTATTTCGTTCACATCCTCTGTCAAAAATAGTTTTTCTCTCTGCTTTCTGTATTCTGTTCACATCCTATGTCAATAATAGTTTTTCTCCACTGTACAGTATCCTTTTTATTTTGCCAGACCATTTTCTGATAGCTTCTCAATGCATTTCTTATAAATTTATAATAGTTAGTTTCTTATATAGTCTCCTCTTAAGCTAACTTAAATCTACTGAGCTCAGATACTAAACTAAGGGACGAGGCAATGCAGCAGCACATAACAAATTAACACAAACAGCAATGCAAAAAAAATGGAAAATTCCAAAGCAAGCTACAGTAAATATAAATTACCAAGCAATGCAACATTACAACTAATATGAGCCAATGTACAGTAGCAAGAAAAATAAGTCAGTAGTAAAATTAGCTTAACAGAGTAACACAATTTAAAATTCAGTAGCACTATGCCTGGCAAACAGCAGCAGCAAATATAAAAAATATAAAACTTATATCTATACATGACAAAGCTCAAGCAGAAAAAATATTACAGTAAAAACAACAATGCAGATAAGGGAAATGTATATTCACATCTTAATATCTATGTAATTAAAGTGGTGCACCACAACAACTGATTGTAAAAGGAAATATTACCATGTACTTGAAAAGAAAATTATGTGTTACTGTTACTAGTTCCTTCTTATTGTTCTTTCCTTTCCAAGTGCTCCTTTTTTAAAGAATGTGGATCATAAAATAATTATTTAATAGATCTGTTGACAGAAAGTGTTCACATTAGCAAATGCATTTTATTTTATAAAAGCAATGCTGCAACACAGCTGGAAACCAGATATCAAGTGAAATAAGCAACTACGAAAAGCAAAGCATAAAAATATCATTCAATAGTCATGTGGCATTTCGTAAGTCAGTAGCTCTTAACTCTCATAGAAAGACACTTGTCATAATCAGGTGTGCAGATGTAAAAATATTTCTCGTCATTTCATTAGGCATTTGAGTAAATATCATAAATTAAGAGCACAGTGTAATCGTATGTTTTCAAGTTCGACCGTGTCGTTTTTGCGATGCTTTCTACAAAGGAATGTCAGAAGCGAGGTTAATGGAAGTAATGAGGGTGTCGCATTTGCAATATTTTCTCTAAAGGAATGCCAATGGCGAGGATAAAGGCCTGCCTTTTTTCTTTTTTTTTTTCTACCTGTGCTTCCGGAAAGGCACACCCTAATGGCTTGTTCTCCAGGTGTTTGACACAGCTGCCTGCCCACGACGCATTACGTGCAGGTGTTCACTTAACTTTCTTACGGAAATATTTACGACACCAGTTTCCGCTACAGTGACAGTCTCACATAAAAATATTTCACAGGTCAAGAATTAGCGTTGCAAGTCTGTAGAAAGAAAATCCTATGAATATAACGTTGTCCAAAAAATTTTCGCCGGCATTGTGATACATTCACGCATTTACACACATTTCATAACTCTTAAAGTACGATTCTTGGTTTCCAACATCCTTTTTCACAAGTCAAGAGTCCCTACTCACTATTCATTACTCCTTACCTTATTACACATATACGTATCCATCGACACTCGTCAATATTTCGTCATTATAAATATGAAGCATAATCAAATAACTCATATAGCCTCAGCCTATTAATCGTAAACATACCTCAGCAGCATAATACACATCGTCGTCGTAAAAATAACATCATAACACCTCAGTCAAATCTCAAAATCGTCGTAGCTTCCTCCAATAATTAAAAAAATTCTCTGCTCATGACAAAAGTGTCATCTGCCTCAAACGTACTTTAAAAATCATAATCCCTTTACCAAATACATCATTCAAAGCTCTCATAGTATCACAATGGTTCTAAAAAAATATGAACAGTTCACAAAGTACAGACAAAATACAGTTTCATAAGTGTGAAGTTATCCAACTGTGTAATTATGTAAACACCTGTCACTGATGTAGTAAAAAAAGTTTCTTTCTCTGTTAAATGATCAGATAGCTGTGTAATTCTGTGTTAGAGAAATATGGTACCAACGTGTAAAGTTGTATAAGCAAATACCATATTAGCTAGGGCTCCTTGTGCTTGCCAAACACATGGTACACAAAGTAAGCATGTACCCCCTGAGGATTAATGTAATTATACCCTCAGGTGTTACAGATTACACCAATGGAATGAAATATATCACGGAAAACTTTCTTTGTAATTCAAAAATCTTTAAAAATAAATGTTTTAAGTATAAAATTGATCACTCAAATACGTGTACTGTAGCGCTAAACTGTGCGTCTTGTAACATAATCTCTGTGGAAGTGTCGTAGTTATCGTCCTCCGAAAGCTAAGTTCTGCAGAAGTCAATGTACTTACCTCATGATAAACAAAAGTGAAATGCTTTGCGTATAGATATCATAGTTATTATGCTTATTGGCGTGATGAAGAAAGTACTGTACAGTAACGTATTGTTGTGCCACGAAAAAGGCTGTCTCATTGTTGCTATACCACAAAAGTTACTACTAAAACATGTTTTTCTTTCCAGAAGAATTCAGAAAACTGTGCAGATATAAAACAGATACACCGCAAAAGCAACATTGTAAATTGTCACTCATTAGTAGTGTCGTGATAAAAATCGTGTAGCTGTCACATAAACTAACCTCTGTGTCATCTGGTATCTCTCAGAAAGCACTTTAAATTCAGAATTTATTTTCAAATAAACCAAAATGTTGCATTAAAATCTCATTAGCAGTACTGGTAAATGTTCTAAGTATGTGAGCCTTATAGTCGTTACGTAATCGTGCAACAAACAAGCAAGAATGTACACACACAATAACACTGTGACGTCTGTTCACTATAACAATGCATTCGTCATTTCTGTTTAAATAAGTTCTCTTGGTTCTTGATTGGATATTTAACTTCAAACATTGTTGTATGTTAACAGATTCTAAGTCTGACAAAGCATATTAGTAATGTGAAGCGAAAAATTTTATGACAAAGACTAAGTTAAAAAGCAGATTATCTTTCAATAAATGGTTTTACATGTGAAACCTGGTCTAAACCTTTATTCTTCATAGTACTCAGAGTTTGAACTTGAATGCAATTGTCATGCGGTATACGTCAGCAAAGAATACTGGAATTTTTCTCAAGGTTAGCGTCTATGTTATTTTTCTCTGAGCCAGCCGGCGCACGTGGGTGCCTGCGGCGCGAGTCATTGTCTGTCTCTTTGTTGGCGCGCGTTGTTATTGGGATTAGGAGACCTAACTTCTACAAATTCGCCTTGCCGAGAGGGCCCAGCTCTGTTAAAATCCCGCCAGTTCTGATGAAATTCACGTCTGTCGTTTTGTCGGTAGTTCACATAGTTTCTTGTTTGTCGGTCATGTCGTGGAGAATTTCTCCCTGAATCGTAACTCTGCGCCGAACTGTTGCGTCTGAAGTTATTCTGCCTCCCTTGATAATACTTGTTTTGGTTCCCATATTGTCTGTTTCTCTGATTGTCTCTGTGATAGTCATTACTACGGAAATGCGATCTTTCTCTGTAACTATTATTACTCTGCCAACGGTTGTCGTACGGGTGGTGTCTATTTTGGTCACGATTTGCGTTGTAAGAATAGACCAGTCGTGTCCGGTTATTGTTTCTGTCGTCACGGAATTGTGACGGATGTGACCTGTAATTGTTGTGTCCTTGTTTTCGCGTTCCGCGATTGTCAGTGTCACTTTCCAGTTCTTGTAACAGTCCCTGAAAAGCTTCAATGTCGTCTTTGCAACGTCCTGCCAAAATAATGTGTCGTAAATGTTCAGGCAATTTGATTAAGCAAATGCGGATAAGTTCTGAGGGGCTGTATGGGTTTGACAGGTACTGATTCTTGTGCAACATGTCTTCAAAATATTTCATAAGACTGGAAAATTCAGATTGTTCGAAACGTTTCATCATTATGATGCTTTGTTTTACTCGGTCTTGTGTGGCCTGAGACCAATATGCTGAGAGGAAGGCATGGTAAAACTCTCCTTCACTGTGGCAATCGTGAATGACCGACCGCATTCTTACAGCTGGTTCATTCTCTAAGTAGCCACACATAAATTCTAATCTGTGTTCTAACGACCAGTTGGGAGGAAAACAATGCGAGAATTGATGGAGCCATGCTTGTGGATGAATGTCGTTGCCAGAATTTTTAAATGTTTTGAATTTACGTGTAGTCATGAGCAGCTTATAGTCAAAATCATCATGTCGGCGAGTCGCATATTGGTCATTGTTAGGTCGTGTCGGCCGTTCCATCTCAAAATTCGGTGCACATTGGCAATTTCTTTCATAACTTCCGAAATGCCCTGTGTTATTATTTTGTGGCTGTTCCGTATTTCTATGTCCCTCTTCCCGTATTGGGGCGCGAGTGTCCTCTGAAATACGCAATTCTTGTACTACTTGTGCCAACTGATCTTGTACTTCCCGGATTTCTCTTTTGTACTGCGTATTGATTTGATTTTGATTTTGTTTGAATTTTCTTATTTGTTCATACTCTTCTGTGTCAGTGAAGGCTACGGGTCTTGTGTCATTCAAATCATCATCTACCTTTGTAGATAAGTTAGTGACCTGATCCGAAAGTTCGGCTACTTTCTCCGATAGTGTACTTATTTCCTCCATGTGTCTTTCTGAACCAATCTTCAGGGTATCTACTGTGTCCTTTAAGTTTTCCTGAGTTCTTGCAAGTTGCGTAACCGAATCGGTAGATGCAACTGAGTCAATTTTAGCTTGCAAGGTGTTGTGATTTTCATGAACAATGGTTTGCAGTTCTTTTATGGCTGCTTCGTGATTCTGTAATACATTTTCATGCCGCGAAAAAGTGGGTTGAAAATGCTCACAAATTTGTGTTTTTATGTCATTACAGACTTTTTGACATTTCGATTCAATGTTATGTAACTCAGTAGTTAAATCTTCGCGTGTTTGTTCAAGTGTGGTGTCTAACTTTTGAAGATTTTGTTCCATTGCGTCTAACTGTTGCTGTGTTTGTCTCTGGTGTTGTTCCATTGTGTCTAACTTTTTAAGATTTTGTTCCACTGTGTCTAACTTTTTAAGATTTTGTTCCACTGTTTCTAACTTTTTGAGATTTTGTTCCACTGTGTCTAACTGTTGCTGTGTTTGTCTCTGGTGTTGTTCCATTGTGTCTAACTTTTCAAGCTTTTGTCCCATTTGTTGCATTAATTGTAATAACAATGCACTGGTGTCTGAAACATGTTCCTCAGTGCTTTTCGGCAGTGAAGTTGCACCGGCAACATTCACATTTTGACAAGCGGAAAATGTGTCTTGACTCATTTGAGAAAACGGTGAGAACCCAAAACCTGAGTCTGCAGTATTTGCAATATTGTGTTCTGTCATTCCCGATTCCTGAGGCGAGCTGTTGCCGACCAATCGATCGATAACGCTTCCCTGTTCACTACCTGTTTCACTGTCTACACCATTGTTTGGCGCCCGCTCCATTTCCCTATGCGCAATTACCAAATTACTACTTTGAACATTAGTTAATTCATTACTCTGCGGCGCTAACACACTGCTTTCGTCTTCACTGTCATTTCTCAGTTTACTTTGGAGCCTAGTATTACGTTTTTCACACGCCATTATTGTCACAGTATTTCACACGATAACACAGAAAAGCACAATTTGAAGAGCAAAATAAAATAACATAGCAATGGAAATAATGTCTACTTAATTGCCAGCGCAGCTGCGAAATACTTGGTGCAAATCTACATGCATGCCACAACTGTTTTACTGTACAACAATGAAAAACTACAACTACAAAGGAAATTCTCTCTATGATTACGCGCTATCAATAAACAAAATCTACACTAATTACACAAACTACAAGAAAAAAAATCAGATGATTCCAGTGAGGTATCCTCGGCTAAGGGTCGACATATGAAACGTCCCCTTTGAACAATTATACATGACTGTCCTTAAACTGACACACAATATTTTGTTAGCGCAACGCAATCTGACTTTCAAAATTCCCTACAAAAGAATGGCCCTGACTACCATTAAACTATACCCTTCACAAATCACTTACCTCACAAAAATCTTCGCTGCTCAAGCTACTGCGATACAGCGAGCGCCACTACTGCCAGCTAAATAAAAGATTCAAACTATGGAAGGCACTAACTACTGATAGGGATAGTTAGCAAATGAAAGATATTAACAGAGAACAAACAATGTATTTACCTTGATATCATCATATATAAATATAGCAGTTCATGACAAATTTCAAAACTCCGCCATCTCTCTCCCCACATCCACCACTGCTGGCAGCTCACCTCCAACTGCCCAACGTTACGCGCTGTTCACATCCAGCTGCCGCTGCCCAACACTACAATGGCAGACAACAATGCAAACTAGCCACAGACTGCACACAGCACAGCCAGTGATTTTCATACAGAGGTGGCGTTACCAATAAAAAAACCTAAACAGCCTACTTACATAGAGAAAACATAAACAGCCTACTTACATAGCCCCCATGCTCCCCACAAAAAATTTTACAAATTTTTTTTTGGGCAGTGGCCAATAATGATTTGATAAAATTTTTCATAATTACAATAACAAAGAAATCAAACGCACACACTTATTGATACAATGTTGGTCAAAAGCAAAAAATTTCTCACAGTCCATAAAGACAGTCCACATTGTTCATCACAGTAAAAATGCAGAGTTTTTCTCAAAGTCTGAGCAGTAAAAGAAAATGCACATAGAAGTAGTGGATTTCCATGCAGTCTTGAAGAAGTAGTGTTGTCCTTCCGACGGAAAGACAGTGCTGACTCTCGACATGCAGACAAGTATTGGGTCACAACAGAGCAAACCCACTGCAGAGTCAGTCGAAGTTTTGATGAATATTGGTAGGTAGGTCATCACAGAGCAGACCCACCGTAGTCCTGGTAGAGATTACGATATTGGTGGGCCACCAGAGGTGCAGACCCACTGCAGTCCTTGTAGAAATAATGGTATTGATGGATCATCAAAGATGTAGACCCACTGTAGTCCTTTAAGAGATGGCCAGCAGCCATCTGTTATGACTGTGCAGGTGCACAATCACCACTGAAGAGTCTTGCGGACAATATAGCAAGTCCATAAACCACCACTTGTGCACTCACAAAGTATTTTGGAATTGTCCTTAGAACCAGCAATGCTGTTATCCAGTCCCTTGCTGAATTATTAACACACGTGCAAACACTATCAGTCCCTACTTCTCACATATTGTCCATATACTATGACCAACAGAAACGTGTGCAGTGAAATGTAACTTAATTTGAAGAACTGGTGTCTATACAATTATAAATTTACAATATGAAAATACAATTACAAAGGTACAAAATACATCATTTAAGAACATAATAATACAGATAACATTTGTAGTACAGGCTTTACAAAAGAATAGAAATAGACATATACATCAGTGTTACAGGAATTATGACATAAGTAAATACATAAAAGATCAGAATAACTTTTGAAACATCAACTTTACACATGAGCATTAAAACAAAACAGAATTAATAATGTCTAACATCTTTACAAAGTAAATAACATATTATTAACACCAATTGTATTTGAGGATAACAGTATTCCTCATCATAGTTCATGTAGCTGAGTATGAGAAAAATTCTACAACAAAAGTCTGATGGGGTAAACATATAAAGACAGGAAGAACATATATACACAAGGGTACCCAAACACATAGTGGGATAACACAAAAGGAAAGGACAGGGTTTGTTTCATTGCAGTATTTTGCAAACAAAACTTTCTTTGCTTCTTGGAGTTCTCCCTTCTTTCATCATTATTCCCAAAAGTCCTATCTAAGCCTGCCTTCTGTATTTCGTTCACATCCTCTGTCAAAAATAGTTTTTCTCTCTGCTTTCTGTATTCTGTTCACATCCTATGTCAATAATAGTTTTTCTCCACTGTACAGTATCCTTTTTATTTTGCCAGACCATTTTCTGATAGCTTCTCAATGCATTTCTTATAAATTTATAATAGTTAGTTTCTTATATAGTCTCCTCTTAAGCTAACTTAAATCTACTGAGCTCAGATGCTAAACTAAGGGACGAGGCAATGCAGCAGCACATAACAAATTAACACAAACAGCAATGCAAAAAAAATGGAAAATTCCAAAGCAAGCTACAGTAAATATAAATTACCAAGCAATGCAACATTACAACTAATATGAGCCAATGTACAGTAGCAAGAAAAATAAGTCAGTAGTAAAATTAGCTTAACAGAGTAACACAATTTAAAATTCAGTAGCACTATGCCTGGCAAACAGCAGCAGCAAATATAAAAAATATAAAACTTATATCTATACATGACAAAGCTCAAGCAGAAAAAATATTACAGTAAAAACAACAATGCAGATAAGGGAAATGTATATTCACATCTTAATATCTATGTAATTAAAGTGGTGCACCACAACAACTGATTGTAAAAGGAAATATTACCATGTACTTGAAAAGAAAATTATGTGTTACTGTTACTAGTTCCTTCTTATTGTTCTTTCCTTTCCAAGTGCTCCTTTTTTAAAGAATGTGGATCATAAAATAATTATTTAATAGATCTGTTGACAGAAAGTGTTCACATTAGCAAATGCATTTTATTTTATAAAAGCAATGCTGCAACACAGCTGGAAACCAGATATCAAGTGAAATAAGCAACTACGAAAAGCAAAGCATAAAAATATCATTCAATAGTCATGTGGCATTTCGTAAGTCAGTAGCTCTTAACTCTCATAGAAAGACACTTGTCATAAACAGGTGTGCAGATGTAAAAATATTTCTCGTCATTTCATTAGGCATTTGAGTAAATATCATAAATTAAGAGCACAGTGTAATCGTATGTTTTCAAGTTCGACCGTGTCGTTTTTGCGATGCTTTCTACAAAGGAATGTCAGAAGCGAGGTTAATGGAAGTAATGAGGGTGTCGCATTTGCAATATTTTCTCTAAAGGAATGCCAATGGCGAGGATAAAGGCCTGCCTTTTTTCTTTTTTTTTTTCTACCTGTGCTTCCGGAAAGGCACACCCTAATGGCTTGTTCTCCAGGTGTTTGACACAGCTGCCTGCCCACGACGCATTACGTGCAGGTGTTCACTTAACTTTCTTACGGAAATATTTACGACACCAGTTTCCGCTACAGTGACAGTCTCACATAAAAATATTTCACAGGTCAAGAATTAGCGTTGCAAGTCTGTAGAAAGAAAATCCTATGAATATAACGTTGTCCAAAAAATTTTCGCCGGCATTGTGATACATTCACGCATTTACACACATTTCATAACTCTTAAAGTACGATTCTTGGTTTCCAACATCCTTTTTCACAAGTCAAGAGTCCCTACTCACTATTCATTACTCCTTACCTTATTACACATATACGTATCCATCGACACTCGTCAATATTTCGTCATTATAAATATGAAGCATAATCAAATAACTCATATAGCCTCAGCCTATTAATCGTAAACATACCTCAGCAGCATAATACACATCGTCGTCGTAAAAATAACATCATAACACCTCAGTCAAATCTCAAAATCGTCGTAGCTTCCTCCAATAATTAAAAAAATTCTCTGCTCATGACAAAAGTGTCATCTGCCTCAAACGTACTTTAAAAATCATAATCCCTTTACCAAATACATCATTCAAAGCTCTCATAGTATCACAATGGTTCTAAAAAAATATGAACAGTTCACAAAGTACAGACAAAATACAGTTTCATAAGTGTGAAGTTATCCAACTGTGTAATTATGTAAACACCTGTCACTGATGTAGTAAAAAAAGTTTCTTTCTCTGTTAAATGATCAGATAGCTGTGTAATTCTGTGTTAGAGAAATATGGTACCAACGTGTAAAGTTGTATAAGCAAATACCATATTAGCTAGGGCTCCTTGTGCTTGCCAAACACATGGTACACAAAGTAAGCATGTACCCCCTGAGGATTAATGTAATTATACCCTCAGGTGTTACAGATTACACCAATGGAATGAAATATATCACGGAAAACTTTCTTTGTAATTCAAAAATCTTTAAAAATAAATGTTTTAAGTATAAAATTGATCACTCAAATACGTGTACTGTAGCGCTAAACTGTGCGTCTTGTAACATAATCTCTGTGGAAGTGTCGTAGTTATCGTCCTCCGAAAGCTAAGTTCTGCAGAAGTCAATGTACTTACCTCATGATAAACAAAAGTGAAATGCTTTGCGTATAGATATCATAGTTATTATGCTTATTGGCGTGATGAAGAAAGTACTGTACAGTAACGTATTGTTGTGCCACGAAAAAGGCTGTCTCATTGTTGCTATACCACAAAAGTTACTACTAAAACATGTTTTTCTTTCCAGAAGAATTCAGAAAACTGTGCAGATATAAAACAGATACACCGCAAAAGCAACATTGTAAATTGTCACTCATTAGTAGTGTCGTGATAAAAATCGTGTAGCTGTCACATAAACTAACCTCTGTGTCATCTGGTATCTCTCAGAAAGCACTTTAAATTCAGAATTTATTTTCAAATAAACCAAAATGTTGCATTAAAATCTCATTAGCAGTACTGGTAAATGTTCTAAGTATGTGAGCCTTATAGTCGTTACGTAATCGTGCAACAAACAAGCAAGAATGTACACACACAATAACACTGTGACGTCTGTTCACTATAACAATGCATTCGTCATTTCTGTTTAAATAAGTTCTCTTGGTTCTTGATTGGATATTTAACTTCAAACATTGTTGTATGTTAACAGATTCTAAGTCTGACAAAGCATATTAGTAATGTGAAGCGAAAAATTTTATGACAAAGACTAAGTTAAAAAGCAGATTATCTTTCAATAAATGGTTTTACATGTGAAACCTGGTCTAAACCTTTACTCTTCATAGTACTCAGAGTTTGAACTTGAATGCAATTGTCATGCGGTATACGTCAGCAAAGAATACTGGAATTTTTCTCAAGGTTAGCGTCTATGTTATTTTTCTCTGAGCCAGCCGGCGCACGTGGGTGCCTGCGGCGCGAGTCATTGTCTGTCTCTTTGTTGGCGCGCGTTGTTATTGGGATTAGGAGACCTAACTTCTACAAATTCGCCTTGCCGAGAGGGCCCAGCTCTGTTAAAATCCCGCCAGTTCTGATGAAATTCACGTCTGTCGTTTTGTCGGTAGTTCACATAGTTTCTTGTTTGTCGGTCATGTCGTGGAGAATTTCTCCCTGAATCGTAACTCTGCGCCGAACTGTTGCGTCTGAAGTTATTCTGCCTCCCTTGATAATACTTGTTTTGGTTCCCATATTGTCTGTTTCTCTGATTGTCTCTGTGATAGTCATTACTACGGAAATGCGATCTTTCTCTGTAACTATTATTACTCTGCCAACGGTTGTCGTACGGGTGGTGTCTATTTTGGTCACGATTTGCGTTGTAAGAATAGACCAGTCGTGTCCGGTTATTGTTTCTGTCGTCACGGAATTGTGACGGATGTGACCTGTAATTGTTGTGTCCTTGTTTTCGCGTTCCGCGATTGTCAGTGTCACTTTCCAGTTCTTGTAACAGTCCCTGAAAAGCTTCAATGTCGTCTTTGCAACGTCCTGCCAAAATAATGTGTCGTAAATGTTCAGGCAATTTGATTAAGCAAATGCGGATAAGTTCTGAGGGGCTGTATGGGTTTGACAGGTACTGATTCTTGTGCAACATGTCTTCAAAATATTTCATAAGACTGGAAAATTCAGATTGTTCGAAACGTTTCATCATTATGATGCTTTGTTTTACTCGGTCTTGTGTGGCCTGAGACCAATATGCTGAGAGGAAGGCATGGTAAAACTCTCCTTCACTGTGGCAATCGTGAATGACCGACCGCATTCTTACAGCTGGTTCATTCTCTAAGTAGCCACACATAAATTCTAATCTGTGTTCTAACGACCAGTTGGGAGGAAAACAATGCGAGAATTGATGGAGCCATGCTTGTGGATGAATGTCGTTGCCAGAATTTTTAAATGTTTTGAATTTACGTGTAGTCATGAACAGCTTATAGTCAAAATCATCATGTCGGCGAGTCGCATATTGGTCATTGTTAGGTCGTGTCGGCCGTTCCATCTCAAAATTCGGTGCACATTGGCAATTTCTTTCATAACTTCCGAAATGCCCTGTGTTATTATTTTGTGGCTGTTCCGTATTTCTATGTCCCTCTTCCCGTATTGGGGCGCGAGTGTCCTCTGAAATACGTAATTCTTGTACTACTTGTGCCAACTGATCTTGTACTTCCCGGATTTCTCTTTTGTACTGCGTATTGATTTGATTTTGATTTTGTTTGAATTTTCTTATTTGTTCATACTCTTCTGTGTCAGTGAAGGCTACGGGTCTTGTGTCATTCAAATCATCATCTACCTTTGTAGATAAGTTAGTGACCTGATCCGAAAGTTCGGCTACTTTCTCCGATAGTGTACTTATTTCCTCCATGTGTCTTTCTGAACCAATCTTCAGGGTATCTACTGTGTCCTTTAAGTTTTCCTGAGTTCTTGCAAGTTGCGTAACCGAATCGGTAGATGCAACTGAGTCAATTTTAGCTTGCAAGGTGTTGTGATTTTCATGAACAATGGTTTGCAGTTCTTTTATGGCTGCTTCGTGATTCTGTAATACATTTTCATGCCGCGAAAAAGTGGGTTGAAAATGCTCACAAATTTGTGTTTTTATGTCATTACAGACTTTTTGACATTTCGATTCAATGTTATGTAACTCAGTAGTTAAATCTTCGCGTGTTTGTTCAAGTGTGGTGTCTAACTTTTGAAGATTTTGTTCCATTGCGTCTAACTGTTGCTGTGTTTGTCTCTGGTGTTGTTCCATTGTGTCTAACTTTTTAAGATTTTGTTCCACTGTGTCTAACTTTTTAAGATTTTGTTCCACTGTTTCTAACTTTTTGAGATTTTGTTCCACTGTGTCTAACTGTTGCTGTGTTTGTCTCTGGTGTTGTTCCATTGTGTCTAACTTTTCAAGCTTTTGTCCCATTTGTTGCATTAATTGTAATAACAATGCACTGGTGTCTGAAACATGTTCCTCAGTGCTTTTCGGCAGTGAAGTTGCACCGGCAACATTCACATTTTGACAAGCGGAAAATGTGTCTTGACTCATTTGAGAAAACGGTGAGAACCCAAAACCTGAGTCTGCAGTATTTGCAATATTGTGTTCTGTCATTCCCGATTCCTGAGGCGAGCTGTTGCCGACCAATCGATCGATAACGCTTCCCTGTTCACTACCTGTTTCACTGTCTACACCATTGTTTGGCGCCCGCTCCATTTCCCTATGCGCAATTACCAAATTACTACTTTGAACATTAGTTAATTCATTACTCTGCGGCGCTAACACACTGCTTTCGTCTTCACTGTCATTTCTCAGTTTACTTTGGAGCCTAGTATTACGTTTTTCACACGCCATTATTGTCACAGTATTTCACACGATAACACAGAAAAGCACAATTTGAAGAGCAAAATAAAATAACATAGCAATGGAAATAATGTCTACTTAATTGCCAGCGCAGCTGCGAAATACTTGGTGCAAATCTACATGCATGCCACAACTGTTTTACTGTACAACAATGAAAAACTACAACTACAAAGGAAATTCTCTCTATGATTACGCGCTATCAATAAACAAAATCTACACTAATTACACAAACTACAAGAAAAAAAATCAGAAGATTCCAGTGAGGTATCCTCGGCTAAGGGTCGACATATGAAACGTCCCCTTTGAACAATTATACATGACTGTCCTTAAACTGACACACAATATTTTGTTAGCGCAACGCAATCTGACTTTCAAAATTCCCTACAAAAGAATGGCCCTGACTACCATTAAACTATACCCTTCACAAATCACTTACCTCACAAAAATCTTCGCTGCTCAAGCTACTGCGATACAGCGAGCGCCACTACTGCCAGCTAAATAAAAGATTCAAACTATGGAAGGCACTAACTACTGATAGGGATAGTTGGCAAATGAAAGATATTAACAGAGAACAAACAATGTATTTACCTTGATATCATCATATATAAATATAGCAGTTCATGACAAATTTCAAAACTCCGCCATCTCTCTCCCCACATCCACCACTGCTGGCGGCTCACCTCCAACTGCCCAACGCTACGCGCTGTTCACATCCAGCTGCCGCTGCCCAACACTACAATGGCAGACAACAATGCAAACTAGCCACAGACTGCACACAGCACAGCCAGTGATTTTCATACAGAGGTGGCGTTACCAATAAAAAAACCTAAACAGCCTACTTACATAGAGAAAACATAAACAGCCTACTTACAGTTGGAACCTCTGTAGTCGATCACATTATTTGCAGAACGCAATTGCTCGTCACTGCAGTGAAATGGAAATAGGTGACAGCATCTCCAGCGACCAGCTCCCAATAATCGTGAAAACAGCGGCTGCATCCACGTCAAAAACGACAATAGGAAAGGTTTAATCGATTCAAAAAATTTTAATATAGAAAACTTCAGAACAGAATATTTAAAAAAAAATCCCAGCACAACAATCATTAATACTACAGAAGATCTCGACATTTACAGCCAGCTAATCGTCCAAACGATACGATCTGCCGTCATTAACAGTACATCAAAGAAAACCATCATAAAACACAAGGATAGACTTCCCACTCATATTCTCAACCTGATCAATGAAAAAAGAAAATTACATAGGCAGATTAAACGACAATCTAATGAAAGGGCTAAAACGGAGTGGAACCGTCTAACCAATCAAGTCAGATCCGCGACTCGTCAATTCAGAGAAAATAGATGGGAACGTGAGTCACATGGACTTGACCTACGTAACCTCACTTTCTTTTGGGAAAAATTGAAGACAATCATGGGAAAAACTTCGCCAACGAACCGGATTTAAAAATCGATGTCCACGTCACGGTGGACGAAAGGAAGAAGGCTGAAATATTCCGCGTTTCACCCCAAATTTGACGACAACCACGAGGAAGGTATTTCTAGGCAACGTCATTCATTGTTTCATCAAAATATCATACCAGCCGATCGTCCATTACTGGAAGAAATTGAAACGTCCCCTTAGAAAAATTTTACATGACTGTCCTTAAACTGACACAATATTTTTAGCGCAACGCAATCTGACTTTCAATAATAATCCCTACAAAAGAATTGCCCTGACTAACATTAACCTATACGTTTCACAAATCACTTACCTCACAAAAATCTTCGTTACTCGAACTACTGCAATACAGCGAGCGCCACTACTGCCAGCTAAATAAATGATTCAAACTACGGAAGGCACTAACTACTGATAGGCATAGTTAGCAAATGAAAGATTTTAATAAAGAACAAACAATGTATTTACCTTAATAGTCATCAAAAGTCATAATGTATATAGCAGTTCATGACATCCAGTCTTACAAATTTCAAAACTCCGCCATTTCTCTCCCCACATCCACCACTGCTGGCGGCTCACCTCCAACTGCCCAACGCTACGCGCTGTTAACAACCATCTGCCCAACACTACAATGGCCAACAACAATGCAAACCAGCCACAGACTGCACACAGCACAGCCAGTGATTTTCATACAGAGCGCTACGTGGCGTTACCAATATAAAAACCTAGACAGCCTACTTAGATAACCCCCATGCTCCCCACAAAAAATTTTACAAATTGTTTTGGGCACTGGCCAATACAGATTTGAAAAAAATTTTCATAATTACAATAACAAAGATATCAAATGCACACACTTATTGATACAATGTTGGTCAAAAGCTAAAATTTTCTCACAGTCCATAAAGACAGTCCTGATCGTTCATCACAGTAAAACTGCCGTTTCTTTTCTCAAAGTCTGAGCAGTAAAAGACAATGCACACGGAAGTAGTGGATTTCCATGCAGTATTGAAGAAGTAGTGTTGTCCTTCCAACGGAAAGTTAGTGCTGACTCTCGACATGCAGACAGGTAATGGGCCAAAACAGAGCAAACCCACAGCAGAGTCATTCGAAGTTTTGAAGAATACTGGTAGGTAGGTCATCACAGAGCAGACCCATTGTAGTCCTGGTAGAGATTATGGTATTGGTGGGCCACCAGAGGTGCAGACCCACTGCAGTCCTCGTAGAAATAATGGTATTGGTGGGCCATCAAAGATGCAGACCCACTGTAGTCCATGTAGAGACGGCCAGCAGCCATCTGTTGCGACTGTGGAGGTGCACAATCACCGTCTAAGAGTCTTGCGGAGAATATAGCTAGTCCATAAACCACCACTTGTGCACCCACAAAGTTTTTTCTTTTTTAATTGTCCTTAGAACCAGCAACGCTGTTAACCAGTTCCTTGCTGAATTATTAACACACTTGGGAGCACTAACAGTCCTCTTTTTTTTCACATATTGTCCATATACTATGACCAACAGAAACGTGTGCAGTGAAATGGAACTTAGAAGTTAAAGAAAAATTTTACATGACTGTCCTTAAACTGACACACAATATTTTTAGCGCACCGCAATCTGACTTCCAAAATACACTACTGGCCATTAAAATTGCTACAACAAGAAGAAATTCAGATGATAAACAGGTATTCATTAGACAAATATATTATACTAGAACTGATATGTGGTTACATTTTCACGAAATTTGCGTGCATAGATCCTGAGAAATCAGTACCCAGAACAACCACGTCTGGTTGTAATAACGGCCTTGATACGCCTGGGCATTGAGTCAAACAGAGCTTGGATGGCGCGTACAGGTACAGCAGCCCATGCAGCTTCAACACGATACCACAGTTCATCAAGAGTAGTGACTGGCGTATTGTGATGAGCCAGTTGCTTGGCCACCATTGACCAGATGTTTTCAATTGGTGAGAGATCTGGAGAATGTGCTGGCCAGGGCAGCAGTCGAACACTTTCTGTATCCAGAAAGACCCGTACAGGACCTGCAACATGCGGTTGTGCATTATCCCGCTGAAATGTAGGGTTTCGTAGGGATCGAATCAAGGGTAGAGCCACAGGTCATAACACATCTGAAATGTAACGTCCACTGTTCAAAGTGACGTCAATGCGAACAAGAGGTGACCGAGACGTGTAGCTAATGACACACCATACCATCACGCCGGGTGATACACCAGTATGGCGATGACGAATACACGCTTCCAATGTGCGTTCACCGCGATGTCGCCAAACACGGATGCGACCATCGTGATGCTGTAAACAGAACCTGGATTCATCCGAAAAAATGACGTTTTGCCATTCGTGCACTCAGGTTCATCGTTGAGTACACCATCGCAGGCGCTCCTCTCTGTGATGCAGCGTCAAGGGTAACCGCAGCCATGGTCTCCGAGCTGATAGTCCATGCTGCTGCAAACGTCGTCGAACTGTTCGCGCAGATGGTTGTTGTCTTGCAAACGTCCCCATCTGGTGACTCAGGGATCGAGACGTGGCTGCACGATCTGTTTCTGCCATGTTGATAAGCTGCCTGTCATCTCGACTGCTAGTGATACGAGGCCGTTGGGATCCAGCACGGCGTTCCGTATTACCCTCCTGAACCCACCGATTCCATATTCTGCTAACAGTCATTGGATCTCGACCAACGCGAGCAGAAATGTCGCGATACGATAAACCGCAATCGCGATAGGCTACAATCCGACCTTCATCAAAGTCGGAAACGTGATGGTACGCATTTCTCCTCCTTACACGAGGCATCACAACAACGTTTCACCATGCAACGCCGGTCAACTGCTGTTTGTGTATGAGAAATCGGTTCGAAACTTTCCTCATGTCAGCACGTTGTAGGTGTCGCCACCGGCGCCAACCTTGTGTGAATGCTCTGAAAAGCTAATCATTTGCATATCAGTGCATCTTCTTTCTGTCGGTTAAATTTCGCGCCTGTAGCACGTCATCTTCGTGGTGTAGCAATTTTAATGGCCAGTAGTGTAACTGACTATTAACTCCTCTACTAAGCGGAAAAAATACAGTCATGGAAATGACGGCATTGGACGATTTAATGTCAAGCTACGTCTTCCACAGGGACTTGTTCAAATACTAAAACTTCTATTTAATGCAGCCTTAACTCAAAAAACTTTACCATCCCAATGAAAACAAACACATATCTGAATGATCCAGAAACCTGGAAAACCCCAAAACAACAAAGTCATATGGGTCGTCCGCAATACTTGCAGTAATTGGCAAAACCTTTGAAACAATAATTAACAAGAAACTACCACAGCTCGAAAAAGATAACATTATACCACATGAGCAAGCTGGTTTCAGAAACAATCACCTTACCGCCGGTCCGTTATTAAGACTAACTAGTAAAGTAAGAGAAGCCTGTAATTTAAGAGATGTGACTTCTGCCCTCTTCCTGGCCATAGAACGCGACTTAGATAGGGTATGGCATGCCGGAAATCTTCACAAAATGCTACAATACAACGGCCCACCTGAAATAGCACAATAATAACTAACCTCACTGGAAATAGAAAAGTACAACTACGAGTTGGTGATCAAAAGTCATCTTACTTTATACTCATATCGGGAATCCCTCAGGGTGCCATCATCTCCCCACTGTTATATACGATATACACACATCAAAAAAAGTTTTGCATCATCCTGGTTCCTAGAACTCCTGACGATAGACGTTTACTGTGGATATTGTATCACAGACATAGTCGCTTTGACTGTTCGGAGATGTCACTAAACCGGACCAAAGATGTAAACAACCAAGCATGAGCAGCACCTGTTACACGGAGTGGGTCTGACAGCCGATCAGTTCCACTCATTCTACCAGGAAGGAGGTACACAGCTCGTGTTGTCTGTAGTTCAACCATGCCTAGTCGGTCAATAACGCGGTTTGATCGCGTCTGCATTGTTACTTTGTGCCAGGAAGGGCTTTCAACAAGGGAGGTGTCCAGGCGTCTCGGAGTGAACCAAAGCGATGTTGTTCGGAAATGGAGGAGATACAGAGAGGCAAGAACTGTCGATGACATGCCTCGCTCATGCCGCCCAAGGGCTACTACTGCAGTGGATGACCGCTACCTACGGATTATGGCTCGGAGGAACCCTGACAGCAACGCCACCATGTTGAATAATGCTTTTCGTGCAGACACAGGACGTGGTGTTACGATTCAGACTGCGCAATAGACTGCATGATAAGCAACTTCACTCCTGACGTCCATGGCAAGGTCCATGTTTGCAACCACGACACCATGCAGCGCGGTACTGTGGGCCTAGCAACATACCGAATGGGTCGCTCAGCATTGGCATCGTGTTCTCTTCACACATGAGCGTCGCATATGCCTTCAACCAGATAATCGTTGGAGACGTGTTTGGAGGCAACTCGGTCAGGCTTAACGCCTTAGACGCGCTGTCCAGCGAGTGCAGCAAGGTGGAGGTTCCCAGCTGTGTTGGGGTGGCATTATGTGGGGTCGACGTACGCCGCTGGTGGTTATGGAGGGTGCCGTAATGACTGTACGATACGTGAATGCCATCCTCCAACCGATAGTGCAACGTTATTGGCAGCATATTGACGAAGCATTCGTCTTCATGGACGACAAGTTGCGCCCCCACCGTGCACATCTTGTGAATGACTTCCTTCAGGATAACGACATCGCTCGACTAGAGTGGCCATCATGTTCTCCAGACATGAACCCTATCGAACATGCCTGGGGTAGATTGAAAAGGGCGGTTTATGGACAAGTGACCTACCAACCACTCTGAGGGATCTACGCCGAATCGCAATTGAGGAGTGGGACAATCTGGACCAACAGCGCCTTGATGAACTTGTGGATAGTATACCACGATGAATACAGGCATGCATCAATGCAAGAGGACGTGTTACTGGGTATTAGAGGTACTGGTGCGTGCAGCAATCTGGACCACCACCTCTGAAGGTCTCGCTGTATGCTGGCGCAACGTGCAATGTGTTGTTTTCATGAGCAATAAAAATAGCGGAAATGATGATTATGTTGATCTCTATTCTAATTTTCTGTACAGGTTCCGGAACTCTCGGAAACGAGGTGATGCTAAACGTTTTTCGATGTGTGTATTAGATAACATCTGTGAAGGAAGAAGAATCTATTAGGTGACTCCTGTGACGGATGCCTGTCATAAAAGTGTTTGCATTTGAATATTTCTTGGTTGTGCATCCAGAAGACACAACATTTCTGAGTCCCGGTTTCTTGTCATCTTCAGGCTTTCGTGAGGAATTTTTTTATTTGGTGTAAGTGGGTTCTTATTTAATTTTATAGGATTTTTAACTGCAGTAGCAGCCCTTGCGCAGCCTGAGTGAGGCATGTCATCGACAGTTACTGTCTCTCTGTATTCCTCCATTTTCGAACAACATCGCTTTGGTTCACTCCGAGACCCCTGGTTTTCCCTTGTTGAGAACCCTTCCTGGTACGAAGTAACAATGCGGACGCGATCGAACGGCGGTATTGACCGTCTAGGCAAGGCTGAAGTACAGACAACACGAGCCGTGTACCTCCTTCCTGGTGGAATGACTGGAACTGATCGGCTGTCAGACCCACCTCCGTGTAACAGGCGCTGCTCACGCATGGTTGTTTACATCTTGGGTTTAGTGACATCTCTGAACAGTCAAAGGGTCTATGTCTGTGATACAATATCCACAGTGAACGTCTATCTTCAGGAGTTCTAGGAACTGGGGTGAGTCTTACTCTGTAAAGGTGGTTCAAAAGGCTGGTCATTATCAACAGAAAAATCTGCTATTCGGCTGCAAAGGACTCCTGATTTATTCTTTTCTCATTCTGTGGATACATGAGAATACTGTTACAGTATAGAATTGCATTAAAGAAAAACAAAACGTTCTGAAAATCCTCTTCAGCCTGCATCAAGGCAGCGCAAGCCATGCCAACGCCCCGCTTCGCAATCAAAACGACAAACTGATAGAAAGCCGACATTTGGGAAAGCAGAACAAATCCAGAAGAGGATGCCCGACTTCGCACGAGCGAGAAGCTTGAATCGTAAACTCAGCAACATGACCTCAGCGAGGAGAAGACGACTCGTCATTGTAACAGCACCCCTTGATTCTGTAAGAGAGAGTAACAGTACACAATGACACCTATCAGCCTGTTGATATGGCGGGAAAGCATAAAGCTGAATCCTTGAAAGCCATTCTTATGAAACAGAGGGATTGTGATACCGCAGGAAAGAAGGCACAGTCAGTCATGGCAGTCCTGATATAAAGTCACTGTCTCGAACCATTAGTAATAAATACTCTGGCTCTCGAGTCCTTGGCTGAATCTTTACGCTGCAACTACGAGGCCAAACCATTGATGTGCTGCTACCGCTCGCCAAGATGACTTCCGCCTCTGGAATGCTACCTGTTTGGTCTACCATACTCGGTCATTTGGCCTGCCGACTTTGCAATCACCAGGAGACTTCTACTCACGGGTTACTGAGCTGAACTGATGTTGTTTGCTACTCTGGCCACCTGTACAGCGTTGGGAGCTGCGCTAGCGGCTGCTGCTCCAGGCTGGTATCTGTAAACAGTCATCGATATTCCTGATTTCCCTTAGTGGGAGAGCTATGCTGTGGACCATCTCCATAACATGCAGAGTTACTGAGAGATTACCAGAGCACATCCCCTTCAACTTCAACGAGAGTGCTCCAGTAAAACGCAGTGTCTGTCCCAGACTGCCATGCCTGTCGTATGTGCTATGTCACTCGGCCATGACCTGTCTGACACCATGATTACGTGAACTGGAGGCCGAGGACGACGTCCGCTGGAGTCTGCTGATACAGCGTTAGCAAGTACCGAGTCTTTGCGCTGCACTGGCGGTGGCCTGGGCGCTGACGAAAGGAGAATATATGATTGTAAATTTTAATGAAATAAATTCTTATTTCATACCCAGCGCGAAGACTGGCCTGCGCCTCTACACTCCATGCTATGTCATTCTGACAGCTGTAGAGGTCTCAACCCAGTTTTATACAAGACTGGCCCCAGAATTGTTTTTGGCAGCAGAGCTACGCTGTAACAGAACCACGTCTGTAGCACCACAGCTGTCATCATCTGCGTTTTCATCCTGATGCAATGCAGTGGGGTGAGTGAGCATTATTTTGCGTTGGCCTTTCTGACAGTATTTTTGTTTGTGACCATGTGAAAGCGCAGGAACGTTAGTTCCACTCTGAGACTGTCATTTGTGAAACTGCTGTAGCCTGCAGACTTATTGTGTAGTGGAAATACCAGAGAAATGTACTCGACGCCAATGAGTTTCAAATTTTGTAATTTATCAGGCCATGAATTGCCATGCACTAGGTCAGTTCAGTTACATGTGATATTTGTAGAGCGGTTATAGCCGCTACAGTCTGGAACCGCGCGACCGCTACGCTCGCAGGTTCGAATCCTGCCTCGGGCATGGGTGTGTGACATGTCTTTAGGTTAGTTAGGTTTACGTAGTTCTAAGTCTAGGGGACTGATGACCTCAGAAGTTAAGTGCCATAGTGCTCAGAGCCATATTTGTAGAAGGTTTGGACACATGGTGCAGTACTGTTCAGAGTCACGTTGGATTATGATCTGGCGTAGGAACTAATTTGTAGTATTGTTGGTCGTAGCATAAATATAGCTTTCGCACATCTTTCTTTTGTAACGGCAGTAACAGAACCCACAAAATGGTGGAAACACGTTCTGCTACTGTGGGTGAAATTGTCATTGCTATAACAGAGCGAGTACAAATGTGTGAACAGGAAAATGAAGATCTATAGAAGCAAGTTGAAATGTTACAAGGTACGGCACAGCAACTGCAGTCAGAATCAGGAGATGCTAAGATAGTGTCCAGTGCATCGCGCCCTCCTCTCTATTCGTCAGCAGCAAATTTAATAACCGTCTTTTACCGGAAAAACAACGCAGGGTGTCACTGTGTTCATTAGAAATGTATTAGCCAACGCTGAGTTGTGCAATTGGGCGAATGAAATGTGTTTGCATATTGTTAACTTACGGTTAGTGGGTGAAGCATACGTAATGTATCATGAGGTACTTAGCTAGGCAGAATCGTACCTGAATCTAGCTGATGATTTACACAGCACTACCAGAGGCAGAACTGCCCGACAAGTTTTTGTGAGAAAGTGAATAGTTTAGTGCAGAAAACGATTGAATCTGTGGATTTTTTTTATAGAATCCTAAGATCAATGCACAAACATACGAGCTTCTGGTAAAGAGCAAGAGCTGACACAATCGCCTTGCATGAAGCTGAAAATAGGGCTCTCAATGCTTTTGTAAAGGGTATGTCACCCAAAGTCAGGACGGAGAATCCATCTGACCTGGCAGAAGCTGTTAGTATCACCGCACAATTGGAGGAAACAGATAATGCTGTGAATGTTAAGCGTTACAGATATGGACATAAGAACCATCTGCAGAAGCAATGTCGCCAACCAGATTGTTATCAGTATTGTCAAGTCGTTCGTAAGGTTTAAGTTGAAGAAAAAAGAAAATAGGAAAAAATATTGAGAAAATGTATTCATTAAACACAAACGGGAATGTGTCGCCCGTCGGAAGCCATGCCCTGTAGAACGTTATACTGCACATACGTATGCAGAGATGGAATGCTACATCGTTTTGTACCCAGAAACATAGCTTGGATTAGCAATGTAAATGGAGAGCTTATAGTTCGTGTTAGCCTAGATATTTTTGGCATGGATGAGAAACGGCTGCCAAAGGACTCGATGATTGACAATTTTGATGTTAGGAATGAAGAAGAATTGAGAGGTCATGTGACGACGAGAGCCGCAAGGCAACAGTTAATGGAACTGCATTACGTAAGAAAGTGAATTACTTGCAAGGAAGTGATCGACAAGTGATGGAAGCTTTGTTACCATAATTTTTAGATTTGTTTAACACGAACGGTCCTTTACCAGTATAGCCTATTACACCATTTCATATACCCACAGGTAACATCACTCCAGCCTATAGAAAACCATACCACGTTTCCAAGCGTTCACAACTATTAATGGAAAAATTTATTGACCAGCAATTGGCAGAGGGAACAATAGAATGTAGTCACAGTCCATGGAGTGCAAATGTCATCGTCATGTCAAAAGAGTAACCGGATGGTATAAAGAAGAACAGATTCTGTTGTGATTACAGATATATGAACGCAAAAACTTTCACCAAAGACTGCTGGATTGCATACTACGTGGACTGAAGTGTAAAAACCGTGTGGTTTATGTAGATGACATTATATTTTCGAGAAACATGGAAGAACACTTCAAGCATTGGTAGAAGTGTCTAACAGACTACAAACAACATGTCTAGCACTTAGCGCCAATAAATGCGATTGCGCACAAACAAACGTGGAGTACCTTGGCTATGCAATTAGTGCAGAATGTGCAAAAACTGATCCCTGATTAATTTTGGCAGTCTGTGACTTTGTAGCACCGCAAAAAACCAAACAACTTCTGTTTTATAGGCCTTCGCAGCTATTATAGGAAATTCATTAAAGGTTTTTCAAAAATTGCTGAATCATTGAACTGATTGTTACAAAAAGGTGTAAAATTCGAATGTACAATAGGTAAACAAACAAAATTTTAGGCGATGAAGAAAATATGAACAAGAAACCCAATACTGATATTCCAAGATTTCGAAAAATAATTCGTCGTTTCATATAATACGTACTAGTAATAATGTGCTAGGGTGCCTTCTCAGTCAAAATGCAGGTGATGAAAGAATATCTGTGACCTATGTGTCTTGACAACTCAACAAGGTAGAACTGAATTAATCCATGACAGAAAAAGAACTGTTAGTAATGATTTATGGAATTACATATTTTCATTGTTACATGTAGGGCGAAAAGTTCGAAGCATTAACAGACCATGCATTGTTAAAATGGTTGTTGTCATTAAAATATCCTTCTAGTAGATTATTGAGATGGGTACTCAAACTGAGTGAATTCGATTATGAAGAAATCCGTACACCAAGAAAGAAGTATAAAATTGTGGACACGTTAAGCAGAAAAATCGGAGTACTGCAGACAATATGCAAAAGTATAGCTGAATGGCAGAAGGCACAATCAAGTGACATAGAGTGCTAGGCATTTAAATTGCAGCCCTGTTCATGACACTGGACAACTTACTCAGCAGATCGACAAAGTGCAGACCATGAAGACCTAAACCTAAACTTGCAGACCATGAAGACTAGCAGCGTCCAGGGGTGAAGTTTTACAATAAGCACATGACTGCATGTTAGCAGGTCATGGTCGCTGCAGAATTATGGATAGCAGAAGTGGCGAAAAATACAGGTGCAAAATTAGGAAATGTGATGTGGAAGAGTATGTAAAAAATTATATATCTTAGACACAAAACTCTGATCTTACAAGGGAACCTCCCCATCGCACCCCCCTCAGATTTAGTTATAAGTTGGCACAGTGGATAGGCCTTGGAAAACTGAACACAGATCAATCGAGAAAACAGGAAGAAGTTGTGTGGAACTATGAAAAAAATAAGCAAAATATACAGACTGAGTAGTCCATGCGCAAGATAGGCAACATCAAGGAGAGTGTGAGCTCAGGAGCGCCGTGGTCCCGTGGTTACCGTGTTTATTTTCAGACAATTATCAAAGTTCAGGCACTCATACATAATCAACTTCGCTCTCCAAAATTCCAGGACATGTTCAGATTTGCTTGGACATATGCAGGATTTGACGGTCTACACACGGAAAAATTTGAAAACGTTAAAAACATATATTTTGACAGAGCACAGGGAAAACTGCGACTGTGAAACTGTTGCAGTTTATGTGACAAACTCTTATGTTTTCATCACTTTTTTGGGAGTGATTATCACATCCACAAGAAAACCTAAATCGGGCAAGGTAGAAGAATCTTTTTACCCATTCGCCAAGTGCACAAGTTAGGTGGGTCGACAACATATTCCTGTCATGTGACGCACATGCCGTCACCAATGTCGTATAGAATATATCAGACGTGTTTTCCTGTGGAAGAATTGGTTGACCTATGACCTTGCGATCAAATGTTTTCGGTTCCCATTGGCAAGGCACTAAACTTATTACAGTGAACAGAGACGTCAATGAACGAACGGACAGATCATAACTTTGCGAAAACAAAAAATTAAACTTTTCACTCGAGGGAAAACTTGTTCGCAGATGCTCACGCTAACCACGGGAACACGGCGCTCCTGAGCTCACACTCTCCTTGATGCTGCCTATCTTGCGCATGGACTACTCAGTTTGTATATTTTGCTTATTTTTTTCATAGTTCCACACAACTTCTTCCTGTTTTCTCGATTGATCTGTGTTCAGTTTTCAAGACCTATCCACTGTGCCAACTTATAACTAAATCTGAGGGGGGTGCGATGGGGAGGTTCCCTTGTTAGTCGCCAAGCAGCTACTGCCAGAAGCCAACAAAGTGTTTGAAAATCTTGTATTGAACGTCCTGAGGCGTTTTAATAATTCCCCTGCAGGAAATAAGTATTTATTAACAATAACCCACTAAGGTGACAAAAGTCATGATATACCTCCTAATACCGTGTCGGCTTCTTTTGAGCTGGCGCAGTGCAGAAGCTCTACGTGGTATGGAGTCAACAAGTCGTTGGGAGTCCCGTGAAGAAATATTGAGCCAATCTGTCTCTATAGCCATCCTTTACGTTCCGTAAATATTCTACGGCAGTCATGTCAGGTGATCTGGGCGGCCAAATCGTTCACTTGAATGGTCAGAATGCTCATCAAACCTGTTGTGAACAATTATGGCTCGGTCACATGGAGTAGTGTCATCCCTAAAATGGATGGCTTGGTCTCCAGGTAGCCGAACATAACTATTTCCAATCAATGATCGATTCACTTGTACCAAAGGACCCAGTCCATTCCATGTAAACATAGCCCACACCACAATACCTTGTTAAGAACTTGACTTCGTGGGGTCTGCACCAAACTCGAACCTACCATAGCTTTTACCAAATGATTACAGGACTCATCTGACTAGGCCTCAGTTTTCCAGTCATCTTGGGTCCAACCGATATGGTCACAAGGCCAGAAGAGGCGCTGCAGGCGACGTCGAGCTGTTAGCAAAGGCATTCGCGTCCGTCGTCTGCTGCCACAACTCATTAACGCCATATTTCGCCGCATTGTCCTAATAGATACGTTCGTCGTACGTCCCTCTCTGATTTCTGCGGCTATTTCATGCTGTGTTGCTTGTCTGTTAGTATTAGCACCTCTACGCAAACGCAACTGCTTGAAGTTTGGTATCCTCGTCTGTTAATTCCCATAATTACGTTGGAAACGTTTCCACATGAATCACCTGAGTACAATTGATAGCCCCGCCAGTGCACTGCCCTTTTATACCTTGTCTGCGTGATTCTACCACCATCTGTATATGTACATATCGCTATCCCATGACATTTGTCATCTCAGAGTAGATCACTTTCCCCAATACATCGAAAAGGTAGCAATCCCAGACCAACAAGCTGACACAGTAGCACAGGCCTTAGTAAGTAATTGGATCCTCACGTCTGGAGTATCAGATGCCATAACAACAGATCACAGAACAAATTTCATATCAGAGTTGACCAGTTGTGTCGTTTCCTTCACATACGCAACTTAAACAAAAAAAGTCCTTTCCATCCACAAACAAATGGACGAACAGAGAGAGTTCACAGAATGGCTTCAAAAATGTTTGCTATCATGTTAACAACCAGTACAATAATTAGGATACGTAACTAGCATTCACAACTTTGCTGCACAGTTCTAAAGTTCACATCAGTAACAATGTTTCACCATACGATGTGGTATGTGGCAGAAAAATGCCATCTCCTTTCCACATGATAAAATCCAAGCTTGAAGCTAACAACTAGTCAGTAACAGGGTTTGCAAAACGTTTACGTGAAGTTTGCCAAGGGGTAAAACGAGCCAACACAAAAGCTTGAGAAAGTCAGAAACAAAGTTTAGAGGAAACTGACCCGATGCAGAGTTAGTCAGTGGGTACTATTAACCAACCCATATACACAGTAACGTGATACAAAAAAAAAATTAACTTAGTACTACAGACTGTAAGAAGTCGTTAAAACAACGTCACCGGTAAATGTTAAGTCGCAGTTGTCAACTAAAACATCTGTTGTTCACATTAGCAGATTGAAACCATTCAAAGGAGCTGTTCATGTTTTACCACAAGTTCCATCAGTTGCACAAATCTCTGAAAAAGCGTCCAAAAACGATAAGAAACGAGTATCTATTAACGATCAAGAGATACACTAAATGCCTTATGCACTCGGACCGCGCAATGAGACACTGTATATCAGATTTTTTATATTGTTTTAGAGTTTGCTGTACATTCATTGTCTTTAAGTGTTGCTACGTATTTTTGACATATCGTGTGCAAAAGAGCTCAGAAATTTTGTATCGAGTAGGACAGAGTTTCTTTTCTTTTCACGTTTACACATTTCCCGAAAAGGGAAGGAACTGATGAGACATTCGTTTCTCTTAGATTGCGTACCACTACGGACTTACAGGAATGTTATCGTACTCCTGATAACACTTCATTTCGTCAAGGAAGGAATACCGAATACAGTTCGGAACCAATCGTTTAATTTGGGAATAGTTCTCCAGACAACCACATGTACTAATAACTAGTTATCGGTGGACGTTAAGCTTAACCTTCGACATATGGGAAACACGAACTGAGGTATGCAGGTTACAGGAGATATTCACGGAATTACACGAAGACGCGCATAAAGAGAATGTTTTGGAGGAAATACAAAATGAGAATCATGAGCACAGACTTTCATATGAGAAACTGAGAGCGCAATTAAACTAACTGACAGAAACAGATGTTAACCAGGAAGAAATGAGGACGGATAGGTGCAAGGTGGAAGTTACTGAAAACCGTATTCGGCACCTGAGACAATGAAGATGTACAAAATTTAAATAGTACACTACAAAAAATGGTTCAAATTGCTCTGAGCACTATGGGACTCAACTGCTGAGGTCATTAGTCCCCTAGAACTTAGAACTAGTTAAACCTAACTAACCTAAGGACATCACACACATCCGTGCCCGAGGCAGGATTCGAACCTGCGACCGTAGCGGTCTCGCGGTTCCAGACTGCAGCGCCAGAACCGCGCGGCCACTTTGGCCGGCAGTACACTACAACAAAGCAGCTGATACCCCTAGACCTACAGCAAATTGGCGTACTACACAGGTGAATAGATGGAACAGAATGTGCTTAATAAAACGAGAATGATAAGAGGATTGATAACAGAATCGACGAACAAAAGGTGTCATGCGGACAATGAATAACAACCTGGGAAGAATTCAGGTTCGATTTAGAGCTTAAGAAGGGAGAATGAGCATAGCCAGACTATTGGGTGCCTTGGCAGATAGCTCTAATTACGTGAGGCTAGCCGCAGCAGCGCTACAAGAAGCTGAAACTTCCTGGCAGATTAAAACAGTGTGGCGGACCGAGACTCGAACTCGGGACCTTTGCCTTTCGCGGGCAAGTGTTCCTTTCTTTCAGGAGTGCTAGTTCTGCAAGGTTCGCAGGAGAGCTTCTGTAAAGTTTGGAAGGTAGGAGACGAGATACTGGCAGAAGTAAAGCTGTGAGGACGGGGCGTGAGTCGTGCTTGGGTAGCTCAGCTGGTAGAGCACTTGCCGGCGAAAGGCAAAGTTCCCGAGTTCGAGTCTCGGTCCGGCACACAGTTTTAATCTGCCAGGAAGTTTCATATCAGCGCACACTCCGCTGCAGAGTGAAAATGTCATTCTGGCTACAAGAAACTGTTTACCATGCCATGCACGGAAATCTGGGTTCCACACTCTTACGTCCAACACAATTCTTGACAGGATTACGCCAGACACAACAGGAATTCCCAGCAGAACTTCAACACGTAGTACCTCTAATCGAAAGCAACCTAGTCCTGTTCTGCCACTTAGCTTTTGTGTAAGTTACGAGGCCTGTTCAGAAAGTAAGTTCCGATTGATTGCCAAATTGAAACCACAGTGAACATCAGAAATGTTTTACTTGTAACAATTAGCTACACCTTTCAGCTACTTCTCTACGTAGTCGCCATTCTGACTTAGACTTTTGTCATAGCGTTGTACCAACTTTTCAATAGCCTCATCATAGAAGGCAGCCGCCAGTGCTTTCCGCCAATTCTCCACACTGGCCTACACCTCGTTGTCTGTGTCAAAATGTTGTCTTCAAAGACAGCGGTTCATGTGACCAGAGATGAAACTCAGGGGGAGACAATTGCGGACTGTATTGTGGGTAATCTCACATTTCCATTTGAAAACGATGCAGGAGCATCTTCATTGCCCCTACAGAATGCGGCTGAGAATTGTCTTGAAGAAGAAACAGCACGACAGTTATGTAATGTTAGCTGCATAGCTTCAGGCGAAATTTCTCACCAGGCCCTCGTACTTGCCGGCAGACACTATTTTCTAGACATCTTTACGCACTCACTGCGAGCTCAGAAATGAGAAGAGCGTCGTGATGCTAACTGGGGTTATACTAGAGACACTACCCAACACATCTGTGCAAAGATTTATCGGATTTTCATAGTCGTTTCCATTTCGCGACCGATCGGAGCTTACTTTCTGAACGCCCCTCGTAGTTCAGATAAAGCACAATTACGTGTGTCCATTCAGTTTCTGGTAGAAGGCATGAATGCACAATACCAGTGATTTACCATTCACCATTATCCGATAAAATGGGTAACTGTGAACAAATTGACCAAATACACTACTGGCCATTAAAATTGCTACACAATTCTGGTAAAAGTTAAGTTGTTATTGAACAGTCAGGAACAAAATTAACACTGGTGCACACGAATACAATTCTAAAGATTCAACCTGTTCGTGTCGATGCAGCGGTTGGCGGGCGGCGAAATGGCGAGGCGCACAGCACACATACAATCAATCACAGCTATGGCTCTTGCGGTATCGGCACTTTGCTTCTTCTTAGCGTCGCAATCCTTTTCAATTCAGTGCCTATAGAATATAGCCATGCTGTATAGTCGTCGGAAACGGCACATCCGAGGCTCAATGAAATCACTTTTTCCAGGATAGCCTCCTCGATCCGGAACGTGTTTATCAGACCGATGCCCAACTCCGACTGTTTTCTTGAGCACGTTATGCCGTGCCGCGCCCGTATGCATTTTCCCGCGCTCGCCTGCCATCCACCCTTTACCGCTCCCCTACAGATAGGGTATTCACCAAAGGTTTTACATTCCACATATCCTAATACATTGCCTACGTATGGACCAGGCGCACAATTACAATTTTAAACATGTTACAATAGATTCAACATGTGTTACACTTCAATTCTGTTATAGCATTTCTTGAAATTTGACATAAATATTAATATTCACATCGAAAGTTGCTTACATTTTCTTGAACATAATGACACGAAAAGAAAAAGAAATGAAATCAAAACATTGCTTACATTAATTTATCGAAAATCAGAAGAAAAATTATTATATGTACAGTTGTTGTTGTTACAGAGCCACAGGTCGTAACACATCTGAAATGTAACGTCCACTGTTCAAAGTGACGTCAATGCGCACAAGAGGTGACTGAGACGTGTAACCAATGGCACCCCATACCATCACGCCAGGTGGTATGCCAGTATGGCGATGACGAATACACGCTTCCAATGTGCGTTCACCGCGATGTCGCCAAACACGGATGCGACCATCATGATGCTGTAAACAGAACCTGGATTCATCCGAAAAATGACGTTTTGCCATTCGTGCACCCAGGTTCGTCGTTAAGTTCACCATCACAGACGCTCCTGTCTGTGATGCAGCGTCAAGGGTAACCGCAGCCATGGTCTCCGAGCTGATAGTCCATGCTGCTCCAAACGTCGTCAAACTGTTCGTGCAGATTGTTGTTGTCTTGCAAACGTCCCCATCTGTTGACTCAGGGATCGAGACGTGGCTGCACGATCCGTTACAGCCATGCGGATAAGATGCCTGTCATCTCGACTGCTAGTGATGCGAGGCCGTTGAGATCCAGCACGGCGTTCCGTATTACCCTCCTGAACCCACCGATTCCATATTCTGCTAACAGCCATTGTATCTCGACCAACGTGAGCAGCAATGTCGCCATACGATAAAGCGCAATCCGCGATAGGCTACAATCCGACCTTTATCAAAGTCGGGAACGTGATGGTACGCATTTCTCCTCCTTACACGAGGCATCACAACAACGTTTCACCAGGCAACGCCGGTCAACTGCTGTTCGTGTATGAGAAATCGGTTTGAAACTTTCCTCATGTCAGCACGTTGTAGGTGTCGCCACCGGCGCCAACCTTGTGTGAATGCTCTGAAAAGCTAATCATTTGCATATCACAGCATCTTCTTCCTGTCGTAAACTCTGCATTCTGTGCCACGTTTTGAGTCAAATTTTGCCGTTTCGTGAACAAGAGTTTATTTTGTCCTTAAAAGCTGTTACTCGGAAAGCAAACAGTAGACTTAGACTGTATCGCCCTCGATTGACAAATCGCGATTATTTCGCTTATTCAGTCTTGTAGTTTTGCTAATGACCTGAGGACGTATGCTCCTCTTTCTTCCCAAATTAATAACACTTCTTTACGTTTGTACACTGCTGACCATTAAAATTGCTACACCAAGAAGAAATGCAGATGATAAACGGGTATTCATTGGACAAATATATTATACTAGAACTGAAATGTGATTACATTTTCACGCAATTTGGGTGCATAGATCCTGAGAAATCAGAACCAGAACAACCACCTCTGGCCGTAATAACGGTTTGATACGCCTGGGCATCGAGTCAAAGAGAGCTTGGATGGCGTGTACCGCTACAGCTGCCCATGCAGCTTCAACACGATACGACAGTTCATCAAGAGTAGTGACTGGCGTATAGTGATGAGCCAGTTGCTCGGCCACCATTAACCAGACGTTTTCAGTTGGTGAGAGATCTGGAGACGGTGCTGGCCAGAAAGACCCGTACAGGACCTGCAACATGCGGTCGTGCATTATCCTGCTGAAATGTAGGGCTTCGTAGGGATCGAATGGAGGGTAGAGCTGTAACGTCTCCTCTCGGGGCTTCACCTTACAAGAAAGGATTTTAGTAAATATGTTGACCGCGTGTACCTTAATGGAGACAAAATCTGACTTACGCCCACTCAGTAACAACAATGATACGTCAAGCAAGTCTAAAGTGCAACTACACGTTAGGACGGGCAAGAAACATACACAGCAAATGCTACCAATTGTTAATAATACGGTCGCCAGCCTAATTAGGCATTAAGTGAGTTTTTTCCTTGTACAAGTGGATGTACGTACAAGCATAACAACACGTAGTAATACTGCATTATATGGTAAATTTTAGAACCAGAAAAATCTACTGAACTAATATTTTCCCTTTCTGTACTAATTTGGACAAGCTATAAATACACAACATTACACTATAATGATTACTACAAACAGCGTTTTGTCTATTGATCTGACTGAAATCGGGCATAGGTTACCCTAGAAATAGCACTTTTGAAACACAAACAATGTCAATTTTAATAAGGGTAAAACACTGATAAATTTAAGTTTTATATTGACTTTAACTTTGCATGTCAAATCAGTTCAGTACACTCCAGAATTTAAATGAATAGAAAAGAAAGGAGTGGTGGGGGGGGGGGGGGACCCTGAAACTGTTATGATCACTGTGTTGCAACTATTAACTAATGGAAACATTAATCACTCAAGATTTACAAAATATGAGTTACTACTCTTTTTGTCTTATTACCTCCTCATTTAACTACCATTATTTTTGTCTCAAATTAATTAAGCTTCATTACTAAACCAGTTCCAACATTAACTTCCAACTTTGTCAGACCTTTGTTCTTTGCTTATATTTTCATTAACAATAAAGCTCCTTAAAATTCATTCTAGCATAAAAAAGGTCTGCAGGAAATTCTTATTAACATAAACTTTAAATCTTCATTTCGGGGCACTCGGATTGCACAACATGTGGAAAGGACCCTGTCTAGGTTAGTGATAAGGATAATTAATTCATAGGACAATTCTGGTAAAAGTTAAGTTGTTATTGAACAGTCAGGAACAAAATTAACACTGGTCCACACGAATACAATTCTAAAGATTCAACCTGTTCGTGTCGATGCAGCGGTTGGCGGGCGGCGAAATGGCGAGGCGCACAGCACACATACAATCAATCACAGCTATGGCTCTTGCGGTATCGGCACTTTGCTTCTTCTTAGCGTCGTAATCCTTTTCAATTCAGTGCCTATAGAATATAGCCATGCTGTATAGTCGTCGGAAACGGCACATCCGAGGCTCAATGAAATCACTTTTTCCAGGATAGCCTCCTCGATCCGGAACGTGTTTATCAGACCGATGCCCAACTCCGACTGTTTTCTTGAGCACGTTATGCCGTGCCGCGCCCGTATGCATTTTCCCGCGCTCGCCTGCCATCCACCCTTTACCGCTCCCCTACAGATAGGGTATTCACCAAAGGTTTTACATTCCACATATCCTAATACATTGCCTACGTATGGACCAGGCGCACAATTACAATTTTAAACATGTTACAATAGATTCAACATGTGTTACACTTCAATTCTGTTATAGCATTTCTTGAAATTTGACATAAATATTAATATTCACATCGAAAGTTGCTTACATTTTCTTGAACATAATGACACGAAAAGAAAAAGAAATGAAATCAAAACATTGCTTACATTAATTTATCGAAAATCAGAAGAAAAATTGTTATATGTACAGTTGTTGTTGTTACAGAGCCACAGGTCGTAACACATCTGAAATGTAACGTCCACTGTTCAAAGTGACGTCAATGCGAACAAGAGGTGACCGAGACGTGTAACCAATGGTACCCCATACCATCACGCCGGGTGATACGCCAGTATGGCGATGACGAATACACGCTTCCAATGTGCGTTCACCGCGATGTCTCCAAACACGGATGCGACCATCATGATGCTGTAAACAGAACCTGGATTCATCCGAAAAAATGACGTTTTGCCATTCGTGCACCCAGGTTCATCGTTGAGTACACCATTGCAGGCGCTCCTGTCTGTGATGCAGCGTCAAGGGTAACTGCAGCCATGGTCTCCGAGGTAATAGACCATGCTGCTGCAAACGTCGCCGAACTGTTCGTGCAGATGGTTGTTGTCTTGTGTTGACTCAGGGATCGAGACGTGGCTGCATGATCCGTTACAGCCATGCGGATAAGATGCCTGTCATCTCGACTGCAAGTGATACGAGGCCGTTGGGATCCAGCACGGCGTTCCGTATTACCCTCCTGAACCCACCAATTCCATATTCTGCTAACAGTCATTGGATCTCGACCAACGTGAGCAGCAATGTCACGATGCGATAAATCGCAATCGCGATAGGCTACAATCCGACCTTTATCAAAGTCGGAACATAAAAATTTAACTACAAAAGCAAATGCAAATATCTGTATACACTATAAGACAATTTATTGCTGCTTGCATTGAATGGCAGTCCATTTCCTTACTTACTAAAAAAAAACAAGCACACACAATAATGTTCAGAAAATTTACTACACGTATTTGCTGCCTATTATTCAGATTTGGGCAGTCCTTTTCACCTCATTTTACCACACAACCTGTATCATGGTACGCATTTCTCCTCCTTATACGAGGCATCACAAAAACGTTTCACGAGGCAACGGCGGTCAACTGCTGTTTGTGTATGAGAAATCGGTTGGAAACTTTCCTCATGTGAGCACGTTGTAGGTGTCTCCACCGTCGCCAACAATGTGTGAATGCTCTGAAAAGCTAATCATTTGCATATCACAGCATCTTCTTCCTATCGGTTAAATTTCGCGTCTGTAGCACGTCACCTTCGTGGTGTAGCAATTTTAATGGCCAGTAGTGTAGATAACTGCGTCGTCAAAAGCCTGATTTTACTATTGTCTACAAGGTCACTGATATATAGCATGAACAGGAAGGATCCCAGCACGCTTCCCTGGGGCACACTCGAAGTTACTTATACATCTGACGCTGATTCTTCATCCAAGATAACATTTTGCGTCCTCCATACCAAAAAGTCCTCAGTCTAGTCATAAATTTTGCTTGATACGACATATGATTGTACTTTTGACAGTAAGCATAAGTGTGTCACTGAGTCAAATACTTTTCGGAAACCATGAAATACAGCATCTAGTTGACTTCCTTGATCGAAAGCGTTCAGTAGGTCATGTGAGAAAAGTACGGGTTGGGTTTCACATGATCGATATTTTCAAAATTCATGTTGGCTGGCATTCAGGATGTCATTCTGTTCACGATACCTCATTATTTTTAAACTCAGAATATGTTCTAAGATTCTATTGCAAAACGATGTCAAGGATATGGGATGGTAGTTATGGGGATCGCTTCTACCGTCCTTCTTGTAGAGGGGAGTGACCTGTCCCTCTTTCCAAGAACTGGGTACGGTTTTTTGTTGAAGTGATCTACGATAGATTATAGTTAGAAGAGGCGCCAACTCATCTCAAATTCAGTATAGAATCTGACACGGATTCCATCGGACCCTGGAGCTTTGTTTACTTTTAATGATTTCAGCTGTCTCCCAACACTGGTGACACTAATACTTATTTCATGCGTCTTTCAGTGGTATGAGGATTAAATAGGGGCAATTCTCCTGAGTTTTCCTTTGTAAAGGAACATCTGGAAATGGAGTTAAGCATTTCAGCTTTTGTCCTGCTACCCTCAATTTTAGTTCATGTCTCATTCACTAGGGACTGGACACTAACTTTGATGCCACTAACAGCTTTTACGTATGACCAGAATTTTTTTGGGTTCTGTGGAGGTTCACTTGACAATATTCTGATATGGTAATAATTGAAGGCACCACGTATTACTGCCTTGACAGACAGACGCGTTTCATTCAGCACTTCTGTATCTATAGCCCTACGTTTTATTTTACATCTATTATGCAGTAATCTTTGTTCCTTTAGAGCTTTTCTTTACAGTGACTGTATACCATGGACAGTCCCTCCCATAACGAACTGTTCTACTGGGCACATAGGTATCCAGTGCAGAGTTAGTTATTCTTTTAAACTTGAGCTATAGTTCCTCTACATACTCGTGCCCTGTGCTGAAAGTTTCAAGTTCCTCACTTAGATATGACACTACTGATTTTTTTTAATCTAGTTTACTGAACATATATATCTTTCTGCTTCTTTTAGTTGTCTTTCGTACTTTGGTAATCATTGTTGCCACAACCTTGTCATGGTTACTGATACTAGTTTCGACGTCCCTCAAAAAGGTCAGGTCTATTTGTTGCCATTAGATCCAATATGTTTCCATCATTAGCGGGTACTACTATCTGTTCTACGTAGCTTTCAGAGAAGGCATTTAGTAAAGTTTCACAGGATGTCTTATTACTACCACCACTAAAAAAACTTACTTCGTACTCGAAATTTTTCATTTGTTTCCTTTACTGCTTGCTCAATATACAGACTGAATAACGTCGGAGATAGGCTACAACCCTGTCTCACTCCCTTCTCAACCACTGCTTCCCTTCCGTGCCCCTCAACTCTTATAGTTGCCCTCCGGTTTCTGCACAAATTGTAAATAGCCTTCCACTCCCTGTATTTTACACCTGCCACCTTCAGAATTTGAAAGAGAGTATTTCAGTCAACGCTGTCGAAAGCTCTACAAATGCTAGGATTGTAGGTTTGCCTTTCCTTAATCTATCTTCTAAGGTAAGTCGTAGGTTCAGTATTGCCTCACGTGTTCCAACATTTCTGTGGACTCCAAACTGATCTTCCCCAAGATCGGGTTCTACCACTTTTTCCATTCGTCTGTAAAGGATTTTTGTTAGTATTTTGCAGCTGTGACTTATTAAACTGTTAGTTCGGTAATTTTCACATCTGTCAACACTTGCTTTCTTTGGGGTTGGAATTATTATATTGTTTCTGACGTCTGAGGTTATTTCGGCTGTCTCATACATCTTGCTTATCGGATGTCAGAGTTTTGTCAGGGCTCGCTCTCCTAAGGCTATCAGTGGTTCTAATGGAATGTTGTCTACTCCTGGGGCCTTGTTTCGACTTAGGTCTTTCAGTGCTCTGTCAAACTTTTCATGCAGTATCGTATCTCCCATTTCATATTCATCTGCCGGCCGCGGTGGTCTCGCGGTTAAGGCGCTCAGTCCGGAACCGCGCGACTGCTAAGGTCGCAGGTTCGAATCCTGCCTCGGGCATGGATGTGTGTGATGTCCTTAGGTTAGTTAGGTTTAAGTAGTTCTAAGTTCTAGGGGACTGATGACCACAGAAGTTAAGTCCCATAGTGCTCAGAGCCATTTGAACCATATTCATCTACGTTCTCTTCCACTTCCATAATACTGCCCTCAAATACATCGCCCTTACATAGACCCTCTATATACTCCTTCCACCTTTCTGCTTTCACTTCTTTGCTTTGAACTGGTTTTCCATCTGAGCTCATGATATTCATACAAGTGGTTCTCTTTTTTTCAGAAGTCTTCTTAATTTTCCTGTAAGCAGTACCTATGTTATCCTTAGTGTCATACGCCCCTACATCCTTACATTTGCCCTGTAGCCATCCATACCTAGCTATTTTACACTTCCTGTCGATTTCATTTTTGAGACGTTTACATTCCGTTTTGACTGCTTCATTTACTGCATTTTTATATTATCTCCTTTCGTCAACTAAATTGAATATCTCTTCTGTTACCCAAGGATTTCTACTAGCCCTCGTCTTTTTACCTATTTCATCCACTGATGCTTGGCTATTTCATCTCTCAAAGATAGCCATTCTTCATCTACTGTATTTCTTTCCCCCGTTCTTGTCAATTGTTCCCCAATGTTCTCGCTGAAACTCTCTACAACCTCTGGTTCTTTCAGTTTATCCAGGTCCCATCTCCTTAAATTCCTAACTTTTTGCAATTTCTTCAGTTTTAATCTACATTTCATAATCAAGAGATTGTGATCAGAGTCCACATCAGCCCCTTCAAATGTCTCACAATTCAAAACCTGTCTCCTAAATCTCTGTCTTACCATTATATAATCTATCTGAAACCTTCGAGTGTCTCCAGGCCTCTTCCACGTATACAGACTTCTTTCATGGTTCTTAAACCATGTGTTAGCTATGATTAAGTTATGCTCTGTGCAAAATTCTACCAGACGGCTTCCTCTTTCTTTCCTTACCCCCATTCACATATCCACCTACTACTTTTCCTTCTCTTCCTTTTCCTACTATAGAATTCCAGTCACTCATGAATATTAAACTCTCGTCTCCCTTCATCATCTGAATAATTTCTTTTATCTCGTTATACATTTCCTCAGTCTCATCCTCATTGCGGAGCTATTTGGTAGCCTTTATAAGCTTTTACTACAGTGGTAAGCTTGGGCTTCGTGTTTATCTTTAGTGCAATAGTAAGTTCAGTATGATGTTCGTAGTAGCTTATTAGCGCTCTTGTTTTTATTCATTTAAACCTACTCCTGCATTACCCCTATTTTATTTTGGATTTATAAACCTGTATTCACCTGACCTTAAGTCTTGTTCCTCCTGCCACCGAATTTCACTAATTACCACTATATCTAGTTTTAACCTATCCATTTCACTTTTTAAATTTAACCTACCTGCCCGATTATCTGACATTCCACGCTCCGATCCGTAGAACTCCAGTTTCCTTTCTCCTGATAACGACATCCTCTTGAGTAGCCCCCGCCCGGAGATCCGAATGGGGGACTATTTTACCTCCGGGATATTTTACCCAAGAGGACGCCATCATCATTTAACTATGAAGTAAAGCTGCATGCCCTCGGGAGAAATTACAGCTGTAGTTTCCCCTTGCTTTCAGCCGTTTTCGCACTACCAGCACCGCAAGGCGGTTTTGGTTAATGTTACAATGCCAGATCAGTCAATCAATTAGACCAGTGGTCGTCAAACTGCAGCCCGCGGGCCGCATGCGGCCCTGATCATGATTTAGTGCTGCCCGCGACCCTCCTCGGCTTCGCACGAGTAGCGTTAGTTAACTACATGTCAGACGTAGCGGTGTTTTGTTTACGGAAACTGCGTGGAATCGTGATTAAAGTTGGGGAAGTAATTAGGTAACTGAAAACCATCCACCACTTTCATTTAACGCGCCACTTTCCTGTGTTCCGCAGCGCTACAGGCGTGAGCCGCCTGCTAGCCAACAATGTGAGCCGTGCATCAAACGCGCCGCGTGCCCACGGCCGCTCCTTTGTCTGCGGCAGGCTTGTCCCGCAGCCGCCTCATTGTTAGCTTTGTAGTGTCAGTCGTGAACTAAGTTTCGGTGCCCCTGAGCGTTCGTCGCGTATTGAGTGTATTTGTGCTCATATTTGGTGATATAATTATTAGTGGAATAAATAATGTCTGATGTACCCTCAAGAACAGTGACTAAAAGGAAAATATGTGAAGAGAAAAGAAGTTACCAAGAAATATGGGAAGAAGAGTTCTGGTTTATAAGTGGACACAAAGAACGTAGTGCTACTTGCTTAATATGCCGGGATACGATTGTGGGATTGAAGAGATACAATTGATTTCGCCACTACACAAGTCCGCACAAATCATTTACAGTAGCTTTTCCTTTGAATTCAAATGAAAGAAAGGAAAAAATTGCTCATCTAAAATCTACCAGTCGCCATCAACAAAACGTTATGTTGGCAGCAGTTGGGCAAAGTGAGGCTGCCACAAGAGCACCATACGAAGTACTGTATGTAATATTCTGGCAAAAAATATGAAAGCTTTCACTTATGTTGAATTAGTGAAGCAATGTATGATGACTGTTTCTGAAACTTTGTTTCAGAATTTCTCCAACAGTAAACAAATATCAGCTGAAAGGAGTAAGCTTACACTTTCAAAATCTACCTGTCGACGTCATATAGAAGCTATTTCAATATATATGTATGAAGCAGTAATTAATAAAGTCAAACTATGCAAATACTTCAGTCTTACATGTGATTCCAGTACAGATTTAGCTTCGATGGATCAGTTTTCATTATTTGTGCGTTACTGCACAAATTATGGGGTAATAGAGGAAGATATTTTAGCAAATATAACCATGAAGGATCACACAAAAGGATATGATTTTTTTGATGCAATTAAAGAATTTGTAAAAAAATGACTTATCTATGAGCAAATTAATATTAGAATGTACAGATGGTTGTCCGTCAATGACGGGCGTCAACAATAGTTTGATAGCACTGATTAAGAAGAAATGGAATTTGCCACATTTACTCTCCATTCACTGCTTACTGCATCAAGAAAGTTTGACATGTCAGATTTCAAATACCCAATTGAAGAATGTTATGCAAACGGTTATAAGCGTAATAAATTTCATCTGTGCCCATGAACTTAATCACCGAAAATTTAAAGAACTTCTGCAGGAATTGCAAGCTTGTTACAGTGATGTACTCCTACATACTGCTGTCATATGGCTAAGCAAAGGAAAAGTGTTGGAACGGTATGTCAATTTGAAATCTGAAATTATTTTATTCTTACAACAAAGTGGCAAAAATTATCCTGAACTTGATGATGATGAATGGTAGATACTTACAGCTTTTTGGCCGACATTACACAAAAATTCAACACCCTTAACTTGGAATTACAAGGAACAAACGAGATAATTGGGCAAATGACTAATAAAATATTTCCATTTGAAGCCAAACTGCAATTGTATATAAATGAACTCGAAGTAAAATATCTGTCTAATTTTCCAACTGTTGCTTTGCTCCGATCAGGCTTAACTATCGCTGAAACGATTTACCAAAACATGAAAGAATATTTGGAAGCCTATTTGGAAGAAATAAAAAAACAGATTTGCAAATGTTAGCAATATTCGAAACTGTTTCATTCTCGTAGAGAACCCTTGGCATGTTGGACATGATGACCTCAAATTATTCTGCCAATTTGGATTTCCTAAAACTAATTTGCTAAATGAAATAATCGAACTTAAGCATGATATACAGCTTAAAGCTCTCTTTATAGAACATTGTGAGGCACAACAATACACTGAATTTTGAAAATGTGTGCCTAACAATTATAAAAATTTTCGAGACTGTGCACAGTTCATTTTAACACTATTTCCTTCAACTTACCTTTCTGAAGCTTCATTTTCAAAAATGAAGTACCTGAAAAATAAATATCGTAATCGGTTATCCAGTCATTTAGAAGACGCAATGAGGATTGCATGCAGCCAAACGACTCAAGTATAGACGACATGGCCAGAAAAGTTCAATATCACAAGTTACATTAATGAAAAATTATATATTTGTATTTACATTTGTTTTGCAATTATAATGAATAAAAACCAAATTCAACAAGAGACCTGTGGCTTTCTTATATAGCCTGTTGCATGTGCAATGCATCTGTCCTTTAATTATTTTTTAAATTTCTTACTTATTTCTACATTTTTTGAAAGTTTGAAATTAATGCAATTACAATAAAGTTTTTGTGGCCATTTGAATAATGTAATATAATATTTTAAGAATACATATATCTCATCTTGCATGAAAGTACTTTAAACTAAATAGGAACAAGATACACTGATACCAGATTTGTTATTGGTAGTGGCACAAAATTAATAATATTCCATTCCTTCCCTTCACCCAACATATGCTCCTGCCTATGTACATGAATACTGTAAGATTATGCAAGTTGTAAGTAGGCTGCTTAGGTTTTTCTATTGGTAACGCCACCTCTGTATGAAAAATCACTGGCTGTGCTGTGTGCAGTCTGTGGGTAGTTTGCATTGTTGTCTGCCATTGTAGTGTTGGGCAGCGGCAGCTGGATGTGAACAGCGCGTAGCGTTGCGCAGTTGGAGGTGAGCCGCCAGCAGTGGTGGATGTGGGGAGAGAGATGGCGGAGTTTTGAAATTTGTCATGAACTGCTATATTTATATATGATGATATCAAGGTAAATACATTGTTTGTTCTCTATTAATATCTTTCATTTGCTAACTATCCCTATCAGTAGTTAGTGCCTTCCGTAGTTTGAATCTTTTATTTAGCTGGCAGTAATGGCACTCGCTGTATTGCAGTAGCTTGAGCAGCGAAGATTTTTGTGAGGTAAGTGATTTCTGAAAGGTATAGTTTAATGTTAGTCAGGGCCATTCTTTTGTAGGGATTCTTGAAAGTCAGATTGCGTTGCGCTAAAAATATTTTATGTCAGTTTAAGCACAGTCATGTATAAATTGTTCAAAAGGGGATGTTTCATATGTCGACCCTTAGCCGAGGATACCTCACTGGAATCTTCTGATTTTTTGTTGTAGTTTGTGTAATTAGTGTAGATTTTGTTTATTGCTAGCTCGTAATTGTAGAGAAAATCTCCTTTGTAGTTGCAGTCTTTCATTGTTGTACAGTAAAACAGTTGTGGCATGCATGTAGATTTGCACCAAGTATTTCGCAGCTGCAATTGACTAGATATTATTTTCAGTGTTATGTTAATGTGTTCTCTTATTTTTGCTCTTCAAATTGTGCTTTTCTGTGTTGTCGTGTGAAATATTGTGACAATAATGGCGTGTGAAAAACGTAATACTAGGCTCCAAAGTAAACTGAGAAATGACAGTGAAAATGAAAGCAGTGTGTTAGCGCCACCGAGTAATGAATTAACTGATGTTCAAAGTAGTAATTTGGTAATTGTGCATAGGGAAATGGAGCGGGCTGCAAACAATGGTGTAGACAGTGAAACAGGTAGTGAACAGGGAAGCATTATCGATCGATCGGTCGGCAACAGCTCGCCTCAGGAATCCGAAATGACACGACACAATTTCGCAAATACTGTAGATTCAGGTTTTGGGTTATCACCGTTTTCTCAAATAAGTCAAGACGCATTTTCTGCTTGTCAAAATGTGAATGTTGCCGGTGCAAATGCACTGCCGAAAACCGTAGAGAAACAGATTCCAGACACTAATACATTATTATTGCAATTAATGCAACAAATGGGACAAAATCTTAAAAAGTTAGACACAGTGGAACAAAATCTCAAAAAGTTAGACACAGTGGAACAAAATCTCAAAAAGTTAGACACAATGGAACAAAATCTTCAAAAGTTAGACACTACACTTGAACAAACACGTGAAGATTTAACCACTGAGTTACATAACATCGAATCGAAATGTCAAAAGGCCTGTAATGACGTAAAAACACAAATTTGTGAGCATTTCCAACCTATTTTTTCGCGTCATGAAAATGTATTACAGAATCACGAAGCAGCCATAAAAGAACTGCAAACTATTGTTCATGAAAATCATGAGACCTTGCAAGCTAAAATTGACTCAGTTGCATCTACCGATTTGGTTACGCAACTTGCAAGAACTCAGGAAAACTTAAAGGACACAGTAGATACCCTGAAAATTGGTTCAGAAAGACACATGGAGGAAATAAGTACACTATCGGAGAAAGTAGCCGAACTTTCGGATCAGGTCACTAACTTATCTACAACGGTAGATGATGATCTGAATGACACAATACCCGTAGCCTTCACTGACACAGAAGAGTATGAACAAATAAGAAAATTCAAACAAAATCAAAATCAAATCAATACACAGTACAAAAGAGAAATCCGGGAAGTACAAGATCAGTTGACGCAGGTAATACAAGAATTACGTATTTCAGAGGACACTCGCGCTCCAATACGGGAAGAGGGACATATTATTTCTTCTGAAGGCATTCAGCCGGATCCTGAAAAGTTAGAAGCAATCAGAGCCATTCCAGTTCCATCTACAAAAAGACAAGTCCGCAGTTTTCTAGGTCTCGTAAATTTTTACCGTTGTTTTCTGAATATGCAAATTCTTGTTACACCAAAACTTTGTTCTCTCACTGGAAAAAATACTATTTGGAACTGGGACGAACAAGCACAGTTGGAATTCAATTCTTTGAAAGAATCGCTACTTAACGCGCCAATACTAGCTCATCCAGATCTGTCACAAGATTTCTGCCTTAGCACGGATTCTTCTAAAGTCGGTCTTGGTGCCCATTTATTTCAAGAAGCCATAGAAAATGACACTACCGTTCAGAAAACCATTGCTTTTGCTAGCCGAGTGCTAACAAAATCTGAAAAAATTTATTCCGTTACTGAATTAGAAGCTTTGGCTATCGTTTGGGCATTTAACAAATTCCGTTTCTTTCTTTCTGGTAAGCACGTAAAAGTATACAGTGATCATCGTGCATTACAATTTCTTATGTCTTCAAAATTAAATCATGACAGGTTAAAACGTTGGGCATTGTTTCTGCAAGAATTCCGCTTCACAATAGTCTACATTCCCGGCAAGGAGAACATTGTTGCGGACGCACTGTCACGCACACCGGCTGGGCTTGAGAAAAGTAACACAGAAGGCAACTTCGAGAAAAATTTCAGTATTCTTTACATTCAGAAAGTCGCCTTTGAAAACTTCATCACCACATCTTTAAAGGACATTGCTCATGAACAAGATAAAGATCCGATTTGGAAAGACATCAAGAGCAAATGGCATGAAAAGACACACACACAGATTCGGCATTATTACCTGGTTAGAAACAACATACTCTTCAAACGCTGCGCTGTTGATGACAAGCTATGGGTACTTTGCATTCCAGACGATTTTGTTAATAAGCTCATTTGGTACATTCATTTCAGCTACGCACATTTTGGTCCACGAAAATGTTATCATATTCTTCGAACGACTTGTTATTTTAACAATATGGAAAAGAGAATTCGAAGAGTCTTGTCTATTTGTAAACTTTGTCAAAAGGCGAAACCATCTACTGTCTCACATCGTGCTCCGTTATTTCCTATTATTCCTTCTAAATTAAAAGAATTTGCTGCTGTTGATCTCTTGGGACCGCTTGTCAGAACATCTAATGGATTTTCGTACGTTTTAGTCGCTGTTGAACTTACTTCAAAATTTGTTTCTTTCACTCCGTTACGTAAAGCCACTGGACGATCTGTATCCAACGCCTTTGTTAAAAATTTCTTACGTGAAGTTGGACACGTTAGCAAAGTCATTTCAGATAACGGACCTCAATTCAGATCTGCTGTTTGGTCACGCATGCTTCGGAATCATAAAATCAAACCTGTTTTTATTTCATTGTACTCACCACATTGTAACCCGTCTGAACGGATTATGAAAGAAATCAATAAGCTTTGCAGACTTTATTGTCACAGAAAGCATCAGCATTGGGACAGATATTTACACTTATTTCAAAATGTGCTGAATGAAATGCCTCATGATTCCACTGCTTTACCACCTACTCTTGTACCAAAGAATGAAGAACCACCGAACAGAATCAGAGAGCTTGTACCTTTCCCAAATACATGTAAACTTCGACACAAAGACATAATTGATTTGGCTCTTAAAAATATAAAATATGCAGCAGACAAAAGGAGAAAACTACACGGTAAAGCAAATGCAAAGAAATTGTATATTGATCAGAAAGTTCTCATTAAAGCTCATTCATTGTCACATAAGAAGAAACACTTGAGTCACAAATTCTTTCTAGTTTACAATGGACCTTACAGAATCCGACGTATACCACATGATAATTGCGTTGAAGTTGAAACTCTGCGTACTAGGAAGAGTAAAGGTTTACACCACATTTCATATGTAAAACCGTTTATTGAAAGATAATCTGCTTTTTAACTTTGTCTTTGCCATATAACTTTTCACTTTACATTACTAGTATGCTGTGTCAGACTTAAGAAACTGTTAACATACAACTATGTTTGAAGTTAAATATCCAGTCTAGAACCTAGGGAACATTTTTAAACAGAAATTACGAATGCATTGTTATAGTGAACAGACGACACAGTGTTGTATTTGTACATTCTTGCTTGTTAGTTGCACGATTACGTAACGACTATAAGGCTCACATACTTAGAACATTTACCAGTACTGCTAACGAGATTTTAATGCAACATTTTGGTTTACTTGAAAATACATTCTGGGTTTAAAGTACTTTCTGTGAGATACCAGACGACACAGTGGTTAGTTTATGTGACAATTACACGGTTTTATCACGACGCTACTAATGAGTGAAAATTTACGATGTTGCTTTTGCAGTGTTTCTGTTTTATATCTGCACAGTTTTCTGTTTTATTCTGGAAAGTAAAACAGGTTTTAGTAGTAACTTTTGTAGTATAGCTACAATGAGACTGCCTTTTCCGTAGCACAACAATACATTACAGTACAGTACTTTCTTCATCACGGCAATAAGCGTAATAACTAAGACATTTATACGCAAAGCATTTCACTTTTGTGTATTATGAGGTAAGTACATTGACTTCTGCAGAACTTAGCTTTCGGAGGACGATAACTACGACACTTCCACACAGATTATGTTGCAACAAGACGCACATTTAGCGCTACAGTACACGTATTTGAGTGATTAATTTTGTACTTAAAACATTTATTTTTAAAGATTTTTTGAATTACAAAGAAAGTTTTCCGTGATACATTTCATTCCATTGCTGTAATCTGAAACACCTGAGGGTATAATTACATTAATCCTCAGGGGGGTACACGCTTACTTTGTGTACCATGCGTATGGCAACCACAAGGAACCCTAGCTAATATGGTATTTGCTTATACAACTTTACACATCGGTACCATATTTCTCTAACACACAAATTACACAGCTATCTGATCATTTAACTGAGAGATAAACATTTTTTTACTACATCAGTGACACATGTTTACGCAATACACAGTTGGATAACTTCACACTTATGAAATTGTATTTTGTCTGTACTTTGTAAACTGTTCATATTTTTTTTGGAACCATTGTGATAGTATGAGAGCTTTGAATGATGTATTTGGTATGGATTCATGATTTTTAAAGTACGTTTGAGGCAGATGACACTTTTGACATGAACAGAGAATTTTTTTAATTATTGGAGGAAGCTACGGCGATTTTGAGATTTGACTGAGGTGTTATGATGTTATTTTTACGACGACGATGTGTATTATGCTGCTGAGGTATGTTTATGATTAATAGGCTGAGGCTATATGTGTTATTTGATTATGCTTCATATTTATAATGACGAAATATTGACGAGTGTCGATGGATACGTATATGTGTAATAAGGTAAGGAGTAATGAATAGTGGGTAGGGACTCTTGACTTGTGAAAAAGGATGTTGGAAACCGAGAATCGTACTTTAAGAGTTATGAAATGTGTGTGTAAATGCGTAAATGTATCACAATGCCGGCGAAAATTTTTTTTTGGACACTGTTATATTCATAGGATTTTGTTTCTACACACTTGTGACGTAAATTTTCGACCTGTGAAATTTTCATATGAGACTGTCACTGTAGCGGAAACTGGTGTCGTAAATATTTCCGTAAGAAAGTTAAGTGACCACCTGCACGTAATGCGTCGCGGGCACCCACCTGGGCGACAGCCGCCCGAAAAAAAGCCATTAGCCTTTCAGCGGCACAGGTAGAAAAAAAAAGGGAGGCCATTATCCTGGCTATTGACGTTCCTTTGTAGAAAGCATCGCAAATATTACACGCTCATTACCTGAAAACATATGGTTACTCGTACTTTGTGCTAATTACTGAAATGCTTATGAATTGATGGGAAATATTCGTACATCTGCACACCTGATTATGACAAGTGTCTTTCTACGAGAGTTGAGAGCTACTGACTTACGAAATGCCACATGACTATTGAATGATATTTTTATGCTTTGGTTGGCGTAATTGCTTATTTCATTTGACATCTGTTTTCCAGCTGTGTTGCAGCATTGGTTTCATAAAAATAAAATTAAATGCATTTGCTAATGTGAACACTTTCTGTCAACAGATCTGTTAAATAATAATTTTGTGATCCACATTCTTCAAAAAAGGAGCACTAGGAAAGGAAAGAACAATAAGAAGGGACTAGTAACAGTAACTGCATACATAATATTCTTTTCAATTACATGGTAATATTTCTTTTACAATAAGTTGTTGTGGTGCACCACTTTAATTACTTAGACATTAAGATGTGATTATACATTTCCCTTATCTGCATTGTTATCTTTAGTGTACTATTTTTTCTGCTTGAGCTATGTCATGTTTAGATATAAGCTGCTGTTTGCCAGGCATAGTGCTACTGAACTTTAATTTGTGTTACTCTGCTAAGCCAGATTTATTTTTTTGTTTGCTGCGCATTGCCTCATATTAGTTGTAATGTTGAATTGCTTGGTAATTTAGATTTACTGTAGCTTGCTTTGCGATTTTCCATTTTTTTTCATTGCTGTTTATATTAATTGTTTTATGTGATACTGCATTGCCTCGTTCCTTAGTTTAGCATCTGAGCTCAGTAGATTTAAGTTAGCTTAAGAGGAGTAGACTATATAAGAAACTAACTATTATAAATTTATAAGAAATGCATTGAGAAGCTATCAGAAAATGGTCTGGCAAAATAAAAAGGATACTGTACAGTGGAGAAAAACTATTATTGACAGAGGATGTGAACAGAATACAGAAAGCAGGGAGAAAAACTATTTTTGACAGAGGATGTGAACAAAATACAGAAGACAGGCTTAGATAGGACTTTTGGGAATAATGATGAATGAAGGGAGATCTCCAAGAAGCAAAGAAAGTTTTGTTTGCAAAATACTGCAATGAAACAAACCCTGTCCTTTCCTTTTGTGTTATTCCACTGTGTGTTTGGGTACCCTTGTGTATATATGTTCTTCCTGTCTTTATATGTTTACCTCATAAGACTTATGTTGTAGAATTTTTCTCATACTTAGCTACATGAACTATGATGAGGAATACTGTTATCCTCAAATATAATTTGCATCAATAATATGTTATTTACTTTGTAAAGATGTTTAGACATTATTTATTCTGTTTTGTTTTAATGCTCATGTGTGAAGTTGTTGTTTCCAAAGCTATTCTGATCTTTATGTAGGTACTTATAATTCCTGTAACACTGATGTATATGTTATTTCGATTCTTTTGTAAAGCCTGTATTACTACAAATGTTATCTGTATTGGTATGTTTTTAATGATGTATTATGTACCTTTGTTATTGTATTCTTATGTTATAAAATTGTAATTGTCACCAGTTCATGATATTATTAACTTGTAAGTTACATTTCACTGCACACGTTTCTGTTGGTCATAGTATATGGACAATATGTGAGAAGTAAGGACTGTTAGTGTTAATAATTCAGCAAGGGACTGGATAACAGCATTGCTGGTTCTAAGGACAATTTCAAAAACTTTGTGAGTGCACAAGTGGTGGTTTATGGACTTGCTATATTATCCGCAAGACTCTTCAATGGTGATTGTGCACCTGCACAGTCACAACAGATGGCTGCTGGCTATCTCTACAAGGACTACAGTGGGTCTATACCTTTGATGATCCATCAATACCATTATTTCTACAAGGACTGCAGTGGGTCTGCACCTCTGGTGGCCCACTAATACCGTAATCTCTACCAGGACTGCAGTGGGTCTACTCTGTGATGACCTACCTACCAATGTTCTTCAAGACGTCGAATGACTCTGCTGTGGGTTTGCTATGTTGTGGCCCATTACCTGTCAGCATGTCAAGAGTCAGCACTGTCTTTCTGATGGAAGGACACTACTTCTTCAAGACTGCATGGAAATCCACTACTTCTGTGTGCATTCTCTTTTACTGTTCAGACTTTGAAACAAAAGGAAAAACACTGTAATTTTACTGTGATGAATCAGGACTGTCTTTATAGACTGTGAGAAAATTTTAGCTTTTGACCAACATTGTATCAATAAGTGCGTGCATTTGATTTCTTTTTTGTTGTAATTATGAGAAATTTTTTTCAAATCTGTATTGGCCACTGCCCAATCCAATTTGTAAAATTTTTTGTGGGGAGCATGGGGGCTATGTAAGTAGGCTGTTTAGGTTTTTTTATTGGTAACGCCACCTCTGTATGAAAAATCACTGGCTGTGCTGTGTGCAGTCTGTGGGTAGTTTGCATTGTTGTCTGCCATTGTAGTGTTGGGCAGCGGCAGCTGGATGTGAACAGCGCGTAGCGTTGCGCAGTTGGAGGTGAGCCGCCAGCAGTGGTGGATGTGGGGAGAGAGATGGCGGAGTTTTGAAATTTGTCATGAACTGCTATATTTATATATGATGATATCAAGGTAAATACATTGTTTGTTCTCTATTAATATCTTTCATTTGCTAACTATCCCTATCAGTAGTTAGTGCCTTCCGTAGTTTGAATCTTTTATTTAGCTGGCAGTAGTGGCACTCGCTGTATTGCAGTAGCTTGAGCAGCGAAGATTTTTGTGAGGTAAGTGATTTCTGAAAGGTATAGTTTAATGTTAGTCAGGGCCATTCTTTTGTAGGGATTCTTGAAAGTCAGATTGCGTTGCGCTAAAAATATTTTATGTCAGTTTAAGCACAGTCATGTATAAATTGTTCAAAAGGGGATGTTTCAAAGTCATGTGAATTTTATTTTCACAGAGATAATTAAACTGGAATGAATTAGTCGGATGCACTGTATGCTTTTTTTTCAGTTAATTGAAATTTGATCAGCAGCATTTTATGCAGTTTTCAACACTCGTTAACATGGTGACAGTCATTCTGTGAAAGTCTGTGAATGGCACATGTCATCATTGACTCATGCTACCACAACGATTATTCCAGTAGGTCTCAACACTTTACTCCTGTGAAGACTGACTAAAAATGTAATTGTTGACAATGTGACGGCTACTTGTATGTCTCCTACGAATATATCCCTCATAATCTAATAGTTGTCAAACCGACGCACAGGTATTTAAAAATCTTTTTCCCTTTGTTGCAGATTTTTCAGTGTCACAAACATGGCTTATTGTTGCGAGCAACTGCATAGCAATGTTATTTGGCGAAGGAGTCACATACATCCAAAAGCTGCGAGTGGTTTGTTTCCGAAAGTACTATTTCATTTTAACAGGTGCTAATGTTTACAGATTCTGAAGAACGATAAATGATATATATCCAAATCCGGTACAGAATAAATGGTTTGCAGCTGTCTGCTGTACCTGTCTCCTTCGTCAAATGCAAAATATTTCAAGAATTGTAAGTAGGACCGCGTAAAGTTGTTCTATCACCTTTACAGGTGCCACTTGATACAGGGCAGATAGATTTGTCGTTGCGGTGGGAGGGGACGTAATAATGGAAACGTTTTCTTTTTTGTTTCTCAGTGCTGACAAAAAATGGGTGCATGTGCCTCGTACCAATTATCTGGTGTGGTATCAGTCTAGAACGGTGTTACACCATCAAATTTCTTTGTCAAAGATTTGATCAAAGATGTGATCAAATATTCCGTCAAATATATTTGACAAAGATCTTTGACGTAGCGCTGGAAGGGTTATTACACTGTCATCATTTCGTCAAAGTTCAAGATGGCTGACAACAACATCTTATTAACCGCAGCATTTGCATGTACCACAATTGCACTGTGTGCACATGCGGAAGAGAAGCGGGGGAGAAAAAGGAAACGTACCTGGGTGAAGCCGTGGGTTTTACGAGGACACGATAAAATCATTCAACAAAACTTGTTACGTGAGCTTATAGTGGAGGACATCAAGTCGTACATCAATTACTTAAGAACGGATGAGCATTCATTTCTGTATGTGCTCAGTGAAGTGTATTCTCATATCACAAAGTACAATATTCACTTAAGAACTGCTACATCTGCAGAAGACAGGCTCACTGTAACACTCCGATTCCTTGCTACAGGAAAGGATTAGGTTAGGTTAGGCCAGGTCTACAATCTTCTTAATCTATTTTTGTATTCAGGGTGCCTCACGTTGTAAAGCGCCTCATCAGTTTCACACATCTCTATTAATTTTGTAGTTGTCGGCACACACCAATTGTATTTACCGGCAATGTTTATAAAAACACTACAGACGACAGAACGCTGCAGTGATGCTAGCGCTCCATGTGGTAACATGTCACACTGCTGTGAACAGAAGACAAGCGACTTCTTTGATAAAATCTACAGCGAGGCCCTAGATTTGATCAAATAGTGGATGACATTTGACAAAGTTCCCTATTACACCATCAAATATCTTCGACAAAGATTTTTGACAAAGATATTTGACAAAGAAATTTATTAGTGTAATACTGGCCTTAAATGAAAGTGCGTTAGATTCATGAATACGCATTGTAGAGACGGTCATATAGGGTACATATTTGTTAAAAGAAATAGTTAGTCATTAGCTCTTAAAAAATGTATGTGTGTGTGTGTGTGTTTGTGTGTGTGTGTGTGTGTTTTATCCTCCACTTCTCCTCCTAAACCCTCGGATTTATTTCAACCACACTGATATACATATTATTTTCAATTTGTAAAGAAATATTATGGGGTAGGCAAAGGCAACGTCTTATTGGGGCGGGGAATGGTAATGTGGAGGGAGAAAGGGGAGGAGGACACAGAAACATACAGGGGGGAGTGCGAAATGGACAGATAAAGGAGTCAAGAGATGGTGAGTGAGGGGAAAGTTGAGATGGACGACAGAGAGTGAGGGGAGGAAGAGACAGAATAACGTAAGATTGGAATAAATACATGTCTAGCCAGTGTCAGGTACTTCATCTAGTATGAAATAAAATTAAGGCTGTTGTAGTTCAGCCAAGTGAGTTGAAGAAAAATGACTTTCAAAACATGTAGAAAAAAGTTGTGATCGTGTCTCATGTTACATAATACATTTAAGTATAAGCCCATTTGCTGTTATTAACCATCTGTTCACAAAGACAATGCAGCCACATTTCGTCAGGCAATTACAGTGTTACAATTTACGGGTCATTGAGGGTGGCAACAATCTGAAGCAGAGAACATTCTACACGTAGTGGTCCAAATGGTATCGACTTTAACGAAAAGTGCTAGAAAGTCAGTGGTAAACTTCTCGCTTCTTTACTACAGCTAGTCTATTGGAGGTTCATAACACACAATTTACGTGGTTTGCCAGTTAATAAAAAGACCTGGAAAGCTGCGGCCCGAGGTGCCACACCATATTCTTAGTTTTGGCCCTTGAGCAAAAAAGTTTGACGACCACTGATCTAGACCGTTGGCCCTGCAACTACTGAATGGCTGCTGCCTCTCTTGAGGATCCACGCGTTTTTCTGGCCTCTCAACAGATACCCCTCCGTTGTGGTTGCACCTCGCCACCAACGGCAAGGTCCATGGTTCATGGAAGGAGAGTAGGATACTGGTGCAAAAAGGAAAGAAAAAAAGGACAGAAGTAACGTTAGCATGGAATACCTCTGTTGGCAAATACGAGTTATATCCCGAACTTCAACTGATCTATATAGATTAACTGCAATACGGGATACAAATTTAACGTATGTCGGTTTTTTCACCTTCACTAGGGCTAGTACCCTATTTTTCAGTTGACCTATGTAGGTCAGCTGAAGTATTGGATACAATTTTTACAGGTGTTACTTTTTTCGCCTCTGCTACTACTAACATCCTATTATTCAGTTGATACTAGTACTAGTGAAGGCGAAAAGACCAAAATACACGAAATTTGTGTCCCATACTTCAGCTGACCTATATAGGCCAACTGAAAAATTGCATACTAATGCCAATGAAGACGAAAAAATCGACGTACATAACACTGAAATCCTGTACCTTAGGTGAAAAAAAAGTGACATACATGAAATTTGTGTCTCATACTTCTGTTGACTTATACAGGTCAATTGAAATATGAGTTACAATTTTTTTCGCCTTCGATACTAATAGCATCGACTGTAAATCATCGCAGTAGTACTAGTGACGGCGAAAAAACCTGCAACGGTAAAATTTGTATCCCGTACTTCACTTGCCTTGTAAGTCATCTGAAGAGCAGGATATTATCTTCGTAATTCAATACTAGTGTTAGTGCAGGAGAAAAAAAACCGACAACTGAAAAATCTGTATTCTGGAAAAACCCTGCTTCCCGTCTGCCATATTCATAGCAATAGATAAATCCATACCTAAAAAAGAAAATCAAAAAGTAAAAATTGTCCATAATGAAAAACAAGTCTTCTAAAATATCTCAAACTCGCTAAGAATGAACTAGAACAAACAAATTATTTAAATTAATACAGGTGGCAAAAATCGTACACAATTTCTAGCCCTGTCTTTTAAAAACACATTCATTTATTTTAATTTATAATGATGACACCTCGCCACAGAAGATAACGGTTATTATCTATGGCCCAAAAATAAAGACATTAATATCTATGAGTAGACCATGACGTCATTGGTCAAAGCCGACAGTATAGACCATAGATAATACAGACCGCGCACGCACCAATCTCTTGACGTGTTGACTTCAGAAACCAACATCTTCGTCACGTGACTCTGGGAGCAAGCTAAACTCGTTGCAGCAAACCGAACTCTGTCATTACAAAGTGGGGCTGACAGTTTTTCTCATTTATACCTGAAGTCAAGCACACACTTTAACAATAAAATGACTTGTATTGCTACTATTCTCTGTGCAATAGTACAGTTAACTTAGTTTTTCCGAAATTCCTAATATTAATGCCATGGCTATCGTTATTACACGTGACCATTCAAAAAGTATTGACAATTCTTCTCACGAAACACAGAATTACAGTTATTCGGTGAATGCCTGTTTTCATTACACTGTCAGTCTTAATTCACCACTTCCACAGGATTATAAGACGAACTATATGTTTGACAGGCAGCATTAATTTTCTGACAGTTCCTCAACAATACGTATGAAATATTTCATTACGGTTTTATAAGGAATTAAATCAGTTTATATCTATAATGTCCGTTTCTCTCATAATAAGCGTTTATATTTTATGACTTCTGCTTAATCCAGTACAGAAAGCAAAATAGTGGACATAATTTATTAGAAAATATAGTAGAGAATTACTGTAGTGAGTGAGATATTAACGTTCTCTCATTTTAAAACGTTAGTTTTTCATCGAGTTTTACAATTAAGGATTAACATGCATTCTAACTTTCCGCTTATGGAAATATCTCTGCGAGTATTTTAAAGTAATTCACTTTCACAACCGAGATTTTCGTCGGTTTACCTAATCAGCAGGATATAAAACAAGACTTATCTGAGCATATGTGAAGGTCAATAGTTCTGCTTCTAGTAAAAAAGCGTAACATTTGATCTGTAACACAGATATCATAAAATGTCCGCCGTGAATGCGTAATGACATACTCGGCTTCGTGCCCCGAGTCACATGACTTAGATGTTGGTTCCAGTAAAATGACGTCATGCGCAGTCTGGGTTATCCGTGGGCTATGGGCGACGGGTTGTATTCCTTTGCTCAGTTGACCCAGCATTTTAATACTCTCACTTGTGGGAGGCATCTCCTTTGATCTTACGCCGATACTTCCAGGTTTCCTACAGCTATCGTTATCTGGATTGGGTGGAGAGTCGCATAATTTAAAAACCCTTGTGTGCACCTCAGGCACAGTCAGCTATGTAAGTAGCAGTCTCTAATGAGTAGTGCACACCTGACCCATTTACAGGGGTTGCTTTCAACTGAAACGGCAAAGGGTCTCGAAAACAGCTGGAAAAGAGATGTAAGATTCATTGGCAGTGTCCTCAAAGCGTCTAGGAAACGTTGTAATTCTGTCAAGACCACAATGTATTCTTCCACCCTCTCGTCTTCTTTAACGTCAGCGAACTTGAGGAACATGACTGTGTTTGTCAGAATGTGTCCCTTCTACAAAGCGATTTTCTTTATAAACATATCCACATCAAATAAGAAAGAAGTTATCTTGCAGTATCTTACTGTGGACAGTGTGCAGTCAAGTACACTTAAAATGCGCAGTCTGCAATCCATTTCGGATGTTCTAATTTTCATTCCTGCACTCTTTTATCCTTCACAAATTCAAAAATAGCTAGTTTTGAATCGAAAAATCGTTCCAGACTTGCCCCCTCACTTAACTAAAGTACTTTGCAGCAATACGAGCATATGAAGTCTTCATACTCCTCGTTCAGTTCCATTGAAAACAGTTGCAATGGATAATGGAACAATGCATGCGGCTTCAGAAATGTACCTCCAATTTCTTCACGTGCTCCATGCCTTCAAATTTAGCACAAAGTGTTTCTTGATTTACAGAACAACGAATCCCATCTGTCGACCGTTGTAACTTTTTGGTCTTTCATTGTCAACTAAATGTTTAAATTCTTTCTGCATGGTATTGTAATGCCATTCACGGCCAAGATGGAGTATTCGTCGCTTACGCAAACTGACAGTTCCCATCCTCTCTTCTGTCATTCCCATTCATGTTAAAGGATTCAGTTCGACAGACTGCCTCTTTTTGTGCAAACAACCACTGGACCAGTGAACGTCCTTCATACCACCGAGCAAACAGCGAAGAGTAAACTGCGCTGCCGGCACTGCTGTACAGAACTCAAGAGATTTGGGCCGACCGAAAAATGACGCTTCGAAATGCAAAATGAATGTCATGCTGTTCCAGAAACATCCGGGAAGGACCGAGCAACGCCAAATGACAGGCCAGGTTCTTGCCCTCCCGCGGCCGGTACACGCTGCGCGTGTGAACTTGGCCACGCTCTAGCCGACCCTGTATTACGGTAAACGAGCAGATCTTTTTCATTTCCCTAGATTAATATTAATTTTAACTTCGTAGCGAACAAATTGAAACTGTGTACGAGTTCTAAATTTCCGTTAGTAACTTTTCGGATCAACATTTGCTTTCAAGTCCCACACAAATGGTATCACGAGTACCGACTAAGACCACACCCACCATCCTCATCATCGTCACAACACCATCACCACTGGGACTCGTGGTCCCATACTTTACCATCCTTGATGATGACAGAAGCAAGTAGTAATTGTCTAAACGGTCAACCATGGCAGATCACATTCTAAGCCGACCGACGCATACAATGTCCCCGTCAATGTAAGCAGCTGTCAATCAGCGATGAGCAAACTAAGTTAATACTAGTTCTAAGTGTACATCAGATTAGATACCTTGTTCTTTCCATAAACCCATAGTAAGGAGATGGAACATGAGAGAAAAGCATAACCGTATGTAGAATATGTTATTAATACAAATTTAATGTTCATTTTCCGAATCTCTATTGAAGTGGTAAAAAATAATTGTTACAACCGTATAAACATACACCGTTTGAAAGAAAGGAAATGATATATTTCCTAACCTATTCTAACGAAGTATCATCAATAATCTGCGACGTGTATTTATACGGATGGAATTGCTATGATTAAGGAGTGAAGAAATCAACTGTTACACAACACTATACTTTGTTGGTCGCTAATCTTTTTATTTTTGCTAGCAATTATTGAAAATATGTGTTTCTCTGAACCAAAGTTGCCCTTAGCACGGCAACATTAACAGTCTTGTGTTGATCAACACAATCAGCGAAAAGAAAAAGAAAACGGTTTACCTATGGCGGGTGTTGCCGCTTCAGTGGTCTGTTTTACGTGTGTTCGAATGTACTGGCTCGTTTAAACTGAAGTATTCGAGAGATGATGATGGACTCCTTGCAGTATGAGAGACGTTAGTTGGAAAGTGGTATATCTTTCTACAAAACAGCTTCATATTGTTTCTAGGTGCTAGATAAAGGAAAGATTTTGGTAGCGAATTGTTAACTGTGACACCAGTGAAGGAAGAATAAAATTTCACAAAAGCATACGGCAGAGCAAAAACGAATTAGTACAGTACGTGTACATTTAGTTGTAAGTTCCAAGAGATACTTAAAGAATAACGCAAAGAATAAAGAAAGACATAAGAGAAGAGCAATTATCAAGAGCAGTTTTCTTTAGCTCATACAGTTTCAGTGGGAAATGCCAAAAAAGGGGAAAGGTAAGAAAGACGTAACTGAAGATGGGAAAGGTGAATCCACTGAAAAGAAGAAGCATGTATCCCTTAAATCCGAGACGGAAATGGAAATGGAAGAGGACGAAGAGGAAGGCCCACCCATGGCTATTGAAGGTATCGTGCGCCTTTGCCTGCCGTTGGAAATTCAAACCGTGCTAGAATGCGTTATAGGAGAACAATGCACTCTGGACTCGCCTTGGGTGGAAGTGCGAAAAGCTGCAATCCAAGAAAACATTGGAACCCTTAAGGCGGAGTCACCGTTCTACGACAGCAGAATTGCAATTACCACTTACCCCGGAGATAGGATGTTCATCGGGTGGGATGTGTTAGAAGAAGCAGAAAACCAATTTCTACTGTGCTTGACGAAAGAGGCTCGAGAAGAGATTCTTGAAGTGTTGGAGCAAAAGAGAATAGCTGTAGAGGAGCGCTTGGGGAACGCCGTCTTGAAGAGTATCAAGGAATGGAAGTCACTCGGAACGGAAACATTCTTAGAAGAGGCTGCTATACAGGACACGAGACCAAAACTGAAGACAAAAATGTTTACAGAACGGGACATAGACAAATCACAGGCACCCACCGATTTTGAAGACGAAGGTGGCGACGGGGAAGACGACTTCAGTTTCAGGTTCTTCCCCAAAGAACATTTGAAATCACAACGTATCGCGAGGAAAAGGTACGATAACTTCTGTCAGGCGAGTCCTCCTGTGACTAACCGAGAGGCACAGACGTACACTGCCATTCCGAGACACACCTGGTCACAGTATGAGTACACAGTGGACGTAGGAGCGGGGACGTTACAAGAAGAAGTCGTAGAAAAGCTTGAAGGCTACTTGAGTTCGGTGATGGACAATGTAGAGAGTCAACTCACTTACAACGCCGTCCTAGACTTGTACTGCGACGACTACGGCAGGATTGGCGTTGGGGCTCAAGACTATGAGGTTCGCGAGAAAGTCGTTTTCGACGAGTACGAGAACTTCATCGATGTGCAGCACTGCAAGGAGAGGGTGGTGACGTCAGTGGCGTGGCACCCGACACTTACTGGCACAGTCGCTGTCTCCTACGCGGAGCACACACGCTTCACTTTCTACGAGAGGTTTGCGTCTAAGGGTCTGGAGCAGATGAACAGGGAGGTCAAGAATAGGTTCTATGGCAACAACCTTGTTTTGCTCTGGAGCTTCACAGACAAGTACGTTGATCTGATTTTTGCATTACTCTATAATTTATGTAGCACAAAGTCCATATCTTTGGGTCAAGTGCAAGGTTCGATTCCACCCTTGTGCTTTGACAAGAGTTTACGTTGAGAAGGATCTATGCGGCCTGTTATTAAATGTTATCTGTGTTTATCTTAGTTACTAATGATGTTTGTAAACTAATCTGTTTATTCCGAATATATGGTGATGTAAGATGGTGTAGTTTGGGTGGAACCTGAGAGCAGACATTCAATTATCGATTTAGAAACTAGTAGCGATTACGCTTTTTTTCTCGGAAATATTTGGCTGTTTCTTGCTGTATTTGTCACGATTTCTGAGGGTAAGGTTAGGCAGGAACATAAGAGCACAAGTGAAATTGTCACGAGTGAAATGATTACCTGTTGTAATTAACATGGTGTTTCTTACAATTATTTTTCTATTTTTGTTATGTGGCAAGTTTTAGAGAGAAATAGTAATGTTAGTTTTAGTTTTGGATTTTACAAACATTTGTCAGCTTTTTGTGAATGTGATGTCGTTGAGACACTGCGTATATGAAATCGAGGGGTCGTGTTATTGTGGCTGGTGGTTCACTCTTTTGGTGAATGTTCGACTTTGTGATGTTGCTTATACTAATGGTATAGCTGATAGGATCGAGCCTCTGGTATTTGCTTCCTTTCGGTTTTTGACCTGGTTTTCGTTTGCAGTGAAATTTCATTTTTTCGCATATATTTCTTTCGATTTATTTCGGAGGAATTTTTGTATTATTTTTCGATTATGTGTTTGTTTTGTGGTTGTGTGTCTGGCATCGCTATTTTCGTGTGAGTTACTTAGATCAAGCGAAAATTCGAATCCAGTTGTGTTTTTTATTGGATTTTGGTTTATTCTGGAGGAAGTTCTGTGTGTTAATCACTTTTAGATTATGACGTCGTTTTGGAGTGTGTGTGTTAGGTATCGCGGGTCAACTGAAGACCGGGATACAACCCGTCGGCTTTGATCAATGAGGTCATATGTTACTAATAGATATTGATGTCTTTACTTTAGAGCCGTAGATAATAAATCGGTTGTCTGCTGGGAATAAGGGCCATCGTTGTAAGCTGAAATAAATGAGTGTGTTTTTAAAAGTTAGCACTAGACATTGCGTGAAATTTTTTTTCGTTTGAGTTGATTTAAATAATTGGATGTTTCCAATTCATTCGGTATTTAATTTCATTCTTATTGAGTGTGAGATGATTTGGGAGAATAGTTTTTCATGTATAAGAATTTTTAACTTTTGATTTTCATTTGTAGGAATGAATTTATCTATTCCCATGAATATGGAAGACTTAAAGCAGGCTTTGTGCGTAGACATGATGGCAACCATTCGATTTTTGCAAATGTGTGGTCTTCTTGCTGATTACGTTCGATGCCGTGAGTGCGGCGAACATGTACTCATGATAAATTTGTCGGCTCGTCGTACTCACGACTTATTCATATGGAAGTGTAGCAAGGATCGACTGTGGTGCTCAATTAGACGAAGAACATGGTTTGAGAAATCGAAGCTGGCCTTGAAGGATATAATAAAAATTACATACTGTTGTTGTTTGAGGTATCCTGTGTTGTTGTGTGCGCATGAATGTCGTGTGAGTGAGCGTACCGTTTTAGATTGGTATTCATTTCGTAGGGAAGTTTGTGGGGAATATATAAAATATAGGAGGCCTTTGGAGGGGGCGGGGGGGGGGGGGGGGCGGATGGTATAGCCGAAAACGATGAGTCTCAATTTGGCAAAACCAGGTACAACAAGGAGGAAACTGCGGCGGCATTATAGATATAGTGGGATGTAATTTCGGTTCCTAATCGAACGAAGAAAATGTTGATGAAATTAATTGAAGATCATGTTGCAGAGGGTTCTGCAGTTTTTCCGAAGTTTCATATACGGATTTGGGGAATAGGGGTTTTCACAATCCTGACGTCAATCATAATACTGAATTCAGATCTTCATCAACTGGGGATTGTACCAACAGTATAGAAGGTTATTGGTCAGCCATAAAATTTGTTGCAGGGAGAGAGAAACGACGCATTTCGAGACCACAGAGCCATTAAGATGAATATTCATGGAGGCGTAGAGTACCCGATACATATTTCCCGTTTTCGTGTTTCCTTAAACGTGTTGGGCAAATGCGTTCTCCAAAATTTGTTAGTTAATTTCAGGTTGGAATGGGGTGGGGGGTGGGGGGGGGGGGTAACTGATAATTAAGGAAAACGATGAGTTCGGTCGCGATGGTAAAAATATTGATTTGGATTTTCTGGGGTTGATCTATCATTCTTCATTTGTTTTGTTAGGTAATTTTCTTCTGTGGATATTTCTTTAATTATTTTACCTCATTTCGTTGATGTGGACTCTGGGTTTATATATTTGTATGTAAGTGTGTATGTGTTTTTTTGCGATGTTGCGTTTCTTATGTATGTGATTTTCCTTGACGTCTTTAAAGGCGAGCTTTGGTTTTTTGTGGAGGATTTTGCTTTTGGTAAGTTAAGTCTTTTATTTTTATGTTTTACTGAATTTGTCTATTTTGATGTATTTTTTGTCGTATTATATTGTTCTGCGTTAAGTATGGGTTCGTCAGCTGAAGTACGGAATACAAATTTTGCAATTGTTGTTCTTTTTTCCTTTTGTAGTATTAGTGTCACTACGATTTTTTTGAGTTTATACTAGCGCTACTGAAGGCGAAAAAACCGACATACCTAAGAATCGTATCCCGTACTTCAGTCGACGTTTGCAGGTCAACTGAAGTACGGGATATTGTTGTACTATCTAGACGAAAAAAGCGACATATGTAACACTACTATCATTTACCTATATATGTCAACTGAAGAATAGGATACTAATGCTAACGAGAACGGAGATATCGACGAACGTTTAATTTGTATCCCGTTCTGCAGCTAACCTGTACAGATCGACTGATGTTCGAGATATAACTTACATATATGTCAACTGAGGTATTCCATGCTAACGCTACTTCTATCCCTTTTTTCTTTATTTTTTACAAAAGCACTAGGACTCAAACAAGTGATATCCTTAACGTTACGTTCGAAATAATAATGCACTTGACATATGTCTACCATCTGTTTTCTCTCTCCTGCATTCCTTTGTTTATAAACACTCGTCTTTGCTGTTAAATCTGTGTAATAAATCATCTCTCGCAATTCTGACGGCATTGGTCAAAGCTGAGAGGTTGTATCCCGTTGTTCAGTAGTACCGATCTTCGTTTGACCTATATAGGTCAAGGGAATTGTTTGGTTACAATTTTTTGTGTACCGTACTGCACGTCACAAACTTGAAGCCAATGTCCGCCACCTTATCTAGCCCGAAATATTAGGTCCACTGCATTCATACCCTCATAGCTCACCGTGGTGACACTGCCTTGCGACGCTACTCTATGTCGTATTACTAGAGCAAATACGCATTCGAGAACAGAAAAACGTTCGAAACTGCCTTCCTGACACTATGTTATTTATGTACGCTCTATAATTTTTAATATTCAGAACAGTTGTTGCGCGCGCGCGGCAGAAATAACAAGAAGCAACTGTAAACAGTAGTCTGCTAACGTTTTGGACTACTTAAAATAGCGGCAGTCCCAGCCCACTCTGGCTTCAAAACAACGTATAGCGTGTGTTTGTGGTGCCACCTCCCTTCTTTTTTTACCTCCATTGTGTACTGTATATTTTTGTTCCGTTTATTTTAGAGAAATTAGTATGCATGACTTTTCGGTCTTTTGGTTCCTTTGGAATGATCTTAGCTTTATTAGACTTTTTTTAGTTTGTCCCAGCCCAAAATCCCTTATTCACGCGCTTGTCCCGTTGATATCATTTTATTACTTTATTGAAATACTTACGGGTTTTTAATACTTGTTTTCGACCGAAATGTCCTATCTTGAGACCGCCATCTTGAAGAACGTAACGGCCTGTCATTGCTGTCTTTATAACTCTTGTAAACTATTCTCGTTACTCGAAATATGACATCATGGATCTTTGTATATAAGCAAGTGCACGTAGATATTGGCAAAGCTAAGGGCCAGATTTACTGATGTCAGACCCTAGGCCAGAAACTTTTCACCGCCGCCTCCTCCACACTTGCCCACCCCCATCTCTTATTTATTTCTGCTTTCGAAATTATTCGTTTCCATATTCTTTTGTTGTCCTACAGAATTAAGCGTCCATATTACAGAGAATCTAATCAATAAATGTTTTGCCTTTTATACACTGTGTCCTATTTCTCTTAACCGTCACAATTTTTTGTGCAGAAGCGAAATAAATTGTTCATTATGAAAAGCAATACGTCTTTTTTAAATAGCACCCTGTTGTACCTTTCATTCGGTGAAAGACCTGTTCAGAAACGTATCACAGTGTACCATTCACGTAACACGACGCTACTAAAAAACATCTCGAAACTGATTTTTAATTTCCGGTAATTTTCAAGAAAAATTGTACATCGGAGTCGCGATTTACCTCCGAGCGATATATGTTGAATACGCGACTCTCGAGGAGGCAAATAGGGATACTGTTTTCTGCGCTGACAACGGAACGTCGTATAACGTTGTTAATAGTGATGACTGAAACCGGTATACTGTCGAATTCGAATGGTCTCACAGAGTGGAAGTTAATTCCGCGATTGTGTAGTGTAGACAATTGTTTACAGTTTTCTTGAGAGTATTGTCACAATGACTGTCATGGGGAGAAGTGTGCGACGAACACTTAGAGGGCCGCCCCTGTTGACATCTCTTTTCAGTTGCACTACACAAAATGCAAGAACAGAACTTCCATGATTTGATATCTCCAAATTCACCATCGAGTGAGTGTCAGTATAGCGTCGTGATGGGTAAAAGAATACACGTTACAAGCCACTGCGTCTGAAATGCTGTTGGCGATTACAACGGTTTTAGGGGTCTACTAAATAAAAATGTGTAACTAGGGCCTCCCGTCGGGTAGACCGTTCGCCGGGTGCAAGTCTTTCGATTTGACGCCACTTCGGCGACTTGCGCGTCGATGGGGATGAAATGATAATGATTAGGACAACACAACACCCAGTCCCTGAGTGGAGAAAATCTCAGACCCAGCCGGGAATTGAACTCGGGCCATTAGGATTGACATTCTGTCGCGCTGAGCACTTTTTTTTATAAAAACATTTATTAAAATAACAATGTTACACATTCCAAATACATACTAACCATGTACACATGTTATGCATGAAATGATTTAAACAAAAACAGTTTGATCATCGCAATTATGCTGATGTTAAAAAAATACAACAGTAGATTGTGTTACTGACTAAATTACCAGAAATAATTAAGTTAAACATCAAGAAAAGTTTTTTTAAAGACATCAAACTTCAAAATGAAGAAATAAAAATTGCACTTTGAATTACATGTGCTTCGATCTTCGCAGAAACAGAAATAGCTCTTTATGAAGGATAGCAGCAAGCTGGTGGGATAATTTTTAATATATTAATGTACACAAGGAAATCGTCTCTGTGAGAGAGAGGTTAAGGGTAGAAACCAGTCTTTAACCTTCTCAGCCTAGTCAGACTAGCTATGAGCATTTCACACAAATGTATGGAAGTCACCAAATACAGAATATGGAAGATTTATGCCCATCGCGCATAAAACAATTTGATAATCATATTAAACAATTTCTGAAATACTTGAGAATGGCGGAAAGGAGATATTATAAAGTTGACTAGCCTTCCAACTACACTTTCTGGACATTAACAGAATGTTAAGTATCTGAAGTGATCAGACCTATATAATAAGTCTTTCACTGCAAAACTGACTTAGACATCACAGTGCTAAAATGAACAGGGCAATGTGCCAGCAATTGAATATTATATTATATCAGATAGAATCATATGGTTTTAACCAATCGATAACGACATTTCCATAAAAAACTGTCAATTTCCAGGTTTCTAATCTAAACCAATAATGCAGCATTAATGTTTTGTGTTTTGACACTATTATACGCACAATCTGACTGTCACATAAGTTCTGTACATTAGCTTATAAAATTTCAAAAACTACTCTCTGAAGTAGTAAAAGCACACACCAAAAATATACAGTAAAATTTTAAATAATATCCTTAAAATAACTATAATACATCACTGTCAACACAGTCTTCTTTTTATTATTAACCAATGCCCATTCTTTCAAATATAATTTTTAACATATTACCAAACTTTTTCTTGTGATTCGAATACCTTCTAATTTTGTGGAATTCACACAGCATGTGTTGCTTGAACTCTATGGTACTGTCAGATCATAATTTGTTAAGGACGTAATTATCAAAATTACCCAGCAACCAGTACACAGCGTTATTTTCTGTCTCTGGGAAATAACGTGCTTCAGGCCTGTGTATCAATGACAGCGATATATACTCAGGGATGTCCTTGTAATCAGAGCTATTTGCTCCCGGATCCACTTCCATCTATTCATGTGACCACTTAAGTATATCTATGAATTATTGTGTCAATTAGATGGCATTGTTGACATAAATTTGTTTCACAGAGTCCAATTGCGTACAGTCTTTCATTGGTGCTAACTATGTTGTTAACTGTCTTGTACCATAATGTTTGTATATTAGACGCGAGCACATTAGAACTAATGTTTTTCCAAATATCAGTCCACTCAATGTTTGGAAACTGTCGTTCTATTTTGTTCCTTCCTTCGCTTTTCTTTCGTTCCTGCATTATGGCTCTTGATGTTAAGTGTCGTGACTGCCTGAATTCGACACTTACATAACTAAACTCAACATAGAAAATCCTCACATGCTGTAAACGACTGTTGATATTCTGCACGTCAATCGGGGGAAGCAGGCTTCGAGGTTAAATGATCTCGAAAAGTTGGCTGGTTAGGCTTTCTCGCGAGTCTCTTATTAAATTAACTTTCCTTTGATAAAAAGTGCAGAGGCTTTATCCGTTACATCAATTAATCCTAGTCCACCAGTTTTAGGATCTAAAGTGGCTACTTTAACAGGTACTCTGAACACTTCACATCTCCACAAAAAGTTGGTGATTTTGGACATTATTCTCCTTGCTATCATTCTCGGTATTAGAAACAGCTGGGCAGTATAATAAGCTTTAGCAAGGATGCATGAGCTGATATAATTTGTTCTTTGAACTTGGTTCATATATCGAGTTAAATTCTCTATAATGGCTCCTTGCACTTTATCTGCTGCAACTTTCCAATTTAAAGCCGTCATTTTCATGGGGCATGCTGTTAGAGTGATCCCAAGTGTTTTATGTTGTCGGACTAATTTTGTCAACTCGACGCTGATATTATCAAAACCTCTGAAGTTTAACATCCTACTTTTTTTTCGTTTGCATGGGCTCAGATGCTCTACAGTACGAATCAATCACTGTTACTAGTGTGATTGCCTCGTCATTGTTCTTTATAATGACCCATATATCGTCAGCATAGGCTCTTATAACTCTTTTATTTCCTGATAATGTTAAGTCTTTTGATCTAGCATGGACATGTCGGAGGAAAGGTTCCAGCGAAATGGCGAAGAGCGACATGGACAGAGGACTTCCTTGAGGAACACCTCGTTGTATTTGCATCGGCCTGGATTGTTGACAATTCACCGTTATTTTAGAATTTATTCCAGTTGCTATGTTCTTAATCAACTGTATAACCCTATCGTTGAAACCTATTTTCTTCAATGTCTGTAGAAGATATTCATGATTTACTACATCGAACGCTTTATAAAAATCTAAAAAAAATAAGGCACACTTTACGTTTGTTACAGAAGTTATCGCAGTGATATCCCTGAATTATGCTAGATTTTGAAATATGGTTCTGCCTTGCGCGCATTTCTGATGTTGACTAATAATTTTATCTGTAAGGCATGAAATTCTCTTGTTTACTATTCTAGCTATTAATATATAATCAAAATTCAGCAGTGAAATTGGACGAAAATTATTTAAATCTCTGTTACCATTATTTTTTGTCTTCAGAACAATTTTACTCTCATTAAACTCATCCGGAAGCATTTTACCCTGAATAACCTCATTTACAATGTCCGCTATTTTCGCACCTACTATTGGCCAGTAACGGATGCAAAACTCTGCTGGCAGACCATCCGGTCCTGGGGATTTTTTTGGTGGTGAGACACACAGAGTCTCATACATGTGCTCTTCACTGACAACCTAGAGAAAAGTTTCGTTGTCATCTTCTGTCAGCTGTGGGGCCAGGATGTCAAGGAAATCTTACAAGGAAGCATCACTACTTTGATGTACAGAATATAGCTCGCAATAATAGCGATAAATCTCGTTTGATATCCTGCTGGGTTCTGAGAATCGTACCTTTTGTTCGAATTTCATCAATCAAAGTCCTTCTCCCATTTTTCGTATGCTTCACTAAATGATACAGGGAAGTAGTTTCATCTTCTGACCCCGACTTTGCCTTCGATTTTATTTTCAATCCTTCCATTTGACTTCTCTTGATATTAAGTAACGTGGCTTTGACTTTTTTGATGTCTGCTATACGAAGTGAGGAACCTGCTGAGACTTGATCATATAGATCTCTCAAAACGGAATAGTAATATTCTATAGTGCATTTCATTTCTCTTGCGCTCTGGGCACTGAATTGAACAAGAACCTTCCTCAACTTTGGATTCGCCATTTTAACCCACCTGTCGATAGCAGTGGCATATCTGCTACGAGCACGCAGGTGTATTGCCCATGTTTCTTTAATCAGGTCTTCTAAATCATGATTTACTAACAAGGAAGTGTTCAAATTCCACTGATTCTTGAATCGGCGAACTGGCTGTCTTTTTAGATTTATGTAAGCTAAGACACTTTAATGGTTCAAATGGTTCTGAGCACTATGGGACTTAACTTCTGAGGTCATCAGTCCCCTAGAACTTAGAACTACTTAAACCTAACTAACCTAAGGACATCACACACATCCATGCCCGAGGCAGGATTCGAACCTGCGACCGTAGCGGTCGCGCGGTTCCAGACTGTAGCGCCTAGAACCGCTCGGCCACACCGGCCGGCACTTGAATGGTCTGAAAAGTACTATATCAGGTCACCTTTGAGGAAACGTGCCCTGTCAGTTCGGTGAGAACTTCCTGAAGGGGCATACAAGTTGATGATAGTCACATCATAGATATTTAGTCCTATACCCCTTCCGGATTCCAGTTGTTCCACCTCGCTTACTGTAATCCCTTCCCTCACCAAAACAGCTGTTCCAACACTTGTTTCGGGAGACACATTTTATGTAACTGACAGAACCGGGAATTACTAAATCCGAAATTAGAACTTCTTGTAACAGGGCAATATCAGTCGCGGATTCGTAAAAAAATTCCTTAACGGCCGATAATTTCAAACCGGACGTAATTTTATTTATGTTCATAGTGGTGACAGAATAAGATTGCGTCGTTGCGCTGTCGCTGTATAGTTGTTTTGATGAACTAATTTAATTTCCTGTGGTTCAAGGTTCAGTTAAGCTATAACAGTTTTCTCGGGAGGCTGAACATATAATAACACTTCAGTCAGTTTATTAGTTACTGTCCAGTTTTTTTCTACTTCTGATGTGTTCTCTTGTACCGCAAGCTGACTGGTAAACTTTCTGATTTTTCCTCCAGTGATTCGTGTAGGACCGTTTCGGACCGAACATTCTTTGGGCTTAGGTCGCCGTTACCGGATTTTCCGTTCCCTTGGTTACGAGCTACATTCTCATTTGGCTGCGTCGGTATTTTACTTCGCGGCTTATCTGGAGCAGCTTTCGCAATTTCTGTTGCCGGCGCCTGCCCTGAGGTGTTGACCGTGATTTCAGTTGGGCCAAAACTTCCTCCTTCTTTATTAATATCACTTACTCCCTGATCGAGGGAAACAATTGGAGACTGCAGTTTTGCAACCTCTCCCTGAATTTGTTTATTAACAGATAGCTGCTGATGTTTTCAATCGGCTACTGCGACTAAAGTTTCTTGCAAATTAATACTGATTACACCCCCTTCATTTTCTGGTACCGTATGTGTATTACCTTTCTGTTCATCAGTTTCCATTCGCATTTTGCCTTCCGGTTCCTCTACCTCCTCATCGCACTGTTTTTGCTTGCGAAGTAAGGGAGCTGGACAGGACAGCTCGTCCTCTGATCAACTATCAGTTGTCTCCAGAGGTCGTTTTTCCGCTTGCATTTCAGTTTCACGAGTAGTGGTAGCAGGATTTCCCTTTGTTGTTAACGGGGGAAATTGACTGTTATCGTGAAGGGAGACATCAGCTTGGCCTGCTGCGTTAACATCCTCAACCAGTTGATCCGGGCTATTCTTTGGTAACAGATCATCTAAGGTAAGCTTCTGACGCTGTATCAAATTACTTTTAAGAACAACAGTTCGCCGCGGACATTCCTGTCCGAAGTGGCCAGTTTCGTTACATATATGACATGTTGCTTCCTGACCTGTAAAAACAATTTGTGCCTTATACCCTCAAGCAGTTATCTGAAACGGAATATTCGTCTTAACGTCCATCTCTACACAGCGGTCCCCTTTGAAACATTGTAATTTAAAGCGAGGCTACCATCTTTAATTTTCGATTGATGTAACGTCCCCGTAGTTTGAAAGAGCTTCCTTAATCTCATCATTTTCAATTTCAATGGGAAGATTCAAGACACGAACGGTTTTGTAGTGAATTTTCGCTCTGTAGATTGAAACCTTACTTTTATAACCATTTATATGCACAAAATCTACTTCATAGCTCCACTTTCGTAACACTTTACCAACAGTCGCAGCACTGAATAACTTGACAAAAACACAGTATTTTTCCTGATCCAGTTGCTAGGTATGGACGGTTTCAGAATTGAGACTAATTACCTGTGTAATCCAGTCATCTATTTCCAGGGATGTCGGCTGAATAGGACGGCATTCCTTGTCAAAAGCAAATACCAGAGTATTCTTCCTGAGGTTTGTAGCCATGGTTAATCCAGCGATGCAATTTCGGTTAAACACCCGAAATTCCAATTAGCAGCAGCAAGACTAGAAAGAGCGATCAGATCACAAGGAGTAAGAACGAACACGGAGATTAACGGACAGCAGTCGGCGAAGCACAAGTACAGCGATGTATACACGGAAGTGCAGCGCAGCAGTTAACAGCGGCCACTCGCTAGCGCGGCTGAAACGGAACTACCACTTTGCTACCGGGAGCGGACTTACGTCTACTGAAGCACGGGATACAACCCGTCGCTTTGACCAATGACGTCATAGATTGCTCATAGATATTAACGTCTTTACTTTCCAACCATAGATAATAAATCGGTTGTCTGCTGCGGATAAGCGCCACCACTGCACATTAAAAAAAATTGAATGTGGTTTTAAAAGACAGCGCTAGATATTGCGTAAATTTTTTTAAATGTGCATTGTTTTAAGTAATTGGTTGTTTGCAGTTCATTCGGCTCTTAATTGTTTTAAGTAATTGGTTGTTTGCAGTTCATTCGGCTCTTAATTTCATTCTTAGTGAGTCTGAGATAATTGGGACTAATACTTTTTATTTTAGGAGAATTTTTAGGTTTTCATTTTCGTTTGTAGGTATGGATTCATCTAGTCCAATGAATCTGGATGATTTAAAGGAGGCTATGGGCGTGAACATGATAGCCACGATTCGATTTTTACAAATGTATGGCCTTGTTGCCGATTACGTTCGATGTCGTGAGTGCGGCGAACATATGCGCCTGACTAGTGTGTCCGCTCGCCCTACTCACGACTTATTCGTATGGCGCTGCAGCAAAGATCGTTTGTGGCGGTCCATTAGACGAGGAACATGGTTCGAGAAATCTAAGTTCGCCTTGAGGGATATCATAAAAATTACATACTATTGGTGTTTGAGGTATCCTATGTGGGCCGGCCTGGGTGGCCGAGCGGTTCTAGCCGCTAGAGTCTGGAACCGCGCGACCGCTACGGTCGCAGGTTCGAATCCTGCCTCGGGCATGGATGTGTGTGTTGTCCTTAGGTTAGTTAGGTTTAAGTAGTTCTAAGTTCTAGAGGACTGACGACCTCAGCAGTTAAGTCCCGTAGTGCTCAGAGCCATTTGAACCATATCCTGTGTGGCTGTGTGTGTATGAATGTTGTGTGAGTGAGCCTACAGTTGTAGATTGGTACTCCTTTTGTAGGGAAGTTTGTGGGGAATATTTAAAGCACAGGGGGCCGTTGGGAGGGCCGGGTGTTAGAGCTGAAGCATAGTGTACCCGATACATACTGCCCGTTTAAATGATTTCTTAAACATGTTGGGCAAATGTATCGTCCAAAATTTGATAATTAATTTCAGATTGGGATGGGGGTGGGGGATGAATGTGTGTGTGTGTGTGTGTGTGTGTTTTCGTGACGTTGTGTTCTTGTGTGTGTGGGTATGTGATTTTTGTTGATGTTTTTCTAGGTGAGCTTCGGTTTTTATGCGGAGGAGTTTCCGTGTGGTAAGTTCAGTTTTTTATTTTTTTTGTTTCGCTGCATTTGTCTATTTTGACGTATTTTATTGTATTACACCGTTACGTATATTTTCGTCAACTGCAGAACATAATACAAATTTTGCAGCTGTTGCTCTTCTCCCCTTTCCCAGCACTTGTATCAGTACGATTTTTTCGAGTCTATACTAGCACTACCAAAGGCGAAAGACCGACACACGTAAAATTTGTATCCCGTACTTCAGTTGACGTGTAAAGGCCAACTGAAGTACGGGATACTAGTACTACCTAGACGAAAAGAGCGATATATGTAACATTTATGTGATTTACCTATATAGGTCAACTGAAGAGCAGGATACAAATGTTACGTACGGCGCTATTTTTCGTCTTCCGTAGCACTAGTATCCTATTCTTCAATTGACATACATAGGTCAATTGAAGTACTGAATACGCATGTTATAAATGTCGTTATTTTCCATTCGCTAGTGCTACTTTTCTATTCTTGAATGGACCTATATAGCTCAAATAAAGAATGGGATACAGATTTCACTGCTGTTGGTTTTCTTGTCGTCGTTAGCAAGACTATAACGTTCAGTCGATACTATTAGCATCGAAGGCAAAAATAACTGTATCCCATACTGAAGTATGGGATACAAATTTTATGTGTGTCGTCTTCTTGCGCCTTCGCGTAGTTCAAGTGAGGTAAAAAGGTAACGTACGTCGATTTCCTCGTTTTCGTTAGCAGTATAATATATACATAGGTCAACTGAAGTAAGGGATACAAATATTGTGTACGTAGATCTTTCTGCCGTCGGGACTAATACTATCTACGTAAGAACAGATTCTTATAGGTAGCGGAGGCGAAAGAATCAACACACGTAAAATTTGTATCCCGTACTTCAGTTGACCTATACATTTGAACTGAAGAATAGGATACTAATGCTAACGAAAACGAAGAAATCGACGTATATATCAAATGAGGTATTCTATGCTACTGCTACTTCCATCCCTTTTTCTTCTTTATTTTTTAAATTAGTACTAGGACTCAAACAAGCGATATCCTTAACATTATGGTCGAAATATTACTAGACTTGATATATGTCTACCATCTCTTTTATCTCCCGCATTCCTTTGTTTATGAACACTCTCTCTGCCGTTACATTTGTGTAATAAATCCTCTCTGGCAAATTCTGACGTCACTGGGCAAAGCCGATGGGTTGTATCCAGTTCTTCAGTAGACTCGGTTTTTGTCATGAGGTTTTCTGTGTTATTGTCAGGAACAGAAGTGTCCTTATCGGTGGTAAGAGCAAGGTTGCTAAGTTGATGAGTCACATACTACCACTCGGAAGTACGAGAGAGGACGTCTTCTAAAAAACGAAGTAGAACATAAGTGGTTCAATCCTTTTCATATCACCGAATGTTGCTCTACATTTTTTATTTTACTTACTTCTTTAATCCTGAGTACCCTAAAGGTAAACAGGCAAAGAACTCTGTTTTAAAAAAAATTTAGGAGCTATAGTTTTTCTTTTTCTGGCAGTCATTTTTAAAATGGCGGTTGGGCAAATTTTAATAGAGGACGTGGTTTACAGAAAATTTAATTGCCAAATTATTTTCCGAGATATCAGAATAATTCAAAAACCAGTGTGATCAGCATGAAATGAACTTCAGGTACATATTTTTAAAATTTTTCTATCATGCATCTTTCTGTAAAGACTCGGAAAAAATTATCAATCGTTACTTTTTAAGACCATAAATTTTTCTGAAGGAAGAGCATGTTATTTCTTTGTTGGGTACTTAGATAACTACCTGCAGTATAAGGTTTAGTCCTGAGAATGCACTCACATTTTTCTACAGCTTTTCAAAAATGGGCAAAATCAATATCAGAAATCAGTATCTAAAAAGTGACTGAATAAAAACAACTTAAAATATTATGGAATGTTCTTTATACTCATAGAAGTATCTCACAAAAAGTTATGAATGAAGCTCAACTACATTGAGAGTAATAGAGCAGTGAATATCAGTAAAATCGCTACCCTTCCACAGGCTCGTTTTGTGCCAAGATAGCAAACAAAGGCTTGAAATTATTATAACTGACATTGCCTGAATGATATTAAAATCACTACTTACAATAAATGATACAATGTTTCTACTTTTAAATAACAATAGGCGGTGATAACCATAGCTAAGAATTCTAATTCTTAAACTTAACTTACCGATACTTTTGTTGTACTACACTTGCGTACAGTATACATACAATAACGTTTCTCTATGTGTTTAGATTTAAACATAAGTTGTAACCACTTGCCAGCTGCAATTTTCGTTAGTGAGTTAAATATACATGATAATTCATTGCATTGTTTATCAGTGATGCTGTGTGTTCTACCAAACAATGGTGTGAGTTCCAATTGACTCACTTTCCATACTATTGTCTTTGCAGGCACCAAACAGTATCATTTTTGGAAAGTTGAAAGCCAATTTTTGATGCAGAAGAGTGAAAGAAATGCACCAAAACATCATTGTTTGTCTTCAGTTTTTTCAAGCCATCACTTCACATCATATATAGAAACATTAATGTCATTGTTTGTTAAAGATGACATGTTTGTAAAAAGTATTGAAGTTTAATGATCATCAAATTGTGAGCCTTTGGAAGTAACAATACATCTTATTTGATTTTCACTTATAGGGACAAATCTGTGACAGCTTTCCTTTTCCTTTAACTGATAAGGAACATTCAAATATCCCAGTCAGTTTTGATTTGTTCAATTTCAGGTGAAGAAACGAGTATATATTTGGTACAAGTAATATCCTGTCAACAATATCTTAACATATCTTCTGGAGTCGGGATATGTTCTGTGTAAGATCTCTGAAGGGAAGCTTGTGTAACTCCTCGTTTCTTTGTTCCACCTATCTCAACTCTTTTTGTAAATTTTATATACTGTTTTGATATGAGCTTCTAAGACATTATGGAAAGATTCTAGCAATTATAGATTGACTGTGCTTGTTTCTCTTTGTAAATCTGGCAGTCGCTGTGTGCGTTAAGCTTCCTTGTTTTACACAAAGGAGATAAATCCAAAGTTTCACAACTTTCTACTTGATGCAATTGATTATCCTCAACTAATTCAAAAGGCCCTGGAAGAAATTCATGGTCATTTTCAACAGTATTTGTCGCTTCTTCATCTGTTTTTCTACAAATATTCGTGATTCACAAATTGGACATAGAGCTTGTCCAGGAATTAGGTTAATATCCACATTTTTACTCTTCCTGTTCAACTAGTACCTTACCTATTGTTATAAGTGCCACTACTATTTAAAAGTAAAAAGTATTCGATCATTTATTGTAAGCAATTATTTACACATCATTCAACCAACGTCAGCTGCAATAATTTCAAGCCTTTGTTTGCTAACTTGGCATAGAACGGGCATGTGGAAAGACGCGTTTTTACTGAAATTCACTGTTCTATACTCTCAACGTAGTTGAGATTCAGTCATATTTTTTGTGAGATATTCCTATAAGTATAAAGAAAATTCTATAAAATTTGCACTTGTTTTCATTCAGTCCCTTTTTAGACACTTCTGAAAATTGATGTTAAAAGGCTTTTGGTCATTTTTGAAAAAAGCTCTAGAGAAAACAGGAGTGCTTTCTCAGGACTAAACTTATACTACAGGTAGTTATGTAAGTCCTCAACACAGAAATAACATGTTATTAGTGAGTCTCTTTCCTTCATAAAAATTTATAGTCTTAAAAAGTAACGATTGATAAATTTTTTCTGAGTCTTTACAGGAAGAGATTGACTGACTCTCTTGCATGATGGAAAAATTTGAAAATTGTATTCCTTAAGTTCATTTCATGCTGAACACATTGGTTTTTGAATTATTCTAATGGCTTGGAAAGTAACTTGATAAACTTTCTGTAAACCATTTTCCATTAAAATTTGCCCAGTCGCCATTTTAAAAATGGCTGCCAGAAAAAACTATGGCTTATCAATGTTTTTTAAACAGTGGTTTGTGACTGTCTCCCTATAGGGATCTCATGATAAAAAATCAGGAAAATAAAAAATGCTGAGAGACAAATTTTATTTATATTGGGTGATTTGAAATGGATTTACCTATGTGGGTTTTTGGAGGTATTTAAGGGGAGTCTAGGAAGTTATTTATTCTTCGAGTACGCTCTAGCTGCAAGAAAACATTAATGCCCCTATAAAGCACTTCATTTTGCCAGGAACCAAAGTTACAACTGATGACTGAAAGACTTATAAAACTTTGAAGAAAAAAGGCATAGATCATGAATTTGTGAGCCATTCTGTTGAATCTGTATCTTCCGAAGATCCATCGGTCCTCACGCAGAATACTGAGTAGTTGCGAAAATCTTTAAAATCATCTGGTAAGAGAGAAGGCCGACCGAGACGAACTATGTATATTCCTGTATTTGTACTTCCATGATCCACAGCGGTCTGGAATTTTTCATGCTGAAGTCGTCGCCGGCGAGTAAAGTAAGTGATAATTACTAGTTTTCTTCGTAAATTACCTTGCTATATAACATTCGTCATTTCTCGTCGCTCTTGTCAACGCTGTAAATAGTATCCATATTTGCATCCTCGAGAATCGCGCTTTCGATACAATTACATCGCTTGGAGGCAGGCCGTGACATGATATGCAACACTTGTTACCTCCCAACAGTAAAAAAATAAAGTGTAATCTTCCAACAGTAAAAAATAAGTATAGCATTCACATTCAGTGTAACCTCACAACAGTTAATAAGGTGACTAATCTCTCAATAAGATTGTGGCTCACATATAACCTTTCAATAATTAACTGACTGTGAATCTAAACTGCTAAATCTGGACGTCAGCAGTGCTGCTTCATAGACCTGAAAGATCATTCTGATTAAATTCAAAATTCTTACCTCAATGAAGTCGCCGGATAATGCATATATATATCTGCTCCTATAAGAAATTTTTCTGGCACAGCCCAGTGCAGTGCTGGCCGCTAGATTTGTCATGTATAAAAAGAAACAACTGATTTTTCTTTACGATAATTGGGATGACAATGGATAGCAGAAATTAGTAAATTCGTTTAATTCAAATGAATGATTGTCAAAAAAGTTAATTTTATAAAAAAGATTATTATTAAAAGATTTTTTAAAACATTTACATGGGACTTGATATTGAGAGGCACCCACATGCCTTGCTCATACTGTGGCATCAAGCAGTCAGGCCTGCAAGATGAGTGGTCTGCCAAGTGAGTGGACTCATTCTTATTTATCGAGTAACATGAACTCTAGTACTCACAATTAAGTTAAAAGTTATTCTCCTGTTTGGATATTACGCAACGGAAACGCACATCTGACTATTAGTAATTTACACAACTCTGACTGTTCACTACGCACTGGCAATACCACATTTTCTTTCTTATTTAACGGCTTTGATCAACACGTGGCCATCGTACTGAATATGAATGGCGCACACATTATAAACTCTGGGTATCATGACAACATACTATTCGAAGGAAAAGGCTACCAATCTTTTTCTTTTCACTATCTTATTTATTCCAATAAATTCTATAACCTAAACACACCAATTCTATAACCTACAACGATAACACATGAGAAATTCCTCCCAGTGGGCATGGCTTTACATTGGTGATTCTCTATCTTATGGTCTCATAATTATTTAACGCTACAGTGCACTTTCTGGATAGGATGGTGGATCTTTTGCTATACCTCACACTTCGACTCTCACACCCTTCATCATGATAAATTTCCTCCAGACCGAGCGGTACAAAAAGGAACATGCATAACTCACTGCCTCTGAAACTATCCTGTTACTCTCCCATGCCAACCACACATACTTAAATTTCATGAAATACGTCACACTGGCAACATACAATACAAAGAATTGTCACAACGGTATAATCACATCACTTTCAGCTTTCCCACTTCAATTAGTATTTATCCCAGTTTCACACGACACTGCCCCACTTCGTAATTTTTATTTCCTACTATGAACTCTGGAGGATATATGCACGTCTTCCTGTGCAAGCAAGCCAAGTGGCGTTGCTGGGTAGACGGCTGACTCACCTTGCTTCTCTCTCAGAGTATTATAGTTTGAATCAAGCGTCAGACGGAAACATAACACGCAAAGTAATATTAAGAACATATTCATCACACACGCGAGTCCTCAACTGATACCATGGACGAGTACTTCTCTTTATCCTTTGTCTCACACACAGATTGAGACTCACACAGTACTCACCACATGGAAGTACTCGTCTCTAATTTCAAGTCCTGCACACGCCATTTCTTAAATATTTCCAACTTATTGTACACACGCTAGTAATTCAGCTTAACTTAAGCACTCAGAAGTATTTCAACTTATTGCTACACGTGGTTTCATTGTGACCGTTGGTCACTTCCGAAGATTACTATGATCCCGTTAATATTACCTGCCTGACATTTAATTCTCCCCACAAAAGTTCCTGAAATAGAGAAATTATTATTCCAAACTACACTTAAGTATTTCACATGCATACCATGTCTCCACTCTTTTTTCTTTACAGAGCACACCTAAGACAGGTTTTACCAACATAAGATCCAGCAGCAGAGTGCTGAAACATGGCCGTTTTTCAGGTCATCTCGCACCTCCTTCGAGGTGGGGGAAGACCATGCTACTCATTGGTCAGCCACATTTCAGGCGCTCAAAGCTCTGGTAAATTTCATCTCTTTGGTTCCACCGAAGGTGACCAAAAGATCGTCTCAAAGATGATCATATATTCACATTCACTATCTGCGGTTAGCAGACGACTATACATTCATTCATTTCACAGATCTCACCAAACTGGATGTAGGGATTTATTTTGTGGGAGTGCACATGTGATCAATTAAATAAATAAATTGTCTTTCTTTCCCACACTGGTATCCGGCTTCTCTGTATTAATTGAAATTGAGTTATTATTAGAAAAAATATGTTGTACTGACAAGAATAACGAAGAATGTTGTACCTATTGTCAATGTCGGGTGGTACTGTACCTTTTCACCACCGGCTAGCCATGCAGAAAAAAGTACTATCCTTGCAATGCGAGGGTAGTTCCGAACATTTGTTTTAGAAAACTGTATTAGAATAAACGTAGCAAGTCATCAAAATAATCAGGAGGAGACCTTAGCCCCTGGTGACCTCAAATAGACGACCAAATGCTGTTACTTTACCAAATTATTGACACAGTTGTTGCATTATTGTACTCTCCACAATCCGGAGTAACGTACACGTACAAATTTACAACAATCCAAATGACAAATAAAACATTACATCATACAAATAAAAAAATAATGGTGAGATAAAAATTTGCTTAGTTACCGGGATCTCCGTTATTTTTAGGAGTAATCCAAACTTCACTAATTCTATAAGAAATAAAAAAATACTAATTATACTCATGAAATTTTAAATAGCTCACCGTCCAAACACAGAGCAAGTATTCTGACATTCATAAATTGCAGGGGAATAATCTTTACACAGCAATGTCTAAATACAAAACAAAATCTACAAAAGAAAAAAATTGCGTACGCTAGTTACATGTAGAAGTCAGGCTCCGTATCAGTACTCTAAAATATACACCAAACCTACAGAGAAATAAAACTGAGAAGAAAAACAATGAAATATACAAGTTGCATACTGGTTACGTAATACAGTTCATCTAAGACATCATGTCATACCTCATTAACTATCATCACTAAAGCAATTGCCACCACTACTTGACTGTGAGTTTAACCTTATCCTTGTCCACCAGTACAAATACCTGCTGCTGAGGTAGTCAGTCCATCAACTTTGATCAATACACGGAGTAAATAGTTAGCAATAAGTGCTTGAATCCACCAGTAACTCTCGTATTTTACTCTACTGCTCATTTCTCTGTTGTTACATATTTAGACGACAAGAACTTGCATTTCGACTAGCCTCCATTACACTTCAGTGTGAAATATCACCACTGTGATAATGAAAATAAGTGGCTTCAGTCAACACACCAACAAGATTATTGCTGTCCACGACATCAAAATGCATCAGTTGATTCCGATATTTGCTGTGCAATGCAAACTCTTCTCCCCTGTGGCAACCTTACTGTCCAATGCAACAAGAGCCGCTATGTTAGTATTACAACACTGGCTAATTAAAGCATCCTTGTACCAAATATTCTAATAAACATGCTACGTGAACTTGATAACCTGGAACAAACAACAAAAAAACACACTAACTATTCTAAACACATATGTTAATGAAATACAATTACACTTGCTGACCCTTCAGGAATAAAACATATAAAAAAATGTACACAGTTACAAATACAAATACATTATTCCCTGTCTTGCGAGTCACATGGAATCATTTCATTCTGTGATTTTCTTGGGGTCAAAAAGTTGCTGATAGTTTTCCTAGCAACACTGTCTCGGTGTCGAAGCTCTCCCATGGTTACCCTGACGAAAGTCTTTAGGTCACTCAAATCGGCATTTTGAACACTCCCTGAACAGTAAACTGTATCTCACATCAAACACAAACGTCATAGTCACTCTCAGATTACCATCCACACGAATCTGGTCGTCCAGAAATGGTCCTACAACTACAATTACCCACGGTTCTGTCCTTTCAGTTCATGGTGTAATTAAAAGTCGTAAGTTCCAACAAACAGCACTTATTCCTGAGCCAATTAAAGAAATGTCTCCTGCTACAAATGCAAATGTCAGTGTCCCACTTTAGTTTCTTGCGTTCATACAATAATTAGTCACCATACGACAACTGTCCTCTTTAAGTATACCAAGCGTCCTACATGCAATTTACAAAGCACACTTAACAAGTCACTGCCAAAAGTTTATGGATCCCACCGTTCAGTGCTCAAGACAGTGCTAAAGACAAAATCTTTTCCACCACTCACAATGTGGAAACACCAGTCCTTCACTTTCCAACTTATTGAGACACACGAGCAGTCATGTTGTTTCACGGCTCCACAGTCCAGTACTAGTTAATAGTTGCTGTTAAAAAATGCCCGCCAGACTCTTCCACGCATCGTTCATTCTGCCGCCGCTCCACTGCCACGCGAGCCGTTGAGCAGAAAAAACCACCCGCTGTTGCCTCCGCGGGATACTGTCTCCAGTCGTAAGGATGGTGCAACCTATGAATGGCAGCCAGTGGTAGGTGCGTGTCGCCCCAGGTCGTTGACCTGTTGTAGCGGGCGCATGGAGTGTATCCCGACCGACAGTGGAGTGGGGAGCGCAGCGGCTCTGTCGCCTCTCCCATGGCGACGTCAGCTTGGCCTCCCCCATTTTTATGTGGGTATGGGCGCGTTCTGCGTGGGCACCTCAGCACTACGACACCCAATCAGTCAGACCCTTCGGTGCATCTCGCAACATTACAAACAAAAGGATATTCTTACAGTGTTTAAATACTCATTGATTACATGAATGATCTATTAGATACATTGGTAATAAAAGAATCTTTGGTCTAAAAAACATAACATCATACACCCTAGTTTTCTACACATACAACATCAACATTTATCCCTTTTCTATATACAGCCCACACTTGTGCTATTGATTGTACCTGTCGTCCCTCATACAAAACAAGAAAGTGTTTAAAAAAAGAAATAAGAAACAATCTATACAGCTCACGATTACCTACCACATAATGTTAAATAGTAAACTACTTTAACATCCTAACACAATAATCATTTTAGAAACCGACGACTCTAAATCTACAACATACAATGCACGTTTATGCTTGTGACAGACAGAAATTAGTATCTCTTTACATATTTTACCTTTTATTATATATAACAACATTTCTATGACATGTATGTACCATCCACATGGCGTCATATCCTGATCTGCCATCGAGGTTCATCCAAATCAAACAATAAAGCACAATAATGTTTTAGTTATGGATCGGTAGCATCCCCTTTACAGGAGTGTGTGCATTGATCACACTACTCTACGACTCTCACTCAACAGGCACCACATTTTCCTTTTCATTCAATCCATTAATATACCAACAGAATAGGTCTAGAAGTCAGCTAACCTAAACACCACCACACTCACGACAACATACCATACCTTTGCTCCCTTATACTCAACCACATAACACATGGAGTTGTTTCGGAGATAGCATTCCAGTCTCTGAATTCGTCCTTTCACTCTGGCACCTCTCTCCATCGGCTTACCTCTGCATTCACTTTACCGATTGTTCATCCTGCTAAATATCAACTTAGAATTGCGACATTTCATCTAAGAACAAAAAATACACAAGTTATTCATCCTGCAAAATAACTGTACACATTCTTGGTACCATTTTGATTAGTTATACTGGTAACAGGCTTCAACAACAACAACAAATTATTATTTTTGCCATATTGCAAATGTTATGGTAAGAATTAGATTTACGCTTATATTACATCTTACGTCAGTATTCCACAACGTTCACCATCTGGACCTCATACTCCCTTTATGTCCTTTCACGTTGTGCAGTTGTCCTCATCTCGTCATTCGTATTTCGGCTCTCCGTCCGTCCGTTACTCCATCATTTCCTGGTATTCCTTCGCCATTCGCATCAATCTCGATTGCAGCATACACAGGCCTCTCTGTAACATACATCTAAGACATCTCCACATTATTAATTCTACTCACCTTTATTTACCACTGTTTCATCACGTCGAATCTCTCTTTATTAATCACACTGCTTCACGTCGCTTCTCTCCTTAAATATCACCTTTTTCAACTACTATTTATTACGTCGCTTCTCTCACTATCTACCATCTTTATCCACTCATTACTCATCACGTCGTTTCTGCTTGATCCTGATTGATATGACAAAAAATACGAACATACACCACTCTGTCGACTCCTGTTCATGACTCATTCAACCAGTCTATTCCGTCATACTTCCTCACATCCCGCCTGAAAATTATTATGTTCGATTTGACCCTGCACAACGTTACACACCACAAATAAATACACTGACTATCTACCATAACTTCCCTACTTTCGATCTGTCCTTAACTTTTCCATAATTTGATGTTAGAAATGTGATGAAGTCCACGCGAATGTTTCCCCTTGATCGTCTCAATCAGTACAGCATTTTCATGGACAATCCGCCTCACTCTGAATGGTGCACTGTACACAGTAAAGAATTTGCTAGTTAGGAATCTGTGCTTCTTTGATAATCGATGAGTTTTAATTAGAACCTTGTCTCCTACTGCTAATTCGATCTTACGGATCTTTCCTTTCTGCTTCTCCTGCCTATCCTTAGCTGCTTTCTTAATACGCTCTATCGCAATCTTGACAATTTCTGTGTGCCTCTGCTTTCCCGATCGCGGAAAATCTACCAGCTCCCTGACTCGGTCTGGTGGTGGTTCATTCTTTAATACCGTAATTGGTGATAAACCAGTTGCTCCATGTGGTAGCTTATTGAGGATGTCCCGAAAATCTTTAAGAAAAATACTCCAACTTCTATGTTGCCTATGGCAATAGATTTTACACGACTTTCCCAGTTCTTTTACCACTCTTTCACTGGGGTTACTTGCAGCATGGTATCGGGATATGAACACCGGTTTTATCCTTCTTCTCTTCAGTGTGGTTAGCCATTGTCTGGATCCATATTGTGGTCCATTGTCAGCTATGAACTTTTCTACAGTTCCTACTTCTCGCAAAAAGTTTTTAACGATCGCTGCTGCTACTGTCCTTCCCGTCGCACGTTTCAATGCGGTAAAAGTCACATACTTTGACACTAATTCCAGTGCTACTAAAATATATCTATATCCCTGCACTGACCTTGGTAATGGGCCAAACAAATCTGTCGCTCCGAGTTCCCTCAATCTACCTGGCACTATCGGAAAAAGCGGTGCTCTGTATGAGATAGTTAACGATTTTGCCTTCTGGCACAATTTGTAACTACCAAGCACGTTCTTGATCCTCCTCTCCATACTAATGAAATAAACTGATTCCCTTAATTTCTTACAGCATTTCCTTGCCCCGTAATGCCCATAACTTAGGTGCATATACCAGATCAGTTTGTTGACTATTTCATTTGGTATACACAAAACCCAGTCGTGTGTGTTCGGATTTCTACGGTAGAAAAGGACCCCGTTCTGAATTGTATAGAAGCGCGCTATATTGGCATCTAAGTTCGCTCTAACTCTGTCCTTCTCCATGACGCGTCTTTATCCTGCTCTTTCGCGATATTTGTGAGTACCGCCCCTACGTATTTTGCGAACGGCACGCCCTGCATATACAATATGTCATATCTGTTCCCGTTTACCTCCTCGTCAAAGCATTGACCATGACCTACTGGGTTCCTCGACAACGCATCTGCCACTATATTCTGTGGCCCAGGAACATACATGACCGTAAACTGAAACTCCTGTAAATAGAGTGCCCACCTAGAGAGTCGTCTATGGTTAAGTTTGGCCGACATCAGAAACTGTAGTGACTTGTGGTCAGTATAGATTTTAGTATGCCTCCCATACAAATAGTATCTAAACTTACTAAAACCCCATACTATTGCCAAAGCTTCAAGCTCAGTTACCGTGTAATTTCTCTCAGCTTTGCTACGCACTCGGCTCGCAAATGCAATAGGTTGTTGTATTACTTCTCCTCCTTGCTCATACTGTGGCTTCAAGCAGTCAGGTCTGCAAGATGAGTGGTCTGCCAAGTGAGTGGACTCATTCTTATTTATCGAGTAACATGAACTCTAGTACTCACAATTAAGTTAAAAGTTATTCTCCTGTTTGGATATTACGCAACGGAAACGCACATCTGACTATTAGTAATTTACACAACTCTGACTGTTCACTACGCACTGGCAATACCACATTTTCTTTCTTATTTAACGGCTTTGATCAACACGTGGCCATCGTACTGAATATGAATAGCGCACACATTATAAACTCTGGGTATCATGACAACATACTATTCGAAGGAAAAGGCTACCAATCTTTTTCTTTTCACTATCTTATTTATTCCAATAAATTCTATAACCTAAACACACCAATTCTGTAACCTACAACGATAACACATGAGAAATTCCTCCCAGTGGGCATGGCTTTACATTGGTGATTCTCTATCTTATGGTCTCGTAATTATTTAACGCTACAGTGCACTTTCTGGATAGGATGGTGGATCTTTTGCTATACCTCACACTTCGACTCTCACATCCTTCATCATGATAAATTTCCTCCAGACCGAGCGGTACAAAAAGGAACATGCATAACTCACTGCCTCTGAAACTATCCTGTTACTCTCCCATGCCAACCACACATACTTAAATTTCATGAAATACGTCACACTGGCAACATACAATACAAAGAATAGTCACAACGTTATAATCACATCACTTTCAGCTTTCCCACTTCAATTAGTATTTATCCCAGTTTCACACGACACTGCCCCACTTCGTAATTTTTATTTCCTACTATGAACTCTGGAGGATATATGCACGTCTTCCTGTGCAATGCAAGCCAAGTGGCGTTGCTGGATAGACGGCTGACTCACCTTGCTTCTCTCTCAGAGTATTATAGTTTGAATCAAGCGTCAGACGGAAACATAACACACAAAGTAATATTAAGAACATATTCATCACACACGCGAGTCCTCAACTGATACCACAGACAAGTACTTCTCTTTATCCTTTGTCTCACACACAGATTGAGACTCACACAGTACTCACCACGTGGAAGTTCTCGTCTCTAATTTCAAGTCCTGCACACGCCATTTCTTAAATATTTCCAACTTATTGTACACACGCTAGTAATTCAGCTTAACTTAAGCACTCAGAAGTATTTCAACTTATTGCTACACGTGGTTTCATTGTGACCGTTGGTCACTTCCGAAGATTACTATGATCCCGTTAATATTACCTGCCTGACATTTAATTCTCCCCACAAAAGTTCCTGAAATAGAGAAATTATTATTCCAAACTACACTTAAGTATTTCACATGCATACCATGTCTCCACTCTTTTTTCTTTACAGAGCACACCTAAGACAGGTTTTACCAACATAAGATCCAGCGGCAGAGTGCTGAAACATGGCCGTTTTTCAGGTCATCTCGCACCTCCTTCGAGGTGGGGGAAGACCATGCTACTCATTGGTCAGCCACATTTCAGGCGCTCAAAGCTCCGGTAAATTTCATCTCTTTGGTTCCACCAAAGGTGACCAAAAGATCGTCTCAAAGATGATCATATATTCACATTCACTATCTGCGGTTAGCAGACGACTATACATTCATTCATTTCACAGATCTCACCAAACTGGATGTAGGGATTTATTTTGTGGGAGTGCACATGTGATCAATTAAATAAATAAATTGTCTTTCTTTCCCACACTGGTATCCGGCTTCTCTGTATTAATTGAAATTGAGTTATTATTAGAAAAAATATGTTGTACTGACAAGAATAACGAAGAATGTTGTACCTATTTTCAGTTTCAGGCGGTACTGTACCCTTTCAATATAACAATAGTACAAACTTTGTTGTAACAAACTACATATGCGCACATCTGTTTTTACCTTATACTACATCGTTCAGGCACCCCCATCGCTCCCCACGACCGGCCTCGCAAACTCCATACACCAGACTGGTAGCTACTACTTACTCCTACTGACACTGCTCTTACTGCAGCCAACACTGCTCTGTGGTCTGAGATTGTCTTATAGCTTACATATCGCAGGCAGTGCGTGAGCAATCCATCGAAATTACATCTGCTCGAATTCCTTAGTCATGGACCTCTTACATAACCCTCCAGAGGGTGGGAGGGGGGGGGGGGGGGTTAAAATTTGGCAGTTATGGTGAGTCAATTGTACTTGCCATGAGCAACAAATTTTTCTATAGTCTATTCAGTTTACTAAGTCTACAGTCACAGAGTATATACATATATATAACATTATTGACAGATAATAAAAGTAAAGAACATTAAGAAATGAAATAGAGTGCACACACACTGAGTACAGAACATATTATGAAATGACAAAGTATATACGGAATGAGTACAGAACATACTATGAAGTGAAAAAGAGTGCACACACACTGTATAAGTCTTTACCATTTTACAAGAATTTAAATATATCCAGAAATGAAGTAAAGTGCACAGGCACTGTATAAGTCTTTAGCATTTTATAAGAACTAGGAAAGGAATGGGAAGGATAGCATCATGGTTGTAGCATAGTGAGTTGCACATTGATGTACTAAAAGTTCATATCTTTCTACAGAATCACAACTCCAAGTGAGACAATTTGAAGTTCTCTTCCCTAAATTATTTATCAGTGTAGCCAAGACACTGAAATGTTGTATTAATATTGTATGATACCATTGTGGTAGTACATTAGGTACACCAAACAGTAGGACCATAATAACATCTTTGGTCAGAGTGGTGGACAGCTTGGTGTCAACACCATAGTCTTGTAGAATCCATACTCTTACATCAATGTAGAATTAATGCAAAAACCAAATAGAGTGCTCCATGATCATGAGGATGGACAGGACATATGGATATCGCAGTAATTTGTGGTAATTAGGTCAGAAGGTGAAGGATACATTAAGTCTTATGCTAGTCATCATTCAGAATTACACTAGTGTATCAACCGATTTGAATAATTATTGGAACTCATTGGCTAGTTACAAAGCATTTACGTAGTATGTATGGAATATTACATAAAATCATTCACAAGTCATCTCACTGCAGTAATCATTGGCATTCATTGGCCAGTTACAAAAAAATTATGTAGTATATATGGAGTATTAGAAAACATTACTCATAAGTCATCTCATTGCAGTAATCATTGGCATAGCATTTATAGAGTATAACAAAACATTATTAGGAAGTCTTGTCATTGCAGTAATTATTTGCACTCATTGGCCAGTTACAAAGCATTTATGTAGTATGTATGAAGTATTACATAACATCATTCGTAACTCATCTCATTCCAGTAATCATTGGCATTCATTTATAGAGTATAACAAAATATTATTAAGAACTTATAACATTATTAAGAAGTCATGTCATTGCAGTAATTATTGGCACTCATTGGCCAATTACAAACCATTTATGTAGTATGTATGAAGTATTACATAACATCATTCATAACTCATCTCATTCCAGTAATCATTGGCATTCATTTATAGAGTATAACAAAGTATTATTAAGAACTTATGTTATTGCAGTGATTATTGGCACTCATTGGCCGAGTTACGAAGCATTTATGTAGTATTTATGGAGTATTACATAACATTATTCATAATTCATATCATTACATTAATCGTTGGCACAGCATTTATGCAGTGTTACAAAACATCATTCATATGTCATATCATTACAGGAATTATTGGCATCATAGGTCATCTCATTACAGTAATTATTGGCACTCGTTGGCCAGTTACAAAGCATTTATTATGCGTTATTCATAAGTCATCATTCAATACAGGAGTTATTGCATGTAGCATTAAGTTGCTAGTGACATTTTTTGAACTTTTTATTTTTTTGGTTCTAATAAAGCCCCATGTCATTCCAAGCATGTGTGTCAATTTGTTCCTCTCTATCTACATTATTCCATGATGTATTCAGTTTTCAAATTTATACTGACTTTTTTATCACCCTGTACTATGTGACATATGACATACTGTCAAAAAGAACTGCAACAAATACTTAAATAACTACATAGCTTCTCTTAATTAATAGAAAATATATAAACTTCATCATTATCATGATCTGCAAAGAAAAACTTCATTATTCATATTACCATATTCTTCATACAACTACTCATCATCATTTATTACCATCTGCAAAAAATAGAAACTTCATTATTCATTATTCATACTTATGTTACCATTTTCCTCATACAAGTATTCATGGAGGCCAACAGGAATGGGAACGGGAAACAACTCTTGGATTTCTGTGCCAGTATGGGCTTAGTAATCACAAACTCCTTTTTTAAGCATAAGAACATTCACTGGTATACTTGGGAAGGCAGGGGAACCAGATCTGTCATCGACTATATAATAATAGATCAGGAATTCAGGAAGGCTGTGAGGGACACACGTGTATTCAGGGGATTCTTTGATGACACTGATCATTATTTAATCTGCAGTGAAATTGGGATTGTGAGGCCGAAAGTGCAGGAGGTCAGGTCCATATGTAGGAGGATAAGAGTAGAGAAACTTCAGGATAAGGAAATCAGGCACAAGTACATAACAGTGATCTCAGAAAGGTACCACTTAGTTGAATGTAGTCAATTACAGTCATTGGAGAAGGAATGGACAAGGTACAGGGACACAGTACTAGAACTGGCTAAAGAATGTCTTGGAACAGTAGTGTGTAAAAGTAGAATGAAGCAAACAGCTTGGTGGAATGACACAGTCAAGGCAGCCTGTAAAAGGAAAAAAGAAGGCGTATCAAAAATGGCTACATACTAGAACTCAGGTAGACAGAGAAAGTTATGTTGAAGAAAGAAAAAAAGCAAAACAGATAACTGCAGCATCCAAGAAGAAATCTTGGGAAGACTTTGGAAACAGGTTGGAGACTATGGGTCAAGCTGCTGGAAAACCATTCTGGAGTGTAATTAGCAGTCTTCGAAAGGGAGGTAAGAAGGAAATGACAAGTATTTTGGACAGGTCAGGAAAACTGCTGGTGAATCCTGTGGATGCCTTGGGCAGATGGAGGGAATATTTTGAAGAGTTGCTCAATGTAGATGAAAATACGATCAGTAATGCTTCAGATTTCGAGGTAGAATGGGATAGGAATGATGATGGAAATAGGATCACATTTGAGGAAGTGGAGAAAATGGTCAATAGATTGCAGTGCAATAATGCAGCTGGGGTGGATGAAATTAAGTCGGAACTCATCAAATACAGTGGAATGTCAGGTCTTAAATGGCTACACAGGATAATTGAAATGGCCTGGGAGTCGGGACAGGTTCCATCAGACTGGACAAAAGCAGTAATCACACCAATCTTTAAACATGGAAACAGAAAAGATTGTAACAACTACAGAGGTATCTCTTTAATCAGCATTGTGGGTAAAATCTTCTCAGGTATTGTTGAAAGGAAAGTGCGAGTATTAGTTGAGGACCAATTGGATGAAAATCAGTGTGGGTTTAGCCTCTTAGAGGCTGTCAGGACCAGATCTTTAGCTTACGGCAAATAATGGAGAAGTGTTATGAGTGGAACAGGGAATTGTATCTATGCTTTATAGATCTAGAAAAGGCATATGACCGGGTTCCTAGGAGGAAGTTATTGTCTGTCCTACAAGATTATGGAATAGGAGGCAAACTTTTGCAAGCAGTTAAAGGTCTTTACATGGATAGTCAGGCAGCAGTTAGAGTTGACGGTAAATTGAGTTCATGGTTCAGAGTAGTTTCAGGGGTAAGACAAGGCTGCAACCTGTCTCCACTGTTTTTCATATTATTTATGGATCATATGTTGAAAACAGTAGACTGGCTGGGTGAGATTAAGATATGTGAACACAAAATAAGCAGTCTTGCATATGCGGATGACTTAGTTGTGATGGCAGATTCGATTGAAAGTTTGCAAAGTAATATTTCAGAGCTAGATCAGAAATGTAAGGACTGTGGTAAGAAGATTAGCATCTCCAAAACGAAATTAATGTCAGTGGGAAAGAAATATAAACGGATTGAGTGCCAAATAGGAGGAACAAAGTTAGAACAGGTGGATGGTTTCAAGTACTTAGGATGCATATTCTCACAGGATGGCAACATAGTGAAAGAACCAGAAGCAAGGTGTAGCAAAGCTAATGCAGTGAGCGCTCAGCTACGATCTACTCTCTTCTGCAAGAAGGAAGTCAGTACCAAGACTAAGTTATCTGTGCACCGTTCAATCTTTCGACCAACTTTGTTGTATGGGAGCGAAAGCTGGGTGGATTCAGGTTACCTTATCAACAAGGTTGAGGTTACGGATATGAAAGTAGCTAGGATGATTGCAGGTACTAGTAGATGGGAACAATGGTAGGAGGGTGTCCACAATGAGGAAATCAAAGAAAAACTGGGAATGAACTCTATAGATGTAGCAGTCAGGGGGAACAGGCTTAGATGGTGGGGTCATGTTACACGCATGGGAGAAGCAAGGTTACCCAAGAGACTCATGCGTTCAGCAGTAGAGGGTAGGAGGAGTCGGGCAGACCAAGGAGAAGGTACCTGGATTCGGTAAAGAATGATTTTGAAGTAATAGGTTTAACATCAGAGGAGGCACCAATGTTAGCACTGAATAGGGGATCATGGAGGAATTTTATAAGGGGGCTATGCTCCAGACTGAACGCTGAAAGGCATAATCAGTCTTAAATGATGATGATGATGATGATGATGAACTATTCATTATCATTCATTGTTTCATGTATTATAGAATTTCTTACTTCTAACATATTTCATCACTAAAATTAACATGTATAGTTCCGTCTGACAGCCTGAAATAATCGACTCGTATTCTGAAAGAAAAATAATTAGTCAAGACTGCTATCATATAGTGTGTATAGTATATTCTTCTTAATGTTTGTTAACTCTGATTCATTTACTCTTCATGACAAGGTATTGCATTTTCTTTCGTTCATTCCGATGGTGAAATTTCCATTTCATAGTAAACCACTGTGGTTTGTTTAATTTATTTCTTTACACGTTATTGCTTTCTGAAAATGATGAATATGGATTAATATATTGCGTTTAATTCATATACCCATTATATGAAAACTTGTTTCTAGTGATATAACTAAGCGTACAGCATAGCATGACAGAAAACGTATTAAGTCAAAAACATAGACAGTTTTCAAGTGCAAAAATTTACACACAATATCATAATGTAGTAGCAAAGAATGTAGAATAGTCAAGATATTGAGATATCATAAGGCAAAATGTCAAAGTAAATTGGTGTTTGTTATATCTTAAAGATTTCATAGTGCATACAGACAAAAATTCTACTTTCGATGGGAAAACCATCATATATACATAAAAAATGGAAAATGTGTATGGTCTGATATATAACGACAAGAAAAGCGACCTGCTAACCTTACCTTGCCGGGCACTTGCCAAGAAAAAAAAAATAATCATCAGTAAGTGTTCATATAAATTTCTGGAAATGGCATTACAGTGTGATAGTCATAAAGTATGTTTATTCAATAAAGGGTTTAATATTGGAAATATGGTGATTGCCCTTGCTTTTTCTGGTTCTCAAAGTTTCGACATGTACTACATTGGGGTGAGGAATGCTGCGAATTCTATATAGACCTGCGTATAGAAGCTTAAATTTACTGAATGTACTCTTTCCTCTGTTGGATAAATAATGTGTGCGTACTAATATCTTCTGTCCTTTGTGAAATTCACGGCCTGTACAAACCTGTTTTTGCTGTCATCTCCGGCGCTCTGCGGCACGTTTGATGTTGTTGAGCGCAATGTCAATTATTTCATGGTGGCGTAGTCGATGAGATGTAGGAAAGAGTGTTAATTCTTTAATTTTGTTGGGTGGTTGAACATTTTTTTATATAACAGTCGGAGATAGCATAGTAGATTCACTTGGTCTGGAGTTCATTACATCCTGGAATGAGAGTATGTTTGTATCACAATCAATATGTCTTTTATGGCAGTATATTCTACATAGTTTATCAATTTCTTTCACAGTCGTTCAGAAGGGTTCGAAGAAGCGTGATACCTGGATATATAGATCGGAGAAATGTTTCTAGCTCGTAACATAAGTGTCCATGTCGCTGATCGAAATTGTGGTCCATTGTCGGAAATTACTTTCAATACATGCCCTACATGGAATAAAAAATGTTTTACAAATGCATTCGAAATAGATTTAGCAGTAGCTTTGCGTAACGGAGTGAAGGTAGCAAATTTCGAAGTGAGTTCAACAGCGTCAAGGAAGTAACAAAAACCTCTATTACTTCTGGGAATCGGTCCTAAAATGTCTACAGCGGCCATATATCTCAATTTAATCGGTACAATGGGATTTAACGGAGGAATATGTGAATTCGTGTCTGATTTAGCTTTCTGGCAGATTTTACATGACGCTAAAACTCGTCGACTACGTTTCTCCATGTCGGCAAAATAACAGTTCTATTTCAGTATAAGAAAACATTTTCTGGCTCCATAATGTGCGTAACTTAAATGAGTATACCAAATTAATTTGTTAACAAGCTCGTCAGGAATGCATAATAACCAGTTGTCGCTGTCAGGATGAGAGCGACGAAACAGAATATCGTTGCGTACAGTATAATGGTTTCTAATGGTAACGTTATTCCTATCTTGCTAAAGGTGTTTAATTTCTTTCCATACGTTGTCTTTGCTCTACTCTTGTGCTGTCTCGTAATGACGTCGAAATGAAATTTTCAAATGCAACTTGTTGAATATACATGACGCTAAAATTTGCTTGGCAGAACTTGGTTGTGATGGCTTGCTGATTGTTGCTGAGAGAACGGGATATGCGTCTGCTACAATATTTTGTGTACCGGGAATGTGAACAATTGTAAAATTAAATTCCTGTAAATAAAGTTTCCATCTGCTTAACCTGTCATGTGTAAATTTAGCAGAAAGTAAAAACTGTATAGCTCTATGATCTGTAGTATGTCTTCTGTAAAGAAAATGCCTAAATATGGTAAATGCCCATACTACACTTAATGTTTCAAGTTATGTAACAGAATAATTGCGTTCAGCAGGTGACAGAATGCGACTAGCAAAGGCGATGTTTTTAATTACTGTAGTACTATCTTCTTCAATTTCCTGAAAAATGTGTACGCCTAATGCGGTGTTAGAACTGTCGGTGGCAATGGAAAAATTTCTGGTAGGATCTGGGTGTGATAAAATTGGTGCGTTCAACAAGGCATGTTTCAGATTAACAAATTCGGACTGTGCTTGGCTATCCCAGGACGAAATAGCGTTTTTACCCGTCAATTGGCATAATCTAGGGGTGTCTAAAGCAGAGTAATGAATAAATTTATGGAAAAAGTTAATTAATCCCAAAAAGCTGCGTAGTTGTTTCTTCGTCGTTGGAACAGTAATGTTACATAAAGCTTGAAGTTTTTCCGGGTGAGGCGCAATGCCTTATGCTGAAATTACATGTCCAAGAAATTTTATGGAAGTTTTGCCAAAGTGTGATTTGCAAAGATTAACTGTGAATCCTTGTGCACGAAAAGTTTGCAACAGCTAGCTGTTCCAGAATCAAATTGTGTTCAGACCAGTTAGCTTCTGCGATAAGGATGTCGTCTGCATACGTTGTGATTCTGTCTTTAACTTCTGTCGGAAGTATAGTATTCAAAACGCGAATAAATGCTGCTGAAGAAATTGTTAGACCGAACGGTAATTTGAAAAACTGATAAGTGTCACCAAAACAGAGTAATGCTGTATACTTTCTGCAGGTCGGATGGAGCTGAATTTGCCAAAGTCCCGATTTCAAATCTAATGTGGAATAAATAGCAGTACCATGAAATTTCTGTAAAAGTTCCTCTAGTGTCTGTGGCGATCTGTTTCATTGATAATAATGTCGTTGACATGACGTGAATCAAGTACGAGGCGAAGTGAACCGTCCTTTTTCATGACAACATGGAGCGGGTTTATGTACAGACTAACTGCCGGTTCAATAATTCCTTGGTCAAGCATAGCTTACAATTCTTTCTTAACTTGCTCTCTGTGGATATATGGAATGGGAAAATGTTTGGCTTTAAATGTGTCGAGCTGTTTAACTTGAAATTCATACACAAAACCGGACATAGTACCAAGGATGTTGTCAAAAACTGGAGCTTGCTGTAAAATAATTTTGCGTTGTTGAGTACGTTCGACCTCTGTATTTGCGTTGCTCTCTTTTACTTTGTCAGAAATCATTTGCATAACGTCATAGTCGGCTTCGTCTGGTATATTGTAGTTGTGTACATACGTATCTGTGAACAATGTAGAATGACAGTCTATGTTACGTGATGTAGAAATGACCTCTGTACGATTAATTGCCTGTTCTTCTGTAGATAAAGCGTGCTGAAATTCTAATGCCAGTTGTACCTTTTCATCCTTTAACATTAAATAGGAATTTTGAAAGTCAGTAATAGCGTCGTGTTGTGCCAAAAAATTCGTACCTAAAATAACGTCTGTTGTCAATAAGGGAACAATCCAAAAATTTGAGTGGAACATATGACCAGCAATGCAAAATGATAAGTGTGTCTGTAATTTTACATCTACTCCTTTACCAGATGCTGCTCGTTTTACTTTAGTTTTGCCTAATGGTAACGTAGGATAAGTATTCTCTTTGTTACATTCGTTGAAAGTTTCTTCATTTATAACTGACATAGGTGATCCAGAATCGATTACTGCTGAAAATGTGGACGATCAAACCTTTACTTCAATAACAGGGTGGGAAATGGTTTTTTGAATAACTGGTTTTTCATGTAAAAGTGTGTCTCGGATGTCGTCAAAAGTAATAACATTTTCGTGAACAAGATTCTGAGTATCAAAAGTATTGCTTACGTTGCTGGAGGATGCAACCCGTACTGCATCTGGTGAAATTCTTTCTGACGTACTGTTATTTGCAGGAGGATGCTGTGGCATTTCGACTATTTGTACTGCTCTATTACTTCGTCCTGACGTATTAGGTTCGCGATGATACCGACTGTCTGGTTCATTCATGATAATCTGTTGTTGTGGATGATTCTGCTGCTGATAAGACCTACTGTTATTAAACGTGCGCTGAAAACTGTGCTCATTACTTTTACGTCTGTCATGATAGTCATTACTATACGGCGCGTTGCGATAGTTGAAGTGACATGTCTTCTGTACGTCGTGATTTACTTGTTGCTGTGCGTTACTATTTGTCGGAGCCGACGCTATACGTGTAGGCGGCGAAACATTAAAGCTTGGTTGATCTTGCTCATTACATTGTTGGTTAGGTATGCTAACCGGCTGGTTTTGTATCTGTTGTGGAGAAAAGCCTCTATTGTTACCAAAATGTGTTTGCTATTGCTGATAATTTTGATGATAGTGATCATTATAATTTTGTCTGTTATTAAAGTTCTGGTGGTTGTCATTCCTGGAGCGCCCATCACCTTTGCTATTAAAGTAGCGTGTCTGATCATAATTACTGTAAGCTTGTTGGCCTTGGTTATGATGTGAAAAATTTTTGTTTATGAAGGAATAGTCTGATTGCTGAACTTCCAAAAGCTGTAACAGGTCTCTAAATGCCGAAATATTTTCTTTCTGCTGTCCTGTTAAAAGTGATACTCTTAACGATCGTGGTAATTTTGAAATACATAATGGGATAAGTGGATAAGTGCTGATTCACTGTATGGCTCACATAAACATTGGTTTTGTTGTACCATGTGTTCAAAAACTTGCGTGACAGTGGGAAAATTAGAGTTCTCATAATTCGGTAAGCTAATTAACTGATCCTTGATTCCGCGCTGTGTCGTCTTCGACCAATACGCTGACAGAAAAGCATTCTGAAATTCTTCTAGCGAATAAGATTGACTCGCGATCGGTCTCATACGAGTTGCCGGTTGGCCTTCCAAAAAACTGCAAATAAATTCAAGTTTGTGTGTTACGGGCCAAGTTGGTGGAAAAGCAAAGCTAAATTGTTGTATCCAATCCAAAGGGTGAATCTGTGTTCTGTAATTTTTAAGTACCTTAAATTTCCTAACGGATAGAAAGTGCTTTGCAATCAAAATTATCGTCTCTGAATGTCTGAGCAGATTCATGATTGCATGAGAATCTATCTGTCTGTGTCTGTTCGGAATCTAAGTCACGTACTCTCTGTAAATTACCTAAATTATACTGGCTGAGTGAGTGTGACAAATGTTCAGGATATGGCATATGCTGTGACGTGTTAGAGGCTGAAAAATTTTTCATATCTGTCACTTCTTGCTGCAAAGATGACAATTTTCTACGTAATATTCACTACTGGCCATTAAAATTGCTACACCACGAAGATAACGTGCTATAGACGCGAAATTTAACCGACAGGAGGAAGATGCTCTGATATGCAAATGATAAGCTTTTAAGAGCATTCACACAAGGTTGGCACCGGTGGCGACACCTGCAACGTGCTGACATGAGGAAAGTTTTCAACCGATTTCCCATACACAAACAGCAGTTGACCGGCGTTAACTGGTGAAACGTTGTTGTAATGCCTCGTGTAAGGAGGAGAAATGCGTACCATCACGTTTCCGACTTTGATAAAGGTCGGATTGTAGCCTATCGCGATATTTGTCATCGCCATACTGGCGTATGACCCAGCGTGATGGTATGTGGTGCCATTGGTTACATGTCTCGGTCACCTCTTGTTCGCATTGACGCCACGTTGAACAGTGGACGTTACATTTCAGATGTGTTACGACCCGTGGCTCTACCCTTCATTCGATCCCTGCGAAAACCTGCATTTCAACAGGACAATGCACGACCGCATGTTGCAGGTCCTGTACGGGCCTTTCTGGATACAGAAAATGTTCGACTGCTGCCCCGGCCAGCACATTCTCCAGATCTCTCACCAACTGAAAACGTCTGGTCAATGGTGGCCGAGCAACTGGCTCGTTACAATACGCCAGTCACTACTCTTGATGAACTGTGGTATCGTGTTGAAGCTGCATGGCAGCTGTACCTGTACACGTCATCCATGCTCTGTTTGACTCAATGCCCAGGCGTATCAAGGCCGTTATTACGGCCAGAGGTGGTTGTTCTGGGTACTGATTTCTCAGGATCTATGCACCCAAATTGCATGAAAATGTAATCACATGTCAGTTCTAGTTTAATATATTTGTCCAATGAATACCCGTTTATCATCTGCATTTCTTCTTGGTGTAGCAATTTTAATGGCCAGTAGTGTATTATTGGATGAACATATCTCACTGATTGTCTGCTGTATGTTTTGGAATTCCGGTGTTTGAATGAAATTGGTGACGTATCATCTTATTTGGTGTCATTGTTATTTTCGATAACGTCAATACAACTGGCCAATTCATCATATTTTTCAGTCAGTGCTTTTACCTGAGCATTTTTAGTGTCACAAACATTAATTTGTTTTTGCATTTTACGTGTGGTTTTGTACAATTTCTTAACGTCTGCTTTAATGGCATCGGGTTCCTGTATTAATTCCAATTGTTCAAGTCTGCTGGGCATTGTTTTAAGATCGGAGATCTTAAAAATGCAATTTAGTGTTCAACTGTTTGATAGAATTGATTTCGCCTTATACTATCGCAGTGTTGGTGTCTACGTATGTTTTTGCTTTCGTAAACAACTTACGCTTGTCTTCCTGTCTCTGTGCAGTAATTGTTTCCATGACTTGTTTCTTTACTTTGTTCTGTTCCTGTATGAATTTACGGTAACGCATTTCACTGTTTTGCAGGTGGTGATTAAAACGTTCGTCAATTTGGCTGTTCTGTTGTTCGAATTTCTTGTCTACTTTTGCATCCAGTGTGCGTGAAAGTTCTGCTGACATTAATTTAAACTCGTCGCGTAACTGTGTTGCGTTTGCTGAACATTGTTTAGCAACTGCACTAATTTCATCTCTAAGTAATTTTGTTGTGGCTGCATGTGTATTACGTAACTCTTCCCTACTATTCCTAGCACTAGCCTTAATTTCTTCACGTAATTGTTCTCTAGTTTCATTACATTGCACGGAAATGACTGTAATCTTTTCATTAATCTGTTTGAAGTTTTCATTAAGTTGTTTGTTCGACTCATTAAGTTGTCTTGTTTTTCATTCGACTGTTTGAGATTTTCATTAAGTTACCTATAATTTTTGTCTTGTTTTTGATTAAGTTGTAGCAATACTGCCATAACTTGATCCAAGCCAAAATTAGCGACTCTTTTCTCCGTGCTGTGTGATGGTGTATCTGCATGTGTCACGTTTTGTGTAACCATTTGGTCATTGTCTGATTCAGGAAAAGCTTCGATAATAGGATGTGCACTGTTGGTCACTACATCGGGATCAAATAAATCTGACATATTTTGCATACATTGTTCGTCTTCGTTAGAAACATTTATCTGTTCACTGTGTAAATTTTGCAAATCAGGTGTGTCAAATTGGGCAGCGTTCATTGTATCGGAACGCGCCGAGTCAACAATTGTCGTTACATTTACTGTGGACGTAATTGAATTTGTTTGCTCATCATTTAGATTAGAGTCATTCCTGGTGGTCGGCACACACTGATTATCTGTAATTGGTGGATTATCATTATGAATCTGAGTGTCGCTAGTATTATCAGTCAAATGATTCAAGTCGGCTTTTTCACTCATAACACAACGCGATGTACTGTTAGCAGTTTTTCGCGGCATTTTTCACAAAATCAAAGACAAAGCAAAATGGAACAAATACAATAACAACAAAGAGCAATAAATTGCCGATGATCTGTGAAAGAAGGAGTGACAAATTAGTAAATACGTTGCCCCAAATGTAAACTACATTTAACATTAGGTAATTAAGAGCAGATATATAACTGACTACTTCTCAGAAATTCACAAAAAATACGATCCTGGCAGGGTCGCCAAGTGTAACCTCCCACCAGTAAAAAAATAAAGTGTAACAGTAAAAAATAAGTATAGCATTCACATTCAGCATAACCTCACAACAGTTTATTACGATATAACCTCGCAATAATAACGTGACTAATCTCTCAATAAGATTGTGGCTCACATATAACCTTTCAATCATTAACTGTCTGTGAATCTAAACTGCTAAATTTGGACGTCAGCAGTGCTGCGTCATGGCCCTGAAAGATCATTCTGAATAAATTGAAAATTCTTACCTCAATGAAGTCGCCGGATAACGCGTATATATCTGCTCCTATAAGAAATTTTTCTGGCACAGCCCAGTGCAATGCTGGCCGATAGATTTGTCATGTATAAAAAGAAACAACTGATTTTTCTTTACGATAATTCGGATGACAATGGATAGCAGAAGTTAAATTCAAATGAATGATTGTCAAAAAAGTTAATTTTATAAAAAAAGATTATTATTAAAAGATTTTTTAAAACATTTACATGGGACTTGATATAACAATAGTACAAACTTTGTTGTGACAAACTACATATGCGCACATCTGTTTTTACCTTATACTACATCTCTCAGGCACCGCCATCGCTCCCCACGACCGGCCTCGCGAACTCCATACACCAGACTGCTAGCTTCTACTTACTTCTACTGCTGACACAGCTCCTACTGCAGCCGACAGTGCTCTGTGGTCTGAGATTCTCTTATAGCTTACATATCGCAGGCAGCGCGAGCAATCCATCGAAATTACATCTGCTCGAGTGCGCTAACAACAAATTCCTTAGTCATGGACCTCTTACACACTTCTTGGAAATTACCTTTCCAACTACTAAGGTAAATAATGTCGAATGAATGACCAGTTTGCATTTTCCTTGTTTCCATTTGTTTACTGTCAATACCACCAAGTGACCTACATGGTGTCAGTACAAGAGAGTGAAAGTAAACATAGTCTGTTACGTTTTTAATAACGTCATGTTTACATCAACGGTACATTGTGATACGTTTTTGAACAGGTCTTGAGCAGAGGAAGTGGATTACCGAATAAAAGAAATACAGCGTTATTTCAAAAACACGATCATACCGTAACGAACAAAGTGTCATAAAGGCAGTCCTGCTTGTTAATGTCCCCGTAGCTAAACATTTGCTTGATACATTTTCCCCCCTTCTGGACAAAACGTTACTTAGGGTGGGTAAGATAAAAGATACACCTTTTATAATGACTGTAGTATGTTAGTAAATCCATCATAATGATCAATTCTTAATACGTTGCACTCAGCATTTGCACCGTAGTGGTATAAAAATAGAATGTAAAGCATGATAGGTACTTTAGGCATCGTTGTTACTGATAACAAATGGTTCAAATGGATCTATGCACTATGGGACTTAACATCTGAAGTCATCAGTCACCTAGACTTACTACTTGAACCGAACTAAGCTAAGGACATCACACACATCCATCCCCGAGGCAGGACTCGAACCTGCAACCGTAGCAGCAGCGCGGTTCCGGACTGAAACGCCTAGAACCTCTCGGCTACATCGGCCGGCTACTGATAACAGTTCTGGGTGACAGATTCATGTAAATTCCAATGTAAATCACTACAAGAAAACAACCCTTACTATATACAAACTGTTTGGGAAGCAACACTGTTGAAATATCTTTGTACCATGTTACGAGGAACGTAGCATGTCAAGAGGAATGTTCGATACCCGACGTCGGCTTTGGCGGCTACCGTAGGAAACATGCGACAAACCTCGTAAATGATATCCCAAATGTGGCGTCATACCAGTGTCGATATCATGACCATAATAAAGTTAACCTATTTCTTTCGCCTTGGTAGCTGCGAGATCAACGCGGTGGTTTGTCCATCCTAGCGGCCTCGTTTCGATTCCCACCCGGACCCGAGTTTTTTTACTCCAATCCAAATCGGATTTCATTTTGTTCTTCCGTTCGTTCGGCCATAATTGACATTGAACTGGTGAGATAGCTGAATGGGCGCGGCTCGAAACCAAAGTTTTCAGTAAGAAAATTTACCACATTGTGGAATAAATGCTTCGAATGACGAATACTGCTATGAAAGAAATAATTATTAGAAGGAAAAAATTATCGAGTATCTTAAATACACTCAGTCGTTGTAATAGACGTCAGAACGCACAGTATGAGAGGCAAAGAAATGTTTATAGTAAAAATGGAAACTATTCGAAAATACACTTCGGTTATACATATCGGAAGAAGATTTCAGTACGAATTTACAAATACCGTCGATGAACTGCAGGTCGCTAACTCAAATCAAAACTAACAACTATCGGTACCAGTATCTGTATAAAACGACAGAACCTATGAAAGTAAGATACATCAATTTTCTCTGAATACTATCTATTAACTGGAAAAAAAACATGCTACTAAACGAAAGAGGCCGAAACTATCACACAAAAGAAGCAAACTAGAAGTACACCTACAGTCTCAGGAACTTTTCCAGTGTCTGCCATTGTTAATAGTGGCTCCTGCTATGAATGAGGGAAGTCAACATAACAAATCAGTCATATACAGAGAGCCAATCAGATTCTCGAAAACATGATTTTCTCCGCAAGTAAATGTAGCTTACATTGTATTCGAAAATACTGGTAGCGAAATATTTATGACAAAGAAAACCTCATAAATCGAGATACCGTATATTCGAAATTAATAGCCAAATAAGCATCACAACCAACACACTGAATACGTTCAATCGTCAGTACGTAATCCTAAGCCAATAACAATACTCTTTCGTAAATAATATCAAACTGGTTCAAAATGTTCAAATGTGTGTGAAATCTTATGGGACTTAACTGCTGAGGTCATCAGTCCCTAAGGTTACACACTACTTAACCTAAATCATTCTAAGGACAAACACACACACTCATGCCCGAGGGAGGAGTCGAACCTCCGCCGGGACCAGCCGCACAGTGCATGACTGCAGCGCCTGAGACCGCTCGGCTAATCCCGCACGGCATCAAACTGGTATTTAGCACTCATAAGGCGTAACTGAAACACTTCGTCCAAACATGCGGCAAAATTAGAAGTACAAGTAGGTTGTTCCAAAGAGGATCATCTGTCTGGATATGCGATACAAATGAACCAGAGTCATCGTATATTCATGTTCCCTTCGACAACTCACAACGAAATTTTCTCTCTACACCTAACACAGACCTCGGGCCACACTACAGGTGAGTTTCTCAGCACATGTACTGTTTTTGGCTTTCACGATCAATCACGAGCAAACTGTTGGATTGTAACTTACCCTAGACCTCGGGCTACGCTACAGTTCAATTTGTCACCACAGACAGGTTTTCCACTATCACACTCGATGGATTCGCAAACTCACAACCAAACTGTTGCCTTCCAACCCAGTCTAGACATCAAGCTGGGCTACAGGTTATAATAGACAAGCCAGATTTCTGCAATAGCGGAAAATAAATAGATGGCCAAATACTCAATGGTAATCATTAGTGAGAGTCTTCATCAATAACAAAAATGCGTACATTGTATAAATTACTTCAGACCAGAGTGCTACAGAACAAAATTTTCCACAATTTTGACAGATCTTATGATGAAATTACAATCAAATCCAAGCCATTAGCTGCTTACAAGCATTGATAAGTATCAACGGGGACAGTTGAAAAAGTGTGGCCCGACTGGGACTCGAACCCAGGATGTCCCTCTTACATGGCAAATACTCTAACCAACTGAGCCAGCGAGCACACAGCGGACAGTGCGACTGCAGAGACTTACCTCTGTCACGCTCCCCGTGAGACCCACACTTCCAACTTACTGTTCACACTTTACATTTGTAGTGCCCTGCCCACTATACTCATCACGCACGGCAGTCAATCTACCAATTCCCGTAAGACTTTGAGCAATGTGGATGCATCCACACTGAAGATCATTGGCCGGTAAGCCTTATCTGTATGAAGATGGTATCTGTTCTTTCGGACATTTCCAACTGAATATGTCTGTAAGTATACCTCTAAAAATGATTGCTGCACAGTAGTTTGCTTCAATTTTGCCGTATATACACCCCGAACTCGAACGGGTACCCTAAAAAGAGATCAGTTCACACTTGTGAAACACTCCCCCCCCCCCCTCCCGACCAAGACACTTCACACGCTTTTGTGAGAAACATATCCCGAAACTGATATCAGCCGCAGCATCTGATTTTACACGCCAAAATGACGATATTTGGAAGTCTAAATAAATATATCTAACTCTAAACAGCATGATCACCACTTTTCGAGTTTTAGCTGCTTGTTTGAAGGCATTTCCAGAGAGAGAAAAATTTCCGAATCCTACAGCTGTTGTGGTGTTCATCACTTTTCTGAAACAGTGAGTGGTTTTAGTTTACATTTGTTGCTGTCAGTAACGTTATTTTCCTCAGCTTCTCGAAGCACACACTGGTGTCAAAGCACTGACGATAAAATTAGAAAAATTCGAAGCTCTCTCCTACAGACGAGATAAATTGCTGGAATTTTCGGTGTCCTACAATGGCGAATGAGTTACAGAATCCCGCCGGAGGTGGATGGCCTGCTTTCACGTGCCTCTTAACACTCAAACAAAGTAGACATTACGTTAGTCTCAGACATCACAAAACCACAAAACTTTTCTTAGACATCTCCACCCCCCACCCCCCCCCCCCTTCTTGTTTGAACCAGTCTGTAGGTACTCCTATGCCCTGCACAAAGGATGCCTTGAGAATGGCGCATTCTGATCGGCTCTTAGTAAGTTTACCCATCAAACTGCTGCTGCTCCCACCAGTGTGTGAGCGCTGTCCGCCATTTTCTGCGGACAGACAAATAACGAGATTTCCAGTGGCAGAACTATTTTCGTACAGATCGTAAAAAATATACATCAGTCATATTGCAGTGACAGTTAAACCCTGCAGAAGTTGTCTACAGATTATGAAATATGGAAACTATCGCCAAAGACGCTTCATCAATTACACTGCTCTGCTACATTTTAGGAAAGCTTGAATTTTTCGGTTATGAAACCCGCCAAACTGCTGCTGCCGGTGTGGGAGCACTGCTTGCCATTTTTTTCTGCAGACGAACAAATTACGAGACTTTCTGTGGCTAAACTGTTTTGTAAAGATCGCTGAAGAGAGCTTGAATGTCTTTCAGCGAGAAACCGATCTCCCACTGGGCTATGTCACCACATACCATATCGATGTAGAAAATACCCTTTCTATCCTGCACCATACAAAATCATCACTTCTGCATCCTGCATATAGCTATCGGCCACCATACACACGAACCTATGTCGCAAAGACAGACAGATCCCAAAGAAAACATAAGCACATGGACCTTATGTAGTCCTTGCAGCACTAGACACTTCCTGTGAGGTCCGTAGGCCATCCGCCACAGCCAGTGGTCATGACTCAACCCACATACACGCTGACCCGACGTGCAATCGGAGCGCCCTCCATTGACAGTGGTTACTCTCCAAACTGTTGTACAAAGGCTAGGTTGTTCCCCCCCCCCCCCCTCCCCCCTCCCCAGCAGCTCAAAGACTTAACTGTTTCAGGCCTCGACCTGCTTGCTTGCTTGCTTGCTGCCATGCTTTCTTCACCCATCTCCATACTCTGAGACTACAAGAACATATGTATTTTCAAATGGTTTGCCAGAATATCGTACCATTTAAGCGATAGTTCGCGATATCAAGCACATAGCAGTACACTACCGATCGGTCACATAGTATAATTCCGAAAATAAAGAGTGGAAATTATTTCTCTCGAAACCCAAAACTTTAGCGAGGTTCAGCGAGCTGGAACGTACTGCAAACCACTCAGAAACTAAAACTTATCGCGTCTGCGAAGATCTTTAAATGAAAACTCAAATGAATACCAATGTCAATGATATTACAGATTCTAAATTACCCTTCTACACTACTGGCCATTAAAATTGCCACGCCAAGAAGAAATGCAGATGATAAACGGGTATTCATTCGACAAATATATTATACTAGAACTGACATGTGATTACATTTTCACGCAATTTAAGTACATAGATCCTGAGAAATCAGTACCCAGAACAACCACGTCTGGTCGTAATAACGGCCTTGATACGCCTGGGCATTGAGTCAAACAGAGCTTGGATGGCGCGTACAGGTACAGCAGCCCATGCAGCTTCAACACGATACCACAGTTCATCAAGAGTAGTGACTGGCGTATTGTGACGAGCCAGTTGCTCGGCCACCATTGACCAGACGTTTTCAATTGGTGAGAGATCCGGAGAATGTGCTGGGCAGGGCAGCAGTCGAACATTTTCTGTATCCAGAAAGGCCCGTACAGGAACTGCAACATGCAGTCGTGCATTATCCTGCTGAAATGTAGGGTTTCGCAGGGATCGAATGAAGGGTAGAGCCACGGGTCGTAAAACATCTGAAATGTAACGTCCACTGTTCGAAGTGCCGTCAATGCTAACAAGAGGTTTCGGAGACGTGTAACCAATGGCACCCGATACCATGACTTTGGGTGACACGCCAGTATGGCGATGACGAATACACGCTTCCAATGTGCGTTCACCGCCATGTCGCCAAACACGGATGCGACCATCATGATGCTGTAAACAGAACCTGGATTCATCCGAAAAAATGACGTTTTGCCATTCGTGCTCCCAGGTTTGTCGTTGAGTACACCATCGCAGGCGCTCTTGTCTGTGATGCAGCGTCAAGGGTAACCGCAGCCATGGTCTCCGAGCTGATAGTCCATGCTGCTGCAAACGTCGTCGAACTGTTCGTGCAGATGGTTGTTGTCTTGCAAACGTCCCCATTTGTTGGCTCAGGGATCGAGACGTGGCTCCACGATCCGTTACAACCAATGCGGATAAGATTCCTGTCGTCTCGACTGCTAGAGATACGAGGCCGTTGGGATCCAGCACGGCGTTCCGTATTACCCTCCTGAACTCACCGATTCCATATTCTGCTAACAGTCATTGGATCTCGACCAACTGCGAGCAGCAACGTCGCGATACGATAAACCGCTATCGCGACAGGCTACAATCGGACCTTTATCAAAGTCGGAAACGTAGTGGTACCCATTTCTCCTCCTTACACGAGGCATCACAACGTTTCACCAGGCAACGCCGGTCAACTTTTGTTTGTGTATGAGAAATCGGTTGGAAACTTTCCTCATGTCAGCACGTTGTAGGTGTCGCCACCGGCGCCAACCTTGTGTAAATGCTCTGAAAAGCTAATCATTTGCATGTCACAGCATCTTCTTCCTGTCGGTTAAATTTCGCGTCTGTAGCACATCTTCGTGGTGCAGCAATTTTAATGGCCAGTAGTATACTTCACTAGGTGTTTCTCACGTCTAGAGAACCAGCAAACATTTCTTCCTCCTATCTTCCACCATCTAGATACACACAATACATACCACAATTGATGTCCTCTCAACCAAATAAAGACAGAAAATGCGTAGAAGCAATCCACCAGACAATTTACGTGGGAGGAAATAACAGTCCAGCACAAACACACGCGTACATTGAATTTTCTCAAATTTCCATGGAGAACACACGCGATCACGAAGACTGCCCACAACATACTGAGTATTAGTTCGCTATTCACCCACCTAGAGGGGACAGGATTAGCTCAGCTGATTTCCTGTATCCCAGCTGGCTTCTCCAGTTCGGGCAGAAGTTGGAAATGTCAATTGTTCCAGCCAAAGGCTACCGCCGTAACACGCGCTCTCACATCCCAGACAGAGTCGTCCTAGGAAACCAGACACATATATTTTATCCATGTACTTACAGTTAAAGATTACAATTGCAGCCTCAATGTGACAACATTCCACAATGTTCGAAATATCGAAAATACCCGCTCCTGGCGACAGTGGCTCTGTAAATATAAATGTCTTATAGCTGGACGTAATTTTCCACGTAAAAGATGTCTTTAATTCGCATTACGGCTACCGCAAAGTTTCACGTCAAATCCATACCTTCCTTACGACAGGACTTAGTAATCTTCTTTGCACAAGTTGGTACGCGTACATACTTTATATGCCCGTTGATCACAGTGAATCTATCATGCGTCCCCTACTCCTAAAGGAAATACTTCCCCGGTAACTGAATGCTTGTGACATCAAAAATATTGAGTGAAAACCCGTTACGGATAGAGATGTCTCATTTGTTTTTGCTTGCGAGTGGTACCAGGGTGTCTTAGAAAGATAGACGTAATCGTCTTACAAGACACCAGAAGTTAAAAAAACAACTGCAACAGCTATGTTACTGTCACAAGCGGTTTTGGTTCTACCAGCGACAACAAGTATCGCTAAGGACATCCATGTTAAACACTACACAAGCTTTATAAATCGAGCTATGGCATTGCTTTTGAATGAAGTGGTTTTCCACACAAATACCGCGACATTGAATGTAGACAGTGTTCACAGGATGTGTATTAACAGATGAAAAGTGCGGGAGCATGTCGCTGGTGGTCTAAGCTCATAATAAAATCACCAAATTTAGAAAGTGATTCGACTAAGGAACGTGGTATGAAGCTGGTATTTGCAACTCCATCACGCAGCTACTATATGTTTCTCCAGTATTTCTAATGCATTCTATCCTGATGCCATGTCATAGGTTCTGCAATACATCCACTGGGTTATAGGCTATGGTTTACTGAGAAAGGTCACGTACAGTAGATGCTGTGTTATGCAACGAATCATTTTAAAAAATGCAATGCTACATTGAGGTCGTAAGAAACGTACACTGGCTTTTCACATCTATAGTGTTACACTTTCTGGTAGAAATGCTGTCTGCGATTTGGAATCAAGTCATTTCATTCAACCACATATCTACATTGGCTCCTATAGTGATGACTTTTAACGATACAGCTACTAGTGAATCATATTCGTAGCACTCTTATATCTTGAAACGAATCACCTTCTTCGAACCAGCTAACCAGCTGCTACAGTAAAACTCCAACGTGGTTTTAGAGAGTCCCTATGCATCTTGTAAATGTTCATTGGTATATGTCCAGCCATTCCTGCTGCTTTCTGCATGCGATCGTTTCAGTTTAAGTCGTAACTAAGCAGAAGTCAGAGAGCACTATATCTACCATCTTCTGCAACCCATGTAAAAACAGGATGAACTGAATTAATGCGACAGGAGTGTTTAGACCATTCGTTAGAAATAGGAACATGTTGTCGTAGCTCCACCAACTGTGTATGCTGTATGAGATCAGCATCAAACAAAGCCTAGCCGGCCGGTGTGGCCGTGCGGTTAAAGGCGCTTCAGTCTGGAACCGCGTGACCGTTACGGTCGCAGGTTCGAATCCTGCCTCGGGCATGGATGTGTGTGATGTCCTTAGGTTAGTTAGGTTTAATTAGTTCTAAGTTCTAGGCGACTGATGACCTCAGCAGTTAAGTCGCATAGTGCTCAGAGCCATTTGAACCATCAAACAAAGCTTTCTCCAGCAACACAAAGTAGTTGTAGAAAAAAATTCAGTATGGGAACTGTGAGAAAGACAAAGATTTTGCTACTGCATTGCGGTACATCTCCAAACCACATACAGGTACAGTAGTCCGAAGGAGATCCGCGTTCTCAGGGTGCATTCACGTCTGTCATCCAAACATTCACTGTCTCATGTACCATTCAACAGAGAATAAAAAACTTCGAACTATTTAAATCCGCTAACTTCATCCAGTAGAGAACTCGATAAGATTTTACCGCCCCCCTGACTTCTGATATATATATATATATATATAGAAAACAAATACCATATGCGAGCTGGCAGCGAGCATTTTCATTGACCCCTATTAAATATAGAAGTATTGATCCACTCAAAAATGGAAATCTTTTGCACTGACCAGTGTAAAATTTCATTGCCTGTACTGTAGGAGGACCGTATCTCACAGACTATCAATCGCAAGTGAGGGACCCTGTGTTGTTGTTTAACACATTGTTTTTTCTGCTATAGCACCTCCAAGCAGCTTATGACACAGCTTTGTACACCATCATATATCTTTTGTGCTCCACCATGACTTCGAGGTCTGTGTCAGATTCTAAACTGACATTAACACATTTTGATCCATTGGCTCTGACTGAAAGCAGTACATCACCTGTTGTAAATTATGCTGCTTCTCCTGCAACACACACACACACACACACACATACACACACACACACACACACACACACACACTGGGTGATTTTAAGCAAAAGACAGTCACAATATATGGAAACTGGAAGAGTTATGCGGCATTGTGGAGCGTTTCCAAACACCTGTCTGAAGGTGACTGATGAGCTCCACATTTAGTCTCATCTTTCACAGTGATGGGACAGCAGATAGTTCGCAGTTCCATTTCGATTGATTCCTCATAGTGGAGTCATACTCACGATCACTGTTTCAGTGCTAGCCATCCCTGGAATGTGTTGCCAACTCCATTGAGACTCTTTCTCCATCTCAAACAAGTGCTGTCAGTCAATCATTATGTGGTAATCAGCAGTGTACTGGTGGATAGGATGGAAAACACACCGTCGATGTACTGTAATAATAAACATTACAGTTGACAGTGTGATCAATTTTAGCTATTTTACCAGTTTTTCAACGGCAACCAGTGACATGGCAGCATGTTTCCTGATTTCTGTATCGTCGTTGCTAAAGGCAGCCCCACACTACTTTGTGAATACCATTGTGAATGTATATAGATGACTGTACAGTATGACCATTCATTGTTAATTCTTGAACATATACATACCAAAGCATACCAGAAAGCGATAGACATACAGGGTGCGTCAGCGTTCGTAGCGTAATTTGACTTGCATAGTACAATGATGTACTGCAGGAATGCGCGCCAGCTCGTGCCGCATTCGTGTACTAATGAGCTGCCGTTTCAGGTGTGACAGTGATACGGAGCGGTGGAGTGCACAGCATCGTGCCTTTCCTGTTGCTAGTTATTTCAAGAATAACGACTCTATTTCTGCAACATTTCAACTTGGGACGTCATGGGAAAGATCCAGATGGTCGGACCATTGTGAGGTGGGTAAGTGCATTTCGAACAACAGGTTCTGTTTGCAATGGCAAACCGGGAAGAAGTGAAAGAACTGTGCGGACACCAGAAATCATGGAAAATGTTCGTGCTGCACTATTGCTCGTCGTCATGCGCAAACTGTGCCTATGTCCGATCGCTCATTCAGGAGAATACTGCACGAAGATCTCCATTTTCACCGATGTAAGCTGCAGACTTTTCAGGAAATTAGACCTCGCGATTGAATTTCATGCGAAACATTCTGCTTAACCATGTGTGATCACCTTCGCCAAAATCCACCAATGTTGCCCACTATCCTGATGTCAGATGAAGCTCATTTCAAGTTATGTGGTTCAGTGAATAAACAGAATATGCGTTATTGGAGTGATGTTAGCCTGCATGAACTGCACCTCAAGCCCTTGCACTGTTCTCGTGTCACAGTGTGGTGTGCAGTTGGTTCCTTTGGGATTATTGGCCCTTACTTCTTTGAGGATGACAGCGGTGAGGCCGGCCGGAATGGCCGAGCGGTTCTAGGCGCCACAGTCTGGAACCGCGCGACCGCTACGGTCGCAGGTTCGAATCCTGCTTCGGGCATGGATGTGTGTGATGTCCTTAGGTTAGTTAGGTTTAAGTAGTTCTAAGTTCTAGGGGACTGATGACCTCAGAAGTTAAGTCCCATACTGCTCAGAGCCATTTGAACCATTTGAACAGCGGTGTGGCTGTAACTGTCACCAGTGAATGCTACCTAAAGATACTGCAAGAGTTCGTTCTTTCCCAATTAGGTATGGTCGATGTGGATGTGGAACAATTATGGTTTCAACAAGACGGAGCGACCTCGCATACAGCCAGAATTTGCATGGATTTCTTGCGACAGACATTTCCCAGTAGAGTAATTTCCCATTTTGGTGATATTTCCTGGCCGCCTCACTCACCTGACCTTACATGTGCAGACTTTTTCCTTTGGGGCTACCTGAAGCAAGAAGTGTTCCGAACACATTGTGCCACCATTCCTGAGTTGAAGGATTGCATCAGAACTGCCGTCGGCAGTGTCCCAGGGAAAGCTTCCAACGCCGCCTAGATGAATGTGTTGTGCAGAGGGGGCATCATTTGACAGGAGTCATGTTCAAAAAGTAATCCATGCGATGGACAATGACTTACACATTAGTAAATGGCATACCTTTAACTATCAATTGACATGAGAGGTAATAAATAAATTACTGTTACTGCCTGATAGTGTTTTTAATTTCCTACTATGAACGCTGCCGCGCCCTTTTATTTATAGCACTTCGATCATAGTACGTAATTTACGATTACAAGTGCTCACCTTTCCCTATACGGATGGGAGTCACAGAGCATTCTCACATTCTTAGCATAAAGTCAGAGATTCAAAGATCTCGCATTCTCTTTGACCAACGCTCCCTGAAACACTGTCAGCGATTAAATTTGCAGCTGACAAGAAGTAGACTGGTACATTCCATATCTTATGAAGGAGCGGAGCGAGTTGAGTCCCTAACTGCTGTTCTGCACCAATTTTATTCACAGGACCCATCCAATTGCCTAATATTTCTCCAGATGCGAACATGTCGAGTAGGTTAGCAAGCCTTATCGGTGTACAGTAGATATGAAACTGTTGTGATGATATAACAGACGGTTAAGAAGAAGAAACGTGCGGTTTTTATGCACGATGGAGCTCCAGATGGATGGAGTTTGAAGGAGTTTACGTAAATCAACTGCGCCATCAGTTCTAAAGTATTGGTCTAGTGTCTGTCTAGTGTGAAGATATTGGTAAGAGTGGACATAAACACATGCACCCCTAAAGCACTTAAAACACACTATATGATAGAGCGGTATGGTTTCTGACCTATTAGTCATTTGGAATACATCGCTGTTAATATTCCAGCGCACGACATACAGTCTCCTCGCAGGTTTCTCTACGATAAACTATGGAAACATATTGCAAAATGGAAAAATTACTACCTTGAAACATTAATTCTTTGTGATATATGCACAATATAGCTTTCCAGACGTGTATAGTGCACACTGTTCACACCCGATCACGGTACAGAAATTATACTATGATCCCATCAGTCTTATAAAAATGATCGTTAGTAATGGACAATGCCTCTTACAAGGAAACAGACAAACGCATAGCAGCAGTGATGCTGCCACTAACTCCATAAATCGGACGTCGGTCAAGCAGATGTATGCATTGGGAATGCAGTGTCTCAGAAACACCTGTTGCTGACTTAGAATCACCATGACTCGATTTTATGCCCAAGAAGCACAGGGGAATGGAAGAGTAGTAGGGTAGTAGGGGCATGAGTACAATTTTGATAACATCTTGATATCAAATTGATATGCAAATTATTTAATTGGTCAATTAATTACCACCACCAGTGACGCTCAACCACACCCCAGGATTACCTCATGTGTTTTCTCAACCTGAACGTGGGTCCCAGCCCCTCCTCCCCTCCCCACCCCTCCCTCTCCCCCCTACCATATTGGTGGAAATTTCGAATTTTGTTGGGAATTTCGAATTCTGGCGTGAATTTCTAATTTTTGGTGAAACTTTCTTTTTCCCAGGTCTGTGGTGACGTCCCATATCACCCCCTAGCCGCAGATTGGTGGCAAATTAAAAATGGTGGCGCCCCTTCTGGGACTTGAGCCCTAGCCCTCCTGAACAGAAAGCACAAATGCACCCTCGTAACACATTATACTACGAGAGGCACTTGGAACTGGCGTGAAATTAAAAATGACGGTACACATTCCGGGGCTCGAACTCTGGTGCTTTAGAATGGAAAGTCAAAGTGCAACACATGGAAACTGCCCAGATGCAGGAGAGGAAGGTTGTATTAGTGTACTTTATTTATTTTGGTTGGAAATCTGATGTGAACATCGCTCCTAATTACGAAATGTATCACAAAAATTGGCACTAATTACACAACTATATGCATAGTGCTAAACAAGGAATGTGTAAAATCGCAATACAGCTATAAATTTTACGACGCCATACCACTGATATTATTGTGCCAGAAAAAAACTTCACAGTATCATTCGAGAATAGTGACAGACACACTCAAACTCTACCCTTCACCTACAAGCTGGCACGAAAAAGGCTGGGATGTAAGGTTCTATCTTTATTTTATTTTTTTTTTTTTTTTTTGGCGGAAAATACGTTCAAATGACGAGATGCTGGTGTCGGACAGAGAGGAGTTTAATAAGTTTTGTACCTGTAAGCATATAGCTGAGGACAGTATCTAATGCTGTTTGACAACAGATTACACTGCAGACGCATGTTCGACAGTCATCCTGTAGACCAGGTACCAAAGCCAATACACACTACCACACCGGATAGGAAAAATGCGTCACTGTTCTAATTACACTTCGAAATTGTTATGAAAAAACCAGTATTATAATGAATGGGTCATAATGCAACACATGCACTGGGGAAAATTGTCATCCCTAAAGACAGCAGAGGGGGCGGTAGTTGAATATGCATTTTCCTCAATCGGCGCCCACAAATTAACCGACTTCTTAGGCAGTCTTACCCCCCTTCCATACATCATTGCTGCCTTCTTCCCTCTCCACTGCACGGGGCGCACTGTGGAGGCGACCTCACAGACTAGGCACGCCACAATGCCTCCTATAGGCCTGGCTTTCTGCGATGGAGAACACTTTTATTTAACATCAATGCAATTCTTTCTTGCATTCTGTTAAACATATGTATCGGAAAGACTGGACACCTATGGAACAACAACGAAATTCTAGAGAATGCTCCAGATGGCTTTTTCAAAAATCGACTGTTTGGAAAACAGGAAGCCTTTCGCCTAAAGATACTGCAGACCCTAGAGCAGCCTCACATCACTGTGTCTTCAGTGCAATGTGACCCCATGAGCACGTCGCTGGGCAGTCAGTGTTATCGACGGCGACAAAAGCCACACGTACAATAGAACATGACGCCGGCATTCCTCAGAACAAAACTGTGATAAATGAGGTCTATCCTTATTGCTGGTTGTTCGTCTAAAAGGACAGCTTCCACCTCCTACAGAACTCAACCACCACGCCATTCTAAGCACTGCACTGTAACAATTGTATTTAATATCAACGCATCTCCCATAATCAAGCATCTATTAAAAAAGGAAAATACAATCGCGACGATAATAAATGTCCTCTTTCCAGAAAAATAGGAGCAGTCCATTTTCTTTTAGTTTTATGAGCAAAACTGGTATAGTTTTTACGTTCAACTGCAGGATACAATTCGCATCTCATTATTTTGTGACATCCAACGAAGTACACCGCAACTGATTACAGATGATCAGCAGAGACATGTTCACCCTGCATAAAATCAGGAAAAAGCTTCCACTATTTTGATGCGAAAATGACCCATCACCATAGAATGTCCTTGTTATTTGGAAACCACCATCGGAGTAAAGAAAAAGCGAGAATTTATGCTCCAAAGAAAAAACATGTATGTTAGGCAATTTTTTTCAGCTTGATGGACGATTTACCCATCCTGAGAGTATCTCTCGCGTTCAAATCAGTGTCTGTAAATAAACTGTCATGCCTGTATGTATTACAAACATTTCAGACATGTGAAATAATATTACAGAATATAATCTTTCATGCCATCAAATCATTTTATATTCGACAACAAAAAGCTATAATTCAAGAGGATGGAGCTATTTCGTACATCACGGTGGGTCCCGTTTTACCAGTGTGACGCTGTATCATACTAGTGTTTACGAAACAAACCGTGAGAGCCTGTCTCACCCTGTGTAGGTGAGAGATTGAAACATCGTTAAAAGATATTGCGGCAACGAAAAAATAGAAAAAATGTCTGTCAAGAAACATTCCGCTTTGCCCTAGTCATCTCTTCCACCCACCAGGCTGCATGTCATTCATATTAAATTAATAGGATAATTACTGAAATTGATCATGAGAGCCACTTTGCATGGCAAGTAGTTTTTTTCAGCAGGCGAAATACACTCAACAGGTAAATCAAAGAGCAATTCTTGAGGGGGGAGGGGGGGGGTGGGAGACGATGTTTTTTTCGAGGAACACTATTACTATTGAGAACTGACATTTGAAACTGAGACCCCAGAGGGATTCTACAGTCCACAGCATAGATTTTGCGTAAGGACTGCGCTATTAAAAACGCGATCATAACCACTATGTTACCATCACCCTGCATGAAATGTGGTCTTAGGTCTACAGGTACACATAAGAGTCTGTGATAGCGTTACACTTTCTGGTAGAAATGCTGTCTGCAATTTGGAATCAAGTGTATCTATTCAGCTACATACCCGCGTTGGATCCTGTAGAGACGTCTTTTAATGATTACAGCCACTGGTGAATGACATTCATATATTCGTGCCACTCTCATATCTCGAAACGAGTCACCTTTTTCGAACCTGTCTGCTAAGGATCCCATATAGCATAAACGCCAGCACTCTCTTTTAGACAGCCCCTCTGCGTCTTGTAACAGCTCCTCAGTCTCTGCCCCTCCTTCCCCGTAGTTTCGTCCATGTGATCATCCCCATTTAAGTTGAACCTAAATGGAAGTCAGAGTTTGAGGTTTGTGACAGGTGCCAAACTGACATTAACAAGTCTAATCTATTGGCTCTTGCAGAAAACTGGACATCGTATGGTGTAAATTATGCTGCTGCTGGTTCCACAATAGATACAGGGGGATTAAAATAAAAGACAGAGGTAGTGTTTCTCATCAAGAAAAGAATGCAGAAGACCTCCTGCATCCCACGGGGAAACAGAATTAGAAGAGTTAATGAAACAGGAGCCCGTTTTGACTACTCAGTGGAAATGGAAACATGTTGTCGTAGCTCCACCAACTGTGTACAATTTGTGAGGCCAGTGCCAAATAAAGCCTTCCACTGTGACGTGAGGTAGTAGAAAAGATAGTACGAACAGTTACAGTGGTGTTTCTTGTTGGGAATAGGAAAAATCCTCATTATACAGGGCATGGAGGAAGGATGAGGATTTTGCTAGTGCATTGTGGCACATCTTCAATCTACATACAGATATTGCAGTCCAAAGGAGATCTGCATCTCTCATAGTGCATTCATGTCCATCACCCAAAAATTCCCTGACACCTCATTACCTTGTACCATCCAGCAGAGAAACTAAGAACTATAAAAACTCTGCTACTGCCATCCGTTACAGAACTCTATAAGATATTACCAAATCCCTATCTTCTGATATATCGAAAACAAATACAGTCTGCTTGCGGGCATTAACCATATGTGGCGATCCTATTAAATATACAGATATTGGTCCATTGGAGAAGGAGGCTCATGATCGAAGTCACTTCCACAGACCAGTGTAAAGTTTTGTTACCTGTACTGTAAGAGGACCATGTCCCACAGACTATCAATCGTAAGAGAGGGTTCCTGTGTTGTTGTTTGATATATTGTTTTTTTCTGCTGTAACATATCCAAGCAGTGCATGAATACAGCTACATCCACCACCATCATTTTGTTTTTTGCACCATGACTTTGAGGTTTGTGACAGGTGCCAAACTGACAAGTCTAATCCATTGGCTCTTGCAGAAAACTGGACATCGCATGGTGTAAATTATGCTGCTGCTGGTTCCACAATAGATACAGGGGGATTAAAATAAAAGACAGAGGTAGTGTTTCTCATCAAGAAAAAAATGCAGAAGACATCACAACATACGGAAACTGGTAGAGTTTTGCGAAATTGTGGGGCGTTTCCAAACACATTGATGTGGTAATTGATGTCTAGGTGTCCCATTTCCATTGGTCCATAATATCACAGTCACGTACGCGATCATCGTTTTGATGCGGGTCACTCTCAGAGGCTGTTGCTCCCACTAAGACTCTCTCTCCATCTCAAACAAGTGATGTCAGTCAATCTTTATGTGGTAATCAACAGCATACCAGTCGATGGTTGGGATGGAAAAGACGCTGTCGATTAACTGTAATAAGCACCACAGTAGATAGCGCGATCAATTTTAGCAATTTTACAAGTTTTTCTGTAATTTCAACTGTGGTGTCACCGCCAGACACCACACTTGCTAGGTGGTAGCCTTTAAATCGGCCGCGGTCCGTTGTATACGTCGGACCCGCGTGTCGCCACTATCCGTGATTGCAGATCGAGCGCCGCCACACGGCAAGTCTAGTCTAGAGAGACTCCCTAGCACTCGCCCCAGTTGGACAGCCGACTTTGCTAGCGATGGTTCACTGTCTGCATACGCTCTCATTTGCAGAGACGACAGTTTAGCATAGTCTTCAGCTACGTCAATTGCTACGACCTAGCAAGGCGCCATATTGTTACTATTCTGAAGAGATAATATTGTGAATCATATATCGTCAAGAGCAACATTCATCATTAATGGATTAAAGTTAAGTATCAAACTAATTACGTCCGCTTTCCCGCTTTCTGAATTCTAATTCCTTGTCATGTTCCAGACATCACGTCAGTGTAGTTCTTCCCTCCTTACGCCAGCCTGCGAGAGCTAAAACGCGTGCACTTCGGCCTCTACTAGTAACACGGTGTTGGCTCTTCTGCCAACACAATATCAACACCAACTAATGAGGCGGCAGTGTGCTTCCAAATTTCTGTTTCATCGCTAACCCCCCCCCCCCCCCCCCCCACTACTTTGCCAGTAGATGCAAATGTAGATAGATGACTGTGCAGTACGTCCAATCACGGTTAATTCTCGAACATATATATACCAAAGTGTACCAGACAGGTCCTATACTGATCTACACATTTCTAGTACTTCGAACATAGTGCATTATTTACGATTACGATTGTCCATCTTTCCCTACGAGGTTGGGAGACACGAGGTATTGTCGCATTCTTAGGGTAAAGTTGGAGATTGAGAGATCTCCCCGTATTGTCTTTGACCAACCCTCCCTGAAACTCTGTCACCGATTTAATCTGCAGCTGACCAGAAGTAGGCTATTGTATGCACTACATTCCATGTCTTTCGGAGGAACAGAGTGAACTGAGCCCATAACTGCCGTTTAGCGAAGACTGTTCCACACTAATCTTACGGCGCCCATCCGAGTGTACAAGATCTCCCGAGCTGCTTGCCTGTCGAGGAGGTTAGCACCCCTTGTCAGTGTATAGTAGCTATGAGAGTGTTGTGATGATTTTGTAATTAGATGAATGACGAACACTAACTTCACTTAACGAAGGTTTATTCAGCACTTGCACATACAAGAGCGCGGAGCGAACTGCCTCCGGCCAGAACACATATGGTATAGGTACAGTTACGGAACATTCCCGTACAATGAGTCTTGATACACTCCTGGAAATGGAAAAAAGAACACATTGACACCGGTGTGTCATACCCACCATACTTGCTCCGGACACTGCGAGAGGGCTGTACAAGCAATGATCACACGCACGGCACAGCGGACACACCAGGAACCGCGGTGTTGGCCGTCGAATGGCGCTAGCTGCGCAGCATTTGTGCACCGCCGCCGTCAGTGTCAGCCAGTTTGCCGTGGCATACGGAGCTCCATCGCAGTCTTTAACACTGGTAGCATGCCGCGACAGCGTGGACGTGAACCGTATGTGCAGTTGACGGACTTTGAGCGAGGGCGTATAGTGGGCATGTGGGAGGCCAGGTGGACGTACCGCCGAATTGCTCAACACGTGGGGCGTGAGGTCTCCACAGTACATCGATGTTGTCGCCAGTGGTCGGCGGAAAGTGCACGTGCCCGTCGACCTGGGACCGGACCGCAGCGACGCACGGATGCACGCCAAGACCGTAGGATCCTACGCAGTGCCGTAGGGGACCGCACCGCCACTTCCCAGCAAATTAGGGACACTGTTGCTCCTGGGGTATCGGCGAGGACCATTCCCAACCGTCTCCATGAAGCTGGGCTACAGTCCCGCACACCGGTAGGCCGTCTTCCGCTCACGCCCCAACATCGTGCAGCCCGCCTTCAGTGGTGTCGCGACAGGCGTGAATGGAGGGACGAATGGAGACGTGTCGTCTTCAGCGATGAGAGTCGCTTCTGCCATGGTGCCAATGATGGTCGTATGCGTGTTTGGCGCCGTGCAGGTGAGCGCCACAATCAGGACTGCATACGACCGAGGCACACAGGGCCAACACCCGGCATCATGGTGTGGGGAGCGATCTCCTACACTGGCCGTACACCACTGGTGATCGTCGAGGGGACACTGAATAGTGCACGGTACATCCAAACCGTCATCGAACCCATCGTTCTACCATTCCTAGACCGGCAAGGGAACTTGCTGTTCCAACAGGACAACGCACGTCCGCGTGTATCCCGTGTCACCCAACGTGCTCTAGAAGGTGTAAGTCAACTACCCTGGCCAGCAAGATCTCCGGATCTGTCCCCCATTGAGCATGTTTGGGACTGGATGAAGCGTCGTCTCACGCAGTCTGCACGTCCAGCACGAACGCAGGTCCAGCTGAGGCGCCAGGTGGAAATGGCATGGCAAGCCGTTCCACAGGACTACATCCAGCATCTCTACGATCGTCTCCATGGGAGAATAGCAGCCTGCATTGCTGCGAAAGGTGGATATACACTGTACTAGTGCCGACATTGTGCATGCTCTGTTGCCTGTGTCTATGTGCCTGTGGTTCTGTCAGTGTGATCATGTGATGTATCTGACCCCAGGAATGTGTCAATAAAGTTTCCCCTTCCTAGGACAATGAATTCACGGTGTTCTTATTTCAATTTCCAGGAGTGTATTTGTGGATACTTCTAGAATGTACTCGAAACGAATATAGAAATTAAAATTTTCGAGTTCAGATGAGTTTAGAACTCACGACACTCCATCCAAGAGTCTAGTATTATAACCACTACACCACGGTGACTGTGCTACTCAGTTTCTTCTGCGACAATATAACAGACGGTTATGAGGAAGAAATGTGTAGTTTATGCGTGATGGAGTCCAGACGGACATAGTTTGAAGCATTTTACGTAAATCATCTGCGCTATCAATTCAGAAGTATTGTTCTAGTGTCTGGGGAAAGTACCAAGAAGGTATTGGTAAGAGAACAATGATAGTGAAATGTAAACACATATATTCCTAAGGCTACAAGGTTCTGCACTTAAATCACGCTGTAATGCTAGAGCGGCACAGATTCCGGCGTATTAGTCTCGTGGAATGCTTCGCTGTTGATATTCCAGTGTAAAAAATATATTCCCAACGCATGATATAACGTCTCTCTGCAAGTTTCTCTACGATAAAGTATGGTGACAAACTGTGAAGTATAAAATTGCTACGTTGCACAACAAAGAAAACATCAATTCTTTGTAACACAAACACTACATAGGTTTCCAGATGTGTGTGACGCCTGTCGTTTACGAAGTTCAAGCACGATTACGGTTCGGAAATTACTACACTCACAACAGCCCTATAAAATTATCTTCGAAAGCCGAAAATGCATACGAAGAAATAAACACTACATCAGTAGCTGGAGGAGATGTAACAGTCTTACCGCAGTTACCACTGCCCCTGGTAACCTTCGCCTTCCACTTAGAAATCTTGGCTCAAAGTTAGGTTGTATTGCTCATGTGCAGAATAATATTGCTGTTTCGCCTTGACGCCACGTGTCTAGAACGCCTCCTCTCTCCACTATTAAGGTGTGTACGTAACGTCAGTCTACCTCCTCCTCCTCCAGAACACTCAATTTTATTGATTTTGCTCAGTACTGTTTTCGTGGTATTTGTCTCCGATTTTATGTATACTCAATCAGTTTCCATAATTTTACGAGGTTTTCGCGATTTGACATATTTCACGCTTCTTTCCTCAATTTTTACGTATCTCACATCAATTTTTCGTGACTATACCACCTTTTCCTTGAATTTTACCGATTTTATATCATTTTCCGCATTTTTTCCACAGTTGTTTGTATGCAAATGGTCATATTGCTGACATACCCACGTTCTGTTTGATTTTCTACGAGAATTTTTGCTAGTCTTATACACCAATCTAGTAAAGTCCTGTCCCAACCTGACAATCCACTTGAATGCATTTTGGGTAGAATGAACATGAAAAGTATAGTAACAGCTGCTTCATACCTACTATATGAAACTGAAGACTCAATTTATGACCGAGATGTGACAGAGAAATGGAGTACACCGCAAACATCTTCGTTCATCTAGATGAGAGTGCCAAAACGGGTTTTCCATTGATGGATGTGTTTCATCATCACATATGCGTTGGAAGGCCTCTAATGACTGTCGTATGGAGACGTTTCTTGTTAACCATCGCCGGCAGACAGTGCTCTAAGTCAGACGTACAGAACACGCAATTGTAAATTAGTCGATCGCAGGTTATACCACACAACTGATACACCCTGAGAGAACAACGGAGAAAAATGGTTAACAGCGTGACGAATGGCTTGCAGCAACATCCCCCTCTCCCTAGAATGCATCATCAGTCCACCATTAAATCATACCTTGCTACAACCCTTATCAACCAATCACTCCATCCTTTAACGAAGATCAACATCAGTTTAGAAGCAAATGGTTCTTTTCTTTTCTTTTCAGGAAAGCATCAAAGACAGTACTCAACTTCCATGTATTGCTATTACCTCAATAGACATTCAGCAAAATGTTGTTAAAAAGAAAAAAAAGCCACACAGCAACCGTTTGTAAGGTTTTTGTTAGCTCACACCGCATGGCTGTGATTTGAAGAGAGCACAGAGAAGCATATTGTAAATACAGTTCATTAGTGTTTGAAACACCTAAATAGTCCTGCACAGGGTCAAACATGTGATCCATTCTGTAGTTATATATTGTAGTCACCCCAGCTAGTACTACAATGCTGTTTAGCTAAGGACACGTTATAAAAATTTATAAGGCGTTGGCGATAACTTTGGGTTCACACCTGGAATTGTGACACGACACATATAAATTTATTACTCTACAGTTGGTGGTCATCCACGTTAAACATTCTATCCCAACCATCTTATCGCTGTCAACGAGAAATGATTGGTTTTCCTGGTTCCAGGTGCTTCCATGCCAACTTCATCTCGTATTCCTCTTGCTGTTGCATACTCGTTCCCGTGCACAAGAATTTTTTTACACCAAGCAGAAGACATGCAAGTATCCACTTATTCCTCTCATTCCCCCTCCCGGCATTTTGGCGTATTTTCCCTCAGTGTATACGTATTTTTCGTCATTTCTCGTAATTTTATCGATTTTATTTCACTTCAGCTCATAGGATCATGATATTACTTCTTACCACAAATTCTAAAATTGCTTTTAAATGTAGGACAATTGTCAACACCTAGTGCAAATCCACTATCTTTCTGGTCGGACAGCATAATATAGCGCTGTTCTCGAATGCATCCAGTCACCTCCTACCACATATTCTACAGCTGCAGTACGTTTGTTCTGTTTTCTGGATGTCTGTGTCTGTACATGTGTTACAGACGGCTGAGGTATCAAGGGATGATTCTTGACAGGCGGTTTTTTTTCTTTTTCGTTGTGGTGATACCTTTTCACGATGTTTCAATCTCCCACCTACACAGGGCGAGACAGGCGCTCACGATTTGTTTCGTAAACGCTAGTAATAGCATCGCACATTTTTTTCCGGCATGTGAGCCAACGGCGTGAGAGATCGTATTTTCTAATGTTACTTCACATGTCTGAAATATTTGTAATACATAAGTGCATGACAGTTTGCTTACAGACACTGATTTGAACGCGATAGACGGTCTCAGGGCGTAAAAAGTTGTCCAGCAAGTTGAAAGAAACTGCTTAACATAGATGTATTTCCTTGGAGTTTAAATTTTCGCTTTTTCTTTACTCGATGACGGTTTACAAATAACGAGAACATTCTGTGGTGATCGATAATTTTCACATCACAATTGTGGAAGCTTTTTTCCCCAATTTTACGTGGGGTGAACATGTCTCTGCTGATCATCTATAATCGGCGGCGGTGCACTCCGTTGAATGTCGCAAAATAATGAGCTGCAGATATTATCCTGCAGTTGAACATAAAAACCATAGAGATTTTACTCATAAAACTAAAAGAAAATGGACTGCTCCTAGAGTTATAGAGATATTTATTTAGACTTCCGAATATCGTCGTTTTGGCGTGTAAAAATCAGATATTGCAAATGATATCGGTTTCGGGATCTGTTTCCCACAAAAGCATGTGAAGTGTCTCAGGGAGGCTTCACAAGTGTGCCGCAATCTTTTTTTTAGAGTACATGTTCAAGTGTAGAGTACACACTGCAAAACTGAGGTAAATTCTGCGCAGCGATCTTTTTGAAAGTGTATTTTAGAGACATATTCAATTGGATTTAGTAACTCCTGGAGCAGTTCGTGTTCAAAGACAAGGGTATTTTCCACAAAAGCGCGCGAAGTGTCTCTGGTAGTTTCACAAGTGTGTCGTGTATTTTTCTTAGTCTGTGGCGTTATACATCGCAAAATTGAAGCAAACTACTGTGGAACGATCTTTTTGAAAGTGTATTTAGACCCATATTCAGTTGCATTTAGTAACTTCTGAAGCGGCCCATACTCAGGACAGGGGCACATGTCACAAAAGCACGCTAAAGTCTCTGGGATGGTTTCACGAGTGTGCCGCAATCTTTTTAGAGTCTTGTGTTCAAGTGTAGCGGTGGTGATATTCCTCGGAATAAAACGTGTAATTGTTTAAATATTCTTGCGTCATCTGAAAAGCTCTCTTTGTGCAGTGATACATTTGGTTTCTGTGACATCTTCATGTTATTTATGTGACAATATTCCTCAACACCAGATGGAATAACAACCCAAGCAGATTGTGTTCAACAACAAAGTGTATCATTGAGCCGGGGATGGGAAGGAGGAAGGGCGCCAGTATTTCTAATGCGACAGGAAATATGTGGCCACTCCTGCAGGTATCGCGTGGCCATGCCGTAAGCCAGCGAGTGGCCTCTCCTCCAATGGAGCACGCGCACTGGAGAGAACGTCTTGCCTCTTGCGCTTTGGGAGACTGACTTTTTTCGAATGATCTACAATTGCACCACATGCATTGCACATGAGTTGTGAAGTGTAACATAGCCCCATCCTTCTGCATCTTAGTTATTTCATGACACATATTTGTCTTCACCAAACATCATTGCTATCAACACAGTTCTTAGATGCATGGTTACAGCTAATGTACTCCTTCTTTGTGAGCATAGACATCTCATCCAATGAGCACAGTAAACAATTATTTCCGTCCTCCCAGTTCGGCAGCTATATGCAGACTGAGTCCTTTTCCCGCCATTTTTGCCTAGAACGCCATCTTGGATTTAGTCACAGGAGGTTGAGTTGTTTTGGGGGAGGAGACCAGACAGCGAAGTCATCAGTCTCATCGGATTAGGAAAGGAAGTCGACCGTGCGATGGCCGTACGCGGGATTGAACTGTTGTTCTCTCGAATGCTAGTCACAGGAGGGGCAAGGGGGAGGGACGACAGTGTCCTCTGGTAGTTGTATTGTGAACTAGATCAGCTGGACTCCAGACCTCATGGTGAACACACCAGATGGAGCTAGTGCCTATGACAACTTACATTGTTTGAATAAACAATGCATACTTATGTCCATCCTGTCCGGCAGCCCAGCATAGACTGAGTCCTTTTCCCACTAATTTCCAGATGAGGGAGAGAAGGGGAGGGGAGCAATGTATCGAAAAATAAAGATTTACATCTATCCTATCTGACAGCCCAGCACAGACTGAGTCCTTTTTCCGCCAGTTTCCTGATGAGGGAGGGGAGGGAGAAGGTGAGGGGGGTTAACTAGTGGAGGTAGCCCAATTGACTATTTTCCCGGCATAATTTGAATTTCCCACCATGATGTCACTGCAACGTTTCCACATCTATAGTCGCCAACTTGGATCCGCCATGTTGAATAAATCTGACAACAATTCAACGTGGTGTGGCGTCCTTGTTGCCCTACTACTACCGTATCGCGTCTCAGATGTTGGTATATTAGTACCTACATGAAGGCAAGGGATTAGTATGCCACTCATATATTTCCCACGTGTGTGCGGTAAATGCGGAAACATATACTGTGGCAGCGTTATACACCAGAAAATGAAGATTGTCTGTTGAAAGATGTGACAAGGTGTGCTGTTGCCAAGGAGCTGGCGAAACAGACTTACATTGATGTGACAAAAGTCATGGGATATCGATATGCACGTACACAGATGTTGGTGGTATCGCATACACAAGGTATAAAAGGGTGGTACATTGGCGGAGCTGTCATTTGTACTCATGTGATTCATGTGCAAGTGTTTCCATCTTGATTACGGCCACACGATGGGAATTAACAGACCTTAAAAGCGGAGGGTTAGTTGGAGCTAGACACATGGGACATTTCATTTCGGAAATCGTTAGGGAATTCAGTATTCCGAGATCCACAGTGCTAAGTTTGTGACGAGAATACCAGATTTCAGGCGTTATCTCTCATCGCAGACAACGCCGTGGCCGATGGTCTTCCGGTCTTCACATAATTACCCCCTTTGCGTAGAGTTGTCAGTGCTAGCAGACAAGCAACGCTGTGTGGAATAACAGCAGAAATCAGCTTGGGACTTACGACGAGCGTATCTGTTAAGACAGTGCGGCAGAATGCGGGTCCCTTTGTTAACAACACGGCAGCCCCTGCAACACCTGTGCTGGGTTCGTGACCATATCGGTGGAACCCTAGGCGACTGGAGAACCATGGGCTGGTCAGATGAGTCCCGATTTTAGATTGTAAGAGTTGATAGGAGGGTTCGAGTGTGACGCAGGCCCCACAAAGCCATGGAGCCAAGTCGTCAACGAGGCGCTGTGCAAGCTGCTGGTGGCTTAATAATGGTGTGGATCCTCTGGTCCAACTGAACCGATCATTGACGAGAAATAATTATATGTGGCTAATTGGAGACCGTTTACAGCCTCCTCATTGGCTTGATATTCTCAAAAAACAATGGAATTTTTATAGGTGTCAATGTGCATATAACTGGGGCACAGTTGTTTGCAATTGGTCTGAAGAACATTCTGGGCAGTTCGAGCGAATAATTTAGCCACACAGATCGTCGGACTTGAGTCCCATCGAACATTTATGGGAAATAATCGGGAAGTCAGTTCGTGCACAAAATCCTGCGCCGGCGAGACTTCCGCAATTAAGGACGGCTATAAAGGCAGCATGGCTCAATATTTCTGCAACTGACTTCCAACGAGTTGTTGAGTCCATGCCTCTCTGGGCAAAAAGAGGTTCGACACGATTTTTGTCACGTCAGTGTACATTGCTTAGTAACCGGCGACACCATGTTAGTACTCGTAGCTCTTAAAAATTAGCAGACTAGAGTTCAGAGCTGTTTCTTGTCCTTAATTTCTGTTGTGTCCACGCAACATTTGTTTTAAATAGTAAACATTGCGGTGCTTTCGTGAGTAACACAGTCTCAGAAAGGCATTTTCAGGCGTATTTCTGGTCTTAAAGGCATATCTGATCCAGTAATATGATGCACTTGGCATCGTTACTGTAACTTTGTTTTGGTTACTCGTTTCGAATAACCAAGAAGCAAAGTAAGTGACGTGAAAGGGCTGCTTTCTTAATTTCACCAATTTCCTCAATAAAGAATGACGAGACTGACGTTCCATCTACAGTATGTCCTCTTACCGAAAATTCTAAGGCCGTATTTTCTGCTGTCTGGGCGGTATGCAGTATTTCCTTCCATCAGTGTTCAACCAGAGCACTCTTCGAGCTGTACTAATAGAAAATCTAAAGTCAGATTACAGAAATAAAACCAACACAACAAAAGAAACCAGCATAACTGAAATTCTTGTATTTAAAAGCAAATATCACTTGAACGACTTCATTTACGAGTGAAATAATATTCCTTTACACTTTATACTGCAATTAGAACGACTAGTACACCTGTAACTGATGCAAGGTGGCATTTTTTTATCAAAATGCTTTCACCAGAAACTAATGCTTGGTGCTGCTAACATGGCGGATGTCGGATTATTGTTTGTGATGTCATGACAACTCCACTTACTATATACTCACGGGTGCCGTTTCATGATAACGCATGTACACATACCGATTATGGGCTGCACGGCTTTCAAACGGGAACTTTTTGATCGCCCCGTATAATAATATGCATGTAGCAACCAACAACCGAATCCAGAAACGTCAAGTAACGTTAAGAGCTTTTTAAGATAGTACTTTTCCTGCTCAGTTCTAAACAAAAATACTTACAAAGACAGTAATATTTAAAGAGGTGCTTAATTTTAACTGACGTTGGTGAACTGGGCCGTGAGCTAAGTAAAGGTAGCCGTTTATCTCGTGGGCGGAGGGGTAGTGCGGGGGAAGGGCAATGTATTATTGATTGTCGTCCAGTACTGACAACTCACGGGCATGCGCGACCCTACCAATCAATTGCAATAGTATAAATGTTAACATGGATGTAACATGGATTCGTGGATACACATTACAGAAACAGTTATCTCAAATGCGGTACTTATTTGTAACAAGCAATATGAAATTAATAATTCTGTTGTAATACAACGAAATGAGCAGAACAAAAATTACGTTTAGTAAACACGTGTCATCGTTTATCATACTGCATGATGCAGTTCAATATTATTATAATTACTGTTATTAGTCAATTCCTCTTCCACTTACACAGACAACACAACAACACTGCATGAGGCAATTACAGTGTCACGTCACTGTATTCGCTGAGGGTGACAGCAATTTGGAACAGAGAACATTCGACACGAAGTGTTTCGAATGGTACCGTCTTTTAACGATCAGAACTTTGGGGCCAGCGGCCAACTGATCGCGCCCTTACTATAGTTAGTCTTTGGGGGACTCATAACATATTAATTTATGTAGGTGACGAATTAATACCAACATCGATACAAGCGCGTCCCGAGGTACTGCTCCACAATGTCAGTCTTGGCACTTGACCAAAAAAAATTTGAGGACCACTGGTATGGTAGCAGCTATCATCTCTGGATGTACCTATACTGAATTTTTAGTGTATCTTGGGGCAGCAGTTACATTGGAATATGAGATATTCCTTAAACAATGGCGTTGGACTCGCATAATGCTGTACTCATTGTGCGTATCTGTCGACAATTTTTTATTGCACTTGCTATTAGGTATGTGCGATGTTATCTAAACATCCATGCTGATATACATTCCATTATCGACGTCTAAACATCGATGGATGGTAATAAACGACCTCTAGAGCGTCGGCATTTAACAATTAACACTTACAGACTGACGTTAAAGTGACATACAAATACATCGAATATCATGTTTATTAATCAATAACTGTGGCTCTGAGCACTATGGGACTTAACATCTATGGTCATCAGTCCCCTAGAACTTAGAACTACTTAAACCTAACTAACCTAAGGACAACACACAACACCCAGCCATCACGAGGCAGAGAAAATCCCTGACCCCGCCGGGAATCGAACCCGGGAACCCGGGCGCGGGAAGCGAGAACGCTACCGCACGACCACGAGATGCGGGCAATCAATAAATAACTGTAACAGTAATTAATGTTATACATTGTATCTCATAACTAGATTCCTGATTTTCATGCACCATCGAATCGTAAAACAAGCATGCGTTCTTGCAGTATCGGAGCGCTAATCACGCACAGTTAGGCAGCAAAACAATAAAAATATGTGGTATCAAAATACCGTTCCATGTTTATTTCTACTTTCGTCTGAAACAGTACAGAACACCAATTACTCCAAATTTTCTTCACTTTGGCTCATATGTTTGTCTTACAGAACAGTTCTGCATAAAGAAAATGCCCTGTATACGTTACAAGAAGTGACAGTTGCATGCCTATGTGAAAAAATTTGGGAGAAAATCAGATCAAATTGACCACACGGATCGCGAGCGTGGAATGAACCTCCATAAAAAACCTCAATCTCAAGATGTGCTGCGCGCTGATGAGATGCATGGCTGTTGAGGTGGAACAGTTATTAGCGGGCAACTTGTGGGGAACCTGCTGTACCAGAGTTGTACAAGGCTTGCTCAGGCACGCAGGGCTCTGTCTGTGTCGATCCTTATTTCCCTAGCTGCTCGTGGGGCCAAGATGGGACCCTCGAAAACTTCTTCTTCTCCTACTCTCAGTTCGAAGGGCGTACTGCCTGGGACTACTCGCACACATTCATCCAAACGACTGAGGGAGGCTAGTCCTCCTGGTAATCAACTTGTTGTTAGTAAGAGAGCTCAAGCAGTCATAAATCAGAATGTCTTTGTAGTGATCAAGAGGAAAGAGGGGACGTTTGAAAAAGTGTCCCCCTTTCTACGTCCATAAAGGCTTAGAAGGGCTTGCTGGTACTCTAAAGTCTATTAAGCGGTTGCCCAGTGGTTCCTTGCTGACAGACTGAATAGGCAAATTAGGTGGAACTACGATAATGATCGAAGCAGAAGAAATCAATTATAAATTGTGCCTTGGCTGGGACTCGAAAACGGGTCTGCTTGCTTGCCAGGCAGAAACGCTAACCATTACATCACCACAACACAATGGTCAACACTGCTGCACGAACTACCGAAGTTGAGTGCCCTCCCTAACACAAATATCAGTTCATATCTTCAGCTAATTTTCCCTTACATTGTCACTACTGCCAGGGCTCTCCGGTATTGGAATAGCACCCCAGTGTTGGACGTAATGGAAAAGTCCTGTACCATAGATGATCCTACAGATCTTATAATTAAATGTTTCCCTGAGACATTTAAGTTTCTTCGCTATCTACGATAAGATCACCTATGGTACAGGACTTTCCCATTACGTCCAACGCTGGGGTGCTGTTCCAATACCGGAGAGCCCTGGCAATAATGACAATGTAAAGGAAAATAAGCTGAAGATATGAAATGAAGTTTGTGTTGGGGAGGGCACTCTACTTGAGTAGTTCGTGCAGCAAAATTGATCATTGTGCTGTAGTGGTTTAATGGTTAGCATTTCTACCTAGTGAACAAGAAGACCTGAGTTCGAGTCCCAGCCATCCCACAAATTTTAATTCGTTTCTTCTGCTTCGATCATTATCGTAGCTCTCGAAGAGACTTAAAGGTCTCAGGGAAACATTTAATTATAAGATCTATAGATGGAACTAGTTAGGAAGTCACAAAAATTGGGTCATTATGACATCATTAATGAGTGGCATAACTTCCTTAACTCCAGCGAAGGTGTGATCACCTGCCGTGACATTATGGACATCGACATTGCCGAATTCAAACAAGAATGGTCATCATAGGCGATAGTAGATGTGGAGCAAAGGACGCTTAAGAATAATGGAGAAATTGAGAAGACTGCCACCTTCATTGTGATCTTCAATTCTCCGACGCTACCTCAACACATCTTGGCAGGTTTCCTCCGACATAGGGTTAGGCCCTATGTACCTAACCTTATCTGCTGCTTCAAATACTATACAACGCTGCGGTGCAGACACAAAGCGACCTGTGGGAAGTGTGGGAAGTTAGCCCATGATGCTGGGACTGACTGTCCATGTCCAGCAGTCTGTATTAATTGCTCTAGGAGCCATCCAGTCTGGAGCCGAGACTGCCTGTTTTTGCATAGGAACGCAAAATTCAGGAACTAAGTGACCAAACATATCCCCTACACAGAAGCCAAAAAAGAATATATGGCTATGAAACCCCCTGTCTTTGCCACTTCTTATGCTTCTTTGGTGTAGAAATCTGTTCCTAAGGTTGATACTTCGACACAGGCGACATCCAGCGAACCATTATCCACCACCAGCACTGTACATGCCAAAGCAAAGTTAAAGACGTAGCTACCCAGGCCGCTATGACGGAAGAGACCAGTAATGCTTTCGCAGCGAGCATCCCAAAGACAGAGTACCTCTCATTACCCACTTTCTTAAAAGAAAAGTGGCTCTCACTGCACCCTTTCCTCTTCATCGTTGCTTGGAAAGGGAGCGGGGAAACGATCTCAGCATTCAGGTCGAAAGCTGTCCCAGGTGTCGTCAGATGTCTTCTGGTATGTCAGACTGATGAGGACATAACAGATTTTGAGGCCTCATCACCAGTCCCAGGCAGAATGCCCACCCGAACTCGATCTATAAGCACCTCACCACCCCAGTGCAAGGACAGGGGTAGGTCAAGACCACACTGATGAAATGTTTCCCATACTCCAATGGGATACTAACGGATACAGGACTCATCTGGAGGAATTGAGGCTCCTTGTACACGCAGACCCCTTTGCGTCTGTCTTCAAGAGACTCATTTTAAAGAGACTGACACACGTGTAGTGGGAGGCTATCACCCCTACAGAAAATACTGGTGACAGGGTGTTCTCTTAACCACAACACTACAAGCAGTTGATTTTCAGATAGTGGCTAATGTTGCCATTGTGGTGTGTTCTGTGTACCTATCGCTCCATGAGCTTCTTGGCTGTGGAATCCTCACTCATGATCTTGATGAAATACTCCATCCCTTCCTCCTTTTAGGGGACTCCAATGTACATAGTGCACTATGGGGTTCTAACCCCACTTGCCCCAAGGGTAAGATACTTAAGGACCTGATACGCACTACCAATATCATACTGATGAACATGGATCAAGCTACACATTTTGGAACCACTACAGGTTCTTCTACAGCCATAGACCTCTACTTCTGCTCGCCTGCCCTAGCAGACACTGCTCAGTGTGTGTGTGTGTGTGTGTGTGTGTGTGTGTGTGCGGGGGGGGGGGGGGGGGTGAAAAATAGCCTTCATGATACCGATCACTACCATATCTAGATCCATCTGCCTGACGAAGGAGAACCCGAAAGGAAGCCACTACTGACATGGTTGTTCAAAAAGGCTAACTGCATGCTTTATATAGGCAGTTAGCTGCTTTCGAGCAGTGTGACTGCGTTCAGAAGTGGGTGAATCGCACTACAGATGTGATTCACCATGCTACTGATGCATCCATCCCAAAGTCAACGGAAACGACTAGGAGGCGACCCGTGCCTTGGTGGAATGTTGAGCGTCGGTCTGCAGTCACAAGCAAGAGGGCGGCTAAGTGCAGATTCAATCGATGCCCTACAGATGAGAATCCTGCAAACTTCCGAATGGCGCGTGCAAAGGCGAGGCGAATAATTCGGGAGAGTGAACTGAGGTCTTGGCAAGAGTTCCGGAACCTCATCAACAGATCCACATCTGCATTTAAAGTGTGCGAAACCATCAGGAGGATCTCAAGGTGTAACTCTCGACCGCCGATAGCAGCTGTACAAATACAGGAGTCTCCCGTGACATCGCCCAGACATAGCTCAGACAATGCCTGAATCATATAAGTATCTTACAGCCGATTCTAGCCAGGATCCTACTTTTTGTCGATATCGGGAGACACAGGAGAAGGCTGTTTGTGATTTCTGTTCCACCAATTTGGAGGAATACAACCAGCCTCTCTCTCTGAGGGAGCTAGATTCTGCATTGTCAGTAGCTTATGATACAACCGCTGGAAACGACCTGATAACTTACAGCATGTTGAAACAGGTGGACCGACGGTCGAAGGAGGTCCCCCTTTCAGCTCTTTAAAGAAATTTGGATGACTGGCGACTTTCTCAACTCATGGAAAGAATCTCTTTTGATCACAATTTTAAAACCAGGGAAGGATCCGACAGACCCCTGTAATTATCGTATTTTTAACCTAACAAGCTGCATAGGGAAGACAGTGGAGCATATTGTCAATTGGCGCCTAGTGTGGGTTCTCGAAACCCGGTCCATGCTCAGTCACTTCCAGTGTGAGTTCAGGAGATATAACTCCAAGTTCCATAAGCTGACCTGCACAACACAGCAATTCAACAAGCTGTCCTTCACAAGCAACACCTTATCGGCGTTTTCTTCAATTTGGAAAAAGCTTACGATACTACCTGGAAGCATAATACAGTATTTTGTCGCAGCTCTGTCAGTAGGGGATTCTGTGGATGTCTACCCATCTTCATATGGTCCTTTCTCTCGGGCAGATATGTTCTATACAAGCTTGGGAATGTCCTGTCTGACCGTTTTAATTAGATGAATGGTGTCCCTCAAGGGAGTGTTTTCATTATCACAGCATTTGCCATTGTAATAATCAGTATTACGTCCACAGTGCGACGTCCTTTACTATATTCCTCGTTTGTGGAAGACTTCTACATCTTCTGCGCATCCTCCAGCCTCGCGACGATCAGGCAGTTGGAGGAATGGTCTTACACCAGAGGTTTCACATTCTCGTTTAAGAAAACAGGTTGTGTCGATTTTAATCGTTTCCTCTCTCTGTTTAATTTACCCATTTTAAAACTGGGGGGCACCGTGTCACCGTCCTTTCTTTGAAGGAAAAGGTGAGGTATCTGGGCCTTACTTTTGATGAGAAGTTAACATGGCTGCCACACCTTACAGAACTGACTCGGAGATGCTTCAGGGCCTTAAACATTCTTAGACATGTCAGTCATAGCTCTTGGGGAGTCGACAGGGTATGTCACTCCTACTTTAAAACGCCTTTGTGCGATCCTAGCTTGAATACATATGACAGATTTATGGGTCAGCAAGGCCTTCATACCTCAAAATGCTGGATGCGGTTCACCACGAAAGTATTAGGCTGTCAGCCAGACCCTATCGCATGAGCCCCGCTGTTAGCTTGTGTGCAGAGGCTGGTGAGCCTCCATTGTCTATTCGACGTCCTCTTCTCGTGGTATGTCAAGCATATAGAGCACTATCCGATCCTGAATCGCCAACATCCAGCTACGTTGTACAGCCCCAACTGGAACAGCTGTTTAGTTATCGGCCACAAGCGACGAGGCCATTTGGTATCCATGCAAGGGAAAACCTTGAGTTATTATAGGTGGGGGGCTTTAAGGTCCAAAGCCAGGGGTGAACTAGGGCATCCCCCTGGCCACTACAGAGGTCCAGACTGCTTCTAGAAATGACTGCTTAGAGGAAATACTGAACCCCGGACTATATTTCTAAAATTAAATTTAAAAAGATTCTACATAGCCATCCAGATTTTATTTCTGTCTGCAGGGATGGTTCTAAGCAGGGAGATTTTCTCGATTGTTCCCGACGCTTTCCTCAGGATAGGACTCCCAGAACAGTTTTCAGTTCATTAAGCGGAATTGTTTGCAATCCTGAGGACAATGGAGCAGATGAGACGGCATCATGATAAGAAATTCCTGATCTGCTCAGACTCTCTAACTGTCCTTCTTGATGTTGGACAGATGTACCCAGCACATCGGATGGTGCAACAAGTTCAGGACGCTCTGCTTATATTGCAAAGGCAAAGCAAGGGAATAATTTTCTCCTGGGTTCCAGGGCACACAGGATTCAGGAAAACAAACTCGCTGATGCGGCTGCCCAGGAGGTTTCCTCCTTTCCTTCTCCTGCACGCTGTTCGGTCCTCCTGCCGGCTGTCACTTCATTTGTAACCAGGAAGGCCGTATGTTGGTGAGAGTCTCAGTGGCTGAAAGTAAGGAATAATAAACTATGTTTCATGAAAACTTCAGTGCGACCATGGTTTACCTCCTTCCACCCACGACGGTCTGAAGAACTAGCCATGACACGGCTTAGAATGGGAAAGTGTCCATTGACGTATGGCTTGCTATTTCATCGGGATGAGACCCCAGTATGTCAGAGGTACTGGACACAGCTGTTAACACACGACATATTTTAACTGAGTATGTTTTAGATGACGACCTGAAGTTTGAACTGGGCCTCCCACAAGATCGGCCATCTATTTTAATAGATAAAGACGCGCGTGTTGTTCTTATTTTGAGATTTTGTGCGGTGTCCGGAATACTTCCCAAAATATTGGGTGTGAGATCTTAATGTGTCACAGAGTGGCTGGGTCACTTATAATTTATAAGTAGTAATCCAGCTGCAGTTATTTGCCCCTTTTTTAACCGTGACTTTACAGGTGTTTTATCCATGATTTTATGTAGTTATTCTGCTGTGTCTCGTTGGCATTTTATTACAGGCTTTTCTGAAGCTCACCACCATACTGTTACTGCCTTGCTATTCTTGTGGGGGAATGAAACTCGGTTTTCAGGTTTATTGGCCTTTTACCATAGATTTTCATCATGTTCGTCAGTATATCATTAACGCAAGGGCGTTGATAAACTTGCTGTTTAGAGCCCTCCGCCATAAATCACTATCATCAGATCAAGTTGAACATCTTTCGCATTTTGGTCACAAAATATTTTTTGGTCAACTTCATAAATTCAGTATCATGCTTGATCAGCTAATCTCTTGCTGCAACTTCGACTGATCCATGGGATGATTATAAAAAAATTTCAGACTCTTCAATAATGGCGAAAGATTCCACCAGTCGTAAATCTATTGCTTCCAACTACGTTACTGCCACAAGCAAATATGCAACATTTGATTTGTTGTAAATCGGGTCTTGCTTCAAAACTGTTTTCTTGAATGCCACTTGCGCCTCCTTAATGCAAACTTCATAAGTGACTCTGAAAGTGTCTACGATCTAAATTCAAAAAAATATTAATGGCAGGTCCGTAACTTGAAGTTTATCAATAGAACGAAGGAAGCCGCACGAGATTAGCCAAGTGGTCTCAGTCGCTGCAGTCATGGACTGTGCGGCTGGTCCCGGCGAGGGTTCGAGTCCTCCCTCGGGCATGGGTGTGTGTGTTTGTCCGTATGATAATTTAGGTTAAGTAGTGTGTAAGCTTATGAAACGTCCCCTTAGAAAAATTATACATGACTGTGCTTAAACTGTCACACAATATTTTTTTGCGCAACGCAATCTGACATTCAATAATCCCTACAAAAGAATTGCCCTGACTAACATTAACCTATACCTTTCACAAATCACTTACCTCACAAAAATCTTCGTTATCGAACTACTGCAATATAGCGAGCGCCACTACTGCCAGCTAAATAAAAGATTCTAACTACTGAGGGCACTAGCTACTGATAGGCATAGTTAGCAAATGAAAGATTTTGATAGACAACAAATGATGTATTTACCTTAATAGTCATAATATATATAGCATTTCATGACATCCAGTCTTACAAATTTCAAAACTCCGCCATCTCTCTCCCCACATCCACCACTGCTGACGGCTCACCTCCAACTGCGCAACGCTGCGCGCTGTTAACAGCCAGCTGCCGCTGCCCAACACTACAATGGCAGACAACAATGCAAACTAGCCACAGACTGCACACAGCACAGCCAGTGATTTTCATACAGAGCGCTACGTAACGTTGCCAATAAGAAAACATAAACAGCCTACTTACAAGCTTAGGGACTGATGACCTTAGCAGTTAAGTCCCATAAGATTTCACACACATTTTTTGAACGTAGGAAACAGATGCCATCTACGAGGGCTGTTCAATAGGTAATGCAACAGAGTTTTTGCTCGGCCAGTTTCTATTGAAAGAATGCGGAATTTGTTGTGGGACATCGCGGAATTTTCCCTCGTCAGCCTCTATACTTACATGAAGTTCGATAAGTGCCGGCGTTATGCGTAGCCTTCAAAATGGCGTCTGTAACGGAGGTGCGTTCCAGTCAGAGAGCTGCCATTGAGTTCCTTTTGGCGGAAAACCAGAGCATCGCAGATGTTCATTAGCGCTTGCAGCTGTACACAGTGTCTCCTGCGTCACAAAGTCTGCGCACCCGAGAGGCGCTCACAAGACTTCATTGGACTTTTCTTCCTCATCCACCCTACACTCCGGATTTTGCATCTTCCGACTTCCATCTGATTGCGCCAACGAAGGATGCACTCCGCGGGAAGCAGTACGTGGATGATAGGTAGGACATCAGTGCAACAAGACGTTGACCTCGACGTCGACTAGTAGAGTAGTACCGTGCGGGCATACAGCCCTCCCAGAAAGGTAGTGCAAGGCTGTCACATCGAACGGAGATTATATTGAAAACTATGGTTTTGTAGCGCAAAGAGTGGGGAATAATATGATGCATTGGAATCCTTAATAAAACCATCCTGCTTTCAGAAAAAAAATGTGCTGCATTACTTATTGAGCCGGCCGGGGTGGCCGAGCGGTTCTAGGTGCTACTGTCTGGAACCGCACGACCGCTAAGGTCGCAGGTTCGAATCCTGCCTCGGGCATGGATGTGTGTGATGTCCTTAGGTTAGTTAGGTTTAAGTAGTTCTAAGGTCTAGGGGACTGTTGACCTCAGAAGTCCTATGGAGCTCAGAGCCATTACTTATTGAACGCCCCTTGTAAAATAAATTTGCAGGGATTCAAAGTCTCTTACCCACTTAATTTCATCAAAATTATCTCAGTGAAAGATGGCATATTTATTCAGATACTCCATCTGGTCAAAATACGTTATGGTGACAAAGCTAAATCTGGCAGTAGGTCTCTAAATGCTGCAACGTGGGCAGCAGCTTTTAAGAATACCTATAACAGGTACACACAACTCTACGTAGCAACAATCTCCTTAAAAACGCTTAAATTTTTCACTTCTAAAATAATAATTGGTACACAGCCTATAAATTTCATATGGAGCTCACCTCGGAGGCGATTCCAGTGAGAGGGTAAGGAGCGAGAGAGCGAGCAAGTTATTATAATATATGCACTGAAGGCCAGAGAAGTAATATAATATACACTATAAAAGTCTAAATTCATGCAGTCTTGGAAATAAGTGTTTGCTCCTCAAATGGCCAAAACGTGCAGACATACGTTCTACATGCGTTTGCATGAAAAATCCACGCGCTGCTCTTAACTTTTCAGCTATAGACTAACATTTTTGAGAGACGTTTCCCTATCAAATCAAACTATTACGTTGTTGAGAGAGTGCATAGTGTACTACTATTGAGAGCAGCTGGTGATATGGTTAATTATTCAGTTCACAAATTTAAGTGCAGTTTTTGTACTTTTGGTTAGAAAGCGCCCATGATGCGATTTCATACTTCTAATGGATCCAGTGGGTGACCTTCCATACACTATCGGAACTGTGATGGTAGGTCTTTTCCTGTTCCAGTTGCAAATGATTCTCTTCTTTTTATTGTATTTTATAATGATCACTCTAGAAATCAAATCCACTCTCTCCGTTGTCCAGTAATGTATTAACGTTTTTCCCATCCCCACAGACAGTTGTTTCAACAACTACAAGCAAATCCTTGATGGTTTTGATTGCCTATGAACATGCTGAAGCAAAAGTGTACGTTCGTGAACCTAGCATAGATCAATGATGATATATCTAATTTATTAACTCATTAAGTTGGTAGTAAGCGCTTTTTGATATCTGTTATGTTACTCTTCAGATTCTCTAATAGTCTGTATTAGTTGTATGCCAGATACTGTATATTGATATTCAACATGCTCGTTATTCGTAATGCTTTACTGCTTGAAAAGTACTTTTCTATGCAAATTTTAGAATGTTCACTTCTATAGGCCGCAAAATGTCACAAAAATCTGTTATTTTCACAATATCTGCGGCTGTTAACATGGGTGTTGCACTAGTATGCCAAGTAATGATATTATTAATCACTGGACGCAGCTTCAGAAACCATTTAAAACGTTGAATTCCATGTAGTAGATATTTCTTGGAATTAGTTTGACGCCTGATACCTTTTTAGCTCATCACTTTGTTTAAACCAGGTTAAGTCCTTTTCACAGTACTAATAAACTCAGATAGTTCGTCAATCTCTTCACTATACTTTTTTGCCACTGAAACTTGAACATGTGCGTGAAACACAGTAAATGACTTCTTACACATTCTGTTTCTAATTCCTTTAAGCCTGTTAGCTTCCACAGGACTCACCACTTCCATTACTATGCTGGTTTATATTCCCTGTTCGTTACCGGTCTGCAATGACATGCTCGAAATTTATTGATATGTAAGTACTCCTGAAAACTCATAGATACCAAGAATAGCCATTGTCATTATTTAATCATCAAAATAATAAGTGGTAATCCTAGAAAATTTTACACTGCGTTAGACAGTCCCTATACCTATCTTGAGTGTTAAACTGTCCACGTTACGAATTTTATTTTTGAAGTTGTTCTTAGTAACGTGTAATTGGTTTTACAACATCCTCTTGAATGTATGTCTCGATGGTACTTTGCACAAAGGTGAGAAGACTTTCAGCAGATTTAAAAAGGATTAATTTTGAACAATTTAAAAAGGTTGTGCATCTTTACAAATCATGTACAAAATTGCTTTACATAAGTAGACATCTTTCCTTCCAGTTCAACATATTCAGACATAGTTCGAAAAATCGAAGACAATGTAGTGAAGAGAATCTTGACACACTGAAACTGAAATACTGTTTTTATCTGATCCACTGTCACTAAAAATATTGCTTGGTTTTTCCCTTCCGAGTCCCCTACTTTCCACCCTTCCATGGTCACGTCTGAGATGTCGCAAATGCGTTGCACTGGTGACGTTATCCACCAAACTTATCGCTAAAATCAACCGAAGAATGGGATACAACTCGTCGACTTTGATCAATGACGTCATATTTTAGTCATAGATATCAGTTTGTTTATTTCCGAGCCATAAATAATACATCGGTTATCTTCTGTGGCAAACCGTCATAATCGTAAATAGAAATAAATGAATATGTTATTAGGAGATAGGTGTTGTGTACGCTTTTGCTGTTTCTTCTGCAATCGATTCGTGTCTTGTACTATGTAGGTCAACTCAAGAAAGGATACTAGTATTTTTCGCCTTCGCTAGTTCTAGTTTCTGTTCTTCATTCGAGCTATATAGGTCAACTGAAGTACAGGACACAAATTTTACGTTTGTCACTTATTTTCGCCATTGCTAGCACTAGTATCCTATTCTTCAGTTGACCTATATAGGTCAACAGAAATGCGGGATACAAATTTTACGTTTGTCGCTTTTTTCGCCTTAGCTAGTGCTAGTGTTAGTGGTAGTGTTAGTGTTAGTATTCTGTTCTTCAGCTGACCTGATTTTCTACTGTGAACAAAGAGATACACGTCACATTACGTTCGAAACATGGATGTACATGATACATTGAGAGGTGGCCATTGTCTTTGGCAATGGCAACTCTCACTTATATTTCTCGTCATGTGACAATATTTAATGCAATTGATCCTCACGTTCTTCTGAGAACACGAGTTTGATCGTAACAACATCAATTTTTGATCGTAATAATATCATTTAATTTACTTAGCACATACTTACTGTCGGTGTCTGCAAACCAACGCCAAGTTATAAAAGAATGACCAGAGGAATCGAACTGTTTTTATTGACTGAATAAGTTAAGAAATGCTTTTCCTATATGTCCTTATCCTGTTGAGTGCACAGCAGGAGAGAGAAAGAAATGAATGTATGAAAATAATTGCAGGAAGATTGTTTGGGGAGAGAATAAGACTAGAATGATATTTAGCGATTGTAGGTGTACGATAGGGAACAACTAGTCGATATGCAGCGAATATAGAAGCTCTGAAACTTCAGCCTTTGGCTGTAGCGAGGTGTAGGAAGGTTGGATAGTCTGCAAAACCTACGTTTCAGTCTTTGGGAGGAAAAGCGCGGGATCTTTCTCATTGTGTAGATGGGAGGTTTGACCGGCAACTTTAAACTGGGGAAATTCTGAGCTGATGACTGGTTGGGAGCCGCCCCCGTCATGAGCGGTTAGGCGAGCAGAATGGTAGCGTGGATCCGAGTCGAGGACTGCTGCTGAAGACTTGGACGAGAGAGGACGCTTTTCTGAGACGGGGCGAGACATGCTCGATTTAAGTATGTGAAATGTGCTGTATTTATGATTAATGGTTTCACATTAGGTGAACAACCTTTTTTTTTGCAGCTAGACGTAAAGTAATCTTAATATTTTTGGGGAACTAAATTTACTTAGGTAGGTAATGTGCAGTAGTAGGTGATGTAAAATTGTTGCTTTCCTTTGTGATAGTAATTTGCAACTTTGGGGTTTTATAACAATTTCGCGGTGAATAATTTAATCTAATTTGTTTGAGCAAGCAAGTTCATTAGGAAAAAATGAAATATGTAAGTGCGTGTGGCAATTTATTTAGTTTTACACCTGGCACTCACCACGTGGGGCTGATCAAGAATTTTATAACTAGTGGATGCACGAGTGCTAGGGACTTACAGCATATAAGTAGGAAGTGTGCTATTACATGAAATATGCATGTGAAATTAAGTACTGTTATAAATTTTCAATTTTATTACATATCTGCAATCTTAAAAGCTTTAGTAACGTGAATCCTTTTGTAAGGACACGTCGTATCTCGTGTGAAGGGTGTGTCGAATTTTAGCAAAACAAGTGAAGATAATGGCTGCTTATTCATGTTTATTGGAATGTAGAGCCGCGTGGGGAGATTTTCTGAATAATTAAAATTGCAAAGCGGGAAAAAAAGATTATTAAACTGATAACGTAGCCATGAATTTTGGCTGCAACAAAGTAAGTAGTTCATCTTGAGTGTGGGTATTTTGCATGTGTAATTTTGGAAGGGTTTTCATATTTCAATGGGTGAATTTGTGTCGGTAGCAGGCAGCAGTACAATAGTGGCTATTAAAGTGAATGATCACGTAGGCGCGGTAGTTACATGTAATAATTTTGGTTTTCGGTAGAATAATTTTGAGTAGAGATAGTTACTGTATGGTGAATATCGGAACTGCTAACGGATCGATCCTTACGTTTCTCCTGTGCGTATATTGATGCAGTAATAGCGGGTGCATGTTGATTAATGGATACAGTTGTGGAATATCCTTTTCTTCCGATCAAAAAGTGGGCACTTAAGGTAAGAAGAGACAGCAGTCCGTAGACGACCATAGTTTTAGTAAGAAGTCAGATACGTTAACGATAAATAAAGATACAAAGTCAGATGCGTTAAATTTTACGTTGTTAACAGGAAAGCCCACCCAACCGTGGACCTTGCCGTTGGTGGGGAGGCTTGCGTGCCTCAACGATGCAGATAGCCGTACCGTGGGTGCAACCACAATGTAGGGGTATCTGTTGAGAGGCCAGACAAACGTGTGGTTCCTGAAGAGGGGCAGCAGCCTTTTCAGAAGTTGCAGGGGCAACAATCTGGATGATTGACTGATATGGCCTTGTAACACTAACCAAAACGGCCTTGCTGTGCTGGTACTGCGAACAGCTGACAGCAAGGGGAAACTACAGCCGTAAATTTCCCCGAGGGCATGCAGCTTTACTGTATTATTCAATGATCATGGCGTCCTCTTGGGTAAAACATTCCGGAGGTAAAATAGTCCCCCATTCGGATCTCCGAGCGGGGGCTACTCAAGAGGACGTCATTATCAGGAGAAAGAAAACTGGCTTTCTACGGATCGGAGTGTGGAATGTAAGATCCCTTAATCGGGCAGGTAGGTTAGAAAATTTAAAAAGGGAAATGGATAGGTTAAAGTTAGATATAGTGGGAATTAGTGAAGTTCGGTGGCACCAGGAACAAGACTTTTGGTCAGGTGAATACAGGGTTATAAATACAAAATCAAATAGGGGTAATGCAGGAGTCGGTTTAATAATGAATAAAAAAATAGAAGTGCGGGTAAGCTACTACAAACAGCATAGTGAACGCATTATTGCGGCCAAGATAGACACGAAGCCCACGCCTACTACAGTAGTACAAGTTCATATGCCAATTAGCTCTGCAGATGACGAAGAAATTGAAGAAATTGAAGAAATGTACGATGAAATAAAAGAAATTATTCAGAAAGTGAAGGGAGCCGAAAATTTAATAGTCATGGGTGACTGGAATTCGGTAGTAGGAAAGGGGAGAGAAAGAAAAGTAGTAGGTGAATATGGATTGTGGGTAAGAAATAAAGAGGAAGCCGCCTGGTAGAATTTTGCACAGAGCACAACTTAATCATAGCTAACACTTGGTTCAAGAATCATAAAAGAAGGTTGTATACCTGGAAGAATCCTGGAGATACTGACAGGTTTCAGATAATTATACACTCCTGGAAATGGAAAAAAGAACACATTGACACCGGTGTGTCAGACCCACCACACTTGCTCTGGACACTGCGAGAGGGCTGTACAAGCAATGATCACACGCACGGCACAGCGGACACACCAGGAACCGCGGTGTTGGCCGTCGAATGGCGCTAGCTGCGCAGCATTTGGGACCGGACCGCAGCGACGCACGGATGCACGCCAAGACCGTAGGATCCTACGCAGTGCCGTAGGGGACCGCACCGCCACTTCCCAGCAAATTAGGGACACTGTTGCTCCTGGGGTATCGGCGAGGACCATTCGCAACCGTCTCCATGAAGCTGGGCTACGGTCCCGCACACCGTTAGGCCGTCTTCCGCTCACGCCCCAACATCGTGCAGCCCGCCTCCAGTGGTGTCGCGACAGGCGTGAATGGAGGGACGATTTGAGACGTGTCGTCTTCAGCGATGAGAGTCGCTTCTGCCTTGGTGCCAATGATGGTCGTATGCGTGTTTGGCACCGTGCAGGTGAGCGCCACAATCAGGACTGCATACGACCGAGGCACACAGGGCCAACACCCGGCATCATGGTGTGGGGAGCGATCTCCTACACTGGCCGTACACCACTGGTGATCGTCGAGGGGACACTGAATAGTGCACGGTACATCCAAACCGTCATCGAACCCATCGTTCTACCATTCCTAGACCGGCAAGGGAACTTGCTGTTCCAACAGGACAATGCACGTCCGCATGTATCCCGTGCCACCCAACGTGCTCTAGAAGGTGTAAGTCAACTACCCTGGCCAGCAAGATCTCCGGATCTGTCCCTCATTGAGCATGTTTGGGACTGGATGAAGCGTCGTCTCACGCGGTCTGCACGTCCAGCACGAACGCTGGTCCAACTGAGGCGCCAGGTGGAAATGGCATGGCAAGCCGTTCCACAGGACTACATCCAGCATCTCTACGATCGACTCCATGGGAGAATAGCAGCCTGCATTGCTGCGAAAGGTGGATATACACTGTACTAGTGCCGACATTGTGCATGCTCTGTTGCCTGTGTCTATGTGCCTGTGGTTCTGTCAGTGTGATCATGTGATGTATCTGACCCCAGGAATGTATCAATAAAGTTTTCCCTTCCTGGGACAATGAATTCACGGTGTTCTTATTTCAATTTCCAGGAGTGTATAATGGTAAGACAGAGATTTAGGAACCAGGTTTTAATTTGTAAGACATTTCCAGGGAAAGATGTGGACTCTGACCACAATCTATTGGTTATGAACTATAGATTAAAAATGAAGAAACTGCAAAAAGGTGGGAAATTAAGGAGATGGGACCTGGATAAACTGACTAAACCAGAAATTCTTCCTATCCATATGTAGCATACAGCAAACCAGTGCTTAACAGTATTAGTTAAACTAAAATTGCAACCAAGACTGTTTTTAACCAAGACTAAACCAGAGGTTATACAGAGTTTCAGGGAGAGCATAAGGCAATAATTGACAGGAATGGCGGAAAGAAATACAGTAGAAGAAGAATGGGTAGCTTTGAGGGATGAAGTAGTGAAGGCAGCAGTGGATCAAGTAGGTAAAAAGACGAGAGCTAGTAGAAATCCTTGGGTGACAGACGAAATATTGAATTCAATTGATGAAAGGAGAAAATACAAAAATGCAGTAAATGAAACAGGCAAAAAGGAATACAAACGTCTCAAAAATGAGATCGACAGGAAGTGCAAAATCGCTAAGGAGGGATGGCTGGAGGACAAATGTAAAGATGTAGAGGCTTATCTCACTAGGGGTAAGATAGATACTGCCTACAGGAAAATTAAAGAGACCTTTGGAGAAAAGAGAACCACTTGCATGAATATCAAGAGCTCAGATGAAAACCCAGTTCTAAGCAAAGAAGGGAAAGCAGAAAGGTGGAAGGAGTATATAGATGGTCTATACAAGGGTGATGTACTTGAGGACAATGTTATGGAAATGGAAGAGGACGTAGATGTAGATGAAATGGGAGATATGATACTGCGTGAAGAGTTTGACAGAGCACTGAAAGACCTGAGTCGAAACAAGGCCTCGTGAGTAGACAACATTCCATTAGAACTACTGACAGTCTTGGGAGAGCCAGTCCTGACGAAGCTCTACCATCTGGTGACCAAGATGTATGAGACAGGCGAAATACCCTCAGACTTCAAGAAGAATATAATAATTCCAATCCCAAAGAAAGCAGGTGGTGGTGACAGATGTGAAAATTACCGAACTATCAGTTTAATAAGCCACAGCTGCAAAATACTATCGCGAATTCTTTACAGACGAATGGGAAAACTAGCAGAAGCCGACCTCGGGGAAGGTCAGTTCGGATTCCGTAGATATATTGGAACACGTGAGGCAATACTGACCTTACGACGTATCTTATAAAATAGATTAAGGAAAGGCAAACATACGTTTCTATCATTTGTAGACTTAGAGAAAGCTTTTGACAATGTTGATTGGAATACTCTCTTTCAAATTCTGAAGGTGGCAGGGGTAAAATACAGGGAGCGAAAGACTATTTACAATTTGTACAGAAACCAGATGGCAGTTATAAGAGTCGAGGGGCATGAAAGGGAAGCAGCGGTTGGGAAGAGAGTGAGACAGGGTTGTAGCCTGTCCCCGATGTCATTCAATCTGTATATTGAGCAAGCAGTGAAGGGAACAAAAGAAAAATTCGGAGTAGGTATTAAAATCCATGGAGAAGAAATAAAAACTTTCTGGTTTGCTGATGACATTGTAATTCCGTCAGAGACAGCAAAGGTCTAGGAAGAGCAGTTGAACGGAATGGACAGTGTCTTGAAAGGAGGGTATAAGATGAACATCAACAAAAGCAAATGTAGTCGAATTAAGTCGGGTGATGCTGCAGGAATTAGATTAGGAAATGAGACACTTAAAGTAGTAAAGGAGTTTTGCTATTCGGGGAGCAAAATAACTGATGATGGTAGAAGTAGGGAGGATATAAAACGTAGACTGGCGATGGCAAGGAAAGCGTTCCTGAAGAAGAGAAATTCGTTAACATAGAGTATCGATTTAAGTGTCAGGAAGTCGTTTCTGAAAGTATTTGTATGGAGTGCAGCCATGTATGGAAGTGAAACATGGACGATAAATAGTTTGGACAACTAGAGAATAGAAGCTTTCGAAACGTGGTGCTACAAAAGAATGCTGAAGATTAGATGGGTAGATCACATAACTAATGAGGAGGTATTGAATAGGATTGGGGAGAAGAGGAGTTTGGCACAACTTCACTAGAAGAAGGGATCGGTTGGCAGGACATGTTCTGAGGCATCAAGGGATCACCAGTTTAGTATTGGAGGGCAGCGTGGAGGGTAAAAATCGTAGAGGGAGACCAAGAGATGAATACACTAAGCAGATTCAGAAGGATGTAGGTTGCAGTAGGTACTGGGAGATGAAGAAGCTTGCACAGGATAGAGTAGCATGGAGAGCTGCATCAAACCAGTCTCTAGAGTGAAGACCACAACAACAACAATAGGAAAGTCAGATACGTGTAAATTACATCGTGGAATCTGATGCAAATTTCAAGCCGTGTAAAGATCAGCCGACTTAATATTTGTTTAAAGAAGAGAGTTTTTTTGTTCTTATAATAACCTGAAATGCTTAATGAATAAACGAATTTCTTCTAAAAAAATTCAAATTTGAGTCGGAACATTCTTTCTGTAAGAATAGACAAACCTTTCATTGTTTTGTTTCATTATCAGTTAAAAAAAGAAATTTTATTTAATAATTTTACTAAATGTGTGAATGTCAATCATTGGGCCAAGGAGAATTGACATAGCTTTCAAGTTAGGCATTTATGCAAAGGTCCTGCAAATAAATCCGTTGCACATAGTGTAAAACTGAAGCAGTAGTGGGTACCTTGCGACATGTCCACGATCTGTTTTCTCTGTCCTACAGTCGTGTGTTTGTCAACATTGGTCTGTGCTTTTAAATCCTTGCAACGCATCATCTATGGTAACTTCTGACGTCATTGCTCAAAGCCGACGGGTTGTATCACATTCTTCAGTGTTCCCCAATAATGTCACGTCAAAGCGAATACGTGAGCGCGTCAACCGTCCACTGCACTCAGTCGTGCTAAAAAAAGAGATTTGTAGATCAGAGGGATGTTGTGTATTTCCTGACACCGTAAGGGTTGCGGAGAACGGAAATTCATCAGAGTGGCACAAGTGTACGACGAGCACTGCATGTTCGTTGAATGGGTCAAGTCGTGGCACAAACGATTCAAGGAAGGACGGATATCGTTGGCCGATGACGCTCCATCTGGAAAGCCACACTGCATAGGACATAGAAGCATTTCAGAGGCGGGCCGCTAGATTTGTTACTGGTAGGTTTGATCATCACGCGAGTGTTACAGAAATGCTTCAGGAACTCGGGTGGGAGTCTCTGGAGGAAAGGAGGCGTTCTTTTCGTGAATCTCTACTGAGGAAATTTTGAGAACCAGCATTTGAGGCTGACTGCAGTACAATTTTACTGCCGCCAACTTATATTTCGCGGAAAGACCACAAAGATAAGATAAGAGAGATTAGGGCTCGTACAGAGGCAATTAGGCAGTCATTTTTCCCTCGTTCTGTTTGGGAGTGGAACAGGGAGAGAAGATGCTAGTTGTGGTACGAGGTACTCTCCGCCACGCACCGTATCGTGAATTGCGGAGTATCTATGTAGATGTAGATTACCGATACCACTGTCTAGCATGTAGGTGACCACATTATCGAAGACCAGTGAGTTACCGTGCCAGCCATTGCCCCGCAGGCCGCACTGAGCATCGTAATTACAACGGTTATTCAGTGCTCTTCGTACACTTGCGCCATTCTTCAATGAATGTACGTTCCCTGCACTCCTTCAGCTGTAAGAAAACGCACTAAACCCTTTGCTTGTCTTTTTAAGCCTCCAATTCTCTGTTTTGAGCACGAGCGCGTGCAGTGGACGGCCGTCGCGTGCACGTGCTCTCTCTGTCGTCACGTGGGTGCGCGACTGTGCGCCCTTGTCCCTCTAGAAGCGAGTTTGTGACCTCGACGCTCTTGTAACGACCGTATCTTCTTCCTCAGGCAAAGGGATTTTTACGGTCCCTTCAGCGGTTTTTATTTAATAGCCTCTGGCTCGGTTCATTTTGAATGACACCAATACACAAGGTGTTTCAAAAATACTTTTACAAACTTTTAGGACAGGCTTCTAACACCAAAACAAGAAAAAAAGCTGGTATAAATATCAGTCTGAAAATCCTTCGTTTTAGAGTTAGCAATGGAAGTTTACAATTTAGGTATTCGGAATTAACCAACACTCAAATACACAATAAATGCTCTAAATCTCTTCCTCTTGCTTCTAAACACGACTACACGTGTGGATTCATTGTCTGTTGCACAATTCCAAATACTCCCTGACCGTTTCGAATAGTTTCACAGGCTTACATGACACGTTTATGAAGAATTTCTGCATCCGGATGGTCTTCTGCATAGACCAATTGTTTAAGGTGTCCTCAGAGACAAATATTCAAAGGATTGAGGTCGGGGGTACGTGCAAGCCATGGAACATCCATCTGTCATGATAAGTACTATCCAGTGCGTCTCAAACACTTAGACTGAAATGTGCTGGAGCTCCATCATGCGGAAACCACATGTTTCTTCTTATTTTCGGGGGGGGGGGGGGGGGGAAGCATATCGTCTAGTAGGGCTTCGGAAGAGGGGTGTTCTAAATAAAGTCTTTAATAAAGATGGCACACGTAAGACTTATTGGGAGAACAATGGCCCTACATACAATTCCAGCTCACGCGTTAAACTGATGCTGATATATAGCTTGTACTGTAGCATGAGGATTTCGATTGGTTCTTACGTGCTGGTTGTGCAAATTTCTTATTCTATCTCTTCCACACGTCACCACACTTGTAAACAAATCCAAAGATACGAACAACAGATTAGCAGTCTGTTCAACAAACCGTCGGCAAACGTTCCAAAAGTTCTCCCGTGGTGGATGATTGTCAATCGTAAGATCCTGCACACGTTGAAGATGATATGGATATATGACTTAGTGGTCTAGCGGTTCTAGGCGCTCAGTCCGGAGCCGCGCGACTGCTACGGTCGCAGGTTCGAATCCTGCCTCGGGCATGGATGTGTGTGATGTCCTTAGGTTAGTAGGTTTAAGTAGTTCTAAGTTCTAGGGGACTGATGACCATAGATGTTAAGTCCCATAGCGCTCAGAGCCATTTGAACCATTTTGATATATGACTTACTCGTGAAGCAGCCTCCATGCTGAACTTGGAGATGTACCCCATGTCAGAGCCACTTGTCCTGCGCTGATAACTGGCCCTTCTTCGATAGCCCGCAGAACGTGCTCTTCCTGATCAAGCGCACGAGCAACATGTGGACTTCCTCGATCAGTAGTCTGTTGTTACGGATCGTGTCCCGGTAACGCGGTGAAATACAGCTCTAAAGATGAGGCATGCAAACGCCGTCTTATACAACCGTGCTGCCTCGTGTCCCTTACCATTCGCACAGCCGTGACAAAAAACATGTCTGCCTGCTCACGGGATGAACATACTGCCAGGTTTGAACTGAGCACTTTCAGTTAACTCACTACCTGTAGTACATCTACGCAACGCACACGTTGTAGACAGACGAATGATGAATGTGAACAAGTCTCCCTGCCAACACAACGCCTTCTAGAAGCCTGGGTCAAACTGGAGCATAGATAAGTGAAGTTGTTGTGTTGTACCTGGAAAGCCGCTGAACATCAGCTTTCATTAATAACTCGAAAACGAAAATTTTACGGACATATATGCATATGAATTTTTTTTCTTGTTTTGGTGTAAGGAATATGATCCTAAATTTTTTAAAAATGTTTTTTGAAACACCGTGTGTGTGTGTGTGTGTGTGTGTGTGTGTGTGTGTGTGTGTGTGTGTGTTCTATGTACAGGGTGATTATAATTAAACTTTCAAAATTCTGTATAAATAATACCACTGGTCAGAATGACGTCAAATTTCAACGGAATATTATCGGAGAAGGGGGAAAACGTATGGCAGAAGAAAACACATAGTGTGAAAACTGATTAATAGATGGCACTGTATGTGTCAAATACGCAAATTAAAATACCTGTCATGCGCACTACCCATTGAAGTTGGTATAAACACGCCAGATACGCGGCTTTTCCTCCTTTCGCGTCTGCTACGTTCGCCATAACTGTCTCTATACAGGATCGCGCTCTGCTTGTAAAGCTGTACTACAAAAATGATGACTGTGCAGAAGTTCCGCACACCGAAGGGTTTTAAAAAAGGCTTTGGTCCGATGACAGTCGTGGGTCTGGAGAAAATGATTCGGAAGTTCGAAGAGGCAGGTTTTTTTGGTATGCAACCTGGTGGAGGGAGGAAACGAACTGACGTCAGTGGAAGCAGTGGCCACAGCAATGCAGGAGACGAGTGGTGGTGAGGAAACGTATAGTGCACGTAGAATCGCCCGAACATTTGTCATACCCGTGAGCATGGTGCGTAAAATCCTACGAAACATCCTTTCCTGTTGACCTGCCAGCAAGAGAGGACCTTTTCATTAGAACTTCTTGCTCGAATGGAAGTGGACAATGATTGGCCGTGGAAGATTTTGTGGACAGACGGAGCCTACTTCTACCTGACAGGATATGTCAACACACAGAATTGTCGAATGTGGGCAACGGAAAATCCACACGTAAATCAACCAGTACCACTTCATCCTGAAAAAGTCACTGTGTGGTGCAGGTTTACGGCATCATATATCATAGGGCCATATTTTTTTCGAAGAGACAGGTGCTTCCGGTTCTGTTACCTGTAACGTCACTGGTAAGCGCTATGAGTGTCTTTTGCGCAAGCACGTCATTCCAGTTCTCCAACAGCGTAGAAGTGTGGATGGAATCATTTTTATACAAGATGGCGCACCTCCGCACATTGCAAACCCAGTTAAGCAACTGCTAAAGCCCCATTTCGGAAGTGCTAGAATTATCAGCCGCCATTTACCTACAGTCTGGCCGTCCCAATCACCTGATCTTAATGCGTGTGACTTCTGGCTGTGGGGCTACCTGAAAGATGTGTTCAGTGATCTGATTGCAAACTTAGCTGGGTTGAAGGCACGCATTGCGCAACACATTGTGAACGTGACCCCGGAAACACTTCGATCAGTTGTGGAACTTGCTGTTTCTCGATCTCAACTTGTTGTAGAAATGGTGGACAGCATATTGAACAAGTAATAACACTAGTCATACTTTGTTACACGTCACTAACATGCCTGTCGTGACACAAAGCTAGTGTTACCCTCTGTGAGGATTTTGAGTTTTGACCGCACGTTTGTCTAATGGATAAAGGATATCGGACAGTAATTTTGTATATATTGCAATTAATAGAAAACTAAATGGGCTTTACTTTGGGATTAATGAAAGTAGAAAAGTTCATACAAATGAAACAATAAACAGTCGCCAGCATAATTAGGCATATTAATTTGAAACATTATGTTTAAGAAAATTGAATATGAGTTGTTGAAGCGACTTTAATTATGATTCCCTTTGAATAGCACATTGGATACACAAGAATACAGGACGATCTAAGTTGTGAGTAGCAGTAGTTACCATTAATGCATCAATCAATAATCATAGAAAGCAAGATAGTGCCCCACTCTTATAATAAGTTACAATCACTATCATTACATGATTCAGTACTGAGATGTTACTGAAGGAAACACTGAAATAAAGTTGGGCCTGAAAAGGTATCTGACTTAACTGACATAAAATCCACAAATAAAATTAAATAATATTACATTTACACTTTTTATACTCCCATTTATAGAGATGTATCAGATTTCTTTAGCAGTGATTATATTCCAAATATCTTTCTAATATGAAAAGAATATGGTGTGGACCCATAAACTGATACTGTCTCAATAGGCAACTCTATAATTATTTCAGAAGCAAAGTTCAATTCAACCAAAATTAATGTTTAGCCCTACTTGGAATAATTTATGTTTTCATCCTTTAAAGAAATTTATTCAACACAGATCGATTAACCTCAACAAAAAATAATAGTTCATGATTGAAATCAAGGCTAAATTGCATTTCAAATAAGTTTAATTTATGTACCTTTTTCATCACCTGTGAAAGAGGTATTTTAGGCAGTGACAGTTACATACTCTGGCACTGAACTTTTGCACATTTAATACACAGAAACAAATCAATAGCTTGTTAGAAACAGGATACTTGGTTTTCTGCACACTTAGGATGGGTTTCTGCATCAGTTCATGATTAGGATAACGCTATGGTTCAAACACTGGTTTATAGTACTTGGATTATTATTGAAAAACACTCACACAAATTATCTGGTCCGTGTTATAATACATATCTGTGTACCTTAAGTTGGTGGAGCAGTGGCGAAGTAGTGGTGGCAAGCGACGTGGCGGCTAACTCACGGCTCTTGGTGCTGAATGCTCTTTCTAATTTCTTCTTGGCGACGGATTTGCATCGTATTAGAGCCATTCCTTATCGCCAAGAGCACCATGCAATAGCCAAATCCACATCCGAGGCAAAATTCCATACAAAACAGCTTCCAAATGCCCCCCTTGGCACCCTCGATGTATACTTACAACGGCTAGCCACTAACTGCGTACCGTTCCCACCAAGGAGCCGCCCAGTGCGACCGTCAAAACCACCTTTTACGTCGCACCAAGCCACTTTCGTTGCGGAGGGGCTTCCCTTCAGCTTTTATATTTCACAATACAAGTTCCCGAAGCATGAACCAGCTTCCAACATACAGATTTTTCTTTATGAAGATACATATTTTGTAAAATTTCATTATTTTAAATGTCATCTATCTTTTTTTATACATACATTACAAACTTTAAATTACATGACACAAATCAATGTCCTTAACTAACAAAGAACAAAAACTTCATAATCGTAGATAAACATTTACATAGTATAAACCTACTTCTAATTGATATTGGTGTTACAAAGCTTTGCGCCAGTATACGGAAATTAATAATCCGATTTGATTTTGATCGATGCTTTTTATGCGGTTTTTGGCGTCAGGACAACTAAAAACCGATTTTTTCCATCCAATGTGATATGACCTTGTCGTGGTGGATGGGCTTACGCAACTAACAGCATCACACCTGTACACCCATGCACACTGTGTAGTACAGTTTGTTTAGCCTCAAACGTGAACCTTAGGCATTGCTGTATTGCTGCCATCTATTGCGACATTTTGTAACTATTTATTTTTCTTCTGCCATACGGTTTCTCTCATCTCCGATAATATTCCGTTGCAGTTTGACGTCATTCTGGCCAGTAGTGTTATTTCTACAGCGGTTTGAAAGGTTAACTTTAATTATAATCACCCTGTATAACTACATATTATCGTAGCTTTCACTTTTAGAAAGTTCCGAATTTATGAAAAAATATGCGCAGTACGAGCTGAATGTTAGCATTTGTCAACGCTACATGAACTTTAAAATAGTGAAACCAGTGGAAGTGGAATACATACAGCGTGTGCCAACGTTTTTGCATCAAATGTCTGTAGGGTGATAGACCACGTCATGGGGAACGTCTTTTATCAGAAACAAAATGTTCGTAAATACTTTCGGCGACGCTAGGTGTCCTTTAACATTTGGCTCTACGACGCCGAGATTTCATAAAATTTTCAGGGCCTATTAACCAGGTGTGGCGCGTACTACCTATGCCAGTAATCTGATAGATTGATTTTCAACAACAAAACACTTTAAGAATGATTGTCTCCAAGTGAGGATAGATATTTTCGAAGTGAATCAGTAACTTTAAATTTGCACGTTCACTTTCATAGCTGAGTGGTCAGCGTAGATGGCTACCATGCAAAGGACCTGGGCTCTATGCTCGATACTGCCAAGGACAGGTGGGAGGACTGCTACGGGGTGCACTCAGCCTCGTGATGCCAACTGATGACCTGTCTGGAGAGTCTATGAAATTGCCGGGAGAATGGTGTGCTGACCACATGCTCCCCCAGAACGTCGAATGAAAACACCTTTCAGTCATCGTAATTTCTGATTGTTATTTTATCGAGCATCCAGTTTCGGCGATATATTACGCCATTTCAGGCACCCTGACTGACGTGTAGGAAGCTTCACATCTCTGGTCCAGTCAGAATAGGAATCAGAATTCAATGATTTGCATTCGTACAGCTACTGATTCAAGTCTTTGAATACTGGCCCCTACTTGAGTGGTTGAAATCTTCCTACGCGTTTGTCAGGGACCTGAAGGCGGCGTCGGCGTAATATATCGCCGAAAGTGGTTGCTTACAGATAAAATAACACTTGGAAATTTAGACGGCTGAAATGTGTTTTGATTCGACATTCTGCACTGAACAGCCGAGATTCTGCAAACATTTGCATAAAGATGGACATACAGAGACATGTCCCTCCATGTCGTGCCCGCATGACACCGTAAGGTAGAGGATGACACGGCGGTCAGTAGACATTTCTGGGACCTTCAGGCCAAGACGAGGATCTCGTTGTCCCCTTTTACGTAGAGCAGATGACAATTACAGGCAACAACCACTGCATATGCACGCCGCAAAATGCCTGGTCACTGTCGCCTCTCAGAAGCAAAACCTATAGAAAAGGACGCCTAGCGCCTCCATGAAGCGCCAGCGAACACTTCGTCTCCAACAAAATACTTCGAAACACCATATACAGGGTGACCCAAAAACACCGACAAACCTTACGGACAGATGCCTAATAAAGAAATAAGCAAGAAACATCTAGTAGACATAAGTTCTAAAATGCTTTCCTTAAGAGGTATGAGAACTTATTCATCTTCGATACTATGAAACACGTTTCATCTACTGCAAGGTCTTTGCTTTCCATATTTTGGGAGTAGATTTTATTGACCAAAACAAGAAAGAAATGTGGGGCCTTAAAGGCATACTGTAAGAGCTATGAGCACTTGTTCATCTTCGCTAGCGCGAAACCCATCTCTTCTACTGAACAAGTGCTCATGGCTCTTAAATTATGCATTTTAAAGCCCATGTTCACTAGACATTTTCTTTCTTGTTTTGGTCGATACTACCTCGTCCCAAAATATGGAAAGCAAAGAGCTTGCAGTAGAAGGCAGGTGTGTCATAGCATTGAAGATGAACAAGTGCTCATAACTCTAAGATATACGCTTTAGAGCCCTTGTTTACAAGAAATTCCTTTCTTGTTTTGGTGCAAGGAACCTGTCGCTAACGTATGTCGGTCTCTTTTAGGGACACCCTGTATACACCAGGTATCTCTCGTAAGTGTCATCAGGCCCGTTTCCGCTGGTGTTTTGACACATGTTTGGAATTTCCTATTTCCGATGTGTAGCTAGAATCAGCCCAAACAAATACTGCTCATACGTCTTTCTTGCGACGTCCAATGTGGAAAGATTTTAAAAGAGGTATATCTCGTGTCCATTCGATAGAGCAGTTTCAGATTAGTCTAGTGTGATATTCGGTTTAACGACCTGTATTCACAGGGACAGTAAAATATTAAGAATAGCTAGTGCTTCAACAACGACAGCACCGATCTGGCCCACACTGACTGCTACCTCCACGCAGTGGAGCAACTCAGTCAGTAAGTTCTTAATTTTTTTTTACCATATGAAATGTCCCCTTAGAAAAATTAATGAATTACTGTGCTGATAAACCCCTTATGTTATTTGATTTTCAAACAGCTGAGCAGAACTGAACGTACTCAGACATTTCGCTCTTTCCCTATTCTGATCAACACTAAACTGACACACAATATTTTTTAGCGCAACGCAATCTGACTTTCAATAATCCCTACAAAAGAATGACCCTGACCTACATTAACCTATACCTTTCACAAATCACTTACCTCACAAAAATCTTCGTTACTCGAACTACTGTAATACAGCGAGCGCCACTACTGCCAGCTAAATAAAAGATTCAAACTACTGAAGGCAATAACTACTGATAGGCATAGTTAGCAAATGAAAGATTTTCATAGAGAACAAACAATGTATTTACCTTAATAGCGTTCAAAAGTCATAATACATATAGCAGTTCATGACATCCAGTCTTACAAATGTACTGTCTCTGATGGACACATGTCCAGATCATCTGCTCTCAAAAATCCGCCATCTCACTTCCCCACATCCACCACTGCTGGCGGCTCACCTCCAACTGTGCAACGCTACGTGCTGTTCACATCCAGCTGCCCAACTCTACAATGGCAGACAACAATGCAAACTAGCCACAGACTGCACACAGCACAGCCAGATTTTCATACAGAGCGCTAGGTGGTGTTAGCAATAAGAAAACCTAAACAGCCTACTTACATAGCCCCCATGCTCCCCACAAAAAATTATACAAATTGTTTTGGGCACTGGCCAATACATATTTGTTAAAAAAAATTTTCACAATTACAATAGCAAAGAAATCAAATGCACACACTTATTGATACAATGTTGGTCAAAAGCTAAAATTTTCTCAGTCCATAAAGACAGTCCTGATCGTTCATCACAGAAAAATTGTAAAGTTTTTTTTTCTTTTTTTTTTTCTTTTTCTTTTTTTTTTTCAAAGTCTGAGCAGTAAAAGAAAATGCACACAGAAGTAGTGGATTTTCATGCAGTCTTGAACAAGTAGTGTTGTCCTTGCAACGGAGAGACAGTGCTGACTCTTGACATGCAGACAGGTAATGGGCCACAACAGAGCAAACCCACAGCATAGTCAGTCGAAGTTTTGAAGAATATTGGTAAGTAGGTCATCAGAGCAGACCCACTGTAGTCCTGGTAGAGTTTACGGTATTGGTGGGCCACCAGAGGTGCAGACCCAATGCAGTCCTTGTAGAAATTCTGGTATTCGTGGGCCATCAAAGATGCAGACCCACTGTAGTCCTTGTAGAGACGGCCAGCAGCCATCTGTTGTGACTGTGCAGGTGGACAATCAACACTGAAGAGTCTTGCGGACAATATAGCAAGTCCATAAACCACCACTTGTGCACACACAAAGTTTTTGGAATTGTCCTTAGAAGTCTTGCAGACAATATAGCAACTCCATAAACCACCACTTGTGCACTCACAAAGTTTTTGGAACTGTCCTTAGAACCAGCAATGCTGTTAATCAGTCCCTTGCTGAATTATTAACTAACATCCAAACACTAACAGCCCTCTTTTTTCACATATTGTGCATATACTATGACCAACAGAAACGTGTGCAGTGAAATGTAACTTACAAGTTACTTAATTTGATGAACTGGTGTCAATTACAATTTTATAACATAAGAATACAATAACAAAGGTACAAAATACATCATTAAAGAACATAACAATACAGATAACATTTGTAGTAAAACAGGATTTACAAAAGAATGGAAATAAACACGCGCATCAGAATTATGACATAAGTACATACATAAAGATCAGAATAACTTTTGAAACATCAACTTCACATATGAGCAACAAAACAGAACAGATAATGTCTAAACATCTTTACAATGTAAATAACATAGTATTACAAAAATTCTACAACATAACTGTCATCAGCTAAAGACATAAAGACAGGAAAACACAAATACACAAGAGTACATAAACACATAGCAGAATAACACAAGAGGAAAGGGCGGGGTTTGTTTTCAGTGTAACATTTGGTACTGCAGACCAACCCAAAACTTCATTCCATAGATCTTTCGTCTTATTTCAACATTTGTTTCCACCAAAAAAATCCTATCAAAGCATGTTTTCTGTATTTATATGTTCACATATTTCTTACCTCATTATTTATTTTCTATTATCTTACCTCATCATTTATTTCCAAGAAAATCTTACCATAACCTGTTGTCCCTAAACCCTACTTTTTTGTTCATATCCTCTTTCAAAATTCTTTTTTGGCCAAACCATTTTCTTATAGCTTCTCAATGCATTTCTTCCAATGCATCATAGTTAGTTTCTTATATCGTCTACCCCCTCTTAAGCTAACTTAAATCTACTGAGCTCAGATTTATATACCAAGGGACGAGGCAATGCAACAGCACATAACAAATTTACACAAACAGCAAGACCAAAAAAATGGAAATTGGCAAAGCAAGCAGTAGTATATATAAATTAGCAAAGCAATTGCAATATTACAACTAATATGAGCCAATGTGCAGCAACAAGAAAAATAAATCAGTAGTAAAACTGGCTTCATTCTGACTTTCAATAATCCCTACAAAAGAATTGCCCTGACTAACATTAACCTATACCTTTCACAAATCACTTACCTCACAAAAATATTCGTTACTCGAACTACTGCAATACAGCGAGCGCCACTACTGCCAGCTAAATAAAAGATTCAAACTACTGAAGGCAATAACTACTGATAGGCATAGTTAGCAAATGAAAGATTTTCATAGAGAACAAACAATGTATTTACCTTAATAGCGTTCAAAAGTCATAATACATATAGCAGTTCATGACATCCAGTCTTACAAATGTACTGTCTCTGATGGACACATGTCCAGATCATCCGCTCTCAAAAATCCGCCATCTCACTTCCCCACATCCACCACTGCTGGCGGCTCACCTCCAACTGCGCAACGCTACGTGCTGTTCACATCCACCTGCCCAACACTACAATGGCAGACAACAATGCAAACTAGCCACAGACTGCACACAGCACATCCAGATTTTCATACAGAGCGCTAGGTGGCGTTACCAATAAGAAAACCTAAACAGCCTACTTACACATATTAATCTTAGCAGTTCAGATATTTCACATATAACGAACATATTCACGTTTCTCACTCTCTATTAACGCTGAACACCTCAATTTCCGATTAAATAGGAACCACCCGGACAGGTGAATCTCTTATGTAACTGAATACATGGATTCAGTAACTTCTCTATGTGTCTGAAGCCAGTAATGAGTCTCAATCTCTTCAGTTCGGATGTCTGAATAAGTGTGTATAGTGTGGCTTGCTGTTGATGTAGTGACATATTGCGTGTCTCATTTATTCTTCACTGAGTGTGGTGTAAGCACTAAGCTAGTGTGAGGGAGCATGGATCCTAATAGCGATTCTGGAGGCAAAGAAATGTAGACATAATGTTCAACGTAACAAGTGCGGCATAATTTTGGAAACTACAGTCAATACATCTTTGTGTTATGTAGTCACCTCTCAAAGCGCTCACACTGACTACAACCTAAAATGAGAGCAGGTTTGCTCTGTGTTGCATACTATTTCATCTTCTGCGGTAATCTTCATTGATATATCTAACAGCATCAGAACTTCTAGACGTATCTTCGCGGAGACCTTCTGTCGTTTTCTTCTGTTTGTAACGAATTTTAAAGGGAAAACTGTCTACATGTAAGCGTTGACCGTTCTGGTGAACTGGGTCTACGCATGCATTCGAATTCCAGACAGAAATATATGTGGTATGCGGCTGCTTTCGGATAGACTACTCTTTTGTCTTATTATGGTAAGGTGCAGCAATCAGCCAATCATGAAATCAATAATCTGGGCAACTACATATGTGTTCTTTCGGCTACGAGAGGATAGGATCTGCTGCGAGAATATCAATTCATCTTAAGAACGGATACAGCGAGAAAAATCAACCACGACGTAACGCCAAAAAACCTGAATGAGAGAGCGCCTTTTCTGGGAACTGCTTTAGAAAAACGGAAGCAACATAGGAGTGCTCTAACGGCACATACACTGAGGTGAAAAAAGTCAGGGGATAGCAGTATGCACATATACAGGTGTTGGTAGTATCGCGTGCACGAGGTATAAAAGGTCAATGCATTGGCGGAGCTGTCATTTGTACTCAGAGGATTCTTCTGAAAATGTTTTCCAAATTATGTGGTCGAACGACGGGAATTAACAGATTCGGAACGCGGAGTTAGAGCCATAGGACATTTCATTTCGGAAATCGTTAGGGAATTCAATATACAGAGATACACACTGTCAAGATTGTGCTTAGAATACCAAATTTCAGAAATTATCTCTCACCGCGGACAACGCAGTGTACGTCTGCATAAAGTTGTCTGTGCTAACAGACAAGCAACACTGCTTGAAATAACAGCAAAACTGAATGTGGAAAGAACGACGAACGTGTCGACGATGCGGCGGAATTTAGCGTTGACTGGCTATGGCAGCAAACGATCGATGTGTCTTCAGTTCTCCCTCTTTTATGGTACTCGTGTAAACTAGTTGAATTTTCACTCATTCCTTCTCTAATGATCGCAATTTCACGCTCAAAAGCTGTCAGCTGATTTTGTGTAAGTTCGGTCAATATCCTTTTTTTGTAGCTGGTTATACAAAACATCCACATGGATCATGATTTTATGAAAAAATGAAAGCCAAAAAATATTTTCGTCCTTCAAATTGTTACTAAGCCACAGGCTTCCAGGATCGTGTTCTCGTTACAGTTTTTCGCCCTGGTTCATATTATTCATGCACGTGATAATATCTATCCTATATTCGAAAACGATATTGACACTCCTTGACTGAAAATTCCAACGAGGAAGCACTGAACGTGGCAGTCGGTTTGGTACTATTTTGTCGAGAACTGCTGTTTTTTGAGGAGACGCTGAAAAGAAGCTGCGAAGTCCCTGAAGTTTAGTGAAGAATATTCGCATATTAATGTTTCAAATGGCTCTGAGCACTATGGGACTTAACATCTGAGGTCATCAGTCCCCTAGAACTTAGAACTACTTAAACCTAACTAACCTAAGGACATCACACACATCCATGCCCGAGGCAGGATTCGAACCTGCGGCCGTAGCAGCAGCGTGGTTCCGGACTGAAGCGCCTATAACCGCTCGGCAACAACGGCCGGCTTTTATTAATGGAAGCGGCTTTAAGCATAATGAGATTCAACTGGTGGGCATAACAATGAATGTATGAAGCACTGGGAAACTTTTCCTTAACAAGAGCCTGCACGCCACGTGACGAAACACTCATGACTGCTGCACCATTATGTGCTTGCGCTATTAGCTTATGTGGACAGTTCCTCAAATGATTATTTATCTGTTCGATGATGGACGTTGCCAAAGACTGGGCATCATGCTTTTCTGGTGCTATGAAGTCCCAAAATCTTTCAACTGGTTTTCCGTTAATGATGTACCTATATGCTATAACCATCTGGAAAACACAGGCTACGTCACTGCTTTCGTCAGCTGTTATGGCCAAAAACTCAGCACCCTTCATTTACTTTCTAATTCCCTCTTGGCAGACTTGAAGCATGCACTGGAGGAGTTCATTCTGGATGGTTTTTGAGGTTCCTTTGAAAACTGTAGCTTTCTCTAAATGCGATATTAATACAGAGGCTAACTCTGCACTAAAATTAATCAAGGAACGAAAAACACCAGGATTGGAAGATGATTCAATCTCATCATGTCCTCTAAGGGCAAGTTCCAATACACCACAGAAACGAATACAGTTAATAATTAGATTCAATATGTATCTATTATCGGTAACTTTTTGGTTGTGTAATGCCACAGACCTTCTGTACCCACTGCCTAATTGGGTAGCTATATTTACGTTGCCCAGACTTGCCATATTCAAAACGTTATTTACATGGACTGAAGAAAGTTCTTGTTTTCTCATTTTGTCATGGAGGTGTTGAATGTCAGAGACTCCGTGTTTAGACCATGAAAGATCTCCTCCAAATATAAACAAGGAAAACAAAATAAGGTATTTTTTGTGTCACAACCACACAGCCATTCATGTTTCTTGTACAATTCAGAGTTAAATATCCTACTGAATTGGTTACTTTTCGTTTTAACGGTTTGCGAAATTGTTAAAGCAGGAGTCGGCCTACCTAGCCTCTTGATTTCTAATTTTTCTTCAAACTTCTGTGAACTGAAGGGTTCAAAGAGCAATGAAATTACCTGATTCATTATTTCACGTATTCACTTGTCACTTGAGCCTCAAAATTCACTGTAGCACACGCTGAAGTAACTAACACAACGCACACGAAATAGTTCGCTCGCAGCTACACCTGAACTGGTAAGGTGGCGCGTGAATCCCGCTTTGTTCGAAGATCCGATAGTTCCTTTCCCTTCGGAAGAGTTCGGGCCCTCTTCCTGTGGCTGCCAGGGTGGACCGGGTGAGGTGTTTATACACACAAAGCCCGCATACGAGTACAGTGTTGCCAAGCATTGCCCCCGCACCCCCTCTGAAACACCCACGTTTGCAGCCACACAGCCACAGTGCAACCCCCTGTCGACGTCGGCACATTCCGTCCAACTTCGCTGCGTTCGGCGTTTGGAGCCCGGGTATTTCAAGAGAGATAAACGGAGCGCTACTTCTCCACTAGTATAGAACGCTCAGAAGGCAAAGACAGTTGAACAGAACTATTCTTTGGAGATAGCGCAAACCTGCAAACCTATACAGGAGCCGCCCCTGTGTCCTGGATATTGGCGATGAGACGGAACTGATTACTAAGCCCGCACCCACATGTTTTATCAGGGACGGATCTTGGTATCTAGCTGGCCATGGGAGTACCTCAACAACATGGAGACAGTACATACAGGCATGTACCATATGTGGACAACCATTGTCCACCTGAAAAAAGGCACCACTTTCTGACGTACGAGTGAACACATGAGCATGCAGCACTTCCGTGACGTGCTGTTGTGCCATTCGAGTTCCGTCAATCACAACCAGCTGTGACTTGAAGTCATGCAGGGTGGCTACTCGTACCATGATGCCAGGAGTGACACCACTGCACTTATTCAAAACTTTGAGCTGATGGAACATTTGTGCAGGTTGCCGCCACATTCGCCTATTATGCTTACCCAGGCTAGTGCAGAACTGTGGCTCATCACTGATCCCAATGCGATGTCATTCATCAGCAGTCCATGCTTCCTGTTCACCGCACCATCTGTCACAACCGTTTGTGTTGGGATGTTAACCGCAGCCTATGCGTGGCTGCTGCTAGTCCTCAACTGCTGGTGCAGAATGACACATAATGTTGCAGGAGTTAATTACTTTTTCTCTGTTGTCAGGTGAAAATGTGAAGGGGTTATGATGAGCTTATACAATATGGCGATCCTCCCTTGTGATGGTAAGACGTGGTCGGTGAGAATCTGATGACGAGCATGCCTGTTCTCATGTTCCCCTGCAGTCCAACTTTGGGTCACTTTCACATCTGAATGCCAGCAAATCTGGATATTACACGATTCGACCAGCTAGCCAAACGGAAACCCATAATGAGGCCCCTATCAAACACTCTGAGGAGCTGATAACGCTGTCTCACACGATTATGCAGTGATCACTCAACGTGTGATGCTGTATTCTGCGTGCAAATTTTTTTTTTCAGGCAGTGTATTTTCCAACATTTCACAGAACTTCACTGACAGTGGCAGCTTGTAAGCTGTAGGGATACCATTTGTTCTACTTTCATGTGTTGTGTGTTGTATCTTATCTCTACTGATGCAATGATGTATGGAAGTTGAAGTGTTAGAACGTGGAATGTAGAAATTCGATATTTGACACTATCTCATTCAACGCAATTGCTTTAATACAAAACGCATTTGATAGACTAATCAAAGGTACAATTTCTGACTTATTAGCAGTGCAGTGCTTACTACTAAAGTTTCTGGGAGCTCACATGCTTTTCTACACGCCCTAATTAGATGGGGTTGTTTGTGCAGTGAATTTTAATTTTTTACGGTACTAAATCGCCGTGAAATATCAAGATGGAGACTCAGGTGTCAACTCTATTAAACTTTGGCACCGGTCTCTTTCGTATGAAAAATGAATTGCACATAGTTGCAAGTTGGTACATAACCCTTCATCTGTCTGTAGTATTAAATTAAGACGAACATCAGGACAAGGACCAAGTTGAACGATTGTGTTGACAGTAATATTATCAAGCTTGTCACAGGAAAGTGCTGCCCATTACTGGTTCACGGACGCTGTTTTAATAAGGATCTACCCATTTCTTATTTTCGTACTCTTAGTTGATACAAATTCTCCAACACTATCTTCAGTCTATTCTACAGACACAGTTGTTTCTTGGCCAGGAAATTATCTTCGACATTCTGGGCATAGACCAAATACTGTGGAATACATTTCTTTCCATGTCTTTTGCATCAGCGCTCTTTCCATGTTGTGGCCAGGGAGTCTTCAACCCCAAACACGATACGCAGATGCTTCTCGGCATACGTAGGGAGTTAACAGTGCTGGTATCTACAGTGCGACACCTGTCGTAAGTAGGCTGTTTAGGTTTTTATATTGGTAACGCCACGTAGCGCTCTGTATGAAAATCACTGGCTGTGCTGTGTGCAGTCTGTGGCTGGTTTGCATTGTTGTTGGCCATTGCAGTGTTGGGCAGCTGGATGTAAATAGCGCGTAGCGTTGCGCAGTTGGAGGTGAGCCGCCAGCAGTGGTGGATGTGGGGAGTGAGATGGCGGAGTTTTGAGAGCGGATGATCTGGACAGAGACAGTAAATTTGTAAGACTGGGTATCATGAACTGATATATATATATATATATATATATATATATATATATATATATATATATATATATATATTATGACTTTTGAACACTGTTAAGGTAAATAAATTGTTTGTTCTCCATGAAAATCTTTCATTTGCTAACTATGCCTATCAGTAGTTAGTGCCTTCAGTAGTTTGAATCTTTTATTTAGCTGACAGTAGTGGCGCTCGTTGTATTGCAGTAGTTCGAGTAACGAAGATTTTTGTGAGGTAAGTGATTTGTGAAAGGTATAGGTTATTGTTAGTCAGGGCGATTCTTTTGTAGGGATTTTTGAAAGTCAGATTGCGTTGTGCTAAAAAATATTGTGTGTCAGTTTAGTGTTGATCAGAATAGGTAAAGAGCGAAATGTCTGAGTAAGTTCAGTTTTGCTCAGCTGTTTGAAAATCAAATATTGTTAGAGGTGTTTCAGCACAGTAATTCATTAATTTTTCTAAGGGGACGTTTCACTGTCTGGTCATGGGGCCTCTACCAAGGCCATATCTGGCGACACTGTCATTCCCTCACACACAATGGGTTAGCTCAGTGCTAAGTTTTGGACACTTTCGCAAACAGTAATTGAGAGAGCATTGCACTTTGATTGTGACCCATGCCACGCTGGGCAATATTCACCACAAGGAACGCATCACTGTTAAATTTAATAAAATGGCGTCCAAAACATGGACAAGTCAGGTCATCATCAAGCAATCAAGAAGAGCATGCAGGACTTCTCGAACTTTATTTAGTATATTGTCAGAGCAGGGAACTGCGGCATGGGAACAAAACAAATGTATCAGTGGCCCATGCGTGGCACACATTCGTACTAAAGAGCTATGGGACTCGGGAGGCTGGCCGCTGTGACAGAGTGGTTCTAAGGGCTTCAGTCCGGAACCACGCTGCTGCTACGGTCGCAGGTTCGAATCCTGCCTCGGGCATGGGTGTGTGTGATGCCCTTAGGTTAGTTAGGGCTAAGTAGTTCTAAGTCTAGGGGACTGATGACCTTAGATGTTAAGTCCCATAGTGCTTGTAGCCATTTTTGGACTCGGGAGGGGGGTTTAGGCTATGAAAACTCACTATATTTCCACTCTACTAAAACATAGAGAACCGTGAGTTTTATAAAGATGAAACATTCCGTATCGACTTGCTACACAATTAGCAGCAAACCAACTGAGCACGATAGGTGGACCGTTTTGGTCTTTTTGCGATTATAGATGGCCGTCTGCATGTGTTACATGATAAACGACACCACTGCGCACATATACTGCTTGAAAGTTTCTAAGAAACAACTGACACTTGCTAAGGATCAACTGCCAATTGCTACGGAACAATCGACTATCGATAGAGTAAATGTAGAGAGCGGGAAGTGTTAACTGCAGCGAAGCCGAGCACAGACGCTCAGTATGCATTCGACAGTTCATACAATACGGCATTTGTTCTGGAACTGATTAAGTTAAGATCCGTGTGGTACGGCAACATGTCTGCAAGACATCGTTTGAGTGGTTTTGATTGAGAACGAGCACTTGGGCGGCTCGAAGCCGGTACAATTGTCACTATTGTGGCCACAGTAATGGATGTGTCCAAGACCATCATCTCGCAATTAAAAAGAGGCCGCTGAAGGCGGAAATGCTACGTGAAAGCATTTCAGCGGCCGTAGACGAACCACCATGCCCCGAAAAGGATCAGCCATCTCACTCCTAGGCTTACTGCTGCAGACCTTACAACCTCCACCGGTACACGTATCAATGTCAGAATAATTTCGCGGCGATTAAATCGGCTGGTGTATATACTCGGAATCCTATTAAATGCACCCTCACTTCCACCACGCCATCGTCAAGAAAGATTTCGTTGACGTAGGAGCATGTTGGTTCGGGTCAGCGACAGTGGTTCAGAGTGATGTTCTCCGACGAATGCCACTTCACTGTAGCAAGCGATACTGGCCACCAGTTAGTGTAGAGAGAGAGGGGACCTCTTACACACCACAAAATGTTCATGAAAGTCATCGGTATGGCTTAGGCGTTATGGTTTGGCCAGGCATTACTCACAATGGCCGAACACAACTGCATATGCAAGCGTGAAGTATCGTTACGGCACAGCGGTATAACAGGGAGATTTTTCTGGATCATGTCCGACTGTTTAGGAATGCGATATGTCTCGGCTTTCTGTTTATTGACGCCAATGTCAACCCGCACTGAACCGCTGAGGACAAACTGGAAAATGAAGATATTTAATCTGTGGCATTGACTGCATATTCCAAGGGTATGAACCCTACACAGCACGCCTGGGATGCTCTTGGCAGACACGTTTCTCAACGAACGACTCTCCCCGAACCGTGCAAGAGCTGCAAACCGCCTTGGGAGAGGTGTGGAGCAATATCTCCGAAGAATTCGTCAACAGTTCGGTAGTTGACAAGAATAACTGGTGTGAAATATACAAGGAAGGTATATTCCTCACTGAGATTTCGATATCGACCTTTGTGTTGGGAGCCTGACCTGTGTCAGACATGAATGTTACTTATGTCTGTGATCCTGCTTTCGAGTGTAGTGAAATCTGTACCATTTTTTGTTATAAATATACCACTCCATCTCTGTTAAGTATGTACTGTGTTACATGTCGTCCATCACTGCCTGTGATGATTCCTGTCTAACAACGTCTCTGTTCCTTAGCAATCGTCAAGCAGCGTAAAAATGCTCGAATTTTGTCTAACGATAGTGTTTCAATACTGGACACGTATTCCAGAGCAACGGTGTTTTATATAAACCCTTTACTTGAATGTTTGATACGTTCCTGAAATAGAACACAGTTGCTTCTTACAATATATTGTTAAGACTTCTGCACCACTCGTTAGCAGCAGACACAGTGGCTGCGCCAAAGACTGAGACGGCATGGAGTTTTACAATTATTTATTGAACTTTCTTTACAATTCCTCCCTCGTCGTTGCTGCCCAGCCCTGCGGATCCCTCCGCCTGGCTCCTGCTGTGTATATTCTCCGACAATGCGCGCAACTCGCGCCGCTGATCGCACTCTGGAATCTCAGACCACCAGTGCTCCGCTGAAGCCAGGATGCCCTGTGACTGAGATGAACTCGTCGCCGCTTGGCGCCCCCAGTACGGGCACGCCCACGGAGCCGCGTCGCCGTGAGGTCAGCTGCCAACGCCTGCTTCACCAGCGGCTGGGAAGCCATCAGTCGCGATGTCCGCAAGGTCCCGTCATGGACGGACCACACGCCGTCTGGCTGGGTTGCCGTTAAGTCCGGGCGTCAGTCCCCGGCGGCGCCTGTGACCAAGACCGCGCTGCGGCCGGTCCTGCTGGAAGTTCTCGCTATAGTTAGTCAGCCATGGTGCCGACCGCACTCGGGCCGACCTCCAAAGCTGAAGTTGACATCTGGCGGCGAACGGATGACTCCTGCGAGCTGGAACAGACTTCCAGGATCGTCACCTACGAAGATTGAACATTCGGACACGGACCACGTCCGTCCTCTGATCCGAACTGCTTCCTAATGGCTTCTGTCCGTTGCTGCCTGCGCCTCACTATTTATATCCGGCAGGAGGACGTTTTTTACCCACGGTGGTAGCTTTCTGTTATTACTCCCGCAGTATATTGCAGCGTAACTTAGAGTGCTGGCCTCACTTCCCTTACTCAGCACTCTCCATGCTTCGCTCGGCACTCGGTTTGCGTGCGTCATTGTATCAGCCGGTTGGTAGACTGCTGCTGTCAGGAAGGCTATCCGTGCGCGCTTATTTCGCAACGCCTCGGTCGCTGGCGTGCCTCAGTTTTGTCATTCTCCACTGCGTGAAGCAATGCGTACTACATGTGGCCACAACAATAGTTTCAAAACTGTGGTAGTTTAGCTGTCTCATTGTTGACAGGCAGTTGTATTCTAATTCAGTTATTTTTGGATTTTTGCCCGAATACTGCCCGTCATATAACGTAATGTCGCCAGTGAGTGTTTGAAGGTGTCGGATGCAGTAACACGTTATTTCAGTGCTAGCCATTAAAATTTCAACACAGTGAAAGCCTTAGGTAATAACATCAAATTGACAAAGTGTACTGCAAAAATGGTTCAAATGGCTCTAAGCACTATGGGACTTAACATCTGAGGTTATCAGTCCCCTAGACATAGATTACTTAAAGTAACTAACCTAAGGACATCACACACATCCATGCCCGAGGCAGGATGCGAACCTGCGACAGTAGCAGCAGCGTGGTTCTGGACTGAAGCACCTAGAACCGATCGGCCACAGCAGCCGGCTCTCATGTACTACATGTCTGAGTATGCAACCGATTAGTATTTGCCTCAACCACACAAAATAGTTAGGCGGAACGCCATATAAAACATGTCCCAGAAATATAACGACTGACTTAGAGGGGTTAGAGAGGGTGCAATGAGGACGAAATGGAGGACAGTAATCCGTCTGGAAACGTCATTCAGTTACACTACATAGCATCGAAGTTATAGGTTTCCATCCACAGCTTATTTTTCTCCTGGAACCCTTTAAAGTCTCGAATGTTTTTCAATGTACAGGAGAAGTATAAACGGTGGATGGAAATCCGTGCTCAAAACTATAATCCACCGAGGCAACAGAACATCGCATTCATAGGACACATGGCCTACCTTCGCAGCAGCTAGCTCCATCTTCTCCATTGGCGATCGTGGCAATCAGTCGCGATCAGTGAATAACATGCACTGCGAGGTGTTCCGCCTACGATCCGACAGCGTACAGTCACGTTTGCTGCCGAAGGGGTGGCCTAGTGGCAGGCGCCAACTCTGTAGTGTCGCTGGATTACGTCCCTGGCCACAGGTTCCTATGCTCGGTTTGTTCCTCAAGACGCCCTCTACAACCCCTCAAAGTTTATAGCAACATTTCTGGGATACCCTGTACAAGGAAAAAAACATGTAGGAGGTTCCTCATTCCTGAATCGCATTTGAATGTTGTTTGTGATAAATCGTTATTTATCGTAAAAAAAAGGATAAACAATACCAGCACGAGTCGCAATCCGACAGCCACATAATCGTAGCGTATCGAAACTGCAGTTGATGGTTTTGCAATACTGCTGCTCATGTTGCGTGATGAACCCACTCTGTCAGTCGCACATAGAATCGATGGGCTCAGGAGAGTCACATGTAAAGGATCACAGGATTTGAAAGACCTCATGTGACTGGCGCCCGAGAAAATGGTTTTTCGCAGCACCGCGGGCCATCAGCACGCCTACTATTGCTGCAGTTTCCTTTGAGGTAGCGATAGAGACATGTGCCGACTGTGGGGTGCCCAACTATATCACTGGGTACAAGACTGGTACCGCATTGTCGTTTCAGATGAGTCCCATTTTTGCATATAGCATCACGATGGACATATCGGTGTATGGAGGTGCGAAGGAGAACGAATGTTCCCAGACCACATACATCATCTTCATACGGAACCTGCACCTGGCTTGATGGTATGCAGTACCTTTGGGTGCACCACACAATCACCTGTTTCGCATAGGTGGTAATGTGGACAGATGTTAGATTTATGTCGTGTTAAGGCCGTGGCTGTCTGCTATCTTCGAGGTCTCTCTTACGTTATTTTCAATAAGGTAATGCAGAAATGTATGTTGCCTGTGCTACCCCGACCTATTTCGAATAATGTGTGGTAAGTTCCTGTGGGACCAAACTGCTGTCGTCATTGGTCCCTAGGCCTACACACTATTTAATCTAACTTTAACTTACGATAAGGGCAACACATACACATCCATGGCCGAGGGAGGGCTTGAACCTCCGACTGGAGGGGGGGTGGAGGAGGGAGGGAGGGGTGGAAGGGCTCGCGCGAACCGTACTAAATCGCCCAAGACCGCCCGGTTACCCCGCGCAGCTTCCTATTTCGACACAGAGGGTGTCCGACTGTTGTATTGGCCAACATGTTCTCCAAATCTCTCATCCGCTGAAAACATGCGGTCTTTGTTTTCACAAAGACTGATAAGCCATTGCTCATCAACCATAACATTCTCTGTTTTCTGACATAGAACCAGTGTGTTACCCAATCTCAATTCGACTCTGTACCCAGCCGACTTAAAGCCATTGCTTCTGTCAGAAATTTTTTTTATTCTTCCTAGTACGCTGTAGATGCACATTAAGTAAAATTTCTTTATTTGGTATCCTGCCCAGCGTTGCAATTTTAATGGCTAGTGATGTACCAAATGTGTTTCGACGACATGTAAAATTACAGCTCTAAACTAGCCCCATGGTTTGCAAGAGTAATAAATTTCATGTAAAAAATGTTGCTCCAGTGCTGTAAAATGTTCTAGGAAACAGTTTGGAATTCAATGTAAGGCAGAATTTTCAGTATTAATTCACTGGAGGTGGGGTACAATAAGTATCCCGTTGTGTATGTGTGTGCAGGTTCACGCCCAAGTTACGGCTGGAGAGCCCGCATGAAGTGCACTCACTGGCGTTCTGCCCCACGGACGGTGATCTTCTGGTGGGAGGACTCGCCTGTGGCCAGGTGAGTTTGCTCAGAGCCGATGGTCTGGCGCGGAAAGACTAAGCAGGTGGGGTGAAGCTGGCTCTGTCACTTTCAACATTACCACCTATTCGGGAAACACAGCAAGTGCTCGTGATTAAGACGCTTAAATCACATTCGGAGGAGTGGGATTCAAACGCACGCCCTGCGATTCATATTCAGGTTTTCCTTGGCCTTCGCAAAGCGATTAAGGCAAATGCCAGAATGGTTTCTTTGGGAAGGACACGTATCTTTGCACACACTCTTTCAATTTGAGCATGTGCTCGTCTCTAATAACATCCTCGTCGACAGGAACTTTTTCTGTTTCACCGGAAAATAAATGTGACTAGAAGAGATTAGACGCTGAGAGATCCCTTGCTGCTGATCAACCACCAATAACAGATGCTGTCTGACTCACTCATGTTGATATCCAGTATCCGGATAAAGAGTGATGCGCCTTAAGTATATATTCAGTGTAGTCTCGTGTGAAGTTGTGGGGTGTACTGTTAGATGTAGTCACGAATTCGGGGAGGGCGAAAATCCGTTTTCAAAAACATTGATGTGGGGCTGGTAGAATTCACATTCACTTTCAGTGGACAGGTAACGATCAATAGCTTCTTTATGATATGACTACATTAGACACTAAGGCGCGTCAGTCACACAATATTGTGTGACCAACGCTAACTTACGTCTTATTTACTTTTATTTCATTCATTTAGTTAGGAGCACTCTGTAGAAGGATTGTAAATCATGCTGCGACAAAGTCGCTGAAGGTGTTGCGCGCCAGAATGTCTGGAGATATTTTTCACCCACATGCTTGTCTGCGGTATCAGGAGACGCCGGGATGTGCTAGGACTGACTGTGCAAAAGAGATATGCACTAGAGGATGGACAATTGCTGTATCAGTTAGATGCGGTTCTCACTGAGACGACACAACGGGTCTGAAAAAAAAAACTAGTTATTGTAAATGTAGGCCATATATTGCTGTTTACGAAATGCAGCTAACAAATTTTTACGGGCCTCTAACATGCTGTAGGTGAAATTGGGCCGCAACTTTTTCTTTATTAAAATAAATGGTTAGCTTCCGTCATACGTTGCAGTAAGAAGTATCCTCTATTTATTGGTGGTGACTAGTTTCGGGCATTGTGCCTGTTCTCAAACTAGCCATCTTCGTAAGTAACTGATATACAGTCAAGTATGCATGTTTCGAGTAGCTAATGTTTGCTGTAACTTGCCTAGCCTAAGTTAAACTATCTGCCGTGGCTGTTCCACACAGGCACACTTCACTGTATTTCAATGACTTACGAAGACGGACGGTTTGAGAACGGACAATGCCAAATTAGGCACTACCATAAATAAAAAAAATACTTAATGCAATTTACGACGGGATTCCAACTATTTATTTCAGTATATGAATTGAGCGTTTTCTCAAAACTCGATAAGTGCAACAGATACAGTTTTTCATAAAATGAGTTTTCAGCTAGATATGTTTGGGCATTTCAGTTTTTGGATGACTACTAGATCTCACTGACATTATTGAAGTGTTGTAATGAAATACATTAAAATTTAATTTTTATGACAGTTTTGTTAAGGTGCGAATTTTCCAGTTCTTTTCAAAAGTCAATAGATGCTTATAACTGTTGCTGATACGAGATATGTTGCCTTCTTTAATTCCGTATATTTTTTCCACAACTAATTTTATGTTGTTCCCGATATCGTAGGACTGGAGGCCTGGATTATTAAGTATCGAGGGTGGAATGGAATGAATTGTTTAAATGGGTTTCGATAATTAAAAATCCAGCTCTCTTGGATGTTCAACACCCGTCGCCCGCTGTATGATGACAGGAAGCGAACGCCGTCTCGGTCCTGATGGATCTCTTGATGTTGGTCGACCTCCCAGGAAGACCTCCCACAAGATCATGTGGTGAGTGAGTCAGGCCAAACGTGCAACACGCTACGGCAGAATCCCTGAAGCAGACCACAGTCACTACCTTCGTCGTGGAAGTAACTTTGCGCAAACTTAGCAGCGGTCTTAAAAGCTTAGGCTTCCAATGAATAGTTAAATTTTTTATCGGCCCTGTTTAGTTCTAATGGGCGTGGCCCATGCCCGAAGCCCAACTACTTAACCCCGCGATGACTATAAATAACACAGAAGAATAGGCGGTAGGCAGCTTGAGTACTAGGGAAGGCTTTAACCATCAGACACAAAGGGCATGCGAAACAGTCAAGTTTTGGCAACAAGGTTCTTACAACTTGAACTTTGTGGGCAAGCGCATGATAACTAAATTAAGATAACAGGGCCCGGCTGTAGCAACAAGTCTTTGAAATCGTACTATTTTAAAAAAAAAAACTTTATACTGGACAAGCGCATAATTACTACATTCAAACAATAGGCTAACAGGGCTTAGTAACAAGGCTTTTAAAACTTACTGTACTAAATATTGGCCAAGATCAGTCACCACCACATTCAAACAATAAGCTACTGTTACCCAGACGCGCTATACGCTCACAGGACCACAACCGAAAGCATAGCTTAACCTTTACGGTGAGCAGCCACGCAAGCGAGGCCGAACACTGGTCAAGTTGTTGTAACCGTGCGTACACTAAGGTACTGCACAAAACAATATTAAGCCCGTGCGACCGTATCCAGCTCATCAGTTGCCGCAAGCACTGTACATAAGAATTACTAACTGCGGTGGTGCACCACTTTCCCATTCTACGGAAGCAAAGCGCGGTACTGCAAAGAACACACTCCGCAATACAACCACCTCAAAAGTTAACCTATACACTTTATAATAAAACCTTAGAGCCAGTGCAGAGGAACAATACGATAAAAGCCCTAACTATACAACGGCCTGCAATGCCAGGACATTGTGACCACACAACAGCGCAGGGGCGACTCAGCTTTCCACAGCTCAAGCTTCAATTTTCTACAAACGTACCGACCCGACAGACCACCAGTACCTATCCCTTTTGTGTTACATCAGTAGCAACAACCAGATAGAGACGATCCAGAACTGCCACAGCCAAGAATAGTATCACTGCTGAATGACAATCCCTTCTGGCAACCAACTACGCCGGGTCCATGTGCTACCACTCCGTTGCAACTGATGAACCTTTCGCCACCAACTTTGCAGCCGGTAGTCCTTACAACATTTCATTACGGGCCTCACCATGCTACAGCACGACAAGGAGAATCAAACGTAGCACCTCTAGAATGGTAGCAGCTACTCCGTAATGGTCTTTTCCATCACTTTACTGCGGTGATGGACATGCTTTTGTGGTTTTCCTTAGCAACAAGGTGGTTATCAAGCACAGCTGTTCTCGGTGCCAGTCCTTGCAATAACTCACAACGGCCCCACCACAAAACTAGACAAGGAAATCAACACGTCGCACACAATTGCAGAATAACGCTAACAATTCTCAGTCGTTATTGGCCCTTTAATACGATAGAAAACACGACCAAGGAGCTAAGGAACCAACGCAGCTGTCCTAGCCAGTTCTCTTAGTCAACCACCTTGGCAACACGACACTCCCTTATCGTCGGCGTGGTCTGTCGGCTTTGTCTTGGTAGAAATAAACGTTACAACGACGCTATTCATCACTTAACCGAACCCGGCGGCAATGTTGAGGAAAGACAACGGGAACGATCAGGAAGGTCTAACCACAGTCTTGGCTTCAAGTCACTCTCTCCAGTATCCTGACTGAGTCCAACTAATAACCAAAACAACGGTATCGTAGAAATAAACCGCCACAGACGTATCTCAACACTTCCGCAGAGCTTCACGCCAACGGACACACTTTCGGCAGCTATGACCCCGGCCAACACAACTCTGGCTCGTCGCTGCAGTGCCCCTAGGGAACAATGCGGTCGTGAACCCCAGCAGTGAAGAACTGAGCCACATGACCAAGCTTGCAATACCTTCGACGCCGCTAGCGCCATCACACAGTCACTCCCCCACCTAGGCACAACAGACACTCCATGGAATACAGAGGAACTGTGGTAGAACCGCAACAGCGCGAAATGCAAATTGTCGGAGGAGGAAACCAACCGGCAGGACGTGCTGTAGTGCTTATTATATGCCTACGCCGGCCGCGGTGGTCTAGCGGTTCTAGGTGCTCAGTCCGGAGCCGCGCGACTGCTACGGTCGCAGGTTCGAATCCTGCCTCGGGCATGGATGTGTGTGATGTCCTTAGGTTAGTTAGGTTTAAGTAGTTCTAAGTTCTAGGGGACTGATGACCATAGATGTTAAGTCCCATAGTGCTCAGATCCATTTGAACCATTTTTATTATATGCCTACATTGTTGTAAAATGCATATTTTCACATAAATTATTACATACAAACCTTTTTAATTTACAGTTTTTTATTTTATTGAGAATACAAACAATAACAATAGAAATACAGTGGCATGATACAATAATAGCAACGATAACTAGTTTAACATAATTGTTTAGTTTATATCATTATTATCAATACTACATGAAGTATGAAATGAATAAAACAAAGTATTGCATGTTACAATCTCATTGATATTGTCAAGTTTTCCTTCTTACATCTACACATTATTCGTCTTAGACATCTTTGTGAAACTCCTTTGCATCATCTAGAATTTCTAAATACTTTAAAAGGCAGACATATCATTCTTCTTTTCTTTGCTTGCAACATTTTGTTTTAGTAATAGGGTGGATGTTAGTACTGTAGGGTGGCTTGGTTTCTTTCGTCTCAGAATGTCAACTTGTACTGGGTCTCCAGAGTATGTATCACTTACTGACAAATTAACAATTTTCTTTGCTTTCTTGTATGACATCACATGTGGGCTGTTCATTTTGAATGGTAGCTTCAATTTTAGTATTTTCTGTGCATTACCTGTAGATTTTTAACAGTCCAATTTGCGTTTAGAACTTTGAGAATACCATAATCTTCTAAAATATCATAATATTCTTTAAGAGGCAAGATCTTTTCTTTTTTTCTGTACAGCTTCTCACTTATGCCAAACACTCAGTCTGGAGGCACGAACAGGGAAGACGTAACAGATATTATTGAATTCTGTGCTCTTTTCTAAGAACGCTGTAATAATCGTCATCATACAATTGTTTGTATTTTGGCTGCTGCAAGAATCTGAAGTAAATGTATATTATTCGTGTCATCATTTGGCTATTTTTTATCTAAATCAGGAAGGAAGTTCAACAAAACCGAAGCAATTTGATTGTATCCTTTTGAAGAGTCTGTTTCCAACCACATGTAGAAAATGATGCTTTTCTTTTTTTGTTCCTTAGTTTGGATCACGGTTTACAGATTGTAAAATCATACTCACTGAAGGATGGTTTTGGAATAGGCTGGTTTTGCTACAAATCAACGCAAATGCAAATTTTAATGACGGTTGGATTATTTTCCTTCATTATATCATAAAACCGCTTTGCACAAATTTTATGTAGTCTGTCTCCTGTTCGTGGTTCATTCTTCTTCTGCAGATATGTTTCTGCTTTTATTTCCATTAAAACAACCTTATACGTGAAGCAGATATCGGTAAGAGATGCGCTGAACTATAGACTGAAATGTTTGTAAAATATTTGCTTGTATTTTGATAAAGAGCATTGTCTCAGTCTTAATTTTTTTCGTTCTTCACAGAATCTATTGAACATTTCACTTACTGTAATATCTGAAGGCAAATAACCTTTAGTAGACTTCGTCCTTCCATGGTGGCTCTCTCTTCATTTACATTTTGTATATCATTCTTAATGGCAATAGTTACCTCCTTATGATCCTTTCCTGTTCTGTTTCCTCCTCTCCTTTGGCAACCTTCCTCCTTCACGGAACCTGCTTGCTAGATAGGATAACCTACCCTTTGACATGCCAGATACTTCTTGGAAAGTATAAGCACAAACAGGCAGTACTTCACCATCACTTTTTCTAATTGTATACTTCACTATCGCTATTTTCCTCCTTTTTGCATTCTGAGTGTCCACTACTTTGCGCCGAGGTGAAGAAATATTAAGGAATTTTCACAAAAACTTATCTTGATCAATGACGATGAAATTGGGAAACACCTTCATAGCAGAGTTCAGGAGCTTTGCATTCTTTAATTCCTTCAGCTTTTGAAGGCGAAACCTCTAGTTCATGATTGCATTTAATGGTAGGTTCCTTTTTACATTCTTTCTTTTCAGGTTGATGTAAGCTCTTCTTGAATCTGGATTTTCTTATATTGGAACGTTCTTTGACATGTAAGCCCTTTTCCAGAATCACAAGAATCATCACCAATTTTGCTTTCGCTTGCAATACTTCTCTCTAGGCATACAAGTGAGTGTCAAATAAATACTTATCTAAAAGTAAGCTGCAGGTGCTCCTCCGACACTGAAGTTTGATTGCAACTAGGATTGCCACATCTAGCTCGGACCTCAACAGGGCATTCTGAGATGGGAGTGTGGAAACTAAGTAAAAAACTTTTTTAATCTAATTACTTTTTATTTATAACACAGTCACATAGAACTTGTTGCGGCAGAAGTAGTTGGTACACCTTATTTTTCGCAAGATTTCGCCTTTTTCACCATGACATTTTTCCCTTTTACATATTTATAAAACTCCAAGCAAGTCAGCTTGAACTGGCACTGTAATACTGATTCCACAGTCCCCGGCAGCAGTCGATTTCTTTCATCAGTTCGCTGGCCCGATATCATCTAAAATACTCTTTCCATAGTGGCGTTGTGTGTGGGAATAGGAAACAAAAACTCGCATAATTTTAGCAGTTGGCATTTGCGTTCCCTTAAGAATGTAAACCCATCTTTCCTCCAAACATTGTTTTGACCTCCATTCTTCAAAGCTACTCTTGGTTAGCGGTCTTAACGCGTTGCTTCTAGAGCGGGCAGGCGTGCCGGTCCCCAGCACGAATACGCCCGGTGGATTAGTGTCGACGTCTGGTGTGCCGGCCAGCCTGTGAATGGTTTTCAAGGCGGTTTTCCATCTACCTCGGTGAATGCGAGCTGGTTCCCTTATTCGGCCTTAATTACACAGTGTCGGCGATTGTTGCGCAAACACCATTTCCAAGTACGCGGTACACCATAATTATTCTATCACACAAACATTTGCGGTTACACTCGTGGGGGTTCCACTGGGGGCTGCACCGCACAATATCCCTGGGTTCGATGTTGGGCGGCGGTGGGGTGGGTGGACTGCTGTGGCCCGTTGTGGTGTTGTGAACCACTGAGGGTTACGGCGGGATGAAGCCTCTCCATCGTTTCTAGGTCCCTGGTTTAATGCTCTTCAGATCAATGTATTCCTGAAAACAATTGTCGTCTGAAATCTTCACACCGTTTTTAGTCAAGTATAGAACAGCGTTTTCAGTTATCACCCAATCTTGGGTTTCAAATAGTGTCACCCAATCAAGTACTTCATATATATTAAAGCAAATAGTGCATGCCTCTAAATAACCATTACTACGATATAGGAAGCCACAGAGTCTTCCTCACATTTTGAAATCAATTTAATTATTTCTTGGTTAAGGTTCTCATTCTTTAATTTGTTCAAATTCCTTAATTTGTTGAAATTCATCAAGCAAATAAATTTAGCAGTCTTCCTTTCATTCAGACATCTTTGAATATCGATTAGTATTTTTCTTATTTCAACCATCGAGACTTTATTCTTCTCCACGCTTCTTATATACATATTTTTTTCAAATAGAGCCAAGTTTGACTGCACAAACATGAAATATTGGTTCAAATGGCTCTGAGCACTATGGGACTTAACATCTGAGGTCATCAGTCCCCTAGAACTTAGAACTACTTAAACCTAACTAACCTAAGGACATCACACAACATCCAGTCATCACGAGGAGAGAAAATCCCTGACCCCGCCGGGAACCCGGGCGCGGGAAGCGAGAACGCAACCGCACGACCACGAGCTGCGGACAAACATGAAATAAATTCCATTGATCGTACTACTGAAAAAAATCTGAAATTATTTTCGGCGGCCTGTCTTTGGCGGAAGAAATTGTTTTAATGGAATCCAAAGCTAAAGAATCCTTTTAATAGAGTGCATTAACGACAACCATCTTGTTTTTGAATGAGATACAATAGTCTGATGATTGACATCAACATGTAAGCAGAATACTTTCATCTTATTTGTCCTTACCACGTATATTGAAAAACTATTAAATATTTTCATTACGCTCAGTCCGGAACCGCGCGACCACTACGGTCGCAGGTTCGAATCCTGCCTCGTGCATGGATGTGTGTGATGTCCTTAGGTTAGTTAGGTTTAAGTAGTTCTAAGTTCTAGGGGACTGATGACCACAGATGTTAAGTCCCATAGTGCTCAGAGCCATTTGAACCATTTTTTTTTCATTACGATTATTTCAATATCGACAGTTTTAAGACTCGAGCAGCGCTTGGTATAGTATTGTAGAGAATACAGATAGAGCATCCAATTCCTTCTACATTTTTTTACAAGCTTTTCTTAATATAGTGAAACACGTTCCTCTGGCTGCACCAATTAAGCTCTCCGAAGTTGGTATGGGTACTGTCTCCACAAAAAGCGATTTATTTACCTAATGGAGACAAAACTTTGCAGTTGTCTTCCATGTTTCGTTATTCAGCGAATCAAATTTCAACAGCTTCAGCTGGATTCCGTCAGTTTCAGTGTAGTATTGACCAACTAAAGGAAACATCTTTTCAGACTTTTGTTTCGATGCTACGGTGCCTATGCCGTAAACGAAATTTCTTGCAATTGTTATGCAATCGGACACGGAGTGTGGTGCGAAAATAATTTTAACAATCGCTGTAGCTTTGATACTGGCTGTAGACTAATTTGAGGCGACTTTGGAGTCAGGATGCATTGCGGCATTCAGTTCTACGGTACACTCAAGTGAAAAGAAAGACTGGTGATACTTGGCAGCTTTATAAGCTGTTGATAGTTGTGAAGAAGAAATGAGCAGTTCTTCCTGGGTATCTTTTTTAATGATTAATATTGAAATTGGCTTTAATGTCCATGCTACCGCGAATCTGCTTGTACGATTTTTGGTAGAAATGTGACGCCTCACATCTGCCTTACCTCCTCAGTTACTGAGATGAAACAGCTACAAATCTCACACAACGCTTCCTGATGTGTACGTCCTTTCTTGACAGAAGACCATTCTTTTGTGTAATCATCTGGAACGTGACACTGTCTATTTCCATTTTTGGACGTTTTCGTAAGCCTTGATATGATATGTTTATTAGACGGTAAACAGTCAACAAAAGCACTACAGTCATCAAAGTACACGTCACTGTACACCTCAAACGTTACTAACTTGCACTCGTTGCTCGTATTACAGTTATAAAGAATCCTCTTATCAGGTCGCTGTTCAAATGGGAACTGCCCGATTCTTCCGCGTGGCACTGCTTCAATAGTCCAACCACCATACTACTGAAGGAGTCTGGTATTTTCTCGAACGTTGGCGCTGGATCTAGAAGATGCTTGCATCGTCGATACAGGATGAGCAACGTGCAAGCCATCTGTGAGACGACTTGATCAACATAAACTTGTTGACACAAATAAAATTAGCGGAGGCTGCATTTATATGTTGCGCTAACAGACAAGCCAAGGTGAGCTTGAGCCAAGCTTGTAACAGTATTTTGCAAAAACGGCAACGCTGTTTGATACACAATGTCCGCAAGTAAATATTGCAACAGTAGTTAGTAACATCTCTTAAAGGAGTGGTTCACAACCTTTTTGAGACAATTGTCCCTGAACGAGATTGTGTAGAAACCAATACCCCTAACAGAGTTTAGAGTCTAACTAAAGTTGAGAGTGGAATAGATAACAAGACGCAAGTTATTCACAAACGAGAAGGAGAAAACGTTATTTCAAACACGCAAAAACAACAAAGACACGTTTGGTACAAAATGAAATCCAGCCAAAGCTCAGGACAATCCAGATTCAGCAAGGATGACATATTTTACTAATCTGGACCAGTGGACGATTTCCACTGGTAGCCACGGGACTCACACAGTGTCAACTGCATGAAAAGTAAAAGGAAAAACTCACTGAGGATGCCGCAACTGTGGTGAGACATGTCTAGGTAGTAAAACAAAACAATAGCATGCTTGCAAAAAGGTGGATCCATCCTTAATTCATTAATATTGAGAAGAAAACGATTTGAATGTTTCAATTTTTAAAATTACTGGAAAATACACAACATTTTATTAACGCTCAACAAATAAGACTGAAATTTTTGTAAGTGTTGTATTAAACCAAGAAATAAGGAAAGTCAATGAGATGGTTGGTATCGGTTATTTTTAACAATCTATTTTATATTCGGTTTGGTCTCGGCTAAGGCACGTCATAAATCGCGTTCCAAGTTCAATCACTTCCTTGATTTTATTTTCGTTCTCACCACAGTCTCAAATCCACTTTCACCCCTATAAGTTGTAGTGAACGGAATCAATACTATTAATGCTGCCAGTCCTGTTTTGGAGACATCTATTTTCAGTGTGTTGTCTTCAAGTAGTCCAAGAAATTCTGCTATGGCTTGAATTTCACTGTTTGAAAATATTCCTCCGTTCACAGAAAACGGCCTAAAAACCCAGGAATTTACTTGTCGATTCTCCAGTCCAGAAATATAGTTACTGATAGAATTTATTATTGATGGTTAGTGCTTATTTCATTTGTGAGTGAGCATTTTGACATCGAGCATTACTGTCAATTCTGGGAACATGAAAATGTCGACTTCAGCCTTGCACTGGTAAAGCTCCAACTTCCGGAGAAAACTGCAGCTTCAGCTTGTGCCGTCAAAATATTCACCACATTTCCTTGCATCCCGAGGTTAATCGTATTAATTTACGCAAAGAAACCCGCAAGATATGCGATTTTGGAAATAAATATACTGTCTGTTATTTTGGCAAGTAAGACTTTCTCCTTTTTCGTCCTCGCCCTTTGTACAAACAAAGCAATTTGTGGTCGGAGCTCAAGTACTCTATGCAACACCTTGCCATGTGACAGCCATCACAAACTTCTGTGTGGAACAAGAGTACATCGAATTTCGCTCCAACCTCTTTGAGAACTTTTAGAATTATATATTAATACCTTCAGCTGCTGACGAGCGTTGACATATATCAACGAGGACAGGTGATCTCCTGCTTACATGGCAGACGCTCTATCCATCTTTTCTTTTTTTTATTTTAATCTCATTCTGTTCGCTTTCGTTCGTTGCAACTGCTCGGGGCGGACGTCGTGACGCACCCGTTTAAGTTCGTCGTTGATCGATTAATTCAGTTTTTTTTTTATTACAGAGGGTAGATAACCCTCTGACCGAACACGCAGAGCTACCATGCCGGCATCCATCTGAGCCACCGAGGGCACAGAGGATAGTGCGACTGCAGGGACAATCTCGTGCACGCGTCACGCGTGACCCGCATTCTCACCTTAAGTGCCTACACACTACATTCGTAGTGTCCCTACCCAACACACTCATTACTCGTGGAAGACATCCGCACAGAAGAAGAAAGTCATGGCCGGTATTGACAGAACTATATACTTATATGGATATGGTGTCCGTTCTTTCAAACATGTTCGAAAGAACAGATACCATCTTCCAGACGACTGACTGTAAGTAATACCTTCAGTGGCTTCAATGTTTAACTATATGGCGAAATACTTCAGTACTCTCTTACGTTACACGCAGCTTATGCAGAAAAATTAGCCTGTGGTTAAGTCATGAATTTTCATCATTCTTGTTTTTAATTATAATAGTAAGTTAGCTAAAAACGATGTGTTGCGGTTTTCGTCTAGTCCTCTAAGGAGGGTATTGTGGGAGATTTGCAGTGTATACTTTCATTGGGCTTAAAAATTAAATGACATTTGAAGCTGTATTGCTCCTCTGCTCGTCTCTTTTTACGTTTGAACTGCAGCTGGCATCGTCACTGCAGGCTAGCTGTACCAGCTGACCAGCTAGTATTGTCCAAGTTAAATGCGCCGGTAAAGCTGTTGTTCCGTATTATCGCGTAACGTACAGCACGAAACGTACCCTTATTATCGTACTTGACAGTACACGAGACGGCCGTTGTGGCCCAGGGGTTCTAGGCGCGTCAGTTCGGAACCGCGCTGCTGCTATGGTCGCAGGTTCGAATCCTGCCTCAGGCATGGGTGTGTGGTGTGTGTGCTGTCCTTAGGTTAGTTCGGTTTAAGTAGTTCTAAGTCAGGGGACTGCTGACCTCAGATGTTAAGTCCCATAGTGCTCAGAACCATTTGAACCATTTGAACAGTACACGAGACAGCTTGGCTGCAGTCCCACGTTAAACGGAAATCCAATGAGGTTCCAGCAAATGCGGAAGAATACATAGTGCAATGTTTACATCAGGTTTATTCTTATGATGAAAGGATTATAGCTGTCATCGCCTACTGCGCGCGAAATTCCAGTAATGTCTGTCGCTAAGACATTCACTGTGGTCCCCGCCACACACTGCCGCATACCGTCATTTTTGACACTTTTAGACTTAGCAACCTGTCATAAAGATATTAGTCTGATGAGGTAGTGAAACTAATTTTTTGAAGCAATTTAGTTACGTGATTACGTGACTGTGCCATAATCCTCATGTTTTCATACCACAGAAAATTTCGTTTTATATATCAGGGACTAATTACCCCCAGGTTGGGAACCACTGTCTTGAAGCAACCAGTATACTCCATTATTGTTAATTGGTTGCTGCAGAAAGACTAGAGACTAGGGAATAATTATTGTGCGTTTGTCGATATTCGCTGTAGCTGCAGGAATGTGCACATCGTGTTTTGCTAAAACCTTGTGATTTGGACTGTTCATACACATTACAGTATCTGACTTTGCTAAACTTGGTTCAGAGGTTGATGAGAAAGGTCAACATTATGCTATTAGCATTCCTAACTCAGTTTTGAAATTTTTTGCATGTATAGTTTTGAAAAAACGCTCCTCAGCTCTTTTTGAGGCTCAAAGGAGTCTTTCCAGTCTCCAGCAAGACATTTACACACGCGAGGTTGGCAGCGATGCGGCACAAGTGAAGCTTTTACCTCCTGCTATGCGGAGCTGCCTGACGTTTTCCTTCTTCGTAAGCCGCAGATACAAGCCGAAACATTCACTTGTACGTCTGCTTTCAAGCTTGAAAGACGTCTGTCTACACCTGGGCATTTCTTTCTGTGCTCCATATATTCAAAATGTCTTTCACGTAGGACTGTTCGAAGATGATCTCACTTCAAATCCGACAACGTTTTTTTTTTTCTGATAACAGTTCACGTTGAATCGTACTCCATTCTATGAAATTGTAGCTTGTAACTATTATTTATAGAGGGTGATCGGAGGCAGTCTGAAAAGCTTGTAAGGATGTTGCTTGTAGGTTATGCTTGGAAGTAACTGTTAACAAAAAAATTCGGTACGTTGCACCGTCTCCAAGTAAATTAGCACTGAAGTTCGCCACCTAAACTGTTGCGCGAGCTTTTTCAGGCGGTCCGCTAGAGACAGTGTCGCCAGACGTTTTCGTCAGCAGTAAGGACTGAACCAGAGCTAAAGACTGAGCAGTTTCGTGCGCTGTTATCTACGCTATGAGAACAACTGACACTAATTGTATCCGGCTGGTCCCTTAAATTTGCAACAGCCTGATTGGCTAACTTCAATGCTAATTAACTCGGAAACGGCACAATGTATCAAATTTTTTCTTAGCAATTATTTCTCAGCAACGCCCTTACAAACGTTTCAGAATGTGTATGTACCACATCGAATAAAATGCTATACAACGTTATCTTACTAAAAATAAACTTTTCATAGCGCCATTTTTAATTTCATTCAAACAACTGCACCAACATATGTGATTTTAATGTCTAGCTCCTCAGCAAGAGAAATAGCAAGTCGGAAATTTGTGCCCTCCTTTGTGAGACAAGCTGTTACTAGTTGCTCCAAAAGGTGCAAACTGTCTGGACTCTTTCGGTAGAAGTTGCGGAATATGAGGGAGCTCACGAGAAACAACAGCCGAGCTACAACTGATATTAGCGTTGTACGGCTTTTTTAAGCTTTACATAATGATAATCACAATGATATCCTCTTCAGAAGAGCTCATGATTGAACCTGAGGTAGAAGCGTGATTCATACTGTTCTTAAAACTGGCCACCTTACCTTAATCATCTCATGCCACGTGTGCCAGTTATGATACGATTACACTACGTGACTATCAAGCTCATACATCTATAAATACCACATTAACAAATTTCAAGTTCACATACACTGAAGCGCCAAAGAAACTGGTATGGGCATGCGTTTTCAAATACAGAAACATGTAAACAAGCAGAATACGGTTCTGCGGTCGGCAACGCCTATAAAAGACAGAAAGTGTCTGGCGCAATTGTTATATCGGTTACTGCTGCTACAACGGCACATTGTCAAGATTTAAAGCCCCTATTACACAATGCGCGTAAACCGTAAACCTCTCCTCCAGCGCCCCAAGCGTGCTTATCTGTAACGGTATGCCTTCTTCACGTAGACCTATTACACCATCCACGCGCGATATACCTGGCGCACATGCGCAGTAGACGGTAATAACGCGCGAAACGCAAATAGAACCGTCTGCTCTCTTGTAAAGTCGTTCGATCTACCGCTCGAAACACAAGGGGGACTTTTTTTCTATTTCTGATAAAAAAAACATTGTGATCCTAGTTGTATTTTGAGTGCTGAATTGAAAACTGTTTTTGGTTTTTTTCTGTCAGGGATAGTTTATTAGTAATCGCAATTTTATTTCTCTTTTCAGTTTCTGATATAGTGCAGCAAACGTGAGGTGAAATTCGACAAACAAATGCACATCTTTATGATGTAATAAGTTCATCACATTAATGGAGAGTGGGATCTAACATATAACACAGTAACCTTTGTCTATACGCTTTGAAGCATTTATTTGACATGAGAAATTACAGAAAATTGACAAACAATGAGCCTCTGCCTTGTAATGCACATCACTTTTTTCTCTTGTATTGTGAATCTTTCTTCTCTCGAATGATATTCCAGCAATAATCTGCTAACATAGAAGGTACCCACTTCCCTTCATAGCGCCTTTAATGGTAGAAATGTCTTTATGGAATCTTTCCCCATGTTCATTCTATACGTCACAACAACTCTCTGTGAAGTAGTCCAGATGAGAGTCCATCATATGTATCTTCAAAGACATATTGCACCCCAAATCCTGATATGCTTTGATCATATCCTTCACCATTGCTTTGTAGTTAGTAGCTCTTCTCCTTCCGAGGAAGTTTTCCGACACCATCTTGAAACAGTCCCATGCGGTTTTTTCACGAATTGTTTCATCAGGCCAAGTTTGATGTGAAGCGGTGGAAGTAGTATATATTCAGGAGCTACCAGACTTTCACGTTGTACATTCTTTTCGCCAACTTTCCATCTTCGCCTAGGCCATTTCTTTTTCACGTAGTGAGAATTTCGGTCTCGACTATCCCACTCGCAAAGAAAACAGGCATACTTTGTGTAGCCTTGTTGCATTCCCAGTACCATAGCAATTACCTTGAAATCTGCACATATTTTCCATTTGTGTTCATTGTATTTTAATGAATTTAGCATCCTTTGTACGAATTCGTAATTCTCTTTTGTCAAACTAGCGTAAGCTACTGGAACAGAGGGTATTTTTTTCCGTTGTGGAGCAAAACACCCTTCAGACTTGTTTTCGATGCATCTATGAAAAGTCTCCACTCCTGTGAAATATAAGTGAAGTTCAGCACTTTCATCAGGCCAGCAACGTCATTGCAAAATGTCAGTGTTTCGTCAGTTGAAAAATAAGAAATAAAGGCATGTTCTCTGTGCCTGAACACACTGATTTTAGTACTTTGGTGCAGTAGATTATACTCTTGTAATATTGAACCAAGCAGCTGCGCCTTTTGTTTACTTAGTCCTAGATCACGTACTAAATAATTTTAAAAAATGGTTCAAATGGCTCTGAGCACTATGGGACTTAACATCTGAGGTCATCAGTCCCCTAGAACTTAGAACTACTTAAACCTAACCAATCTAAGGACATCACACACATCCATGCCCGAGGCAGGATTCGAACCTGCGACCGTAGCAGTCGCGCGGTTCCGGACTGCGCGCCTAGAACCGCTAGACCACCGCGGCCGGCTACTAAATCATTTAAATCTGCCTGTGTTAACAAGTGTGGCGATGATTCACTTGTGCAGTGATATAAAGAATCATCACCCGTGATTTCTTCAGTACTACTTATTTCACTGTCACTCGGAATTTGACCTCGAGCTCTTGAAGGTACTGGAAGGTTGTCGGAATGCTGCACTGGCATTCTCGGTGAAGGCAGATCTGGGTAAACAATGTGCCTCTTCGACTTTTTGTTTCTAAAACCCTGAATTTTTGTTAGACAGAAATAACAATCAGTAACATGGTCCTTAGGCTCCCTCCACACCATGGGAACAGCAAACAACGCCACATTCTCTGTACCTTTCCACCACTGAATTAGTTTGCAGTAACATGTAGCACAACAGAAATGTGGTGCCCATTCTTTATCTTGGTCTCCTACCTCTACTCCAAAGTAATGTTTGTATGCTTTCTTTATGACTGAAGAAATTTTCTTCCTATTTCTGGCAAAAGTGAACTTCCCACAGATGCAGCAGAAGTTGTCCGGCTTATATCGACATCCACGACGACGTGGCATTTTTGCAAATTTAAAAATACCACTTTGGTAATACAACTGTATTAAATTAATAGTAGGGAACTAGAGGAACGCTGATGTGTAAAAACAAGCAGTCGTTTTACCTTCAGCACCAGGCTCAATCAGTTTACACACAGGAACTAAAAAATTCAACCGTGCTCGGAAATATGACAGACAGTTACTTGTCAGCCAAAACACCCACTCGTTAAGACTGACACAAATTGCTGCTAACACCACTGTTGTAAACTCGATGCACGTGCCCCTAGGAGGCGTGAAGCTTTACTGCCGAGGCAGCGACCGGCTGTTGTTCGAGTTAATGAGATGTTTCAGGTGGTTTTAATGACATAGGTGTGGGTGGCGGGGATAACCTAATGATGTCTGATTCTTCCCACCTGCTGTTGCACAAGAAATTATCACGTTCTATTACTACTGGATGCGGCAACATACCCGTATTTCTCTATAACGTTTCTGTGTTTGCCATGAATTGTGACTATACATATATATATATATACATCTTACATAAAAAGTATCCCTGAGAACGATATTTTGTTTACGTATTTGAATTTCCCACGGTAAAATGGTCTACAAGCACATGCTTTAATATCAGAAATAGAACCCATGTCGAACAGTGTTATTGATGGTTCCTATTCAAAAAGAATTGTTTTTTATCATTATTTATAAAGTAGTTGTTATTCTATTATGTAGGTTACTATTGTTCTGAATTACAGACTCGATAGTTATTTTTTGTATTACGGCACTTTGTTACACAGGCACATGTATACCAAAATTTACATTTTGCACCTGTAGGACACACTTGTTTTTGGAGCTGTTGCCCTGGCAGTGACAGTTTCGGATTAGGGCATAACGACGAAGAAAACGAAAAGCCAGACATTATTGAGTTCGACCCTGACTGAAAGGAAGGAACGAAGGCAGAGGATTATATTGGTTATGAAAGAAGTGAGGCCCGAAGATCCGCAAGAATTTCGGAACTTCGTGTGAATGGACATGGCCTGTTTCGAGAAGCTGCTGTCTGTGATAGAAGATGGAATTAGCAAGTGTGGCACCGTCATGACGGAGACTATCTCACCTTCTCGAAAGCAAGAATTAAATAATATGACTATACGTTGTGATCATACAAGCCTAGATCAATGATAAAATACCAGTACATGCCCTTTTAATTTGCAGGTTGGTTGTAACATTACGTTTCCTAGCGACTGGGGAATCTTTTACGAGTCTGACTTTTAGCCACAACCAGCACAGTCCACCATTTCAGAAGTTGTTGCGGGTGTATGCACTACAGTTTGCAATACTTTAAAGGACTAATACTTAAAGGCGCACTTGTGTTATTTTTCTAAGTTTCGAGAATGGAATGCGATGTGCTACTCAGAGTTTTGCGGTTCTCGTCGGTCGCACTTGGCGTAACTGCATGGATTTTCTCGCCATCACTGCCCGTTTCTCTTTTGTGGCATGCTGAAATAAACCAAGAGATGCAATCAAATCAAACATGAATTTTCGTAAGTTAAGGCATTACGATATAGATCGAAAATCACCGTGTAACTCAGAAAGAAATGATTGTCAACATATCGTGTTATGATAAAGCGGGTACACACATACCTCTTACCTCGTTGTATGCCTGAATTTAGACGCTTAACGCTTCTTTGCTCCATTTCTACAATACGAAATAATCAAAAGAAAAAAATGCTTTCACGAACAGCCTGTATTATAAAAGAAAGTCTACTGTCAAAAAATGTTTTTTTTTTGCATTTATGAAAACCTACTTACTGAAAAAAAAAATCCCCAACACGAAAGTCTGAAATTAGTTACTATAATCCGTTTAATCCGTTCATCATAAGAATAAACCTGATGTAAACATTGCACAACGTATTCTTCCACGTTTGCTGGAATCTCATTGGATTTTCATTTCACGTGGGACTGCAACCAAACTGACTCGAGTACTGTCAAGTACGATAATACGGAAACGTTTTGTGCTGTGCATTACGTGCACATTGACTTCGCGACAATACGGGACAACAGATTTACCGGTGCATTTAACTTGGACAACACTAGCTGGTCAGCTGGTACAGCTAGCCTGTAATGACGTGGCCAGCTGCAGTTCACACGGATAAACAGCCGAGCAGAGGAGCAATACAGCTTCGAATGTCATTTAATTTTTAAGCAGAATGAAATGATATACTGCAAATCTCCCACAATACGCTCCTTAGACGACTAGACGAAAACCGCAACACGTTATCGTTTTTAGCTAACTTACTATTGTAATTAAAAACAAGAATGATGAAAATTCCCTCGTGATGACTGGGTGTTGTGTGATGTTCTTAGGTTAGTTAGGTTTAAGTAGTTCTAAGTTCTAGGGGACTGATGACCATAGATGTTAAGTCCCATAGTGCTCAGAGCCATTTCAACCATTTTTGATGAAAATTCCTGACTTAGCTACAGGCTAATTTTTCTGAAGCTGTGCGTAAAGTAAGAGAGTATTGAAGGATTGCACTGTATAGTTAAATATTGAAGCCACTGAAGGTATTACTTACAATCGGTCGTCTGGTAATCTCTTAGATACTTCCTTATCAGAATCCGAGAAATACATTTCAGTTCTGGAAGTGTCACCTGCTACGTTGATAACGAGACTATCAACAACAGAATCCACGAAGCCAACCAGGCACAGCATTTTCTCTTCTTTTATGACGAGCTGTTCTGTATCCCACCATCGTTCGGCAGTGACGTGTGAAAAGCTGCGTGCATTAGTTGCAGTAGGTCTGGCAGCTTAACAGTCTTGTTACTTCTCGGGCCAAATCCCGCAGCTTGGCTCCACATCAGTTCTGTTGGGTTCACATTGTAATGGTACAGTAGTAAATGTAAGAATGCAGAATTGGTATGATGTACTCAATGCTGTGAAAATGATTGTTTTTCATGTTTCTACGATACATATCTATCTCTGTGGTATAAAACGATGGACATAGTCCAAATAAAGAGGATTCGGTTGTTCATTTTTGCTTTAAAAAATTAAATTGTTATGTTTTCTTAATTTAAACAACTTTTATGAGCCGTCTCTCATAAAGCATCGATACTTTGAAATGGAAAAAGGAATTTTGTGTCCCATATGTAATTGGAAACAAGAAGACGTGCATTAGTCATAAAAATGATATTGAGTTTTGTAATTACAAGATTTAGGAAATTCTGATTGAACGAGAAATAAATGATACTAGGGAAATTTGAAACAACGCACAAATAACCGCACCGAGTTCACATTCAATTACGTTACGATAGGCGCTGTATGTTCAATGGGCATTTGTTTCTCAACTGCAATATATAAAACACTGAGAAAACTTCAAAGCCGATTATCTCCGTAAATTTATGAAAAACATTAAGAACGCCCTATTTCTCAGCACTTTTTAGCAGTGTTCCAGGCGCCTGTTTCATTACGGAACAGAAAGCAGCCTCTGTCATTTTCCTACTGCGCATTAACAGTGCGACAATCAGAGCACAACGCTACAGAGGCCACACTGTACACGATTTTTGAAATAAAAATTACGTAGCTAAAGCGTGATTAAGAAAAACGTTGATGGTTGTTAATAAATTTGAATATCTTAAAGTTTCATTTAACGTAACTTAGTAATAAGATGTCTAATACATAAGTAGGACCTACTTCCAAGAGCGCAACATGGCCAGTTTACATGTACTACGGCTTCTGACCAATTATCGCGTTTGTGCTTATTTACATCAGGTTTATTCTTATGAACGATTATAGCCACGGAACAATAGGCAAAATAACAAGCAGATAGCACAGTTGTACCGCCCTCTGAGCATGCGCGAGTTATTGCTACCTAGTGTGCATGCGCGGATTGGCGGCAGTTTAGTACTGCTCTCTATTCTGGCTCGCGGATAATGTCTGCCAATTTTCGTAGTTCACCTTTTCTACCGTTAGACGGCTATCGCGCTTAGACCAGTACCGTTTGCGATGGATCGTCGTTTAATACCCCCCCTTAAGTAAGTTTGAACGTGGTGTTATAATCGGCGCACGAGCAATCACAGCATCTTCGAGGTAGCCTGAAGTGGAGATTTTCCCGTACGACCATTTCACGAATGTACCGGGAATATCCGGTAGACATCAAATCTCCGACGTCACTGAGACCGGAAAAAGATCCTGCAAGAACGGGACCAACGATGACTACAGAGAATCGCTTAACATGATGGAAGTGCAACCCTTCCTCAAATTGCTGCAGATTTCAATGCTGGGCAATCAACAAGTGTCAGCTTGCGAACCATTCAACGAAACATCATCGATATGGACTTTCAGAGGTTTATGCCTCGCCGGGGCCCATCGACACCAACATTGGACTGCTGAGACTGGAAACATGTTGCCTGGTCGGACGAGTCTCGTTTCAGATTGTATTGAGCGGATGGAATTGTACAGTTTTGGAGACAACCTCATAAATCCGTGGACCCTGAATGTCAGCAGGGGCTATTAAAGCTGGTGGAGGTTCTATAATGGTGTGGGGCGTGTGCAGTTGAGGTGATGTGGGACCCCTGATACGTCTAGATACGTCTCCGACAGGTGAAACGTACGTAAGCATCCTGTCTGATCACCTGCATCCATTCATGTCCATTGTGCATTCCGATGGACTTGGGCAATTGCGGCAGGACAGTGCGACGCCCACCACGTCCAGAATTGCTACAGAATAGCTTCAGAAACACTCTTCTGAGCTTAAACACTACCGCTGCCCACCAAACTCCCCAGACATGAAAATTGATGAGCATATCTGGGATGCCTTGCAACGTGTTCCACAGAAGAGATCTCCACCCTCTAGTACTCTTACGGATTTATGGACAGCCCGACAGGATTCATGGTGTCAGTTCCCTCCAGCACTACTTTAGACATTAATCGAGTCCATGCCATGTCGTGTTACGGCAGTTTTGCGTGCTCGCAGGGACCCTACACAATATCGGCTCTTCGGTGTATAATAGGCGTGCTGCATTTTTCAACAGCAGCTATTATTTTCAGTTGTTTGACATTACTATTTTCATTTATTCTGTTGTCGTGGTGACTGAGGAGGACGAATGCAGATAACTGAAAATTGTTCGACATTATCATTTTCATTCATTCTGTTATCAGAATGAATGAGAGGGTGAATGCAGAAAACTGAAAACATCACGTAGCTTATACTGTTCTGAACAAGATACCGTTTAACTAACTATTTAGCAACAAAGTGTTTAGTTTAATTCATTCTCTGGTGTAACAATTTAATGTATCAGGGTGTTTATTTTGGAAAAAGGTTTTGGAAACTTGTGGTAAATTCATATGGGACCAAATTGCTGACTCGAACCTCCGACGGGGGGAGGAGCCGCGCGAACCGTGACAAGGCGCCTAAGAGTGTGCGGCTACCCCGCCCGGAAGGCTGATGTTTCTTTTACTAGGAAATTATAAGATTTAGATTTTAGGTAATTTTGAATCCCTCCAAAATTATTGCAGGTATAAAATTAAAACATGCTGGAGTTAAATATTGTTATTTTGAAAGGCTACATAAAATTTCATTGCGATTGGTGTACGGAAAATAACTTTATTAATTTACGGATTGGTGTGTGATAAACAAAGTTTGCGGTCTTGTTGCTTGTCACATTGCTCCAATGGAACACGAGTGTCGCACGGATAAGCAACAGGTCATAGCGCATATCGTATTGCTACAGAGGGAACCGTGCCTTTGCCTTATGCATGACGTTTATGACATGATTCTCTACATGACAAAACGAATATGTTACTATTTGAAAGTCCCTGAGCAGGTCCGCAACTGAAGGTATGAATAAGCCATCATTAATTAAACAAATGATACATATAGATTGTTGGTGTTGTGGTCGTCAGCTCTTCCTGTCTGTAGCTTCTTGAATCAGACTGCAGCCACATGTAACAGACACCAAGTTAAAAGGCAGATGCCTAATAATATGGTCTTTACGAGGCCTTATCAACTAATACACTCTTAAGAAGAAAAAAAAAAAGAGTGCCACTCCGCGCGGTTTGAGGCGCTCGAGTCCTCCCTCGGCATACGTGTGTGTGTTGTTCTTAGCGTAAGTTAGCTGAAGTAGTGTATAAGTCTAGGGACTGATGGCCTCAGCAGTTTGGTCCCTTAGGAATTCACACACATTTGAACATTTTTTTGAAAAGAAAGTTCCTCCAAGAGGGAATTATCCGAATGGGACGGGGATTAGTAGACGTGATGTACATATAAAGACAAACAAATGATTACAATTCCACAAAAGCTAAAAAAATTATTCAAGAGAAAGAGCTTCACAAATTGAGCAAGACAGTAACGTGTTAGTCTACCTCTGGCGCTTATGCAAGCAGTTATTAGGCTTGGCATTGACTGAATGAGTTATTGGATGTCATCCTGAGGGATATCGTGCCAAATTCTGCCCAATTGCGGCGTCAGATCGTCAAAATCCTGAGCTGGTTGAAGGGCCTCGCCCATAATGCTCCAAACGCTCTCAATTTGGAAGGGATTCGTCAAACTTGCTGGCCAAGATAGGGTTTGGCAAGCACGAAGACAAGCAGTAGAAACTCTCGTCATGTGCGACCAGTCGCCATCCAGCTGAAATGTAAGTCTAGGACAACTTCCCATGGCGGACAATAAAAAGGGGCGTAGAATATCGTCAACTTACCGCTGTGCTGTAAGACTGTCGCAGATAACAACCAAAGAAATCCGGCTATGAAAAGAAATGGCACCCCAGACTGTGACTCCTGGTTGTTGGGCCGTATGGCGGGCGACAGTTAGGTTGTTGTCCCACCTCTGTCCAGGACATCTCCAGACGCGTCTTCAGTCTGGAATCTCATTGATTGTAGTAGAATTGTGTTCAGTGATGAGTTCCGCTTCTAACCGAGGCCCGATGACCAGCAAAGACGTGTATCTCCAGACAGCAGAGGGATACCAGCAAGACTGTCGCCTGCAGTACGTTCCAAGGACCAGGAGTGATGGTCTGGGGTGATTATAGAGAGTGAAGCAAAATTTGATAGCCCAAAGACACAAATTTTATGTGACTGTTTTGTGCAGAATGAGCTGGGGAATTGTTGTGGAGTAACACTGATAAGGAGAAGGGACAGGATGATAGGACATCTGCTAAGACATGAGGGAATGACATCCATGGTACTAGAGGGAGCTGTAGAGAGTAAAAACTGTAGAGGAAGACAGAGATTGGAATACGTCAAGCAAATAATTGAGGACGTGGGTTGCAATTGCTACTCTGAGATGAAGAGGTTAGCACAGGAAAGGAATTCGTGGCGGTCCGCATCAAACCAGTCAGTAGACAGATGACAAAAAAAAAAAGAAAGCCTGTTGGACAAGTTCCTGCGACGCTTTGTCTTGACAAAAAAATGGTTCAAATGGCTCTAAGCACCATGGGACTTAACATCTGAGGTCATCAGCCCCCTAGACGTAGAACTACTTAAACCTAACTAACCTAAGGACATCACACACATCCATGCCCGAGGCAGGATTCTAACCTGCAACCGTAGCAGCCTAGTGGTTCCGGACTGAAGCGCCTAGAACCGCTCGTCCACGGCGGCCGGCGTCTAGACAGACTCCAGTATTTTCATCCGTAGATTTGGGTAGTACGCTCCTGTGATGGTTTACCCCTTACAGCCATAATCTCTGAGCATGTACCACGACAGTCCCAAAGGACGTTCAGCATCATGTTGCCCGAAAACAGTCAGGTCTCCGTCTTTTTCGGCGATGGCGAAACCACAAGTGTACACTATTTGCTTAATTCCTTTGTCTCAGCGTCGCAGGAATACATACATCACTGACACATAATACCTAAGCTGCTTAGGAAGACATGCCTGGTTGGCCTGATACAGCTTAAAAAATTCCTCTGCTGCCTTCGTTCGATGGGCTTTTTGAATGGTTGTGAACAGTCCTGAAACCAACGGGTGGCGACTTTTGTCATATTCAAAATGTAGTGCAAGATGTAGAACACTGACCCATGACTGATTTTCACTTTTCTCCGCTATCGCCTCTACTGTGCGACACCGCTCTACGAGGACCAGGGCTTCTACTTCTTCAGGTAATTCACAGAGAACCAGTCTGCCACTTCGTCCAAACTTGTTCGACCACACTGGCAATGTCTGCGCCACCTAACGACTTTGTCATACGATGTTGCATTATTGCAGAACAGTTCGACCAACTCGTGTGGATTGGATCAGTGTTGTTCCCCTTCAAATGCAGAAAACGACTTCGATGCTCCGCTTGACCAATGAGCTGTGATATTTTGTTTAGGCCGCTTTAACGCCGTGCTAGGGTACTGAATGTGTACCTGGACTGCATTTATCAGCAAACGAACAAAAATTTAACTACCTAACTTTATTTTTTCTAAGTGATAAAAATTTGACAGCTCATCACATGCTGGTGTTCTTATGCTCTAAGAGTGACAGTAAAATAATGTTCTTAAAGCTGAGCTGCCGTATTGCGTCGGCTGCAGTTGTGATGCGCTCTTGTGTGACGTCAGATTGTGGTGTGGGACTTGGCGGGTCGGCTGGAGCGCGTGGAGCAGCGCGAGCAGCTGACGGAGAAACAGCAGGCGCATCGCACCGCCATGATGGCGCACCTGGCGTTCATGCGGCCGCTCGCGCCGGCGCACATCGTGACGCCCGCCTTCGTCTCTTCCATTGAGTTCTCCCAGGATTCCAGCATCACTCATATCCAGTGGATCTGCCCGCGCTGGACGGTACGTTCATTTTAATCACTCTGTCACAGAACCTCCGTCTGTCCTGAATGTACCTGGAAACCAAAGAGCCTACCAAGCCTTGTTTCCTTGAGAAATGTGGAAACGAAGTAGGAAAGGAAAAAAATGATCGTAAAGAATAAGTGCGAATGAACTCGGAACAAATCACTTATACCAAAATTTTGAAAACCATTTTACTTCAGAAGTCACATAAATTGGTAGACTAATTGTGTGGCAATTGAAAGGACTAGGACATGACTGCCTTCATATTTGATTTATCTGACATTGTCAGAAAAGGAAAAATCGAGGTACAAATTTCTTAAAATTAAAAAAAAAGTAATTGTCCAGATCGCATACAGTATGAAAACCAAATGAGGTGGTGCAGTGGTTAGCACACTGGAATCGCGTTCGGGAGGACGACGGTTCAAACCCGCGTCCATTCATCCCGATTTAGGTTTTCTGTGATTTCCCTAAATCACTTTAGGCAAATGCCGGGATGGTTCCTCTGAAAGGGCACAGCCGACATCCTTCCCTAATCCGATGCCGCCTTCCGCAAATCGACCAACCAAACAACTACAGTATAAAACATTAAAATGTGGTGACCGGTTTCAGGTGACTAAGCAACCATCTTCAGATCTGAGAATAAGCAAAGAAAAGGAAATTGCCGTAAGTTAACTTTTATCAACAAAACCTCGAACTTACGAAGGTGTATGGTGTATTGAAAACCATGCATCGACTATGTAGCTGGGAGCCATTTAAGGGAAGAGAAGAGACCACCAGAGATTTTCAACTAGTTGGTTTTACCTTGCTGGTTTATCCAGTTTTTATACTTTATTACTGAATGTGTTACTCATTCAGACATACTATGTTTTACACATTACCTCTTTGATGTAATTTTGCTAGTTTATTTGTAGTCCATGCCTATCCGACGGTCATTTCCGTTCTCTTAAATAGCTCCCAGCTATGTACACGATGCAGAGTTTGCTATGAGCTACACACATCAAAAAAAGTTTTGAATCACCCCGGTTCCCGGAACTCCTGAAGATAGACGTTGACTGTTCAGAGATGTCATTAAACCCTCCAAAAGATGTAAACAACCATGCATGAGCAGCGCCTATTAGACGGAGGAGTTACGACAGTCGATCAGTTCCACTCATTCCACCAGGAAGGAGGTACGTGTCATGTGTTGTCTGCAGTTCAACCATGCCTAGAAGGTCAACACCGCGGTTAGATCGCGTCCGCATTGTTATTTTGTGCCAGGAAGGGCTCTCAACAAGGGAAGTGTACAGGCGTCTCAGAATGAACCAAAGAGATATTGTTCGGGCATGGAGGAGATACAGAGAGACAGGAACTGTCGATGACATGCCTCGCTCAGGCCGATTAACAGTTATAAGTCCAGTGAATGACCGCTACCTGCGGATTGTGGCTCGGAGGAATCCAGACAGCAACGCCACCATGTTGAATAACGCTTTTCGTGCAGCCCCAGGATGTTGTATTACGACTCAAACTGTGTGCTATAGGCTGCATGATGTGCAACTTTACTCCCGATGGGGAGGTCCACCTTCGCAACCACGATACCATGCAGCGCGGTACAGATGGGCCGAACAACATGCCGAATGAACCGCTCAGGATTGGCATCACTTTTTCTGCACCGCTGAGTGTCGCGTGTGCCTTCAACCAGACAATCGTCGGAGACGTTTTGGGAGGCAACCCGGTCCGGCTAAACGCCCTAGACACACTGTCCAGCGAGTGCAGCAAGTTGGAGGTTCCCCGCTGTTTTGGGGTGGCATTATGTGGAGCCGACGTACGCCGCTGGTGGTCATGGAAGACACCGTAATCGTTGTACGATACGTGAATGCCATCCTCCGACCGATAGTGCAACCATATCGGCAGCATATTGGCGAGGCATTCGTCTTCGTGGACAACAATTCGCGCCCCCATAGTGCACATGTTGTGAATGACTTCCTTCAGGATAACGACATCGCTCGACTAGAGTGGCCAGCGTGTTCTCCAGACATGAACCCTATTGAACATGCTTGGGATAGATTGAAAAAGGGTTGTTTATGGATGACGTGACCCACCAACCACTCTGAGGGATCTACACTAAATCGCCGTTGAGGAGTGTGATAATCTCGACCAACAGTGTCTTGCTGTACTTGTGTACAGTATGCGACGACAAATACAGGCATGCATCAATGCAAGAGAACTTGATACTGGGTATTAGAGGTACCGGTGCGTACAGGAATCTGGATCACCACCTCTGAAGGTCTCGCTGTATGGTGGTACAAAATGCAATGTGTGGTTTTCATGAGTCATAAAAAGGGCGGAAATGATGTTTATGTTGATCTCTATTCCAATTTACTGTACTGATTCCGGAACTCTCGGAACCGAGGTGATGCAAAACTTTTTTTGGTGTGTGTATATGCTCTCATACATTTTCCCATGAGCGGTACATTATTATTTTTATTTATTTCCCCTCTTTCAGACTTCTTTAAGTCATAGATGTAGTTCGTAACATGTAACTTAAGGCAATTTTCTGGTCTTTGCTTTTCTCAGGTCTGAAGATTGTTGCTTAGTCACCTGAAACTACTCGTCGCATTTTAATATTTTATGCTGCAAACGATCTCGACAGTCATAAAAAATTATTTTTTTTAATTTTAAGAAATGTTTATATTTGCCAGGTTATTCGTGGATGGCACCCATGATTTAATTAATTTTGGCTATAAAGTTTATAACAGTCAATGTTTACACAAACTTTATTTATTAGGTGTACCGTTTCCGACTATTCAGTCATTATTAACAGCCGTATAAAATAAAAAACAGTGTACACAAACACATATGTCGTATATAAACAAATTAAATAAACAACTAATTACACTACCTAGCTTTAAAAGTCTGACCTTAATGTTTCTTGGTCGCTGACTGTGTCAAAGTACGGCAACGGTGGACATATCCTTGAGGTACTTGCGGAAAGTGGAGTAATCAATGATATTTCTTATATAACTATATAGCTTTTTCGAAGTTATTGTAATTTGATTGGAGTAATCAATGATATTTCTTATATAACTATATAGCTTTTTCGAAGTTACTGTAATTTGATTTACCCCAAGATATTTAAGTCTCATCTTTATCAATGATAATGACGGAAACAGGGGAAATGAATTAAAACTTGTGCCGACGCCGGTACTTCTTGCTTACTTGGCAGAAATGCTAACCATTATACCACCGCAGCACTGTGGTGAACCTTGCTGCAAACGAACTACTTAAGTCGAGTGCCCTCCCCACCACATACTTCGATTCATATCTTCAGCTTATTTTCCCCCTTATACTGTACTATTGCCAGTGCTCTCCAGCACTGGAATAGCACCCCAATGTTGGACGTAATGGGGAAGTCCTGTACCATGGGTGATCTTACAGATTTTACAATTAAATTTACCCCTAGACATTTAAGTCTCATGTGTAAGGGGGAAAATAAGTTGAAGATATAAATTGCAGTTTGTCGTGAGGAGAGCATTCGACTTAAGTCGTTCGTGCAACAATGTTGACAATAGTTGCGGTGGTGTAAAGGTTAGCATTTTTGCCTAGTAAGCGAAGAAAATCCTGGTTCGAGTTCCGGCGGTGGCACAAATTTTAATTCATTTCTTCTGCTTCCAACTTAACAGTTTGGTTTGTATACGTGATTTATAAGTAAACTGAAGTAAATTAATTATGAGGTATCAACAGTCATAAAAAAGTTTCGAAAATTATTAAGTAGTTAAGCTGTGTCGCCGCATGTATGTAGGTCTACAGCCAATGACGAGTAAGCAGATGACGTAATCTCGTAGACGATCAGGATGCAAATAAAGAAGTTACCGATGCACTCTGCTGGCTGGGCTGCCGAGTGAACTGCGTGGTGGAAGTGCCCATATCATCACAGAACGTAACTGACCTAAGCTGTAAACTGCGAGAAATTAAAAAATGCAACATAATAGTTCTGATTTCTTCCAGTAGTATGTTATTTGTGATGGCGATTAAGTCACCCAACCACCCCTCTGACATTAGAATCTACGCGTGCTAAGTTAAAATAACAGGGAAATTCGAAAATGCAAGAAGCACAATTATGCTTTAGGTCACACTGAAAAATAGTGGAGATTTCGAAAATGCCCTAAACTTAAAATGGCCAATGGGCTCACATTTTGGGCTCACATTTACCTCCGACAGCACAATGTTATTTCAGTTGTACAGATAGGTAATTAAAAAAACTTAAGCACTGTTGTTCTCTGGGAGAATTTGTTCTATGGAACATTCAGGTACAACGTTTTTGGAATTGGCTGTCAAGAAATTAATGCTCGGGGGATGTGGCAGTTGTCAAACAATCTGGCCATGTTCATATCTGAGGCTCAGTTTCACCAAAAATATATTAATCTTATATGCATCCACCATGGATCCACCACACTGGAGAAGGAAACATGCTAATACCAATTTACAAGTCGCTTTGTCACCATCAAAAAACATGGCAAATACATCCAATAAAGAGATGACATATGTATGGTGTCTGAGTGGTTTTATTTGCATTTTAAAGTGCAACACTTGGTGATGATTAAGTTCGACATATAGGCTGCCCTTCCTACAAAAATGGATAAGTCCCGATTAATGTGATGCAGTCTCACTACTCTCAGTTATGGTTCTTCAGACACTGATACTTAAATAGCACAAGAGAACATTTTATATAGCTCCTGAATTGTTTTAATTCACCAAGGGGAAAAAAATCGCAACAGCTACAAATAATTACTTAGAGTAATGAAATTTCGGGAATACATATGTCTACATAACATAATTGTGTGATTAACATTACAAGCTCGCTGGTTAATGTAAGCGTGAGATAAGTCATTGCAAATGTGAAATGCTGGTACATTAATAACTGGTAAAACCGCCAGAATGTTGAACGCAAGGATGCAAACGTGCACGCCAAGTGTTGCACATGTGCCGGATGTCAGTTTGTGGGATGCAGTTCCATGCCTGTTTCAATTGGTCGGCTGTTTGTTGATGACACTGGACTTGTCGTCAGATGATGTCCCATATGTGCTCGATTGGAGACAGATCCGGTGATCGAGCAGGCCAAGGCAATACGGTTACACTCTGTAGAGCAACGGTATGTGGGCGAGCGCTGTCCTGTTGGAAAACAGCCCGTGGAATGCTGTTCATGAATGGCAGCACAACAGGTCGACTGATCAACAAGCTTGCAGTCAGGGTGCGTGCTCCTGCTACCATATAGAATCGCACCCCAGATCATAACTCTGCGCGTACATCCAGTGTGTCTAGGCTGTAGATGGGTTTGCCGGCCGGTGTAGCCGAGAGGTTCTAGGCGCTTCAGTCTGGAACCGCGCGACCGCTACGATCGCAGGTTCGAATCCTGCCTCGGGCATGGATGTGTGTGATGTCCTTAGGTTAGTTAGGTTTGAGTAGTTCTAAGTTCTAGGGGACTGATGACCTCAGATCTTAAGTCCCATAGTGCTCAGAGCCATTTGAACCATTTTATAGATGGGTTTGTTGCAGGCCCTCACTGACACCGGGGCAGAAGTAGCTTTCATTAGAAAATACAACAGATCTCCACTCCGCCCTCCAATGAGCTCCCGCTTGACACCACCGAAATCGTAAATGTCAGTGGTTTGGGCTCAGTGCAATGCACGCTACACGGCTGCCCTTGAAGTAACGGACTTGTAACAGTTCGCTGCGTCACTGTGGTGTTCAAATAGCTACTGCAGATACAGTACGATACGCCGGAGCCACACACGATAGTTTTTCCTTTCTGTAACACCACGTGGCCGTCCATAGCCCACTCTTCTTGCGGCCGTACTCACACTTACCTTCTGTGGCCGTGAAGCAGCTTAATGAAGGCAAGTAGTGGCCTATTTCTGAACTTTCATTACAAGCAAAAGTGATGCTGCGTGAAATATTGATTGGATTAGTTCCAAAAATGTTCAGTTTAATTACTTCCGCGTAAAGCATTTTGCAGGGTATTATAGCAGTTGCTCGCATCTGTTACCTAACTAAATACAAGAAGGTGTAAGATTCGCCTTAATTTTGGATTGTTATTGTGCCTTAAACATACAGAAGTTTACATAGTCCACAGTGATTAAAGTTACATGAAACACGTGCTATCTTTAACACACCCATACAAAGACAATCTCTCCATTGTACATTGGAAAATCATCAAGGCATACATCCTGTTTTGATGACTGAAATACCGAACTTCGGAAAAGTTTGCAATGAAAAACAGGACTCGCTGTCATTTTGGGTTTGGTGTACGTCACATAATATGTTGTTGCGTATGAAATTTAGCTAACATGTCGAATATTTCTTTAGGTGTGGGTGGAGGTCTCTGTATGTCACTGATCTCTAGAAAATTGATCTGAGGCAGCACATTAATTTGGGATCGCCCCGCGCCAGCGATAAAACCAGAGCGAAATATCCAGACAGAATGAAACAACAGTCATGGCTCCATGTGTTAGATTTGTAGAAGGCGAAAATGATAATGTGGGAAAGTTACATCTGATGGTCCTGGGAAGAACGTTGCTTAAAGAATGTAGCAATTCTTAATATTTCATCTATTGGCAGAAACAATCACAAAATTGAAACCAAAACAGAGCAGTCAGCAAACAAGGTTGCTTGATGTCTTCTGGCAGAAGGATAGGACGCTTACATCCATAATTTTCTCACAAAGAGGTGGGGCGTTATTCAAGATATTGATACTGGCTTAACCTTCGAAGAGATCCTTGCAGAAGTCTGTATTTTTAGTCACCGACGTGAGAAGATTCCTAAAGAAAATAGTTGAAGATGGAGAGGTGAAATTCCTGCCTACACCTAAATGGATCGTGACATTTAAATCTCAGCAACTTTCTCTGTATGTATATTTGTACACCGTGGGATGCCGAACTGCACCGTACATCCAGTAAGTTTTGCGATGTCATAATTATCTAGATGTTTTAATTTAAGTACACAGTGTCGTAGAAGCGCTCGTTGTACCAAATACACGGGAGTCCATGAGGCTTCACATGGCTTAAACAGCGGAGAGCTCACGTGGAGTACACGATCACCTGTTTCGAACATGGAAGGTCGTTATTTGCGAAACTGGGTTTGTCATCCCATCGAATTCAATCCAAAGGCTACGCAGGGCTTAGACACGACAGAGAGAGTGGAAAAGGAGGCGTTGCCATTTTACTTAGGGGTACAGTTCAGTTTAGAAAGACTGACATCAAACTTAGGTCGACAAATTGCATGCAGGGGGCGCTGTAATTTACTCTTTTAATGGCGCATTTACCATTGTCACCATTTACAAACCACCTAAGTGTAAATTACAAAACTTTGTTCTGGATCAGATTATTGGCGAGCTTCAAACGCCACTTCTCCTTCTATCTACAATTACATCTACGTCTTCATGATTATTGTGCAATTCCCAATAAAGTGCCAGGCAGAAGGTTCATCGAACCACCTTAAAGCTACTTCTCTACCGTTCCACTCTCGAATAACGCGCGGGAAAAACGAAAACTTAGATTTTTCCGCGTGAGCTCTGATTTATTTTATTTTATTATCATGATTATTTCCCCCTATGTAGGTTGGCGCCAACCATATATTTTCACACTCTGAGGAGAAAGGTGGTGATTGAAATTTTATGAGAGGGTCTTGCCTCAGCGAAAAACGCCTTTATTTTAACGACTGTCGCTCCAATTCGTGTATCATATGCGTAGCAGTCTCTCACCTATTTCGTTATAATAGAAAACGATCTGCTCTTCTTTGAAATTTTTCGATGTTCTCCATCAATCCTGTCTGATGCGGATCTCATACCGGACAGCAATACGCCATATGAGGGCGGACAAAGGTAGAGCAAACAGTCTCTTTAGTAGACCAGTTACATTTTCTAAGCCTTTTATGACCGGAAATCACAAATTAGTCACACAACTGAGGCTTTACTGATAGGCACGCAATTTAATTAGATGTCGCTTGTGACGAACAGTGTCAAAGCCCTTGAAATCTAAAAGTATGGGATCAATTTGACGTCCCCTGTTGATAGTAGTCATTACTTAGAGAGAATAAAGAGTTAGTTGTGTTTCACAAGAACGTATTTTCTGAATCCATATTGGCTGTTTGTCAATAAATCGTTTCCTTAGAGGTAATTCATAAAAGACAACTTCCACCATAAAGACATACACTGCCTGGCAAAAAAGTGGAGCATCCAGAAGGGGAGGAGGGAACGAAATAACGAAATTAAACTTCACGTGTTGACAGCGTATCTGACGTTATTTCAGTGATTACACAATCGGTTCAAGTTTATAACGAACTTGGCGGTATGAGTCAGCTTCTCAGTATGACGTTGTCCCTCTTTTGGCCAGGATGCCCTGATTGGGTTGGAAAGGTCGTCATAAAGCTCTTGGATCCTCTACTGTGGCAAGCCGACCTACAACTTCTGTAAACGGTGTCTCATACCCTGGATGCTGGCAGTGGGACGGAGTTGATGTCCAAGCTGGCCTCACGTACGTTCTGTCATAAGGATCACATAACATCTGTCGCTCTTCATACCCCTTATATAGCCTACTAGGAATAGTAAAACACACGAACAGTAATAAGGCACTCTAGAGGTTGTTCTGTCTCCCGCACTGATGACCTCGGATGTGAAGTCCCATAGTGCTTAGACCCATTTGAACCATTTTTTTGTCTCCCGCAGACAATTGCAACTCTAATCATTTAGATGCCCGCCGACGGTATTTATATATACGAAAGTACGTTGACATCTGAACATGTCTTCTGGGTGCTTCACTTCTTTTGTCAGGCGGTATATACGGCTGTCAGGAACTTACTATTTATACCCCAACCGTCTTATTTTCATTATTGATTGGTTTTTACAATATAAAAGTAGTTTTATCTTCTCTGTACCCATCAATATCAGCGTCACCAAAACTTCATTTCTCTTCATCTCTCTCTTCCCCCCCTCCCCCCCCCCCCGCCGCCCCCCGCCACACACCCATCTACCCACACACCACACAAACATACTCAAGGGTAAATGGCAAAATGGCAAATTTGAAATGAATAGCCCCCAAAATCTATATCACTCGTTCACACAAATGAAAACTGTGAATTTCTCTTTCGTTTGTAAGATTCTTCAGACTTATTAGTTAAAAATTTTTCGCAACATAGAAGTGGAGGAGAATGATTGAATGAAATGTGGAGTTTACGTACTTAATTACTGAAAATTTCATTAAAATGTTGTATGCTGCCTCAGCTTTTAAACTGACTACCATTCTTTTTACTAGTTGTAATGTCATTGACAATCTTGGTCAGATTCTTTATCTGTCAACTTTCCATGGTCGTATTCTGTAATAAAATCATTTGGAACGGATAATTCAGCTTTCTCATGAGATTGGACCCAAGTGGGGAAAACGGAATACTTTTTAAGGAAAAGCCATTTCTTTACGGCATAACCAGTTATGTACATCAGTACAGGCAGAAACTTACTAGTATCTTGATATTTCAAAATGCTCCCTTAACACCACAGAGTATTTGCCAACGTTCACATATTTATTAAATGTGCCAGGCGAGTCACCTTGAAGATAGCTGTGTGGTTAATAGCTCAAATACTGGAAGATGAAATATTGCTGCTCCGAATGCACCGCCCGAAAAAAGATGGACGCTTTTATTTACTGGAAAACTTTAAGAAACATTCCAGAAAGTATTCAGTTGTAACTTGCTAAGACCCTCATCTACACTTGATTTAGTAAAATCTAACGAACAAAAGAGAAAAGTCCAGCTTTAATTTCATCGGTAATGGGTGACATAGATTTTGGGACATATTCATTTCAGATTTTGCCATATACTCCTAAATCTCTCTGTGTGTACATGTATGTGTATGCCTGTGTGTGTATTTGTGTGTGTGTGAGTGTATTTTGAAATTTTGTGCCAATATCCGGTTCGAAGTACAGTATTTGACAAACATATGTTGAAGTGAAGTATGCAACATACGTTGTAGTGAAGTATGGAAGAGGTACTGCGTGGCAGAGACAACAAATTTAGGTGCATCATTCTCCAGCAGCCGCATGGAAGAAGATCAGACGACCAGTCCAGCTGGTCACGCCTTTTCAGATATACTAATATACTAACGAAGGACGTTGTGGAATGAGAAGAGTCACTTACACCATCTGTTTATATTTTTTAGTAAAGAGTAGACTGTCCTGGCCTTTGCAGCAAGTGTGTGTGTGTGTGTGTGTGTGTGTGTGTGTGTGTGTGTGTGTGTGTGTGTTTGAGGGGGGGGAGGGGGAGGGTAGTGTCACTGTGCATAACACATATTACACAGTCAGTTTCAGCAGTTTCAGTATTACGTTTTGGAAGATAGATGTAGCTTTTACCAACCTCGGTGGGGCAAGCTACTGTGTAAGTTATTTCCAAAGGCTTGAAAGTGAAAAAAATTAAGATTCTAAAATATGGTGCTGCTTAATTTCTTGAATAAAAATACCGCCTGAGGACCCTGCTACCTTGTTATGGTACATTGTTAAGTGATGTTTGTGAATTCCAGAGAACTTTGAGGGACTTATTGCAAAGTACCAATTTCCAATCCTACCAACGTAATGAAAAATAATCCGATCAAGAATGTCAGTGGCGCTGCAACAAGTGAAAAAGTAGTAGGCACGCACAAAACTGAAGGCAACATAGAATATTTTAATGCAATTTTAGTAAATAAATATGTAGTGTCATGTTTAATCACTTACTCTCACTTTATGAAAAATTTGTACCTGTAAAGTTTGATTAATCACACAAATATCTTGCAGGAGATTGATAATACTCATGAGTACATATCCAGAATATAAGCAAAGCTGTCGTCTGCATGTGTACTGTGCTATTGTGGTACATAATAAGCACCAAGTACAGCAAGTATTCTATGCATTGTCATAAAAAATGTAACATGCTTTTCGTAAAAAGGTCATAGAGACAAATAAACCATGGCACGTAGGTACAGAAAGAGTATAGATGCTATGAAAGTTTATTTTATTCAAAAAATCGCGATAATCTGAGTGTTAAAACATGACGTAAAATGTAAAAAAATTTTAAGGATGTAGGAATAATCGATCCAGTAACCTTGGGTTACCTGTGGCACAAGCATTATCTTTCAAGTTATCTCAGCATCGAGTTAACTGCGTTACTAGCAAGTAGTTCTGCACACTTTAATTTTGTGTACGTTATTTTTATGGTGTGTAAACCTTACCTAAAAATGTGTTATGTCTTCTTTTCCTTTATTCAATTTATACTGAAAAATAAAAATGTGTAAATAAAATTGTAGTGCTATAAGCTTTTGTATTTATCGCACAGCCAATGCAAAAACGCTCGGTGCAATTTCGCACACTAATGGGGCAAATGGCATTTAGGAAGGTAACGTGGCGTCTTCTGGAGCATACGCTGAGGCGGTGGAGGGGTAGAAAGCAGGGGAAAGGGGGATTGAAAAGGCTAGCGAAGTCGCCCTGCGCGTCGTGACTACAGTAATCATTGGCCACTGTAGTTGCAGCTAGGGTAAAAGGAAACAGCTGAAAGACTGACTCCGTCCAAACGAGACACCATTGTTGCATTTGCAGCCAGGTGGTACAAGGCGAGTAGCCTTACATGCTGCGGAACGTGACAGAACGGCTTCCGGTAGTAACTCATGGAAACTCGTATTTACATCATGACACCTCAGCAACAACAACAAATGAGGGAAAATCACTTTGAGAGTACCCATCTCATTCGTGAGCGCACAAAAATATGATCCGGTGACCCACGTGCACAGAACAGTGAAGGACTAGCATACACAAATACTTCACGTACTGTCACCCCGTGCCATGAACAGTGGTCCGTAGTTACACGTAGTACACCAGGTATGATCCACATAAACAGAAACATTTCACGACAGTAATATAATAGTAATAAAATAACTATATTGTCTTCCTGCTAACAAATGTACACAAATCAGAAGTACCAATTTGGCCTACGTCATGAATGGATCGAAATACACGACACCAAGAACAAAAAAATACTGATCATTTTCTTCATCTGATTGCACTGATCTCATCTCCCCGGGCGTCTACAGAAATTTGTTCAAGAAGGTGCAAGGTTCTAAAACTGGAATTTTTATAAAACTCTTTCGGTGAATTTGAAAACGTATTTTTACTACTTACTATTATTGAAAAGGATTGAAAATACAATGAATTTCAGGATACGTAGCCTTATTTCTCGGCATCTATTACCATGTTAATCACACACACACACACACACACACACACACACACAAATATACACCTGCTGGAGAAGGCAGGACAGTTTACCCTTCACCTGAAAATTTCATCTTAAATAGAATAATTCACTCTCATCACTGCCGAATGTCTTCCACACCCTGGTATCTGGGGATGATCAGTTTGACCACTCATCAGGCTTTCGTCCCATCCGGCTGCTGAAGATTGATGTACCTTATTTTGTTCTCTCTACCACGTCGTACGTCTTCCACCACTGCTCTCATCCACAAGCGTCGGTGTTTTGTGGGATTCTGAGCCGGCCGCTGTGGCCGAGCGGTTCTAGGCGCTTCAGTCCGGAACCGCGATGCTGGTACGGTCGTAGGTTCGAATCCTGCCTCGGGCATGGATGGGTGTGATGTCCTTAGGTTAGTTAGGTTTAAGTAGTTCTAAGTCTAGGGACTGATGACCTCAGATCTTACGTCCCATAGTGCTTAGAGTCATTTGAACTATTTTTGTGATTCTGAACTAGTACACTTGCTCCAGTTCTAGGCCTTCTTCTTGATGGATATACACTAAGTGATCAAAAGTATCCGGACACCTGGCTGAAAATGACTTACAAGTTCGTGGCGCCCTCCTTCGGTAATGCTGGAATTCAATATGGTATTGGCCCACCCTTAGCCTTGATGACAGTTTCCACTGTTCAATCGTCCAATGTGTACGCTCTTTACGTCAAGCGAGGCGTCATTTGGCATTTACCGGCGTGATTTGTGGCTTATGAGCAGCCGCTCGAACATGAAATCCAAGTTTTCTCACCTCCCGCCTGTCATAGTACTTGCAGTGGATTCTGATGCAGTTTTTGAATTCCTGTGTCATGGTCTGGATAGATGTTTGTCTATTAGACATTACGACCCTCTTCAACTGTCGGCGGTCTCAGTGAACAGACGAGGTCGACACGTACGCTTTTGTGCTGCACGTGTCCCTTCACGTTTCCACTTCATTATCACATCGGAAACCGTGGACCAAAGGACGTTTAGGAGTGTGGAAATCTCGCATACAGACGTTGACACAAGTGACACCCAATCACCTGACAACGTTCGAAGTCCGTGAGTTCCACGGAGGGCCCCATTCTCCTCTCTCACAATGCCTAACGGCTACTGAGGTCGCTGACATGGAGTAGGTGGCAGCACGATACATTTAATATGAAAAACGTATGTTTTTGGGGGCGTCCGGATACTTTTGATCACATAGTGTACTTCGCGGAAGTATCGCAGACTACATCTCACACAAATAGTTTACAATAAGGGTACATGCTTGGTTTGACTACGTTAAGAATACGCACACCGTACGATAACTCGTTAATGACCAGATGCAACTATACTGATCGGATTATTCAACAATATTTACATCCAATCAGCTCAAGTGACCTCTCACGATCACGTCGTATCAGTTACGTCGTTGACGGATAACAGTAAAATGTTAATTCTTGGTTAGTTAGTACTACATGTTCGATAGCTCATTTGAACGATTCTTTTATCTAGATGATGTGGAACGAGTTATTTTATAGGATATGTGTACATGATTAGTTTTTTCGTTAATGAACACATTGTTTTTTTTAGTCCTGTTCATGCAACTACATTTAAAAACAATGTATTTTTTTCAATACCTACCAGTGTTTAAGTAGAAATTCGTCAGTGTAATACAAGGAGATGTCAAGGAGAAATGATTTTAAGTTAGATTTAAAACCAACTGAAACGATTAAGGCGACCACTCGCGTAAAGCGGAAAATTCAGGTTCGAGTCGCGCGGTTCGGCACAAATTTTCATTGTCTTCATCCGATTGTATAGCTAGAAGTGGTTCATATTCGCAACTGCCAGCACATTTCATGTGATCGGTATGGCCTAGGCTTTATGGTGTAGGTAACGCATAAACACAGCTGTGTATCTTTGAGCGAGGTGCCATCGCAGCACAAAGATGTTACAAGAAGTTTGTTCTGGATCACGTCTATCTGTTTGGAAATGCGGTAACTCCCGATTTCCTGTTTGCGGACGACGATTCCCCCCCCCCCCCCCCCCTCTGCCCTTCCCCTTGCCAAACACACACAGGACCGCTGCAGTGCCGGACAAACTGCAAAGTGAAGATATTAAACGTGTAGCATGACTAATGTACTCCGCGGACCTAAACCTCGTAGCGCGTGCCTTAGATGCTCTTGGCAGACGTGTTTTTCAACGAACATGCTCTGTCAGAGCCCTGCAAGAACTGAAAATCCCCTTGAAAGAGGAGTGGGAAAATATCCCCAAAGACTAAAAAAGAAAAAAAAATTCAAATGGCTCTGAGCACTATGGGACTTAACTCCTGAGGTCATCAGTCCCCTAGAACTTAGAACTACTTAAACCTAACTAACCTAAGGGTATCACACACATCCATACCCGAGGCAGGGTTCGAACCTGCGACCGTAGCGATCACGCGGTTCGAGACTGAAGCGCGTAGAACCGCTCGGCCACACCGGCCGGCCCCAAGTACTCCTCAATACTTTGGTAGCCGGCACGAATAAAGGTACAAAACGTGCGTTAGTGTCCAAGGAGGGCGTATTCATTACTGAGAGTCCGACGTCGACTTCTATGTTGGGAATTTGACACGAACGTCATTTATGCCTGTCATCCTGCTTTCCCATGTTGTGAAATCTGTAGGCTTTTTCGTAATAAATTCACCACTCCACCTCTATTACGCACGTACTGTGTTTCACGTCGTTCATCATTGCCTGTGATTATTCCTGTCCGACAACATCTCTGTTCCTCAGCAGTCGTCAAGCATTGTACAGTCCCCGTACGTAGAAGATGCCAGCGCTACCATTTAAAGCTCGCACCATACCGCAGGTGTCGAACCGCGGCAAGCTGGCGTCTGCGGCTGAGGACGCTTCCCCGTCGCTGGCGCTGCTGACGGGCTGCGAGGACGGCACGGTGGCGCTGTGGGACCTGGAGGCCCGCCAGCCGACCGTCGAGACGGCGCTGGTGCAGCCCAAGGCGCGCGGCGGCCGCAAGGCGCGCATGCGCCCTGCCGCGCTGGACGCGGGCGCCCCGCGCTACCGGCCGCTGCATCTGGTGCTCAGGCCGCAGTTCAGTGTCATCAACCAGGCGCCGGACGACGCCAGCCCGACGCCCGTCTCCTGCATAGCGTTCGACCCGCCGTTCGTCAGGTTACTCTCACTGCACACAACTACCTGGAAATAGTGTCGAAGCCCGCCAATAAAATACACTGTAATTATACTGCTGGTCTTTAAAACAGCAACACCAGGATGAACAGCAGATAATAAAATTTTATGTAGATGTAGGCTCTCCCAGCGTCTACTGTTTGGGAAAAGCTCTCGTGCTTCCAGCCGGGTGACAGTGTTAAAATACCGAGACGTTTCGACGATAGTCATAACCATCTGGCGAAGTGTCGAGATATGCAGATGCTGTAATATGTGTACTAGCAGAGTGCCCCTCTCCACCTGGCTACGGGCAGTCGTGTACTGTTGGGCTGGCTGCCCGGGAGAGTGGTGACGCTGCGGTAGTGCGGGTAGCGGGTGCGCCATTCGCATCTCCGTGTGGGCATTCAGACATCTTGCCAGTTGAACGGTGCCGACCGCGCTCTCGTCACACTGCCGCTGACGCCATATTCCATGCCGCACTTACACTACTGCCCATTAAAATTGCTACACCACCAAGGCGACGTACTACAGACGCGAAATTTAGCCGACACGAAGAAGATGCTGGGATATCAAAATGATTAGCTTTTCAGAGCATTCACACAAGATGGTGCCAGTGGCGACACCTACAACGTGCTGACATGAGGAAAGTTTCCAACCGATTTCTCATGCACAAGCAGCAGCTGACCGGCGTTGCCTGGTGAAACGTTGTTGTGATGCCTCGTGTGAGGAGGAGAAATGCGTACCATCACGTTTCCGACTTTGGTAAAGGTCGGATTGTAGCCTATCGCGATTGCGGTTTACCGTATCGCGACATTGCTGCTCGCGTTGGTCGCGATCCAATGACTGTTAGCTGAATATGGAATCGGTGTGTTCAGGAGGGTGATATGGAACGCTGTGCTGGATCCCAACGGCCTCGTATCACTAGCAGTCGAGATGACAGGCATCTTATCCGCATGGCTGTAACAGATCGTGCAGCCACGTCTCGATCCCTGAGTCAACAGATGGGGACGTTTGTAAGACAACAACCATCTGCACGAACAGTTCGACGTTTGCAGCAGCATGGACTATCAGCTCGGAGGGACCATGGCTGCGGTTACCCTTGACGCTGCATCACAGACAGGAGCGCCTGCGATGGTGTACTCAACGACGAATCTGGGTGCACGAATGGCAAAACGTCATTTTTTTTCGGATGAATCCAGGTTCTGTTTACAGCATCATGATGGTCGCACCCGTGTTTGGCGACATCGCGGTTAACGCACATTGGAGGCGTGTATTCGTCATCGCCATACTGGTGTAGCACCCGGCGTGATGGTATGGGGTGCCATTGGTTACACGTCTCGGTCACCTCTTGTTCGTATTGACGGCACTTTGAACAGTGGACGTTACACTTCAGATGTGTTACGACCCGTGGCTCTACCCTTCATTCGATCCCTGTGAAACCCTACATTTCAGCAGGATAATGCACGACCGCATGTTGCAGGTCCTGTACGGGACTTTCTGGATACAGAAAATGTTCGACTGCTGCCCTGCCCAGCACATTCTCCAGATCTCTCACCAACTGAAAACGTCTGGTCAATGGTGGCCGAGCAACTGGCTCGTCACAATACGCCAGTCACTACTCTTGATGAACTGTGGTATCGTGTTGAAGCTACTTGGGCAGCTGTACCTGTACACGCCATCCAAGCTCTCTTTTACTCAATGCCCAGGAGTATCAAGGCCGTTATTACGGCCGGAGGCGGTTGCTCTGGGTACTGATTTCTCAGGATCTATGCACCCAAATTGCGTGAAAATGGAATCACATGTCAGTTCTAGTATAATATATTTGTACAATGAATACCGTTTATCATCCGCATTCCTTCTTGGTGTAGCAATTTTAATGGCCAGTAGTGTATATTCCAAAGGATTCCTTCATGACGCTGTCCCATTAGTCACTTGCTAGGAGCAGCGCCAAGGTGTGGTCTTCTCTGATGCTATGCTCTGACATCGCTGTTTTCTCTGTCTATACCAGCCGAACATGCCTGACGTGCGTCTCGCAGCGTTTCGAAATACAGCGCTTTTGTACTTCGGACCACTCTTAGCCAAACTTGCGAGACAACTTAAAAAATGTGACCTAGAAACCCTCTTCCGACCACCGCTGAAGACGAAAGAGTGACTTGGTTCAGCGAAAAATCAAATAAAAACATACGTACCTGGAACATACAGCACCGCCTTCGAATGTGGCCAACAGTACATCGGGTAAACGCAACACAGTATTTCGAAAAGCTGCGAGGAGCAACTCAGGCATGTGCTACTGTGACATACAGAGAAATCACCGATGACAGAGCGTATCATCAAGGAAGACCACATCATTGACTTTCACAAAACGAAAATCCGTTGACGAGCAACCGCCTATGGGACAGCGTCATAGCGGTTGGGGGGTTGGAGTGTTGTTTGGGGGAGGAGACCAAACAGCGAGGTCATGGGTCCCATCGGATTATGGAAGGAAGTCGGCCGCGCCCTTTCAAAGGAACCATCCCGGCATTTTCGTGGAGCGATTTAGGGAAATCACGGAAAACCTAAATCAGGATGGCCGGACGCAGGATTGAACCGTCGTCCTCCCGAATGCGAGTCCAGTGTGCTAACCACTGCGCCACCTCGGTCAGTATCATAAGGGAATCCAGTGGAATAAAGATTCACGAGAGGCTGGCCAACAGAGACGAAGGGTACCAGCTAAGTGCGGCACGAAACCCGCATCTGCGTCAGTACGACAAGAGCGCCGCCAGCACCCCGGGCCAGAATGCCCACACAGAGATGCGAACGGCGCGCCCGCTACCCAACCGCTGCGGCCTTATTCTCCGGCCGCCCGCCGGCCAGGCACTACACGCCCGCCCCTATCCAGGTGCACTCTGCTACTATAAATAAAGGGTGCCGCAGTTAAAAGTAGCCCATCTCCCTTCTGAATGCCAATGCAGTGTTTCAGATTTTTATATACAGTAAACAGCTACAACAATGGACAGTTTTGTGCAATAATCGATCGTTAGCATTCTTCTGTCAGCATTTCAGTTTGTTCAGCAGTCAAGTTAGACCTTTCTCTTAGCGGTCCGCAACATGATTTTATCGATTCAAGAAAGAATTGAAATTGTGGAAAAATATGTGAAATCAGGTTCGATTAAGGAAACTCACGAAATTTTCGGGGTCAAGTACCCGGATAGGTGACAGCCAGCAAAGAGAACAATACGAGGTCTATATAAAAATTGGCTCACCTACGAATTTGTGCAAAATGTGAAACGACAAAGAATTCCTTCAGTTCGCACCCCAGAAGTTATTGCAGACATTCGCCAAAGAATTATTCTGAGCCCAAAGAAGCCTGCACGTAAAACAAATGAAATGTCGTGTGGCTAGGGCCTCCCGTCGGGTAGACCGGTCGCCCAGTGCAAGTCTTTTGAGTTGACGCCACTGCGGCGGCGCGGTTCTTTCCGTCCCTTTACGACGTACCTGCACCTATCTGTAAACATCAGCTCTGGGGACGGGGCGTAAGTCGTGCTTGGGTAGCTCAGTTAGTTAGAGCACTTGTCCACGAAAGGCAAAGGTCCCGAGTTCGAGGCTCGGTCCGGCACACAGTTTTCATCTGCTAGGAAGTTTCATTCGGAGATACAGAGTGCCAAGAGCGTGCCGAGAATATAAAATTTTAGACGTTACGTCTCATCCCCGACAACGCAGTGCCTGACAGTCTTCACTTGACGGCCGAGAGCAGGAGCGTTTGCGTAGAGTTGTCAGTGCGAACACACGAGCAACGTTGCGTGAAATAACCGCAGAAATTAGTGTGGGGCTTAGGACGAACGTATCCGTTAGAGCTGCGCAACGAAATCTGGCGTTAATGGGTCACTGCATCAGATGACCGACGCAAGCGCCTTTGCTAGCAGCGCGACATCGCCTTCAGCGCCTCTCCTGGGCTTGTGACCGTATCGGTGGGTCACTGGACGACTGGAAAATCTTGGTCTGGTCAGATGACTCTGGATTTCAATTGGTAAGAACTGATACTAAGGTTCGAATGTGGCGCAGACCCAACGAAACCATGGACCCAAATTGTCAACTAGGCACTGTACATGCCTGTGGTACCTCCATAATGGTGTGCGCTGTGTTTACATGGAATGAACTGGGTCCTCTGGTCCAACTGAACCGATAATTGATTGGAAATGGTTATATTCGGCTACCTGGAGACCATTTGCAGCCATTCATAGACTTCACGTTCCCAAATAATGCTGGAATTTTTATGGATGAGAGTGCGCCATTTCACCGGGCACAGTTGTTCGCGACTGGTTTGAAGACTATTCTGGACAATTCGAGCGAATGATTTGGCCACCCAGATCCCCTGACATGAATCCCGACGAATACTAACGGGACATTGGGCGTGTACAGTGTGCTAGGAATATCATGTGATTAAATTTGTAGCTAATTTTAGGGGAAACATGGTACGGATATTAGTATCTAGAGCAGCCATCTCTGGTAACAATACTGGTTCTAAGTTGACTAGGCATGGAGCTGATCCGAGCTTGGATGATAGATACGGGTACACAGTCCATGTTGCTTCAGTTAAGTGTCAGAGCTCATTGCCCGTAGCGGGTAATGAGAGGTGGCGTGACAGTCTTACCAATGGCCGACCAGCGTGGCTGAGCGGTTCTAGGCGCTTCAGTCTGGAACCGCACGACCGCTACGGTCGCAGATTCGAATCCTGCCTCGGGCATGGATGTGCGTGTCGTCTTTAGATTAGTTAGGTTTAAGTAGCTCTAAGTTCTAGGGGACTGATGACCTCAGATGTTTAGTCCCATAGTGCTCAGAGCCACAATCTTATCAGTAATCCATGCCAGGCTTTTTCAGTGGATAAGAGATCCGGCGAACTTGCTGGCAGGAGCAACAGTAGACCACTCTCTTATGTTGAGGAAGCTCTGGACAGCACAGATAACACGCAGTCTTCCGTTATCTTGTCGAAAAATAACGTCATGGAGATCTCGAAGATATGACACACCCATCGGCCTTACACGTTCGGGATGTAGAGGCTTTTGTCCAAGGTACGAGCTGTCTACATCTACATCTGTACTCTGCAACTACTGTGAATGCATGATAGAGGATGCTTAGCATGGTACCGCATCTCGGGGTTTCTCCCTGTTTCAATCGAATATGGAGCGTAGCAGGAATCGCTGCTTCATCGCTTGTGCAAGTGCTGTAATTATTCTAATTTTGACTTCACTGGCCCTGTAGGAGTGACACGTTGAGTGGCTGGAGAATATCTCTAGACAGGGGCAGGCAAAAGTTGCACACAGGTCGCGAGCGTACACCGCTGCTCGAGGCACGTCGATATCTATCTGGTTGTGGCGTGCAATATCGGCCTTAGCTGCAAAAGTTGATGAGGAGCGATCACTAGACAGTGTGTGTTACATCACGAGCAACAGAAATGCTTTGCCAGTCAAAGAAGTGGAGAAGTGGAGACTTGGCGTCGTTTAAAAAGGAATGGAAGTATCAGGTTTTCTTTGTGCAGAATAATGAAAATTCGGAATCTTAATGTGTGGTCGCATACCTGCTGGTCAGCGGATGTTTGGTTTAGGACGCCATTATAGCATATTTCACAAGGATGAGTGCAGCTTATTTTCGGAGTATGAGCTTAAAAAGAGCAGTTACTCGGTACCTGATGAATCTAACGTAAGTTGATTTTTTTCACTAGTGGTCTACAACTCTTTTTCGGCATGTCCCTCGTCTAAATTAAGTAGCAATTTATGCAACACTGCTTTCAGTTTTCAGATCGACCGCAATGACAACCTTGCGGTACGTGCACTTGAACGTACCGCAATTGCAATTGACATGGCAAGAACTGAAAAACAGCTTTCTGAAGTTTAGCTTACTTCATGAATGAGTGCATCAATGACGTTGCAGATCTTTTGTCCCCGCCGAATGTAAATCGGTTTCCAGCAATCAGCCTTTCTCTGTAAGCTGTACGTCGCCGCATAAGCGTTCACTGACAGTCGGTAAGTAAAGTGCAGGGCTCCGTTGCATTTTCCATCGCACTTGATGAGTCCACAGATATTTCAGATACTGTGCAATTAGTGATTCATGTCCGATTCTTTTACATCCCAAAAGCTGTCGAAGAAGCTGTCTGTTCCGTTGGTTACAGTGGGGGCGTTTGGTGTCTGCCCGCCCGTACTGTAGATTCTTCACATGTAGTGGTCTGTCCTCGGAGAGTGTGTCAATAAGGATTTTTCAGCAATTTCGTGACGCTTTCGCCGAGTGAGGTAAACAAACCGTGCCGCCGTTCTTTGTACACGTTCAGTATGTCCTGTTAGTAAATTCTGATAACGGATCCCAGACGTTTGAGCAATATTCTTAGATGGGATACAAAAGCGACTTTTAAGCAGTGTCCTTTGCAGACTGACTACATTTTCCCAGTATCATATATAAGACTGTTCCTCTGTAATCATTGCGTTTTATGTATCTACTTACTGTTACACTCTGACTTTTTTATGAGTTGAATGACTGAAATGTAAAGTTTTATTGAAATCCTGGAAGCAATGGGAACCAAACAGAAAAAGTTTCATTCGTTTTATTTTAAAGGCGTTTCAATACTCTCTGCTAGTATATTCATCACAGAAGTTAATATCTGCCTTGAATAACTTTTTATCGTCCCCACCTTTCGGTAAGTCATTGTGGACCTGATACTTTCTTTCCTCAATATGAGAAAATCCAGAAAACGCATTTTTGTACTATTTAGAAACGCTAGAACATAAGAACAAGGGTTTCATATCAGCTGATTATCTAAAACATTCTCGTCTTCAGAAATTTAGGAACTGTCGCAATTTCCCGGCAGCGTAACAGGAAACTGAGAGTACACAGCTGTTGATCTTTCTTCTTGCGCAGTACCACCAGTCGCCGAAACCAAACTGTCATATCCTCCCCGGAATATGTCTCCCGCAGTTGGAGACGAATCGTCAGGAAGCAGTTTTATACATCGACTACGGCCTCTCAGCCCGGAAGTTTTAGCTGAAGAAGACGCCGGCTGTGAAAGCGTACATTGTATGATCAAACGCCCCTATGGGGAGGAGACGTCAGTTCTGGTTCGGCGACTGGAGGGACTGCGCAAGAAGAAAGTTTAACAAACAGTCACTTTCCTGTTACGTTGCAGAGATACTGCAACAGTCCCGAAATTTATGAAGGGGAGGAGAATGTTTTACGTGGCGCAAGCTAACCATATTTACAACCGCATGGAATTAGATGCTATGGGATAGGATCCAACAGACGAGCCGAGAACTGGAGGCACCTAGCAGTAGGCTGTTATATCTTCATTTATACGAGGCCTGTTCAGAAAGTAAGCTCCGATTGATTGCCAAATTGAAACCACAGTGAACATCAGAAATGTTTTACTTGTAACAATTAGCTACACCTTTCAGCTACTTCTCTACGTAGTCGCCGTTCTGACTTAGACTTTTGTCATAGCGTTGTACCAACTTTTCAATAGCCTCATCATAGAAGGCAGCCGCCAGTGCTTTCCGCCAATTCTCCACGCTGGCCTACACCTCGTTGTCTGTGTCAAAATGTTGTCTTCAAAGACAGCGGTTCATGTGACCAGAGATGAAACTCAGGGGGAGACAACTGCGGACTGTATTGTGGGTAATCTCACATTTCCATTTGAAAACGATGCAGGAGCATCTTCATTGCCCCTGCAGAATGCGGCTGAGAATTGTCTTGAAGAAGAAACAGCACGACAGTTATGTAATGTTAGCTGCATAGCTTCAGGCGAAATTTCTCACCAGGCCCTCGTACTTGGCGGCAGACACTATTTTCTAGACATCTTTACGCACTCACTGCGAGCTCAGAAATGAGAAAAGCGACGTGATGCTAACTGGGGTTATACTAGAGACACTACCCAACACATCTGTGCAAAGCTTTATCGGATTTTCATAGTCGTTTCCATTTCGCGACCGATCGGAGCTTACTTTCTGAACGCCCCTCGTATATCAGTAATGTAGTGCAATGTTGTGAATGGAATAAGGTGAACGGTCACCGTTCAGGATTATGGAAACTCAGTGGTGAAGTGTCAACTAATAGGCAGAAAAGGAATTATGATGGCTTACAGAATGGCAGACGAGAAACATAGTCACTGACAATCTGTCTAACGGTTATTACCTCGTCTGAGAGGTAATTAAACACAGAAGTAACTTAAGTTCCATCTAAAGGAGTAATTTTGCAGTGACGCCCCTAAAATTTCCCACGGAAGACGTTATAGCAAATGTGGAGGCATGAATCGGTCTGTTATGACCACAGTCCGCTAATGAATTTAGCACAGAAACGGCCCGAATATTACGCGAAGTGGAGCCACCTAACAGCGCCTGTGTTACTCTTAATTACGGTGTATGCATCCGTGTCCAAAAGAACAGGCACTGCGGCGGCTACAGCCGGTGTGAAATACATTAAACATATTCGCAGTTGCTAATATGAACAACATTAGCTGTAGAATGGAATGACGGCAATGACCATTTGTGCCGGACCGTGGCTCGCACTGGGATGTGCCCCTTATCGCGAGCGGTCGCCTTACCACTTGGCTACCTGTGCACGGCTTCGGGTCAGATCCGAACTCCCATATGTCGTCAACCACGCCTACACAACCTGTTCTCGTATATTCATTATGTATTATTCCCGAACAGCCGAGACATTTTACTTGAAAGTCGCTTGCCCGTGTCAGCAGATAAATACGATATCTGAATTGTTAATAGAGATGGGGCCCCTCCACGCCCGCACCAACGTGGTGACCAAACCAAAAGTTCTACTGTCACCTCCGTCAACATGCTAGTTATCTAGTAAGTGGGTCACAGGATGCTGGGCTGTGATGTTATCCGTGCGTCTGGGTAAGACTACGCATTAACACGGTCCATCAGGTGATAGATGGACGATACGCGAGTGAGGGTAGCGATTTGAAGAGCAGAGGGACAAACGTGCCAAGGCTCGTGCCGTGGGAAAAAAAACTCTGCGACAGTGGGATGGGTAGTAAGAGCAGTAGTAGCTTACTAGCTGCGATAGTTCATGCGAAGTTGGGTTTGTTAGTGTGGGTATCATGCATCATTACCGTGGCAGGCGATGGCGATGTATCCCGGTTTGCTGCGGCCGCTCCATTCCTGGAACAATCAGGATCGTTATATATTAGTGGCAGATCGGCCATAGATCATCTCACTGTGTGTGTGTGTAGGGGGGGGGGGGGGGGATGTAACTTGTCTGCATGCAGTGTACGGTACGGCTTCCCTGCGTGGTGCCAGTTATTCGGCAAGTGTCTTCCAACTGGATATCCAGTAATGGCGCCTGATTAACAGGGGCTCACTTGTACTGTTGTGTTTGCGTTACTTGGCCATAGATGTTAGGTCCTTGCAAGTATGTCTTTATGTCTTTTGGTCTTTTATGTTTCCATCTATGGTTGTGGTCATAGTTCCCCAAATACAGAATAAACAGGTTCTGCGAATGTCTGAAGTTTCTGTATAGTCTTGTGGTGAGTTTGTGGATTACCTCCGTGAGACTCTCAAGTCGGTATTCCCGGTGAAGGTCCGTGATGCGTGTGTATCGTTGAGCATTGCTTATGATTTTGAGTACTTTGTTTTGTATGATCTGCAGACGGCGCAGGCGTGTGGCCGCAGCGTATCCCCAGACAGAGGCTGCGTACGTCATCAGGGGTCGAAATGGTTCAAATGGCTCTGAGCATTATGGGACTTAACATCTGAGGTCATCAGTCCCCTAGAACTTAGAGCTACTTAAACATAACTAACCTAAGGACATCACACACATCCATGCCCGAGGCAGGATTCGAACTTGCGACCGTAGCGGTCGCGCGGTTCCAGACTGAAGCGCCTAGAACCGTTTGGCCACACCGGCCGGCTTCAGGGGTCGAATAAGTGTCATGTACTTGGACCTCGTCACCCTTCTGTTCAGTGTGCTACGCCTGTTGAGCATAGGGTAGAGTTGTTTGAGCCTCGCGCTTGCTCTGTTGGTCATGTGTTGTATGTGGTCCCCGCAGAGTAATTTCCGGCGCAGCCAGACACCGAGGTATTTGACTTTCTCACGGAAACGTATTGGGCTTGCATGTAGAGTTATTGGTCTGCAGTATCGGTGTTTGCGCAGTTGCTTCGGTCTTCTAGTGAACAAAACGGCTTCGCACTTGTCGACGTTTACTCTAACACGCTATTTCTCTAACCAAGGCTCAGCTACTCTGAGTGCGGTCTGTAAGCGTGACGTAATGTGTGATGGTTTCCAATCTTGCTCTAGGATGGCTGTGTCATCCGCGTAGATTGCCATCGTTGTGTTGTGTGTGGCTGGGAGATCGTTTATGTAGAGGTTAAACAGTAGGGGCCCTAGGATGCTTCCCTGGAGTACTAAAGTTCCTTTGGACATGCATCCAGAACTTTGCAATACCGTATTTATTTGCCGACTTCGGGAAAGCGACTTCCAAGTAAAATGTCTCACATGTACGGGAATATACATAATGGATGTACGAGTACAGGTTGTAGACGCGTGCGTGGTTGACGACGTGTGGAAGTTTGAGTCTGGACGCGAGCCGTGCACGGATAGCCAAATAGTGTCAGCCGGCACGGTAGCTCAGCGTGTTCAGTCAGAGGGATAACGGCCCTCTGTAAGGAAAAAAAAAAAAAAACGCCTGCGTGAACGGGTCATGGGACGTCCGCCCTGAACAAACACAACGAAAAATGACGAATAAAATAAGATAAAAAAGGTAAGACGAGCGCACGCAATAACCGGGAAATTCGGTTTCTAGACCCGGTGCGGCACAAATTTTCATTGTAATCATTCCAGTCTGCAGCTGATGGTTGTTCATATTCGCAATTGCGAATACATTTAATGTAGCAGTAATTTCTCTGAAGCGGAAAGAAAGGAGCTGAGACAAATCAAGGTGGATAAGGACATCACTGTATGAACTTACAACTGGACAGGGGTAATGTCACAGTTTTGATGGGGATCCAACATTATCACAAGAAGATTAGTGATCTTTTGGATCTCACTACTTATAAAAAGTTTCAGAAAGTTCCTACAACAAAAGTTTTTAGAACCACCAATCAACTTGTAAAACAGTCTTCTTTCTCTTCAGACGATAAAAAACAACTCTGATAAACAGAAGCTCATCCACTCGGACTATGTGGCCTACCAAAAGCGTATAAGCCAAATGTTCCTCTGAGACTGATTGTGAGTGTTATAGGATCTCCCACCCATGAGGCGGCCCGATATCTCATCTCCTTGCGGCAGCTGTCTATTGGTAAAACCGACATTACATTAAAAACTCTGTATATTTTGTTGAAAAACTGAAGGAGATTAACGTTATGCCAAGTGATATTCTTGTCAGCCTTGATGTGGTGACAGTGGTTCTTGTAAACATAGCTATTTAGTACGTAGTAGATTTTTTTCGACTGACATAGTGGCTTCATTTAGACACTGCCTTACCACAACTTATTTCAAATACAGCAATGAATTTTACGAAAAAATGGCGGCCCTCTTAATCCAGCTGTTACCAATTTATTTATTGGAGTTCTTCGAACAGTGGGCGCTGCAGACCGCCAGTAAAGACCAGCAAGTGGTACCACTATGTGAACGATACCGTTTTAGTGTGGACTCACGGTGAAGAGGAGCTGGATGTCTTCTTGGTACATCATGTCTTCTTGGTGCATCCTAGTGGAATTAACCAAAAGAGACGATTTATGATGGGGAAAAGAGCAACTGTCAACTTAATGTGCCTCGCGGTAGCTCAGCATGTTCGGTCAGAGAGCTGGCTGGCCTCTGTAATAAAAAATAAATTTAAAAAAATTGAGCGAACGGATCAACGACGAACTCCAACGGATGTCACCTGACGTCCGCTACGATCAAATACAACGAACAATTACGAACAAACTGCAGAAAAAAGTGATAACTTGCTTGCCTCCCACGCAGCGGGCACGGGTTCGATTCCCGGCCGCATTGGAGATTTTCTCCTCTCGTGGACTGGGTGTTGTGTTGTCCTCATCATCATTTTATCCTCATTATCGGCACGCAAGTCTCCCAGTGTGGCGTCGACTGAAATAAGACTTGCACTTGGCGGCCGAACCCGAATGGTGCCTCCCGGCCAACAATGCCATACGATCATTTCATTTTTTTTTTTTTCGTCATAAGATATACGGAAGGCAATACCTCCACAAGGAATCAAACCATCATCCTAGACGAAAAAGAGATGTCAGTATAATCTTTATGGACAGAGACAACAAAATCTGAAAGCCGGTCTATTTGCAGGATGTATTAAATCACTTACAATCGGCCTTCAAGAAAAATGCATGTGATAGTAAGGAGATTGATCGAGCACTTCATGAAAGAAGAGAAGAAGTCGGAGGTACTGAGCAACAACTACTGCCATCTGACAAAAGATTTTCTCCCATTCATTAATAAAGTTACGGATCGCATCAGAAAAGTTTTGGCCAAGATGGGGTCGAAACGATCTTTAGACCCACCGAGAAGATGATAAGAAATATTTAAGAACGGCAGAAGAGGCACTGCACCCCTTACCAACTCTTGGAGTATGTAAAAGTCCATTCAGTTGCGAACAACTGTATGTTGGAACCACAAAAAGAAGGGACGATACGCGGGTAGCCGAAGACAAAGGGAACAGTCGTCTGGAACACACCGAAAAATCGGCCGTAGCAAAACATGTTTTTCGAGGTGGCAACCACAAAATAAAATTCGGTGAGGACATCGCATAATCATGCACGCATGTCTAGAGAAGCAATAGAGATTCATAAATACAATAACAATTTTAATAGAAAAAAGAACGTTTGAAATTAGATAGAATATAGATGTCGAATTTCCTTCAAAAGAATGACAATCGACTATTTTTAATTGAGAACTGTGTTTCCATTCAGAGATACAGTCACCATCGAGTGACATATGGTGGTGCCCTCTATGCGCACTATTAAAGTCTCTCGAGCCTTAGTGCCAGTAGCCGTTTAACCTCGGAAGATGTCTTCTGCAGTTGGAGACGAAACGTCAGGAAGCAGTTTCGTAGATCGAGCACGGCCTCTCAGCCAGGAAGCTTTAACTGATGAAATATAAATCTGGTCCAAAACTGCTGCAGCCCTGAGTCATGGAGTTCTTGGAGCTGAATGACGGTACCATTTTACTCTTCTCAAATTGAAGAATTCGCATCCATTAAGGCGATGACTGGTTAGTGATTTTTTCTTTAATCTGATCGCATTTCAACAAGTCTGATTAAGGCAAAAGGACTCTTTTTGAAAAACATAAGTCCTCTTTCATTTTTTTTGTATCGGCCTTTGTATTGCATGTTGCACAACGATGTTTAAAGAATGTGCAAAGTATGGGGCTCGAAGAAGGTTCAAAAACATGGCACCTAATTTCATATTTCAAGTATTGTCCACTATTATGGCAGTGATTTTAAACTTCATACTATGTTTGATGGTAATAGCTTTTACACAGTTTGAAATATTTCCTGCAATGTATTTTCCTTGAGACTTCAGTCACTCTAAAATTTAAAATTTTAATTGAGTCTTCTCATTTATACAACGTCCTGCGAGCGTATAAAAACTAATGTTACTTACAGTTGTCTCCCTGTCATTTCCTTTGTAGTTGTCAAGTCAGTTTTCAATCTTATCAAACAACTGGGCATTAGAAAGTTTGGTAAAGTTTTTGAATTTGTAAATTATGACTTGTGCAAAGCATATTTACGATTGTTTTGTATTTTGTCTATCTAATGTCATAATTTCATTTAATGTGATCGTCTTTATAACAATTTACTAATGGTTCATTGTGGAACGAAAACCTGATGTTGGGAATGTATGCTTCACAAAAGAAATTAAATCAGGATCTGGTCAGGAACAACCAGCACCATTCCAGAGGGGCTGTTGGATACCTGGAGTTTATACACCTCTTCAAGTTTGCTAAAGAGCCAGTAAACCTGGAAGTTATCTTCTGATAATAATAGCATTTTCCTTTTTTTATCCATAATTGTGACTCCTGAGTCAGGAGTGGTGAGTCAGTTCCTTGCAGGTCACTCACTTCCAAGTGACTTGCCCAGTGCTTTGGCTTTATGGAGCAACATCTCTTGCAGTGAAGTGTTGAAGAGGCCAGCACAGCAGCACTTTGCAAGTAGTATTTTCAAATCATGAGTGAAAATAAGAGGCAAGAAAGTGGTTTCTGCTTTGATGCACTGTTCTAAAGAACTGATCTTTCCTTGCTTGCTGTTCTTTTCAGGGCTGGCAAGCTGTTCACAACAACAAGGCATGTAAACAGAGACATACGCGTATGCCATAGTGACTAACGCACCATGATCTGTGGCACACTCTTGCAGCATCAGCCTCCCCTACATCGTTAGTTTCGCTCACTGGCGTCACTGAAGAGATGTTTCAGATCCAAACAGCTGTCGTTTATCTTTCTCTGAGTCACTGATCACTTATCTGTAGAATGGTGTAGCTCTTTGAATCAGTTCAGCAGCATTTCGACCTTCACTAGAATAGATACAAGGTACTTGGTCACAGTAAAGGTATTACAGTGGCTATAATACACTTAGTTAAAAGGTGGAACAAAACGATTTATGTGGAATGTATCTTACTTTGGTTATTTCATATAACTGGAAGAATTACTGCTGGTAATTGCCTTAATGTGCAAAAGATAGAAAGGTGATTTCAACAATATGACTGTAAAAGCTAGGAATCATACTGACTAATACTTGATAACGAATTCCAAAAGTGTCATGAAACTTGAACTGTTATCATTCAGTAGTTTCCCAGTTATTAACAGTATATGTTTGTAACAAAATCATTAGTTGTAATTTTACTGGATACGGCACACGGCCATGGTTTAAAATGATTCCAGTCACCATATGCAAGCTCTACTGCCAAACAAACAGTACAACTGCAGAAAAGTAATTAAATCATGATAACAGTTTACTAACAGAGAGCTTACAAAATCTAACGCAAAAATTATCGCCACAAATCTGACTTACATTATTATTTTTCGATCTTAAATTAAGCAAAATGAGCACAAATGCACCAAGATCCACTGTATTTGTAGCTGCAAGGACTGATGCCCAAGAACAGATACTGGGTACGTTAATGCCGTTCTACAATAGCACCATGCACACTACTCGAGCCACGGAATACACGAGATAAGTAAAAACTAATGTTCTTGCTTATCTGCAGACGCATTCGTTTATTTCTTCCCTTCTGGTTTGTCGCACTTACATGTTATATAAGAGGAGGACTAAAAAGTAATTGCAATCATAATGCTCTGCTTCATTTACCTGTACTACCAGGTTGCATAGCTAGGCAGCTGTTGTAGGACCTCTTTTGAATCAGTTTGCTAAGCGGCGTCATCTGACAACTACGAGCGTGGTTTCGGAGACAGATCTTTAGTAGTGCAGTCGTGACACGAAAAAGTGGCTGAGTCTCACGAAACACGAGAGGTTGTGAAATTTCATTTTTTTACTCGGTAAGAGCTCGGCGGAAACTGTTATGATCAGGCAAAGAGCGCCAAAGAACATGCTCCTCGTAAAACTGAAGGTCACTAATGGTTTTCTCGTTTTGAAAGGGTGGAAATGTCAAAGTTTAGCTCCGGTCTACAGCTGCTTGAACCGAGGAAGACATCAGTAAAATATCTAATCTCATCAGTGAAAATCGACGCGGAACAGTCGAAGAAATCAAAGACTTATTTCGGTTGTCCTGGAGCACAAATCAAAAGTCTGTACGTTGATTTGCGTATGCGAAGAGTAGCAGCAAACTTTGTACCCTGACTTCTTACTGGGGGTCAAATATATAAGTACGGTTTAGCCATCGAGAAAGCACGAACGTGTTCCAAGAAAATTCTAATTTTTCAACAAATTCATCACAGACTATGAGCCATGGTGCTATGGCTACAGTCTATAAAACAGAAAATATTCAAGAAATTAGAGGTCAACATGATCGCCTTATCGAGAAAAAGCTGGTCAGGTGAAACCGTATTTACTTCTGAATTCGTACTGCAAAGCAGAAAGTAAACCAACAACATTATTAGGCTATTATGAAAATGGTGTGCATACGTTTGGCGTGAAAACGTCCGCTTTGTGGCATTGAGACGTCCTGAGTCATAAAAATGCTCCTGTGCGCACTTCTCTCAATGCTCACCGGTTTTTAGCATCGCGAAGATGACCTACCTCGAGGCATGACCCCTGTTCGCCGGATTTAGCTCGTCCCGTGTGCCGGCAATGCTGTGTTTCGTAAGGTTGGATATTCCATCTGTCCATCTGCGTCAACGTCAGCGTTAGCTGTCTCCTCCCCTTTGAGCCCCGAAAATATGAAACACAATATAATTTTAAAAGTTTTCACAAAATTGACCTTTATCATCATGGTAAGCAACGAAACAAGAAGAAACTGGCAAAAAGAAAGCAATCAATTGCTTTAAGGAAGTAGTTTTACTTTGGAACCACTAGGACGTACTGTTTTCAGCCACCCAGCATTTCATGTGATACATCTGAAAAAAACTCCCGTATTTCCTAGACAAAATCCCCCATCGCGAAACTTTCATGTACTCATAATACGTAAAACAAATTATAGTCCTAAACAGCAAGGAAAATGCCCTAAAACTTAATAAATTAGAACTACATACTGCCCCAATGGTTTCATTTCGAAACCGCTCATAAAAGTAGTAGTGAAAATTCGAATGTATGTTACAATAACTTTAGATATTCAGTTATATCTCGTTATACGCCATAATTAACGTTCCGCGGCATCGCCGCGCACACCGAATTAGTGTAAATCGACAGACACTTTATATGTACAATATAGGTTATGGCCGGACGCGGTGGCCGAGCGGTTCTAGGCGCTTTAGTCCGGAACCGCGCGACTACTATGGTCGCAGGTTCGAATCCTGCCTAGGGCCTCGATGTGTGTGATGTTCTTAGGTTAGTTAGGTTTAAGTAGTTCTAAGTTCAAGGGGACTGATGACCTCAGATGTTAAGTCCCACAGTGCTCAGAGCCATTTGAACCATTTTTTATGCGTTATGTTTTCCTTACCCACATATTAAGTTTAAAATAGGAGAGTTTCTCAGAATTTTACCAAAATCAATCAACATTGGAAGAATCTGATGGTTCAGTTTCCGTGACGGATTTTCTTACATGCAAATTCTTTGTAGCTGAAGTGTTCTCGCTAGGCGCCTGACATTCATTTGAAGTGCTAGACTGTTTTACAAAGAAATGTACAATTGTTGGTAGTGTAGCCTTCTTTGCTAGTTGATTATACAACTCTTTGTAACACCAACATCTCGTCTGAAATGACGGAAACCACCCTGGGTAGATTAGAAACTATCGGTTCTATTTGATGTGACCTCCAAATGGCGACAATGCTGGAACGAAGATCCACCCAACAACGCTCACCTGGTTCAAGATCCAAACAAGAAGGTAGAAGGATTCGAATTACATGCCAAAACTGGCCGAGGATGAACCGCATTAGGACTGGCCAAGGAAGATGTGATTACATCATGATGAAGTGGGGTTTTCGTCCATCTGCTGAATGCGACTGTTGAGCGGAGGAGCAAACAATACATCACACAGTTAACGAGTGCCAGCTTCGAGCATTTGACGGTGACCTGACGACTTGACATCAAATGACTCAAAGTGCTGTCGACTGGTTGTCACATTTGGACATTTCCATTTGACTGCAGATACTTTTGTATACTTATGAAACCATATGATAAATAAATAAATAACGTCACGTTTAAGAGACTGATCAACTTCTCTCTTCATTATTGCACTCCTTACTTCTTCAGGATCATGTTCTTCAGAAACTGACACTGCAGCGTCGATCATTCTGAAGTCCTCAGCCATTTCCCTCACTGTCATTTTTCTAGCAGGCTGAACTACTTCAGTTTTTGTTTCTTGTTTATTACTGTTTTCACTGAAAACTATCAAATTTTCGTTGCTCATATATTCGGAGTGAGAGTTTAGGACGTCACACACATTCTCTTCGTCGACATCAGTGAATCCAACCCTCCGTGTCATGTCTGCAATTTTTGCTGGAATTGCCTCCGCCACACACCGTCAGGTGGCTTGCGGAGTATGGATGTAGATGTCTCACTGCAACACTGATATCACTGATTAACTAAGTCCCAAAGCATGCTGAATGTCAACGATACGCCGACTTTCTTCATAGCGATCCAAAACCTCTCAATTTGTTTCTAATGAAAGAGTACACGCTTCTTTTCCTCGACAGACACGTTTTCTTACCTCTTACCAGGCCTTTTACACTGAAGAGCCAAGGAAACTGGCACACCTGCCTAATATCGTGCAGGGCCCCCGCGACCACACAGAAGTCCCGCGACACGGTGTGGTATAGGCTCCAATAAAGTCTGAAGTAGTACTGGAGGGAACTGACACCATGAATCCTGTAGGGCTGTCCATAAATCCGTAAGAGTACGTGGGGTGGAGATGTCTTCTGAACAGCACGTTGCAAGGCATCCCACATATGGTCAATAATGTTCATGTCTGGGGAGTTTGGTGGCCAACGGAAGTGTTTAACCTCAAAAGAATCATCCTGGAGCCACTCTGCAGCAATTCTGGACGCGTTGGGCGTCGCACTGTCCTGCTGGAACTGCCCCAGTTCCATCAGAATGCACAATGAACATGAATGGATGCAGGTGATGAGACAGGATGCTTACGTACGTATCACCTGTCACAATCGTATCTAGACGCATCGGGGGGCCCATATCACCATATCACTAGAATGCACACGCCCAACACCATTACAGAGCCTCCACCAGCTTGAACAGTCCCCTGCTGACATGCAGGGTCCATGTGTTCATGAGGTTGTCCCCAGTTCTGTAAACGTCCATCCGCTCGATACAATTTCAAACGAGAGTCTTCTGACCAGGCAACATGTTTCCAGTCATCAACAGTCCAATGTCGGTGTTGACAGGCCCAGGCGAGGCGTAAAAATCGTTCAAATGGCTCTGAGCACTATGGGACATAACTTCTGAGGTCATCAGTCCCCTAGAACTTATAACTACTTAAACCTAACTAACCTTAGGACATCACACACATCCATGCCCGAGGCAGGATTCGAGCCTGCGACCGTAGCGGTCGTGCGGTTCCATACTGTAGCGCCCAGAACCACTCGGCCACTCCGGCTGGCCGAGGCGTAAAGCTTTGTGTGGTGCAGTCACCAAGGGTAAAAGAGTGGGCCTTCGGCTCCGAAACCCTATATCGATGACGTTTCGTTGAATGGTTCCCACGCTGACACGTATTGGTGGCCCAGCACTGAAATGTGCAGCAATTTGCGGAAGGACTGCACTTCTGTCATGTTGAACGATTCTCTTCAGTCGTCGTTGGTCCCGTTCTTGCAGGATCTTCTTCTGGCGGCAGCGATATCGGAGATTTGATGTTTTACCGGATTCCTGATTCACGTTACACTCGTGAAATGGTCGCACGGGAAATCCCCACTTCATCGCTACCTCGGAGATGCTATGTCCCATCGCTCGTACGCCGACTATAACACCACCTTCAGGCTCGCTTAAATTTTGATAACCTGCCATTGTAGCAGCAGTAATCGATGTAGCAACTGCACCAGACCCTTGTTGTCTTACATAGGCGTTGCCGACCGCAGCGGCGTATTCTGCCTGTTTACGTATCTCTGTATTTGAATACGCTTGCCTGTACCAGTTTCTTTGGCGCTTCAGTGCAAATACAGACTCTGTGTAAGGTGGAATGCCACAGGTTTACTGATGATTCACTTTGAGATGCGCTAACGCATTGCTGCTAATGCGTACTACACTCCTGGAAATGGAAAAAAGAACGCATTGACACCGGTGTGTCAGACCCACCATACTTGCTCCGGACACTGCGAGAGGGCTGTACAAGCAATGATCACACGCACGGCACAGCGGACACACCAGGAACCGCGGTGTTGGCCGTCGAATGGCGCTAGCTGCGCAGCATTTGTGCACCGCCGCCGTCAGTGTCAGCCAGTTTGCCGTGGCATACGGAGCTCCATCGCAGTCTTTAACACTGGTAGCATGACGCGACAGCGTGGACGTGAACCGTATGTGCAGTTGACGGACTTTGAGCGAGGGCGTATAGTGGGCATGCGGGAGGCAGGGTGGACGTACCGCCGAATTGCTCAACACGTGGGGCGTGAGGTCTCCACAGTACATCGATGTTGTCGCCAGTGGTCGGCGGAAGGTGCACGTGCCCGTCGACCTGGGACCGGACCGCAGCGACGCACGGATGCACGCCAAGACCGTAGGATCCTACGCAGTGCCGTAGGGGACCGCACCGCCACTTCCCAGCAAATTAGGGACACTGTTGCTCCTGGGGTATCGGCGAGGACCATTCGCAACCGTCTCCATGAAGCTGGGCTACGGTCCCGCACACCGTTAGGCCGTCTTCCGCTCACGCCCCAACATCGTGCAGCCCGCCTCCAGTGGTGTCGCGACAGGCGTGAATGGAGGGACGAATGGAGACGTGTCGTCTTCAGCGATGAGAGTCGCTTCTGCCTTGGTGCCAATGATGGTCGTATGCGTGTTTGGCGCCGTGCAGGTGAGCGCCACAATCAGGACTGCATACGACCGAGGCACACAGGGCCAACACCCGGCATCATGGTGTGGGGAGCGATCTCCTACACTGGCCGTACACCACTGGTGATCGTCGAGGGGACACTGAATAGTGCACGGTACATCCATACCGTCATCGAACCCATCGTTCTACCATTCCTAGACCGGCAAGGGAACTTGCTGTTCCAACAGGACAATGCACGTCCGCATGTATCCCGTGCCACCCAACGTGCTCTAGAAGGTGTAAGTCAACTACCCTGGCCAGCAAGATCTCCGGATCTGTCCCCCATTGAGCATATTTGGGACTGGATGAAGCGTCGTCTCACGCGGTCTGCACGTCCAGCACGAACGCTGGTCCAACTGAGGCGCCAGGTGGAAATGGCATGGCAAGCCGTTCCACAGGATTACATCCAGCATCTCTACGATCGTCTCCATGGGAGAATAGCAGCCTGCATTGCTGCGAAAGGTGGATATACACTGTACTATCGCCGACATTGTGCATGCTCTGTTGCCTGTGTCTATGTGCCTGTGGTTCTGTCAGTGTGATCATGTGATGTATCTGACACCAGGAATGTGTCAATAAAGTTTCCCCTTCCTGGGACAATGAATTCACGGTGTTCTTATTTCAATTTCCAGGAGTGTATTAACGGACGGCAGCGTATAACAGGGTCTGTGTGTACTTAACTTTCACTGTCAATGATCGCACAACTCCGCGCCGACTGTTGCTTTGAACACTGTAAGGCCGTGTCCTACTTGAGCGACAGAAGCGAGCGACAGCTAGCGACATCTGGATACGCGACACTCCAGCGACAAGCAGCAGCATCAGGCGCAAACGTTGGGTGTGCTGCGTGCGAGCGACCATGTCGCGCTACAAGATGGCTGCTTAGAGCCAACCAGCTGTTTCTATAAAACGGCGTCCTTGATCTGTAGAATGCTGTAGTTGGAGAGTAAGGCTACAGAATTAGTTTTTTTTTCTTTTTTTGTTTGTCGTCAGTGTACTGACTGGTTTGATGCGGCCCGCCACGAATTCCTTTCCTGTGCTAACCTCTTCATCTCAGAGTAGCACTTGCAACCTACGTCCTCAATTATTTGCTTGACGTACTCCAAGCTCTGTCTTCCTCTACAGTTTTTGCCCTCTACAGCTCCCTCTAGTACCATGGAAGTCATTCCCTCATGTCTTAGCAGATGTCCTATCATCCTGTCCCTTCTCCTTATCAGTGTTTTCCACATATTCATTTCCTCTCCGATTCCGCGTAGAACCTCCTCATTCCTTACCTTATCAGTCCATCTAATTTTCAACATTCGTCTATAGCACCACATCTCAAATGCTTCGATTCTCTTCTGTTCCGGTTTTCCCACAGGCCACGTTTCACTACCATACAATGCTGTACTCCAGACGTACATCCTCAGAAATTTCTTCCTCAAATTAAGGCCGGTATTTGATATTAGTAGACTTCTCTTGGCCAGAAATGCCTTTTTTGCCATAGCGAGTCTGCTTTTGATGTCCTCCTTGCTCCGTCCGTCATTGGTTATTTTACTGCCTAGGTAGCAGAATTCCTTGACTTCATTGACTTCGTGACCATCAATCCTGATGTTAAGTTTCTCGCTGTTCTCATTTCTACTACTTCTCATTACCTTCGTCTTTCTCCGATTTACTCTCAAACCATACTGTGTACTCATTAGACTGTTCATTCCGTTCAGCAGATCATTTAATTCTTCTTCACTTTCACTCAGGATAGCAATGTCATCAGCGAATCGTATCATTGATATCCTTTCACCTTGTATTTTAATTCCACTCCTGAACCTTTCTTTTATTTCCATCATTGCTTCCTCAATGTACAGATTGAAGAGTAGGGGCGAAAGGCTACAGCCTTGTCTTACACCCTTCTTAATACGAGCACTTCGTTCTTGATCGTCCACTCTTATTATTCCCTCTTGGTTGTTGTACATATTGTATATGACCCGTCTCTCCTTATAGCTTATCCCTACTTTTTTCAGAATCTCGAACAGCTTGCACCATTTTATATTGTCGAACGCTTTTTCCAGGTCAACAAATCCTATGAAAGTGTCTTGATTTTTCTTTAGCCTTGCTTCCATTATTAGCCGTAACGTCAGAATTGCCCCTCTCGTCCCTTTACTTTTCCTAAAGCCAAACTGATCGTCACCTAACGCATTCTCAATTTTCTTTTCCATTCTTCTGTATATTATTCTTGTAAGCAGCTTCGATGCATGAGCTGTTAAGCTGATTGTGCGATAATTCTCGCACTTATCAGCTCTTGCCGTCTTCGGAATTGTGTGGATGATGCTTTTCCGAAAGTCAGATGGTATATCGCCAGACTCATATATTCTACACACCAACGTGAATAGTCGTTTTGTTGCCACTTCCCCCAATGATTTTAGAAATTCTGATGGAATGTCATCTATCCCTTCTGCCTTATTTGACGGTAAGTCCTCCAAAGCTCTTTTAAATTTCGATTCTAATACTGGATCCCCTATCTCTTCTAAATCGACTCCTGTTTCTTCTTCTATCACATCAGACAAATCTTCACCCTCATAGAGGCTTTCAATGTATTCTTTCCACCTATCTGCTCTCTCTTCTGCATTTAACAGTGGAATTCCCGTTGCACTCTTAATGTTACCACCGTTGCTTTTAATGTCACCAAAGGTTGTTTTGACTTTCCTGTATGCTGAGTCTGTCCTTCCGACAATCATATCTTTTTCGATGTCTTCACATTTTTCCTGCAGCCATTTCGTCTTAGCTTCCCCGCACTTCCTATTTATTTCATTCCTCAGCGACTTGTATTTCTGTATTCCTGATTTTCCCGGAACATGTTTGTACTTCCTCCTTTCATCAATCAACTGAAGTATTTCTTCTGTTACCCATGGTTTCTTCGCAGCTACCTTCTTTGTACCTACGTTTTCCTTCCCAACTTCTGTGATGGCCCTTTTTAGAGATGTCCATTCCTCTTCAACTGTACTGCCTACTGCGCTATTCCTTATTGCTGTATCTATAGCATTAGAGAACTTCAAACGTATCTCGTCATTCATTAGTACTTCCGTATCCCACTTCTTTGCGTATTGATTCTTCCTGACTAATGTCTTGAACTTCAGCCTACTCTTCATCACTACTATATTATGATCTGAGTCTATATCTGCTCCTGGGTACGCCTTACAATCCCGTATCTGATTTCGGAATCTCTGTCTGACCATGATGTAATCTAATTGAAATCTTCCCGTATCTCCCGGCCTTTTCCAAGTATACCTCCTCCTCTTGTGATTCTTGAACAGGGTATTCGCTATTACTAGCTGAAACTTGTTACAGAACTCAATTAGTCTTTCTCCTCTTTCATTCCTTGTCCCAAGCCCATATTCTCCTGTAATCTTTTCTTCTACTCCTTCCCCTACAACTGCATTCCAGTCGCCCATGACTATTAGATTTTCGTCCCCCTTTACATACTGCATTACCCTTTCAATATCCTCATACACTTTCTCTATCTGTTCATCTTCAGCTTGCGCCGTCGGCATGTACACCTGAATGATCGTTGTCAGTGTTGCTTTGCTATCGGTTCTGATAAGAACAACCCCTTACTGATCTGTTCACAGTAACACACTCTTTGCCCTACCTCCCTATTCATAACGAATCCTACACCTGTTATACCATTTTCTGCTGCTGTTGATATTACCCGATACTCATCTGACCAGAAATTCTTGTCTTCCTTCCACTTCACTTCACTGACCCCTACTATATCAAGATTGGGCCTTTGCATTTCCCTTTTCAGATTTTCTAGTTTCCCTACCACGTTCAAGCTTCTGACATTCCACGTCCCGACTCGTAGAACGTTATCCTTTCGTTGATTATCCAATCTTTTTCTCATGGTAACCTCCCCCTTGGCAGTCCCCTCCCGGAGATCCGAATGGGGGACTATTCCGGAATCTTTTGCCAATGGAGAGATCATCATGACACTTCTTCAATTACAGGCCACATGTCCTGTGGATACACGTTACGTGTCTTTAATGCAGTGATTTCCATTGCCTTCTGCATCCTCATGTCGTTGATCATTGCTGATTCTTCCGCCTTTAGGGGCGATTTCCCACCCCTAGGACAAGAGAGTGCCCTGAACCTCTATCCGCTCCTCCGCCCCCTTTGACAAGGCCGTTGGCAGAATGAGGCTAACGTCTTATGCCGGAAGTCTTCGGCCGCCAATGCTGATTATTAATCAAAATTTAGGCAGTGGCGGGGATAGAACTTGGGACCGAAGACGTTTTGATTATGAATCAAAGACGCTACCCCCTTTTTTTATTTTTTTTACCTTTTTTTTATTTTTTTATAGACGCTACCCCTTTTTTAGACGCTACCCCTTTTTTATGTTTTTTTAATTTATCTTTTTTTTAGACGCTACCCCCTTTTTGGACCACTTTTTTCCCTTAAAAAGCTTCCTAGGAAAATGGAACCAAAAAATAAATAAATAAAAAATAAAAAAATAAAAAAACCTAAGTGCCACCGCCACTTGTCATCCTATAACAAAAAAATCTGATCCACTTCAGGCGTTGGCTCCTGAGTAAACCCACCCCAGAGAGCTGCCTATAGATCAGGGGAAGTATGGGAATCAAGGTTAGGGCTATTCGTTGCCACTTTTTCTTTTTTTTATATGATTACATTTAGGGAGCGTGTACAAATGAGAATTCTAGTAACGAAGTGTTACAAGTAAGTGTTACACGCCAAAGGTGGCATAAAAGAATAATCAAAAAATAAAAATATAAACCACTGATGTAATTCTAACTAAAAGGATCTTCAATAATGTAACTGGTTCCACTTGGAGCCTTGCCATCGTTATCTGAAATCTCCAATTGCGCCTTTGAAGGGCATCTGCAACGGAGGCATTCTGCTTCGCTAGTGCCTCAAGGAAAACAGTATCCTTGCAGCAGCTTGTCTCTTCCTTTGGTCATGGCTGACAAGGCAGAACGTTGAGCCGTTAGTGTGATGCGGCACAGCACATTAACCACAGCCCGGCACTCCCCAGCTGAGTGGGGGGTTAACGAAAACGCTGCGTAAATAATTTGCGAAGAGCGTACGGTATTTCGGTGTGCGTTCGAGGGCATTGTGAGCATTTTGTAGGAAGCACCAGTAATCAAGCTGCTCTTTCTCTCCGTCGCTAAAGATGTAGGCGACGGTAAGTCCCTTGAACCATGTAAGCGCATGATATTTTGCAGCCGGAAAGTAAGTTTCATCGGGACAGAGTAGGATCTGCGGGTCAGTCATATCAGGTGTGACCCGGAGGTAACAAGCCAGTATCTTCTGTGTTAGTCGCCAAACTCCGGACGATGATGCGCAAGTAAAACGATGTTCATCGGTATCCAAAAGGTGACAATCTGGGCAATAAGGGGAGTCTGCCAGTCCAATAGTGTGAAGTCGCTGGCGTGTGGCATATTTTTTGTTGGCGATCTGATACCACTTCGAACGCACCGTGGATGACAGAAAGAGGTGGTGTATCGTTTTCCACACTCTTGGCCAGTGAACCGTAGGGTACTTGTTTTCCACCACGTTATGGTGAACAGCCCGCAGAAGGTTGGTATAAAAATCTTTCGCCTTCGGTGGACGTGTGGCGGAGAGGTTCAAGCAGACATAGCTGTAATCAAGAATGAAGGTCGACACATGGGAGAGCTGTGGTGCGACGTGCGCAACCGACACCGGCGGGCCGTTAGAGGCTGGCATCAGAACCTGTAGTAAACGACCCGTGAGAGAGGTATATTGACTTTTCCATCGTTTCCTCATGTTGCTCATGTAAAGGGCAGCTGCTCTCGCCCTGACGTTGACCAATCCCAGCCCTCCTTTGTGCACTGGGAGGGTAAGAGTGTCGTATCGTACTTTAAAGATATGACCTGCGGAAACGTAGTAACTGAAGGCCGCCTGAAGCCGGCGACCTATCTGCAGCGGTAGTGGGAGGACCTGTGCCACGTGGTTGAGTTTGGATGCTACGTGGAGGTTCAGGTATTCAACACGTTGTAGCTGATTCAAGTCCCGGACCAGGTTCTGTCGCATCATTGCGCGTATGATCTGTAATAACCCCCTAGACCACGGGTACTACCTGTTTACTTAAGAAAATAAAGCGAAAAGGAATGCTGTGCATGACACAAAGGGAGGAATCTCCATGGAGAATTTCATAAGTATCGTCAACTACGAAGATTACCAGACAAGTTCTTCGAATATACGTGAATGAGCAGAGGATCATTCGACTATCTCATCAATAAATTAAATACGAATGTTTTTTTTTTTTACATTGAGGAATGACTCTTACATGACTAACTACGCTAAATGTCTCCATAAGAACACAGTTCTACAAGACAGAAGCATATGTAGGTGTGGTGTAGTGGTAGCGAATAAAGCCCAGAAATGTGTGGCAGGAGAAAGTCCTGGGTTCAATTCCCCTCCGTCGTTATAATTTTACTGACTCAGTTACGATTCTGTATACTAAGTTTTATGTATACTGTTTACGCTGCATCGCTTAGTATATTTTTAAGGTCTTGCAAAAAGAACTTGATCTTCGCACCTATCCCAATATATCACATACATTTAATTCCTAATAAATTACAATGAACCATGAAATTTTATAGATATTTGATGTTGCGAACGTAATTCATCAGCAGTCAGTGTTAAGACCAAGCGTTTAAATTACTCTAAATAGTCTGTAAAAGTAAAGCTTATAAAATTTTTGAAAAGAAAGTCAAACGTTTTGTGTAATGATTTGTCTAAAAGTATGAAATAAAAAATATTAGGGAAACGTTTGGTGAACGTCATTTTCTGTTCATGATTTCGAGCATCATTCAAAGGTACGTAGAACGTTTCTCTGATCTACTTATTTCTTTTACACAAATCATTTCATAAAATATTTGACTGATTTCTTCCATTTTTGAATTTCAAGCTTTATTCAGAAAGCATGACCTTACTGACTACTCATTTGCCTTCCTGACATACTTGATTCTAAGGAACCCTTTTTGACATTTAAACACCGCACCAATGTATCTTTTTATGTACAAAATAGCTAGGTCTTGAACAGATGAAATTTTTGACGCTTCATTTACAGCAGCGTTTCGTGAAATATTTCAATTTTTCCTCAGCTTATGAATTAAGTTTTCGTACATTACCCTGATCACTTTCAAGCAGTTAAATATTTTCATGCCAAACTAGATCTCATGTTGGTCACTTTGATACCCCGTTTACCTGTTTCTCTCCCTTTGTTTGGATATGAAAATTTGAACAAAACCTCATGGGAGTCTTGTTTTCACTCTGCTCACGCGTTTACAAAAGCGTATCGAGTGTTAATCATATGATAAAATAGTCCTTCCTGCGTGCTGTCATTTCCAACATTCGTCGTTTCGATATCTTGAACCTTTATGAGATACGACGATTTTTACGACCACTTGATTCCCGAAGCGCAGTAAAGTTTCGGACGCGCCGCGAGCGACCCGTCCGCGGATGTAACAACCAATATATCAAGAATGGAAAGAGAGATCATTCCGGTCTCAACTTTAAATACAATTTAGATTTATTGGTTACATTTCATACGCAATAATGTATGTCCTTAAATGAACTATACGGAAAGTCTACACAATGTGATTTTACCTCTGCAAATTCTTAAAAATTTCGTGTATCACAGTAACTATGACGAATAACGAAAATAAATTCTGACCTTTATCATTTAGGGATATCAAGCTATACGTTGCGGAAGAATCAAATTTTTTCATCTAATAGTTTTCTTAAAATCGGATGTTACGTAATTCATAGCTGCCGTCACGTCCGCTCCACTGCTTTGCCAAGAAGACACGTGGCTGTCGGCCTGTGTAGCGCGTGCTGCAGCGAAAAGATTGAAACACATTTGAATTCAAACGTCGCCAGTTGCAGCGGGAGACAGGCAGCGATAGAGATGTCACTCACGTAGGACACTTTCGTAACTACACCTGCGGTTGTGTTTTGTCGCTTGAAGCTGTAGCTCGCTTCTGTCGCTCATGTAGGACACGGCCTAAGTGACGGCTACTATGCACTGCATTCGTAGAAGTACCTAAGTCTACCACCAGATATCTCTGTCTTGCAACGACAGCGGTGGTTTGCTGCTAATGGCTCCGGGACTTGGATACAAAATAATAAAAGCTACTGGCTCGAAAGGTTAAGTGACCCCCACCCTCACCTACCTTGGCCTCACCATTGATCGTCACCTCTCCTGCATCCCTCATCTCCGCTCCATCCAATCCAAAGCCCACAACCGCCTTCAACTCCTCAAACTCCTCCCTGCTGGACATAGAGGTTGCACCCCTCTACCATCCTCCACACCTACAAATCCTTAATCCGTCGCATCCTCTGTTATGCCAGTCCCGCCTGGATATCTGCCCCCCCCCCCCCAAATTCTATAAGTCCCTCCAGATCCTCAAGCGCCATGCACTCCGCCTCACCTTCCGTATACGCCTCCTGTCCCCCACGCAGATCCTCTAGGACCTCATTCCTTTCCCCCATCTGTTCCTATTCCTCGAACATATCCTCATACTCTACACCTCCCGCCGCCTTGATCCCCCTCACCCCCTGGTTGCCCCTCTCCTCTCCCGTCCCCGCCCCCTGCCACGCCTTCACTGTTGTGTCCCCCCTACCCTCCATCTCTACACCCTTCATCTCCTTTTCCAAGGTGGCTTCCATCAACTCCCCCTCCCGGATGATGCCCTCTCTCCCTCCATCTATCCCTCCTATCAACTCTGATCCTCAACCCCCCTCCTTTCCTCCGTCCTTTCCCTGAGCTCCCTCTTCCCCCCCCCTGCCATCCTGTTTTCTCCCCGTCAAACCTCTCCCTACCTCCCTTCTCCCCCCCTTCCCCGAGTCCTTTTGTATTCCCCTCCTCTGCCTTCCCCACTCCCTGTGGCATCTGCCCAGCACCCCCACCCCTCTTATGGGTCCTCATCCTCCGTCGGTTCCTTTCTCCCCTCCCCCCCGTCGCTTTTCCTTTCCTTCCCCCCCTTTTTTATTTTCGCATCATCTGTCCAGTTTCCCCACCACCTGCTCTCGGCTGTGGTATGTCACATTTGCCAACTTTTTAGTGCAGTGTTCCAGTGATTGTTCAGTGTTGTTCGTCTTTCTAGTGTTGCGAACAGGAACCGTGCTGTCGCTGGGTGTGAATTTTATGTCTTTTGCGAACAGACACCAGACTGTCGCCGCGTTTTTTTAATTGTCTGTCTATAATTTTACCTGTCTGCTTCGTATGTATTTTATGAACATCATCATCCCTTTGTTCTATGTTTTAAGTTCCACGATTTTTTTTTCGCCATGTTCCTATTTAAGTCTCCGATTTTATCGCCTGTTTTTATTATTTATTCTCTTCATCTTTTTAACAAAGTCCGTAGGCTGAAGAGCGACATACTACGCTGCTGCCAGCGCGCCCCCTTCGGGGGGAATCGAAATTCAATAAGGAAAAAAAAAAGGTTAAGAGTAGCCGTGCTGGGGGCAGGTACGAGCTGCAGGCACGCGCGGACTGCGACCCGTCGGTGGCGCTGGCGGCGGGCGGCGGCGTGGCGACGGACGCGGCGCGGCGCGACCGCTACCAGGGCCTGTGCGAGCTGCCGGAGGGCGAGGGCGCAGAGCCGCGCCAGCAGCTGGGCATGGGCACCGCGACGGGCGCCGTGCTGCGCCTCGCCTGGGACGGCATCGAGACGCGCTCGGGCGCGCCCGTCGACTCGCAGGCGGGCACCTACCTGTGGCACGCCACGCTGCACGACGGGCCCGTCTCCTGCATCGCGCGCAACCCCTTCTGCAACGAGGTGCTCGCCAGCGCCGGCGGCCACGTCTGGGCGCTCTGGAGCGACACGTACGGTGAGGGCGCTGCCGGCACTCGGCGGTAGACAGCGTGTCGCTGAAGACACAGTCCGAGAGCGACAGAGGCACTCGCAATTACAACACGAGAAGGAGGAAGAGTCTAACGTGAAACAGAAAGGGGGGTAACATGCAACTATAGAACTCTTCGACAATCTATTCGTGGAAATAAAATGTCTCAGAGAGACTAGAAGTTATAAATCAGTTGGCACGAGGGACAACCACAGCTGTGAGAATAAATTTCAATTGATGAAAACCGCAATAGCTGCGTCAAAATGATTTATTAATTAAGACTAGCTTCGTGACAGTCGAATTAAGTCGGGTGATGTTGAGGGAATTAGATTAGGGAATGAGACACTTAAAGTAGTAGAGGAGTTTTGCCATTTGGGGAGCAAAATAACTGATGATGGTCGAAGTAGAGAGGGTATAAAATGTAGACTGGCAATGGCAAGGAAAGCGTTTCTGAAAAAGAGAAATTTGTTAACATCGAGTATAGATTCGAGTGTCAGGAAGTCGTTTCTGAAAGTATTTGTATGGAGTGTAGCCATGTATGGAAGTGAAACATGGACGATAAATAGTTTGGACAAGAAGAGAATAGAAGCTTTCGAAATGTGGTGCTACAGAAGAATGCTGAAGATTAGATGGGTAGATCACACAACTAATGAGCAGGTATTGAATAGAATTGGGGAGAAGAGGAGTTTGTGGCACAACTTGACAAGAAGAAGGGATCGGTTGGTAGGACATGTTCTGAGGCATCAAGGGTTCACCAATTTAGCAGTGGAGGGCAGCGTGGAGGGTAAAAGTCGTAGAGCGAGACCAAGAGATGAATACACTAAGCAGATTCAGAAGGATGTAGGCTGCAGTAGGTACTGGGAGATGAAGAAGCTTGCACAGGATAAAGTGGCATGGAGAGCTGCATCAAACCAGTCTCAGGACTGAAGACAACAACAACAACAACAACAGCTTCGCGACGTTGCAATCACGTCTTCAAGCAACAAACTTTTGACCTAAAGAAGCCGCAGTGACTGTGATCCTAACAAAAAGTCTAATTGATAAAATTCTGAGGGACATGTGAGATATATGGACCTTTCAAAAACTAATGTCCTGAAAACTCCATATCGGCAAATAATAGTTCTCTACCTTCCACACGAAATTGTCGTCAGAGAGTACGCAGCCGTAATGAATAAAGTAACCGGAGCAAGACACAGCCCAGAAACAAGAATTTTTGAATAAGAACAGGCATCCGAAATGCGGAAGCAACCCTTAACCCAAAACAAGCCTACCAGACATAAGTCGCACGTCTCCTCAAGCAATGTGTCTTTACTAGTGTCACATAGAAAGAATGAGGATCTGCACCCTAGCAAAACTCCACAAACGTAAATTTTATCACTTTGGTGTTTTATTTTAAGATAGTTCTAATTAAGGTTATTGAATCTTCTTTAGGTCAACAGTTTGTTACCTGAAGATGTGACTACGAAGTCATGAAACTAGACGTGATTAATAAATCATTCTGACGTAACTGTTGCGGTTTTCATCACTTGAAAGATACCGAAAGTGGGTTAAAAGTAGATTAAAGCTGCTTCCTCTTAACAACTCCTCTTATACAAGAATTCTTGAATAAAAATAATTAGTCATTTATAAAGAAAAAAACCGCAAATAGCTCTAGCATGTAGCCATATAAATACTTTTTCATTTTAATTAACTCGTTAGTTCTGTTTTCGATGAAAGGAGCAATAACGCAGTAGCACTGCTCTACCTTGCACTGATTGACTGTTGATTTCTTTGTGCCTATAAATTATATAATGAAGTTATCGAATTTGAATGGCTCAGTAATGTAAATCAGAAATGTGTGACAAGTTTTTGTTTTCAAACAATAGTCGGAAGAGTAATCAGCTTGCCATTGCTCCATCATATTAATAGGTTGATGCATAATTTTGTAGCGTTTTTGATTTGCATTTTGGTATTACAATTGCTATGAGTTTATTTATCGATTGCATTTTTATGTGTAGTTCACTGTTGCTATTTCAGTTTACACATTGTCATTTGGAGATAGCGAATGGAGCTGTGGACGATAGAAAATGGAGTGCCAAGTGGAGAAATAGGAACATATCCGACGTATTCTTCTGTTTTAGATCAACAGTGGGGTGATAACAGCGGAGGCTACCAGAAACATTTGCGCTGTGTATGGTAATAATTTCATCGGACAGAGCACAGCAAGAAAATGATTTTCTCATTTCGAGGAGGATCGTTTTGACATTAGTGACTCTCGAAGTTCATGAAGGCCTTATGGTTAGATGGAAATCGTTGAAAGGGATTAGTCCACAATGATTCATATCAGTGTGCTTGAGAAATGTCGAATGTGATCAATGGTTATCATTCCACCATCGTGCGATATTTGCACGCAATGGAGAAGAGTCCCAAATCAGGTGTATGGGTACCACACGCTTTAAGCCAAAATCATAAGAATCAGCGGGTGGTCATACGTGCATCTCTGATTGCTCGTCATCAATTGCCTCGTGAATGCACCCACCATTCTTATCCTGCGTCGTTACTGATGATGAGAAATGTTGTCATTATGCTAAAATAAGGAAAAGAAAGAAATGATTGAGCGCAAACAAAGCTGCAACTCACCATAAAAAGGACTGAGTGTATCCACAAAACAGCGCCGGTGTAGTGTATTACGAATTGTTTCCCCGAGATTTAGCACTGCTAACATTTATTGTCAATTACTGAGACGTCTTGCAGAGGCAATCCACGAATAACTGCGGAAAAGACTGTGTGGAGTGGTGCTACTCCACAATAACAACCGCCCGCATCATGCTGCCCGGCTAAGAACACTAAGAGTTGCGTAGGAAAGTCACCCATCTTATTCACCTCATCTTGCACCCTCAGACATTCACCTTTTACGCTCTGTATCCAAGAAACTTCAAGAGACACCCTTTCCAGATGGAAATGCGCTCAGAACATGCCTCGACGCGTTCTTCACATCAAAACCACTGATTTATGCAGTCGCGGAATGTTACCCCGGCTGTTTCCTGTGTCTTACGTTCTGTTTTATACTATTGTTCTGAGTCTTTTCTTGACACCGTTCTCGATCTGTTACTGAGCGGGCGCTGAGGACCTTGCCGTCGTGCGCCCTTAAAACCCTTTCCATCCATCACATCCATTACCCCAACGTTGGTAGACTGTTGCACATAGTGATAGGGAATATATTATTGATGACTAAAGTCTTTGTTATGTGTACCTATTGTGTTTATTAAACTTATGGAAAAACGCTGTGAACTTATGCACCAACCTAACACGTAAGCGTTTCGATTTAAGTAGTCTGATTATCCTTGAAGAATGATTCCATCAGCTGTCGAAAATTTGGGGCTGTATAACGTGGTCCATGGTTTCCTAGCCAACCATACGTGCTAGCCCTGTCCGATCTTGTATCAGTTTCCAGCTGCAAGAGGAAGGAGGTTTTCGTTCAGTAGATGATGAGCTACTTTTTCTGTAATCCTCCTAAATAGTTGGTGGTCGTAGCTGACTGGTTTGCCATCTGCGGCAGTGAAACATAAACCCTGCCATGAAGCAGTGCCTCTATTAGGAGCAGCAGGAAATGGCCAATGAGAAGGCGTACAGTCCGCTCTCGTTGGCTGAAAGGCTTATATGTTAAATAATTTCGTGGAGCTGTTTAGGAGCTCACAGAACTGAGGATTTGACCAACAGCTCTCGTGTGCCCGTGCGGACGCGTGGATTTCGGGCTGAAAGATTCCAGTTTTTTCTAGGCGGGGTTTGCTGCACGGTGTCCAGATAAAGCGCCCTGATCTCAAAAACTAAGATAGATAGACAATTACAACAAAAGACATATTTACTGTAAAATTTGTAAGAATTTTATACAGAAGTTTCGAAATAGTTCGAAAACTTGCTAACAGATGGCACAGTACGCTGTGGAGCACATACAGTGTTAGCGTGCATAATTAAATTCGTCCTCTGCAAGCAGTCTTTGCAATCGCATTAGAACCTTTCCAAATTTTCACCGCTCGAAGTAGAGATATGGCGCTAACGAACAACAAAATTTTCCATCACATCCTGTTGTGCTGCAACTGAAATTGATTCCGACGGCACACAGATCGCCTATTCAAGCTCGCTCAGAGAGGTGGAATGGTTCCGACAGACAGTATCTTTCAATGTGCTCCACAAAAAGTGGTCACAAGGAGTCAGATCGAACGAATATGGAAGCCAGTCCATCCCTGCGCCAGGTAATTTGTAATAATACAACACAATGTGGTTTGGCCACATTTTGCACGAACCAATCGGTGCTTGGTCCTTCCTCCAATGTGGCGACATATTATTCCAACGTAACGTACACTAACGATCGCTTTTCGCGTGAAAAAGTGGCCGATAATGCCTCTGCTGCATACGTGGGAGATACAGTGGTTTCACTTCACAGAAATAGAGATTTTCGGAACCCCAAAATCGCCAGTTTTGTTTATTCTCAACTCCATTCAGGTGCAACTGTGCCTCTTCTGAACCAAATGCATCCAACATCGAACCTTTCATTATAAATAATTGTGAAAATCTGGTTTCCCAAAATCAGCCCTCTGTCGCACAGCTCGCACATGTATGGCCTCGTGCCTTTGGATTTTGTGTGGAAAGGTGTGAGGACTCTCTCTGAGTACTTTCTGTGTGCTGGGACGCTTCTTATCAGTCTCTTTGCAGTTCTTTTGACGGGGTTCCTTGGCTGTTGCTGAATAATTCCAGAAACCGTGGCGACATTTTCAGATGTTGGAATTTGGCGAAGAGCTTGAGAATGGTTTTCGCATCGGGTCCTTTTGCAACATTAAATGGTGTTTGAAAACTGCACCTTGTTGCTGTAGGACTGTGTTCTAACTTGGGGTATTCCAGTACCAGAAAAACACGTTGTGCAATAGAACACGCGATTTCAACCTCTTCCTTCATTGTGCTAACCTACTTTTAGTTTTCAACGGCGGTACTGATAGCTCTGATCTACAGCGCGCTATTTATTGGCACTAGTATTGGAATACAGCGCCATCTGTTAGTAGAACTATTTCGAAACTTCTGTGTAAAATTCTTACAGCTTTCACAATAAACATACCTTTTGTTGCATTCGTCTATCAATCTTAGTTTTCGATATATTTAATTCTGAAATCAGGGACTCTTTCGCTGGACACCCTGTATTTACCGAGTGTACAGACTCCAAATTAGGTTGTGGAGGCAAGTAGGTAGCTGGAGGCTGGTGTATGGTGAACGAAGCGACTTGACGAGGTTTTCGTTGAAGTCAGTAAATCATATTCGTTTCCAAGGACTTCTGAGTCTGGTGTTTTTGTGTCACTCCTTCTCTACAACTTTTCCTAAAACAACCAAATTTTTGGTCCGCTTGACCTCTGTTTAATAGATTTTACATCCTGGTCATCGTTAACGTTTAGCATAAGAAACTGCATACTGTGGTCTGAGAACCTTTTGATTATTAGTTCTGCAATATGCTTTTGTTCGATAAAACCGTCTGTAAAGATGTCAGCAATGCCTGGTTTTAATCGGTTAGCTACCCTAGTTGGAAATTTCACGTGAGGAAGTAAGTTGAATGATAATATTACTAACTGCAGAAAATATTTGATGGAAGATTTTTCAAGAAAATCTAAATAAACAGCTCCACCAACCACTATTTATTATCTCCTCCCGCTACATACGCTTGGAGATATGCACACACAGTATGATTGATCCAAATAGCATTCAGCAAAAGTAAGTTGCAATAATGCTTTGTACATTGTACCGCTGCTTCCGCCCCCCCCCGCCCCCCCCCCCCCAGCCTCGTCCCCTCCTCTCCCCAGCCTCCACATTCGTTTCTCAATCTTCCCCTTACTTCTGTATCTACATTTTCTAAAGGAATAATCGCCTGCATACTCGAATACGCCAGTATGTTCCTCTCCTGTCTAATGACGAAATGAGGCAGTTACCTGGGCGCAATCCCAAGTGCTCAACCAGAGAGCGAAGACTGCTCTCCTGGGTCTACTGTAGCGATATATAGCGCTCTTGCCCATAGTTTGGGTTCAAATGGAGTAGTCTATAATTTTTACATGTGTTATATCACATCTCGCAACATATTTAATGTTTAGTCAAGTGTTCCACCAAGGGCATCTCACTGTTCTTCTACCATGGGTGGCACCAGGAGGAAGCGTTAGAGTATCTCCGCCACATATAAACTGCCATGCCTCCCGGGGCCTGAGCTTATTCCATGGATGCCAGGACAACAAGGCTTATGGACGGATTATCGATGATGACTTGGCTTCTCTCTGGCACTTCGATGATATTGGTTCCGTTGTTCATTTAGATTGTGGGCTCTGGTTGTGCATATGATTTGTTGTAAGATCAGTAAATATCTGTTAAGTTACTATCATGGACGTGTGAATTTCTCCAGCAAAATTTCAGTTGACAAAATATAAAACCTTGCGTCATCTAGTCCTATTTTCTGTCATTAGAGGTTACTTAACTTCTTCTTCTTCTGCTAGTTCTTTAAGGAACATATCACTTATGGTACGACCAAGCTCCCATCAGTGTGATTTAATCTATTCTTTTTTAAAAATTTTTCGAGCTTCACAGTTGGGAAAATAAAAATGAGGAATGGCTATTCAAACACCGTACCTCGTCGAAGTTCCATTTCGTACCTATTCCGGTTACCTGTGGGAGTTTCGACATTCTCAGCCTTGCATCTACGTCAACTTGGGCTGCGTAAAGTGACAGCTGACAAATACGAAAAGCCACACAGCTTAATACGAGGGCTATTTGGAAAGTAAGGTCCGTTCGGTAGCGAAAAGGAAACCACTGTGAAAAGCAACAATGTTTCATTTGCAACTGTTAGATACAGTTTCCGGCTACTTCTGTATATAATCGCGGCTGCGACTTAGACATTTTCCAATAACTCGTCATAGAAGGCAACCGACTGTGCTTTCCACAAGTTTTCTACGCTGGTCTACAGCTCGTTGTTTGTGCCAAAATGTTGGTCTTCATAGCCAGTGGTTCATGTGGGCGGATATGAAACGGAAGGGGAGCCAATTACGGACTGTGTTCTGGGTAATCAAACACGTATCATCTAAAACGCTGCAGGAGCATCTTCATTGCCCTGCAGAGTGCGGCCGAGAATTGTCATGAACTAGGATCCCCAAGAAAGTTATTTTTTGTGGGCTGCATGACACCAAGCGAAATCTCTCACCAGGCCCTCATACTTGGCGGGAGAGGCTATTTTCAAGGCATATTTACGTGCTCACTGTGCGCTCAGAACTAAACAAACCGACGTGACGCGATCGACGGGCGTACTAGAGACACATCTGTGTGAAGCTTCATCGGATTTTCATTGTGGTTTCAGCTTTGGACCCGATCGGATCTTACTTTCCAAACAGCCCTCGTATTACTCGACAAAGCTAACCGCGGACTTAGCTGTAGTTAAAACTAACCTCTTCACGTTGCTAGGTATAGCAACGTTTTAGTTCAGAGCAGCCAACCACCTTGCATCGTTGAATACACTTCCAGTCAGACCACCCAAGTTAGGGAACGTCGGGCGTGGGCGATACGTGGATGGGTAACAGCCTTGGTCCACTACGTACTGTTGGCGGTTTTCCCTTTGCCTTTCGGCCAAAGGAGAGGAGGGTGGTGGCGCATTGTTCCTAATCACCAGACTCTGCGCCAGTATCCTAGATTAAACTCCAGATCTCTGTGCACTGTCTCAAGCAGTGTTTTGATGGTGATCTTTCCGCCTCCTCGGTGATATTCTAGAGGAACGGGCTATGTACCGGCACCAGGTTTCACTCCCTCATCTCTGCTCATCAAACAACTTAAACACGACACAAAACCACACTACACACACACACACACACACACACACACACACACACACACACACACACATTACAGAAACCTGCGCGAATCGGATGAACTAAACATACAACTGTCACACTTCGCGAAAGAAAGGTGTCAGTGTGGGCGAAGAATACGAAAAGACTGCGCGTGAGGGTCTCCCAGCGAACCATACCATATGATTTTACCTTTTCTTAATTCAAAGCAGTGCGTTTTCTTACTTCCCAGTGCAAGCATGGAGAGTGTTAGTGGAAATGCCTTCGTAGGCAGCCGCGACGGCTTGCTTTTAGCGTCATTAAATTTGTAGATGATGAGAAAAGGAGATTCGGACAAGCATAATAGAGTAAGGCAATCGTGTCCAGATTACAGCAGGAGGGGACGGTGCCCAGCGGAGTGGGATTCTTGTATCTGAAAGCAAAATGCACAAGGGAAACACACCATTGAATACGTGGAAAATAATTTATTCTGTAGAATTTTCTATGATATTACAAAAAACATAAAAAAACAGCAGGTTTGCGAAAACTTCATAGCTTTTGTTGCACGGAACTGGACAGTAATTCTAGCAAGTAAACTGAGAAAAATTATTCTGTCTGGTTTTTAGAAGGAGTGGTTTCTTCAGATAAAACGTAGGTATCACTGATTACACTGTGAATATACTTTGTTGCCCTATAAAAAAGTCTGACATGGTCGGCCCAGTGAAGCTGATACGACACCCAGTCGGCAGATGTAGCATATGATTTTCTGTGTGCTCCTGCTTGCTGTGAATAACAGTCGCGGCTCGGGCCCAAAAGAAAAGAGAATCAACGATGCACTGATAACGCATTTAGACGCGCCATAAGTAGAAACGGAAAGATTTTGGATAAGAAAATGCTTATTGAAACGAAACCTGTTTAGTTATCCGACGTTATTGAAACAACAGAATGATGACGATATTTGCATTATCTGATAGCAGACTACTGCAGTTTCATTAGATTGCCGTTTTTCGTGACTCCACTGATTGTGAAGCAGAACCGTTTACAAAAGAACCCGTTACTGCCGATGAAAGTCAGGTTGTTTCTTTATGGCTCTTGTCTACTGCAAAGGCTTATGAAAGACCATGGGCGCCCGCGGAAGTTTGCCCATGAGGGAGGGATGACAAGACTAAAATTGCCGTTTTTGAGATAAGTGAGCTGGACAGTTGCGAATCGTGTCATGTCACACGAACTGAATTCTGTAGGTGACACTAAAAGCTTATTATACGCAAATAATTGATGGTTATCCACTCAGTATTTATTATCGGTACATTACTTTGATACTTAAAAGGTAAGCATGATTACGTGGTTATTGTGGTGTATTGTAGCAAGTAGATTACTTCAAGAGGAGGTCGAACAGATACTACTCCACACACACTAATTATTAGGAATTTATTGAAACTTGAACATGGTAATTACTGAACTTTGGAAGCAATTAGCGCCCACACAGATGACATGTTTCTAATACGGTCGCTGACACATACAACATTTATCAATTGATCATTGCACTGAGTAACGTGATATAAAGTTCTGTTCGCACGCAGCCGGATCTGTGCTAAGACGATACTGTCGGCGTTAGTTACGATTACAAGTGGTCGCTGATTACAAAGAGACTGGGCGTTAACGTTGGGACTAGACGCTGAACAGCACTGCACTCGGACATAAATAACTTTCCGCCTGCGGCAGCAGAAGGAAACACTTGGCAGCGTGCCTGTACCGATGTCTCCGATACGTTGCTGTGTTTGGCAGTTGTTGTCTTTGCTTGTGGTACCGTCGTGAGGTACCAACTTTTGCATCTGACTTCGTTGTGTGCACGACACCACAGTTATCTTCAAAGTACACATTTTAGTATTATTAAAATCATTCTTGATATGACACTTTTTTAAGTTGGTGATCTGAAATTACATTAAATTAGAAATTAGATTATATCTGACTTGTATCCGACAATGATCAGTGAGTTAGGAAATAAAGCAGATTTCCTGATTTCGTGGAAGCGAGGGAAGAAGGGGGACAAGGCAAGTATCCCTCCTTGCCACCCTCCCCCACTGGGCATATCTTAAATACAGCATTGCAATTTCTCCGCAGATACTTTCAGAAATGAGTCCTGACTCTTGTAAATATTATTTCCGCTAATAAACACAAACATTACCGAATGCTGATTTTGTATACTTTCATATATGTTTGTTCACTCTCTCTCACTCTCGTAGTCCGCCCCCGGTAGCTGAATGGTCAGCATGACGGATTGTCAATCCTCTGGGCCCGGGTTCGATTCCCGAATGGGGCGGGGAATTTTCTTCGCCCAGGGACTGGGTGTTGTGCTGTCCTCATCATCATCCTATCATCCTCGTCGACTGCAGGTTGCCGAAGTGGCGTCCAATTGAAAGACCGGCACCCGTCGAATGGCCTGCCCGACGGGGGGCCCTAGCCATACGATAAAAAAAAAAAAACCACTCTCTCGTATGCAGCGCTCGTGTTTTCTAATTTCTCTTCCACTGTTGCTGCATCACTATCAGGTTCGGTAGCCTTCATTTCTTAAGCTAGTTTGTCAAGTGCTTGATTCCTTGTATCCTTACAGCATTCTGCTTGTCTGGGCGGTCCAACAAATATGAAACATCTTTCTAGAGTTCCAAGAACTCCACCGTCACGTTCTCTACAATGACACGATTGTTCGGCGCCTGCTCACGACGTTCACGCTTGAAAACTCACAGCACGACAGCGCCATAGACGGCCAGATCTGGTCAGTAGACTGGACCGTCGAATGGGCGGCCACAACACCCGACAATCAGTCTGTTGGACGACAAGCTTATACCCGTCCCGCCAAATCGGATCGCCTGTGGTGTCTTTGTTACACTACTGGCCATTAAAATTGCTACACCACGGAGATAATGTGCTACAGACGCGAAATTTAACCGACAGGGAGAAGATGCTGTGATATGCAAATGAAGAGCTTTTCAGAGCAGTCACACAAGGTTGGCGCTGGTGGCGACACCTACAACGTGCTGACATGAAGAAAGTTTCCAACCGATTTCTCGTACACAAACAGGAGTTGACCGGCGTTGCCTGGTGAAACTCTGTTGTGATGCCTCGTGTAAGGATGAGAAATGCGTACCATCACGTTTCCGACTTTGATAAAGATCGGATTGTAGCCAATCGCGATTGCGGTTTATCGTATCGCGACATTGATGCTCGCATTGGTCGAGATTCAATGACTGTTAGCAGAATATGGAATCGGTGGGTTCAGGAGGGTAATACGGAACCCCGTGCTGGATGCCAACGGCTTCGTATCACTAGCAGTAGAGATGACAGGCATCTTATCCGCATGGCTGTAACGGATCGTGCAGCCACGTCTCGATCCCTGAGTCAACAGATGGGGACGTTTGCAAGACAACAACCATCTGCACGAACAGTTCGACGACGTTTGCAGCAGCATGGACTATCAGCTCGGAGACCATGGCTGCGGTTACCCTTGATGCTGCATCACAGACAGGAGCGCCTACAATGGTGTACTCAACGACGAACCTGGGTGCACAAATGGCAAAACGTCATTTTTTCGGATGAATCCAGGTTCTGTTTACAGCATCATGATGGTCGCACCCGTGTTTGGCAACATCGCGGTAAACACACATTGGACGTGTGTATTCGACATCGCCATACTGGCGTATCACCCGGCATGATGGTATGGGGTCCCATTGGTTACACGTCTCGGTCACCTCTTGTTCGCATTGACGCCACTTTGAAAAGTGGACGTTACATTTCAGATGTGTTACGTCCCGTGGCTCTACCCTTAATTCGATCCCTGCGAAACCCTACGTTTTAGCAGGATAATGCATGACCGCATGTTGCAGGTCCTTTACGGGCCTTTCTGGATACAGAAAATGTTCGACTGCTGCTCTGGCCAGCACATTCTCCAGGTCTCTCACCAATTGAGAACGTCTGTTCAATGGTGGCCGAGCAACCGGCTCGTCACAATACGCCAGTCACTACTCGTGATGATCTGTGGTATCGTGTTGAAGCTGCATGGGCAGCTGTAACTGTACACGCCATCCAAGCTCTGTTTGCCTCAATGTCCAGGCGTATCAAGGCCGTTATTACGGCCAGAGGTGGTTGTTCTGGGTACTGATTTCTCAGGATCTATGCACCCAAATTGCGTGAAAATGTAATCACATGTCAGTTCTAGTATAATATATTTGTCCAATGAATACCGGTTTATCATCTGCATTTCTTCTTGGTGTAGCAATTTTAATGGCCAGTAGTGTACTACCTCTTCCCCCCCGTTTCTCGTTCATAAACACGACAGTGCTCTGACAAGTAATACCTTGTGTAGCACGGCTGTACGATGGACTGCGCAGAGCCGGGCGGGCAGCCGCTACTGTGGCGGTGCAACACGGCGCCGGTGTCGTGGTGCGCGTGGTCCGTGCACCGGCCGTCGCTGCTGCTGGTGGCGCTGGCGGACGGCTCGCTGCAGGCTTGGCACCTGCGCGACAGCACGAGCGCGCCGGCCCTTGCGCAGAGCATCTCTGGCCGCGTGCTCAACACGGTCTGCCCGCACCACCTGCCCCTGGCCAGGGACGTGGTCGCCGTCGCGGACTACAACGGTTCGCTGCGCGTCTTCATCCTGCCACCCGGCTTCGCCTCCGACGTCTCGCACGGCAATGTCGAGAGGGAGCGCCTCAAGCTGCGGGAATTTGTCACAGTGAGCACTCCACAGAACGAACTTCCACCACTTTCTCATCGTGTATTTCAAAGAGGCTGTTGGTCTCAAATTTAGTGTATAACCAGAGCTCCTGAGAGCCAGGACTGGGCCTCGAGGCAGAATGTGTGATTGAGCCCCGTGTACAAACACAGCAACCCTGTGTTATTGTTATTTTGCAGAAGGTTTGACGTGATATAAACATCTACATCTACATCTACAAGGATACTCTGCAAATCACATTCAAGTGCCTGGCAGAGGGTTCATCGAACCACCTTCACAATTCTCTATTATTCCAATCTTGTATAGCGCGCGGAAAGAATGAAGACCTGTTTCTTTCCGTACGAGCTCGGATTTCCTTTATTTTATTGTGGTGATCGTTCCTCCCTATGTGGGTCGGTGTCAACAAAATATTTTCGCATTCGGAGGAGGAAGTGGATGATTGGAATTTCGTGAGAAGATTTTGTCGCAAAGAAAAACGCTTTTCTTTTAATGATCTCCAGCCCAAATCCTGTATCATGTCTGTGACACCCTCTCCCATTTCGCGATAATACAAAACGTGCTGCCTTTCTTTGAACTTTTTCGATGTACTCCGTCAGTCCTCTCTGGAAAGGATCCCACGCGGCGCAGCAGTATTCTAAAAAAGGACAGACAAGTGTAGTGTAGGCAGTCTCTTTAGTAGGTCTGTTACATTTTCTAAGTGTCCTGCAGCCTTTGGTTAGCCTTCCCCACAACTTAAATTGGAAAGAACACATTTTTTATGTGTTGTTTCCAATTTAAGTTGTTCGTAATTGTAATATCTAGGTATTTAGTTGAATTTACGGCTTTTAGATTAGACTGATTTATCGTGTAACCGAAGTTTAACGAGTTCCTTTTAGCACTCATGTGGATGACCTCACACTTTTCGTTATTTAGGGCCAACTGCCACATTTCGTACCATTCAGATATTTTTTCTAAATAATTTTGCAGTTTGCTTTGATTTTATGACGACTTTATTAGTCGATAAACGACAGCGTCATCTGCAAACAACTGAAAAACTGGAGACATAAAAAAATACGAGGGCTATTTGGAAAGTAAGGAACGCTAAGTCATGCAATGAAAACCACAGCGAAAATCCGATGAAGTTTTCCACCGATATGTCGGGTGGTGTCTCTAGTATTTCCGTAGATAGCGTCAGGTCGCTATTCTCAGTTCTGAGCGCACAGTGAGCACATAAAGAATCCTACATAAATAGTGTATCCCGCCAAGGATGGGTGTCTGCCGAAAAACTCCGCCTGATTTCATGCAACCCCACATAACGTAACTGTCATGCACTTCCTTCTTCATGACAGTTCTCGCCTGCACACTGCATTGGCAATGAAGGCGCTCCTGCAGTTGATTCGCTGGGAAGGGATCACCGGTTATACAGCCCGGACTCGGCTCCCTCTGATTGTCATCTCTGCTGAGATGAACCGCTGTCTGCGAAGACAACATTTTGGCACTGACAACGAGCTGCAGCCCAGCGTAGAAAATCGTCGAAAAACACAGGAGGCTGTCTTCTACGACGAGGGTATTAGAATGTTGGTACAACGCTACGACAGATGTCGAAGTCGGAGCAGTGACTAAGTAGTTGTGGTAGCGATAGCTACGACGCCACGGCTTAGGTACCAGTTAAGTTGGCACTACGACACCGACACCGATGACAGCGCCCTCCAGCCGGCGCTGGAGAGCTCTACGAGCATCGCTACAGATTCTGCCGATTTCATCAGGTGCAGACAGCTTCAGCTTAGATTGTTATTGAGACTTTGCATCAGTTACGATGGGGCCACAACGTCGCACCTACGTGTCATCATCTAAGGTTGTGTAATATGTTTACATATGTTTATACACTAGTAAAGGTGATGTAAACTGATACCGCAGTACCGGCGTATATTACCTTTTCCTGCTCCTGCCCACGCAGCAGTAGTGAAGTAGCTGGAAGATGTACCTAACTGTTTCAAATAAATCAATTTTGATTTTCACTGTGATTTCCATTTCGCGATCGATCGTTCCTCACTTTCAGAATAAGCCTCGTAATACTCACCGTGATGAAATATAGAATAATTATAATTTTTTATTAAAGAATAAATAGATATTCACAAATGCAATTTGCACTAAGGTATAATACGTTGCACAAGATGCTGCCAGCGTAATTCGAGCGAACTAACGGTTGTTCATGGCGCAAAAAGTTGAATCGTGTAGCAGCGAACCTCTATTAACAGCGCATGGATGCATGTTGGATGCAGAGTTATCCGGTAATACACAGCCTGCAAACGTTCGAGGAAATTATACTGACTGGGACGCGTTATTGCACTTTATTTAGAACGCAGATGCCCCTGAAGAAATTGTGCAGACCAGAAAATCTTTACAGGGTGAGCCATAAATGAGGAAAAATATGTCCTGAAAATTGTCACACACTGAGCTACAAACATAAATTCGTTTTCCACATGTTCCTACGTCAATAAATGACAATGCAATTGAATGGTAAAAATCTGGAAATATGAAGTGGACTTTTGGGTGTTACTGTGCGCCGACATTTGCCAAGGGGACAGATCGGCAACAGGGCACAACATGCGAGTGTTGTAGGTAGTCCAGCCGCTCACGAGAAGGCGAAGCACGCGGCGTCAAGCAACGCTCTGCGTGACACTGCGAACAATGACAGCGCCCACATCTATCTCGTACCGGTTAACGCTGGCCGCTACTATGTATCGTGGCTAGTTGGCATAAGGAAAGGAACGTGAGAGGGGCTGCACTACTGTACATGCATGTTTTATAATTTGGTTTTTGTGTCCCAGACTTAGTTTTAAGAAACGAGTACATAGAAGCAGAATACAAAATACAGGGTGATTCAAAAAGAATACCACAACTTTAGGAATTTAAAACTCTGCAACGACAAAAGGCAGAGCTAAGCACTATCTGTCGACGAATTAAGGGAGCTATAAAGTTTCATTTAGTTGTACATTTGTTCGCTTGAGGCGCTGTTGACTAGGCGTCAGCGTCAGTTGATGCTAAGATGGCGACCGCTCAACAGAAAGCTTTTTGTGTTATTGAGTACGGCAGAAGTGAATCGACGACAGTTGTTCAGCGTGCATTTCGAACGAAGTATGGTGTTAAACCTCCTGATAGGTGGTGTATTAAGCGCCACCACATTGGCACTTATCTGTCCGTAACTACCTGAACGTCAACTACCCGAGGCGATGGATCGGCCGCCAGGCAGCCCGTGACAGAGCACTTCATCACTGGCCTCCAAGAAGCCCTGATCTTACCCCCTGTGATTTTTTCTTATGGGGGTATGTTAAGGATATGGTGTTTCGGCCACCTCTCCCAGCCACCATAGATGATTTGAAACGAGAAATAACAGCAGCTATCCAAACTTTTACGCCTGATATGCTACAGAGAGTGTGGAACGAGTAGGAGTATCGGGTTGATATTGCTCGTGTGTCTGGAGGGGGCCATATTGAACATCTCTGAACTTGTTTTTGAGTGAAAAAAAACCTTTTTAAATACTCTTTATAATGATGTACAACAGAAGGTTATATTATGTTTCTTTCATTAAATACACATTTTTAAAGTTGTGGTATTCTTTTTGAATCACCCTGTATAACTACACAGGTATGTGGCAGTTAATATAAACGCATACAATACAGCAGTACAAATCGAAACTAATATAGAAACAATGACCGGAAGCTGCAGTGGCGATTTATAGGTACTGTTCGAAATGAAAGCCACGATGTGTGTGACAAAGATGAACTCTTCGCAGGAAGGATTGCTGAACACGATCCAACATGTCTGTATCTCTTTGCCTAATATCATAGGCATATTGTATTCTGCGTTGAAGAGTGTTCACATCAACAACCTCTCTTTCATAAATCACAGATTTCAGATGGCCCCACAAAAAGAAATCCAGTGGATTCAGGTCTGGCGATCTCGCTGGTCATGCTACAGGGCCTTCACGACCGATCCATTTCGAAGGGAAGGCATATCCCAGGTGGCGTCGCACTGTGCCGCTGAAGTGAGCGGGGGCACCATCATGCATGTACCACAGGTTCATACGAGAGGCCAAACTAATTTCGTCCAACAATTCCGGTAACGTAGCATCCAGGAAACGCAGATACCGCTGTCCTGTAAGCCTTTGTGGCAGCACATGTGGCCCTATGAGATGGTGATCAATAATTCCACATCAGATATTGACAACGCATCGTTGTTGGTACCCTCGTATTACTGTGCTGTGGGGATTTTCTTCCACCCACTCGTGCCGATTATGCGAATTCAGTATACCCTCCTTCGTGACATATGCTTCGTCGGTGAACAGTATTGTTCGTGAAAAAATGCTGGTCGTGGGTGTGACGCCGTTGGATAAAGTTGCAGAAGTCCAGCCTCCTCTGGTAGTCAAAAAAATGGTTCAAATGGCTCTGAGCACTATGCGACTTAACTTCTGAGGTCATCAGTCGCCTAGAACTTAGAACTAATTAAACCTAACTAACCTAAGGACATCACACACATCCATGCCCGAGGCAGGATTCGAACCTGTTGCCGTAGCGGTCGCTCGGCTCCAGACTGCAGCGCCTAGAACCGCACGGCCACTCCGGCCGGCCCTCTGGTAGTCTTCTGGTAATAATGCCTGTACCTTCTGCATGCGAAAGGGGTGGTAATGGTTTCTATGGAGTACTCGCATGACAGTAGATTGTGACATTCCAACCGCAGTGGCGAGAGACCTGGTGCTTATTGTTCGGTCCTCCGCAACAGTTTGTAATAATTTTTCTTCGTCATCCGCACTGTACGTCGACGGTCGGCCACGATCACTAAATCCTGGAGGTGCTACACATGCACCATACTCCTTCAAGCGCCTGTCCACAGAGTAAAATGTTTTCTTTTCAGATGGAAGGCTCCGGCAAGGAAACCTCTCTTGATACAGTTGCCTTGCAACGTCAACGCTTCCATCTGCAAGCCCTTAGGTGAGGTGGATGTCAGCATATTCCTCGTCTGTGGAACCTGCCATGGTACTGTAGTAACTCTGCGACGCGGCCGTTAGCAGCTGGCGACACGGCGAGTATCGGGCAAAGTGAGCAGCGCAGAGGTGTTGTAAACACGTCATGCACGCCGCGCACGTTCCCTAACATGGGACTGTACACTCCGGTACCGCCGGCAACGTGTGATTCACAAGTTCTGATACAATTTCACATACATTACGATGGGATACATTCTTCCTCGTATCTTTCAAACGCTGGCAGATACACGTCGGCTCATTGGTGTGTCATGTGTTGTATCTGTGGGTGAATGACATGTCGTGATCGTGAGGCTCGTAGATATCTCGTTCAATGGTTAACAGGTGTCTTTGTTTTACGTCCACAGCCGGCCGGAGTGGCCGAGCGGTTCTAGGCGCTACAGTCCGGAACTGCGCGACCGCTACGGTCGCAGGTTCGAATCCTGCTTCGGGCATGGATGTGTGTGATGTCCTTAGGTTAGTTAGGTTTAAGTAGTTCTAAGTTCTAGGGGACTGATGACCACAGCAGTTAAGTCCCATAGTGCTCAGAGCCATTTGAACCATTTTTACGTACACAGTACACCAAGGAGACCGAAATTAACAACGGTGCGTCGCGTGTTACGCTTAGCAGCATGCGGTCCTCGACATATTTTTCCTCATTTATGACTCACCTTGTATACAGTTGTATCAGAGTAGCTGTTCCTGCCCCAGAAGACGAACATAAACATTACTTATCAATAATACAGTGTCTGCAAATGCTTCATTTTCTATACAAAATCCAATGCTCATCTCTCAGAGTTTAGGTACTGTTGTTTCAGCTCTTGTTCTTACAGTGGAATCAATGAACTACTGAAGTTAGTTTCTTATTATAAGTCACAGAATACCTTCTTGAAATTTGTTTACTTAGTTTCCGGTATTAAAATATGTGACGTTGCTTTCCCACGTAAGTGCGGAAAGACAGGCTTCCTAATTACAGAACTGACACTTAAAGTTAAATCTCCTGTCTCCAGTACGTAAGTTTTTTTAGGGCATTTTGATCTGCATTCACATTTCACTTTTCCGCGCAAATTTTCTAGCAAAATTGGAGCAAACTGCGGTAGTTGCAGATTTAAATAACATTTCTAAATATATCTGCAATTTTGATAACATTAAATTAAAATAATTTCATTGAAAGAAAAGAGTTTGTAGTGTGTGATGCGCCATAGCTAAGATCGTGTTCTCAATTTCACACTCGCTTTTCAATTAAGTCCTTCCAGCACTTTTATTAGAATATGCAGTTTCCTTCATCCCTGTACAATTTCAAAACGACGTATTACCGGACATTGCTTTATTAAGAACAAAGTTAAATCTAATGCCCTCTGTTAGTTCAGAAAAATAGAAATATCTATGATACACCTTGTAAAATGTTCTATCACAATCAACATAATTTGGAATGTAGTAAAATAAAAAATAGCCCTAAACCATATCTCTAGTTTCCCCATTGTGGTTCTGAAAGAACTAACACACCAGTTGGATGAATCATGGTATTCAAAGGTTAAATATAAGGGGTGTCCAATAAGTAAGTTTCCCTGTTTTGTATACAAAAAAAATTACACACAAATTATCATGTTGAAATAATTTTACTGGCATTCTGCAATGCTTCTGCCAGTTTTCTCTATAGGCGCCATGTTTTTCCAAGCAGTGTCGGTACATGACACAAGTTTTTCCAAACCAGTGTTGTACCAGGTCGAGTGCTGTGCTCCTAACCAGCTGCTTACTGTTGATGTGACTTTGTCGTCGGTATTGGAATGCTTAGGTCCTAGTTGACTTTTGAGTTGGGTGAAAATCACTTGGGGCAGGATCTGATGAATATGGAAGATGCGGGAACACTTCCCAATTGAATATTCCGAGCTCCACGTGGGGTCTTTAGAGCTGTTTAAAAACGAGCATTCACATGAAGGAAGAGAACTTTGCGAGACGAAAGTCCAGGCCGTTTTCTTTTGATGCCAGCATAGAGATACTAAAGAAAATACAGTACCTCTCTGCATTCATTGTGATGTTTCGCGATAGATAGTAAACGAGCAGAATCCCCTGACTGACTCAAAATTCGGATGCCATAAGTTTCCCTGCCAAATGTGTGAGCTTTGCCAATTTGGGGCACTTTCCCAAGGTTTCTTATACACCATGCGCGGACGTTTAGAGGCAGGTTTTGTATGTCTGGAGGTTTGAGGGACTTTGGCCGTTCACTTATGTAATAAAATGGAAAAACTATAGTCGTCCTCACGGTGTTATTTATAATATAGCTTCTTGTTTCGGTGCTTCAGTGCACCATCTTCAGGCCTTAACTGACGCTGAGGATGTTAACTACACTGTTGGCGACACAACGGCGTCGTTACAGGTAGTTTGCGACAACCAATTCATAGATGTTGGCCAATGATGAACCGTGTATACAGATGGAGTTAAACTCCTCAGATTCAGTTAAGGTCTGAAGGTGGTGCACTGAAGCACCGAAACTGGTAGCCATCTAATAAATAAGATCGCAAGAACGGCTGTAGGTGTTCCATTTTGCTCTGAATTCGAGTGATGGACCCTAGTCTCATCCCCAGTGACAACCCCCTCTGAGTCCAACCGTTGCTGCTTGTGCACATCACTCAGCAAACATGGCATCCATCATGCACAAACTTTTCGGTAGTGAAGATGTTCTGCCAGGGTCTTTGCGATGGATGAGAGTCCAATTGCAGCCCCAGGAGGTAGCCGCATTAGGATGTCAGTGGTAAAACAACGATCTTCCTTCACAATACTGCGAATTGCAATAATGACGTTATTACATGTTGTTGTAGTGGAGCTCCCTCTGCGCTGTTCGTCCTGCTCATCTCCCCGACCTTCCACAAGCGGTACGCGTCAACGTCGAATCAATTAATTGATCATACAGCCTTCCTAATTCGAAGAGGTTAACTCCCTATGGATATCGACAGCGGATATTTGTTTTGCGAAAAAACGAATGACAAAGCGTAGCTCACAAGCGCACACACTTTGTAGTGGTAACTCCATGGTTGTTGGCAGCAAACTGGCAAAATGCTCCGGTATGCATCGTAGGCCGGTGTCAGCGCTGTCGACACATAACCAGTCAAACTGGTCAGCCCTCGCATGTCACGAGCACAGTTTATTTTGCGGAAAATTAAAAAGTAAACTAGGTAAACTTACTTACTGGCCGAGCCTCACACACCGAGACTAACAGTACCATAACGCTTTCGAGGAGAAGGAGAGTGAAAGAAGAGCAGTAAATATTGGTTTGATAAGTAATGATGAAGACAATAGTTAGGGACGCAAGACCACCACAGCTATGGAACTGGATGATAGCTCGACAGGGCTGATACGGCAAGAGAGCAAACTGATAAGACTAATGAAGTTACAAGTTCGACTTCGGATACTACTCAGTAATTCATTAGTGTAAAATATAAGTAAGTGTAAGTTACTTTTATTTTTTAAACTGGTTTCATTTATTTTCACTTCACTTTCTAAAAAGGCTAAACATTATATTGATTTGTACATTGAAGAAATGTCTGGTGCCGGCCGCGGTGGCAGAGCGGTTCTAGGCGCTTCAGTCCGGAACCGCGCGACCGCTACGGTTGCAGGTTCGAATCCTTCCTAGGGCATCGATGTGTGTGATGTCCTTAGGTTAGTTAGGTTTAAGTAGTTCTAAGACTAGGGGACTGTTGACCTCAGATGTTAAGTCCCATAGTGTTCAGAGCCCATTGAACCACTTGAAATGTCTGGTGCCAATGCCCACAAATGTCGGTAAACAGACATCAATGCCATTGCGTGTAAACCGCGACGAATCGTGCAACAGGTAACATATAACCTGTTTGTCCTAACACTATCAATGGCGCTTTGCGAACCTTTCGTTCAGCAAATGTTTGAATTACAGTATAAAAGTGTAGTTGCGTTGCTGAAGTACATTCAGTTGCCGAGGTCCTCAGATCTGCGACGCGCTGTTACTGCACAGTTATCTGAGATAATTTTCTAATACGAGCCAGAGTGCTGAAAGTCCTTCCTGCTTCATATATAGTCACTGTAAGAGTGTAAAAGATGTACATAGCTACACATATATGCGGGAATAAGCTTGAAATTTGAAGTTCGTGCGTTATTCGAGATGAAAATAGCTCCAGTATAATTAATTCACAGTTTGAACTCTGAATAATTTTCAAATATTTATTTTCTTCTCGTAAATCTATTGTAACATCATTGATAAATAACTCGAATGCCTCAGCGACCTAATCGTGAGTAATCTTTGAGTAAATAAATCAAAATCTCTGATCGTTGCCGAAGCGCAGCCACGTTCAAAATATTCATCTTTGTGTATTTCCATAAAAATTCAAATGTTTTTCAAGTTAGTCAGCAGATTGTCAACAACGACATAAAAACATTTATTTTAAATAAATCTTCAGAATTCAATCTGTCGCATCTTTCCTGGACTAGATTAGATTAGTTTTTCGTTCCATAGATCTGTGCTGAGGAGATCCTTGTGGATGTGGAACATGTCAAATTTTTTTAAAGCTGAAATAACAATACTAATGGTATGAATATATACAATACATCATTTGTTTCTATTAAAAAATTCTTCAATGGAGTAGAAGGAGTTGGCCACTAGTAAGTCTTTCAGGCTCATTTTAAACTGATCTTTATTTGTAACTAACTTTTTTATGTTTTGCTGGAAAATTATTGAAAATGAGTGTTCCTGAGTAGTGGACCCCTTTTTGAACTAAAATAAGTGCTTTTAATCCTTGTGCAGATCATTTTTGTTCCTGGTATTGTATGTATGAACTGAGCTGTTTGTTGGAAAAAGAGATATATTATTTAGGACAAATTTCATTAAGGAGTAAATATACTGAGAGGCAGTAGTTAGTATATCCAGTTCTTTGAAGAGGTTTCTGCAGGACGTCCGTGAATTCACTACACAAATAATATGTATTACACGCTTTTGGACTCTGAAAACTTTTGTTTGACGTGAAGAGTTACCCTAAAATATTATACCATATGACATTATGGAATGAAAGTAGACAAAGTATGCAAGCTTTTTCATTTTTATGTCGCCTATGCCTGCTAACACTCGAATTGCAAATACAGATTTGTTAAGGCGTTTCTGCAGTTCTGTGGTGTGCTCCTCCCAACTGAATTTATTATCAAGTTGTAATCCCAGGAATTTAAGACTGTCAACCTCTTCTATCTGCTCTTCTTCATACTTTATGCACATGCTGGGTGGAAACCTCTTACAGGTTCTGAATTGCATATAGTGAGGTTTTTCGAAGTTTAATGTCAGTGAGTTGGCTTTAAACTATTTATTAATATCTATGAAAATATCATTAGCAGATCTTTCTAGAACTAAACTCGACATACTATTTATTGCAATACTTGTGTCATCTGCAAACAAAACGAACCCTGCTTCTGGTAGTGTAACTGATGAGAGATCATTAATGTACACAAAAAAAAGCAATGGCCCTAAGATGGATCCTTGCGGGACACCACATGTAATTTATTCCCATTCTGATGATGACTGATGACTTAATTCACTAGTCTCTTGCACTGAGACCCTTTGTTTCCTGTTAGCGAGATATGACTTGAACCATTTTTCAGCACTGCCCGTGACACCATAGAATTCTAATTTACTTAAAAGGATGTTGTGTTCACACAATCAAATGCCTTTGACAAATCACAGAATTTACCTGCTGCTTGTAATTTGTTATTTAATCTATTAAGTACATTTTCACTGTAGGTGTAAATAGCCTTCTCGATATCAGAACCCTTCAGATATCCAAACTGTGTTCTTGATGGTCAGATGGTTGAAAAGCTGCCTGTACATTACATTTTCTAAAATTTTTGAGAATGCTGGCAAAAGTGAAATCGGTCTGTAGTTTGATAATATCTCTTTATTCCCTTTCTTGAATGTTGTTGTTGTGGTCTTCAGTCCTGAGACTGGCCTGAAATCTGCAAATTTTAGCCAGTCAGGAGATGTCCCAGTTATAATTGACTGGTTACACAAGTAACTTAGAATTGCACTAAACTCACAAGAACATGCCTCAATTAATTTTGTTGACATTTCATTGTAGCCACTAGAATGCTTTGTTTTTAAAGATTTTATTATGGAAGTTATTTCTTTTGGTGAAGTGAGTGACATATTCATGTACCTGAAGCTGTTTGTAAAGGCTAGTTTCAGATATTCAAGGGCATTATTTACTGATCCTGACAATCCCATTCTATCAGTAACGGATATAAAGTACTTGTTAAATAGATTTGCCACACTATGCCCATCGGTTACTGATGTGTCATCTACCCTTAATGCTATTTGCTCCTGTTCCTTTCTGGTTCTACCAGTCTCCTCTTTCACTATATCCCATATTGTTTTTATTTTGTTCCCTGACATTGCTATCTTCTTCTAGTAGTGCATTTGTTTAGGTGTCTGAATTACTTTTTTAAATATTTTACAGTAGCCCTTGAATTTAGCTAAATCATCAGCATTGGAGGTATTCTTGGTCGACAGATACATTTTCCTTTTTGTCTTACAGGAAATCTTTATTCCTTGTGTAATGCATGGTTTTACTATAGACTTCTATTTAATTTCAGTAACTTTTAGAGGAAAATAGTTTTCAAACATGGCACTGACATTGTTCATGAATGTGATATATTTTTCATTCATGTCATGAGCACTATAAACATCTTTCCAGTTCATATCTTTGAGCAGCTTTCTAAAACACTCAATTTTTGTTTGATTGACTACTCTCCTGTAAGCAGATTTAGCAGTCTTGATAATCTGCTTAGCGTTTACATCTAAAACAAGGAGCTGCATGTCATGGTCTGATAGTCCATTTATTACAGATTTTATGATATGATTTTGTTTCTTTGATTTGTCTATAAAATGTTAGCAGTGGCTGTCCTGGAGGATTTAGTGATCCTAGTTGGAAAGTTTACAGTGTGAGTTAGATTGAAAGACAACATTACTAACTGCAGTAAATGTTTACTGGAAGATTGCATTAGAAAATCTGTATTAAAGTCACCAGCAATCAAAATTTCTTTGTTTCTTCCTACTAAATAACCCAAAAGAGCTTCTAGATGATTTATGAATAGATTATAATTTCTTGCAGGTGCTCAGTAAATAGTTACTATTATATAGGATTTGTTATGGAACTCTACTTCTGTTGCACATGCTTCTATATGCTGCTCTAAGCAGAATTTATTAATGTCAATGTTCTTGAATTTATGGCAGTTTTTAGTAAATGTGGCAACTCCTCTTCCATCCATATCTACTCTGCAGAAGTAGAAAGCTAGCTTAAATACTGAAATGTCTAACATATCTATACCAGTGGTCACTTGATGTTCAGAGAGGCAGATTATATCAATTTGATTAGAAGAATTCATTTCATCAATACAAATGAGTAGTTCATCAACTTTATTTATGAGTCCCGGAATGTTCTGGTGTAATAAAGATAACTGATACTGCATACTAATGGGTTTATAACTGCTTTGCCGAAGATGAACTGGCAGTTTCTGATTACTTTCTGTTAAACATTGTTTAAATGGAGGCTGTGTGCTAAAATCTGACTCCTGTTCATCTGTTTTCTCAAACTGAGTATGTTTGCCAATCTCTTTTAAAACTCGTTTTCTTTCCACCTTCCCTATCCTAAAAAAGGCATCCCTCTGGCACCTGTGTCTACTGGTATTTTACCATTTGTGACAGTGTCTCCCCTTAAGTTTCTTACAATCAACCCAGACAGTTTTCCCTTCCCTTTCCCATTGAGGTGAAGGCCATGCCTAGTGTAGTCCCACCTATCGATAGCATCTACAGGAATCAAACCAATATGGGATTCTATATCCGTCCTAAGCAGCCGCTCCAACTCCAAGTTCACCCTCCCGACGGAAGAGTTCAAATGAGGCCGATCATGGCGTCTCAACACGCACACAAATCCCACACTCGTATGCTTCGTTGCTCATGCTATCTCCACCAGGCTACTCTCTATGGAATATTCAGAGTCGCTGTCAACGCTATTTCCCGGACCACCCACTATAACCACAGCATCCTCCTTTGTGCAATCCTTGCATAAAGAGCCTACATCCTCTGTTACCTGACCCAGGTCTGCACTAGGCTTGAAAAAGTTTGTGACCTGGTACTCTGAACCTAGATTTTCCTGCAGTAATTGGCCAACACCTCTACCATGGGAGCTACCTAACAACAGAAGATTCTTTCTCTTTACAAATTTCCCTATCTTTTTCAAGTCCTTGAAAGCTTGTTGTGCCCTTTCTACATCTTCAACTACATGAGGCTCATCCGATTCTGACTGAGGCAACAGGTCAAATCTATTTTGAAGATTTATGACAAAGCTGTCTGACGCTCTCCTTTGCCTGTTCTCCCTATTACCTGTTGCCACTTCTCATCTCCGTTCACCCTTCTCCCTCTTTAACCTGTCCAGATCCTCCCTTGCCTTGTCTAAGTCAGCTTGAAGAACTGCAATTTTCCCTTCCTGTTCCAGTATTTTCCTATCTCTACTGCAGATCCTACAATACCACTGGTGAGCCTCATTTAATTACCCATTTTCCACGCCACTACATTCGCCCCAATGAAAGAAACTACAGCACCCATCACACCACACCCCGGACCTAACGATCCTACGGCATTTCACACACTTCTCACTGATGGTAAAAACAGAAATCGTATAAATTGATTTAAGTACTGACTAAAACGTAAACGAAGGACCCTAGAAACTATTCAGGCAGATATAAACAAATTGAAAGAGTACTGAACAAAAAAACGGGTGCTTACATATAAGTTTAAGTCAGTGTTTACTTACCATACGCGCGCGTGAAATTAAGCCTAAAATCAGTGCTATAGGCGCGAGAAGGAAAATAAACTTCTTACCCCAGTTTATCTTCTTTAACACTTCACTAACATTTCCACTAATGTAACAACACTTATATTATATTTATACCAACTGGAAACGTTTACCTATCAGTTTAATTCACTGCTTACTTACGACTCGCGCGCGTGAAATTAGGCCTAGGATTCGTGCTACAGGCGCGAGAAGGAAAATACGCTTCTTACCCCGTTTAATCTTATTTTATACTTCATTAACACTTCCACTAATTTAACAACACTTAGATTATATTTATAACAACTGTAAACGTTTAAAAACAGCTTAACAACAGCGCTTTTATAATTATTTATTGCAGCAAATACTCGAAGAGTTCCCGTCGGCGCAGTGCTCTACAGACAACGCAACGTCTGTAGCTGCTCTACTCGTCAGGTGTCAATATGAAACGATTTTCACTTCTTAGTGCGCACCTCGTGAAATTCGGAATCGGTATTAATTGCACTGACAACAACTTACATTCAGGGAAAATAGTTCCCCAATTTTCGCGAAGATATTTTTAATCATTTAATAAAGTCTCAAAATGTCTCCGTCAACATCTATGGTAGTATTTCGAGCTTTGAATAATTTGTTTCTGTAGTCAGTAGTACCAACAACTTTAGCCAAATGTGTGTCATGATTAAGCACTTGAATATCTCACATAATGCAAAAAAGGCCGGGCCATAGGAAGTGTTTCAGCTGGCAAATTTAACTCACTGTGAGTTTCAACAGCTGGGATAATGTTCTTTTGTTTGTTATACGATACATAATTTATTTTACAGTAGCAGCCTGATGTCTGCCAATTGAGCGCCTTTAAGGGACTTGGCCCCCACGAGTCTTGGGCTCCGGGGATTTAGTGCCCCCCCCCCCCCCCCTCCGCCGCTCTCTCACGACAAGTACTGTGTACGAGAAATCCTCACAGAGTAGAATCCATGCATTAGGCGTAATCTAGCCTAGTCGTCAACGGGGAGGAATTAAGGTAATTCACAATACGAGCCCACACAGAAAATAAAAGGGAGGAACGCGACATCGTCGAGCAGAATAATACTTCCCAAATGTGAGTCCGTCCTCCGCAGGCTGGAGCAGGTCGATGTCAGATAGGTAGCGGGCACTTATTGACATTCAGCAGCTGCTTCCAGTTTATTGGCCGAAGCTCGGGGCACGTCCCGCTAGTGGCACCGATGTCTGCCAGCGCCACACTTCTGACTGCGAGCCATGCTCATCGGTAGCGGAGCGAGGCTACACGTCACTTGATCTGTCACATACAGCACAAATAAACACAGGACAGTTGAAAGCTGTGACCGCCTGCCTAGTGCGCCCCTCCCTCCACCCACACCCCAATCTCCTGCTTCGATTTAAATGTACTTTGATCTGCATCTGGATCTACATCTACGTGATTACTCTACAATTCGCAATTAAGTGCCTGACAGAGTGTTCTTCGAACTACCTTTGAGCTACTTCTCTATCGTTCCACTCTCGATAAGAGCGCGGGAAAAACGAACACTTAAACCTTTCCGTGCGAGCTCTGATTTCTCTTATTTTATTATGATGATTATTTCTGCCTATGTACGAGCGCCAACAAAATATTTTCACACTCTGTGCAGAAAGCTGACGATTGAAATTTCGTGAGAAGGTCCTACCGCAGCGAAACATGCCTTTGTTTTTATGACTGCCACTCCCTATTCGTGTATCATATCCGTGGCTCTATCTCCCCTGTTTCGCGAAAATACAAAACGAGCTGCACTTCTTTGAACTTTTTCGATATCCTCTGTCAGTTCTGTCTGATGCAGATCCAACACAGCACAACATTACTCCAGAATCAGTCAAACGTATAACGTTATCTATGTGACTGGTCCAGTTTAAGTTGTTCGTAATTGTAATTGCGCTGCTGCTACCGTCGCAGGTTCGAATCCTGCCTCGGATATGGATGTGTGTGATGTCCTTAGGTTAGTTACGCAGTTAGTTTTAAGTAGTTCTAAGTCTAGGGGACTGATGACCTCAGATGTTAAGTCCCATAGTGCTTTGAGCCATTTGATTTGTAACTGTAATTCCTAGGTAATAATTTGTGTGATTTATCGTCTAACTGGAATTTAGTGGATTATTTTCAGTGACTTCACACTTTTCATGATTTAAAGTCAATTACCATATTTATCACTATATAAGTAACTTGTAAGCTCCCCCACGAAATAATTTTAAATATTATTATTTGGTTAGTGATTCTAATTTTTGTGTAACCTCTGAACAAAATTGATTCCCATTTAATGTACCCGCAAAATTATTTTCTCATTTAATATAAGCTCGAAACAGAAAAATTCCTAAACCTCGTAATAAAAAATAAATTCAGTAACCTGGTAAAATTTGGACGACAGCAGTGCTGCGTCATGGCCCTGTAAGATCATTCTGAATAAAAAAGCAAAAATTCTCACCTCGATAAAGTCGGCAACTATCTGCTCTTACAATAGCTCTTTTCTGGCACAGCTCTGTGCAATGCTGGCCTATACATTTGTTATTTATGAAAGGAAGCAAATGATTTTTCTTTTCCAACAATCGGAATGATCATGCATTAAAAAATATATTAAATTCTTTAAATTGAAATGAATGCTTGTTAGAAATTAGACAAAGATTATTATTAGGACATTTTTAAAAGATTTACATGTGAGTTTACATAATATTACTAGATATGCGCGAGGCTGCTTTTTTACCTTATACAATAATACTCAGGCTCCGGCATCGCTGCACCGCGATCGGCCCAGCCAACATGATACACCAGACTCGACTGACAAGCGCAGACAGGCAACTGCTCGCTAGCAACAACTTACTGCTACTACTACACAGTTCGTACTGCACTTAACACTGCTCTTTGGTCTCAGATTCTCTTATAGCTTACATATCGCAGGCAGCACATACCTCTTACAAACTGTCTAGTGATTCGTTTTGATCGTCTGATGAGATGAGAGATGTCGTGTGACTAGGGCCTCCCGTCGGGCAGACCCTTCGTCAGGTGCAAGTCTTTCGATCTGACGCCACTTCGGCGACTTGCTCGTCGATGGGGATGAAATAATGATGATTAGGACAACATAACACACAGTGCCTGAGCGGAGAAAATCTCCGACCCAGCCGGGATTTTTTTTTTTTTTTTTTTTTTTTTTTTTTTTTTTTTTTTTTTTTTTTTTTTTTTGTAATCTCATTTTGTTCGTTTTCGTTCGTTTCATCTGCTCGGTGCGGACGTCGCAAGACACCCGTTTCAGTTCGTTATTGATCCATGAACTCAGTTTTTTTTTTCAATTTTTTTATTTATTTATTTTTTTTTTTTTTTAATTACAGAGGGTAGCTAACCAACCCTCTGACTGAACACGCTGAGTTACCGTGCCGGCAAGCTACCGGGGTCGGACGATCGTCTCATGATTTTACATGACGGTAAATGAAAGCATCATCTGTAAGTAATCTACGAGGGATGCTCATATTGTGTCCTAAATCGTTTATGCAGATCAGGAACAGCTGAGGGCCCGTAACACTTTCTTGTGTAACGTCAGATATTACTTTTGTTTTACTCGATCACTTTCCGTCAATGACCAACGGCGACCTTTCTGAGAGGAAATCACGAACCCTCTCATACAACTGAGACGATACTCCACAGGCACGCTTGTGAGGAACAGTGTCAAAAGCCTTCTGGAAATCTAAAAATATTTAATCAATCTCACGTCCGCTGTCGATAGCACTAATTACTTCTTGAGCTTAAAGAGCTACTTGTGCTTCAAGATCGATATGTTCTGAATGTGTTGGCTATTTGTCAATAAATCGTTTTCATCGAGGTGATTCACAATGTTAGAGCACAGTATATGTTCCATTATCCTACTGCAAACCGACGTTAGTGATATGGGTCTGTAATTCGGTGGATTACTACTATTTTCTTTCTTGGGTATTAGCGTGACTTTACAACTTTCTAGTACTTGGGTTCGGATCTTTCTACGAGCGAACGGTTGTATACGATTACTAGGTACGGAGCAATTTGATCAGCGTACTCTGAGAGGAACCTGACTGGTATACAATCTGGACAAGAACCCTTGCTTTCTTAATTTTTTTAAGCTGCTTCGCTACACCGAGGGTATCTACTTCTAAGTTATCATATTGGTGGTTGTTCTTGATTCGAATTCTGGAATATTTACTTCATCTTCATTTGTGAAGGAATTTCGGAAAACCGTTTTTAGTAACTCTACTTTAGTGCCACTGCCGTCAATAAAATCACCACTGTTACGGCGCAGGGAGGGTGTTGATTGCCTCTTGCCGCTTGAGTGCTTTACATACGACCAGAACCTCTTTGGATTTCCTGCCATATTTCGAGGCAGAGTTTCGTTGTGGAAACTGTTAAAAGCATCTCTCTCGCATTGAAGTTCGCGCGAAATTCCGAGATTCTGTAGAACTTCGCAGATCTTCAGGATTTTGCGTTCTTTTAAGTTTGGCATACTTTTATCGTTGCTTCTGCGATAGTGTTTTGACCTGTTTTGTATACCATGATGGATCAGTACCAACTGTTATTAATTTATTTGGTATATATCTTCCAACTGCTGTCCCTATTATTTCTTTAAATTTAAACCACATCTGGTTTACGATTACACAGTCATATTGGAAGGACTGGAGACTGTCTCTTAGAAAGGTGGCAAGCGAATTTTATCTGCTTTTTTTTTCAATAGATATATCTTGTGTTTATTTTTGGTGGGTATGGATGTTACGATATTCAGTCTAGCTACAACCACTATGTGGTCACTAATCCCTGTATCCGTTACGATGCTCCCTATTTGGTCAGGGTTATTTGTTACTGAGATGTCAAGAATGTTTTCATAACCATTTACTCTTTGAGTGGGCTCCCGAGCTAGTTCATCAAAATAATTTTCTGGGAGGGCATTCAGTACGATTTCGGACGACGTTCCATGCCTACCACCGGCTTTAAATATGTGTTTTCACCAACATATCGATTGAAGTCGACACCAACTAAAATTGTATGAGTGGGGAGCCTGTTTGATCATCCGTCATATTAATTCAAATTATACTAGGATTAACATTAAGTGAACTTTCCGTCGCTGCTTGTAAGAACATAACAATATTAAGTAGGATACACTTTTCATGTTGACAACATTGTTATTTATATATACAGGGTGTTACAAAAAGGTATGGCCAAACTTTCAGGAAACATTCCTCACACACAAAGAAAGAAAATATGTTATGTGGACATGTGTCCGGAAACGCTTACTTTCCATGTTACAGCTCGTTTTATTACTTCTCTTCAAATCACATTAATCATGGAATGGAAACACACAGCAACAGAACGTACCAGCGTGACTTCAAACACTTTGTTACAGGAAATGTTCAAAATGTCCTCCGTTAGCGAGGATACATGCATCCACCCTCCGTGGCATGGAATCCCTGATGCACTGATGCAGCCCTGGAGAATGGCGTATTGTATCACAGCGGTCCACAATACGAGCACGAAGAGTCTCTACATTTGGTACCGGGGTTGCGTAGACAAGAGCTTTCAAATGCCCCCATAAATGAAAGTCAAGAGGGTTGAGATCAGGAGAGCGTGGAGGCCATTGAATTGGTCCTCCTCTACCAATCCATCGGTCACCGAATCTGTTGTTGAGAAGCGTACGAACACTTCGACTGAAATGTGCAGGAGCTCCATCGTGCATGAACCACATCTTGTGTTGTACTTGTAAAGGCACATGTTCTAGCAGCACAGGTAGAGTATCCCGTATGAAATCATGGCAGTGAATCGAGGAAGTACAGTACATACTGACGAAACTAAAAGACTAGACATTGTTAATTACAATCTGTTTCACGGCAACAGGAAATGGTGCTGTCAGTGAACTCAGGTCAATATCAACCAGTTTCCAAGAGAACGTTGTGAAGAGACCTGTATGCAGAGGTCTTGGAATTGACTACTTCATAGAAGGGCACTGCTCACCGCGGCACACAAATCTGCACGTCTTCAGTGAGCCAAACAACACAAAAACTGCGCAGTAGCTCAATGGAGGAGTGTAATGTGGTTCTACGAGTCGTGTTTTCCCCACTTTTCAAAAAATGTTCAAATGTGTGTGAAATCTTATGTGACTTAACTGCTAAGGTCATCAGTCCCTAAGCTTACACAGTACTTAACCTAAATTATCCTAAGGACAAACACACGCACCCATGCCCGAGGGAGGACTCGAACCTCCGCCGGGACCAGCCGCACAGTCCATGACTGCAGTGCTCTAGACCGCTCAGCCAATTCCGCGCTTCCCCACTGTATGCGATACTGTCGCCATCTGTATATGTGCATATCGCTATTCCATGACTTCTGTCATCCCAATGAATGAACTGTAAATAGCAGTAGTCCTATAACATTCCCTTGGGTTTCTACCAGAATTACCTTTACACTTGTAGGTTTTGTTCCATTAAGAGCGAAGTGTTAACCTCTATCTGCAAGGAAGTCCGGAATCCAGCCACAAATCTTGCCCGATGCTCGGTAAGCTCATATCTTATTCGCTAAACGACAATGCGGAGCTGTGTCCAGTGCCTTCCTGAAATCAAGGAAAACGGCCTCAAGCTGAGCGCCTTTGTCAACGGCGTCTGGATCTCATGGACGAACACAACGAGCTGAGTTTCGCAAGCTTTCTCTTTGCAGAATCTATTGTGATTTTTATAAAGAATCTTCGTTTACGAAGAATGTCTTAATGCGTGGGCGTAAAATATACGTATATTTCTACAAACGCAGCACTGAGCGCTCGAAGAATGGGGGAAATCTAAGTACTTTGAAAACTATGTGGGATTGTGCCCGTCACCAACAGGGCTCTGTCTAATAATGTGGTAAGGGAACGACCAGTTGTCATAAGATTTTGTCACCTTGAAATAACAAAGTTACGTAAATTTTTGTTTTTTTTTTTTTGTACCACTACAAAAATGAATGAAACAGATAGTACTGTCAATTGTGTTGAGAAACAACCCAAGTCGCTAAAATCGAACGAAACTCCAGAGCCCGAATCCCTAACAGATTCTACTCCCAGCTAAGTTATCCCCAGTTTTAAATATAATGGAGCGTAGACCACTCAAACGAACAACCGGTGCTGGAAATAGCACAGTTCACACCGGTCAACCTTGAAGACTAGCGGTAGTCGTCGACAAAATTACCTTCCGATATCCTTGACATCCTATTGTAGTACAATTTTAGAACATGCTCTGGGCTCGAACATGCTGAGATATCTCGAAAAGAATGACCTCCTCCATGCTTTGAAATATCGACCATGTGAAACCCAACTCGCGCCTTTCTCGCATAATATCCAGAAAGTCGTAGCTCAAGCCATTCAGATAGATAGATACGGTGTCTCTTGATTTCAAAAATGTTCAAATGTGTGTGAAATCATATGGGGCTTAACTGCTAAGGTCATCAGTCCATAAGCTTACACACTGCTTACCTTAATCTAAACTGTCCTAAGGACAAACACACACACACTCATGCCCGCGGGAGGACTCCAACCTCCGCCGGGACCAGCCGCACAGTCCATGACTGCAGCACCTCAGACCGCTCGGCTAATCCCTTGCTTCCCCACTTTTCAAATGATAGAGGATCTAATGAGGCTTTCAAGCTACAGTGTGTGGGAAGGATGTACTTGAGGCTAGAGATGGGTCTGTGATCTTTTGTGGGGGACGACGGGGGGGGGGGGGGGAGGTAGAGAGGGAGGAGTAGTGTGACTAATTTTTAATTTTTGGTGGTCCGGTGTGTTTGACTGGACCTATGTGTCTTGTGTAAATTTCGCTTGTCGAGGCTGGTGTGTTTCGTCACTGGGCTACTCGACGGTGGTGTACTTTGCAGAGGGAGCAGCACCGGCGGCAGGCGCAGCGGGAGTGGGTGACGGAGTGGCTGGAGGGGTACGCGGCGGCTCAGGCGCTGCTTGAGGCGGCGCAGCGCGCGCAGCGCGAAGAGGAGGAGAGGCGGGAAATAGAGGCCGCCCAGGAGGAGATGGCGATGCCACGCCGTGTCGACCGTGCCAAGTGGCTCGACATGGAGTACCAGCGCCTTCTCAAGGTAAGGTGCACGTGCGCGGCGGACTGGTAAGTGGTACTACTGAGGATAGTAGGAAGACGTATGAAATCGTACCTCTTGTGCATAGCTAATAATGAGCGTATGGCTTTGGTGGCCGGGAGACCTCTCGCGGGGCGGTTCGGCCGCCGCTCCACGAGTACTTTAACGCCACTACGGTGACTTGCGAGTGAATGAGGATGAAATGATGATGAAAGACACACAACACCCTGACCCCGCCGGGAATCGAACCCCGGACCCCATGCGCGGGAAGCGAGAACGCTACCGCAAGACCACGAGCCGCGGACTTGTGCATAGCTGCTTCTCTGGAATTATCCTACCTGAGCGCGCCTTTGTCCTGCCTTGTTATTACGTTCAACAATGTTCGAATGCTACTGGTCACGCGAGAGTATGCAAGTAAAGGGTAAATCAACCGAATAATTACATCTTGATTATCGATTAGTCGATTATTATCTTGCGTCTTTATTTTTAGACCAGTGCATAAAAATCGGCATTCGGGTGAAATCTGACAGTGGTCACTGACGTCCCTCGTTCACGTGGTGTGATATTTGCCTTCACCGACAAATTTACGAAAGCGTTGGTAAGGATTCGATTGCTGCAAAATATTTGTGTCAAGCAAGATTATAAATATTTAAGTAGTGCTCTTGGGTTCCTACAAAGTACATCCTCGAAAATCGCGACATACAGTAATCCGAACAAACAGCAAACCACTGGTGTCAGGTGAGACTATAAACATGATTGTCGTTTTACTCGCAGAAATTTAAACTGTACTCTTAGAGTCCTACCCAACCACATTATCGGAAATCGAGAAATATTCGAAAATAAACAGCCAAATACACTACTGACCAATAAAATTGCTACACAACGAAGATGACGTGCTACAGACGCGAAATTTAACCGACAGGAAAAAGATGCTGTGATGTGCAAATGATTAGCTTTTCAGAGCAGTCACACAAGGTTGCCGTCGATGGCGACACGTACAACGCGCTGACATGAGGAAAGTTTCCAACCGATTTCTCATACACAAACAGCAGTTGAGCGGCGTTGCCTGGTGAAACGTTGTTGTAATGCTCGTGTAAGGAGGAGAAATGCGTACCATCACGTTTCCGACTTTGATAAAGGTCGGATTGTAGCCTATCGCGATTGCGGTTTATCGTATGACGACATTGCTGCTCGCGTTGGTCATGATCCAATGACTGTTAGCAGAATATGGAATCGGTGGTTTCAGGAGGGTAATACGGAACGCCGTTCTGAATCCCAATGGACTCGTATCACTAGCAGTCGAGATGACAGGCATCTTATCTGCATGGCTGTAACGGATCGTGCAGACACTTCTCAATCCCTGAATCAACAGATGGGGACGTTTGCAAGACAACAACCATCTGCACGAACAGTTCGACGACGTTTGCAGCAGCATGGATGATCAGTTCGGAGACCATGGCTGCGGTTACCCTTGACGCGGCATCACAGACAGGAGTGCCTGCGATGGTGTACTCAACGACGAACCTGGGTGCACTAATGGCAAATCGACATTTTTTCGGATGAATCCAGGTTCTGTTTACAGCATCATGATGGTCGCATCCGTGTTTGGCGACATCGCGGTGAACTCACATTGGAAGCGTATATTCGTCATCGCCATACTGGTGTAGCACCCGGCGTGATGGTATGGGGTGCCATTGGTTACACGTCTCGGTCACCTCTTGTTCGTATTGACGGCACTTTGAACAGTGGACGTTACATTTCAGATGTGTTATGACCCGTGGCTCTACCCTTCATTCGATCCCTGCAAAACCCTACATTTCAGCAGGATAATGGACGACCGCATGTTGCAGGTCCTGTACGGGCCTTTCTGGAAACAGAAAATGTTCTACTGCTGCCCTGGCCAGCACATTCTCCAGATCTCTCACCAATTGAAAACGTCTGGTCAATGGTGGCCGAGCAGCTGTCTCATCACAATACGCCAGTCACTACTCTTGAGGAACTGTGGTATCGTGTTGAAGCTGCATGGGCAGCTGTACCTTTACACGCCATCCAAGCTCTGTTTGACTCAATGCCCAGGCGTATCAACGCCGTTATTACGGCCAGAGATGGTTGTTCTGGGTACTGATTTCTCAGGATCTATGCACCCAAATTGCGTGAAAATGTAATCACATGTCAGTTCTAGTATAATATATTTGTCCAATGAATACCGGTTTATCATCTGCATTTCTTCTTGGTGTAGCAATTTTAATGGCCAGTAGTGTATTTGTGACATTCAAGAAAACATGCATCACTGCTGCTCGTTTCACTCACAACAGTTTAAGCTGTAGCCATTTAATAGATTCCTGCCTAACCGTACTCTTGGAAGTCACGTTATATTCGGAGAAAAGAGACAAACATTTGTGATAAGAACGAATATAAATGTCATCGATGGTTGTATCTACTAACAGCAATTTCATCTTCCATTTTTTAATTATACTGAAGTCACAAAATGGAAGAAACTATTACCGAGAGAGCACACTCTTATATCCATAACATCGAATATTGTAGATTATATTTCTGTTACACGAATAAGAAGTTCCCAGGATATGTTACAAACGCAAAGATGAAAAAAAAATATTGGCATGTGTCTAAACGCGAACCTACTTCCATCGACTCTACGTCTCTAACCACATACATGACCACCACATATCCATAAATGTTCATGCCTTAAAACTGTTGATAGTAAATTTTCTTAGACAATGTGTAATTTATTGACATTTAACTATAACAGATCTCACCTAGAGTGATAAATATTCATTGAACCTTTGTCTTAAAATGGCGTACTGCCGGAACATGCAAGTTATAGTACAGAAATGACAGAAATATGATGAATCTAATACGGCGTATTGAGAGTAGCGAGCAAAGGATGTCTCATAACTGCTTTCAAACTTCAGCCAAATGCGAGACACACTTCCGAATTTTAGTCACTCATATTTCTAGGCTTTTATGCTAAAAATATTTGTTCTACAAAGATCAAAGTGACGCTATCGCACTAATATTTCTTTTTGTAACTAACAAAAGATGCCAGAGCACTTCCCTGCGAAAGGCAAAGGTCCAGAGTTCGAGCCTCGGTCCAGCACACAGTTTCAATCTGCCAAGAAGCTTCATATCAGCGCACGCACCGCTGCAGAGTGAAACTTGCACTATGAAAAGTTGCTAATTTTGGTGAAATGCGTAACTACTACTTCTTATTTTCTGTGGAAATACACATGTATTTAACAGTTATTACTAAAGCTAATTAATATCGTTGTCTTTCATACAAATACTGCAATGAAGACGCTTACGAGCCCAAAAATTTTTTCGGAAATTGAACTGAAGAACAGGAAGCTGCTACTGGGTCTCTCACATTAGAAAACAGTCTTCAGAAGAAATGGAGGATTCTACCATTTCCAGATATTTAAAGAGCCATGCTATGCAAAACAGGATACAATGTTTCGTTGTTATTTATTTCTGAACTGATGCACACAACACAAAACTTTGCCTCACTACTTAAGAGGCACTATTGTTAGATTGCTAATATTGTCAGCAATCGTGATTCATAAACAGAACATAGCCGACAAGAAATGTTCTGCCTCGGGGCGACATTGCACTATGAGCACTAGCAGACTGTCAGGCTCCTTTCCATTTTCTTCTTCTTTGTCTTCAGTGTTTGTTCCATCTGTGGGCAGGGTCGGCTGAGTAGATTCGCTGTCTCCATTTTGTTCTATTGTGGACCATGTCTGGATGAAGATTTATAGCCTTCAGGTTGTTGTGCAGAATGTCTTGGTTGTCCATTGGATATCTTTTGCTGGTGGTTACAATACCTCCACTTTGACAGCTGCCACTCATTCCGTACTGAGAAGTCCCTTCCATACAGACTAGCCACTCATGGCTGTCACATCCGTAGTGATGAGCAGTGCCTCTCCAAATATATGAAGGATTTCACTGAGGCCTTCACAGACCAAAATTATCCACGTAACCTTGTGCAGAAACAGAGTTCCCATACCTCGTCTCTCCAGTCACCTACTACCTCCCACACACCCACCACCTGGGCACAAGGGAACACTCCTCATGAATCAGTACTACACAGAACTGGAGTAACTGAATCACATTCTCCACCAAGGTTTCAATTACCTCTTGTCATTCCCTGAAATGATAAATATCCTACCCACTATCCTTCCCACCCTCCCCCAGTGGTATTCTGCTGCCCCTAAAAAACATACACAGTATCCTTGTTCATCCCTCCTCCACCCTTTCTCCCAACCCCTTGCTTCATGGTTCATATCTCTGCTATATCCCTAGATGCAAGGTCTGTCCCATATATCCTCCCAACACCACTTACTCCAGCATGTGAAAGTAGTCAAGTGATCTACAAACTAAGCTGCAACCATGGTGCTGCTTTCTATGTGGCCATGACAATGAACGAACCGTCTATCCATGTGAATGGCCTGTGACAAACCGTGACCAAGAGACAACTGGAGTACCCAGCTGCTGGACACACTGCCCAACACAATGTGCTTCAGTTCAATAACTGCTTCACAGCCTGCACCACCTGTACTGCACAGGTGGGAACCGTACCTTCTGTATATCCTACATTCCTGTTATCCCCATGGCCTCAACCTTTGCTAGTCCCCATCCTTCACTTACCTATCCCTTTCCCTACTGCCACTCCAGCCCCGCACATCCTTCTTATTTAACAAATGTGCTCACTAATCGTTTTTCCCTACCTTTATTTCTCTTCTTTTCTACCCCCCCCCCCCTGTCTCCCCCTCAAATCTCCCAACTGCAACCCGCAACCCAACTCTGTCCCAACCACATCTATGCATGCTCTCACAATCTCACAAGTAGCACTACACCTTCCCTCACCCCTACCTGGCTATCATTCCCCCTCCTTGGTCCCACCTCCTCCTTATTGCCATCATCCGCAGATTGCTTTCCCATCAGGTGCAGTTGCTATACGTAGTCTGGTCTCAGTAGCCAGAGACAATGGTCACATGGGTGTGAGTTGTGCTTGTGTGTGTGTGTGTGTGTGTGTGTGTGTGTGTGTGTGTGTGTGTGTGTGTGTGTGTGTGTGTGTGTTTTTTTTTTTTCTACTTTAAAAGAAGGCCTTGTGGCCAAAAGCCCAAATGTATAGCAGTCTTTTTGTTGTGCATGTCTGCTACTCAGGTTCTATTTCATTATTCGATGTTGAATAAATATTATTATTATTATATTAGACAACAAAAAGTCATGGATTAAGGCAATCAGACAGATGCATGATTTCTTGACTTTGAAAAACTGAATTCAGTACACACCAGTCGTTAATAATGAAAGTACTATCATATGGGGTATCAGATGAAATTTGTGTATCAGATGAAATTTGTGACTGGATTGAGGATTTTTTGATAGTGTGAACGCAGCATGTTGTCTTGAATGGAAAGTCAGTGACAGATGTAGAAGAAACTTGAGACATGCCCTGGATAACTGTGTTGGGCCCCTTGCTGCTCATGTTATGTATTAATGAGCTGACAGACAATATTAATAGTATCCTCAGAACTTTTGCTGGTGGTGTAGCTATCTGTAGTGAAACACTGTTTCAAAATTAAGTGCACAGATATTCAATCTGACTTTGACAATATTTCCTAATGGTGCAATATTGGCAGATAATCACAGAAATGCTGATAAACATGAAATAGAACTCTTTTAACAGATGCTTGAAGACAAACTTCAGCTATACCCAGAAAGCATACTTACATCATCTCAAGAACCAGTATTGAGATATCTAGGAATATTCTACAGTGATGCTCTTAGTGAGCATAAAGACAAAATTAGACTTATTACAGTTTGTACAGAGGCATTTAACCCTTCTAAACCCGATTATTTTTTGTTACACTGAGTACCATTGGAGTCTTCAGTGACACCAACAGAATTTATTTTTTATTAAGGATAGTTTTAATAATGGTAGAATAAAATCACATTCCTTATGTTTTCCACAATCCCAAACATGATGTCAGTGACATCACTTTAAATAAAAGTGCAAAAGCCTGAATGACAAAGAACAAAGTGGCACACAGTCTCTCTGTGAGGAACCAGGAATCACAAGAAAAGTGGGGACCCCACTTCTCCAAGACTGTACTACAATTAAGGTAATAGTGGAAAAAGTGAAAATCACTTTTGTATCATCTTGCATGATGTTTCAAAAGTGACAAAGGTCATCATCCAGTGGGTTCTGGGACTATTCACACCCATTCAAAAATCCTACTGAATTGAGGCAGCAATAGAAATGTTGCAGCTGTATTAAGCCAATCCAGGTGACTTCTTTGTGTGGATTCTCCACATAAACACATCCAAAAAGGTGAACTGCTGATAAAGTGATCCCCCACCCCTCCCCTCCTTCTACTTTTCCCTCCATGATTCTCTATAGTAGACAATGCCTACATAATATGTCCCATCCAAGAGATTTTTCTCTTCTGTATCATTCCCATCCTTGTAACGTTCCTCTCCTCTCCTACTCTGCTCAGGACCACCTCAGTTCTCATACAGTCACTCCATTTCATTTTCTCCATTCTTCTCCATAATCACATTTCAAAACTTTCTAAATTTTTTTGCTCCTTCTGTCTAACTGTCCACATTTCTGAACAATAAAACACCACAGTCCACACAAAACATTTGTTGAGGCTCTCCATTAATTCTAACTGACAGCGAACCTTTTACTCTCCCAAAATCTCTCTTTCCCATGGAGATTCAGCATATAATTTTGTCTGTATGACTTCTGCTGGAAGCTATCAAGCTTCCCAAATGATGGAATGACCAAACCTGTTCAAATACTATTCCATCTAGTGATGTATAAATTGTGTCATCTTCTTTCTGATTCTCTTTACTTTGCTCTTGCCAATGTTCAGCTTCATTCCAAACACTTTATCCACATTTTGCACTATGAATTAATTTTAATTAATGACTATACAACTACATTTTGGCTATTAAATTTATGATTCTGATTACTTGTGTACCCTAGCTGTAGTGCCCTATGCTAGCCTCAGTTATTTGTATAAATACTAGACACATCTTGGCCATCACCATCACTTACTATGTACCTAGCTGTATAGATTTTGACATTGATGCCTACATCATAATATTTTGTGGTATGTATGGCTGGTATGCATGGCTGTTAACCATGTAAATATTTATTTTTCTTAGATGGTTACATCATTGTTTTTCTATTTTTAACTGATCTGAAGATGGAAGTAGCCAAAACATAATAGTGAAACATAAAATTTGTATGATCAATAAGGACCTTTAAAAGTAATTTGATTATAGCATTATAAGAAAACTGGGGCCAACATATGGCTCTGATTCAATTTTAATTGCTTTTGTAAAAGACTGGATTGATTAATAATGCTGTTAACTTTCATTTACTTTGTTGTTGTTGTGGTTTTCAGTCCAAAGACTGGCTCTCCATGCTACTCTATCCTGTGCAAGCCTCTTCATCTCTGAGTAACTACTGCAACCTACATACTTCTGAATCTGCTAACTGTCTTCATCCCTAGGTCACCCTCTACAATTTTTACCCCCCACACTTCCCTCCAGTACTAAAATAGTGATCTCTTGATGCCTCACAATGTGTCCTATCAACTGATCCCTTCTTTTAGTCAGGTTGTACCATAAATTTCTCTTCTCCCCAACTCTCTTCAGTACCTCCTCATTAGTTATGTCTTCAATTCTTCTAATCTTCAGTATTCTTCTGTAGCACCACATTTCAAAAGCTTCTACTCTCTTCTTGTCTGAACAGTTTATCGTCCATGTTTCACTGCCATACATGGCTACACTTCATACAAATACTTTCAAAAAGGGCTTCCTGGCACTTAAATGTGTATTTCTTCTTCAGAAACGTTTTTCTTGCCATTGACAGTCTACATTTTATATCCTCCATACTTTGACCATGACCTGTTATTTTGTTTCTCAAATAGCAAAACTCATTTACAATTTCAAGTGTCTCATTTCCTAATCTAACTCCCTCAGCATCACCTCATTTAATTTGACTACATTCCATTGTCCTTATTTTGATTTTGTTGATGTTCATCTTACATCTTCCTTTCAAGACAGTGTCCATTCTGTTCAGCTGTTCTTCAGGGTCCTTTGCTGTCTCTGAGAAAATTACAGTGTCATTGGCATACCTCAAATTTTGGATTTGTTTTCCCTGAAATTTAATTCCTACTCTAAATTTTTCTTTGGATTTCTTTACTTGCTTGTTCAGTGTACAGGTTGAATAACAACAGGGATAGGCTACAACCCCATCTTACTACCTTCTCAACCACTGCTTCCCTTTCGTGCCCCTCGTCTCTCATAACTGCCATCTGGTTTCTGCACAAATTGTAGTCTTTCACTCCCTGTATTTTACCCCTCTTATCTTTAGAATTTGAAAGGCAGTGGTCCAATCAACATTGTCAAAAGTTTTCTCTAAATCTACAAATGCTATAAATGTAGGTTTGCCTTTCCTTAACCTATCTTCTATGAGAAGTCATTGGGTCAGTATTGCCTCATGTGTTCCTACATTTCTATGGAATCCAAATTGATGTTCCTTGAGAATGGCTTCTACCAGTTTTTCAATTCTTCTGTAAAGAATTCATGTTCATATTTTGCAGCGTTGACTTATTAAACTGATAGTTCGGTAATTTTCACACCTGTCACCACCTGCTTTCTTTGGAATTGGGATTACTACATTCTTCTTGAAGTCTGATGGTATTTGGAATATTGTCTGCTCCCAGGGTGTTGTTTCAACTTAAGTCTATCAGTACTTTGTCAAATTTCTACTTTTTTGCAGTTTCTTCAGTTTTAATCTGCAGTTCGTAACCAATACATTGTGGTCAAAGTCAACATCTGCCCCTGCAAATGGCTTACAATTTAAAATCTGGTTACTAAATCTCTTTCTTACCATTATATAAGCGATCTGAAACCTTCTAGTATCTCCAGGTCTCTTCCATGTATATAACCTTCTCTCATGATTCTTAATACAAGTATTAGCTATGATTAAATTATGCTCTCTGCAAGATTCTACCAGGTAGCTTCCTCTTTCGTTCCTTTCCCCTAGTCCATATTCATCTACTATTTTTCCTTCTCTTCCTTTCCTACTATCAAAATCCAGTTCCCAATGACTATTAAATTTTCAGCTCCCTTAACTATCTTAATAATTTCTTTTATCTCATCATGCATTTCCTCAAACTTCTCCTCATCTGCAGAGCTAGTAGGCATATAAACTTGTACTACTGTGGTGGGTGTGGGCTTTGAATTTATCTTGGCTACAATAATACATTCGCTATGCTGTTCACAGTAACTTATCTGCGTTCCTATTTTTTTACTCATTATTAAACCTGCTCCTGCATTACCCCTATCTGACTGTGTATTTATAACCCTGCATTCACCTGACCGGAAGTCCTGTTCCTCCTGCCACCAAACATCACTGATTCCCACTATATGTAACTTTAACCTATCAATTTCCCTTTTTACGTTTTCTAACCTACCAGTCTATGCAGAAACCAATGCAAATCAGAAATTTATCAAGTTCATGTCAATTTTTAAACTCAGATTTGAAGAGATGTTTCCCAAAACTCTTTATCAAATTAAAACTACAAAGAGAAATCAATGGGTGACTACAGGTATCAAAAAATCCTCAGAAACTCTTAGATATCTCAACTCCATAACAAATAATCAAACTAACCCAGAAGTTCTGCAATTCTACAAAAAGTACAGGAAAATATACAGAAAGGTGTTGCTAGCCGCAAAAAAACTTTCAAACAACAAAATATTGCTTGAAGCTGAAAACAAGAGCAAAGCAGCCTGGAACATCGTCAAACAGGAAACATCTAACTCTGCTAAAAAGGACCTCAATTCACATATTAAAAACAAAGATGTACCAGTAGGTAACCCTAAAAAATTACCTGATTTTGTAAACTCATATTTCAGTAGTATTGCAAAAAAATTACAGCAGAAATTTCCAGATAGTATGATTTACCTACTCAGAACCAGCCAACAAACTCAATGGTGCTCTTGCCAACTACAGAAAGTGAAGTGGCACTAGTAGTACACCAACTAAAAAATAAAACTTCAGTAGGACTTGATGAAATCCCAGTCTGCGTAATTAAAGATTTTATAGACTCCATAAAGGGCCCATTAAAAGACATAATTAATGAATCTTTCGAATCTGGATATTTTCCGGAGTACCTAAAACAAGCAAAAGTTATACCTATCCTTAAAAACGGAGATGTGGAAAATGTAGAGAACTACAGGCCGATCTCTATACTGTCTATAATTTCTAAAATAATAGAAATACTAGTCAAAAAGAGTCTGCTAAATTACCTGAATAAATATAATCTTCTTTCCAATGACCAATTTGGTTTTAGGCCCGGAAAGACACACAATCTGCTATAGCACAGTTCACTAAAGTAATTTTAGAAGCACTGGACAAAGGTGAAAATGTAAGTGGTATCTTTTTAGACTTGTCCAAGGCCTTTGATGCAGTTGACCACAAAATCTTACTTCATAAATTAGGGCAAATAGGAATAAGAGGTGTGACAAAGAAGTGGTTCAAATTATACTTGGAAAACAGAGTTCAATGAGTTGAGATATCATAAGTTTCAAACAATTCCCTTATAAAACACCTGTCTGACCCAGAAAATGTGAATATAGGCGTCCCACAGGGAAGTGTATTAGGCCCAATCTTGTTTCTTATATACATTAATGACTTCCCACAAAGTATCACACATGGAGAAAAAATACTTTTTGCTGATGACAGCAACATAGTAATAACAGGTGAAAATCCAACACAACTGTCAGAAAGAGCAAACAAGGCTCTCAATGATGTCCACAACTGGTCATTAAAAAATAAAGTAACCATAAATGTAAAGAAAACTAACTATATTAACTTCCAATTGAACAAAAAACACAATGCCAATAGAATAAAAGTTAATAATAATGAATTAGAATGTGTAGCAAGTACCAAATTCTTAGGGATGAATGTAGACAGCCAACTGAAATGGACAAACCATGTCAACATTTTGGCAAAGAAATTATCCACAGCATGCTATGCTCTTAGAATCCTTGCACCGGTATGCAACAATACCTTTCTTAAAATAACATATTACAGTTATCTACACTCAGTCCTCAGCTATGGGATCATGTTTTGGGGAACAAGTGCCAGTAACATACAAACTGTGTTCAAAGTACAAAAAAGAGCCATAAGGATAATAACAAACAGCAACAACAGGGCCCACTGTCTAGAATTATTTAGAAAGCTAGAAATTCTAACTGTTTCTTGTGAGTATATCTTTCAGAACATAATGTTCATTAAGAAAAATCTCAACATGTACAACACAAACAGCCTAATACATGACCATGAAACAAGAGCTTGTCACCACCTCCATCTAGATAGAAATAACAAGGCAAAGACGCAAAAAAGTATATTTTATAATGGGATAAAACTGTATAACAAATTACCACAAGAAATTAAAGAAATAAATGAGCCCCTCACTTTCAGACAAAAGCTTAAAACCTTTTTAGTAAGTAAAAGTTGTTATACTGTAAAAGAATATCTAACATAGATGTAGATTATTAGCAACATATGACATTATCACCAAAATATTATGTAATTATAAATGTGTGTATGACTAGTTATAAAAACTACACAAAATATGAGAAACCTGTTTCATTGTAAATGTAAATGTGTGCTCATGTGTTGTAAACTGACGACATCCATACAATATTTATTGTTCCACGGATGAATAAATAAATAAATAAATAAATAAAATAAATAGTCTGATTAAGGGATCTGACATTCCAAGTTCCAGTCCGTAGATTGACAGTTTTGTTTCTCCTGGTAACGATGTCCTGCTGATTAGTCCACACCTGGATATCCAAATGGGGGACTATTTTACCTCCAGAATGTTTCACTCAAGAGGCTGGTTTCATCATATAACAATACAGTAGAGCTGCATGCCCCTGGGAAAAATAATGACTGTAGTTTCCCCTTGCTTTCAGCTGTTTGCAGTACCAGCACAGCAAGGCCATTTTGGTTGATGTTACAAGGCCAGATCAGTCAATCATCCAGATTGTTGCCCCTGTAACTATTGAGAAGGCTGCTGCTCCTCTTCAGGAACCACATATTTGTCTGGCCTCTCACCAGATACCCCTCCATTACGCTTGCACCTATGGCACGGCTATCTGTATCGCTGAGGCAGGAAAGTCTGGTGTAAATTATTTTAAAACTGAAAAATATAGCTACAGCCCACAGTTAGCTTGGAATCAACACAGTAGAGCTGCATGCCCCTGGGAAAAATAATGACTGTAGTTTCCCCTTGCTTTCAGCTGTTTGCAGTACCAGCACAGCAAGGCCATTTTGGTTGATGTTACAAGGCCAGATCAGTCAATCATCCAGATTGTTGCCCCTGTAACTATTGAGAAGGCTGCTGCTCCTCTTCAGGAACCACATATTTGTCTGGCCTCTCACCAGATACCCCTCCATTACGCTTGCACCTATGGCACGGCTATCTGTATCGCTGAGGCAGGAAAGTCTGGTGTAAATTATTTTAAAACTGAAAAATATAGCTACAGCCCACAGTTAGCTTGGAATCAATTAATTTGGTAATTTGAATGACTGTGAAAAGAAATCGAGTTTCCTTTTTGGAAAATTTGTACTCAGAAATGTTATTGGACTTTGTGCTAATAAATTACTCCACGTTCTAATGAATGTGAGAATCAAATAGTAATTACACACAAAATGACATTTAAAATTATTGTGCACCAAAAAAAAAGCTTCCATATTTAAATATTTCACTTTCACTGCAAATAATTAAATTTCATTCTGACATGAAAAGCTTTTTAAATGAGATGGTCATAATGCAAGAAATACTTTTTAATGTAGGCTGGCAATGGCAAGGAAAGTGTTTCTGAAGAAGAGACATTTGTTAACATCCAGTATTGATTTAAGTGTCAGGAAGTCATTTCTGAAAGTATTCGTATGGAGTGTAGCCATGTATGGAAGTGAAACATGGACGGTAAATAGTTTGGACAAGAAGAGAATAGAAGCTTTCGAAATGTGGTGCTGCAGAAGAATGCTGAAGATTAGATGGGTAGATCACATAACTAATGAGGAAGTATTGAATAGGATTGGGGAGAAGAGAAGTTTGTGGCACAACTTGACCAGAAGAAAAGATCGGTTGGTAGGACATGTTCTGAGGCATCAAGGGATCACCAATTTAGTATTGGAGGGCAGTGTGGAGGGTAAAAATCGTAGAGGGAGACCAAGAGATGAATACACTAAGCAGATTCAAAAGGATGTAGGTTGCAGTAGGTACTGGGAGATGAAAAAGCTTGCACAGGATAGAGTAGCATGGAGAGCTGCATCAAACCAGTCTCAGGACTGAAGACCACAACAACAACAACAACTTTTTAATATGTATTTGACCTACACAGAAAAATAAGAATCACATAAAATGATACAACTTGGTAACAACAGGCACTGATCAAGCAACACAAAAGAAGTGGTTCTTTTTGCACTGATGTGTCATATATGTAATTAATTAACACTAATATCTTTGTTTTTTTTACAAATGGTAATGTTAATGATTATAAAGTTCACATATCACTGGATTTCACAGACGACAAATTACCAGTAAATTATGTATTATTTCAATTATGTACACTTAACACCATCATTATACAGATAATTATCTGGGTAAAGCGGGGAAAATTCTTGAATACGGCTGTGAAGCCACAGACTCTTCTTGATTTTTGCTGGCACAATCATATCATCAGCATACTTGACGGATTTTATTCTTTCTCCTCCCACTACAAGTCCTTTTGATTTTTCCAAGCTTTGTTAATTAGCTTTTCAGCGTCTATATTGAAAAATGCTTTTAACATACAGCAACTATGTCTCACATTCTTCCAATACCCATGTCTTCAGTTTCATCTTCTACTACTCAAACTACCACATTCGGTCCCATATGGAGTTGCTTTATCAACATCCTATCCTTTGAACCTATACCAATATCTTTCATAATCTTCATCAGCATACAACAATCAGTTCTGCCAAATGCTTTTTCCCTGTTGACAAAACAACTGTACATTTCCTTATTCATATCCAAAAATCTTTCTTCCATCATCCTCAGACACCCAGCTGCATCTCTTGCCCATCTTTCTTTTCTAAATGCAAGCTGATCTTCTTCTGTATTCTCCTCTATTTTCCTTTCTATTCTTCTCAGCACTATTCTGGCCACGGCCTTGGTAACATGGCTTATGAACAAGTTGTAACACAATCTTTAGAATGATTGGCATTGCATTTCTTTGGTAAGGAAAGCGTTATGGTCCTAGGGAGATCTTCAAGCCAGATACCTATGTCATATATTCTGTTGATCAGGTTTGTAACTCTATTTATAGCATCATTCCCTAAGGCCTTCAGTGCCTTGGATGGTATTTGATCACAGCCCACCACTTTCCTATCCTTAAGATCCTGGGTCACTTTCTCCACCTCCCATTTTTCTATTATTGGTCCCCAGTGATTTTTGTCACATGTTTGGTCATGCTCTAAGACTAATCCTTCATGATCAACAGTAGAATCACATAGATCTTCAATGTACTCTTTTCATACATCTTAATTTTCGTTCATTGTTACTTTTCCCTCCTTGTGTAGCATTTCTTGCATGCTAATTTTTCGTGGTTCTTTCATTGTTATACACGTTTTAGTTCTGTACATTTCATCTATTTTTTCTTGTCTTTATAATTATTCTATTTCCTCACTTTGCTTTTTCATCCTGTCTTCTCTTACTTTCTCAGTAGCCCCCTTCAGTTCATTATTCAGTTTTCTATATTGTAATTTTTTTTCTTGTGAAGAGTCATTTTTCCATTGTCTCCACTTAGCAGCTTTGTCTAATACATTTTGTATGATTTATTCCTGTTCATTCCTCCAGTTTTCCAACTTCTGACTCCAAAATTTCCAGCATTTCATCTGTGATGGTAAACTGCTTTTTTGATATATCCAAACTTGGTATCAGACTTACATGTTTCCTTCCATACTATTTTTAAAGGACTTGCCATCTCCATTTTTTAGTTTAGCCAGATTAAACTTCCTCACAGGTTGTTTCTTTTTAATTTGCACCAGCCTAGTTCTTGTGTCTGTTACAAATAAGTTCTGATCTGAATTGGCATCTACACCAGGGGTAGATGATGTTTTTAAATCTTTGATTGGTTACATTTTTAATTATCTGGGTTTTCCATGTAAATAGTCTTCATTTATGATTCCAGAACCAGATGTTGGTAATCTAAAAGCTAAGACCCTTCAAAATCCCACCAGTATATCTTATTTTCAATTTTGTCATTATAGTCCATAATCTCCAACACCATTTCTATCCCTACATCTTGCCATCATGCTGTTCCAATCTCCCATCATCACTTTTCTTATTTAACCTTTTCCATTTTCTTTAAACACATCTTCTCACTGTTTATATATCTTGTCCATCTCTTCTTCATCTGATTCCAATGCAGGCAGTCATGTGCACTTGAACAAATAAGGTATCTACAGGGTCACTCAGTACCTTCATTACTATCACCCTGTCAATGACAGGCATTATCTTGATTATGTTTGTATTCAGATTCTTCTTGTACAATAAGTCAACTTCTCCTTCTTTGTAGTCTCCTCCCTTGCACATCACCTTATACCATAAAAAGGGGTAATACCGTTTTGGTTGTTTTTACTGATATTTCCCATGCCATTAAAACTGAACTTATGTTATTTTATATTTAAAGCGAGTGGCTCTTCCTAGTCCATTTGATAATAATACAAAATTGAAGCATGTGAACATATCACGAGTATGGGAAAGTGCTGGTTGGGAATTCCAATGGTGTGGGGTAATTCTGATCAGGGGTTTATTTTGCTTGACTATTGTGGTTACACTTTTCCATAGCTTACAATGATAAAAATTTTGCTGTAGTTACAAAATAATGAAATAGGCCTACACATTTAAATATATGAACAAGAAAAATTTTAAAAATTAAGACACAGTTCGATACTCATATTTAAACACTTGTTTCATTACAATCAGTCCTATTCCACATTGCTAACATCAGTGTCAGGGAAAGTAAACTTCCCTCATTTGCAAGACATCAGATTCATCTCTGTGACAGTTTGTTCTTTTGCTATGTCCATTGTGTCTGCTGAATCTGGGAATACAAAAGAGGTTATGGCTCCAATGTTTCTTTTTCGCCTGAAGTTACTTCATAGAGCCCCAAACATGTCTTTCTTATTATCTGGCCAATGAAATGTCAAATTCTTTTCTTCCCTGGTAATGCGACAAGAACAAGAGCACCACTCAACAGGTACTGTTCCTTTTCTGTTTTGACTGAAGTTGAAGTAGTATCTTTGAGGAAGAAGTGACATGATTCTAGCAATTCGGAGCCTGAGTTTCTTGTTTCCAGCATATTTTCATCTTCTTGTTTTTGTGGCGGCGTTCGTAGCGACAAACAATTCGCTGTAGAAACGGCTTACGAAGTCACCGCCACACTTTTAATAGCGGGCCGACCGGTCCGCTGGAACAGTGAACAGAAAGATGAAAACCCAAACACTCTGATTAAATAAAAGTCGGTACTTATCTTTATTAACGAAGATACAGAAACACAGTAGTGAACTCCGTGTCTACAGAAATCTGCCTAGTTCGAGTCGGAGCGGCTAGGTCAGCGACGGCTGACAACAAACAACAACTCTGCTGCGATGAACACACAACTGACTAGCAAATACACAATTCGGTGGCGAGTATACAACTGAGCGGCGAATACAGAACTGTCCTAGTGCTCGCGACTCCAGCGCTTAAGAAACCAGAAGCCAGCGGTGGCGCGCACAGACTTGCGGCGATTTCCTGTCTCGCTGGCGCTGCTTATGCGGACGGCGTCCGGACTTTGATGCTGCCAACCTTTTGGCAGCGGGCTCGGGTGGCATTACTGGCTAGGATATAACACTCCTCCCCCCCAAATCGCCGCACCGTCGTTGAATAATGACATGGCGAGCGTCGACGGCGGGGGAGGTGTCTGGCCGCAGGCGTAGCAGAAGAGACCGGGGCGGAGACTGTTGTCGGTGGCAGTCCCCGGTCCGCACCCCAGCATTGGCTGCGCGGGGCCTCGGGAAACACCGACTGAAAACCGAGGTCAGGGTGCACGCCTGTGACCCCGGGCGCAGCTTCTGGTACTGGACGCGACGGGGCGTCGGGACCCACGAAGAGAGGTATCGTCTCCTGATGCTGCGTCGACGGCTGCTGAGTGGGCGCTGGACAAGGCGCTGCGGTGTCAGACTCCTTGGGGGTGCCCAAGGAAAGCGGCTGCAGGACAGGCTGCACAGCCACCGCTTGGGAAGGCGGCCCGGCTGAGGGGTCGACGTCCATCAGCTCCGAAGGCGGTGGCGACTGAAGAGGGACCGCCGGCGCCAGAGCGACCACCTGGGACGCTCCCGGATGAAGCTGCGCGGGAGGCATCAATGGGACGGGCTGTCGGCGTGGGAGCGGCGACGGCTGCTGCTGCTGCTGCCCTGGGAGCGGCAGCGAAGTCGGAACGCGCGGCTGGAACCTGCCGCGGACCAAATCTGTGGACAAAGAACGAGCGGCAGAATCCGGGCGGCCAGCGCGGCGCAACTGGTTCTGATGCCTCCTGTGCACCCCAGTAGCACCTTGAACAGTATAAAAACCGCGACCCTGGACACTTATCACGGTACCACGTTCCCAACGACGGCGACCGTGATAAACTCTGAAAAAAACGGCGTCGTTGCGCTGAAAACGCGTGCGATGCTCAGAAGCGGCGGGTCGATCCGGGGGGTGCAACAACCGTAGTAGGGTGCGATGATGACGGCCGTGGAGAAGCTCCGCAGGCGAAGGGCCGTCGCGTGGCGTGGTCCGGTACGACGACAGGAACGTGATGAGGGCCTGCTGACGAGAGTGCGTAGCACGAAGGCGGTCCATATGATCCTTGAATGTGCAGACAAAACGTTCCGCTGCACCATTCGATTGAGGGTGGAACGGCGGAGTAAGAACATGGCGAATGCCATTGGCAGAACAAAAACTTTCAAATTCAGCAGATGTAAATTGTGGACCATTGTCAGACACTAAAACTTCTGGAAGACCCTCAATACAAAAAATTGAAGTCAACGCCTGTATAGTTTGTGCAGACGTTGTAGACTGCATGGGCACAACAAACGGAAAATTACTAAATGCATCTATCACGATGAGCCAACGAGAATTCCAATATGGACCAGCGAAATCAATATGTACTCGCTGCCAGGGACCGGCAGGGCATGCCCACTCAAAATAGCGTTGAGGCGGAGCAGCTTGGTGTTCAGCACACGTCGAACAATCTGTAGACATCTGCGTAATCTGCTTATCAATGCCGATCCATGTACAATGACGGCGGGCAAGCTGCTTGGTGCGGACCACTCCCCAATGACCTTGATGCAACAAGTCGAGGACCTTGGATTGGAGCACTTGGGGAACCACTACACGAAGCTGGTCATTCTCGGTGCGTAACAGCAAAACTCCGTGCGAAACAGACAACAGATGACGTTGCGGATAATAGCGACGAACCACAGGATCCGATATGTCCTTTGCCTTGGATATGTCCTTTGCCTTGGACGGCCAACCACGTTGAACAAAACGTAATAGTAAACTCAGATGAGGGTCCGTAGCTGTCTCACGTGCCACCTGACGATAATCAATCGGAAAATCCCAGGGGGATTGATGCTCATCGGCGTCAATCTGATGGCAAGAGTCGTCAGATGAATCGAAGACATCATCCGCAGCAATCGGCAATCTAGAAAGCGCATCAGCGTTTGCATGCTGAGCTGTAGGGCGATACAGTATCTCATACTGGTATTGTGATAACAAAAGAGCCCAACATTGTAGTCTCTGAGCTGTCCGCTGAGGAACTGGTTTAGACGGATGAAACAGTGATGTCAGGGGCTTGTGATCTGTTACTAAATAGAATGGTCTACCATAGAGGTAGCGATGGAATTTTGTGACACCGAACACAATAGCCAACGCTTCCTTGTCCAATTGGCTATAATTACACTGAGCTTTGTTTAGCAATTTAGATGCGAACGCAATAGGACGTTCGGTGTTACCGACTCGGTGAGACAACACAGCACCGAGGCCGAAAGAAGAGGCGTCACAAGCTAACACCAGAGGCTTGTTAGGGTCGTAATGGACCAGACAACGATCATTCAATAAAGCCTCTTTAAGCTGCTGAAAGGCTGATTGGCAATCAGCTGACCACACAAACGGAACATTCTTACGGCGGAGACGATGCAACGGTGCAGCAATCTGTGATGCATTAGGTATAAACCTAATATAATATGTCAATTTGCCAAGAACTGCTTGCAATTCATGCAGATTGCGAGGGGCGGGCAAATCACGAATAGCTGCTAAATGTGACTGGGAGGGATGAATGCCTTGAGCATTAATAACATGTCCCAGATACTCCATCTCCGTAAGGAAAAATGAACATTTATCGATGTTGCAACGTAGGCCTGCCTGAGACAACACTGTAAACAAACACTCCAAATTACGGAAATGTTCAGCAGGCGTCCGACCGGACACAACAATATCGTCTAAATAGTTGCAACACGATGGCACATTAGCCAGAAGTTGTGACAAAAAACGCTGAAAAACAGCTGGAGCTGACGCACAACCAAAAGGCAAACGCAGAAAACGGAACAACCCCAACGACGTGTTTATGACAAAATACTGTTGTGATTGCTCGTCAAGGGGCAATTGCAAATATGCTTCACGGAGATCAATTTTGGAAAAGAAACGAGCTTCCCCTAACTTATCCAGCAGCTCGTCCGGTCTAGGCAAAGGAAAAGAATCAATGACAGTCTGAGGATTAACTGTCGACTTAAAATCAGCACACAAACGTAACTTGCCAGACGGTTTCTTTATAATAACTAAGGGAGAAGCCCACTGGCTCGCTGAAACGGGTTGAATAACACCATTGTTTTGCCAACGACGAAGTTCATCTTCTACAGGTGCCCGGAGGGCGTGAGGCACTGGACGAGCACGACAAAATCGAGGCTGAGCATTATCTTTTAACGTAATATGAGCGGCAAAGTTCGCAGCACAACCTAGTTCGTCTTTAAATATGTCACTGTATCGTTTACACAAATCGGTTATGCTGTCTTGAGGAACAACAACAGAATTAATTTGCAACACATTGTCTTGGATAGACAGGCCAAACAAGTCAAAACAGTCTAATCCGAAAATGTTTACACTGTCTATAGCGCGGAGCACTGTGAATGAAACAGTTTTTGTATTGCCACGGAATGTGGCTGGCACGCTACATACACCTAACACAGGAATTTGTTCTCCACTATAAGTAGCCAAAGAATGTTTTGCCGCTGAAAGTTTAGGGCGGCCGATAGCCGCATACGTAGCACTATTTATGAGAGTCACAGACGCACCAGTGTCTAATTGAAAATTGAAGGTCTTATCCTGGATGCGTAACTTCACAAATAGTTTATTACACTGTCTCTGGATCGGTGCAGTGGAGGTGGAAGACACAAAATCAGCGCGTTTAGCGCGTGTTCGCTGCTTACGACAACTCGTGGGTTGGGCGGGTGGAACAACAACTCCCGCTTCACTTGCAGTCTGTACATTACTTTTTACAGCGTTTGAATTACGCTTGGGTCGCATAGCAGAGGGCTGGGTGGGTGGCTTATTGCGAACAAGTTTATTACCCACACGAACCGTGGAAGAGTCTTTAAACGCGACCTTCTGGGCGGGCTGGCTTTTAAGAACAGGAATATCCATGGGCTGGGCAGCACTAGAATTGTTCTTGCGTTTACGCAAACAAACAGTCTGGATGTGTCCTTTCCTTTGACAAAAGTGACAAACCGCGTTTCGTAACAGGCAACGTTCACGAGGATGAGCAAGAACACACTTAGGGCAAGACTTAACTCTATCATTTTGCACACGCGGCTGACGAATGTGTTTAACATGACGCGGCCGGCTAGTGTTTACAGTCTGACTCTGCCGGTGGGGCCGCGGGCGTGACATAACTTGCTTAGCACAGGCAATTTGAGAAATACATGGCTGATCTAACTCACACTCAGCATAGTCAAAAGTATCTTGGGCTTCAATGATGTTCATCACAGTCTCTAATGACGGGTCAGGCAACTTTTAAGATAGCAGCACGAATACGAGAATCTGCAATGTTTTGAGTAATAGCGTCTCGTAACATGACATCACTGTAGGAAGCTCCACACACACAATTAAATCGGCACTGACGGGTGAGGCCCCGTAAATCTGTTAACCACTGTTTATTAGATTGATGTGGCAGTTTCTTTAATCTGAAGAACTTGAATCTGGCTGCTGCCACATGAACTCGCGACTCGAAATACTCAGCAAGCTTGTTAACAACAACGTCATAGTCTAAAGCTTCTGGCTTGGATTCCGGGAACAACTTACAAAGTAGTCGATAGACTTCCACGCCTGCAGTGGAAATTAAATAAAGCTGCCGCTCAGTACCTGTGATTTTGTAGACTGTCATGTGCGCCTGCAACTGCGCGAAATATTCTCGCCATTCTTCTCGTGATGCATCAAAAGCACGGAAAGGTGGTGCTGCCTGTGCTTGTTCCTTTTGTGTTGGAGGATTAGCCGCTTGTTTGGCGATTGCTTCCACCAGACTTTGTATTTGCTGACTCTGTAACAAGATCAACTGTTGTAAGTCGGCAGACATAGTGAACACAAATTAAACCAGCCCCCAAAACTTTATCGCTATAATTAGTATAACCAGAAACAAATTGAACCAGCCCTGCACACGAGTTCGGCAGTCCTCGTCGCCAGTTTTGTGGTGGCGTTCGTAGCGACAAACAATTCGCTGTAGAAACGGCTTACGAAGTCACCGCCACACTTTTAATAGCGGGCCGACCGGTCCGTTGGAACAGTGAACAGAAAGATGAAAACCCAAACACTCTGATTAAATAAAAGTCGGTACTTATCTTTATTAACGAAGATACAGAAACACAGTAGTGAACTCCGTGTCTACAGAAATCTGTCTAGTTCGAGTCAGAGCGGCTAGGTCAGCGACGGCTGACGACAAACAACAACTCTGCTGCGATGAACACACAACTGACTAGCAAATACACAATTCGGTGGCGAGTATACAACTGAGCGGCGAATACAGAACTGTCCTAGCGCTCGCGACTCCAGCGCTTAAGAAGCCAGAAGCCAGCGGTGGCGCGCGCAGACTTGCGGCGATTTGCTGTCTCGCTGGCGCTGCTTATGCGGACGGCATCCGGACTTTGATGCTGCCAACCTTTTGGCAGCGGGCTCGGTTGGCATTACTGGCTAGGATATAACACTTGTGATTCCATATTTTCCTTGCTGTTCTCCATATCACCAGCAATCAAATCCTTAATCACAATGCCTTATCTGGGAGGTACAGTCAAGCACTTTGCAAGACAAACAGATGTGCTCATATCTGGATCACCAACTCGAGCTTGCTGGAGATGTTCTTCAAAGGATGCAGTCCAGGAGGGTTTATCACTACCAACATCATTCTCATTTTAAATCTAACACAACACTTCTTCAGGACAGAAAGGCACAATATCAGTTTTTTAAACCTTGATAATACGTTGGTTGCAGAATTCATACCTATTTTCATCACAGTTTCTTTCAACAGTTTAGGATGTGCTGAATTCTGCATCAGTCCTCTATTGGTTTTCTTCCACTCATCTAATACACATTGCAAAAGAATGCCATGTCAAGAGGCTCATAACAGTGGGTTGAATTTGGAGGCAGGAGGAGAAATCTAATGTCATATTCCTCACAAAGTTTGATGACACTTATCAAGAGGTGACTGTTTATGTCATCCCCAATCATATTCGTGGGTTCTTGCAACTTCTTGGCATAGGACAACAAAATTTTCATGAACCATGATTCAAACATGTTGAGATTGAACCACCCATTCACATTTCTGTTGTAAACAGCCCCATTGACACCTCCTTCAGTCCAAGTATCATACAGGTGCTTACTTTTGTAAATAGAAGATGGCACTAATCAAGTTCCATCCTCATATGCTGTCATCATAACACTGATACTAGTTTTAGATGTGTCTAAAATTCTTTTGGGATGCTTCATGCCTCTTTTGACAAGCACCTTCATCTGTCCTCTGTTATCAGAAAAATTAAGTTCTATTTAGTTAACTCTATTAGAGTCACGAACTCCACCCAACGTTTCCCTAAGATTATCATAATATATCATTCCAATCTCCACCCGAAACAGCTGCTCTAACTCTTTTCTTGTTCTTTTTGATTTTCACCATCAGTATGGAGCTTATTCTAGAATTGCATGAAGCCATCCCACTCCTGGCCAACTGTCTTTAAATCTCTTTTCGATTTTCCCTGCTTGATTAAGGTAACCCTGTATGATGTGATGTACAACCACATTTCTGAGTGGAAAACCAGTCTTGGCACAAATCAGTAGATCCTCAACAAGCATTTTCTCCTCTTTGCTATTTAAAGCTGTTGGTGCACCCACCTTGTGTTTATACTTACTCCATAACGTATTGTTAAAGGTTGTGTACAGTGCAGCAAACTCTTTTGATGCTCTCCTCATGCTCATTTTCCCCTGACCATGGCCTTTACTGCATTTTCCAGGAAAATGGAACTGTATTTGCACCTTTCACTGGACCCAAGCTTTTTGACATATGTTTTCACCATGGTCATTATTACCCTATAACAAGACAACTTTCCATATAAAGAACTACACTCCTGGAAATGGAAAAAAGAACACATTGACACCAGTGTGTCAGACCCACCATACTTGTTCCGGACACTGCGAGAGGGCTGTACAAGCAATGATCACACACACGGCACAGCGGACACACCAGGAACCGCGGTGTTGGCCGTCGAATGGCGCTAGCTGCACAGCATTTGTGCACCGCCGCCGTCAGTGTCAGCCAGTTTGCCGTGGCATACGGAGCTCCATCGCAGTCTTTAACACTGGTAGCATGCCGCGACAGTGTGGACGTGAACCGTATGTGCAGTTGACGGACTTTGAGCGAGGGCGTATAGTGGGCATGCGGGAGGCCGGGTGGACGTACCGTCGAATTGCTCAACACGTGGGGCGTGAGGTCTCCACAGTACATCGATGTTGTCGCCAGTGGTCGGTGGGAGGTGCACGTGCCCGTCGACCTGGGACCGGACCGCAGCGACGCACGGATGCACGCCAAGACCGTAGGATCCTACGCAGTGCCGTAGGGGACCGCACTGCCACTTCCCAGCAAATTAGGGACACTGTTGCTCCTGGGGTATCGGCGAGGACCATTCGCAACCGTCTCCATGAAGCTGGGCTACGGTCCCGCACACCGTTAGGCCGTCTTCCGCTCACGCCCCAACATCGTGCAGCCCGCCTCCAGTGGTGTTGCGACAGGCGTGAATGGAGGGACGAATGGAGACGTGTCGTCTTCAGCGATGAGAGTCGCTTCTGCCTTGGTGCCAATGATGGTCGTATGCGTGTTTGGCGCCGTGCAGGTGAGCGCCACAATCAGGACTGCATACGACCAAGGCACACAGGGCCAACACCCGGCATCATGGTGTGGGGAGCGATCTCCTACACTGTCCGTACACCACTGGTGATCATCGAGGGAACACTGAATAGTGCACGGTACATCCAAACCGCCATCGAACCCATCGTTCTACCATTCCTAGACCGGCAAGGGAACTTGCTGTTCCAACAGGACAATGCACGTCCGCATGTATCCCGTGCCACCCAACGTGCTCTAGAAGGTGTAAGTCAACTACCCTGGCCAGCAAGATCTCCGGATCTGTCCCCCATTGAGCATGTTTGGGACTGGATGAAGCGTCGTCTCACGCGGTCTGCACGTCCAGCACGAACGCTGGTCCAACTGAGGCGCCAGGTGGAAATGGCATGGCAACCCGTTCCACAGGACTACATCCAGCATCTCTACGATCGTCTCCATGGGAGAATAGCATCCTGCATTGCTGCAAAAGGTGGATATACACTGTACTAGTGCCGACATTGTGCATGCTCTGTTGCCTGTGTCTATGTGCCTGTGGTTCTGTCAGTGTGATCATGTGATGTATCTGACCCCAGGAATGTGTCAATAAAGTTTCCCCTTCCTGGGACAATGAATTCACGGTGTTCTTATTTCAATTTCCAGGAGTGTATAACTTCACAATAGTATTACTTATTAATTTATGTAATTGTTCATATGATACCCAACTAATTAAGGAATAGTTAACAGTAGTAATTTATTTTATTTGTACAGCATTTAAAACTGAGCAAGGTGGCACAGTGGTTTAGCACACTGGATTTGCATTTGGGAGGATGATGCTCCAACCCGCTTCCGGCAACGCTGATTTAGGTTTTCTGTGATTTACCTAAATCACTTCAGGCAAATGTTGGGATGGTTCCTTTGAAAGCACATGGCCAACTTCCTTCCCCATCCTTCCCTGATCCATGATTGTGCTCCATCTCTAATGACCTCAATGTCAATGGGGCTTTAAACACTAATCTTGTCCTCCTCCGCGCCTGTAAAACTTTTCATCTGAAGTTTTCACTGTTAACTTTTCTACATGCAATAGACTGCTTTCACAATGTGTACTGGCCAATTGTAGGTGACACCTGAGCGAATCCTCGGCACTCATCTAAGTAAACAAAAATGTTATCTTTGTTAATACATTGCACGTTGGCTCCATTATTGTTGCAGTTTTACAAGAGAACTCAACTACAGGCCAAATAATCACTATTGTCCCACTACATCAGTATTGCTCCATTCTATGGTACTCTCTCATGACACATCACAAAGTCCTAAAATACTGACTATATCTTTTCATTTCCTTCTTTGCATTTTCTAGTTTATCTTTCTTGTTCATCATTCCCATATTCCAAGTGTAGTGCCAATGGATCGTGCTGACAAGGTGCAAACTGACACAGGAGCAAACTGACACAGGAGCGTACTACCAAAATCACCTGATGAGGTCACAGGAACCTGTCAAGATGAAACATTGCACGAACCTATCCAAAGAAGTGTTTCCGCTCCATGGCTCAGATTCAGATTCAGATTCTTTATTAGTCATTCAGCATTGTTACATGCAATAGACTTCATCAGTTCACTTAACCTATTAATTTTACAAAAAAAATTTTTTACACATTTAAGTTGATATTAGGCATTTCTAAAAATTCTTCTAATGAATAGAATGGATTGGTTAACAAGAAGTTATGAACATTGTCTTTAAATAATTTGTCAGGCTTGATTGACCCATTTTTAGACAATTTGTTTTATATCTTAATTGCCATATACTTATGACTATTGTTAGTTTTGGCTAATCTATTTTGTGGCAACAGCAGAGAAGTACACGTTCTTGTATAGTAGCCATGTCTTTCATTTGTTACACTTAAATTAGGTAGATCAGCAAGGATGCAGTTAACACTGTCAAGAATATATAAATTAATTACTGTTAAAATTCTATATTTAGTGAACAATGGTTTACAATGTGTTCTATTATCTACCTTAGCCATTACTCTGATTGCTTTCTTCTGGATCACCATAATTTCGTTTATTTTTCTGCTGTTTCCCCAGAGTATTAACCCATACCTTAAAACAGATTGAAAAAAGGCAAAGTACGCTGTCCTTACGTACTCAAATGTCACACAACACATCAGTCTCTTCAACAAATATATAACTCTTGACAACCTAACCACTATGTGATCAACATGAGAGTTCCATGTTAGACTGTTGTCAAGTACAATACCTAAAAACTTTGCCTTTTGTTTTTCTATTTTTGTAGTCTTTGATAGACTGAACCACATATTCTGGGTCTTTTCCTCATTTAATAGCAGACCATTGGCATTAAACCATGATGTTGCATTTTCTTTTGCCAATTTCATATCACTTACAAGGTTATCAAGTACATGGTTTACAGATAGAAAAGTTGTGTCATCTGCATACATATAAGTCTTTACATCTATATTTCCTGGTAAGTCATTTATGTGTACAAGGAAAAGAAGTGGTCCCAATTTAGATCCCTGTGGCACTCCATGTTGAACCTCAAGTATGTTTGACAGATGACTTCCTGAACTCACCACCTGGTTCCTTTTATTGAGGTATGATTTGTTGAGTTTTAAACTTTTATCACATATTCCATAGTACTCAAGTTTAGAGAGCAGAAGTGAGTGGTCAACACAGTCAAAAGCTTTGCTCAGATCACATAAGGTTACCTGTGCGTGCGCATGGTCCTCAAATGCTGCTAGAATGTCTCTGACTAAGAGTTCTATGGCATGTATAGCTGACCTTCCTTTTCTGTAACCAAACTGTGATGCACTTAACATACCATTTAGTTCTAGGTACTCATACATCTGCTTATATATTATGCCTTCAAAGACTTTTCCTAGTACTGGAATTAGTGAAATTGGTCTGTAGTTTGCAGGATCTGATTTGACACCCTTCTTAAAGACTGAAGTTACCTTGGATAGTTTGAGAGGATCAGGAAAAAACCCTTCTATGAGACACAGGTTTATAGAATATGTTAATGGTGCTGCAATGTAATGTATGATTTCTTTCAATAGATTGCTTGACACATTAAAAATATCTGTACTGTATGAATTTTTCATTTCTTTGACTATTTTAAGAACTTCATGTTGGCATACCTCTCTGAAGTGTTTCAATGATGATCCAGCCCTATTATGATTTAGGTTTGCTCTCTTCAGATAATCTATATATGTTACATTGGGTTTACTGATCAGCTTTTTGATATCATCAGCACAGCTTACAAAATATTTATTGAATGTATCTGCTGGTATTGGGACTGTCTTGTCGAAGTTTCTGACTTCACCTTTAACAGTATTAATTACTGACTAGGCTGTTTTGCATTGGTTTTTACTATTTTTTATGAAATTTGTGTTGTATCTTAGTTTCGCTAATTGCAACTCTTTCTTATACAGTTTCTTAGTGATTTTTTCAAGATCCTTAATTTCATTAGAATTGTTTACTTTGGCAAGGCGCTTCAACAGCAGTTGCTTATTTTTTAGATTCTCCAGTTCTTTGGTGTACCAAAATTTACCTTTTCTTGTTTTATGGTATTTCTTTTGAACAAGATGGGCTTTTAAAATACCTGTTAAGTAATTGTGGAATGTTTCATAAACTGTTTGGGCACTGGAATCACAGTTTTGAAATAATTTGCCCCAGTTTGTTATGCTCAACTGGTGTGTTAGTTTTATGAGATTGTGTTTTGTTAATATTAAGGTATTAGATTTTGTTAACTTTTGTCCAGCCTTGCTCTCATCTCCTTTTATAAAATGTCTTAGCTTTACTGTTAACATGGAGTGGTCTGAGAAAACAAACTCCTTTACCTTGGTGGAGTACATATCACGAGCACAGTTGACAAAAGCATTATCCAAGCACGCTTGTAGTCTTGTTGGTTCTGAATTTACATGATGGAAGTTGTGCTGCCTCAGCATATTCAGTAACTTATTTACACTGGGTTTGTTACATGTTACATCAAAGCTTGAATTAAAGTCTCCCCCAATTACAGTTACATACTGTTTCCATTTCGTTATGTAGCAGAGCACACTGTCTAAATTATCTAAAAAAGTTTTATCATCTGAGTCAGGGGAATGGTAGATACATACTATGATAAGTTTCATTATATCACATATGATCCCGGTAATTTCAAAGTGTTTCTCTACACATGCTCAACCAAGATCTAGTTCTCTACACTCTATTTCATTTGAAACATAGATAACAGTACCACCATTACGGTACTGAGATCTGCAAAAACTGTTTCCATATTTATAACCTTCTGGTACATAGTTTTGTATTTGTTCTGGTTTAAGCCAATGTTCTGATATACATAAGAAAGAATACTTATTCTGTGGCAATGACTCATCCAGAATTTCAACTTTATTTTCCAGACCCTGAATGTTTAAAAATAGGATGTTGTTGTGACTTATCTGTGAGTTAGCAGGCTGGTTTTTCACATTTTTATTTTCTTCTTGGCTTGAAACCATAAAAAATTATCACTGAATGACACAGATGTATTTTTCCTTTGTCTCCTCCTTAAGCATTGCTGTGTTGCTGCTCCAGTCGTTGTTGGTTCTGTTACTGCTGCTGCTTCTGCTGATAATGATGGTGCTGCTGCTGTTTCACTTATTTCTGGTGTTTGTTGTTCCATAACTGCTGTGCCTTTCTGTGAATTATTAACATTTGGAGTGTTCACTTGCATTAATAAAATTTCACATTTGTCTTGGAGAGGTGTAGCTTCACTGATAGCAGATTTCACATTGGATTCTACAGGATACACACACTTCCTGTCCATGAGAGGTATGACTTTTCTATCATCACACTGCACATTTGAGATTTTATTTACAAGTTCTATAATTTTGGTTACTATTATGGTTTTTACCCAGTCCATTTAGATGGGAACCATGTGTTGTGTGAAATCTTTTCCCTAAGTTGCTGATGTTCACAAATGTTACATTTTCAAACCGCTTGCAAATATTTTGCATCTCTTTATTTGCAGTTTCAATTTCTTTATTTACACAGGACCATTCTATCAAGTCGTAACGGTGTGGCACTGAAAAAACAATAACATTTGTTCCTCTCAGCTCATACAGTTTTCTTTTTAGCGAGATTAAGAGATCGTTTTTTTCGTTCCTAGCTATATCATTTGATCCTGCCAGGAAGATGGAAAAGTCCTTTTTGCTCAATGAGGAAATTTTTTCTTGACTCATTGACGTAGCAGCACTGAATTTTGCTCCTGGTTTTATTGTACAGTTAAAACTAAAATTCTGACTACTTGTACGCCGAAATTCAGCAGCTGTATTTCGTTCTTGGCTGTCGGCATACAGTTCAATTTTACCGGTACTTGCTGTTCCGAGATTGCCTGTTTTCTGCCTATCTTTGCAGTAAGCGAAGTCTTGTTTGGCACTCTTTATTGTGTCTTTTTTGTTAACACATGTCGATATTGTCTCAGTAGAGCAGCTTAGTGGTGGAAGATTTTTCGTGAGCACTTTCGCATATGATCTTTTACTTAACTGCTGCTGAAATATTCCATGTTTTACCTTATTCACAAAGTCGTTTGATTTTCCACATGGTACACTCGCACTGTTAACTTCACTTTCACAATCTGTAGTCGAAAGAGCTTGAAAGTAATTTTTGTTCACTATATTTATGTTTCTTTCGCCGTTTTCTGTATCTTGTATTATCTGTTTGCGTCTTTTGTACTTCACTTCCGTCCAATTCTCCGACATATTCGTACTTTCATGGCGCAAGTTTTTCATGTTCCGTTCACTTTTTTCTTCTTTAAGTTTCTTGATATCCATCTTCAAGGAACTGATAATAAATTGTAAACTAGACACCCGTTCGCTGAGCTTTGTAATTTCATCCTTACAACTGTCACAATTTTTCTTTTTCACGGCAAAATTCACACTTTTTCTCGGACACGCACAACGAATTTTTACACTAGCTGCCATCTTACTTCAGCCTGTATGTCAGATAGTTACAGAATGACAACAAGATTAATTTCAGAATGGTATGTTTCCTGAACAGAGAAAATACAGATTATTACAACCAACATCACTGTCAAGTCACCCATCATTGGGAAAAATGTGCTAATTGAAGGGTGAATGTGATGAATATGTACAGAAGGAGTACTCAGCAAACTTGAAGGTCGCCGCTTTTTTTTTTTTTAAAAAAAAGTTTATGACTACCCCTCATAATCATTCTTCCCATGCACCTTTCTTGAACTGAACAAATGGTACTCAAAGTATTCCAACACTGTAGTGTGGCTTTTAGACTACAAATATAGCCATTTCTTTTGTCCTTTTTTAAATTACATGATTAATCAAAAATTTTGGTCACTACTTGTGGTTCAAGCATGATTTCATTTTAAATACTGTATGTTTTTCAGGCCAAAAAACCTGCACGTTTTGCTGTGGGTGACACAGAGGTGGAGCAACATGGTGCAGACAGGTTTCGACGGAGGTACCTGTCCCGTGTAGGCGGCGGGGCAGCACGAGAGGGTGGTGGGCTATCAGAAGCACAGAAGCCTCTGCAGCAGCTCAGGGAACAGGAGCGCCTCAAGAGGCAGCGCTTGAAGGCCAGGCAACGTGACAGGTCCAACATACTGGCCAACACAATCGCACTTGCCTTCCCAGATATGCTCAGGGCAGAGACCCAGGTGGAGGAAGCCGTACTCGAAGAGGTGCAGTCAGAGCGCCAGATTGAAGAACTCAAGATGCTCTTCATTGAAGACTACCAGGTTAGTAGCCTTCAGAAGCCTTCTAACAAATCTCCTCCCAAAGTGGACCAGGGACAACTTTGAGGTCCAGAAACCCTCTACCCACCCCAAAGCAAAAACAGCTGAATTGCAGATCAGATGAATGGACTCTTTGGAGGAAACTACAAGGTCAATAGTCCTCCCTTCTGAGGGTGGTTATGATTGTGACCAAGGTGCAGCAAGCCTTCCAGAAATAGGTACAGTTGAATGAATTCAAGATGCTCTTTGTGGAAGATCACCCGGTGAGTAATTTTAAGACATAAGACATTCTGATAAATCTCTTCCAAAACATGATAATGACCAACATCAAACCAGAATAGAGTCTGAAGAAGGGGAAGTAGTGCTCAGATAGGTGCAGTCAGTGTGCCAAAAGCTGAATTCAATAGCAGAATTCAATATGAGACTACCAGGTTAGTATCCTCAAAGGCGGTCCAATAAGACTCCTTCCGTAGATGACCAGGGCTGACTGTGAGATCCCAAGCCACTCACAAAGAGATTTAGTTGGATGAACTCAAGCCATTCTTTGTGAAAAGCTAACAGGCATGTACTTTTCAGTCAAAAGACATTCTATAAATCTCTCCCCAGATATGGCAGGAAGCAATACCAAGCTCTTTGATGACATACTTGAAGAAATGGTATTGCATTGCCAAACTGACAAAAAACTATCAGGTCAGTGACCTCTAGTCCCAATACATTCGAAAAAATTCACATGTTGACCTTCTTTTTCATTATCTCTCTCTCTCTTTCATTTTATAAATAAGTTATCAAGCTTTCAACTAGTTTGAAATCATTTTGCATTACATTTATCCTATGCTAATCTTTTCATCCCTGAATGTTGATTACACCCAGCATCCTCTGTAACCTAATTTAATTTCTTAAGGGTAACTACAGTATGGAACTGTATGAATACTGTTTTCCTTTAATAAATATTGTTGCTTTCCTTTAAGAAAAGTTGTCAAAATGTTTATTGTATCAAAAACGAAACTCACTTGACAGAAATGTAATATTATGAGAAGAACCTTCACAAGGGAAAATTTTAAATACTGCCAATAGACACATTAGACACATTTAAGAGATTTTTTTTTAAACTGCAGATTTAGGTTTTCCACAATTTCCCTAAATCACTCCACGAAAATGTCAGGATGGTTCCTTTGCAAGGGCACAGCTGATTTCCTTCCCCATCCTTGACACAATCTGAAATTGTGCTCTGTCTCTAATGACCTCAATGTCAGTGGGACATTAAACTCAGTTTTCCTTCCTTCCTTCCTAGGAGGCACAACAATGCAAGTGTCCTGGGTACAGTCAGAGGATTTACCATAAGGGAGGATCAATGTGGATGAAGGCTCAGGTGCTGCATCTGAAGGTGGAAGCTGTTGTGGTGTAATCCATTGACAGCAGACCCTGGTGGAGCAATGGGGATAGTGACAGGAGGCATCCAGTGCCACAATGCTGCTGGCCACAGGGTACAGCTTTGCACCAGATGCAGGAAGCAGTGACAATGGTGTCTGGAGGTGCTCAGCACTGGCATCATGTGGGTGGTGGTAGCTGGATACCTCCAGCGCCGTGAAGACACTGGCCTCAAGTTTGGATGCTGTGCCAGGGACTGGAGACTGTGGACTGAGACTGGAGGAGAGGAGCCACACAGGGCAACTCTGATGTCTTGGGGCCTGCAGGCCTGTAAGGTGGTATTGCACCTGCCAGTAGTTGCACAGTAAGGAGAAGATAGATGAGTGTTCTACTGCTGCACTAGCAACACTGGAGTGGGAGTCTCAAAATCTTTTGGTGCAAATGGGTTGAGCACAAATACTGAGGGCCAGTGATGGCATCTATTGTTTGCTAAAAAAAACTGAAGGTCACATGAATGAGAAGAGGCCCATAACAAAAATATCCACTGTGGGGATAACACATGTGAAAAAAAGGACAGACTAACTCATTACCAACATGTATGGGACAAGAGAGTAGACAGGCACCCCCGTGCCATGCCCCCCCCCCCCCCCCTCCAAAAAAAAGTTTGTTTAAGAAATTGTTTGTATGGATTTGTCAGAACAAAATTTATTTAACAAAAGTGAATATATACAGGGTGTCCCAGCTATCTTGTCCACCCAAAATATCTCTGGAACAATAACAGCTTTTGGAAAATGACTTTCACCGGTATCAATGTAGGGCTGGGGTCCATGAATGTACATATTTGGAAACATTCTAAAACGAAAGCATATGTGTTTTTTAACACAAACTTATGTTTTTTTTAAATGGACCTCCTATATTTTTTCTTCAGCAATCCATAGCATGACAAAGCACATACACAATGGCGTTGATTGCACGCAATATTCCCATTACATCCCGAGATATTGAGATGCGAAGTTGACACTTGAAACACCCGACATGCGCTGCTAGCACATGTCCTGAGGCTCAGGCGTGAACCCCATGCTGCCCGTAATCACAATGTGATTGACATGTGTAATCACACCTCCATACTTATAAAGAGGGACACTTACTTGTCAATCACATCGCGATTACGGGCAGCATGGGGTTCACGCCTGAGCCTCAGGATATGTGCTAGCAGTGCATGTCGGGTGTTTCAAGTGTCAACTTCGCATCTCAATCTTCAATATCTCGGGATGTAATGGGAATATTGCGATGCAATCAACGCCATTGTGTATGTGCTTTGTCATGCTATGGATTGCTGAAGAAAAAATATAGGAGGTCCATTTAAAAAAAATAAGTTTGTGTTAAAAAACACTTATGCTTTTGTTTTGGAATGTTTCCAAATATGTACATTCATGGGCCGCAGCCCTACATTGATACCGGTGAAAGTCGTTTTCCAAAAGCTGTTATTGTTCCAGAGATATTTTGGGTGGACAAGATAGCTGGGATACCCTGTATATTCCAACATGTGGCTTAGTAGAATGTAAAAATTAATCACTTGACTAAGCCAATTACTTCCTGAGTAAAGAAGAAACAATATTGAAAAGAAAGTCTCTTCACAAATAGTGAAATAACTATAATATTTATAGGGAGGTTGAAGGACTGGACAAGATGGTCACTGGTTGTGGAAGAATGAATAAACATAAATGTTGTTTAAGGCTGGAGGTCCTTAAGAAGAATACAAACACTGTTAGAAAACGTATCTAACTAGTAAATACACAAAGCTTAATGATAGCCATTTCACATCCTGATGGGACAGTCTAAAGTTAAAGTCCCACAAACTTAGACACCTTACAAGTTAAAGTCCCAGAAGGACAGTTCAGCTTCGGAGTTCTGACATGATCAAACACAGTGAGGTCTCAGGTAGAAACAAAGACCAAAATTCAAATCTAGAAACTCAACACTGGCACAAAAGACGGTGCTGTTAGTGTGATGGCACTGGAGTGAGTTCCTGATTGAGGAAATGCATAAACATTCAGCGCTGGGCCCACGAAGCAGAGTCAAAGTGAACTGGCTCTCCAGGGCCCATTTGCTGGCCTAAATACAGTGCCAGGCACCAGGACACATTTGGTCTTTTTTCCCATCCTGTGACTGTCCACAGTGCCAACAACCTACGCTGGTGCTTTGGTCACCACCTGGTGGTTGAAAGTATCATGGGAGCCCTTGAGTGTCTTTGAAAGAAAGCAGGCTGCCAGTGTAACATCAATGTAGTTCATGTTGCTGGTTGCACTTACTTACATCTTTTTGTACAGAAGATCCATGCATTGAATTTTTCAGTAGCAAAGTTTCCAGTAATGCTAATTTTAAATTTCTGATTGCTAATAAGTTGTTTAATAAGGGTTTTTTCTGCAGCAATCATGCAGAGAGAACTTATCACTTGTCATTGAATTGTAATGGCAATTTTTAATCATTTTATTAAGGGTCCTCATACTTCCTTCAGAATACGCTGTAGGGACAGAGAATACAAGAACCAATTTGATAAGCTTTGTTAGTTCCTTATAAATATTTTGAAGATCATTGTCCACTACGAATTTACAAAATTCTGCAGATGTTAAATATTTATGTTTGCCAATATACATTTTTTCTTACAATATTATGAAAAGGATAGTTTCTGCTCACCATACAGATTTGAGTCACAGATAGGCACAACAAAACAACTGTTAGTTTTTTTTTTGTTATACCTATCTACAACTCAGCATTTCCACCATATGCTGAGAAGCAACTATGCTTTTCATAGTACTGTTGCATTCCACCCTAGATTTTCCATTGTTTAAATTCTTCCGAACTCTTTCATGTCACTCTTTGTTGAAGAATGAGCAAGTTGTGAGAAGACGATTCAGTTGCATTGTTGGGAAATTTGATTTATAATTCCCAAACTCATTTTTAACAAGCAGATATCATAAGATAACATCTTAATGGATTGGAAGTCACACCCACTAACATTCATTCCATTGTGGAATTTCTTGTTACAGCTTTCAGTAGATGAGGCCACAGTTTTTTCCTGACATCATATCCTTTAACAAATGGAAGGTCTTCTTTATTTCAGCATTGCACATATCGATATCAAGTGCAGTTTTGTGTTGAAGAAGTGCATAGCGATGGTTAATATATACAAATACACTCCTGGAAATTGAAATAAGAACACCATGAATTCATTGTCCCAGGAAGGGGAAACTTTATTGACACATTCCTGGGGTCAGATACATCACATGATCACACTGACAGAACCACAGGCACATAGACACAGGCAACATAGCATGCACAATGTTGGCACTAGTACAGTGTATATCCACCTTTCGCAGCAATGCAGGATGCTATTCTCCCATGGAGACGATCGTAGAGATGCTGGATGTAGTCCTGTGGAACGGCTTGCCATGCCATTTCCACCTGGCGCCTCAGTTGGACCAGTGTTCATGCTGGACGTGCAGACCGCGTGAGACGATGCTTCATCCAGTCCCAAACATGCTCAATGGGGGACAGATCCGGAGATCTTGCTGGCCAGGGTAGTTGACTTACACCTTCTAGAGCACGTTGAGTGGCACGGGATACATGCGGACGTGCATTGTCCTGTTGGAACAGCAAGTTCCCTTGCCAGTCTAGGAATGGTAGAACGATGGGTTCGATGACGGTTTGGATGTACCGTGCACTATTCAGTTTCCCCTCGACGATCACCAGTGGTGTACGGCCAGTGTAGGAGATCACTCCCCACACCATGATGCCGGGTGTTGGCCCTGTGTGCCTCGGTCGTATGCAGTCCTGATTGTGGCGCTCACCTGCATGGCGCCAAACACGCATACGACCATCATTGGCACCAAGGCAGAAGCGACTCTCATCGCTGAAGACGACACGTCTCCATTCGTCCCTCCATTCACGCCTGTCGCGACACCGCTGGAGGCGGGCTGCACGATGTTGGGGCGTGAGCGGAAGACGGCCTAACGGTGTGCGGGACCGTAGCCCAGCTTCATGGAGACGGTTGCGAATGGTCCTCGCCGATACCCCAGGAGCAACAGTGTCCCTAATTTGCTGGGAAGTGGCGGTGCGGTCCCCTACGGCACTGTGTAGGATCCTACGGTCTTGGCGTGCATCCGTGCGTCGCTACGGTCCGGTCCCAGGTCGACGGGCACGTGCACCTTCCGCCGACCACTGGCGACAACATCAATGTACTGTGGAGACCTCACGCCCCACGTGTTGAGCAATTCGGCGGTACGTCCACCCGGCCTCCCACATGCCCACTATACGCCCTCGCTCAAAGTCCGTCAACTGCACATACGGTTCACGTCCACGCTGTCGCGGCATGCTACCAGTGTTAAAGACTGCGATGGAGCTCCGTATGCCACGGCAAACTGGCTGACACTGACGGCGGCGGTGCACAAATGCTGCGCAGCTAGCGCCATTCGACGGCCAACACCGCGGTTCCTGGTGTGTCCGCTGTGCCGTGCATGTGATCATTGCTTGTACAGCCCTCTCGCAGTGTCCGGAGCAAGTATGGTGGGTCTGACCCACCGGTGTCAATGTGTTCTTTTTTCCATTTCCAGGAGTGTATTTCTTTGTCAAGGCAAAGCAGGAATAAGAACTGCATTTTATTAAGACTACTACACAGGCTACAAGCACTGTTGAATGACTGTTTCACAAACTTCATCATCTGTGATGGTATTTTGAAACATGTCTTTCAACTCATAGTATTTAAGATATATTGCCTGAACAGGTTGTGAACTAACATTCCAGTGTGTAAAACATGTTTGAGGCATTCTGCATTCTTTATTTTCTAAAAGTTGTGTACTGTTCAAGGACTTGCTGAAAGTGAAAGGAATACCACACAATTGTATGTAACAGCACTAGATTGTTTTTGATCATAACAGCCCAAAAAAATAGCTCATGGGCATTTTTACTTAAAAATTTTTCGCCACGTCCATGTTTAGCTGTTGTTACTGAAGCTCCATCATATGTTTGCCTCACTGTTTTGTCACTACCTCCCAAAACATCAAGTGCATTGAGTATAACTTCTGATAAATGCTAAGCAGTTTTGTCTCTAGAAACATTATGAAACATTATGGGGCAGTCTTGTGTACAAAACCAGAGAATAATACTCATTTGTGACTCACAAGAAACATCCAGGGTTTCATCTGCTTGCACTCCAACAAATGCACATGACAGTAACTCTTCTTTAATGTGATTGTTAATGACCTCAGTAACCAATTCAATTAATTCATCTTGAATTGTGCTTAATGTTCCTTTTGATCCCAGAAGTACTCTGCAAGTGTTCAGGAATAAACTGTTGCTGACTATACAAAAGTTCCAATAAGTCAGAGTAATTCCCTTTATTGTCAGAACTTTCATCTTCGAAGTTTCCCCTGAATTCAAGCTCTTGCCTGAGAAACAAACATCAATAAGTCTCTCAATCATGAATCTGTTTTGTTTCACAACCACATTATGTTCCATGGCTATAAGTTTGGTTCCTGCAGAAACTGAACTTTCAATTTTTCCATGACTCAACAACTGAAAAATCTCTTGATTCTGATGATGTCCTCATGAATTCTGATGTTTCTCATTTTTACTATCCTTTTTTTTCACACATTCTCCTAAAGGAACTGCCATTCACTCTTTTTCAGTCCCACGCCTGCCAAAGCAATTTATTTGTTACAGAGCAACCTGCAAGCCAAGGATACTTTTTATAACAAGAAAATTCAAATTTTATGTTTGGTTTCCTATCAACCATTTTAATGTCTTAGTGTGGTGTGAATTGCTTATCCTTATAAGTGCACTTTGTTTCTAAGTCTAGCTTGAAAATGGTTTGTCATCTAATTCACAAAGTAAAGACACAATTATTCCTTCTTGCACAAGGCATAATATAAGCCATTAATCATATACACTCATGAATTACACCACTAAAACCAAGTTTTGTTAAACCAGAACTGAAAAGCATGTGACATAACACCCAATTTCACAGCTGAGGTAAGCCTCACTGTCACACTCCTACGACACACATGACTGGCTGCTGCCCTGCCAGCTGCTGTGTGGAAACAAAGGACTATTTCTAGAAGCTTCCGGTGAACTCTCAACTCATGGATTGATTGAATAAAACTGTAGTAACATACAAAACAGACTTACACTGTTTTCAATGCATTGTTATATTGTAAATGTAAAAGTAAGATTTCTCCCAGATTTTGAGTAGGCAAAGCCTCAAAAGCCTCTGAAGAACTTCCCCACTGCCAGCTGAACTGCTTAGAGTGACAAACAAGCTGCAGTAGGTGAATCATCTACCCTGACATGACACACCACCTTCCAGCTATTTCCCTTCAAATGTACTCCTTTCTTGCTTTTAGACTGAACGGTGCCCTTTTCTGCATGAGGTCCGCATTTAGTCCTTCTGGGGTGCAAACAGATGTATGCTCCATGCTGGAAGATGTACAGTCTTGCATGTGAGATGACAACACATGACTTGAACATAGACATGAACTTTTAGTGATGTCACTGAAACTTCTAAAATACTGGAAGGAGGTTTTCCCCTGTCAGTACTTCTTTTACAATCTCCCAAAACTTTCATACTACTTAGGGCCTGCATAAACTGCAGATTCTGCACACCACAAGTAAATGTTATAGTTAGTCTCTTATCAGTTGTTTTTAATGTAGTTCAATCCCTGCAACAGTCAAATAATAAAAAAATTGTGTTTCATTCAGAAATTATAAAGACTAAAGATATCATTTCAAAATTGGTGGCACTTTCCTGAAAATGTGAGACTACATATTTTTGTAGTAATTTAGCAAAAGTGGCTAGGATATCTATAACAAATTTACAACTTGTGATGTGATTGTGACATGATAATTTAACAAATAATCTCAAATCAAAGTATCCTGTCTTCCTTGTGTTTTTCATTTCTGGTACTTTTAGTTAAGAAATGTATTTACTGAAACATTTCGTGCAAGTTGGAGTATACTATTAAGGATTAATAACAACACTATAAAGAAATTACAGAATGTGTCTGGTAAAATATATTTGTCAAAATTTGACATTGTGTCCACTCACATCTCCAATAGCCATCAACATATTATGTAAAGTTTCTCTTCTCAGTGACAGTATTCTCTTAAAATGACAGGGCATAATGAGTCACCCTCCTGTAACATTATCTTTTTTATAAATATAAACAACTAATACAATATATGCTATGGTTCTTGCATAGCTTAAAATTATCTCAGCTGTTTCACTAAAAGAATTCATATGATTTTGTATACAATGTATTATACTTCAGACTAAAATGTATAAAAACGAAATTAATGTGTTACAATTGATATGTACTAACAGTTAAAATTACTCTGCTTTTAAAAACGATTGAAATTACATAATTTGTGTCATACTTAAAATTCATATTATTAATTGCACAATCTAATGCTAATTATTAAATTTATTTCTAGATTGATTTATAAAATAATGATATAGTGTAGTGATGATTCATATTTTGTTTTGTAAACCTTTTTGCTTTGTAAACTCTTTGGGAATTGTGAGTACCACAGAATTTAAGTAGTAGTGGGCATGTCTCAGATGGAAGTATACGTTTTTATAAGTGTGTCACCAACAATGTACTTACTGGTTTTTTGAATGTGGAAATTATAAAGTTGGTGTGATTTAGAAGAATGGGATAAAATAAAAGAAGATCATAGCAACAGGCAAATCTTCATCACCTCTTTCGTCTGCAGGATCATTAAATCAAAATTTCAGCAGCAAGAATGTACCCTTGGACTTAGAGCCTACAACAACAACAACAACAACAACAATGAGATAATCAAGATAAGTAAAAAGTTCTTCTTTTGTAACCTTACTTCTCTCAAAGTTTTCAAAATTTGTGCAAAGAATGAAAACTTTAATGGTGATGTGTGGGAGGGTAAGATTACAAGTGGTGGCTCATCCGGGATCTTTTGACTGATAACGAAGTTTTGTCAGTTGCACAAGAAGAATGGATTTTGGATATGTTTATTTGCAGTTTTTATGTAAATGAAGATTTGGAAGCTCCAATTACTCGACAAAAGATGGTACGCAAAAAAATCGTATCAGCAGTGACGAGAAATTCATATAATATCACCAATGACAGACCAGATGTATTGAAAGGGGAATTAACAACTATGATGAAGTACATCAGAAAAGACAAGCGCAAACCATTTGTGAAATTAATTTTTCTTGATGGACTCTTGTAATTGCTAGCAAAATGAATAAAGCAAGGGTAGTGGTGATGAAGTGAAAGCTGTAGGACCAAACCTAGACATGTTTGAACCAAGTGAAAATATAGTTAGCAAAGAAACAGTGAAAACTGATATTTTGCAGTTGATTTCAGTAAAATTGGAGGAGATGAAGATGGGCAACAATAGCAAATTTAGTGCAGTCAATGATCAGTTAATATAAATTCAAACTGAAAACAATAGTAAAATGGACGAGGTACAACACCAAATACACCAACTTAGTAATCTGATTTTGGAACTAAAAGAAATGGGTTGTCAGATGGATTATAAAGGTGAATGAAAAAGTAAGTGTATTAGAAGATAAATTTATTGTTTTGGAAAATGAGTTCATGGCCCATGTTAATGACATCAGAGTTCAACAGAAAGCCACAGCAGAAAGAATGGAACAGAACTTTATTAGATCAAAAAATTTTAAATGTTGAAAACAGTATGCTAACTAACATAAATGTTTTAGATCAAAAAATTTCAGTACTCCAGGAAAATTACATTCACAATAATCTATATTCAAACAATGGTACAGCGTGGTCCAACATTACAATTAAAAGTTTTCCATCAGACAATTTAAATCCAATGGATTTTCTGCACCACTGTAGAGATAGTTTTGTGTCAGATATGAGTGACGAGCAAAAGATTAAATTTGTTAAATGAGCTCTTGAAGACGAAGCTCTGTCTTAGGGTAAATCTATATTTAAGTCAGTGGGAGACATACCAAAGTTTAGAAAAAAGGTTTTTAAATAAATTTTGGTCAGATGCTGAACAAGAAAGAGTTAAAAGTGAATACTGATAGAATTTTGTAAGAATCAGCTTAAGAAATTAGCACACCTTGACAGGCCACTTGACAGAAAGACATTAATTGATGCACTAAAGAGGAGATTACCAGAAAGATTGCAGTGGGATTTAGTACACAGACCTAACAATTGTATAGAACAATTTATACAATATATAGACAGGCTGGATAGGGCAGCAGAAAGAAACATGTACCATAATAATCGAAATCATAGAGATCACAATGGCAACAACTACAGAAACAGAGATAGTGGTAACTTTAATCAGGGTCAACATGGTAATAGAGACAGAAACTTTGAACATCAGCAGAATAAGAACAATGGAGATAACTATGGGAAATATAATAAGAGAAACAATCATAAAGGCAACTATTCGGGAAACGGTGGTCCGCCTGAATGAGGGTCCACAGTTTTCGGGTGAGAAGACCCAACAATTTACACGCACATTTACAGAATAATAGTATTAATACTGGAGGGCAGGTATCTGAATGTGAACAGAAGGAACATCAGATTTCTCATTTATGTTTCGATCAAAAGTTTTGGAATACTATGTTTAATTATAATGATGTAGATACTAATCACAAACCAGAATGTCAGTGTAATGAGAATTTTGATGTAGTGTGTACAATGATTTCTTCTCTTGGTCAGAAAACAGTGTTATTGATATATGCAAAACAAGTGATGACTATACTGGATCTGAATCAGGTGGTATTTTTGATGTAGGTGTGAATGAGAACTGTGAAATGACTGAGGTTGGTGAGTCTGAGACTGGTAGCTTATTGCAAATGAATGTAAGTGAGGAGTGTGACTTTGATAGTGATGATAATTGTGTTGTTAATGATGTTATTGATGAAGTAAATCTGGAAGAATATGATGATGGTGATGATGATGAGTATCAGTTTTGTGGAGTTTAAGAATAGTGAAGTTCCATAGTTATTCATGAATACAGCTAACATGACTGATGTTTGTTATAATGTAAGTGAGAGTCATGGAATACCAGTCCAGTCAAAGCAGTTTTTCATTAATGTCATGCAAAGTAATGATCCAAACAGTGAAGGTGAGTTACCTGTAAGCCTAGACAATAAAGGTGAATTTTTTTTAATTTGTTTGGGACCAAATTGATGATAATGTAGATAAATTTCCATTCTGGACTAAGTTAGCTGTGGTTAGTCAAAACTTATATCCATATTTGTGGAATGAAGTGAAAGAAGATCTAAGTAGGGAATGTAATTTTGACAGTAATGTATTTTGTGTTCCTTCTGTAATAAGTAATGTTAATTGTGCTGTGAAACCTATTCAGTGTGTTCAATGTTTACCTGTCAACATGTGTAACCAAAGTAATGTTATGATACCAATAAAGTTGAAAAACCCTCCAAAAGCAGTGTAGATGTAGCATTTGATGAAACTGAAAGCGATCTTTTACATGAAGTTTCTAATAACAAAGATGATAATTCAGATTTTGGATGTCCTTACATTAAGATTAAGATTTATCAGTGGGAAGGGAACTGTTCGACTGATACAGGTAGTCCAATTTGTGACATATCTGAACAATTTAGAGACAAGATTAAATATAGTAATAATTTTGTGGAAATGTCCATTGCACTTGTACAGGTAAGAGGAGCTACTGGTAAGCAAAGCAAGTATGTAAAATGTCAAGTACTGTTAACATTTAGTATAGAGGACAAGAGATATGATCATGGATGCATAGTGATACCTAGTCTAGAAGAAAATATTCACTGTGTCTGTAGATTTATAATACTATATAATTGTGTTTTCCTTGCCTTGAATGTAGTATGTAAGATCATGTAGTTTTTAAAGTTGTGTCTTATCTATTGACTAAGGGAGATGATGAAAAAACAGGGGTACAGGAGGAAGCAGACACATGATGGTAAAGGTAGATTTTCTATGTTTGAAGTAGGAGGTCTTACGTTGGCGACAGCCCAAGAGAAATCTAAAGTGTTGATAGAAATGATCCATAAATATCTAATTTTTCTTCGTTTTTTTTCCCATTGTCATGAATTTAATGTATAAGATGATATGATTTCTAGAGTTCTACTTTATCCATTAACTGAGTTTAAATCTACCTGTAGATTCATATGACTACATAACTGTATTTTGTTTGTCTGAAATTTAGTATGTAAGATGATGTGATTTTTAAAGTTTTGTCTTATCTATTGACTGGATTAAAATCTATGATACACTTTATAATTATGTTCTGTAATAGATTTATGCTTTAGAATTTAATATATAAATACCATGAGACTAAATGAGTAGAGCTTTTTACAGTTTTGAAATGGGACGATAATCATAATTTGTACTGTAAACATTAGAAATAGTATCTGAGAATATCTGTGTGTATTACCTTATTAGTCCATTCTTTTCATTGAATTTAACTTTGTTTATTCATGTTTCTTATGTGAACACTTTTTAATTTTACCTGACATAAATCCCATATAATTGACTATGTAAAATGAAGATGGAGAGCATATCTCATGTGATGTGAAGGAGGTATTGAACAACATATTTAGTACACAAAACAATGTTTCAGGATTTGATGTGAATGCTAGACAGGAAGTTACCTATCCGCTGGAGTATGTGATGAGAACTCTAAAGAGGAAGCTAGAGGATGTTGGTGGATCCATTCCCCACACTGCTGTATGGCTGTACAGTGCTGGACCAGTCATCTTGCAAGAGACTGATAGAAGTCCATATATCAGTGGTTTGGTTTGGTGTAACAAGCTACCAAACTCTCTAAGAACGTACATGGGAAATGTTTTTAAAACAAAATTAAAATCTTTTCTAATAGAAAAATGTTTATATTCTTTCAGTGAATTTTAAGATAGTGATTGTAACATGAGGCATTAGCATATCAGTTGTAATGTGATAAATGTAAAAAATAGACATAAGAAGCAATAGCTACAGAATATAGTGTATTTTATAAGTATAAATATAACCATAGTATTAATTCTGACGTTTGCAAAAGCCATCATTATGATGGCTCCACGCAAAGGAAATGTAAATAAATAAATAAAAAATAAATAACGATCATAGATGACGGATAACGTACTCAAGCATCTGTCAACTAGAATGTGTATTGTGTCTGATATTTGTGAATTGTTAACCAAGGCTGCTAAAGACAGTGCTACTCAGAATAAATGCATGTTTTTTGTTTTATTGGGTGACTGACTCTCCACTCATTATGCAACCTTAAATTGGTGTACTTTTTTTATCAATTGTAAATGAATTTTCTAGGTCTTTATGTGGTCATCATGACTGTTTTTTTGTGCGTGTGTGTGTTGTGTGTCTTTTGTGTGTGTGTGTGTGTGTGTGTGTGTGTGTGTGTGTGTGTGTTTGTGAGAGAGAGAGAGAGAGAGAGAGAGAGAGGGGGGGGGGGAGGGGAGGGAGGGAGAGTGTGTGTACCCAAGGAGAATGTACAACCATTGATCGAATCTAGATGCCTCTCACAATTATTCGCACATAAATTGAACTCATTGATATGATTATGGCCTTCATTCATTTTGTTGTGTGGAAATATTTTTGCTGGTTTGTACCCAGTGGCGTTTGGAATCATGGGTCAATCCCCACATTATAAACTTAGGCCCTAATATTTTTCCATTATTTTGTTCTTTCATGAGTCAACATATCTGTAAATACTATGGTTTATATTGCTGATTAATTGCTACTCATGATCGAGTATATTCTTCTGGTCTGTACCCATCACTGAGAGTTTTTCGAGTTGGCTCACTCGTTGTACACATAGTCTCTGAAATTTTTTATCTTATTTTTTGAAGATTTTGAAGGTTTGATTGTATAGATCTTAACTTCAAATTTATAATTTCTTGTAATTTACATTGTCTCTGTAATTATTTCTGTAGTTTAGTGGTGTAATGTTGTAGTTTTGACCTTTTATTATTTACATTGTGATGGTATGTTCCACAGATATGAAAATCTGAATGCCATATCCTGATAAATGTATAGTTTATGATTTGTACAGTATATATTTTTCTTATGTTCTCTGTAATACGTTACGTATCAGATACTGCTATACATCCATCAGCTTTCCTCGGCATCATTTTGAACGTCGCTTGGCAAACCTTATAGTCAGTCACAAAATATTGTGAGGGGGATATTATAACGAATCACCCTCCTCTAACATTACCTTTTTTACAGAAATAACTGATACCATGTATACTATCAATTCTTACATAGGTTAAAATTATCTCAACTGATTCACTAAAAGAATTCATATGATTTTGTATACAATGTATTATATTTCAGGCTAATATGTATAAAAAAGAAATAAATGTTTTACATTTGATATGTACTAACAGTTAAAATTACTCTTCTTTTAAAAATAATTGAAATTACAAAATTTGTGTCATACTTAAAATTCATATTGTTAATTGCACAACCTAACACTAATTATTAAATTTATTTCTAGATCAATTTATAAAATAATGATATATTTTACTGATTATTCATCTTTTGTTTTGTAAAGTCTTTTGCTTTTTAGACTCTTTGGAAATTGTGAGTACTGCAGAATGTAAGTATTAGTGGGCATGTCTCTGAGGGAAGTAGATGTTTTTATAAGTGTATCACCAACAATGTAATTATTGGTTTTTTGAATGTGGAAATTGTGAAGTTGGTGTGATTTAGAAGAATGGGATAAAATAAAAGAACATATAAGCAACAGGCAAATCTTCATCAGTTATTTCACCTGCAGGAACCAGTTAAATAAAAATTCAGCAGCAAGAATGTACCCCTGGACTTGGAGCCTACAACAACAACAATGAGATAATCAAGATAAGTAAAAAGTTCTTCTTTAGTAATTTTACTCCTCTCGAAATTTTCAAAATTTGTGCAAAGAATGAGAACATTAATGGTGATGTGTGGGAGGGTAAGGTTATAAGGGTCAACAAAATGACCATACACAAAAAGCACCAACCAGGTGGTTATGATTAATGTGCAGCACTTGACAGGGGTCCAGTTTGAGTTGTAATTATCATATGGCAGCAAAACTTGGTAAATTGCTACTGTGTTAATGTAAAACCGATTTACAGTGGAAAAAAAATTTAGTTCAAATTTTGGCCACCAGATGCAAATTTGGCACTGTGAGTGCAAGAAAGATGTATAGAAATGTTTCCATATGTAATGGATTAAGCATGGGATGTGGGCATGAAATGTCAAACAAGTGAGAATGCTATCATGTTGATTTTGTTATTAAGCACCAGTCAAATATTTTGTTCAGCATGAGCACCAGAGACATCGAAGAGATGCTGCATCTATGAAATGACATGGTCAACAGTTGCTTACAGGTGTTCTGGTGTAAAACAAACAAAATGTTCCTGTATACTGGTCTTCAGATCAAGTAGAGACTGAATGTGTCCCTGGTAAATGAGTTCTTTTAGATATTGCCAGAGCAAAAAGTCTATATATGGATTCAGATCAGGTGATCTTACATGTCATACATATGGAAAACCTCTGGAGATAACATGTTCATGGAAGGTTGTGTTAAGTACATCTTTCACTGTGCAGGTGACATGTTGTGTTGCCCCATCTTTCATGAAAATGGTGGTTCCCACACAGTCGCACTGTTACAAAGCAGGAATCACATGTTGTAGAAGGAGGTCTCAATAATGTGCAGGTTTCACGATACACTTCATAGGCCCTGTGGGTGTTTTCTCTTCAAAGAAGAATAGACCAAGAATAATTGTGCTTGTGAATCCACACCACACAGACACATACAGTGAGTGCATTGGCTCTTCATGCATAACATGTGGTTTAACAGTATCCCAAATTCAATAGTTCTGTGTGTTCACTGCATCCTGTAGGGTAAAATATGCCTTGTCAGCTCCATAAAATATTGCCTGGCCACATGTTATCAACCCTGATCCATACCAGAAACCAAAGACAAATTTGTAACATTACTGTGGATCATGACATTTCAGTTGCTGCACCATCTGAATATTGTACAGGTAGCAGTGTAAAATATACCACAAAACTTTCCACACTTTTGACCATTGGATAGACTACTCTCATGACACTGCGTGAGTACTAGCACTAACTAGGGTATGTGTTGCATTCCTCTTCCAGACACCACAGAAAACTCACTTGTGTTTTTGTGTTTTATCATCTTTAAACTATTTAATGGCAGTGAGCCTCTCCTCAGACCACCTCATTTATACTCGTATCAATGCTGCACTGTAATTTCTGCTGTTCATATAAAACAGTATCACTAACAGCACATGATCTCTCTTCTCAATAACCACACTTTTCACTCATGTTATGGCTTTTCAAATGGCAGTGTGGATGTCATACCATCACACAAATAGTCTAGAGCATCAGATTTACACCTGTTGGCCAAAATTGGAAATAATTTTTTTCCAGCATAAATCAGTTACACATTAACACATTAGCATATCTACCAAGTTTTGCTGCCACATGATAATTACAGCCTGCACAGAACCTCCATGAGCAGCTGCTCTTTAATTATCTCCTGATAGCTCATAAATTAAATTGATTAAGTGGGGCACATTTCTACAACAGTTGAATGCAGCCAAATGCATAACTGAAGTGCTCAGTACTTGATCAAGACTTGTGCAGCACTTTGTGGAAGGTAATAATGCCAGGCAACATCAGTCACTGGCATTCAAAACAGGCAGTCCTAACCACATCAACATAAATAATGAATACAGTGCCCTGGTCAGAGAAACTGATAACTGTATATTTCTGGGCATGTTCATAGTTGAAAACATTCAGTGGGCAAATCATATTTATTTTATATATAATGAAACAAGTTGTGGCTCATTTCATCTTAATCGGATGACAAAATTAGTCTCTAGTCAAACATTCAGAATTGTATGCTATACACAGTTTATCCTTTCCTTCGCTGCGGAGTTAAGTAATAGGGCTGTGCAGAATATTGCTGTTACAGAAAATGGCAATGAGACTTATACATGGAGCAAACCATAAGGAATCTTGTCATGAGGTGTCTGTAGAGCATAAATATTTAACAATGTATTCTTTATGCCTTTTTAAATTATCATTCCTTCATTTTTTGATTAACAAATTAAACAGCATGACTGTACTATGTGATATGACCACAGTATCACTACAAAATTATAATATTTTTGACAAATAACAAAATTAAAACTGACAGATTGGAGCCCATAGATAAATAGTTCCATCTGGTTTAATAAGCTGCCACATTCCCTAAGAATTTGCAAAGCGAACAATTTCAACACAAAGTTAAGTTCTGTTTTTATTTGGAGATAAATGTTTTCATGCATTTCAAGATTTGCAAGTGGGAGTCTCATGCATAACATGATACTACTTGTGCTGTGAATTGGTTTGAAACAGTAACATGTGAATTGTAGTTGAATAAATACATAAAGCATAACGTGAATCAATAATTTCATGCAATACATTTTTGTACATATAGGTATTGTACCACTACTACTATTCCTAACTTTTGCAGAAACCATCATTTTGACTACTCCATGAAATAACACTGAATATAGCAATGTTTAATAACTAAGGAAATAAATGTAGCTGTATTGTTCACAAGAAGTTCTTTGAAGGGTTCACTTTGCACTTTGGCAGGAAGTTACTCTGTTTGCACTCATGATTATGTATACCAGTTCCAATTTGTGGCATAAATGTGTATATTCTTATGTGTTCATGACACGTTCATACCAAGTAGAGTAGAGAGACAAGGAATTGGCATCAAACTGTGTATATAGATTAAAGTTTACTTGTTTAAAGTGACTGTTAATATTAGAAGAAAATTTGATATTTCCATGTTAGCTTTCGTTGCAGATTCAACATGGAAAGATGTAACTATGGTATGCAATATGTGACTACCCCTTTTCATCAGAGCTGCACAAATTTATGCAACAGTTTTTATTCTGACAATTACCTTGATGTAATGATGATCGTACCACATAGTAATTATAACATTTGCTACTAATTCCATTATTAAGTTTTTGATATATAATATTTTTTGTAGGACTGTGAGGAGGATGCTTTGAATATTATCACAGAACATGGCTTTGAATATGAGTTCGACTGGTTAAAATTTCTTGCTGAAGGTGAACTGCGGCATAGGATTTTACATGGACAATTTGGTGTTGATACTACAGATAACATGATGTTTTCAGATACGAATGTAAGTGTGGTAATTTGTATATGATAGGTTATGATAGGGAGCTTTGTTGATTGTATATTCCATTTTCAACCTTTTTCATGTGCAGACATTGTAACTATTTCATAATTTTACTATTTTTGTGACAGTCTGGTATCATTTGAGTAGCCCAGATGCAAAAGCCACTAATTGCACGCTAAGCAAAACAGATAATTGTGAAAAACTTGTCCCATTCAAACTATTAAAGTTAAAGATTTCATTTCTTTTCTAAAAATAAGTAAAACAATCAATTAATCACATGCTATTAATGGCTGAACCAACAGGAAGAAGATGCTGTGATATGCAAATGATTAGCTTTTCAGAGCATTCACACAAGGTTGGTGCCAGTGGCAACACCTACAATGTGCTGACATGACGAAAGTTTACAACCGATTTCTCATACACAAACAGCAGTTGGTTGGTGTTGCCTGGTGAAACGTTGTTGTGATGCCTCATCTAAGGAGGAGAAATGCATACCATCATGTTTCCGACTTTGATAAAGGTCGGATTGTAGGTTATCGCGATTGCAGTTTATTGCTGCTCGCGTTGGTAAAAATCCAATGACTGTTAGCACAATATGGAATCAATGGGTTCAGGAGGGTAATACGGAACGCTGTGCTGGATCCCAATGGCCTCGTATTATTAGCAGTCGAGATGACAGACATCTTATCCGCATGGCTGTAATGGATCGTGCAGCCACGTCTCGATCCCTGAGTCAACAGATGGGGACATTTGCAAGACAAAACCATCTGCACGAACAGTTCGACAACGTTTGCAGCAGGATGGACTATCAGTTCAGAGACCATGGCTGTGGTTACCCTTGACGCTGCATCACAGACAATGCAGCCAACATAATTCTAAAAATGTTCAAATGTGTGTGAAATCTTATGAGACTTAACTGCTAAGGTCATCAGTCCCTAAGCTTACACACTACTTAACCTAAATTATCCTAAGGATAAACACACACACACCCATGCCTGAGGGAGGACTCGAACCTCCACCGGGACCAGCTGCACAGTCCACGACTGCAGCGCCTTAGACCGCTCGACTAATCCCGCGCGGCAACATAGTCCTGAATAAGAAAAATATCCCTCTGAATTGCAAACACAGTGAAAGGTAGTTTTGAATGTCTAGATTGGTAAGTCTGATGTCGTTTAGCATTCCTTGCATCCGGACATGACATGGTGACTGCCATGCCTATTGAGCTTGGTGGGTTTTGCAAACATTTGACATTTAGTGGGCTTTGCACCTGAAGACAACATGCAGTTAGTGGCTTTTGCAATTGAACACAAGTATTTACAACCAATTACAATGGTTTGTAGCAGTTTCACGCCCTGAAACCTGTTCCACCATGTCGGCAATTAAAAAATCTATACAGTAGTGTGCTCAACTCAAAATCATCAAAAAATGCATTTAGCGGCTTTTGCATCTGGGCTACTCATTTGAAGCTCTCTGAGGATGACACAGCAGCTGGTCAGTACCATTGAGCTTTCATGGCCTGTTCAGGTGGAGTTTAGTTTTTAGTTTTTTAGTACTTTGCAGTAGTTGCGCAGAGACAGAGACTTGCACAGGACTGGCTAATATGGAGAGCTGTATCAAACCTGTCTTCAGACTGAGACCACATAACAGTAATCTGTGGTCAACATATACAAACATCCATTCTTGCCTCAGAAACAATAAGCATTGTCTGCACACATGTCCTTCACTTTGAAGCACAAGAAAACTTACAGCGCCCCACATGAAACCATAAACTGCTCCATTTAGTTACTGAAAGTTCAACATGCAGTAGTGCTCTGCCTGAACATATCTCCATAGTCCAAACGAATCCACAATGAGCTATTGAAACTTTTCTGTAATGTAAGTTTGACATATGTTCTCAAAATTTCAACTACATGTAGTAAGAAGGGGAATTCCAGTCTCAGTGGTCAGAAGACATTATTGCTCCTGCATTTAAACCAGAGAAAAATCCAAATTTCATTAATAGTTTCAATCCATTCTGCCCTGACCAAAATATTATGCAGGCTGCTTGAAACAATGGTTAACTGTGACCTGCACAGGTACCTCAGTTTCTAAGTCCTCTTTTTACAGGTGCAGATTGTTTTCCACATTTTCCAAAAGAGTGGAGTGCTCCAATCATAAACACACGACTTACATTTGGGATGACAACAGTTCAGATTTCTTTCTGGTGATCCATATTTGGATTTGTGTGGTTTCTGTTAATTTATTCAGTATATTGCTGGAATGGTTTCTTTGAAAAGGACATGTGCGATTTCCTTCTCCATCCTTCCCCTGTAACAGCTTGTGATTCATCTCTAATGACCTTGACATAGTTGTGACATAGATGTTATAGTTCTTGTTGTCTTCAGTCTCAGGATGCTTTGATGCAGCTTTTCACAGCAGACTATCCTGTGCAAGACTCTTTACTTTTGCATTACTACCACAGACTACATACAATCCACTTGAACCTGCCTGCTACAGTCAAGCTTCGGTTCCCCTTTAAAATTCTTCCCTCCTTCCCAACTTCCCTCCATTTTCATATTGACCATCTTTTGATGCCTCAGGAGGTATCCTATCAACCAATGACTTCTACTGTACAATCACATTTCAGAACTTTCTGTGTACTTCTGGTGTGTACTGTTTATAGTACACTTTTCAGTCACATTCAGGACTACACGTCAGGCAAATACTTTCAGAAAAAAACTTCCTAATGCTTAAATATAAATTAGATGTTAAAAGATGTCTCCTTTTTGAAAGTATCTTATGTGCTACTGCCAATCTGGTGTTATCCTCTCTAGTTTGGTCATTGCCGATTATTTCGCTCCCCAAATAGCAATACTGCTTTTACTGTGTTAGTTCCTAATTTAATTCCCTCATTGCCACAAGATTTAATTTACTATATTCCATTATAATTGTTTTATTTTTGTCAATTTTCATCTTATACCTCTCATCAACAAACTACCCATTCCCTTCAACTGCTCTACAAAGTCATTTTCCCTCTCTGATAGAATTATAGTCTCATCAGCAGACATCAACATTTTATTCTTTTCCATGAACATGAACTCCCTTTCAGAATTTCTTCTTGATCTTCTTTATTGCTTTCTCAATGCACAGACTAAATAATTTGGGGAACTGGCTACAATCCTGACTTACTGCCTACATTTCAAGTCCCTCAATTCTTATAACTACAGTCTGGTTTTTGTACATATTGTAGATAACTTCTTGCCCATTGTATCTTATCCCTGCTGACTTCAGAATTTCAAAGAGTGTATTCCATTGCTGAAAGCTTTCTCCAAGTGTAAAAATGCTATAAACATAGATTTATCTTTCTTCAGTCTAATAGACTCATAGGGTCAGTATTGCCTCAGATGTACCTACATTTCTCTGTGACTGTGACTGAACTTTCCTGAAACAAATTCAAGGCACAATAATGAAGGTTCTGAGGGAGATCAGTTGTTATAAGAGACAGGGGTACATCCTTAATTATGACATCAAAAGAGCACTCAATTTCTCTCCAAACTAGAAACTGACAGATGTGAAAACTGAACAATCAGCTGAATAAGTCATGGTTGCAAAATACTGACACAAATTCTTTGCAGAAGAATGGAAAAACTGATAGAAGCTGACCTCATAGAAATCAGTTTAAATTTCAGATAAATATAGGAACATGTGAATCCAAAATTGGTGAGGCTTTCGTGGCCACTTGTTGACAAACTGCCTATTGGCTTCTGTCTCGGGTTCTTCGGCCGACGTTCATCTAATGATTTTTCTGACGTTTCGCCAGCACGAGTGGCTGGCATTGTCAAAGCTTCACCCTCCATTGCCGGTGGTGAACTGGAGCCTAACTCGTGGGTGCAGACTATATGTACCTGGCGCGCCAACATCCGAGGGCTTCTCCATGGTCACTTCCGGTGCAGTTCTCCTCTTGCTATCTGTGACGGCGAACGACCGTCGCAGGTAGCAAGAGGAGAACCACACCGGAAGTGACGGCGGAGAAGCCCTCGGACGTTGGCGCGCCAGGTACATATAGTCTGCGCCTGCGAGCTAGGCTCCAGTTCACCACCGGCAATGGAGGGTGAAGTTTTGACAATGCCAGCCACTCGTGCTGGAGAAACGTCAGAAAAATCATTAGATGAACATCGGTCAAAGAACCCGAGACAGAAGCCAATAGGCAGTTTGTCAACATGTGAATCAATACTGACCCTATGACTTATCTTAGAAGGTAGGTTAAGGAAAGGCAAACCTATATTTATAGCATTTGTAGACTTTGAGAAAACCTTTGAAAATGTTGACTGGAGTATGGTCTTTGAAGTTCTGAAGGTAGCAGGGGAAAATACAGGGAGAAAAAGGCTATTTACAACTTGCCCAGAAACCACATGGGAATTGTAAGAGTCAAGGAGCATGAAAGGGAAGCAGTGATTGAGAAGGGATTGATTATAGCCTGTTCCCAATGTTATTCAGTCCGTACACTGAGCGAGCAGTAAAGGAAACCAAAGAAAAATTTGGAGTAGGAAGGAACAAAAACTTTGAGGTTTGCTGGTGACACTGAAATTCTGTCAGACAGAGTAAAGGACATAGACAAGCAGTTGAACAGAGGGAACAATGTGCTGAAAGGAGGATATAAGATAACATCAACAAAAGCAAAACAAGAGTAATAGAATATAGTTGAATTAAATAAGGTGATGCTGACAGAATTAGATTAGGAAATGAGATGCTTAAAGTAATAGATTAGTTTCACTATCTGGGCTGCAGAATAATAGATGATGGCCAAAGCAGAGAGGATATAAAATGTAGATTGGCACTCGCAAGAAAATCATTTCTGAAGAAGAGAAATATGCTAACACTGAACATAAATTTAAGTAGTAGGAAGTCTAGCCTGCCCGGATAGCCACGTGGACTAACACACTGCTTCCTGAGCAGGAAGGCATGCTGGTCCCTGGCATGAATCTGCCCGGCATATTAGTGTTGACGTCCGGTGTGCCGGCCAGCCTGTGGATGGTTTTTAAGGCGGTTTTCCATCTGCCTCAGGAAATGCGGGCTGGTTCCCCTTATTCCGCCTCAGTTATACTGTGTCAGCAATTGCTGTGCAAACACTGTCTCCACATATGTGTACACCATAATTACTCTACCATGCAAACATTTGGGGTAACACTCATCTCCTGTTGTGGGGTTGTGAACCACTGAGGGCTGTAGCGCGGACGAAGCTTCTCCATCATTTCTAGCTCCCCCGTTCAATACACACAGACAACACACATACTAGGAAATCTTTTCTGAAATTGTTTATTTGGAGTGTAGCCATTTTGGAAGTGAAACATGGATGATTAATAGTTTAGACAAGAGGAGAACAGAATATTTTGAAATGTGATGCTACAGAAGAATGCCGAAGATTAGGTGGGACGATCACATAATGGAGGCACTGAGTAGAATTGGAGAGAAAAGAAATTTGTGGCACAACCTGACTAGAAGAAAGGATCAGTTCATAGGACAAAGTCTGAGATATCAAGGGATCATCAATTTAGTATTGGAGGGTGGTGTGGAGTGTAAAAATCATAGAGAGAGAGAGAGAGACATAGAGATGAATACAGTAAGCAGATTCAGAAGAATGTAGGTTGGAGTAATTATTTGAAGATGAAGAGGCTTGCACAAGATAAAGTAACATACAAAGCTGCATAAAACCAGCCTTCAGACTGAAGTCCACAACAACAGCAACTAGAAAAAATCAAACAGTGCTCATAAAAATGATTCAATCATGTCCTATAATTGGACAATGAGCAACTATCAAAACAACCTACTGAATTCTAATTAATGGTTAAGAGAAGCTTGAGGGTTTGATTGTCTGGAAGAGGCCTAAATAGAATAGATAATTTTTATCAAAACTTTGATAGTAACACCTTGTTCTGCCATGTGCACAACTCCAGCATTTACAAAAACAAACACTTCAGCTCCACACATAGATGGTGGTAGGTCAACTAATTCCAAGTGTCGGAGGCTCCTAGAAAAAGGATCCATCACTACCACCATTCCATGAATGCAGAAGATTTCAGTTTTATAGCTTTTTGCTTAAAACTACAAGTACTTGTTGTTGTTGTGGTCTTCAGTCCTGAGACTGGTTTGATGCAGCTCTCCATGCTACTCTATCCTGTGCAAGCTTTTTCATCTCCCAGTACCTACTGCAGCCTACATCCTTCCGAATCTGCTTAGTGTATTCATCTCTTGGTCTCCCTCTACGATTTTTACCCTCCACGCTGCCCTCCAATACTAAATTCGTGATCCCTTGATGCCTCAGAACATGTCCTACCAACCGATCCCTTCTTCTGGTCAAGTTGTGCCACAAACTTCTCTTCTCCCCAATCCTATTCAATACTTCCTCATTAGCTATGTGATCTACCCACCTTATCTTCAGCATTCTTCTGTAGCACCACATTTCGAAAGCTTCTATTCTCTTCTTGTCCAAATTATTTATCGTCCATGTTTCACTTCCATACATGGCTACACTCCATACAAATACTTTCAGAAATGACTTCCTGACACTTAAATCAATACTGGATGTTAACAAATTTCTCTTCTTCAGAAACGCTTTCCTTGCCATCGCCAGCCTACATTTTATATCCTCTCTACTTCGACCATCATCAGTTATTTTGCTCCCCAAATAGCAAAACTCCTTTACTACTTTAAGTGCCTCATTTCCTAATCTAATTCCCTCAGCATCACCCGACTTAATTAGACTACATTCCATTATCCTTGTTTTGCTTTTGTTGATGTTCATCTTATATCCTCCTTTCAAGACACTGTCCATTCCCTTCAACTGCTCTTCCATGTCCTTTGCTGTCTCTGACAGAATTACAATGTCATCGGCGAACCTCAAAGTTTTTATTTCTTCTCCATGAATTTTAATACCTACTCCGAATTTTTCTTTTGTTTCCTTTACTGCTTGCTCAATATACAGATTGAACAACATCGGGGAGAGGCTACAACCCTGTCTTACTCCCTTCCCAACCACTGCTTCCCTTTCATGTCCCTCAACTCTTATAACTGCCATCTGGTTTCTGTACAAATTGTAAATAGCCTTTCGCTCCCTGTATTTTACCCCTGCCACCATTAGAATTTGAAAGAGAGTATTCCAGTCAACATTGTCAAAAGCTTTCTCTAAGTCTACAAATGCTAGAAACGTAGGTTTGCCTTTCCTTAATCTTTCTTCTAAGATAAGTCGTAAGGTCAGTATTGCCTCACGTGTTCCAGTGTTTCTACGGAATCCAAACTGATCTTCCCCGAGGTTGGCTTCTACTAGTTTTTCCATTCGTCTGTAAAGAATTCGTGTTAGTATTTTGCAGCTGTGACTTATTAAGCTGATAGTTCGGTAATTTTCACATCTGTCAACACCTGCTTTCTTTGGGATTGGAATTATTATATTCTTCTTGAAGTCTGAGGATATTTCACCTGTTTCATACATCTTACTCACCAGACGGTACAGTTTTGTCAGGACTGGCTCTCCCACGGCCGTCAGTAGTTCCAATGGAATATTGTCTACTCCGGGGGCCTTGTTTCGACTCAGGTCTTTCAGTGCTCTGTCAAACTCTTCACGCAGTATCATATCTCCCATTTCATCTTCATCTACATCCTCTTCCATTTCCATAATATTGTCCTCAAGTACATCGCCCTTGTATAGACCCTCTATATACTCCTTCCACCTTTCTGCTTTCCCTTCTTTGCTTAGAACTGGGTTTCCATCTGAGCTCTTGATATTCATACAAGTGGTTCTCTTATCTCCAAAGGTCTCTTTAATTTTCCTGTAGGCGGTATCTATCTTACCCCTAGTGAGATAGGCCTCTACATCCTTACATTTGTCCTCTAGCCATCCCTGCTTAGCCATTTTGCACTTCCTGTCGATCTCATTTTTGAGACGTTTGTATTCCTTTTTGCATGTTTCACTTACTGCATTTTTATATTTTCTCCTTTCATCAATTAAATTCAATATTTCTTCTGTTACCCAAGGATTTCTACTAGCCCTCGTCTTTTTACCTACTTGATCCTCTGCTGCCTTCACTACTTCATCCCTCAAAGGTACCCATTCTTCTTCTACTGTATTTATTTCCCCCATTCCTGTCAATTGCTCCCTTATGCTCTCCCTGAATCTGTGTACAACCTCTGGTTCTTTTAGTTTATCCAGGTCCCATCTCCTTAAATTCCCGCCTTTTTGCAGTTTCTTCAGTTTTAATCTACAGGTCATAACCAATAGATTGTGGTCAGAGTCCACATCTGCCCCTGGAAATGTCTTACAATTTAAAACCTGGTTCCTAAATCTCTGTCTTACCATTATATAATCTATCTGATACCTTTTAGTATCTCCAGGGTTCTTCCATGTATACAACCTTCTTTCATGATTCTTAAACCAAGTGTTAGTTATGATTATGTTGTGCTCTGTGCAAAATTCTACCAGGCGGCTTCCTCTTTCATTTCTGTCCCCCAATCCATATTCACCTACTATGTTTCCTTCTCTCCCTTTTCCTACACTCGAATTCCAGTCACCCATGACTATTAAATTTTCGTCTCCCTTCACAATCTGAATAATTTCTTTTATTTCATCATACATTTCTTCAATTTCTTCGTCATCTGCAGAGCTAGTTGGCATATAAACTTGTACTACTGTAGTAGGTGTGGGCTTCGTATCTATCTTGGCCACAATAATGCGTTCACTATGCTGTTTGTAGTAGCTTACCCGCATTCCTATTTTCCTATTCATTATTAAACCTACTCCTGCATTACCCCTATTTGATTTTGTGTTTATAACCCTGTAGTCACCTGACCAGAAGTCTTGTTCCTCCTGCCACCGAACTTCACAATTCCCACTATATCTAACTTCAACCTATCCATTTCCCTTTTTAAATTTTCTAACCTACCTGCCCGATTAAGGGATCTGACATTCCACGCTCCGATCCGTAGAACGCCAGTTTTCTTTCTCCTGATAACGACATCCTCTTGAGTAGTCCCCGCCCGGAAATCTGAATGGGGGACTATTTTACCTCCGGAATATTTTACCCAAGAGGATGCCATCATCATGTAATCATACAGTAAAGCTGCATGCCCTCGGGAAAAATTACGGCTGTAGTTTCCCCTTGCTTTCAGCCGTTCGCAGTACCAGCACAGCAAGGCCGTTTTGGTTATTGTTACAAGGCCAGATCAGTCAATCATCCAGACTGTTGCCCTTGCAACTACTGAAAAGGCTGCTGCCCCTCTTCAGGAATCACACGTTTGTCTGGCCTCTCAACAGATACCCCTCCGTTGTGGTTGCACCTACGGTACGGCTATCTGTATCGCTGAGGCACGCAAGCCTCCCCACCAACGGCAAGGTCCATGGTTCATGGGGGGGGGGGGGGACAAGTACTTAACTGAGTTCAAAACTGGATAAAAAATATGTATAAAATATATATAAATATAAGAAAGAAAAAAATTTGCATGCTCGCTAAACACTAAATTTTGAAGCTGTATAATGTTTGTCAAAAAGAAAGGCATAACAGTGGACATGTTTAACAGATCAATGAAATTCCTGGACAAGAACAAAATCCTCACTGATACCCAGCATGTTTTCCAGAAAAATGAATCTATGACTAGTGTCATCCACAATTTTTTACAAAACACACTAGAAACAGTGGACAGAAAAGAAAATGCTGCTGGTATTTTGTCAAATCTAAGCAAAGCTTTTGAAATCTTGGAACACAATATCCTGTTGGAAAAGCTCCAACTTAGAGGCACTACATTAAAATGGTTCCCGTCATACTTAACAAATTGGAAACAGAAAGTAGTAATGAAGTATGAACTAAATGATAGTACTAGAACATATTTGTCAGCTGCAGGAATAATAAAAAGTGTAGTCTCTCAAAGATCTGTTCTTGGGCCTATTTGTTTCCTTCTTTACATAAATGACCTAGATCTATGCACTGAATCATGAATAAGTATCTTCTTTTCATATTGCACTAAATTCCTTTCTACAGAGAAAACCCAAAGACCACTACATGCAAACATAAGTAAAACTACAGACTGGCAAAATGACCAGTTTGAAGGAAATACGCTAATAATAAATATGTACATCTGAAACAACTATTTTAAACTTCTGTTTTAAGGTGGAAGCTTCCAACACCTCTCTGGCCATAAGCTCTAGAGGAATTACACCAGAAATAAAATTTTAGGCATATGGCTTCAACATGATTTTAAATGACAGCTACACATAACAAAAACAATTGTGACACTGAAGAAAGTATGCTATAGCCTATGTTTATGTGCACACTCAACTTGTTGGCACAAAAAGAGCTGTAAGAGCTATGCACCATGTACGACTGTCAGATTCCTGCAGACCCCTCTTTCTACAGTCTTTATCCTTCCACTCTCCTCCATTTTAATTCTAGAAACATGTAAATATGTGTGAAAGAATTTAAAAGAAATAATTAAAAATTTAAATATACATGAACATGATACCAGGCAAAAAGATAAACTCCATGTCCAGTCAGTAATTACATCAGTCTTTGAAACCTCCACTACAAATAGTGCTATATAAATGTACAGTGATATGCCACATGAAAGTTATTTCCTCATTTTTCACTATTTTATAAATCCCTAAGTCCTTTCTTATTAGAACACTGCTTCTGTTCAGTGGCAGAATTTTTAGACCATGTGAATTACATATAACAAACTTGAAGTAAGAATATGCAAAAGCTGCTAATTTTCCTAAAGTAAGATCTAATACAAAATAAGCACAGGATCTATCAAAGATAAAAGATGACTTCACTGGCTAAGTATCTCTTGATCTTGACGGTATATGTCCTCCAAAGAGGATGGAAAAGAAAAATATTGACGATGCATGAAGAACCATAAGATGTAAAACTAATGTAGAGGGTTTGTGAAATGCTGTCAGATGGAAATTCAAAACACACAAAATAATCCCTCATAACTATGTTAGTTATGAGAGAAGAGCAAGCAGAAAAACATGTTTCAGTTAACATTTTCCTGTTCATTCAAATTTTAATGAGACATTCTTTAAGCATATTAAAGCAAAAGATGGTACACAGCAATTTAGTTGTGAAATGGAAGTAATAATGCATGATTTAGAATTCTGGGTCTCTTTGCCTTTCCTTCTGAGAATGAAAATTACCATTACAAGAGACCATATTGAAATTTCTACAGAGATTAAGAAAAATTGACTGCAAACTCTTCCACAACCTCATTGCAGTGTTCATATGATTTAGACTTATTCTTTCTGAGGATGAAATTTACCATTACAGAAGATCATTTAGAAACATCAGAAAAGATTATGGGAGATTTGCTGCCAACTCTTCCCTGAACTCCATGTACAGAAGAGACACAAGTAAATCTCTTAGCAGTGTAACACACTGCTTCATAAGTTTGCACTCAAGTTAAATAAAATAATGTTTGGTTTCTTTTTGGATAGATATTGAGAACCATACCATACAAAAGTAAGCTGCTAGTCACACTTCATTATCATTCTATTTGTATCAATAATTTTGGTCATATTAAGAAACTTTCAGTTTGTCAGCATCAATATTTCATGTGCAGGTACTTGTTGCTAGGAGAACAGCTCCACCTGAAGCTATGGAAACTATAAAAGAAAAATTATCAAGTGAAGAACAAGAAAAACCTGAAGAATCTGAAGAACCTGATGTACCTGAAGCAGACCAGTAAACAGCAGGTGAAGGAAATAAAAACAATAAAATAACAGAAGAAGGCTGATATTAAGATGTCTGATAGGGAATTGTGGTTTGAGCAAAGGTTGATGCTAATGATAACTCGGGGCACAAACTGGGACCTTAACAGACTACATATATAATATGCTCATAAATACATAATATGCTATACATAAATACATAATATGCTATCAATATTTGGCTTCAGTTTTGTAAGGAATAACCTCAAATCTCCCTGTTCTCTGATGTTCAATCTGCTCCCTTTTTTTGTTAATAGGCTGGTAGCGACACTAAAACTTCAACAACATATGATGAGGGGAACACTATCAAAAATTTTCTCGCAATTTCCCACAGCCCAGGATATTTTTTGGGTATTTCCGCCTGCAGCCAAAATGTTTGATAGCCTTTTTTAAATTTCACCTTCAGCTCCTCATTGGTGCTAAGCTCAACAGCTCCTCTTGTAATACCACATTCATCACTTCCATTTCATCAAATGTATTTATGATCCATGGTGGTATTTCCATCATCAGAATATCTTCAAATCTATTTCTGATGTCATCATGCAGGGTAATTAAATGTTGAGCATATGTCTGAATATCCTCATCAAGACATTCTGCCATCACAAGTTTGGAAACTGGATGAATTTGCACCGGCTAATATTTTGCTTCATAAATTTCAATTTACCAAGAAAAGCCAAAATTACACCCTTTGTTTTTATTAAATTTAAGCTGTCACCTTGTAACTGCACGTTAACATCATTAAATTTATTGAATGAATCTGTCAAGTAGACAATGTCTGCTTTAAGTCTGATTAGATTTTCTTTTAAATTTGGATCTTTAGTTTCCAGAAATTGTATAACTCATTCGAAAAGTGAGTAAAATCTTGATAAACATGCACCATTTGACAACCAGCCCACTTTAGTATGTAAGAGCAATCAGAAATCTTCATCATTTTCATTGCATAATAGTGCGAATAAACCGGTATTCAACACATAGCTTCTTACTTTGTTAACTGCGTTAATCACAAATTGGTGCAATTTATCACTCAATTTTTTTGCTACAAGGTGTTGTCGGTGGATGACACAGTGAATTTCAGTTAGTCCTGGTATCATTCTTTTAAGATGGCTTATAAACTCATGATATCCCACAAACATGGCAGGCGCTCATCTACTGCCACTGAAATAATGTTTGTAAATGGAATCAATTTTTTCTTAAAAAAATCACTCAGGACATTAAATACAGGGCGTTTCAAAAAGAAAGAGCAGATTTCAAACATTTATTTCTCAAAAACTACAAATGATAGAAACACAATTCCAACGGTCCTTCACTCAATATGAGTACCAAATGTTACACAACAAATATCAAAACTGTACCTCAATATGAGCACCATTTGTTACACGACAAATATCAAACCGGTATCTCATTTCTTGCCACACACGACGCAACTGGTCTTTAGTTACCGAATTCACGGCCGCAACAATTCGATGTCGTACCTCTTGAAGAGTAGCGGGCATAGGTGGGACATAAACACAGTCCTTTATGTACCCCCACAAATAAAAATCGCAGGGAGTAAGGTCTGGTGACCTGGGAGGCCACAGACGATGACATTGATCTTGTGCTCCTGCTCTTCCAATCCACCGTCCTGGAATGGTGTTATTTAGGTACCGTCGTACAGGTTCAGAGAAGTGTGGTGGGGCGCCATCTTGCATGAAGATGAAGTGATTTGAATCTTCCTGAAGTTGAGGAAATAGCCAGTTTTCTAACATGTCCAGGTAAATGGTTCCTGTGATAGTTTTCTCCATGAAAAAGAAAGGTCCATAAACTTTGTTTACCGAAATTGCACAAAAGACGTTAACCTTTGGTGAGTCTCTTTCATGTTGAATAACGTCCCTCGGAGTTTCACTCGCCCAAATTCGTACGTTATGCCGATTAACTTTACCAGAAATGTGAAACGTTGATTCATCTGAAAAAATTAATCGTTCGGCAAAATTGTCCTCTTCCATGTCCTGTAGAATTGCAGTTGAAAATTCGAACCTTTTGTTGTGGTCGTCAGGACGCAATGCTTGCAATAACTGCAGTTTGTACGGCTTCATGTGCAGACGGTTACTCAGAACGCGCCATACCGTTGTTTTAGACATGTTTAGTTCGTGACTTGCCCGTGCCGTGGATTTTCTAGGGCTCCTTTCGTAAGCTGCACGGACACGCTCGACATTTTCATCCGATGTGCGTGGACGACCCGTGCTTTTTCGCTTGCAGATGCAACCATCTTCTACGAATCTGTGATGCCACTCATAAATTTGCTTATGACGAGGCGGCTGTTTGTTGAATTGACGGCGGAATGCACGTTGCACACCAACAATGGACTCTAACTTTGCAAATTGCAGCACACAAAATGATCGTTCCTGTGGTGTCGTCGCCATTTTCCTACAAACAAACGCCAGCGCCACTGCGGATTTGCATGGAACTTCTGCGCGGACCATTGAAAAACTTTGAACCTTTCTCTGACAAGAAACGTTTGAATTGTGTTTCTATCATTTGTAGTTTTTGAGAAATAAATGTTTGAAATCTGCTCTTTCTTTTTGAAACGCCCTGTATTGATTCGCCTTTAGTGTCTGTTTTCAAAGTTTTTGTGAATAGCAGATCTTTATGGATTTCGTCATCCATAACAAATCAAACATATGCCAATAATAATGCTTCATTATCAGGTAAAGTGGACTTGTCCAGTTGAATACAAAAATGAGTGGTTTGCAGATAATTCCACTAGAAACTTTCAATATCAGAGCTCATTTCACCAATACGTCTTTGTACAGTGTTGTACTTAAAGGAATTCTTTTGAGTACATCAAATGGAGGTCTGTGCAGAATAGTTTTTAAAACCCCTTCAACAGTGAGTAATATTAACTGTTCTGTGATGGTATGTGGCTTTCCAGATTTCGCTGTAAGCAATGAGATATGTGTAGACCACAACATTCTCTTACAGAATGTTAATTCTTATGGCTTGAAAGGTAGCATTGGTAGGTGGATTGACTCATATCTACAAAACAAAAAACAGAAGATGATAATTAATGGTGCCGATGATAGCCCCGTGGTAAACTAAATATAGCATGCTGTGAATCGTCTAAGATCTTGGGTATTCTAATTGATGGCTAGTTGAACTGGTCTGTGCAATTACTAGACCTACATAGAAGGCTCAGTGTGGCAAATTATGGTCTGCATATAATCACCCCCACTGGTGACGTGGACTCTGTCAAAGCTGCCTCCTTTGGTTATTTTCATTTTATCATGTCCTACAGCATAATATTTTGGAGTAACCAGCATTTAGCCAAAAAATATTTACTGCACAGAAGAGAGCTGTGAGAATCATGAGTGGTGTTCATCCAAGATATTCTTGCAGAAATCTGTTCTGTAAGTTACATATATTAGCAGTAACCTCTCAATACATATTTTCTTTGATGATTTTTGTTTCTAATAACCAGTCTGTGTTGAATGTCATCATCATGATACTAGGTCAAAAAATGATTTACACGTGAATCTGAAACATTTAAGTCTTGTTCTAAAAGGTGTTCATTAATCTGCCACAAAAATTTTCAGCTTTCTTCCTGCACATATTAAAGTTCACATTAATGTCTTACCTACTTTTAAACATAAATTAAGAGAATACCGAGTGGGAATTCCTTCTATTATCTTGATGAGTACCTGCAGATAGACAATGTTCTATATTTTCTTTTTCTGTAATTGTTTTATGTTACTTGAGCTAAACCTTTGATTTGTTTTTAACTGTCAAGCTTACTCATCATTTTATGGTGCATTTTTTCACTTTATATACATGTATTATATCTGTGTTATGTAATCATGACTCATTCCACATCCTTGTGATTTATCACAATATGGATTAATGGAATATGTAATAAATAAAAAAATAAAAAAATTACACAAACTAGGAAATTAGTTTAGCTGTGCAAGGGATTTTAGGTGGTCATTAAAGGTAACAGCTAAAAGTTGTCAGTTAAGTAGTGACATTGGGTTTATTAAACATTTAGTGTATGATAATTGCAAGAATGTGCCTGCTTATTCTAAGGCTGCCACAACTTCTGAAGGCTGTAGAATTAAGTGAAGAGCTAATGAAGCTTCAACCTACATTTTCTTTTTGATCTATTTTGTCCACCACAAGATGAATGTATTTTTCAAACAATTGTTTTTGATGATTAGGAAATAAACTATCTATATGATAGCATAGGCTTCAGCAGCCAGGGTCAGTGACGTAAAAGTTTTCTGCATACAGTGCCATGTTATATTGTAAAACAACTGTCAGCTGATAAAACAAATGTTTCAGCCAATGTTATTATGGCCTTCTGGATCTACTGTTGCATTTTGTTGTCCAGTTTGCCTTATATTTCACCATGATTGAGCATGAAATTATATTGTAATTTTAAAAATTTGGATGTTGTTAGTCTCCTGTTGTGGAAGAAGTGAGAACATTATTGCAATTGGTTTGCTGTGCTTGTGAGAGTGGATATCTGCTACTACTTATTTCCTTTTCTGTGTGTGCCATGACTGGTAGTCATTGGTGAATGAGATGTAATGTTTTCCTCATGTGGGACGTGGGTCATGCAGCAGCAGTTACTTGACAGTAATGCTTATATCTCAAGTTGATGGTATGGCCTGTTCAGCTCTGATGACTGGTAGCCAAGTTGGTGTAGCCTAAGGCCACCCTCTCTATTCATACTGTTATAGTGTTTTAATATTTCCATGACCTCTCTGCTCCTGCCTTTCACCATCCCTGGCTACTTGCTAAATATAAAAGTTTCATTGAATTTTATTTTCTACTCACTGTCATTTTGATGTTTGAGCACTCAAAATTCATTTTGGTGCCCAAGTTGAATGTACCACTCATGCTCCCAGATGTGTGTTCGTTCTTACCTGCCAGTTTTGTTGCTGTAGACTTCTCCACAGCCCATCTTGTACATGCCTCGCAGAGAATCTATCTTGCTCTTGGTGGAGCCTAACGTATCCTGGATCTTGTGGTTGTTGTAGATAATGGGGTGGACACAAAATGCACAATGTCCTGCCTGTCTTATTCATTGCCATGCCCGTGCTTATCAATTTGGGATTGTAGCCATTGGCCAAGAATATTGTTCACAACCTTGAACTCACTTAAGAACTGGATGCAAATGGTCAGCAAATGGATGACTGAATTGTTCTGCACTGACTGGAAGTATGTAGGACATTGGATGGCACACTAGAGCACAGAGTACATTGGAAGCCAGCACACGCAGTAAGGTATTTTAATGCTGACTCCGGCCACTACCCTGCTTGAAAGAACTTGGTCATCTATTTGCACGCATTGCACAAGTGATCTTCACAATATAGCACTTGAGCTTAAAAAACTGTGGGGAAACTGAATGAAATAAAATATGAAGTGCAGGGAAGCTAATGTGAAAAGGCTGCAGGAAAAATGTGAAGAAATCGAAGAAGAAATGGTTATCAGGACTGATTCAGCATAGAAAACAGTATGCTTAACACCTCTATGACATGGAGGAACTGAGGAAGCCATAGAAGCAGAAATGAGAGTCTTTATAGGTGACATAGAGAGCCAGCATTAAAGTCAGAAGACTTACAATTAAACGTGGAAGAAGGCATACTTAACATTTCTTTAGATTTCCTAAAACCATTTGAGGAACTGTCTAGCAAGCAACTATTCAAGCTGATGTGTAGAGTCTATCCTACTGGAGGCATGCATCAGCTTTTCAGATGAATATCACCCATACAATCCCAAAGATTGTGTGGAAAAGTAAGTGCGAGAATTATAGTGCCATCAGCTTAACATCTCACACATCTCAGATACAGGCACGACTAATATACAGAAGAATCAAAAAGAAAATTAAAGATCTGTTTGATGACAATGAGTTCAGCTTTAGAAAAAGTAAAGGCACCAGAAAGGTAGTTCTAAGAGTGCACTTGAATAACATAAGCAAGACTTAAGAAAAATCAAGGCAAGTTCATAGAATTTTTTACTATGGAAAAACTATCTGACACTGAAAAATAGTACAGGATATTCAAATTCTCAGGAAAATAGGTGTTAGCTTTAGGGGAAGATGGATAACATACAATATGTACAAGAACCAAGAAGGGAAAATAAGAATGCAAGACCAAGTGCAAGTGCTCAAATTAGAAAGGGTACATGACAGGGATGTAGTCTTTCACCCCTACTGTTCAGTTTATTCATCAAAGAAGCTAGGACAGAAATAAAAGGATAGTTCAGAACTGGGATGAAAATACTGGATCAAATGATATCAAGTATAAGGTTCACTGATGACATTGCTATCCTCAGTGAAAGTGAGGAAGAATTACAGGACCTGTTGGACAGAATGATGTCCAGTGAGCACACACTATGGACTGGTAATAAACCAAAGAAAGGCAAAAGTAATGAGGACCAGTAGAAATAATATTATTGATAAACTTAACATCAAAACTGGGAACCATGAAGAACATGAAGTGAAGGAATTCTGCTATCTTGCAAGCAAAAACTACATGATTATTGAGGCAAGGGGACTTAAAAAATAGAAAGTGGACATTCCCGATCAAAACAAATCCACTAGTATCTAGCATCAGCTTTAATTTGAGCAATAAATTGCTAAGTTTGTGCATCTGGAGCATAGAATTGTATGGAAGTGAATCATGGGCCATGGGTAAACCAGAAAAGAAGAAAATCAAAGTGTCTGAGATGTGGTGCTATAGAAGGATGTTAAAAATTATGTGGTCAGATATAATATGACATGAGGTGGTTCTCTGCAGAATCAATGAGGAGAGGAACATGTAAAAATGACTGACAAGAAGATGGGACATGACAATAGGACACATCTTAAGACATTAAGGAATAACTTCCAGGGTTCTTGAGGGAACTGTAGAGGGTAAAAACTGTAGGGGAAAACAGAGATTGGAATATAATCAACAGGAAATTCAGGAAATGGGATGCAAGTGTTACTCTGAGATGAAGAGACTGGCACAGGAGAGGAATCCTGGCACGTCACATCAAACTAGTCAGAAGACTGATGAAGAAAAAAATCTTTCTGTGATTACTGATGAATACACCTTGTATCTGCATATTTTTGTTCAGTCTGCTGGTTTTTTTTCCGTGTTGAGCAACTGTATTTATAAAATACAGTTAAATATTTCTTATGATGTGTCAGAGTGGATTTTGGTTTTTGTGTGGAATACCTGAGCTATTACAAACTTGAAAGCAGTTGGACATTTTGTGCAGTATAAGGTAACTGCTGAAGTAATCAAAACTTCTACAGAGCCTCTGAATAATGACTTTTAATGAATGTTTGGTGAAGAAATTAGATACCCAAAAAGTCCAAAGTGGTGTGTGTGAAATATCAAAGGGCCTATTTTACGAATTACAAATTTATTCTGGACAAAAATCAGTGAAGAACTCGTACCAAAGTATTGTAATCTCTGCATGATGGAAATAACATCTAACAAGTAACATGACCCATATGTTTGTCATTTTATTTCACAAGTTGTAGGAGCAGCACTAGTACATTGGTGATAGCTATCTGACATAAATCGTTATAAAATACATGGCATATCCCCACAATGTATGTAGACGTAGATGGTGACGCCTGAGTTGTGCTTCATTTTCAAGTTTCTGTGATACAAACTTTCTGTGAGAAAAGCTGATAATGTTTCAGCTGTGGGTTGTCAGATTCAACCACCTTCATGGCGTTATGTAAACCTGTTCAACATTACTTGAAGGCTAAGTCTACACTGTAGGAAATCAGCAGAGGTGGGAAAGTTACTTTTTGAAAGTAACTAAGCTAAAGTTACTTACCAGGAAAAGTAACATGGTTTCAGGTACAGTAACTATACACCAAAAGTAATTGTATCAGTTGCAGCTATAATTACAATTACTTTTACAGTTATAGTTTGTAGTTAGAGATGTCAAGAATATTTCCTGTTTAAACAAAACAATGGAATCAATCACATCTTTATGCAAATACAATGGCAAGCAAAAGACATATCTGTACATTTCTTTAAGGTATCTGTGAGTCCTAACTAGTCTGTATTCTTTTCCTGCTGGTGCATAAGTTCCAACAAAAAGAATAATTTTTTCCATCTGACGTTGAAACTGCAAACACTTCAGCATAAGTTGGCCAAGGCATTTATATCTCTGCTTCCTTCTCCATGTATGTAAGATGTGGAAATGGAAATGAATGTGACATCAGAGATTGCATGTCATTCATGTGTGGCATGTCACATGACTGCAATATATTTATTTTTGTGTAAACAATTTTTAAATAAAGATATTATCACTACAGCATGGAAATACTGTAACAAATATCACTGAAAAGGTCGCTGGCAGACTCATGGTTTGGGGAGGTCTTGGTGCTCGATCCCTGTTTGAACTAGGAACACGGGGGTAAAAAGTTTTTCGTTTAGTCCAGACAATTGATCATTTGTATAGCCATTCGAACATCTGTCTTACTGTAGCTACATTACAGTATATTCAGCAAGGTTAGAATGATGAACCACTGCTGGTGCCCAGGAAAATTTTGCGAATCTATTAATTCCTTTTGCAAAATATTTCATTTGGGCTGAAATTAACCCTCAGCTAATGGCACCATTTGTATGCATAATGTTTAGATTTTACATGCAAAACCTAGCAAAAAACATGTTTTTATAGAATATGTTTTAAGTGCACCACTTCTATACTTTAAACATGTATAAATCAGTTGAAACTTTGCACGGAGCTATATAAATGGATTTTTTTATCTGGTAATCTTTATCTGTTATTGCTAAATGTGGCATGTAAAATTTGTTCTTATATGAATTCAATGTGTTGAAATGGTTGAAAGTGAATCACTTAAAAAGATTCACTCATATGAAACTCACTTTCAAAAATCTAGCTTCATTCAGTTTTTACATGCAAAAAACATGTTTTTGTGAGTTTTTTACAAGTGCCACTATTTACATGTGGTTTTTGAAGCCTTCCACTTGTATATTTTGAACTTGTACAAATAGGTTCAAACTTTGCATGAAGGTAGATAAATGGATAAAGTCAATATGATTTTTTCCCAATAATCTTTATCCATTTTTGAGGTCTTATGGTTTAAAGATGAGCCAAGTGGAGCATGTAAAATTTGTTCTTACATGAACTGAATATGCAGAAGTGGTTTAAAAGTGAATGAAATAAATAAAAAATGCACTAATATAAAATTGAAAACTCACTTTCAAAAATCTAGTTTCTTCTGAGTTTACATGTAAAAAACACATTTTTATGAGTTTTTAATGAGTGCCACTTGTGTGAAACAGTTTAAATTTTGAAAGAAGATAGATAAATAAATATAATTAATAGTTGTTCTGTTGTTTTCTGAAAGCCACATCCGTCACCACAATACGAGTAACTTGGTTCAGAAGACAACAGAAAAACCTATACCAGATCAGTTGTCACCCAAGTCAACAAAAATCTACATTGGTTGCTAAGCTAGGGCTGTCTAATGTCAGAAACATGTAAATTGAAGGCGAGCACTGCTGTCAGCTGCGTGGGGCATTACATGGAATCAGCTGTAATGAGTGAAAATGTGTGCTGGACCTGGATTCGAACCTGGGATTTCCTGTTTACTAGGCAAGTGCATTAACCACTTCACCATCCAGGACATAGCATTATCACAACTGCATGGACTATTTCTGCACATCTCATAACTGATCCACACTCCCACCAAGCACCACCCGTTTGCAGTCCCTGGCCATTGACTCCATGTTCACTACTCTGAGATTCACACAGGAGATCAGACATATTTGTGCATCCACACTGAAGAAGATGGATCCATTGCCCAGCTAGGTGTATCAATTAGTAGTAAGCAGGAGATCCAGGCTTTGAATTCTGGTGAAGCACACATTTTCACTTGTTGCCACTGATTCTGCGTAGTGTCCTGTTGCAGCTAGCAGCAGTGATCCTCTTCAATGTACATGCAATGTTTCTCAACTGCAGATTCTGCATGGTGTCAGTCCTTTCAGAATAATGCCAGAAAGTTGGAAAAAAGAATGACAAAATGCTCCTACAATAGCACAAAAGAAGGTAAATATATCCTGGGCAAAATTAGGGATATAAAAGAGGGAAACTAGCTTTTCAACTTATCTGGCAGCTTCAGACACATTTAAGTCAAAACATCTTGACATATTTGCCTATTGCCCCAGTGCAGTGAGCTCTCTTAGATGCAATGTGTTGGCACTCCCACATCTTACAATTTATAAGCATTAAATGTGAGGGTCCGATGGCCCTTGTAGTCTGGCCCCTTCAATCCTACTAACCAACCAATCAACCATTAAACATGACCTGATGGCATATGTCATGTTCCACAACATGACATTACATATAATGCAAAGATGAAATAAAGGAAAGCAAAGGGAAAGGACAGGTAGGACATGTCCAACAGAAGAGACACCACTCAGATATATACATTTCTGCAAAAGAGAGTGCAGCTCCTAAAAGTTTGTTTCAGTGTGAATGCACAGATATCATCTGAACTCTGTGCTTAACACATTGTGCTCTGCAAGGTAATGGGCCTTGTTCCATGAACTGGGCTACTTTGCAGGCATTAATGTGGAAATATTCTGGAGTATGCCATTTCTTGTTGTCTGAAGGCAGATTGCTTCATTACCTGTCAAACTTCCTGATGGGCCAATAGGCAGCAGGAGAGGACATCTGCATTGCCTTATTGAGAGGTAGAAATGTAATACATGTCATGCAACATGACTCGTGACATGTCCTCACAACTGCACTTCTGCCAGTATCTCATCTCCTGCCTTACAAACTTCACAGAAGCAGTCCTGTGAACCTTGCAAGTCCAGCACACCAACAAGGATAGTGTGGAGACATGGCTTAACCACAGCCTGGGGGACTTTTACAGAATGAAATTTTCACTCCATGGGGGAGTGTGCACTGATATGAAACTTCCTGATAGATTAAACCATCTGCCAGACTGAGACTCAAACTCAGATGAGTAACTGAATCCACTTTCCCTTCTTCCCTTTTTTCCCCTCTCTCCTTCCTGACGAAGGAACAAAGTTCCAAAAGCTAGGAACGTAAATTTTCTGTTCTGTTTTGTGCATGTATCAGCTGTACTGAGCTGAGGTAAGTAATGGCCAGCCTCTCTATCTGTTTGTTAGTATTTGTTCCACATCTTTATATAAGATTTTCCATTAACCATTTAGACTCTTACAATTAAAGCTTTCGGCTGTTAAGGCCTTCGTCAATAATAGACACACCCACGCTCGCGCGCCCACACACACACACACACACACACACACACACACACACACACACTCTCTCTCTCTCTCTCTCTCTCTCTCTCTCTCTCTCTCTCTCTCTCTCTCTCACTCATGCAAATGCATCTCACGCTGAGAGTTGTGTGTGTGAGTTGCGTTTGCATGTGTGTGTGTGTGTGTGTGTGTGTGTGTGTGTGTGTGTGATCTATGGTTGACTAACGAAGGCCTTAATGGCCAAAAGCTTTAATTGTAAGAGTATTTTTGCTGAACCTATCTGCAACTCAGCATCTCCGCTACCTGGTGAGTGGCAACAAGCAATTATATCTGTATGTTCTGAATGGCATATTTAGGACTGGGACTTGCTTTGTCTCCTTATCAAGTGGCAGTTATTTATATATCAGCCAAATCAATGTGTGAGATGTTGACTAATAATTTATCTGGATAAGATACCAGAAACTGTTCTATGTTGGACTGGACATTCATAGTGCCTTTGAAATGACTACAAATTGTTACTGTACAACTTGTTGGTGTTACCCAATGACAAAAAAAGACACACAATGTGTTGTAGCAGGTCCACATCCGCTTTTACCACATACGAGTGTGGACTAAAATAAGTGTCCACAGTTTGTACACAGACTTTAAACTGAAAAATTTGTTACAGCACACCAAAATCGAATATTTTTCAGATGATTCTTGTGATACCTTAAAAGTGAATTACAGTTTATTGTTTAATACACAGTGAATAACAAAGCTGAAATTTATGAATAAATTGTTATCCAGTTTTGTTGCAGGGTGAGCATTCTTTGATCACTATGCAGTTGATTTTATCCCTCAGCTTTTCATGTTGGTTTATAATGAACTTACCTTCTCTTGCACGACTGCACTTTAGTATGTTAAATTAATAGTGTAACATATGACTTTAAATACAATCTGGAAACCAAGCTCTGAAAAGTTATGTACATTAATCAGTTAGATACTTACTTGAGGAGCTCCATTTACCAAATTTAGATTTTAAGTGATTCCAGTGGTACTTTTTAATTTGAATCTTAATTGATCTTCTCAATTTTCAAGAATAGATTGAAATATGTTTAGAATTAATCTGAATCATGATCTATGGAACAAAATTCAGCCAACTCCATTACATTTCAGCTTCATATTTGACCACCTCCAGCAAAAACCAATAAGAGAACAGGAATGCCTCTCTGGCATCCCCTTACTGCAAAGCATACCCAACATGGTGGAACCCTTGTTTAGTAAGACATTGTATTTAAAGTCATATGTTACACTATTAATTTAACATACTAAAGTGCAGTCGTGCAAGAGAAGGTAAGTTCATTATAAACCAACAAGAAAAGCTGAGGGATAAAATCAACTGCATAGTGACCAAAGAATGCTCACCCTGCAACAAAACTGGATAACAATTTATTCATAAATTTCAGCTTTGTTATTCACTTTGTATTAAACAATGAACTGAAATTCACTTTTAAGGTATCACAAGAATCATCTGAAAAATATTCGATACTCCACAACTTATACATGACCAGAAAGAAAAATTAGTACATCAGGAAAGACAAAGTCAATTTTGATCTGATGATGGCATATGCCACCTGGGGGATAGAAAATGTTCTGATCATCAAGAATGTGTGGGATATGATAGGATGAGAAGTAACTCAAGCAACTCATCAGCCAACATCTCTTACAGAACTACATGAACAGTGTTCTGGTGTAACCATGATGATGTCAGCCATTGGTACACTGATTCAGACCATGCCAAGACAGGAGCGACACTTGCAAGAAGTGAATATAAGCGCCACTCCTGCCAACCTCGGCTGGACATTAGTGCTCCGATCAGCTCTATATACAGATGTTAGCGGACATTAGTGGAACGTATTTGTGGAGCATAGCACGGCCTAGGAGAGAGTGAAACGAATTCAGTATTGCTAATCCACAAACTGTGTGAAGAACTTGCATGAACTCTGACTTGGTTGCATGTCACCCTTTGTTTGCGACACCTTTATAATACAAGTTAAGTACTGTCATTCTGCTTCACAGAAATAAAACTACTAATGTTATTTGCTTAAATGGTTGTATAGCATTCCGAGAACACAGCATCCCTTAAGCACCTGTATGAGACGAGTGGGCAAGACCCAACAAACAGATCAAGCAGACTGCATTACATATCCAAGGACAGCATTTGGAATCTGTACAACTGACAGGATGCCAGAGTCAGCACCTGTGTTATCACCTGTGGAGAGTACACCACATACTAACATGCGTCTTTCAGCATCGGTCAATTCTTGGTACCTCAGAACTCTTTGTACAACTGATCTTCAAATGTAATTGTTTCATGTAATCCTTATGCACTATTGCAACAATAAATCTTGAATGAATTGCAAATGTCTAAAAGGGCATACTATTTTTTTCCAGCAGTGCTAAATTTTCGAATGTGTTTGAATTCCTGAGGGACCAAACTGCTGAGGTCACCAGTCCCTAGATTTACACACTACTTAAACTAATTTAAACTATCTTATTGTAGGAACAACACATACACCCATGTCCGAGGGAGGACTTGAACCTCCAGTGGGAGGAGCCGTGCTGTACGTGACATGGTGCCTCAAACCATGTGGCCACTCAATGCGGTCCAGCAGTGTGGACCTCTATATATTACACTAGCCAACAGTGAAAATGTGACTGGGATGAAATAAATGTTTGTTAACTATATCAACCACAATGATAACAAAAAAGATAATGAAAAACTCAAATTACCTCTCATTTCCAAGTTAAAGGGATGTGTATTTAATTATAATTATATTTTATTTGCATTCATTGTGCATCCCTTCCCAGTTGGACTTCAAAATCCCACTGATGGTAGACAGAGTGACGAAGTTTCAGACACATCCTGTGTGTATTTCGTCACTGTTCTTAGTGTGGGCTTGCAGCAACAAGGGAAAAAGAAAGGGAGGAGCAGGACATGTTTCACTTAAGCATAGTTTCAGTTTGTTCCAATCTGTGTTCTGTCCATGTGCTGGAAGAATGTGTTACTGAAGTGTACTTAGTGCATGTGGTCATTGTAATTCCTGTTGTTTAATATGCCTCGCAAATGCATAAACAGTGCTGACAATTTTTGCTACATTTGTGCACAGACTACACTGAAATCGCAAAGGAGACCAATGCCGTATATTAGGAAAGTGTACAGACTGTACTTTGGCTGCGAATTTGGGGACCAGAACAAGCTCTGGGCTTCTCATGCATGTTGCATACCTTGTGTCTCAAGCACTCATTTGTGGCTAAATCGTAAAAGCTCTTCCATTGGCTTTGCTATAGACATGAACTGGCAAGAACCATCAAACCATGAGAATGATTGTTCCTTTTGTATGACAGCTCCATTGACATATGTTATTTGCAATAAGAAAGTGTCTTCCTTGACATATTGCCATACGACCAGTGCCTCACAGAGATAGAATGCCTATTCCTGTCCCGCCTGATGGTGATACTGATGAGGGCAGTAGTGCAGCTAGTGTTGCATCATCATCTCCAACACCTATTTCTTCAACGATGGGTGTACAGAGGTTCACAAATTAACACAGTGTGAACTTAATGTCCTAATGAGAGATGGGGAATTGCTGGAAGGTAAAGTTGTACTGATGGCAACAAGCCTACAGCAGTGGAATTTTCTTGATAAGATGGTAAATGTGATGTTCTGTAACGACCATGTCCCACTCCTTCCATTTCTCAAAAGTGAAAAGAATTTGGTATTTTGTAGTGATATACAGAGACTAATGGCAGCTAAGGGCATTGACTATAAAAGAGGAAGTTGTTCATTGACTCCTCCAAAGTAAGTCTCAAGTGTGTGCTACTGCATAATGTGTTATCATTGATTCCAAATTGCTATGCACCTTATATGAAAGAAACAAATGATAACATGGAACAATTTATTGTTATTGCAATTGAACTATGACAAGTTTAAATAGCAGGATTCTAGGGTTCTGAAAGTCATTAGCACATTCCTTGGGCTACAACACAGCTACACCAAATTCTGTTGCTTCGTGTACCTCTGGCATAGCTGGGCCAAAGCTCTTCATTATAAAGATTGGCCTAAGCATCAATCACTTGAACCAGGATCTTACAATGTTATGCTCGAAGCAGTTGTCGAATCCAGGAACATAATTATCCCTGATCTTCATATAAAATTGGGCCTAATTAAGAATTTCGTTAAGGCCACGGACAAAACTGGGGAAGCATTTCTCTATTTGCATGAGAAATTTCCACATCTTAGTGAGACATAAATAAAAGCAGTGGTTTTCATGGGTCCTCAGATATGCAAATTGTACAGAGATGAGTGTTTCAATACCAGCCTGACAGGTGATGAAAAGTTAGCTTGGGATACCGTTTTTCAAGTGTCAACAAACTTTCTAGGAAATAAGAGAGCAGAAAACTACAAGGGTCTTGTGGCAGAACTTCTGCACTGCTACAGTAGACTGGGGTGCAAAATGGCTTTAAAATTACATTTTGCTAAATTCCCACTTGGACTTATTTCCTGATAACTGTGGTGCTGTAATAAACAAGCATGGAAAACACTTCAACAAATAAATTTCAGACATGAAAATGAGATACCGCAGACGGTGGAATGCATCAATGGTAGCTGATTACTGCTATACACTAATCAGGAAATCACCAGCGGAAAACTTCAAATGCCAGGCACAGTGGCTGTGGCTTCAGTGGCCTTCCTTCAGTGGGTAACATCAAGGTATATATGTGCATAAGCTTACATAGGCAATAACACAATTATCATGCCTTCAGAACGAGAGTTAATCTTGCATTTTCATTAACATTTTCATTATTCATTATCAGCTGACCTAAAAACATAAAAATTAGCTGTTTTCATGCTTGTTACAGAAAAAAAGTAAAATTTTGTTGCCAAGAGTTATTTTTGATCTTCCCTGTAAAAATGTGAAAAGTGAAGTTGTCCAGTTTTGATAATGAGATCCTCACTTGTTTTGTATAACATATTCACGATAAGCCTTATGATCTAAAACATAGAACACTTATGTACAAATTACAATTAAAAATAATAATTACATGCTATATGCTGGACATTTACAATTTTTAATTACTTATTATCCTTACTCATTATTTTCTCTCTGGTATAGCTGAAGACATTTGAAAACAGACACTTTATTTCCATGGGCAGACTGTCAAAGAGTTTTAAAACTGCATATTTCACATCGCATTGTGATAAAGTTAGATTCATTAAAGGGTAGTGCAGATCATTTTTCTATCTAGTGTTGCACTTTGTTACTCTCAGACAGACAAGTAGATAGATTGTTGATAGTAAATTTCATAAGTGAATAACTATATTGTTAGGTCATGGTTAATATTTCCAGCTGCTTAAAGAGATAACTACAAGAAATGTTGTTGTTGTCACCTTTAGTCCAGAAACTGGTTTGATGCAACTCTCCATGCTACTCTATCCTGTGCAAACTTCATCTCTGAGTGACAACTGCATTCTACATCCTTCTGAATCTGTTTAGTGTATTCATGCCTTCGTCTCCCTCAACAATTTTAACCCTCCGTGCTTCCCTCCAGCACTAAATATACGATCCCTTGATGCCTCAGAATGTGTCCTACCAACTGACCCCTTCTTCTAGTCAAGTTGTGCTACAAATTCCTTTTCTCCCCAATTCTATTCAGTACCTCCTCATTAGTTATGTGATCTACCCATATAATCTTCAGCATTATTCTGTAGCACCACATTTCAAAAGCTTGTATTCTCTTGTCAAAATTAGTTATTCTCCATGTTTCACTTCTATACAAAAAAAATTTTCTGACACTTGCTGTTAACAAATTTCTCTTCTTCAGAAACACTTTCCTTGCAATTGCCAGTCTACATTTTATATCCTCTCTACTTCGACCATCATCAGTTATTTTACTCCCCAAATAGAAAAACTCATCTACTACTTTAAGTGTCTCATTTCCTAGTCTAATTCCCTCAGCATCACCTGATTTAATTTGACTACATTCCATTATTCTTATTTTGCTTTTGTTGATGTTCACCTTATACCCTCCTTTCAGGCACTGTCCATACCATTCAACTTCTCTTCCAGGTCCTTTGCTGTCTCTAACAGAATTACAGTGTCATCGGCAAATCTCAAACTTTGTATTTCTTCTCCATGGATTTTAATTCCTACTCCAAATTTTTCTTTTGTTTCCCTTACTGCTTGCTCAATGTACAGATTGAATGACATCAGGGATATGCTGCAACCCTGTCTCACTCCCCTGCTAACCACTGCTTCCCTTTCATGCCCCTCTAGTCTTATAACTGCCATCTGGTTTCTGTACAAATTGTAAATAGCCTTTCACTCCCTGTATTTGACCACAGCCACCTTCAGAATTTGAAAGAGAGTTTTCCAGTCAACAATGTCAAGAGCTTTCAATTTGAAAGAGAGTTTTCCAGTCAACAATGTCAAGAGCTTTCTCTAAGTCTACAAATGCAAGAAACATAGGTTTGCCATTCCTTAATCTATCTTCTAAGATAAGTCGAAGGCTCAGTATTGCCTCATGTGTTCCGACATTTCTACGGAGTCCAAATTGATATTTCCCGAGGTCAGCTTCTATCAGTTTTTCCATTCATCTGTAAAGAAATCGCACTCGTATTTTGCAGCCATGACTTATTAAACTGATAGTTCAGTAATTTTCACACCTGTTAACACTTGCTTTCTTTCAGATTGCAATTAACACATTCTTCTTGAAGTCTGGGGGTATTTTGCCTGTCTCGTACATCTTGCTCTTGTTTTGTTAGGGCTGACTCACCCAAGGCTATCAGTAGTTCTAATGGAATGTTGTCTGATCCTGAGGCCTTGTTTTGACTTAGATCTTTCAGTGTTCTGTCAAATTCTTCATGCAGTATCGAATCTCCCATCTCATCTTCATCTGCATCCTCTTCCATTTCAATGATATTCCTCTCAAGTCCACCAACCTTGTATGGACCCTCTACATACCTCTTCAACCTTTCTGCCTACCCTTCTTTGCTTAGAACTGGTTTTCCATCTGAGCTCTTGATATTCATACAGGTTGTTCTCTTTTCTCCAAAGGTCTCTTTAATTTTCCTGTAGGTAGTATCTATCTTACCCCCTAGTGATATATATGCCTCTACATCCTTACATTTGTTCTCTAGCCATCCCAGCTTAGCCATTTTGAACTTCCTGTCAATCACATTTTTGAGACATCTGTATTCCTTTTTGCCTACTTCACTTATTGCATTTTTATATTTTCTCCTATCATCAATTAATTTCAATATCTCTTCTGTTACCCAAGGAGGGCTACTTTGTCTTTTTACATACTTGATCCTCTGCTGCCTTCACTCTTTCATCTCTCAAAGCTACCCATTCTTCTTCTACTGTATTTCTTTCCCCCGTTCTTGTCAATAGTTCGCTAATACTATCTGTGAAACCATCAACAACCTTTAGTTCTTTCAGTTCATTCATGTCCCATCTCCCTAAATTCCCACTTTTTTGCAGTATCTTCAGTTTTAATCTACAGTTCATAACCAATAGATTGTGGCCAGAGTCCACATGAGCCCCTCAAAATGTCTTACAATTTAAATCCTGGTTCCTGAATTTCTGTCTTATCATTATTTAATCTATCTGAAACCTTCCAGTGTCTCCAAGCCTCTTCCAGGTGTAAAACCTTCTTTTATGATGGCGAAGAGTTCTCGGGCTTCCAGCCGGGTGGCGGTGTCTTCAAACAGCGACGTTTCGACGAGTGACATACTCATCAAGATGATGAGTATGTCACTCATCGAAACATCGCTGTTTGAAGACACCGCCACCCGGCTGGAAGCCCGAGAACTCTTCGCCAGCTGTATACGCCGGGAAAGCATACACTCACATTCTTTTATGATTCTTAAACCAAGTTATGCTCTGTGCAACATTCTATCAGGCAGCTTCCTCTTTCATTCCTTACCCCCATTCCATATTCACCTTCAACTTTTCCTTCTCTTCCTTTTCCTACTATCGAATTCCAGTCCCCCATGGCTATTAAATTTTCATCTCCCTTCACTATCTGAATAATTTCTTTTATCTCATCATACATTTCTTCAATCTCTTCATCATCTGTGGAGCTAGTTGGCATGTAAACTTGTACTACTGTGGTAGGCATGGGCTTTGTTTCTATCTTGGTTACAATAATGCATTCACTATGCTGTTCGTAGTAGCTTACGCGTACTCCTGTTTTTTTTTTTTTTTTTTTTTTTTTTTTTTTTTTTTTTTTTTTTTCATTACTAAACCTACTCCTGCATTACCCTATTTGATTTTGCATTTATAATCCTGTATTCGCCTGACCAGATGTCTTGTTCCTCCTGGCAGTGAGCATCGCTAATTTCCACTATTCTAGCTTTAAGCTATCCATTTCCCTTTTTAAATTGTCTAACCTACCTGCCTGATTAAGATATCTAACATTCCATGCTCCGATCCGTAGAATGCCAGTTTCTAAAAGATTTGTATGTGTGAAATCCACACACAATTCCAATTGTTTCCTTCTGTGCAAAGACATCAATGAATTAAAATATTCAAAATCCTGTAACTTGCTGACACCTGTATCCCCACAGATGACACTTATTCTTATGGCAAAAGTAGCCAAACCTAGATAGGTTAGGTTTGCTATGTGGTTCTTCCAATTTAAGTTTTCATTATCATGCACACTTAAGAACCAATGATTATTTTTTTGTTACTATACTGTGTTAATAGGTGGTACATTATTTTTGGTAGTAAGCAACTGAATGAACTAATGTTTTTTCAAAATTTAAAGCTAGACCATTTGTGGAAAATCATTCAGTAGCTTTCACAAAAATGTCATCTGCTATTTGCTACATTAATGCTTCTTTGCTTGGCCTCACAACAGTACTTGTATAATTTGCAGAAAAGGACTAATTTTGCCTCCTGAATCAAATGAAATGACATATCACTGACATAAACTGAAAACAGTAAGGGGACAATGACCACACTCTGCAGGACACCCGTTCTAATTTCTCCCCATTCCTGATGATGTAGAGTCATTTTTTTGTATTACTTGAAATGCCTAGGGTAACTTTATGCATTCTGTCTCTTAAAAAAGAACTAACTCTGGTGTTTGCTTAACTATGAATTCCATACAAACTTAAATTTTCTAACAGAATGTTATGACTGACATAATCAAATGCCTTTAATAAGCCACAGAACATCCCAGTGGGTTACATTTAATCATTTTATTACGTTCACAATAAAACTATATATAGTTAACTCAGTAGAATGGCCCTTTTGAAAACCAAACCATGATTGGGTAAATGTCCCCTGGAGTTTATTACCTCCTAAAAAAATGTTGCTACGGCAAGACTAAAATAAAAAATTTTAATATTTAGAATCATATTTCTATGTAAGAAAGTGGCTTCACTCTAGAATGGTCTAGGTTGGTTGCTGTGAGACTCCACTTGCTATTATGTTCTCTGGAATTAGAGAGAACTTGGGTGGCACTGTGTGTCAGTGCATTCAACTTGAAACTCCATATTTCTATGTAAGAAAGTGGCTTCACTCTACAATGGTCTAGGTTGGTTGCTGTGAGACTCCACTTGCTATTATGTTCTCTGGAATTACAGAGAACTTGGGTGGCACTGTGTATCAGTGCATTCAACTTGAAACTCCACACCCTCTCCCGTAATGTGGAGAGTGAACCTAGCTTGGTTAAGTTTTGTGCATTGTCTCTAGTGCTGATATTAGCCAGTGTACCAGTAGACAAGGCTCCAGGCCTTAGCATCAATGCTTGATGGCCAAGACAAAAGGTTACCAAGTGCCCAGAGGTAGTGAACACAAAGTACATGTGGTCAAAATATGCATATCACTTGCAGGTATGAAGGTGGTAACAGCCTATACATGATGTATTTGAGTGCTTATGCCATTGAATACTGTCTGGTGTATTTGTTTCCAACATTTGACACATATATTGAAGCAAACAACAGCTAACTACAAGACCTTTGCCATGGGTGACTACTTACAGTGTGAAGGTCAAGCAACTAACAACTTTTAAATTCTGTTGCCTTATGTTGCTATGACTGCTTTACTACTATATAACATAATAATGAGAGGCTGTCATGGGTGAGATATAAAAACAACTAGATTGTAATACATTTGTGTAATTTTAAAATCAGTCTTAAATGTTCTTTGTAGTAAGTGTGATACTTCTACAGCCTGGACTCATTTAAGAATGGTACTGAAACTGTGACTTTCGCACTAAGTTATACAAATCACTACTAGAAGAAAACAGTAACGCCCTTTGTCAAATAAGATCTAGTATCATTTATCTGGAAATACAACAGTACTTGTATAATTTGCAGAAAAGGACTAATTTTGCCTCCTGAATCAAATGAAATGACATATCACTGACATAAACTGAAAACAGTAAGGGGACAATGACCACACTCTGCAGGACACCCGTTCTAATTTCTCCCCATTCCTGATGATGTAGAGTCATTTTTTTGTATTACTTGAAATGCCTAGGGTAACTTTATGCATTCTGTCTCTTAAAAAAGAACTAACTCTGGTGTTTGCTTAACTATGAATTCCATACAAACTTAAATTTTCTAACAGAATGTTATGACTGACATAATCAAATGCCTTTAATAAGCCACAGAACATCCCAGTGGGTTACATTTAATCATTTTATTACGTTCACAATAAAACTATATATAGTTAACTCAGTAGAATGGCCCTTTTGAAAACCAAACCATGATTGGGTAAATGTCCCCTGGAGTTTATTACCTCCTAAAAAAATGTTGCTACGGCAAGACTAAAATAAAAAATTTTAATATTTAGAATCATATTTCTATGTAAGAAAGTGGCTTCACTCTAGAATGGTCTAGGTTGGTTGCTGTGAGACTCCACTTGCTATTATGTTCTCTGGAATTAGAGAGAACTTGGGTGGCACTGTGTGTCAGTGCATTCAACTTGAAACTCCATATTTCTATGTAAGAAAGTGGCTTCACTCTACAATGGTCTAGGTTGGTTGCTGTGAGACTCCACTTGCTATTATGTTCTCTGGAATTACAGAGAACTTGGGTGGCACTGTGTATCAGTGCATTCAACTTGAAACTCCACACCCTCTCCCGTAATGTGGAGAGTGAACCTAGCTTGGTTAAGTTTTGTGCATTGTCTCTAGTGCTGATATTAGCCAGTGTACCAGTAGACAAGGCTCCAGGCCTTAGCATCAATGCTTGATGGCCAAGACAAAAGGTTACCAAGTGCCCAGAGGTAGTGAACACAAAGTACATGTGGTCAAAATATGCATATCACTTGCAGGTATGAAGGTGGTAACAGCCTATACATGATGTATTTGAGTGCTTATGCCATTGAATACTGTCTGGTGTATTTGTTTCCAACATTTGACACATATATTGAAGCAAACAACAGCTAACTACAAGACCTTTGCCATGGGTGACTACTTACAGTGTGAAGGTCAAGCAACTAACAACTTTTAAATTCTGTTGCCTTATGTTGCTATGACTGCTTTACTACTATATAACATAATAATGAGAGGCTGTCATGGGTGAGATATAAAAACAACTAGATTGTAATACATTTGTGTAATTTTAAAATCAGTCTTAAATGTTCTTTGTAGTAAGTGTGATACTTCTACAGCCTGGACTCATTTAAGAATGGTACTGAAACTGTGACTTTCGCACTAAGTTATACAAATCACTACTAGAAGAAAACAGTAACGCCCTTTGTCAAATAAGATCTAGTATCATTTATCTGGAAATACAAGAAATTCAGCTCATTGAAACTAATGGAAAAAGGTGAAGGTGGAGCTGATGCTAATCTGCTACTTCATACGAGTCAACAGACTCTTGTAACTGCCTCTATCTTTCCACCATTGCACTGTGAAAAATAAGCTATGTGTTAACACTTCTAGTTATATTATTGGAGAGGCAAAGTATCACAATCCTAATGTAATAAAGTTGGCTTATCTTTTCAAAGAATCTGTTGATGTGAAATGATTATTCTCATTGTTATAATAATTATGTTTCTTTCAAGATACAAGTTCATCAATATGGTAATTACTATTAATATTAAATATATTTATCCATCTTACTACCAGTTGATACACTGAAGACATATAGGTGTGTATACGTATACTGTGTGTATGTGCACTCAAGAGCTCTGAAGAAGAATTCATCCAAAACCTAGCAGTGTTCTGTCTTGTTTATGTGCGTGTCAATGACCCTGTGCTTCAACCATTTGGTAAGTTGTTGCATTTACTCCTTAAATTATTTGTATTCCACCAAACATTGTACACAATACACAGATTTATATGATATAACAGTGATCAATATCAGAGAAGAATCATTGTTGGAAATTTCACAAAATCTGATTTTAAAGAACTTTACACACACTGGCTGGATAAATATGCACCCAGTAGAACAGTTTTTGATGGAAGACCACAGCATAATAGGCATAGGGTTACAGACAGAGAAATGCAGAATGAAACACATCTTGCTGACGAGAGTAAAGACTGCCGTAGAAGAATGTTGTCAAAAGATCTTTCACAGAACTCAGACATTCTGTTCATATGTAATGAATGTTAGTGGCACCAAAGTTAGTGTCCAGTCACTCACAGATGAGACAGGAACAGAAATGTTTGACTCTATTTCCAAATGTTCCTTTACAAAGGAAAACCCAGGAGCCTTCCCCCAATTTAATTGCTGCACCACTAAAAAAATGAATGAATTAGATATTAGTTTCAGTGGTGTTGAGAAACAGTTGAAATCATTAAAACTAAACAAAGCTGCAGGGCCCAATGGAATCCCTATCAGATTCTATAGTCAATAATGGCTATTAGCCCACCTGTTAATGATATCACAGATCCTTTGAACAAAAAATTATGCCTAGTAGTTGCAAGCAGCACATGTCACATGCATTTACAAGAAGGATATCAGAAGTGATCCACAAAACTTCTATCGAATATCCTTAACATTCATTTGTTGTAGAATCTTAGAACCATTCTGAGCTCAAATATTATATGTATCTTTAACATAGTGACCTACTTCATGCCAGCCAGCATAGATCTCTAAAACATCGATCATTTGACTTCCAACTCTTACTTTTCTCACATGACATGCTGGAAAACATAGATCAAGAACTTATGTAAATGCAATATTTCTCGTTCTCCAAAAAGTATTTGAGTCAGTACCACACCTATGTTTACTATAAACAGTGCCATTGTATAGGGTATAAAGTGACATTTGTGACTGGATGGAGGAATTTTTTTTTTTTTTTTTTGGGGGGGGGGGGGGGGGTGCTGTAAGTTATCTTGGATTGAGTGACATTGACAGATATACACATAACTTGGGGCATACCACAGGGAAGTGTGTAGGGTCCCTTGCTGTACATGGTACATTTTGTATATTAATGAACTTGCGGACAATATTAACAAGAACCTCATTTTTCGCAGATGATACAGTTATCTACAGTGAAGTACAGTCTGAAATAAGCTGGATAAATATTCAAAAAATGCAAAGTCCAGAATGAAATATCAACAATACTACAAAAAAGATAAACAGCTATTCACTGTAAAGATAACTTGTTGAGTTGCAAACAGGCAAAACAAAAAGAATGTTACACAATGAGCTTACAGCCAAAGCCTTCTGCAGAAAAGAAAGGAAAACACACACAAATTTTGTGCATGCCTCACACATATATGAGCTCTATCTCCAGCCAGAATGCAATGCTTGGGTTGAATGAAAGTGGCAATCTGGAGTGGGATGGGGAAGGGGTAGAGATAGCCTGATATGGGTGGGGGAGAGAGTCTCTAGCGGGACTAGATGGTGGCAGAACAAGGCTGCTGCATTCAGTGTTGAGACGCTGTGAGGAAAGGAGTGCAGAAACAGGGAGCGGAAAATGAGAGAAGGGAAGAAGACTGATGGGTGCGTTGGTAGAGAGTGGCACACGATGAGAGTGAGTGAACATCAATTGGGAGGATGTGATAAGACAGAGGGAATGGAAACCGTTGAGTGGGGGGTATGGGGACAGTATGTTACCATAGGTTAAGGTCAGGATAATTTTAGGAGCAGAGAATGTGTTGTAAGGATAATTCCCATCTGTGCACTTCAGAAAAGTAAATGTGATCGACAAGTACACCAATTTACAGGTCATGTTTTGATTATCGAAAACTCAATTATTGACCAATTTAAGTGCCTTGCAGTTGACCTAGGACCACACGTTTTGGCATGAGACGAGGTGTAGCAGCCATGTTACACAAGAAAATGCGAGAAGCATTAATTTGTGGAGGGAAGTTCCAGAAGGTCCAGGTTGTGAAACAGCCACTGGAACCAAGCATGTTGTGTTCAGCTGCATGTTTCACCACAGTGTGGTCCACTTTGCTCTGGGCCACAATTTGGCAGTGGCCATTCATCCAGGTGGACAGATGGTTGGCAGTCATACCAACATAAAAAAGAACTATGTAGTGATTGGGGCAGAGCTTGTATATGACATGTCTTCATTCACAAGTGGCCCCGCCTTTGATCGGATAGGATAAGCCTGTGGCAGGACAGGAAGAGGAAACACTGGGTGGATGGATTGGGTGGTATTACTCCTGGGTCTTCCAGAGGGGTATGATCCCTGTGGCAAGGAGATGGGATGGGAGTGGCAGAGGAAACCCAATCTTTTGTCACAGGGATCATATCCTTCTGGAAGTCCCAAGTGCAAGACTCACCCAATCCTCTCACTCACCACTTCCTATTCCAGTCTCATCACAGACTTATCTTACCCCATCGAAGGCTGGGCCACCTGTCAAAACAGCCATGTCATTACATGGTCCAGTCAAATTAATGTGACCAACCCCTACATTCAATGTCAACATGCAGTAACTACTCACAGATGGCAGCATTAGCAGTAGAGGGTACATAAAGTGCACCAGGAGACATGGAAAACAGTGCAGTTGTTGTCATAATGTGGAAAAGGAATGATTTATCTGAACACCAGTAGGGTATGATCATTTGATTTCTGATCAAGGATTGAAGCATTTCCAAAATGGTTAAATTTATTAACTGTTCGTGTGCTGCTGTGGTTAAGTATTCCACACATGGCACAATTGTGCTGTCCAAAATTGGAGCTGAGGCAACTGTGGTGCACCACGGGCCACACATGTTTGAGATGAACGATGGCTGCAGAGATGTGTATGGGTGAATGGATGTGCAACTGACTACCCAAATGAACCAAGTAGCTACCAACAGTGTTACAATGACCATTCAGCAAAAATTGCTGCATATGGGCCTCCAAAGCAGGCACCTTCATGCACACATGCTAACAGCTGTTCATTGTCAACAAAGGCTGGAATCTGCAGATCAGTTTCGTATCAGGACATCTACTGAGTGGTGACAGGTGGTCTTTTCAGATGAAGATGGCTATTGCTGTGTACAGCATAAAATGTCTGCAAGCATACACCCTGCAACAAGTGTTAGAAGGGTCCATGCCAGAGGAGGGAATGTTATGATCTCAGGAATGTTTTCGTAGTGTTACCTGGGGATCTCATTATTCTGGAAAGCATAATGGCTCAGTGCAAGTATGCATATATTCTGGAGGACCATGTCCACCCCTACATGCAGTTTAATGTAAATGGATAGATAAAAAAATCTACTCATCAAGATCAAGCGGAGGCAGGGGAACACACACACAAAAGGAGCCAGTGGCTCCTTCTTCTGGCAGAAGAGTTAAAGGGGAAGGAAGAGGGGTGAAAGAAAAGGACCGGAGAGGTTTAGGGAAATGTGCACAGTTTAGAAAAGTCACCCAGAACCCCAGGTCAGGGGAGACTTACTGGGCGGGATGAGAAGGAAAGACTACTCCAAGATGAGATATGCTCAAAGACTGATCTTTCCTTCTCATCCCATCCAGTAAGTCTCCACTGACCCAGAGTTCTGGGTGACTTTTCTAAACCGTACCCCTTTCCCTAAACCTCTCCAGTCCTTTTACTTCACCTCTCATCCTTCTCCTTCAACTCTTTTGCCAGAAGAAGCCACTGGCTCCGAAAGCTTGTAAAAGTTGCAATACTTCTGTGTATGTGTTCCCCTGGTGCTGCTTGATGAGTAGATTTCTTTATCTGTCCATTTACATTATATTATCATTAATTGATTATTTTTGTTCCTACGTGCAGTTTGTTTTTTCTTGTCAAGATGACATCTACCAGCAGGACAATGTAACATGTCATATGGCTGACAATGTACGTGCGTGGTTCGAAGAACGCCAGGATGTATGTATGCTCTCTGGGCAACCAAATTCCCCATATTTAAACCCAATCAAGAATCTGTGGGACCACCAGAATAAGGCTGTCCACACCTTGGATCTTCAACTGACAAATTCAGCACAGTTGCTTATGGCACTGGAATCAGCATTGCTCCATATCCCTGTCTATACCTTTCAGAATCTCACTGACACTTCCTGCACATCTCTTACTGCAAAAGGGGATTATTCATGCTTTTGACAGTTGGTCACATTAATGTGACTGGGCAGTGTACCAGCTCTGCTGCAACCACTGCACAGCTTTTTACACCAGTATGATCACCCACCAGCTGTCCACCAGGATGAATGGCCACTGCCAAAATGTGGCCAAGAGCAAAGTGGACCAATACACAGCTGAACACAACATGCTTGATTTAAATGGCTGCTTCACAACCCAGACCATCTAGACCCTCTCCTCCACCACCAGCATTTCTGAATTGCACAGATGGGAGTTATCCTTTGAACACTTTTCTGCTTCTGAAATTATCCTGGCTTCAACCTACTGTTCCCAGATACTCCGTTCAACAGTTTCTGTCCCTGCTGTCCTATCACTTCCTCCCAATTCATGTCCCCTCACCCTCAATGTGTGTTCCTATCTGCTAACGCAACCACCAGTCTCCTCGCCCTTCTCTGCTCCTCTTCTTCTCCGCTTCTAGTTCCGCCCCCCTCAAAAACAGTCTCCAGTCCCTGCACCTGGTGACCTTTGTTTAGCTGCCATCTAATTCCAACACACGCTGCCAGGCAGCGCTCTTCTCTCCAACCCACCTATACCCTACTATCCCTCCCCATCCCTCACCTCACTCTGGACTGTTGCTTTCGTTCAAGGCGACAATTGCATTCTGGCTGAAGATAATGGTCATGCATGCCTGCTTGTGTGACTGTGTGTGTGTTTTCTTTTCTAAAGAAAGGTTTGGCCAAAAGCTCATTGTGTAACTGTCTTTTCGTTGTGGCTGTGTTGAATTCAATGTGTCAGCAATCTATCCTTTTCATACTACTGTTGCACAAATATTCAGATCTCTATAAGATTTGAACCTCCCCCCATGAACAATGGACCTTGCTGCTGGTGGGGAGTCTTGCATGCCTCGGTGGTACAGTTAGCTGTACATAGGAACAACCACAACAGAGGGATATCTGTAGAGCGGCCAGACGAACGTGTGATTCCTGAAGAGGGGCAGCAGCCTTTTCAGTAGTTGCAGGAGCAACATTCTGGATGATTGACTGATCTGGCCTCATTACATTAACTAAAATGGCCTTGCTGTGCTGGTACTGCAAACAGCTGAAAACAAGGGGAAACTACAGCCATAATTTTTCCTGATGGCATGCAGCTTTACTGCATGGTTAAATGATGATTGTGTCCCCTTGGGTAAAATATTCCAGAGCTAAAATAGTCCCCCATTCAGATCTCCAGGCGAGGACTACTCAGGAGTATGTCATTATCAGGTGAAAGAAAACTGGCGTTCTATGGATCGGAGCGTGGAATGTTAGATCCCTTAATCAGGCAGGTGGATTAGACAATTTAAAAAGGGAAATGGATAGCTTAAAGCTAGATATAGTGGGAATTAGTGAAGTTTGGTGGCAGGAGGAACAAGACTTCTGGTCAGGTGAATACAGGGTTATTAAAACAAAATCAAATCGGGGTAATGCAGAAGTAGGTTTAGTAATGAATAAAAATTAAAAAAAACAGGAGTGCGGGTAAGCTACTATGAACAGCATAGTGAATGCATTATTGTAGCCAAGATAGAAACAAAGCCCATGCCTACCACAGTAGTACAAGTTTATATGCCAACTAGCTCTGCAGATGACAAAGAGACTGAAGAAATGTATGATGAGATAAAAGAAATTATTCAGATAGTTAAGGGAGATGAAAATTTAATAGCCATGGGGGACTGGAATTCGATAGTAGGAAAAGGAAGAGAAGGAAAAGATGAAGGTGAATATGGAATGGGGGTAAGGAATGAAAGAGGAAGCTGCCAGATAGAATGTTGCACAGAGCATAACTTAATCATAGCTAACACTTGGTTTAAGAATCATAAAAGAAGGTTTTATACATGGAAGAGGCCTGGAGGCACTGGAAGGTTTCAGACAGATTAAATAATCATAAGACAGAGATGCAGGAACCAGGTTTTAAATTGTAAGACATTTTGAGGGGCACATGTGGAATCTGACCACAATCTATTAGTTATGAACTGTAGATTAAAACTGAAGAAACTGCAAAAAAGTGGGAATTTAGGGAGGTGGGACATGAATGAACTGAATGAACCAAAGATTGTTGACGGTTTTAGAGAGAGTATTAGGGAACTATTGACAAGAAATACAGTAGAAGAAGAATAGGTAGCTTTGAGAGACGAAATAGTGAAGGCAGCAGAGGATCAAGTATGTAAAAAGATGAGGTAGCCTTCCTTGGGTAACATAAGAGATATTGAAATTAATTGAGGACAGGAGAAAGTATAAAAATGCAGTAAATGAAGTAGGCAAAAAGGAATACAGACATCTCAAAAATGAGATCAACAGGAAGTGCAAAATGTAAGGATGTAGAGGCATATATCACCAGGGGTAAGACATATACTGCCTACAGGAAAATTAAAGAGACCTGTGGAGAAAAGAGAACCACCTGTACGAATATCAAGAGCTCAGATGGAAAACCAGTTCTACGCAAAGAAGAGAAAGCAGAAAGGAAGAAGGAGTATATAGAGGGTCTATACATGATCGATGTACTTGAAGGTGATATTGTGGAAGTGGAAGACGATGTAGATGAAGATGAAATGGGAGGTACGATACTGCATGTAGAATTTGACTGAGCACTGAAAGACCTAAGTTGAAACAAGGCCCCAGTAGAAGACAAAATTCCATTAGAACTAGTGGTAGGCTTGGAGAGCCGGCCCTAACAAAACACTGTTGATGACAGTGTAATTCTGTTAGAGAGAGCAAAGGACCTGGAAGAGCAGTTGAATGGTATGGACAATGCCTGAAAGGAGGGTAAAAGGTGAACATCACCAAAAGCAAAATAAGAATAATGGAATGTAGTTGAATTAAATCAGGTGATGCTGAGGGAATTAGATTAGGAAATGAGACACTTAAAGTAGTAGATGAGTTTTTCTATTTGGGGAGTAAAATAACTGATGATGGTCGAAGTAGAGAGGATATAAAACGTAGACCGGCAATTGCAAGGAAAGTGTTTCTGAAGAAGAGAAATTTGTTAATAGCAAGTAGAGATATAAGTGTCAGAAATTTTTTTCTGTATGGAAGTGAAACAAGGACAATAACTAATTTTGACAAGAGAATACAAGCTTTTGAAATGTGGTGCTACAGAAGAATGCTGAAGATTAGATGGGTAGATCACGTAACTAATGAGGAGGTACTGAATAGAACTGGGGAGAAGAGGAATTTATGGCACAACTTGACTAGAAGAAGGAATCGGTTGGTAGGTCATGTTCTGAGATATCAAGGGATCACCAATTTAGTATTGGAGGGCAGTGTGGTGTGTAAAAATCATAGAAGGAGACCAAGAGATGAATACACTATGCAGATTCAGAAAGATGTAGGTTGCGGTAGTTACTTGGAGATGAAGAAGCTTGCGCAGGATAGAGTAGCATGGAGGGCTGCATCAAACCAGTCTCTGGACTGAAGACCATAACAACAACAAGATTTCAAAATGGTGTACCAATTTGCAACTTGCTTTAAATGTTCAGAAATGTAAAATTGAATGATTCATGAAACCCAAAAACATAGTTTCCTATGTCTCCAATATCAATGAGTCTCAATTGGATTCAGTAAACTCATATGAATTACTGAGTGTTAACACATTGTAAGGACATGAAATGGAAAATTATGTAGGTTCAATTGTGGGTAAAACAGGTATCAGCCTTCAGTTTATCGTTTGATTACTAGTCTACAAAGCAGATTTCTTACAAATCACTCATGTGACCCATCTTAGAATGTTGCTCAAGTTTGTGGGGCCCCTGCCAAATACAACCTACAAGGGATATTGAGCATGCACCGAGAAGTGTGCACAAATGGTCCCAGGTTTGTTTGACCCAAGAAGGGTAGCACAGAGATGAAAGAACTGAACTGGCAGATTTGAAGACAGATGTAAGCTATCCTGAGAAGGCCTATTTACAAAATTTCAGGAGCTGGCTTTAAGTGATGAGTCTAGGAACACAATATAACTCTCTGCATATCTTTCTTACAAGGATAGTGAGGAGAAGATTAGATTAATTATAGCACACAGAGGCTTTAAAAGATCATTCTTCCCGCTCTCCATATGTGAACGGAACAGGAAAAAATCCTAATAAATAGTAAAATGCACATCGCTGTGGTTTGCACAATATGGATGTAGATGAAGACTGACTGTCTAGGATATATCTGTTTGCAAACTAAACAGAACATTGATTAATTTATTCATCCATTTCGTTCCACACATATCTAGAACACAAACCTTCAGAGATGTGGAATGAGTCAAGGTATACGTTAAGAAATGAAATTAAATTACAGAAACTTAAGAAATATGCTGTATTAACCATAAACTATTACTACGTATACTGCTTATGCCAGCTAAATTTTATAAAGTAAATAGAAAGAATGGAGTTTTAGATGTAGACGTACTTCAAAAATGTTGCTGCCTCCTCATTTATACTAGACAGCTGATGTTTATTACTATTACAGCAATACTTTTCAAAGAAATTTTACCGACCTTTGTGGATATGAAGTCAATATCCTAAAAAGGATTCTGCAAGATGTATTACTATCTACTGCATACAATATTTTTACCTCTTGCACCTGCAGAATAAACTCTTTATTTACTTTAGATGCATCGTCCCAGAAAAGAATTTAACATAAGAAGGAGTGAAAACATGTAAAATAAACCAACACTCCTGTCTTTATGTCAATGAAATGAGAGTTGCTTGTAGATCCAAAACACACTGAGCTGAGTTTCTTGTTTAGTTTATGTATGTGTTTACCCTGTTTTAGCTTGTTACACAACTGAACTCAAGGAATTTTACACATTGTGTTTCTTTTCCTGTATGACCATCAATGTATATTGTTTGTCTGAAATTGCCTGAGATACATCCTTGCGAGATTAAGACTTACTAGCTTTAAATTCCTTGTAGGGCTCTCTGGATATCACCTCAGTTGCGCTGTGTCTGATTAGTGAGGTTTTCGGTGATGGCCAGGATGGTTTCTGTGAAAGGGCATGGCCAATTTTCTTCCCCATCCCAAAAAACCAATATTGTGCTCTGTCTCTAGTGACTTCATTGTTGGTGGGATGTAAAATTCTCATCTTCCTTCCTTCTCTTAGTGTCTTCCAACTGTCTCTTTAAAGTGAATGACATTCTCTGCTTTCTGTTATGGAGGAGAGGCTCCATCCATAAGACATAGTGCCACTCATTCTATAAGACTTTTATTTTACAAATTATGATTTTGGGGTCCACTCAATCAATGGCTTTGGCAATGTTAGAAAACATCAACTGGATATTTTTTCTTCTTTAGTTCTACCAGCACTGTGTCTGGGACATTCTGTGTTGCTTTCCCTATGGAGGATACTTTCGTATATGATTTACACTTACAAATCTTTTTTGTACCTAGAACCAGAATAATGAATATAATTATAAAAGTACAAGGAAACTAGCATTTCCATGTGCATATGTTAGGCTTACAGTCATTCCTTAGCATCTGATTTTAATTTTTATAGGTGTACCTTTAAGGAGATGGGACCTGGATAAACTGGAAAACCAGAGGTCGTACAGAGTTTCAGGGAGAGCATAAGGGAACAATTGACAGGAATGGGGAAAGAAATACAGTAGAAGAAGAATGGGTAGCTTTGAGGAATGAAATAGTGAAGGCAGCAGAGGATCAAGTAGGTAAAAAGACGAGGGCTAGTAGAAATCCTTGAGTAACAGAAGAGATACTGAATTTAATTGATGAAAGGAGATGAAGAAGCTTGCACAGGATAGAGTAGCATGGAGAGCTGCATCAAACCAGTCTCAGGACTGAAGACCACAACAACAACAACAACAACAGGTGTACCTTACTGCACAATCCTAATGGTTTTAAATTTATTAGACAGGGAACTGTTCTGTTGAGCATTGTACTCGACTTTCAGCTGTATTTACTGCTGTTATGTCAGAGTACTAATTCTGGTTTGGTACATTGGATCTTTAAGTTTATTTCTGATGTATTAACCTTTCTTATATGACATAATTATATTTTGATTGGGTTTGTGTTCCTTGCTCTTTGTTATCACAAATTCAGATGATGTTAGACGAAATGCATTAACTGCATGTGTTCCAATAAGTTGCAGTTCTGACTGAAAATTGATTATGAGACTCAGAGTCCTTCATTTGACTTGTGACAAAGATAAATGCAGACTTACTCAATATATGTTAAGGTTTTTCTTTGGAATTAAAAATTTTTTCCAAAAAAGGCTTTCTCCATTTTCAACAGTCTTTCAATGCTATTGGAATCACTTTATAGACAGTGCACTTTAGTGTGTGTCCATGACCTGACAATGATTTTCTGGGGTACAACTCACTAGTTCCACTGTGAATTGTAAAACAGTTTTTGTGACTGAATGATAAATGGTTCTGGGTGCTATTGATGCTAGTTAGTATTCATTCAACATATGCACTGTCTTTCTTGAGTTACAGAACTTATATGGCTGTCTGTGCAACAGGGCAAGATGAAAGTTTGTTTTTTTCTAAGATGAGAGGCAAAATAAATGCAATGTTTGCATTTGGGATTATACTGTAGGAATGGAAATGGAGGAGGGTAAGGCACATTTTGTTTAAAATATAAAGACTGACTTCAGTGACAATCTGAAAGAAGAATGAAACATCACTCAATATACTAGCTGACGCATTCATTTGTTCGGATGGACTAAGAGGTACACCATTTTTCAGACTGTTTGAAGAATTTTGGTCAAACTACTAAAGGTTATTAAGAAAAATTGTTCTTATAACTGCCTTTTCATCATTAAACCACAAGAAAACAGTAAGATTTGAAGAGGAAAATTATAACAGAAGAGAGAAAATGTGATGCTTGTAGACTTGTTTCACTTTTTATTCTACAAAACTATTGAGAAACACATTGTACTGGCACATTAAAATGCATGATTACAGTCCTTTGTTGTGCCATTCGTAGCATTTACAGCAACTGTGATTGAGCATTTAATGACCAATCATTTTAAGTTATTTTGATGTAGTTTTATATAGACTAATATACAAACTCTGATAACATTAAAATCTTAAGTCAGAACTAACAGCACTCCAGTGACTAGTTTGAAAGCAAACCATCTTAATATATTTGTAGTCATGGTCCTCACAGATAACCTGTGTTGCGTATTCAGTCTTTTAAGAAAACTGTTTTTACCATGTAGACAGTAAATTATTTTCATTCTCTCTCTGATTCATCATGCAATCAACAGAACTCTGAGCATACATTGCACATTCTAACCTCTTTGTTTATACTGGATTTGAAAATACACAGAAGAGTTTACATATGTTATACTTATGAGAATAAATAATTATGGATCATGTAAGCAAGAAATGAAAAAATGATGTTAGCTATGTAACATTGTAGTTATTTTGAAAGTTTTTTCTGATAATAATACATGTGATTTTTAACAGATGTGCATGTCAACAAAATGTGATTTGTTCTTAAAAACAGGACCCCATGGATTTGATGTCTGGCTTGTCTGTGGTTTGCTGCTTCCTGGTGTTGTGGTCCTGCTCTGCTGTGCCTGCTTCTGCACAGCTTCATAGCTTGCCTTCCTGTGAGAGCAACAAACAATAATGTAATTAGAGGACACATTACCTGTAGCTAATTCTATTTCTCAAAATTTTCTTGGATTTCTTGTTTATTACATACATAAATGGCTCAACATATTTTACACGTCACAGATATTTTTTAACCACACCAATGGATTTCTTAGAAGGAAGTAACTCGTGTAATAATTATATAGTCTGCAGAATTTAATGAAAATGTTCCAGGTGCGTGATATGCTAGCTACTTTACTGTATTACAAATTAATCTGACATCTTATTGGTATTTTATGATATCTCCAATTTTCTGGATGCATTATTGCAGTGGAAACTAATTTACTTTTATTTGCTGTGGTATTAAAACAGGTTCTGTCTTAATCTGTGAAATAAAAATATTTGTGCAACTGATGACAAAATTTTATTCTGAAACAGCTGTTTCTATTGTAGTGCATGCCCTAACAGCTTAATGCCAGGTACACATTGCCAGACAAAGGTTCTGTTTCTAAGTACTAGCATGGTATCTTAAGCTTAGAAATTCAATTAACTTTCAAAAACTCAAGTTATGAGGCAAATATAAATGGATGGATTTGCTTACTTATTTCAAGTGGAAGCATTTGGAAGGCTGCACAGTTTTCACACAAAGAATGAATTTGGTTCTGTTGAGTATGCATGTTAGGATTTTTTTTTTTTTTTTTTCAAAAACTCAAGTTACGAGGCATATATAAGTGGATGGATTTGCTTACTTATTTCAAGTGGAAGCATTTGGAAGGCTGCACAGTTTTCACACAAAGAATGAATTTGGTTCTGTTGAGTATGCATGTTAGGATTTTTTTTTTTTTTCAAATTGACGAAGATAACTTTGAATAGTGGTTAGTAAGTCATACTTCGGAAAACGGCATGGTTATGTACAAAACTGCAGTTGCAATTGATAAATCACAGCTTGTTGTTAATGAAAGACTAACGAGATTGCATGCAGATGTAGGATTTTGACAGAAATAACAAATTTTGTGGAGATCTTTTTCCTAAGCATATACCAAACAAGTCGCTCTCTTATCAGTTTAAACGTCTCCGATTTACCAGGTTTTGAAAGCACGCAACTATAAGGAGTGATCAAAAAGTTTCAGTTCGGGGCGTTGCTGTAGCGAATATGGAAGCTGGCACGACTCCGATGCAGGTATATAAGCACAGACATGTAGGCAAGTGATTAGTGCAGCCTTCGTACGGAAAATTTTTGTGCGGCCCTAATGATACGCTAGAACGTGTATGGCTACAAACCTTGAGGCAATATCCTTTCCTGAGCTGTTCATGAGGATAGGTTCAAACTGACTCGTTCCCTGCACCATTTCACTCTCTGATGGTGTCTTCCTGTGGCAAGTACGGAACCCGAAGGCGAGCTGGGCAGCACTCAAAGTGATATTTCACTGACGTGAGTTCAGACAGCAGTTATGCTATGAAGAAACTGCAAAAGTGCTTCATTAGATAACAAAATTTGAACAGCTGTTATTTCACCCACTTAATTCAGTTTAAGGAAATAATTACTATAGCAATAATGAACTTTACTAATAGAGTAGCGGTACTAGTACTTACTCTACGGAACGTGATGAAGATGCGTCAGCACTTGAAGTTCTAGGCGGTTTCCAGAGTTCCCTCTCCTACTGCCTTTTCTTGTTTGTAGGTTTTTCGCAAGCCTGAAATAAAAATACACGTTAGTGTCAATGTCTTGTATACCCTCTTAAAGCACTATACATACCTGTTGTTACGATTCTTATAATTCCATTTTACTTAGGCTAACTTCAAACTAACGCTATGAAAACTCTTCCATGCCAGAGGAATGTCGGCAAAATCACTATTTTACTATTTCTAAAAAGGAAAATGCATTCGCAATCAAGCTCATACATTGTTACGTGATTGTAGTTGAAATAGAATACGCTACCGTCCTGGTAACATTTCAGTGTATCGTATGTGATTCGAAAATTTGCTGTCGAAGCCTAATACAAAGAAACATTAAAGTTAAAATAAAAACAAAAACATTTATCTACTGGCGACGAAATATTTTTGGAACAGTCCTATGATGATCGAAGACGTTGCGAAGCAACTCACGGAAATATCACTTAATCTGAGACGACATAACTACATGTGTATTCGGATACAAGTTTACTTTAAACATTTATATTATAAGTAAAATCAATTGAAACGTGCAAAATATTTCCCGCTGATGTGGCACTCCGAAAGCTATGCACTGTAGCTACTGTATGTACTTTAAATGCGGTCACAAACATGAGGGAAAGCATAGCGATCCAATAGCATTTTTAGCAAATTCTTGGATCGTTCATGGGCCCTAACGAAATACTCTGAACAACTGTTATCGTATCGTCAGGTACCTTACGACTTGAAATCCTATTGTGATCTGAGCGTGTTATCTTGTGTGATGTGCGAGGTGCCTCGAACGTGCGGCTAGTGTCGGGGAAGTATGGAAGTGAAATCTTTGTTCATTCATTCATTCAGGTTTCGGTTTCCGTGGTATGGTATTTCCAAACTGCTTTAAATAATTTACAGAATAATTCTTGTAACTGGCGACGGTCACTTCTTTCTCTGTCCTCTTCCAACGAAACTTGTATCTCTTCTCTCATTTCGATTAGATGTTGAAGAGTCTTCTTGTACGACCAACACATCGACGTACTGTATACAACGCACAGAGTTAGTTACAGAGGCACTCGACGAACAGTAAAAAGAATTAATTTCCTTCTTTTGCACCTGTCTCGCGCTTACATAACTGTGGTTCTAAAAAGGCAAAATCTTGCTGTGTCTCTGAATACGAGAGCAAACGTTAGTTGCGAAAAGAACTGCCGGTACTGGTATTCAAAAGTAGCGATGTTCTGTTTCGAGCTCACTTGTTATATGTGGCAAATGAATAATAACTGTATCAACGCAGTCGTACCAATAATTGAGATTTTATTTTATGCTCGGCCATAGCAACAGACATTCAGAGCCCTGACACTGTATTCTCTGCAGCATAGTTCATGTGAGATAGAGAATTAAAATTCCATTTAAGACTTACCTCACTGACTGGAGGAACTTCGAAGAATAAAAGCCTGAAGCCCTGCTCTTCATGGACACATGAACTGTAGAGAACCCAGCAGAACGTCGACAGGCGTAAACCCTATGCTTCTGCGAACTGCCACGTATAGTGGACGATCGCGCTCATATATGCGGTGAAGACTAGCGTGGTGGGGGCCAAGTGCACGGGGCCTCCACGTGAACAGCTGCAGCCGTTGCCAGCTTCTCCAGCCGGTTTCTGAGTGGGTGGGGGAGGACTTAGCAACGCAAAGGTAGGCTTGCCAGCTGGAAAGCTCTTCGCCACAGCTTGTTCTCCTTCACACTATTAATTCCAGGAGGTACGGACGTACTCACCGTATCAGCTGCCTATTTCCCCCCGATGCGTTAATGTTAGGACTAAACTAGAGTTTGTGGACTATCATTAGCTAGTAGTAAAATTTCCTCCTTTCGCAATACTGCCACACTTGGGTGGTTAGGAATCAGCCGTCAGGAACAACTCAAAGGTTTGCTGGGTACTCGGACGGGGCTCATACTGAAGAGTTATTTCGAAGGAGACTGGTGTGCAAATGGATTTCCATTCGACACCATAGTCCTAGACTCTAGTTCCGTCACGTAATGCGAGTACTCTTGTGATCAAATATAGCACGGTTACCTTTGCGACATAGCTTACGTGTATTCACATAATATTTTCCTGTTGTAATTTAACTTAATCCATCTATGTTTAGGGTAAAGTTGCCATCTTTGGAAAGTCCAAAGTCGGGACTCTTCAAACCAAAGCTTTTACTCAATTCACTATATCAGCAATTCTTAGTAAGGTTAATTCAGTTTTTATTCAAACGTCAAAACTAAACTTCAAACACCGTACTTGAAACATTTGAAAGTTAACAGTGTTTACGTTATGGGTTTCTCACATGAGTAGAAAACATAAATTTCACTATCTTTAATAAGTTTGGGGCTGCAAAAAAATGAAACCGTTTTTGGTGTGATTGTCCAAAGTTCTAAGAGTTTCAATGAGGCTTGTTATTGTTGAGAATTCATTGCGTAACTCGTCACCGTTTGCTTTTATACTATCGTCTTTTACAGTGTCTATGAGGTTACCAACGGTAATTTCATCTTTCCTGCTCAAGACCGAATTTCTTAAAAGTCGAGGTTTAGAAACTAAACCATTTATTTAGATAGTTAAGCCTTCTCTGATAAACGTTAGCAGCATCTGTCCTAATTAAGTCCTGATCTGATTTACGGTACTCAATCTCTTCAAATTTGGATTCGAATTAAAACCAATAGAAGGTTACGTTTTCCGATTGACGGGTTGTACAACTAGAAAATTATAATTCGTCGTAGACTTTCAATATTAGACTCTGGACGTCAAATTTAATCTTTTTGCATGCATTTTTGGCCATATTATAAATAACATGACAGTTACAATTTCAAGACTTAAATTCTGAAAAACGGAATGATGTTTTCTATCGTTCACTGCTACGTCGAAATTTGGTATCAGAAATTTCCAAACTATGTTCTCTTAAAATAAAATTTTCCGAAAATAGCATCACCTTTTTCATTACTGTCGTCATAGTAGCTTAGTAATTTCTCATTCCACCATATATCTCAGAAAATATTTTATTGAAACATTTAATATTTACCTTTTTTGGAGGCATCTGTCGAAACAGAGAAAAATGTACCATCTATTCATTCATTTTCTATGAGTTCTACCGAATGCTGAGCCAACATTTTGTACTAGCATCTCACACTGAATACCCACAATGAAGTTTTGGAGTTAACTTCATCTCTTTCAAAGTCGTACTTCCTAGTTCAACAGCACAATCAGTAGAAACCTATTTAGAGTTATGCATAACTCCTTGACATCCAAATGACAGTTCGGCTACTAAAACTTCATAGTTATGGAAGAACGTTTTTTACGCTAAAAGAATTTGCAATCGACTACTTTTGAAAGTTGGTGCGAGGGTAAGTTAACGTTTCTTATTGACAAATGCTTTCTCAGGGCCCCAACACCCTCACTATTTATTGTAAAGGAATCATGACACATTGTACACTTTGCCATCCAGTCAGCATCAGCTTTAGCTTACCAAATTTTGAGCTCTTTATTCTCTAGGCTTTAATTACGAAATGAGCAAATTCTTTTACATTTTACCTTTTGTTTCATTCTGATTGTCATAGGCCCAAACTATCATCACTTCGGTCACTGTCACTGCTATTTGTATTTCTGCTTAATATACTAGGCATTTTAAATGTGAATCGGACTTCAGAAAGCCCTGAAATCATCGTAATATTAATAATGTGTTGCTCTTACGGAACAGCTTAAGTACGAAACATGTCAATACTCCTTCACTCGGTAGTCCATAAAAAAGATCAAAGATATTATTTAATAATTAGATGTAGCATGCTCGAATGTTGCTGTGCGAACTTGAAGACCAATAATGAAGGAAGTAGGCCTACATAAAACGTTGCTATTTTCTTTATTTTGGAATGTTCCCATTTAACTTGAGTAGTCACGATTTCTTTTTGTTCCTTCGTTCTTCCCAAATTCTCTTCACATCCTCGCCGTGTTCTCTCTTACGTTCTTCCGTTCAATTATTTCCTGTTCTCTTTTCCGTGTGTTTTTGTTAAGTTGTATTTTTTAATGGTGTTTCTGAACATTTCTCTGTCGCTTACGTTATCTTGTGTGATTCTCATTCCATTAATATCTTCTTGTGTTTCAATGATCCATGTTTTTGCTAATGTTCACTATCTTGAAAATTTGGCTTGTGAGCCTGATCTTGTTCGTACTGTCGATATGTAGCCTACATAAACTGTTTATCTTTTTTTTTGCTGAAGTTGTTGGTTATTGTTTCTGTCTGTATGCAGGTAAGAAGGATAAAAATTTTATGTAGATATTCACAGTATGAACAAGATCAGGCTCTTAGGCCAAATTTTCAAGATAGCACACGTTAGCAAAAACAAGACAAAACGGATCACTGAAACAGAAGAAGATATTAAAGAACTGAGAATCACACAAGATAACGTAAGCGATAGAGAAAAGTTCAGAAACATTATAGAAAAACGTGCAATTAAACAAAAACAAAAAAAAACACGGAAAAGAGAATAGCAAATAAATGGGCAGAAGGACGCAAGAGAGAACATCACGTCCGCGTGAAGAGAATTTAGGCGGAAAAATGGAACAAGAAAAAATCATGACTACTAAAATTCAAAAGCCCTATCAAAATTAAACACTTCAAAATAAAAAAAATAGCAACGTTTTATATACCTTTTTCTTATTATTGTTCTCCAGGACTCGCACAGCAACGTTTGAGTATGCTAAATCTAATTATTAAACGACATTTAATTCTTACAGCTCAAAATATGCCCTTGTTTAATTTAACCAGTATTAATGAATTTTATCTAGATCAGCTCAGTTCTGCAATTCGGTACATTGACTGTTATGGACCATTTGCATACGCTTCTCTATTAGCGGATCGAACCATATTAATCAGCTTTTGTACGTATGAAGTTTATGAACGCTCCACGGTTTTGGCTATAGCTCGGTTTCTTTATACTTTATGAACATAGTGTACTAATCAAAAGTGATTGGTAATATAATCAGATTCATGTTCATGTAAATTTTTTTCGTTTCAGGATATCACGAAATTTTTTACTTGAAATACTTTCTTCCTATTTCAAGTCAGAATATACCAAAAGAAAAGACAAAATATTAAAAATGTCGGAAAGCTGACTTAATAGAAATAGTAAAACTTGTAAAAAATGAAATTATCAGTTTATGTAGAAGCAAAAAAAGACGTCACCCAAAGAGTTCATCGAAAGACGCTCTTTCCCGATATATAGCGGAGGAAAAATTAGTAAATTTGTCTAAATTAGGAAGACCATTGACAATGATGTCATTTACGGAAATTCAGCTTTTTAATTATATTATGAGGCTGCAAGAAATAGGATTTGGACTGACGGTTACCTCGGTAAGGAAAGGTGTCCATCAGACAGCAGAAAGTACTGGTCGAGAGAAATCAGCGTCGGGATTTAGATCCCGGCGCTGATATTGCTAGTAGACGGTTGTGGTCTAGTTTCAAGAGCAGATACATCACTCTTGGAATTCCCGAGAATCTTGCTGCCTACAGAGGTTCAGATCATTGGAGGCTTCTGCAACACATTAAAGGATCTTCTAATGAAGCTGAACATCATGAACAATCCTAACGCAATCTGAAAGTGCGACGTAATTGGACTGTTTTAGGTTACTGTACCTGGGAAAGCAGTGACGCCAATGGGAAAAAGGTATGTTTTTAAAAGAACTCATTCAGAACAAGGAGAAACTCATACTCTACTTGGATGTGTGTTTGTAATTGGGACATAGATAACACCTGGTCATGTTTTGTGTCTGTCTTCAGACAATGAGCAAGAAATTTCATGTAAGGTGCTTGTGCTTCGTTAAATGCTAATCCTGATTCAGAAAATTTTAAAAGAACTAGTAAAATGTTTGAAACTGTTATTTATTTTAGGCCTAATTAAGGATATGAGGTAAATTACAGGTCACCAACAATAGAGTGAATTACACGTTACTCTGTACAGTTCAATCTACTAATCATCTTACAGCTATCACAAAACTAACTACACATATCACGAAACTGCCTACCAATATCTGTGTTACTTGATCATCATTTAAAATTCAGCTGTAACATAAAAATTGTTCCATTTTTATTTGTAGCTGATCGTTTTAGTATGGTTTATATAACCGAATGAAATGCTTTCGCGTTAAGAGTGAAGAAAATGTTCAAAAATAAATCTGTCGTGAATTTACCTTATGATATTAGCAATATTAGAACCTGCGGCCTATTACGCTACGTACTTAGCTCTCTAGAGTTAGTTAATTTTCTGCTAATGGTGGTGTGGTTACCAGCGTTCGGAAACATTCAAACATTCAAATCTTCAAAGGCATTTTTTTTTCGAGTTTTTTGATAACTGCGGCAGCCGATAAGTAAGTATGAAGAAAATAGGAGACGGTCCCTTTGCAAAACGAGCTTAAATTGTCGTATTTACCTTTCATAAATTGCATGTACGACCCCCACTTAGCCTGAAATTTTGAAGAAATTCTCAAATGGGAGAAGGTTTCTACACTCGGATGGCAACTGATTTGCAGCAGAAGCTGTGATTAATTTTGAAATGTGGGTTTCAGTATGGATTTTAAAATATCATGTCCTTCTGAGAGAACATGAACCACCTTTTTTCTAGACTTGTAGTAGCTAGGTTATCGCAAAGTAAGGGAGACAGACTACTGAGGGCTTTTATAGCCATTTTGAGTATGAGATTTGCTGCTGACAGACCAAATTTTATGGTCAGTTTCAATGAGACAGTTTGCTTTCTAAATAGATTGACATCCAATAGCAGCCATTTGTTTCAGATGTTTGAGATGCAACGCAAGCGGCAGAGTGTAGTATCTGCGCGCATTACTAAACGGGGAACACAGCAACATCCGTTCGTATTCTTCTGGTTAGAGCAATTACCGCCGCATAACATGGGGGAGAGGGATACTCGCTGCATTTTAGGGAAGATTTTGCAATTCAGTCATTAAAGTATAACAATTATCAACCAGTTTCTTTATCAAATAACACTGTGCATCAGTGAATTACACCATCCAGAGACAGGTTTTCGCAATGTGATGGTGGCTTACCATTATAATGTGGTCTAGTGTAATAGAGACGCGAAAGTCACTGGAACAGCATACACCACTGACAATGTAGTGGCCGACACCGTTCGCTTAAGGAACAAGAGCAACGGCGTTTGCGTAGTTGCCAGTGCCAACAGACAAGCAACACTGCGTGAAATCAATGTGGGCCGTACGTCGAACGTTTCCGTGAGGACAGCGTGTCGAAATTTGGTGTCAATGGGCTATGGCGGCAGACAACCGACGCAAGTGTGTTCGCTAACAGCACGACATCGACTGCAGCGCCTCTCCTGGGCTCGTGACCATATCGTTGGCCCCTAGACGACCAGAAAACTGTGGCCTGGTCAGATGAGTCCCGATTCCAGACGGAAGAGTTGATGGTAGGGCTCGAGATGCTAACTATGCACTTTTCAAGTTGGTAGTGGCTCCGGAATGGAGTGGGCTGTGTTTACATTGAATGAATTGGGTCCTCTGGCCAAGTGAACCGTTCAGTGACAGAAAATGGTTATGTTCGGCTACTTGGAGACAATTTGCAGCCATTCATGGACTCCATTTCCTCAAACATGTCACCGGGTCACAATTCTTCGCGATTGGTTTCAAGAACATTCTGAAGAATTCGAGCGAATGATATGGCCACCCGTGTCACCCGATGTGAATCCCATCGAACATTTAAGGCACATCATCGAGAGATGAGTTCGTTCACAGAATCTTGCACCGGAAACACTTTCGCAGTTATGGACGGCTGTAGCATTCTGCAAGAGGACTTCCAACGACTTGTTTTGATCACACAACGTTGAACTGCCGCAGTAAGCCGGGCAAATGGAGTTCCCAGACGATATTGAGAGCTATCCCATGACTTTTGTGACGTCAGTATAATAGCTACATACGAGTTACCTAAATCTCTGTCAGCATTCACGGTCTTTTGTACTTAACCTGCTTTTCGGTCCTAAGATAGCATGGAAATGAATATCTGTATTTACAGAGGTCAAGCTCTATTAGACATGAACAAGGAAACAATCGGCTTCGACTTCATTGACTGAGCCATTCTGGTAATTTCTTGTAAACATTTTAGAGAAACAACGGGAAATTCACGTCAAATTCGAATATTCAGGAACATAAAGACATGTGGTATTTGGGAACAGCATAATATCAAATGTATAGGAATTTATCCGATACAGCGAATCGAATGTTCACCAGAAGGAGGGGCAAACGGATGCCTTTTTTAGAGTCTTACTTTATTGTTAAACAAAAACTACTGCTTTAAAATACAATTATGAGTTACATGTATGTTATGAAAAAGAATACCTCTGCACACACACACACACACACACACACACACACACACACTGAAAAGCAAAATAAAGATTTGCTATTTTATTCTATAAATTGACGGAATATAGATAGTTAAATATATGCACAGTAGCTTTACGGAGAATAAGAAACACCCATCGTTATATTCTACGTATTTTGTGACCATTCCTCGGTTGGTTTCTACAGCGCTTGCGCATACGTGGACCCGGTCACGTAGAACAGAGCAACCTCGTTTCACATGCGTCAGGTCTGCTCCCGGTAACCTTGGCATCCCAGGAAACTAAAAAATCACCGTGTTCTAGGAATCTCAACGGCTATGCTGACGAGTCCATAGCTACTGGTGCTGATGAGAACTACTTTATGCCCATTCAAAGTCCAGTGGGTTTTTAATACTAAGCACGAAAATGTGGCAGCATTTCATTTAACCATACGAGATCATCAAATTATTACGTTACACTGGCATTCGGTGCCACTGCTTTGTACTAATGGGTCGGTTAATAGACGGTAGATATTTTTTAGAATAAATCACTCGCTCTACTTCTCAAAGTAACATCGGTTCTCGCACGGTGTTGCACGCGGTCTCAGGCGCCTTGCCACGGTTCCCGCGGCTCCCCCCTTCGGATGTTCGAGTCCTCCCTCGGTCATGGGTGTGTGTGTGTTGTTCTTAACGTAAGTTAGAGTTTAAGTTGGATTAAGTAGTGTTTAAGCTTAGGGACCGATGACCTCAGCAATTTGGTCCCATAAGACCTTACCACAAATTCCCAACATCGGTCGACACCTATACATTTGGACCAGCAAGTTGAGAATTTAGTCATTTCGTCTATGAAGTAATTTTTGTCAAACTCTCCAAAGTAATTTTTGTCAAACTCTCCAAAATATTCGCTAACAACAAGTATCATTTCTTCATTCGAGCTAATTTATTCCCATTATTCAAAAGGACGGATTCACGTGGAGCTACGTGGGTAGATGACGAACCAATTCGAAGGCCATTCATGTACCTTTGCTGTAGTGACTGCTGCTCTCTGATACGGTGCAGATTTTGGTCAAGCAATGTATTTCTGCGCGCTAGTCTCGTCCGAGTTTACTTACACTTACGTTGGAAACAATTCAGCAGTGCTTCAGTTATTAGTCTGCCTTGAACCAATCAGTTCACGAAAATTGTTTCGAGACTAAATGAATAAATTAAAAAGGCAATATAAGTGGCATTGTTCTCAGTGCTGTTTCCACTCCTTTGTCAAATTATATAGTGAGACACTTCTGACCAATTTCCAGTAGACGTTAGTGAAACTGGATTGTTATTTTGTAGGTCTAAAGAACAATTAGTACACCAAGTGAAAGTAATTTCATATACGTGATACACCAGAAAACAGTGGATCCTGTTGCGTTCACGTACTAGCATTGCTAACTTCGAAGTGTGTGAAGATCATAATAATCTGGAATTTACACCAAAGTATCAAAAGCTCATCAGAAACGATGCAGTAGAAGAAAAAATAAACAGTCCTGTGCTTGCATCGGTTGTGGTAGCAGTTTGAAAAGTGTGAGGTATCACTTCCGATTTGGTCTGCTGAGTTAAGGTCAAAGAGAAGAGTAGGAGACCGTTTGTGTAATATAATAATATTTCTTCTTTTAAGTCGGGTGACTGGAATTCGACAGTAGGAAAAGGAACAGAAGGAAACGTAGTAGGTGAATATGGATTGGGGCTAAGAAATGCAAGAGGAAACCGCCTGGTAGAACTTTGCACAGAGCACAACTTAATCATAGCTAACACTTGGTTCACGAATCATGAAAGAGGTTGTATACATGGAAGAACCCTGGAGATACTAGAAGGTTTCAGATAGATTATATAGTGGTAAGACAGAGATTTAGGTACCAGACTTTAAATTGTAAGACATTTCCAGGGGCAGATGTGGACTCTGACCACAATCTATTGGTTATGACTGTAGATTAAAACTGAAGAAACTGCAAAAAGGTGGGAATTTAAGGAGATGGGACCTGGATAAACTGAAAGAACCAGAGGTTGTACAAAGTTTCAGGGAGAGCATAAGGGAACAATTGACAGGAATGGGGGAAAGAAATACAGTAGATGAAGAATGGGTAGCTTTGAGGAATGAAATAGTGAAAGCAGCAGAGGATCAAGTAGGTAAAAAGACGAGGGCTAGTAGAAATCCTTGGGTAACAGAAGAGATACTGAATTTAACTGATCAAAGGAGAAAATACAAAAATACAGTAAGTGAAGCAGGCAAAAAGGAATACAAATGTCTCACAAATGAGATCGACAGGAAGTGCAAAATGGCTAAGCAGGAATGGATAGAGGACAAATGTAAGGGTGTAGAGGCTTATCTCACGAGGGGTAAGATAGATACTGCCTACACGAAAATTAAAGAGACATTTGGAGGAAAGAGAACCACTTGCATGAATAGCAACAGCTTTGATGGAAACTCAGTTCTAATCAAAGAAGGGAAAGCAGAATGGTGGAAGAAGTATATAGAGGGTCTATACAGGGGCGATGTTCTTGAGGACAATATTATGGAAATGGAAGAGGAGGTAGATGAAGATGAAATGGGAGATATGATACTGCGTGAAGAGTTTGACAGAGCACTGAAAGACGTAAGTCGAAACAAGGCCCCGGGAGTAGACAACATTCCATTAGAACTACTAACAGCCTTGGGAGAGTCAGTCCTGACAAAACTCTACCATCCGGTGAGCAAGATGTATGAGACAGGCGAAATTCCCTCAGACTTCAAGAAGAATATAATAATTCCAATCCCAAAGAATGCAGGTGTTGATAGATGTGAAAATTACCGAACTATGAGTTTAATAAGTCACAGCTGGAAAATACTAACGCGAATTCTTTATAGACGAATGGAAAAACTGGTAGAAGCCGACCTCGGGGAAGATCAGTTTGGATTCCGTAGAAATGTTGGAACATGTGAGGCAATACTGACTCTACGACTTATCTTAGAAGAAAGATTAAGGAAAGGCAAACCTACGTTTCTTGCGTTTGTAGACTTAGATAAAGCTTTTGACAGTGTTGACTGGAATACTCTCTTTCAAGTTCTGAAGGTGGCAGGGGTAAAATACAGGGAGCGAAAGGCTATTTACAATTTGTACAGAAAGCAGATGGCAGTTATAAGAGTTGAGGGGCATGAAAGAGAGGCAGTGGTTGGGAAGGGAGTGAGACAGGGTTGTAGCCTGTCCCCGATGCTATTCAATCTGTATATTGAGCAAGCAGTAAAGGAAACAAAAGAAAAGTACGGAGTAGGTATTAAAATCCATGGAGAAGAAATAAAAAGTTTGAGGTTCGCCGATGACATTGTAATTCTGTCAGAGACAGCAAAGGACTTGGAAGAGCAGTTGAACGGAATGGACAGTGTCTTGAAAGGAGGGTATAAGATGAACATCAACAAAAGCAAAACAAGGATAATGGAATGTAGTCGAATTAAGTCGGGTGAAGCTGAGGGAATTAGAGTAGGAAATGAGAGTTTTGCTATTTGGGGAGCAAAATAACTGATGGTCGAAGTAGAGAGGATATAAAATGTAGACTGGCAATGACAAGGCAGGCGTTTCAGAAGAAGAGAAATTTGTTAACATCGAGTATAGATTTAAGTGTCAAGAAGTCGTTTCTGAAAGTATTTGTATGGAGTGTAACCATTTATGGAAGTGAAACATGGACAATAAATAGTCTAGACACGAAGAGAATAGAAGCTTTCGAAATGTGGTGCTGTAGAAGAATACTGAAGATTAGATGGGTAGATCACATAACTAATGAGGAGGTACTGAATAGAATTGAGGAGAAGAGGAGTTTGTGGCACAACTTGACCAGAAGAAGGGATCGGTTGGTAGGATATGTTCTGAGGCATCAAGGGATCACCTATTTAGTACTGGAGGGCAGCGTGGAGGGTAAAAATTGTAGAGGAAGACCAAGAGATCAATACACTAAGCAGATTCAGAAGGATATAGGCTGCAGTAGGTACTGGGAGATGAAGAAGCTTGCACAGGATAGAGTAGCATGGAGAGCTGCATCAAACCAGTCTCAGGACTGAAGATCACAACAACAACAACAAGTTTCGGATTATCAGTTGTGGACATATTAACTCGCATAGAAATAAATGCTCTAAAGACATTCAGAGTTCAGTAAAACAGCATTTGTAAACAGTGAGAATATTGTATAATCCTATCATTGTGTGTCTCGTTTTGAATACGAACTATCAACTGAGATTACAGGTCCATCAGCCACTGCAGAAGGATAAACCAACAGGGTAAACCAACAAATTTAACGATACGCAGAGTACTAACATCGATTTTACCGTTAAATGTTCCAGCAATTTACAAAATTATAACCACTCGTTATTTTACTAACAACCCGTGCTGTCGCGAGCAAACGAGATTTTGCGTTTTAAAAGTCTCTCTTTCTCTCTGTCTCCCTCTCTCTCTCTCTCTCTCTCTCTCTCTCTCTCTCTCTCTCTCTCTCTCACACACACACACACACACACACACAGAGAGAGAGAGAGAGAGAGAGAGAGAGAGAGAGAGATTGAGAGGGGCGGGGAGGAGGGGAGAGGGGGTGATATCTCACACATACAGCTTATAAATTTCATTAGAGAAAATATAGCTCCAAAAACAAATCATAAGTAATCCCCACCGTGGCACTGTCGATTTAGTGGAATGATAGTGTGTTTTTTTTCCCTTGGTAGGCCTAATATGATCCAGAAACAAGTTAATCGTGGAAGACACAGTTAAGCAAAGACTGAAATTTTTTTCTTCTAAAAGATAAAAAATGAGTTTAATTCAATTCCAAATTTCTTCTTTATGTCTTAATATGTTATTGTTTGCGAATCTGTTCTCTTACCAAACCTTCCACCGAAGACGACATGCCGGCCGAAGTGGCCGTGCGGTTAAAGGCGCTGCAGTCTGGAACCGCAAGACCGCTACAGTTGCAGGTTCGAATCCTGCCTCGGGCATGGATGTTTGTGATGTCCTTAGGTTAGTTAGGTTTAACTAGTTCTAAGTTCTAGGGAACTAATGACCTCAGCAGTTGAGTCCCATAGTGCTCAGAGCCAGTTTTTTGAAGACGACATGTTCATTGCTAATCTCAGTGTCCCCTTTCCGCCTTCCCCTCTCCCCCTGCCCCCCTCCCCCCTGACTCCATCAACCTCCTCCAAACAAAGTGTGAATCCTGAGGGGGTCGGTGGACTTATTCCAGATGTGGATGGTGATTTTCAGAACGGAAGACATTTCAAAAGTGTTGCAATTGAAGCCAGCTGGACATCATAAAGGACACGCTTTTGTCGAAAGGCTATCATAAAGCAGCACATACCACAAATGAAACCGTGTGTCTAGGCACAACCAGAAGCAACTTATATAGCTAACTGTTGTGTACCACACTGCTAGATGAACTGGTCTCAAAGTGTATCTTAAAATTTTCTACTATGCTAAGTCTTCCTCGGTGTTCACCACAGAGTCCTTAGCCACATACCGCTGGATTTTTCAGTCAGTTACCCTGTGTCTGCTGTTGCGTTCCCTGGCGAACGATACAGCAGGACAAGGCTCAACTTCATACAACTGCCACACAGTGGGACTGCCAGGAAGGTACCGACAGGATCACAGGCCTTGCAGAATTACCCATTCCGCCGCAGTGCGCGACGTAAGTGAAGCAAATGCAGAACACGTCTCCATCGCAAAATTCTCATAAATTGTGCGCTTTGGATAAAGGCAGCTGGGATAATTTTCCAATGTGTTACCGGGCACCAATGCTAACGGATACTGCTGAGTCAGGCGAACAATCCGGACAGACAGACCTAAAGCAAGCTGCCCCGACGTGGCGTACCACAACCGTTCGGCCAGCCCACGCTTATTAGCCTACTCCACCACGGCTGTCCAGACTTACTAAAATCCATATGGGGACATAATCCATATGGGGACATCCCCAGATTCCTTACATAGCTGTCTGTATCAGGCGGCTCCAGCCTTCTCCCGCAGTCATGTTCGCGGTGGCGCCCGAGGTTGCGGTGCGCCCCCAGTATTTGACGTCTTATAACGGCACAAAAAGGCAAACATTTGATATTTTTTTCAGCAGAAGTTTTGCTATGAATTTAACTTATGCTAACGAAGGATATATTAAGTCAGTGCTATTAGACTACAGGAACACAATCTGACAAATACTGTTCTTTCAGATATGTTCGAAAAAACAGGCACGTAATGTCATCCAGCAGCCATACAAATACTATTGAGAGGTTTTCAGTGACGTTAGCCGCAGTTGCCATTGAAATGAATCAATGGTAACAGATCAAAATTCGGGCCAGCGTGGGACTCGAACCCGGATTTCCCGCTTAAGAGGAGCGGTTGCCTTAACCGCCGCGGCTATCCGAGCACACTTCTGCCCCCACTCAAGTTCCCAGCCTATCGCACAATACCGGCGTAGCGTCCGTCACCTACTCATGAAACCCTCACTCGCCATTTCGAAATCCCGCAAGAGACTGGCTTAGTTAGTATCCACAATGAAAGAACGGATCTTTGGTCGTCGCATCTTACTGGTATACGAGTTAGGTCCAATGTGGGCTTTAACTATCGTATGGCAGCGAAACTTGGTAGATATGCTAATGCGTTAATGGGGAATCGATTCACACTGGAGAAAAACTCGTGCAAATCTGACGCTGTGAAAGCAAGAAAGATGTATAGAAATGTTTCGATATGTAATGGATTAGGAACGGGACTTACGCAGAAAAGGCCAGACACGTGAGAAAGGCGTAATGCTGATAGTATTATTAATCATTGTGGCCTGTCAAACGACACCGTGGATGTCGTACCGTCATACATTGTGGCTAAGTCATTGAAAACCTTTGAATAGTGTGTGATTAGGCAGGGCCATTCTAACTTTGCGTGAGAAGTGGTAGTTAACTCTCTCCTTAATGTAATAGAAAATGTGTTCCATTGGAGAGAGAGAGGAATGATTTCTAAGCTCAGCATTTTTTGCCATTACTAGACTGTTCTCTAATTACTGTCTGTTCTGCAGATTGGTTATGAAATTACGTTGTCTTTGCACAAGATGTATTGATCATTCAGTTCAGTAGTATTCGGCGCATTACCGCTATTCTGTGCTTGTTATCTCAGCATATGCGCACATATAGTGGCAACATACTCATTTATTTCATAGTCTATAAGGTTCTCATATGTTTTCTGTTATAGTAAATGATTCACCTTTACTGTATTGGGACAAAGATAAATGAGCGCACTGCGTAAGTATTGAATAAGATCCTTGACTGCGTTTAGTTTTATCTATAGTTGACCTGCTAGCCAGTAGGTAGTGCAACGCTGGGGCATTGTTATTTGAGGAGTAGCAGCGTGTCAGAAAAGGAGATTTAATGTATGCGTGTCTGTCAGAAATCATCTGGGACATTTTATTATGGAGATGAAAACTTGTCTGCAAGCATAAATGATTGTTTCTTTTGATGGAGAATGTTTTTGGAAGTAAAAGAAAGAGGGCGTCATTTGCCATTTCTCGCCTAGGGTGGCAAAACACCTAGCAACGTCCCTGAGCATGGTAACAAACGATTAGAAAATACCAGCACGAACCAAAGGTCATAACTATCGATATTTGTCTCCAAAACAAATTTCACCTTTATTGGAGTATCAACGGGTGTACCGCCAGCTGTTGGTGTCAAAATGGGCACAGTATTTCTGTCATCAATCCTATCGTCATTATCAGCGCAAATCAAGACTGTGACAGGATCGAGCGCCGTTTAATTGTGCCCTTTCGACACTAATTTCCGGCAGTCCACTAGCAGATTACTTTGTCATCAAATACACAGCGATAAATTGAAGAACTGCTTCACATTTATTGCCTATAAATTGCTAATGACATTCCAACAAAAACCAAATATAACAGAAGAAGGTGCACTGCATGGAAGCGTCCAGATCGGGATTCAAAAGTCAATCTCTAATCATCAGATTCTGAAAAAACTATCAAGTGAAGAAATTCAGATATTTATGTGAGATTACTAATCTGCCAGAGCTAAACCAGAAAGCAACAAACAAAGAATAACAAAATTACAAAGAGAATACAAAAAACATGTAACGTATACAACAGAAAAATCTCTGGCACAAAAGGCATTACTATGGCATACACACAGTTGTTAAAACTGAAGTACTTTAAGCATCTGCAGCTATGACAATTGGTGGCAGATATCAAATCAAAAACACCGAAAAACACGGCAGAAATATTCTGAGGAAAGTTGTAGGACGAATTTTGAATAATAGGTTTATACGAAGAAGAAGTGAAAGGAAATCTGTTAAGTTACGGAAAAATCACAGATATAGTAAGGTTATAATTTCATAGCACTTAGTACACTGAATGACTACAGGCTCAAAAACATTTTGAAATTAGCTTTATCGACGAAGTACCAAAACAATCGCCCAACAGAAATTCATAAAGACTTAAAAGAAACTGACATAGACAAAGAAATCCTTCAAGGTAGAACAAAATTTCGAATGTTAATTAACGCAGTAACAAATTTATTAGAAGCATCCACGAGAAGGTACGAGGTGGAAGAGAGAACTGAAGAATAAACAGTGGGTGGATGAAGAGATGTTGGGAAGGAAAGAAGTGCCAAAGAAGTTCAAACGCCCTTCGCACATGCTCCAACGAATGAAGAAAATGTAAATCAGCTATCTTCTGACACACTGATGCTGCCGTCCATCTTTTCCTGTGTTGTACAAATCTTTTCGTCCCTATGTGACTACTACATAAAAAATCCTATCCAATACGTTTTACATATTCTTATCTCTTCCCCTACTACTACTCTCGTCCACGGCTCCTTCCAGTGCCAAGTTAAGTTCTCCGGGAAACTGAATCAGATGTTCCATTGACTTATTCCTTATTGTTCAAGATCATGCAGGATCATTAAAAAGGTCAAACCTAGTTTAAGATTAATTCTGTAATAATACATCCGACGAAAAGTGCAGCCTACTCGAATCGCCTGACAATGTTATTATAAACGAATCTGACCATAACCAGCAGTTACTGATAGTGCTATTAATAAACTACTTATACAAAGAAGCATTCCATCCCTTGTGCAATATTTTGATGACTGCTGTTCAACATTCCTTATGTTTTATCTACCACATACTATCCATTATATCCAGGTCTACTGTCCTACTTTGGAACGCTTCAAAACTTATTCTCAAGTTTTAGTTATCCTCGCGTTTTCCAGATCTACCGAAACACCAACCCGACGAGACGTAGATGGGAAATACCTTCCAGCCAAGATGTGCAAAATCGAAGAGGCGCGTGTAAAGCAAAAAAAGAGAAACGTAAAAACATTGTGTTACCGACGACCTTCGTCGCTTTTTTGATTCAGCACTTACAGAGTCCCTCCACCTAGACAACTGAGGAAATTCACCTAAATGATACATTCAGATTGGCCCATTGATAAGCAAGATACAGAACAGAAAAGAATCTGTAAAGCTCTTCATCGATGACAATGAGAGTGGCATGTCGGTTGATAAAACACTGAATTTAGAATCGACAAAAAGAGCATTCAGCAATTTTCCCAGACGCATTGGGCAGACGTGTTGCACTGTTAAGGATAGATGCCCAGAACATAGACGCCACACCAGACTGGGTCAGCCAGAAAAGTCTGCTTTGGCCGAACACTGTCTTGACAAAGGACGCAGCATGAGCTACGGAGAAATAAAGATCCTTTCGTCCGCTTCCATATACTGGGACTCCATCATTAAAGAGCAGTCGAAATTCGTACAAGTAACGACCCGATCAATAGCGTCACGGGATTTCAACTCAGCAAGGCATGGCATTGGCGGTACTAAGGCATCGTCGGCCGCAGACAAATGAATCCGAGTCGACCTAGGGGAATCAAGGACCGCACATTTCAATCGGCGCCAACGCTTTGCCCGCGCGAGCGCTATGCCGCTATTTGCCTTTCCAGCGTCACGAACGCGAAGACCGTGGCCTTTTTCTCCAGCAGGGGGCACTGGATGTAGCCGTGCTCTATGATTCGTCTACGATCACGTTGTAGCCCCCATCCCTTGGTGCCTGCGCTTTTCTAGCGAGTCAGCGTATATATTGGCGGACCATTGCAGCAACACTTCAATAAGCACGTGAAGATAACGAGCAGCTTTCTCGTTGAAATATTGCGAAGCTTCCACAACATTATCCGACGCGACGCGCGTGAACCAATGAAGCACTCTTGTGCTTTTCAGAAAGCACTTCAAATTCATTTCAAATGGTTCAGCCTACTGGGAAAACTGCGGAAAAACCTAAGTTTGGTTCCCTTTGCAATGACTTCCCATCGACGAGAATTTAAAAGACAAAAAAGGGAGATACTATGGTCTAACGATTAACGTAAAACAGAAATTATGTCGCATGCACTTACCTGTGCACTATAAGATGGTCAGTATGAGAAATTGTAAATAACGCAGCGTCGTTGGTCACCTATGTTTTCGTAACGTCTATGAACTACGTTACTAGAAGGACTTCACTATGTATCTACGGGCGCAGTCATTTTTATTATCTTGTCATAATTAAGAGCATGAAGAAAGACTTACGTGTATACCGCTGGAATAGTTTCGTCATTTTCTTCTATGGACTTCAGCAGACAATTTTCCGTGAAACAATCGGCGCCGTTCCCTCACATTCTGACTCGCCAGTGACATCATTCGATCTTTCCTCGTCGTGTACGTAAGTTAATTAAGAAGGTAAGCCTATCATTTCTTAGAATAAGGTAGACAAGTTTTCCCCGGTAAAAATATCACCCGAAACAAGGAATAGCGTATCTGAACGTCAGCGATATACTGATAGATTCACGTAGGCAGTATGTTGCGTAACGGAAGTTGTATGAAATGGAAACTGTAAACGTAGAAGAGTTCTAAATCACAGTGATCTTTTATACAGACGTGGAAACAAGATAACATCAGATTCTTTATTTGTTCTACAGCCTTATTTTAGCCGTTATTCACATTTCATTCGCCTAGTACTCTGGATTACGCTCATATTTTGGATTTAATACCACGACTGCTATACCATAGCATGAAAGCTGTTTTCATGCAAATGTCTGAAGATTCAGGAGGTCTGGTTCAGTACTTAATCGATGAACTTCACATCACCGAAAAAAAACACTTAATCGACAACTAAAAAATTGCATTTCCTTAAACCCTGACGACACGTCGCTGGCTGCAGTTAGAAACCTGAACCCGTATTTGGGACTAAACAAATCCCTGTGCGGTCACAGTGATTTAGGTTTTACAAGATTTCCTTCAAATCGTTGAGACAAACGCCAAGATCACTTTTTTAATCACTGCATTTTTCTCTTTTCCGGGGAAATGGACACGTACACTGTCTCTAACGACCTACCTTTTGTCCAGAAGTTAAACATACCCAGGGAAAAACGAAAATGGAACCATAAACTGCATGTAAGATCTGCAGATAACTGTCACAATTTCCCTCACAAACTGGAGTTGTGCTTTCCCAGTATGAAAGAAGTGTTCCCTGCTTACATCTACAACTACGCGTCTACATCTTCTACATCTTCATCTACACACACACACACACACACACACACACACACACTCCACAATTCACCTTATGGAGTGTGGCGGAAAGTACTTCGTACACAAATCCACCGTTTCCTGTTTCAAGAGCGATCATATGCGGGAACAACAACTATTCAAAGACAAGCAAAAGTACTTAATGAAATGTATAGTGTTTCAGTAATGTTTGCACATTTTCATTATGAACAGAACTGTGTACCCAGTAACAAATGCTCTCTCTTGTCATGATGCACACTTAGATATGATAAATAACATAGCGCCTTACAGTATTGATACTCCTCAGTAGAAATCAATTGGAATAATTACTGGTTCCAGGACAAATGCCTTTAAGAATAGCTTACAGTTAATGACTGGGGATGTAATTTATAAAGAAGGAGATACCAGCATAAAATTTAATCTATTCCATGATAAATTCATATCATTTTTCGAAAATAGCGTTCCGCTTAAGCTAATTAGAAAGGACACTAAAAATTAAGTAGAAAAGCATGTATCACTAGAGGGATCAAAGTATCCTGAGAAAGGAAAAGGGAAATGTATCTTCTGGCAAGAACAGGTAGGGATCCTGCAGTAGCTGCAACTTCGAAAACTGCTGACAATTACTAAGAAAGATTATTAGAAAATCAACAAACATGCACATAATGTCAGAAATCAGTACAACTGACAACAGAGTTAAGGCAATATGGAATATAGTGAAGCAAGATACAGGACAACCAACCTCAGAAGAGGATAACGTTACTATTGAATTGAATGGAAGGATTATAAATGACAAGTCACAGCTAGAAAATGTATTTAATAATCATTTCTTAAACATAGTAGAAAGCACAGAGACCAACAGTACAAGAGAAAGATCACAGTAATATGTTGAAGAAGTAACTCATAAAATTACATCATATGAATGCACCTCCAACTTCTACTTCTGAAATTAAGAAAGTCATACATTCTCTCAAGACTCACAGCTCTTCTAGTTTTGATGGTGTTTCCAATAGAATACTGAAGATTTGTTCCCATATAATAAGTCCGGTATTGTCCGAAATACGTAATGCATCACTAACTCAAGGCATTTTTCCGGAGAGACTGAAGTGTGACATTTTTAAGCCCCTCTTTAAGAAAAGTGATAAGAGAAACGTCAGTAACTACCAACCTGTTCCACAGCTGACATCATTCTCCAAAATTTTTGGGAAGGTGATGTATTCTACAACAATATCTCACCGTGGAAACAGTAGTATTCTTAGAAAATCACAGCTTTGGTTTCGGAAGGGTTGCTCTACTGAGAATGCCATTTACATATTCACTCACCAGTTTTTACAAGCATAAAATAATGAAATAGCGCCGGTTGTTTTTTGCTACATCTCTAAGGCATTTTACAGTGTGAATCACAGTATTCTCATAGGTACATTGATGTTGTATGGGATTGATGGTATAGCCAACCAATCGATAATGTCACATCTAACCAAAAGAATGCAGAAAGTAGTACTTAGTAATTCAAACAATATAGTCCAGGGACCTAATTACGACTGGAGAGAAATCACGTATGAGGTTCTCAGGTCCACTACTGTTCCTCATATACGTATGTAAACGATCTTCCGTCTAGTATACAACAGAGAGAATTACTTCTATTTGCAGATGACATTAGTATTGTAATCAATCTAAGCATATGTACAGAAACAGAAGAGATGGTAAACAAAGATCTTAAAAGTATGATTGACTAGTACCCTGCGAATTGTCTCACCCTCAATATTAAAAACACACAACATATTCATCTGTGCACATCTAGAGGTACTTCACCAATGATAAGTGTAACACATGGTGAGGAAGTAATAAATAGTATGGAAACTTCAAAATTCTTAGGGGTCCATATTGATCAGAATTTAAACTGAAAAAAAAACACTTTTTGGAACTCCTAAAACAACTCAGTACAGCCACAATTGCGCTTAGAACCATTACAAATCTTGGAGAGAGACAAACCAGCAAGTTGACATATTTTGCTTATTTTCATTCAATAATGTCATATGGAATAAAGTACTGGGGTAACTCATCTTTAAGAAAAAAAGTCTTACTGCGTGAAAACGTCCTGTAAGAATAATTAGCGGTGCTCACTTACAATCATCTTGTAGACATCTGTTTCAGTTGACGTTCCGACTACTGCTTCACAGTTTACTTATTTCGTCACGAAGTTTGTTGTAAATAATCCACTGCAGTTCAAAGGGAACGATGAGGTACATACAATACCAGAAGGAAATATGACATTCTTTAAGGTTGTCTTTAGCACAAAAAGGGGTGTAAAATGGTCAACAAAAATATTACTTATCCAGTGAAATAAAATGTCTGATAGACAGCAAAGTAAAATTTGATAACAAACTGAGAAAGTTTCACCTTGACAACTCCTTCTTTTCCGTAGGTTTTACATTGTTGTATTGTGTAAAAGTTGGTGTGTAGGAATTAATAACTCACATTTCCGTATCTTTTTTCTTTTTGTGGAAAAAACTTAGAAATGTTCAGAATGTAACCGTATGTACAAATTAATTTGTGATATGAATATTAAATGATTCGTTCCACATCATTGCGACCTATCGTACAAAATTCTCCTTGGGACATGTAACTAACTAGCTAGAGAAGTCTCTTGGCGATGCTTCCAATGTAATGTCATCAAAGCGCCATTGTCCGCAGCTCGTGGTCTTGCGGTAGCGTTCTCGCTTCCCGCGCACGGGGTCCCGGGTTCGATTCCCGGCGGGGCCAGGGATTTTTCTCTGCCTCGTGATGACTGGGTGTTGTGTGTCTTTCATCATCATTTCATCCCCATCGACGCGCAAGTCGCCGAAGTAGCGTCAACTCGAAAGACTTGCACCAGGCGAACGGTCTACCCTAGCCACATGGCATTTCCATTTCCAAGACGCCATTTGGATCGTGTTATCTCGAATGCTTTGAAGAAAATCATACTTACATTAAAGTATTGACTGTATCACTAAGTGACATTTCAACGTTTCGGCGAACGGTCGTAGACAAAGCAAATGTTCGTAATACACAGGTACAACGTTGAAAAATGCAATGATTCCATAATGGGATCTATATCAGGCTTATAACAGGCCTATATATGTCATCATAGCTAATACTTGGATCAAGAATCATGAAAGAAGGTTGTTTACGTGGAGGAGGCCCGGAGACACTGGAAGGTTTCAGATAGATTAAATAATGGTAAGACAGAGATTCAGGAATTAGGTTTTAAATTGTAAGAAATTTCCAGGGCAGATGTAGACTCTGACCACAATCTATTGGTTATGAACTGTAGATTAAAACTGAAGAAACTGCAAAAAGGTGGGAATTTAAGGAGGTGGGACCTGGATAAACTGAAAGAACCAGAGGTTGTACAGAGTTTCAGGGAAAGCATAAGGGAACAATTGACAGGAATGGGGGGAAGAAATACAGTAGAAGAAGAATGGGTAGCTTTGAGGAATGAAATAGTGAAGGCAGCAGAGGATCAAGTAGGTAAAAAGACGAGGGCTAGTAGAAATCCTTGGGTAACAGAAGAGATACTGAATTTAATTGATGACAGGAGAAAATATAAAAATGCAGTAAATGAAGCAGGCAAAAAGGAATACAAACGTCTCAAAAATGAGATCGACAGGAAGTGCAAAATGGCTAAGCAGGGATGGATAGAGGACAAATGTAAGGATGTGGAGGCATATATCACTAGGGGTAAGATAGATACTGCCTATAGGAAAATTAAAGACACCTTTGGAGAAAAGAGAATCACATGTATGAATATCAAGAGCTCAGATGAAAAACCAGTTCTAAGCAAAGAAGGGAAGGCAGAAAGGTGGAAGGAGTATATAGAAGGTCTATACAAGGGCTATGTACTTGAGGGCAATATTATGTAAATGGAAGAGGACATAGATGAAGGTGAAATGGAAGATACGATACTGCGTGAAGAGTTTGACAGAACACTGAAAGATCTAAGTCGAAATAAGGCCCCAGGATTAGACAACATTCCATTACAACTACTGACGGCCTTGGGAGAGACAGCCCTGATAAAACTCTACCAACTGGTGAGCAAGATGTATGAGACAGGTGAAATAGCCTCAGACTTCAAGAAGAATATAATAATTCCAATCCCAAAGAAAGCAGGCGTTGACAGGTGTGTAAATCATCGAACTATAAGTTTAATAAGTCACGGCTACAAAATACTAACTCGAATTCTTTACAGACGAATGGAAAAACTGGTAGAAGCCTACCTCAGGGAAGATCAGTTTGGATTCCGTAGAAATGCTGGAACGCATGAGGCAATACTGATCCAGCGACTTATCTTAGAAGATAGATTAAGGAAAGTCTAACCTACGTTGCTAGCATTTCTAGACTTAGAGAAAGCTTTTGACAGTGTTGCCTGGAATATTCTCTTTCAAATTCTGAAGGTGGCAGGGATCGAATACAGAGAGCAAAAGGCTGTTTACAAGTTTTACAGAAACCAGATGGCAGTCATAAGAGTCGAGGGGCATGAAAGGGAAGTGGTGGTTGGTAAGAGAGAGAGACAGGGTTGCAGCCTATCTCTGATGTTATTCAATCTGTATATTGAGCAAGCACTAAAGGAAACAAAAGAAAAATCGGAATAGGAATTAAAATCCATGGAGAAGAAGTAAAAAGTTTGAAGTTTGCCGATGACATTGTAATTCTGTGAGAGACAGTAAAGAACCTGGAAGAGCAGTTGAACAGAATGGACAGTGTCTTGAAAGGAGGATATAAGATGAACAACAGCAAAACGAGGATGTAGTCGAATTAAATCAGGTGAAGCTGAGGGAATTAGATTAGGAAATGAGACACTTAAAGTAGTAGATGAGGTTTGCTTTTTGGGGAGCAAAATAACCAAAGATGGTCGAAGTAGAGAGGATATAAAATGTAGACTGGCAATGACAAGGAAAGCGTTTCTGAAGAAGAGAAATTTGTTAACATCGAGTATAGATTAAGTGTCAGGAAGTCGTTTCTGAAAGTATTTGTATGGAGTGTAGCCATGTATGGAAGTGAAACGTGGATGATAAATAGTTTAGACAAGAAGAGAATAGAAGCTTTCGAAATGTGGTGTTACAGAAGAATGCTGAAGATTAGATGGGTAGATCACATAACTAATGAGGAGGTATTGAATAGAATTGGGGAGAAGAGAAATTTGTGGCACAACTTGACCAGAAGAAGGGTTAGGTTGGTAGGACATATCCTGAGGCATCAAGGGATCACGAATTTAGTACTGGAGTGCAGCGTGGGGGGTAAAAGTCGTAGAGGGAGACCAAGAGATGAATACACTAAACAGATTCAGAAGGATGTAGGTTGCAGTAGGTATTGGGAGATGAAGAAGCTTGCACAGGACAGAGTAGCATGGAGAGCTGCATTAAACCAGTCTCTGGACTGAAGAGCACAATAACAACAACGGTTTTGCAGCGATTATCATGTTGGAATTTGAATTTAGCGCGATTTTCTAGTGGAGGTAGGCCAATAATAATAATAATAAATAATAAAAAATGATAATGAATGATAGTAAATAATAATAAATGCTAATGAATAATAATAAAGACAAGTATGGGTTTGCAGGCATTATCCTGTTGGAATTTGAATTTGGCGTCATTTTTTTCTGGGGGTTAGGTTAGTGGACATAGCCCAATTGGACTATCTTCCCGCCAAAATCCGCCATCTTGGATGACGTCATGCACTGTTGCCAAGTCTACATGCCGCCATCTTGAATAAATTTGGCAACTATGCCCCACTACTACCCTGTGCCGGCACATAGCCTAGGCCTTTCGAATGACACCAAGGGGGCTGCCAAGCTTAAAGTCGTTGTCCAATGGACAGATCACCATAAACAGTGTCACATGCCCTCAGTTCAAGAGGTTATCAGGAACTTTACGCCACCACCTCTCCCACACCAGCCAGGGTGGCCCAGCGGTTCTAGGCGCTACAGTCTGGAACCGCGCGACCGCTACGGTCGCAGGTTCGAATCCTGCCTCAGGCATGAATGTGTGTGATGTCCTTGTGTTAGTTAGGTTTAAGTAGTTCTAAGTTCTAGGGGACTGATGACCTCAGGAGTTAAGTCCCATAGTACTCAGAGCCATTTGAACCATTTGAAACTCTCTTCCTCTAGCTGACCAAATACTGGCAGTGAAAATTTGACCAGTTTTCTAACTGGGATACTTCCGAGTCGGGTGCCACTGCACAGGCGTGCATTAGCAACCTTATCTAGAGACCGAGTCATTCCAGATTAAATTACGCGAGAAGTCTGCCATTGGAAGGTGAAACAAACATAGACGAGAAGGCAAATATTTTTCACTTTTCGATGTCTTCTATGCCAAATGATGTATAGTTAAATTTTTTATTGTCGTATAGCAATTCTGACTTCCTGTTCAGGAAATATGCCCTTAGCAGTTGACCAATGCTTAACTTTCGTACCCTAATGTGACTATATTTACCTCCCAAGTGTAGTCTTACTAGCAAGAGAAGCGACTAAATAGACTGAAATGCGTTTCATGCTCTGATTAACCTAAATATTAAGAATCTACACTCCTGGAAATTGAAATAAGAACACCGTGAATTCATTGTCCCAGGATGGGGAAACTTTATTGACACATTCCTGGGGTCAGATACATCACATGATCACACTGACAGAACCACAGGCACATAGACACAGGCAACAGAGCATGCACAATGTCGGCACTAGTACAGTGTATATCCACCTTTCGCAGCAATGCAGGCTGCTATTCTCCCATGGAGACGATCGTAGAGATGCTGGATGTAATCCTGTGGAACGGCTTGCCATGCCATTTCCACCTGGCGCCTCAGTTGGACCAGCGTTCGTGCTGGACGTGCAGACCGCGTGAGACGACGCTTCATCCAGTCCCAAACATGCTCAATGGGGGACAGATCCGGAGATCTTGCTGGCCACGGTAGTTGACTTACACCTTCTAGAGCACGTTGGGTGGCACGGGATACATGCGGACGTGCATTGTCCTGTTGGAACAGCAAATTCCCTTGCCGGTCTAGGAATGGTAGAACGATGGGTTCGATGACGGTTTGGATGTACCGTGCACTATTCAGTGTCCCCTCGACGATCACCAGTGGTGTACGGCCAGTGTAGGAGATCGCTCCCCACACCATGATGCCGGGTGTTGGCCCTGTGTGCCTCGGTCGTATGCAGTCCTGATTGTGGCGCTCACCTGCACGGCGCCAAACACGCATACGACCATCATTGGCACCAAGGCAGAAGCGACTCTCATCGCTGAAGACGACACGTCTCCATTCGTCCCTCCATTCACGCCTGTCGCGACACCACTGGAGGCGGGCTGCACGATGTTGGGGCGTGAGCGGAAGACGGCCTAACGGTGTGCGGGACCGTAGCCCAGCTTCATGGAGACGGTTGCGAATGGTCCTCGCCGATACCCCAGGAGCAACAGTGTCCCTAATTTGCTGGGAAGTGGCGGTGCGGTCCCCTACGGCACTGCGTAGGATCCTACGGTCTTGGCGTGCATCCGTGCGTCGCTGCGGTCCGGTCCCAGGTCGACGGGCACGTGCACCTTCCGCTGACCACTGGCGACAACATCGATGTACTGTGGAGACCTCACGCCCCACGTGTTGAGCAATTCGGCGGTACGTCCACCCGGCCTCCCGCATGCCCACTATACGCCCTCGCTCAAAGTCCGTCAGCTGCACATACGGTTCACGTCCACGCTGTCGCGGCATGCTACCAGTGTTAAAGACTGCGATGGAGCTCCGTATGCCACGACAAACTGGCTGACACTGACGGCGGCGGTGCACAAATGCTGCGCAGCTAGCGCCATTCGACGGCCAACACCGCGGTTCCTGGTGTGTCCGCTGTGCCGTGCGTGTGATCATTGCTTGTGCAGCCCTCTCGCAGTGTCCGGAGCAAGTATGGTGGGTCTGACACACCGGTGTCAATGTGTTCTTTTTTCCATTTCCAGGAGTGTATTTAAGTAGTTTGTTCATAAATTTCTAGGCTCTTCAGTCGCATTAATTGCCGGCTCGCCCCAAGCGCTGTTATGCTGTACAGTATTTCTAATCAGTCCGAGGGCCATACCAAGTAGGATTCGTGGGTGACATAGATAAGCTATAGCGTCAGGAAGATGGTAACCCTAGTCCAGTGGCAGTCGTCACAAGGGAGGCTTTGGGCTTCGCAGAGAGATTTAATGTTAAAATTCCGAGAAAAATTACTAAAGAGACAGACAACGTATTACTTCCTCCCAGATGCACCTGGCGAAACGAGTGTAACTGCAATAACGTGTAAATATAAAGTCACGCGGTGGCTTATCGACAGCTGTTCAGTACGCAGTCCATTCTCGGAGGGAACGAGCAAAGATTGAAATGACAGCTTGCGGAATATGGATGTAGACGTAGAATACGATATGCTGCACTGCATCGGAATCACTGTGGCACAGTCTGATACAGGCCGCACCATAATTAACTGACCCGTGTCAAAGTATGCGATAGCAGAAACACAACGGCTCCAGTAAACATGGGTCCGCAAACGAGCCGTTTTTAAGACCGTAGCGAATCCATGCCTACGAGCCTTCATTATGAAACATTGTCCTAATATGTAACAAATGTATTTAAGATGTACATTTTTCGATTAAGTGTCCCTTTAATGGGACTCAAATTTTGACAAGAGCTATAAGATAATACCACAGTCTAACATAACAGTCGCGACACTTCGCCTCGATTTTGTTGCCTACAGCGCCAGCAGCGCCCCAAGCGGCTGGTAGGTTGAACTGTGAGTTCGGCGCGATCGTGAAAGCGAATAGTGATTGATTATTTTGATTTATACAATGGTTTTTACCATCGGGAGCGTTTGTAGCGCAATGAATTGCAGCAACAACAGGAAGAAGACACCACAGCTGTCTCTTTTTAGGTTTCCTAAGGATCCTGAGAGGTATATACCATCATGTTACTAAACTGTATCGTCAGGATTCACTTGCAAACTATATGTGTATAAATGATGAATGTATCGTTTTAGGAGCAGAAAATGGCTTGTTAATAGCAGACGAGAAGACCTTATGAAGAAAGACCCGGTTTACCTGTATAATAATATTAGGTTTTGTCCGCTACATTCCGAAGAAAACCAGTTCATGAACGCAGACAATAACAAACTCGTGTGGAATGCAGTACCCACACTGTTTGACATACTAAATAAGCCACCTCAACTGACGATGAAGAGGAAACTGCCACAAAGATTCGACAGTCAATCTAAAGCTGTAAAACAGTCATATGACACAGAAGCAGCCAGTTCTGCTCTCCATGTATCAGTGCCAGATTCGTGCGAATCTTCACCACAGACGTGCTTTGACGATAAAGTGGTTAGATTAAGTGCAGCTGTTCATGTCTTACAAAAGGGTGTGAAGTGTCAGAATGTGCAGATCGAGCGAAACTATTACGGGACAAGCAAAGTGCCTACAGACAGATTGTTTGAAAATTATTCAAATGTTTGGTTTTTCGTGAAATGTAAAGTAATCAGCTCATTATAATGTTTTCAGCATATTTCTGCCACTATTTGGCAGTTGCTTTACCCACTTTGAATAATATAAAGATTAAGGTCGTACTTGTGGCAACAGGCAACAATGACACACAGTAGGCCTACAGAACGATAAACGAGCTGTCAATCGCTTTTGCATGTAGAGGTACATGTCTGTGCTTCTTACAAGTGAATCTGTGTGTTTGTATTCTTTTGATATCAACGTGTCCAATGTCACAAATGTTTCTTCACGAATGTGTTGTAGCTTGCCACTCTATTCATGGTTTTTGTCCATACTTGCGCTTACTTTAGAATCATTAATAGAAACATATATGCCTTCCGATACTAAACAAACTCTTGAAGGCAAGAAAATAACTCGAATAATTCGGAAATTACGTAGGAAATGGATGTAAACAAACATTATGCTTACAACGCGTCTGACGTTCACCTTACCTGGCGCTTGGAGCGCTAGTGTCGCTCCATCTGTCAAACGGCAACAACTTTTACAGCAGTGAGTGTCGCGACTGTTATGTTAGACTGTGGTAATACTGCTTCACCACATTGTAACATGGCTGGTAGAGATCGCTTCACGATGCTGTATCAGTTCAATTATATTTATTTCATAAGTAAACGTAGGCAGTGCAAACTGTTTAGAGGTGCTTGAAAGGTTTCAAGTAAGGAAGCGGATCTCAGGACAACCCCCAAAGAACCCCCCAGCCTGTTATCAGATAAGTACCGGGGATTTTTCCTAGGGAAAAATGGTGGCCGGGGCGGTGCGCCTCCCCCCCCCCCCCTTTCCCTCCTCCTAATGCCCGTGAAGAAGAAAGGCTGCACCTCATTTCCAATCGGACCAATAGCTCCGTCGCGGACATGCAAATATCCTCATATAAAATCAAACAACGCATGGGCACGACGACAATATGACCACATACATACGAAAAAATGTAAAAAAATATGAAAAAATGACACAAAATCAGCAAAAATCGAGGAAAACCTGGAATAATTAGACAACTGGATGGGAAATACGTAAAATTGAGGGAAATACGACGGAATATGTAAAATCGCGAATACGCAAAATTTCTTAAATTGACTGAGAATAAATAAAATTAGAGAAAAAGTACCACGAAATGCGGGGAAATGAGATGGGTTTGGGTACCCGGAGACTCAAGATCGAGAAAAGCTTAAAAATTGTGCTCTGGCTGCATTTCCTTTTAACACCCCCTCTCCTGTAAACAACATGGGTTTTCGTAACACATACTCCAACAAAGGCGACTTAAATATTACACAGAGGCGCCATATTACAGCAGGCAAAACATATGTTTTCCCACACGCAGTCGAATATATATATTACCGAATTACACCTGGTTCTCACAAACAATAGTAATCCTTGAGTATTAAGGAGCAGAATCACTGCATTAAGCCATTCCCTAGAGTGTTCTGTAGGAGAATGGACCGATGTCACGTGTATCTCCTTTATTAGTGTGAGGGGGAGCGGGGGGTGCACTCGAGAGGTGTGACTGAATTATAGCTCGTTGTGGAACCTAGAAATGATAGCGTTTTTTTCCTGTCATGTGAGTAGATTGCGTGAAACAGACTGTGATGATCAAATTCCTTAGAACTTGAAACATCCCCTTTGAAAAATTAATGATTTACTGTGCTGATAAACCTCTACGTTATTTGATTTTCAAACAGCTGAGCAAAACTGAACGTACTCAGAATTACTTTCTTTACTTATTCTGATCAACACTAAACTGACACACAATATTTTTAACGCAACGCAATATGACTTTCAAAACTCCCTACAAAAGAATGGCCCTGACTAACAATAACCTATACCTTTCATGAATCACTTACCTCACAAAAATCTTCGTTACTCGAACTACTGCAATACAACTAGTGCCACTACTGCCAGTTAAATAAAAGATTCTAACTACTGAAGGCACTAACTACTGATAGGCATAGTTAGCAAATGGAAGATTTTGATAGAGAACAAGCAATGGATTTACCTTAACAGTGTTCAAAAGTCATAATATTTATCAGTTCATGACATCCAGTATTATAAATTTACTCTTTCTGGCAGACACACGTCCAGATCGCCCGCTCTTAAAATTCTGCCATCTCTCTCCCAACCTCCACCACTTTTGGCGGCTCATCTCTAACTGCGCAACGCTACGCGCTGTTCACATCCAACTGCCCAACACTACAACAGCGAATATTCCAATAATGCAAACCAGCCACAGACTTCACACAGCACAGTCTGTGATTTTCATATAGAGCGCTACGTGGCGTTACCAACATAAAAACCTAAACAGCCTACTTACAGACTTTGCTGGCATGTCGGTGTTGGGGGGAGCTATGGAAGAAAAATGCCAGATTTAAGCGCATGGACGGTAATTTAATTCGATGCAACGGAAGAGAGAGAGAGAGAGAGAGAGAGAGAGAGAGAGAGAAAGAAAGTAAAATCTTATAGGAGGTTTTATTGCAAGACAGGCTCTCACAATTTGTTTCGTAAACGCAGGTGTGATACAGCTTCGCATTAGTAAAACGGGATTTGTTATAGTGTACGAAACAGCAACGTCGTCTTGAATTGTACGGTAACTTGTTGTTGTCGTACGTAAAATGTGTTTTTCCTGACATGTGAGCCAATAGCGTGAAACATTATATTCTCTAATGTTATTTCACGTGTCTGAAATGTTTGTAATCCACGCGTGCATGACAGTTTATTTACAGACACTAGTTTGAGAGCGAGAGAAAATTTGGAAATTTGTGGTAAGGTCTTATGGAACCAAACTGCTGAGTTCATCGGTCCCCGAGCTTACACACTACTTAATCTAACTTAAACTAACTTCCGCTAAGGACAACACACACACCCATTTCCGAGGGAGGTCTCGAACCTCCAACGGGGGAGAGCCGCGCGATAGATCGCGAGAGAACTTTAATTGCCTTTTCAGGTGTCTCCTTGGTTTCCTTCACGGCTTGCTCAGTGTACAGAGAATAGCACAGGGAAGAGGTCGCAGTCATGTTTCACTCCCTTGTCAACGACTACTTTATTTTCATGTCCTTCGACTCTTGAAACTGCAGGTTGGTTTCTGTACAAGTAACCACTGAGTCGCTGCATTTCACTATTACTTTCAAAAATTCAAAGAATATATTGCAGTCAACACTGTCAAAAGAAACCTATAAATTTGCAAATGGTATAAACGTAGGTTTGTTTTTCTTGGTCCTGTGTTCCAGGATAAGTCGTATTGCCTCGCGTGCCTTAATGGAGTAGTTCTCTTCGAAAAATTCATAAAAATGTGCTCTGGGATGGCTACTTTATTGTAATGTCCATCTCAAGGTCGCCAGAAACTCCGTTATCAAGTTAAAAGGCAATTTGTGAGAAAGTGTCTCCGAAAACCATTCATAGTGGCAAAAAAATAGTCGGCATGTAATTTCTACGGTGGCCTAAAAGGCGTTACAGAAACTTTGAAAATGTTCGAACTGGAGATTGAACCAGCTTCTTACAACATCTGCACAAAAGCGGACGAAAAGTGTATCGATTGAGCAGAACAGTGGGTGACAGAAACTGAGAGGCCTGGAGGACCACCATGGCCTTGAAGAAGATGGATGAGGACCTCCTTTTGGATCTGGAAGGATAGCTGTGTGGTCGAGAGACCGCTGATTAAAGGCATGTTTAATTTAACTACAAAAAGTATAATCACGTTTTTCTCGAAACCGTATTTTTCAAATTAGCGTGGACTGTAACCTGAGAACGGTACATACTAGTTTGAGTCGATATGATGGCGGCATCCAAAATTGAATTCTGTATCAAAGTACGTAGTCGTTTTACCATACCTTCAGAAGCCTATTTTCGGAGCACGCTTTTGTCTCGATTTTGTGGGCGAAGAAAATGACATCTGTTCCAACATACCATTTTCTTATATCTTAATGTTTTTCAATTACCCTATGTATTCTGACAGAAAATGTATTGAAAATGACTTATGCAAAATTATTTTGCTACAGGCCCAATAGGAGGGCTTCGGGAATTGCCGTCCATGATCAGTATTCCGGCTCCCCTTGGTTTCCACCTAGTGCAGCGGTTAGAGTAAGCGTTCGATGTGGATAGAAAAATGATTTCTTAACGATAAAAGTCCAAGGAAGAAAACCACATCATTAGACTTAGCATCACTTTTTATTTTACTTGGAAAACATCACGAAGTTCGCTTATTTCTCATTCGTTGAAAGAAGCTATCTTCTTAAGGGACGATAAATAAAGTTGCGTGTATAGTTTCATTCAGCAGCAAGGTTTGTACTGTGCAAGCACGAAACGAAGATATGCAAAGCAGTACATAGATGATGTAATAAAGTGCTAGGGCAATCGGGGTAGGGAGAAAACGAACAGCGTCAGAAACTGCGACGTTTCAAGTGCAAGGCCATTGCGAAGACGCTGAGCCTCCCGACTCCTTTTGCGCTCTTTGTGCGCGATCGCCGAGCGCAGAGCTCCACCGGTGAGATGATGCCTATGTTGACAAAAGGGGATAATCGGAAAGTATCAACGAAAGGAAAAATTCTGAAAACGCAGAAATCTGATGAAAACACACATTAACGTGTATCCACTACTATACGACCGCGACTGTAATGAATAAATAGATCCATGTACAAAAAACAGTCGTCAATCAATTTTTTATTTATTTTGCTCGTAGTCACAAATGACAATTTGGATGAGGGTCCATCTTCGGGTATATACTTCATTTTATATTTAAGCCTTATTTCTTGGCAAAATGACTTTTTCACAGGGCAACAGTGACTCAGTTTTTGATGCACACCTAATATATTCTTTGGTGCAATTGCATAAAAAACTTGAAGCAGGTTCAGTTGCCCTTATGATGGCCTACACTGATTAATTTTATCTTTTAGCTTCAGTAGCACATGCTTAACCAGCGTTTGCTTAATATTTATGCCTGTTGTTGTTTGAGTACAATATAGACACTAGAAAAATTCAATAATGTTCAACCTTTTTTTTTACGCTAAGATTCGTTTTATCCTAACTACGTTGGTTTAAAACAGTGACATAATGGTCATCATTATATTTATGTCGACTGCATTTTGAATGTTGCAGCTGAAGATGAGTGGAAATTGTGGAAGCGCGACTGCACAAGTAAAGTTAAAAAAGATAGCTGCTTGGCATATTGTTTTCAAGAAACGTATTTCACATCCAAGGAGCTGAAGCCATCTTACAGTGTGTGGCGGATGGTACGCTAGTAGTACGGAATTGTGGTTATTCTTCCACTTTTGATATCAAAATGATATGCAAATTAATTAAATTGGTCAATTAATCATCCCAACCCCTGCCTACTCCCGCCCCCAGAGGACGTCAAGTGTTTCCTCCGCTGTTCGTGTTCCCCAGACCCCTCCTTCCACCCTCCCCACCGCCCCTGCCCCCAACCTACCCTATTGGCAGGAATTTCGAATTTTGGCGGGAATTTCGAACTTTGTTGGGACTTACGAATTTTTGTGGAAATTTCTTTGTCCCAGGGCTGTGCCGACATCCCCTCTCCCCCCCTCCCCCCCACATGGGAATTGACAGGAAATTTAAATTGGCAGTACCCTTTCTGGGACTCGAACCCTGTTGCTTCTGGATGGAAAGCGCAAGTGCACCCACTAACACATGGAAACTGTCAAGATGAGGAGGAGGGAGGTTAGGTTAGTCAACTTTATTTATTTTTGTCAGGAAATTAACACAAAGATCGATCCTCATTACATAATTAACCACAAAGTTCGGGCCTCGTTACACAACTACATGCATAGCGCTACACAAGGATGGCATAAAAGCTCAATACACCGCAAAAATTGATGATACCATACAACTGGTGTTATCCTGCTAGGAAAAAAATTCGCATTACCACTCGACACTAGCGACAGAAACACTCAAACTCTACCCTACACCTACAAGCTGGCAGGAAAAAGGCTGGGGTATAACATACTATCTTTATTCTTTTTGGTGGGAAATATGTTCAACTGACGATATGCTGGTGTTGGACAGAGGGGAGTTTAAAAAGTGTATTACCTGTAAGCATACAGTATCTATTGCTGTTTTATGTTTCGCTACTGATGCCTGCTCAAAAACCATCCTGCAGCCCAGGTAATCGAAGCCAATACACACTATCACAACTGATGGAAAATAAAAATGCATCACAGTTCTAAATACACTTCGAAATTATCGTGAAAAATCCAGCACTCATAATGAACAGGTCATAATGCAGCACATGTGCTGGGGAAAATCGTCGTCCTCAAAGACTGCAAAAATGGTTCAAATGGCTCTGAGCACAATGGGACTTAACTTCTGAGGTCATCAGTCCCCTAGAACTTAGAACTACTTAAACCTAACTAACCTATGGACATCACACACACCCATGCCCGAGGCAGGATTCGAACCTGCGATCGTAGCGGTCGCGTAGTTCCAGACTGTAGCGCCTAGAACCGCTCAGCCACCCCGACCGGCTAAAAGACTGCAGAGGAGGCGGTAGTTGAATGTGCATTCACCTCGATAGGCGTCCACAAACTGCCGAAAATCGAAGCCTTCTTCCTCCCTCCCTCAACCCCTCCCTCCCTACATCCATCTATGGGGGCTGGGGAGGACACATGCTCCTTCAAATGGCCAACTGCTCCGCTGACCGCCTCACGGGGCGGGAATGCCATTGTCCGCCCATTGCTGCCGCCATCCTCTGCAGTCGCTGGACACACTCGGTTTTCCACTATCTGCCCGCCGCCTTAAGGCGATGGTCCTAGATAACACACAAGGGAAATTCAGTAGCATAACCTATCCCATCCAGACGATGCTCCAGATGGCTATTTCAAAAAGCCGGCCGCGGTGGTCTAGCGGTTCTAGGCGCTCAGTCCGGAACCGCGCGACTGCTACGGTCGCAGGTTCGAATCCTGCCTCGGGCATGGATGTGTGTGAGGTCCTTAGGTTAGTTAGGTTTAAGTAGTTCTAAGTTCTAGGGGACTGATAACCACAGATGTTAAGTCCCATAGTGCTCAGAGCCATTTGAACGATTTTATTTCAAAAGTTCCCGCCCTTTGCTGTTTTTCTGCCGATCTGCATACGGCTGCTGATCACAACAGGTGCTCACGATATTCGGCATGCCTTCGATGTGGCGTCCCTTAGCACGAATGGGAAATTTACAGGCATAACCCCGCCCATTCGGAGAACGGTCCAGATCAGCACTTGGCTTTCCACCATCTGGCCGTCGCGTTAAGGCGACGCTTCTCTGCCAACACATTAGAGTGTATAGTCAAGTAAACAATAGGAGATGAAAGGACGGCCGCCTCAGGTGCAACTTGTTTATCTAAAATATAACGACAGAGCCACCACACGCTGCCACCTGGACAAAGAGCGGCTGTGTCTGGCGACCACCACAGAAGACACTCTTGTGCGCAGCAGCCTGCTGTTCGATGATGGAGAACAATTGTATTTGACGTCAACGCATCTCAAAACATATTTGTGACCATAATAAATGTCCTCTTTCCACGAAAATAGGTAAAGTCCATTTTCTTTGAGTTTCATGAAATAAATCGGTATAGTTTTTACGTTCGACTGCAGTCGCATCTCATTATTTTGTGACTTCCAGGGAAGTGTACCGCCATCGATCACAAATAATCAACAGAAACATACCCACCCTGTGTAAAATCAAGAAAACGAAAATTTCGGCTATTTTGTTGCGAGAACTACCGATCACTACAGAATGTCCTCGTTATTTCGAAACCGTCATCACAGTAAAGAAAAAGCGAGAATTTAAGCTCCAAAGAAAAAAAATATATATTAAGCAAATTCTTCCAGCTTGTTGAACAAATTATATGACCTGAGAGCGTCTCTCGTGTTCAGTGTCTGTAATTAAACTGTCATGCAGGTGTGTATTACAAACATTTGAGACGATCTTACACGCCATTGGTACACATGTCGAAAAAAAAAAAAACACATTCATTTTACGTTTGACAAAAAGAAGCTATGACTGAAGGGAACGTATCTCTTTCGTACACTATGACAGGGCCCCTTTTACCAGTACGATGCTATATCATACTAGCATTTACGAATCAATTTTTGAGAGCATGTCTCGCCCTGTGTAGGTGAGAGATTGAAATTTCGTTGAAAGATATCGCCAAAACGAAAAGAAAAGAAACGCTTGTCAAGAACCATTCCGCAGTGCCCTAGCCATCTCTTCCACCTATCAGGCAGCACATCATTGATTTCTGGTTGATAGGCTAATTAATTAAATTGATCATATGAGTCACTTTGCATAGCGAATAACTTTTTTTTCAGCAGTCGGATTACACTCACCATCTAGGACAACTGGGAAACCGTGGGGGGAACACGATGTTTCTTTTGAGACACGCTATTGAGAAATGACATTTGAAACTGAACACAGAGGTATTCTACAGCCCACAACATACATTTCGCCATAAGAACTGCGCTATTAAAACACATTCATAACGCCTATGTTACTGTCACCCTGCATAAAAAGCGGTCTGGAGTCTACGGGCACACACATGAGTCGCTGATAGTGTACACTTTCAGGTAGAAATGCTATCTGTGATTTGGAATCAAGTCTATCCATTCTACCACGTACACAAGTTGTATCTTGTAGAGACGTCTTTTAATACTTACAGCCACTGGTGAGTCACATTAGTGCCATTCTCGTATCTCGATACGAGTCACCCTTTTTTTTTCGAACCTATCTGCTAAGGATCCCATACACCAAGAACTTCAGCGCTTTTTTTAAACAGTCCGTCTGCATCTTGTAACTGGTCCTAATTCTCTACCCCGCCCTCCCAGCAGCTTAGTCCATGTGATCGTTCAAATGGTTCAAATGGCTCTGAGCACTATGCGACTTAACTTCTGAGGTCATCAGTCGCCTAGAACTTAGAACTAACGAAACCTAACTAACCTAAGGGCATCACACACATCCATGCCCGAGGCAGGATTCGAACCTGCGACCGTAGCGGTCACTCGGTTCCAAACTGTAGCGCCTAGAACCGCACGGCCACTCCGGCCGGCCCATGTGATCGTCCCAACTGAAACACGTATGTATTCATTACCAGCGATGGCGAGGCATGACAGAATCTCTGACCAGAGAGTTATTTATCGTTGCTAGTCTGCGCTTGACCGCGCGAGTGTTCAGTTGCGAGTTGTTCTCTGTCTGTAGTAGAAGTCGGATACAGTTGTGTGTAGCGAGTCGGCATGCGTCCGCCGTGTGCTCTGGCCACGAGTCTGGTCAGGAATGTGGTGGACGATATGTATATTATTGTAGAAGGGAATGAAGCAGCATTGCGCTCAGCTAATAACGTATGTTAATTGTAATTAATTTGTTCAAAATGATGCCCCAATAATAACTTTTTATAAAGTAACTCATTTAAGGAAAAAGATTCATTACAAGCTAAATAATATTTCCTATGCATTCACTCCAAGAATCAAAATTAAATATAAGCCAGCATTGCACGAAGCTATGCCGAAAAATAAGAGCAGATATAGATGCAGTTTTACTGAGGTAAGAATTTTGGTTTAATTATTTCACAGGGCCGTAGGTCAGCGCTGCTGTCCTTATAAGATTTATCAGGTTTAATTATTTGTGTTGAGATGTTACATTCAGTTCATGGTTCATTATCTAATTAATATTATTGTGTGGGTTCTTGGTCAATTTACATTTTTTAATTTCGTGCGGGGAGGTCACACTTGGACCATGGGCCATTATTATTCTTTAATTTTGCAAGGAGGTTACGCTTGGCTCATTTTATTATTCAGTTAATATTGACTAACTTTATTGCGGGGAGGTTACACAACTGAAGTTTGACCTGTACGGAAATTGAAGAGCGGTATAGCTATGACCTTCTGCATCCTGTGGGGAAACAGAACGTGCGAGTTTATGCGACAGGAACGGGTTTTGATCACTCGGTGGAAATGGGAACATTGTGTCATAGCACCGCAAACCATGTACACTGTGTAAGGCCAGCGCCAAACGAAACTTTCCCCTGCAAGACGAGGTAGTAGAAGCGATAGTATGAGCAGTTATGGAGTTGTTTTTTGTTGGGAAAATTAGGAAGACTACACATCATACATGCCATGGAGGAAGGACGAAGATTTTGTGGCACATCTCCAAACTACATATGGGTAGTCCAAAGGAGATCTGTTTCTCTCAAGGTGAATTCATGTCTATAACCCAAACATATGTGGCGATCCTATTAAATACACAGGTATTGGTTCACTGAAGCAAGTGGTTCGTGATCGAAGTCGCTCCCACTGACCGGTGTAAAGTTTCGTCACCTGTACTGTAGGATTATCATATCCAACAGACTATCAGAGGTTTCCTGAATTGCTTCTTCATAAGTTGTTTAATACATAGCTTTTTTCGGTTGTAACTCACCCAATCAGTGTACACCGCTATACACTTTGTTTTTTCGACCATGAATTAGAGACCTGTGTCAGCTGCTGCTAAACCAACATTAACACATTTCGATCCTCTGGCTCTCACAGAAAACTGAGCATCGCATGGCATAAACTATACAGCTACCACACCATAGGCTGGTAGAAATAAAACACAGATGTAATGTTTCTCATTGACAAAAATGTGGGATACATTGCAACGTATGGAAACTGGAAGAGTTTGCGGTATTGTAGAGCGCTTCCAGCAACTATTCTAAGGTGATTAACTGAACAGTTAATTTCATCTTCCCATCGAAAGGGTAGCGGATGTCCCGGTGCTCCATTTCGAAAAGCATTGTTCCTTCATTTTGCAGTCACGTACATGATTACTGTTCCGTGTTGACCATCGCCGGAAGGTGCTATTCACAACACACATGAGGTAGCACAAATAAAAAGAGGTACTCTTATCTTATTGGTGAAAAAAATAAAAATAAAGACATGTGTAGGGTATCGCAGCATATGGAAATAGGACGAGTCTGTAGCAATGAGAGCCGCACGAGGTAGCTGAGTGGTCTGAGGCGTCTTGTCACAGTCCATTCGGCTTCCCCCGTCAGAGGTTCGAGTCCTCCCTCGGACATGGATGATTGTGTCGTCCTTAGCATAACCTTAAGTTAGATTAAGTAGTGTGTAAGCTTAGGGACCGATGACCTCCACAGTTTCTTCCCATAAGACCTTACCACAGATTTCCATTTGTAGCAATGAGGACCGCATCCAAACAACTGTATTAAGGTTAAGACCTCTACATTTAATCCCATGTTCCACAGCGACAAGCAGCAGATATCCAGTGTTCCGTCAAGGTTCCATCCATCTCAACGGAGTGGTGTTAGTCAGTCATTATGCAGTAATCAACAGCGTACCCAGTGGACGGTTGGGACTGGAAAAATGCCATTGATATGGAGCCATGTACTGTAATACACACCACAATTGATAGCGAGATCAATTTTAGCAATTTTACCCAGAAGTCAGAGAGAGCAATATCCACCACATTCTGCAACCTGTGAAGAAACAGAGTGAGCTAAGTTAATGCTACAGGAGTGTGTTCTGACCACTCGATGGAAGTGGAAACATGTTGTCGTAGCTCCATCATCCGTCTACAATGTGTAAGGCCAGTGTCAAATGAAGCCTGCTCCTGCAACACGACGTCAGTACGAACAGTTAAGGTGGTGTTTCTTTCTGGGAAAATTAGGAAGACTCAGCAACGTAGCAGATTCGTGTCCCTCAGGATCCATTCACGTATATCACTCAAACGTTTTATCATCGTTATTCTGTACCATCCAGCAGAGAAAAATTACGAACTATAAAAGCTCCGTTAATTTCATCCGATAGATTTTTACCGCATCTCTCTCTTCCGATATATCGAAAACAAATACCGTCTACATGCCGGCATCGAGCATATGTGGGAATCCTATTAAATATACAGGTATTTATCCATTAGAGCAGGTGGCCAGTGATCGATGTCGCTTGCACAGACCAGTTTAAAGTTTCATTGCCTGTACTGTACGAGAACCTTCTCCCACATGTTATCAGTCGCAGGAGAGGGACGCTGTTTTTTTGTTTGATGCACCAATTTTTCTGCTGAAACGCCCTTTGTACACTGTCATACTTTTTTTTCCGAAACGACTTCGGCGTTTGTATCAGATTCTAAACTGGCATTAACACGTGTGGTCCATTGACTCCCCGAGGAAGCTAGACATCGCATGGTGTAAATCACATTATGTGATAATCAGCAGCGACCCTGGACTGTTGGGATGGAAAGACTCCGTCGATGTACTGCAGTAATAAGCATCATAGTTGATAGTGTGATCAATTTTAGCAATTTTAGCGTAATTTCAACACTGAAAAATGACGTGGCAGTATGCTCACCAGTCTCTGTCTCATAGCTAATCAGCCTCTACACTACTTTGCGAGTACCATCGCAAATGTAAGTAGATGACTGCGCAGTATGTTCATTCATTGTTAATTCTCGGACATATACACCAAAGTATACCAGACAGCGATCTGCATATGTCTAGCACTTCGATCATAGTGCGTAACTTAACGATCTTTCTCTATGTGGATGGGAGTCACAGGGCATTCTCGCATTCTTAGGATAAAGTTAGAGACCGAAAGATCTCCTCGCATTGTCTTTGACGAACGCTCCCTGCAGCTGACCAAAAGTAGACGGCTACATTCCACGTTTTGTGTAGGAACAGTGTGAACCGAGGCTGTAACTGCTGTCCCGCACCCATCCAAGAGCACAAGATGTCTCCAGATGCGCGAATGTCGACGAGGGTAGCCCCCTTTATCGGTGTAGAGTAGATACGAAACTGATGTTATGATATAACAGACGGTTAGGAACAAGAAACGGTTGGTTTTTATGCATGGTGCAGCTCCAGACGGATGGAGTTTCCTGCTTTTTACGTAAATAAACTGCGCTAGCAATTCTAAAGTATTGTTCTAGTGTCTGGGGTCATTACCAAGAAGATATTGGTAACAGAGAACATAAACACATGCAAAGACCACAATGTTCTGCACTTAAAACACGCTATAGTGTTAGATCTTTGTAGTTCCAACCTATTAGTCGTATGGAATGCAACGCTGTTACTATCCCAATGTAAGAAATATATTTCCAGCGCGTGACATACATTCTCCTTGCAGGTTTCTCTACGATAAACTATGGTGAAAAACCGTAAAATGAAAAACTACTTCCCTAAATCATCGATTCCCTGTGATACAAGTACAATATAGCTTTCCTGAGGTGTACAGCCCCCACTATTCACATCGCATTAAGGTTCAGAAATTATACTATGCTCGCGTCAGTCCAATATAAAATGATCGATAGTAACGGGGAATGCCTCTTACAAAGAAAGGGACAAACGCATAGCAGCGGTGTTTGACATTTGAAATTACACGTCATTCCACCACTAACTCCGTAAACAGGAATCTGTCAAGCGGATGTATACATGTAGATTGTAATACCTCACAGACACCTGTCGCTAACTTAGAATCACCGTAGTTATGAAACTGAAGACTCGATTTTATGCCCAAGATGCGGCAGGGGAATGGAGTACATCGCATAAATCTTCGTTCGTCTAGAGGAACGTGTCGAAACAGGATGGAAGTCCTCTGATGACTGAGAGGTTTGCTGTTAACGATCGCAAGTAGGCAGAACACGCAGTAGGTCATGTCACACAACTGATGCATCCCGACAGAGCAACGGAAAAAAATGTTCAAATGACCTACAGTACCATATCCCTCTCTCTCCAGAATGCATCATCAGTCTACCATTAAATCCTACATAGTTACAGCCCCATCTTACCCTATCACTCCATGCACTCTCCGTCATCCTTTAACGCATATGCAAGTAAGTTTAGAAGCAGATGGTTCTCTTTTTTCCAAGAAAGCATCAAATACAGCAGTCAACACGCGCGTGTCAGTATTACCTAAATAGGCATCGACGAAAAATAAAAGATTTTATCCCTGGTTCCCAGTGTATCCATCTCGTCGTTCGCTGCATTCCTCTTGCTGTCGTATACTCGTTCCCATGTACAAGAATTGTTCTGCACCAATCAGAAGACATGCAAATACTCCCTCAACTTCCCCGCATTTCGGCGAATTTTCCTTCAATTTATACGTATTTTCCGTCATTTTATCGATTTTTTATGTCACTCCTATGCATGCAGTCACGACACCACTTATCGTTCCGTGTTCCAAAATTGCTTGTCAATGTAGTGCAGTTGCAAACACATAGCACAAACGCTCTGTTTTCCTGGTCAGGTGGCATAGCATAGCACCCCACTCCAATGCAACCAGCTACCTCCAAACGCGTATTCTACAGTTGCAGCACGTTTGCTCTGTTTTCTGTATGTCTGGGAGCCATCCACGACACTAGAACACACACAGACATACAGAAACCAGAGCAAACGCACTGAAAATGTGGAATATGTGGCTGGAGGTGACTGGATGCAATCGAGTACAGTGCTAAACTACACCTCCCGATTAGAAAAATAGTGCATTTGCGCTAGGTGTTGGCAGCTGTACTACATTGACAAGCAATTTTGAACACGGAACGATAAGTGATGTCGTGATCGCATTGATAGGAATGACATAAAAAATCGATAAAATGAAGGAAAATACGTAAAAATAGAGGGAAAATACGCCGAAATGCGGGGTAATTGAAGAAGTAAATGAATGTCTTCTGACTGGTGCAGAACAATTCTTGTACATGGGAACGCATATACGACAGCAAGAGGAATGCGGGAAAACGGCAAGCAGGACGCACCGGTAACGGAGGATACAATCTTCCTCCAGACAACATTCTACTGTATGGCTATTGTAGTTGTGACAGCTCGTCCTGTTTCCCCACAGAATGCAGAAGGTCTTAGACATAGCGCTCTCTGACTTCCGTACAGATCAGACTTAAATTGGGACGATCACATAGACTAAGCTGCAGGGAGGGCGGGATAGAGACTTAGGAGTAGTTATAAGATGGCGTAAAGATTGTCTGTAATGTTTGTAATACACACCTGCATGACAGTTTATTTACAGACACTGAACACGAGAGACGCTCTCAGGTCATGTAATTTGTTCAACAAGCTGGAAGAATTTGCTTAATATAGATTTTTTTCTCTGGTGCTTAAATTCTTGCTTTTTCTTTACTCTGATGACGATTTCGAAATAACGAGGACAATCTGCAGTGATCGGTAGTTCTCGCATCAAAATAGTCGAAGTCTTTTTTTTTCCTGATTTTACACAGGATAGGCATGTCTCTGCCGATCATTTGCGATCAATGGCGGTACACTTCCCTGGACGTCACAAAATAATGAGATGCGACTGCAGTCGAATGTAAAAACTATACCGATTTTTTTCATGAATTTAAAAGAAAATGGACTTTACCTATTTTCGTGGAAAGAGGACATTTATTATGGTCACAAATGTGTTTTGCATTTTTAATAGATGCTTGATTATAGATGCGTTGACATCAAATTCAATTGTTCTCTATCACTGAACAGCAGGCTGCTGCACATAAGGGATGGGGGGGTTGGGGGAGGGCGTGTCTTCTGTGTTGGTCGCCAGACACAGCCACTCTCTGTCCAGGGGACAACGTGTGGGTGCTCTGTCACTATATTTTAGACGAACAAGTTGCACTTGAGGCGGCCATCCTTTTATCTCCTATTGTTTAGTTGACTATACGCGCTGCACGCTACATCGAAGGCGTGCCGAGTATCGTGAGGGCCTGTTGTGGTGTGCAGCCGTGCGCAGGTCGCTAGAAAAACAGCAAAGAGCGTGCCTTTTGTATTAGCCATCTGGGGCGTTCTCCGGATGGTCTTGGTTATGCTACTTAATTTCCCTTGTGTCGTCTAGGACCATCGCCTTAGGGCGGCGGCCAGATGATGGAAAGCTGCGTGCGGCCAACGACCGCAGAGGATAGCAGCAAAGGGCGGACAGCGGCCTGCCATCGGCGCTAGGCGGTCGGCGGAGTAGCTGGTCGTTTGAAGGAGCATGTGTCCCCTCCGTAAGTGGATGGAGGGAGGAAGGGGGCCTCGATTTTCGGCAGTTTTGGACGCCTGTCGAGGGGAATGGACATTCAACTACCGCCTCCTCTGCAGTCTTTTAGGACGACGATTTTCGCCAGTACATGTGCTGCATTACGACCCGTTCATTACGAGTGCTGGGTTTTTCACGATAATTTCGAAGTGTAATTAGAACTATGATGCATTTTTTTCCATCAGTTGTGATAGCGTGTATTGGCTTCAATTACCTGGGCAGCAGGATGATTTTTGGGCAGGCATCAGAAGCGAACTCTGATGTAAAACAGCAATAGAAGCTGTATGCTTATAGGTAATACACTTTTTAAACTCCTCTCTGTCCAACACCAGCATCTCGTCAGTTGAACACATTTCCCACCAAAAAGAATAAGGGTAGTACTTTACACCCCAGTCTTTTTCCCGCCAGCTTGTAGGTGTAGGGTAGATTTTGAATGTGTCTGTCGCTAGTTTCGAGTGGTACTCAAAATTTTCTTCCCAGCAGGATAACACCAGTTGTATGGTATCATCAGTTTTTGCGGTGTATTGCGCTTTTATGCCATCCTTGTGTAGCGCTATCATATAATTGTGTAATTAGGCCCAATCTTTGTGGTTAATTACATAATTAGGATCGATATTTGCGTCAGTTTCAGCGGTATTGCGAAATTTCTTGTATGGTATCGTCAGATTTTGCTCTGTATTGCGCTTTTATGCTGTCCTTGCGTAGCGCTATATATATAGTAATAGTAATTATAGTATAGTATAGTAATTAGGACTGATGTTTGAGTCAATTTCCCGACCAATATAAATAAAGTACGCTAACCTAACCTTCCTCTCCTGCATCTGGACAGTTTTCATGTGTCAGGGGGTGCACGTGGGCTTTCTATCCAGGAGCACCAGGGTTCGAGTCCCGGAAAGGGTACAGCCATTTTTAATTTCCTATCAATTCCAAGCGCCTCTGGTGGTTTAATTGTGTTAGGGGCGCGCACTTGAGCTTTCCTCCCAGGAGGTCTAGGGTTCGAGTCCCAGAAATGGTACTGCCAATTTTAATTTCCCTTCACTTCCTGGGTGGGTGGTGGAGTGGGATGTAGGCATAGCCCAGGGGCAAAGAAATTCCCACCAAAACTCGAAATTCCCACCAAAATTCGAAATTCCCGCCAAAATGCGAAATTCCCGCCAATAGGGTAGGTTGGAGGGAGGGGCGGTTGGGAGGGAGGACCCGGAGGAGGGGGCTGGCACACACGTGCAGCTGAGAAAGCACGTGATGTCATCCGCAGATGGGGTATGCGTGGTCGGGGCAGGGGCGATTAATTGATCAATTTAATTAATTTTCATATCTATTTGATATCAAAAGTGGAGTCGTAACCCCAACTCCCTACTACTGATGTCCAGTCCCTTTATCTTTTCCTGTATTTTGTACTCCATTCACGACTGGCGATTGAAAAAATGATTGTCGATAAATCTTTGTATCTCATCCAATTTTTCTAGTTACTCGTGGTGATCATTTCGCGACACGTATATACTAGGATGTAACGTGTTGCCCGACTCTTGTTGGGACGTGACTTTTCAAACACCTTCATGATGCACAACGCCTCTCTTGTAGCATTTAGATCTTCTCTGTTTCTTCTCATAACTCTACTGAACAGACTGATGAACGGTAGTCGTTTGCTCAAGAGTCGGTCGAACGAGTATTATGTAAGCCAGTTGTTTCGTGGAAGAATTACATTTCCTTAAGATTATCCAAATAAGCCCCAACACAACTTCTGCTTTCCCTACTACTTATTTTATGAGGTAATTCCACTGCAGGTAGCTCTGGATGGTTACTCTTAGGTATTTTACGGTAGTTACTGTTCCCAGTGATTTTTAGCCTATAATCTAATCAATCAGTATTGGGTTTCTTGGCCTGTTTATGTGCAATACGTTACATTCATTTACGCTCAGGATCAACTGCCAGTCCATGTTCCAGTCGTCGACTCTCTGCAGATCTTCCCACATTTTGCTGCTGTCATCTGGCGTTGCAGCCCCCCTACTGACAACAGCATTGTCTCCGAATAGCCTCACGAAGCCTGAAACGTTTCCACTAGACCATTAATACTTGTACACTGAGGTGACAAAGGTCATGGGATATCTCCTAATATAGTGTGGGACTTCCTTTTTCCGGGCGTACTGCAGAATCTCAATGTGGCATGGACTCAAAAAGTCGTTGGAAGTCCCTTCCAGAAATGTTCAGCCATGCTGCCTGTATATCCGTCCATAACTGTGAAATCGTTACCTGTGTAGGATTTCGTGCACCAACTGAGCTCGCGATTGTGCCCCACACATGTTAGATGGGATTCATATCAGTCGTCTGGGTGGACAAATCATTCGCTCGAATTGTTCTTAATGTTCTTCAAGCCAATCGCGAACAACTGTGGCGCAACTACTGCGCTCATTGTCATACGATTATGAAGTCCATGAATCACTGCAAATAGTCTCCAAGTAGGCGAACATAATCATTTCCAGTCGATAATCGATTCAATTGGACTACAGGACCCAGTCCATTCTGGTGTAAACACAGTCGACGCCAGCTTGCACATTGCCTTGCTGACAACTTGGGTCCATGGCTTCGTGAGGTCTGCGCCACATTCGAAACTTTCCATCGGGACTCTTCTGACCAGGCCGCGGTTTTCCAGTCGTGTAGGACCAACTGGTTGGTCACGAGACCAGGAAAGGCGCTGCAGGAGATGTACTTTTACTGAAGGCACTCGCGTCAATGGTCTGCTGCCATAGCCCATTAACGCCAAATTTCACCACACTGTCCCAACGGATAACTTCGTCGTACAATGAACATTGATTTCTGTTATTTCACAAAGTCTTGGTTGTCTGTTAGCACTGACAATTCTACACAAACGCCACTGCTCTCTGTTGTTAAGTGAAGGCCGTCGGCCATTCCGCTGTCCATGGTGAGAAGTACTGCCGGAAATGTGTTATTCTGGGCACACTCTTGATACTCTGGACCTAGGAATATTGAATTCCTCAACGATTTCCAAAATGTAACGTCCCATGCGTCTAGCTCTAACTACCATGCCGCGTTCAAAGTCTGTTAATTCCCGACGTACGGCCAAAATTACATCGGAAACCTATTCACATGATCAACTGGGTGACGCACTGCCCTTTTATACCTTGTGGATGCGATACTGTTGCCATCTGTATATGTACATATCGCCATTCCATGACTTCTGTCATCTCAATGAATGAACTGTAAATAGCAGCAGTCCTATAACACTCCCTTGGTGTTCTACCGGAATTACTTTTACACTTGTAAGTTTTGTTCCATTAAGAGCGAAATGTTAACTTCTATCTGCAAGGAAGTCCTCAATCCAGCCACAAATCTTGCCCGATGCTCGGTAAGCTCATATCTTATTCGCTAAACGACAATGCGGAGCTGTGCCTTCCTGAAATCAAGGAAAACGGCCTCAAGCTGAGCGCCTTTGTCAACGGCGTCTGGATCTCGTGGACGAACACAACGAGTTGAGTTTCGCAAGCTTTCTCTTTGCAGAATCTATTGTGATTTTTATAAAGAATCTTCGTTTACAAAGAATGTCTTAATGCGTGGGCGTAAAATATACGTATATTGTACAAACGCAGCACTGAGCGCTCGAAGAATGGGGGAAATACAAGTACTTCGAAAACTATGTGGGATTGTGCCCGTCGCCAACAGGGCTCTGTCCAATAATGTGGTAAGAGAACGACCAGTTGTCGTAAGGTTTTAATTATCACCTTGAAATAACAAAGTTACGTAACTTTTTGTTTGTTTGCACCACTACAAAAATGAATGAAACAGATATTACTGTCAATTGTGTTGAGAAACAACCCAAGTCGATAAAATCGAACGAAATTTCCGAGCCCGAATCCCTAACAGATTCTACGATGAACTCCCAGCTAAGTTAATCCCCAATTTTAAATATAATGTAGCCTAGATCACTCAAACGAAAACCGTGCGCTGGTGTTGGAAATAGCACAGTTCATACCGGTCAACCTTGAAGACTAGCGGTAGTGGTCGACAAAATTACCTTCCGATATCGTTGACATCCACTTGTTGTACAATTTTAGAACATGTTCTGAGCTCAAACATGCTGAGATATCTCGAAAAGAATGACCTCCTCCATGCTTTAAAATATCGATCATGTGAAACCCAACTCGCGCCTTTCTCGCATAACATCCAGAAAGTCGTAGCTCAAGTCAGTCAGATAGATACAGTGTCTCTTGATTTCAAAAATATTCAAATGTATGTGGAATCTTATGGGACTTAACTCCTAAGGTCATCAGTCCCTAAGCTTACACACTACTTAACCTAAATTATCCTAAAGACAAACACACACACCCATGCCCGAGGGAGGACTCGAACCTCCGCCGGGACCAGTCGCACAGTCCATGACTGCAGCGCCTCAAACCGTTCAGCTAATCCCGCGCGGCTCTCTTGATTTCTGAAAAGCATTTGACTCAGTTTATTACCAAAGTAACGATCGTATGCGGCATCAACAGAAATCTGTGACTGTTTCGAGGATTTTTTGGTAAGTAGGACGCAGCATGTTACCTTGGACGGAAAGTCATCACCAGATGTAGTAGTAACATACGGTATGCCACAGGGAAGTGTGGTATTCATTAATGACCTTGCAGGTTATATTAATAAGCGCAGTCTTTTCGAAGATGATGTTATCTTTAATGAAGTACCCTCTCAAAAACAAAAAAAACAAAAACAAAAAAAAAAACAAGAAGGAATAAAACTACACAAATATTCCTTCGTGTCTCGGTAAGCTTTTAAAGTACTGCGAAGACTGGCAACTTGTTTTAAATGTTCAAAAATGTTAAATTTTGCTTTTCACTAAAAGAAAAATGTTGTATCCTGTAACTACGATATCAACTACACAAGTGGAGCTGGTCAACTTATACAAATACCTGGGTGCAACTGTTTGTGGAGATATGAAATAGGACGATCACAGAGACTCAGTCGCAAGTAAAGCAGGTGATAGACTTCGGTTTATTAGTTGCATACTAGTGAAATGCAATCACTCTACAAGGAAAACTCTTCACTTAATACTCTTGCGAATATTGCTCAAGTGTTTGGGACAAGCACTAAATAGTACTAACAGGGTATATAGAACGCCTACAGACGAAGGTAGCACGAATGGTCATCGATTTGATTGACCCATGGGAAAGTGTCACAGAGATGTCGAAGAAACCGAAGTTGCAGACGCTTAAAGACAGACGGAAACTATCTCGAGAAAACTTACTTGTGAAGTTTTAAGAACCAGCATTAAATGATTAATCAAGAAACACATTACAATCCCCACGTAACGCCCCACAGGTATCGTAAGGACAAAATGAGAATAATTAAAGTGCACACAAAGGCGTTTTAACACTCATTCTTCCTGAGCTCCAGCCTTGACTGGAACTGAAAGAGGCCAAGTAACTGGTACATTGGTTTCGTTCAATGGTTTGGCACAGTGGTTTGCAGAGTATGGCTGTAGTTATCTGCTCTTCAGACAATTGGCAAGAACACTAAATGACATGAAGAGACGCTAACAGAAAGGTCAGATGTTTACAATTAATTTAAAAATTTTATAGCTGAAAATAAAATGGATGTTGTTACACATAAGGCTTCCTTCGCTTTTAGTTAAAAACGATAATAGTAAATGGTAAAAACCAAACGTAATAAAACTAAATTTAAGATATGATGCAAAACACTCATGTTAAAAGGAAGCATTCCAGTGGCCCTAAAACTGAAAGCATCTGCCCCGGGACAGGTAATCTATTGTCATAGGGGAATGGCTTGGCCGTTGACGAGAGTAAAAGTGTGGTGATATAAGAGTTGAAGGCTGGTGCGTATTATCCGTGGGGTAAGAGGGGTATGGAGTAGAGGGAGATATCAGAGAGGTTAAAATCTGATGGGGAAAAGGAGGATAGGGAAACAAGGGCGGAAGGGGAAAAAGGGGATAGGGAAATATGGGGAGAAGAGGGAGAGGAAGCCCTGATGAGATGGAACCGGTGGGACGAATTTAAAGTTCTGTCAGAGACACCAAAGGACCTGGAAGAGCAGTTGAACGGAATGGACAGTGTCTTGAAAGGAGGATATAAGATGAACATCAACAAAAGCAAAACGAGGATGATGGAATGTAGTCGAATTAAATCCGGTGGCGCTGTGGGAATTAGATTAGGAAATGAGACACTTAAAGCAGTAGGTGAGGTTTGCTATTTGGGGAGACAAATAACTGATGATGGTCGAAGTAGAGAGGATATAAAATGTAGACTGACAATGGTAAGGAAAACGTTTCTGAAGAAGAGAAATTTGTTAACGTCGAGTATAGTTTTAAGTATCAGGAAGTTTTTTCTGAAAGTATTTGTATGGAGTGTAGCCATGTATGGAAGTGAAACATGGACGATAATTATTTTAGACAAGAAGAGAATAGAAGCTTTCGAAATGTGGTGCTGCAGAAGAATGCTGAAGATTAGATGGGTATATCACGTAACTAATGACGAGCTACTGAATAGAACTGGGGAGAAGAGGAATTTGTGGAACAACTTGACTACAAGAAGGAATCGGTTGGTAGGACACGTTCTGAGGCATCAAGGGATCACCAATTTAGTACTGAAGGGCAGCGTGGAGGGAGACCAAGAGATGAAGACACTAAGCAGATTGAGAGGGATGTAGGTTGCAGTAGGTACTTGGAGATGAAGAAGCTTGCACAGTATAGAGTAGCTCGGAGAGCTGCATCAAACCAGTCTCTAGAGTGAAGATCACAACAACAACAGGATGGGTAAATATCGGGAAGGTGTTCATGATCTTGGAGGGCGAGACGGTTGAAGTTTCTTTGGCAGAGTTTGCTGAGGGTGTGTAGGTGAAGGGCTGGTGGGATGTTTCGGTAGATGTACGACAGCCTACGAGGATCGGAAAGTAGAGGGGAAACCATAGTACTATTGGAATCTAGTCTGTGGATGGTCTAGGTTGTTCGGAGTTGTTCAATGTGAGTGAGGAAAGGCGGGAATTCGATGACTTGGTAATGGATACCCGTGGGGAGGACGCTGTGGGCAAAGGTAAACGGGTGCTGAGAGCGAGGCAGAGTACACGGCTTTCCAGGATCCGGAAGGACTTATAGAACTTAGGTGAGAGTCTGGAACCGCGCGACAGCTGCGGTCGCAGGTTCGAATCCTGCCTCGGGCATGGATATGTGTTATGTCCTTAGGTTAGTTAGTTTTAAGTAGTTCTAAGTTCTAGGCTACTGGTGACCTCAGATGTTAAGTCCCATAGTTCTTGGGGCCATTTGAAACATTTTTTTGAACTTAGGTGAGGTGAAACTAGGCCTCACACCTTTGACATATTAAGGCCGGTGGTTGTGCTCTGCCTTCGAGGTCGCTGTTACGTTATCTGTCAACGAGATAACAAAAGGACATGTTTCCCGCGCTGTCCTGATACACCTCGTTACAGGGGGCGTTCGACTTTTTCCCTGGCGAGTAAGTACTATATATCCTCTCTCGCTCACTGAAAACATTTGGTCATGAGTTACCGATAGACTAACCATCACTCGACTCTGACAAAGGGTTGAAGTAACTTGGAATGACGTAACCGTGTGTGTCATCCGAGCTCAGTCCGATTCGATGCCCATCTGTGTAGAGTCATCGTTGCTGTCGGAGGTGGCAGCCTAGTGCACTAAATTATGCACCCTCTATATTCCCAAATCATCCACACTGTATATGCATAACAGTAAAATTTCGTTATTTTCCATCCTTCGCGGTGTTCCATCTTTAACAGCCAGAGGCGTACATGGAGAGAGAGTATCCCTTCAAGCACCTGTGGAAAGATTGGTCTTTTCTTTAGCCTTCAAAACTCATTTCCGCTATAGGTGTGACGTTCCAGAGGACGACTGCAACTCTGAACAGCGCCCAAGGAGAACTGGAAGCGTATGCAAATGTGACGGCACAGGGAGCGGCGCTGGTGAGACACACTGGGTGCAGTGAGGGCGTCAGGAAACTGGCCACAACTCGGTGTACTTCAGTAATAAATGATCACCGCCATACACACTCCGTAAAAAGTGGCCCTATTTTCAGCTGGTTCCTTAGTTTACAGAAAGCATGACGTACCTATAATGGAGGCCTTTCTTCCCTGTTACGGTTTCACTTGTCTTACACCGTGACTTATATAGCTGCTTGTACCACAAGTCATTCTCATGATAGAAGATATTGCTCGAAACCGGTCGATTACACGAAATTTGCACATATTTCTATATATAAAAAAAACATAGCGCAAAAAAGTGTCAGCGAACAAGAGTGGGTTTAGCCAAAAGGGCAAAACGGAAGCAGGAGCTTAAAGAATTGCCCTTTTTTGTAAGTCATCAGTCGTCTGACTGACATGATGTGGATCGCCACGAATTCCTCTCTTGCGCCAATCTCTCCGTCTCAGATAGCACTTTCACCCCACGCCCTCAAGTATTTTATGGTTGCACTCCAGTCTTCGTTTTTCCCTAAATGTTTACAATCTACAGCACCCTCTAGTACTAGCAGTCATAACACATGTCCTATCATCCTGTCCGTTCTTCTTGTCAGTGTTTTGTGTATGAAGAGTGAAAACAGCAAACGATCTAAATGCCATTTTTTCACAAAACAGGTTTTCATTGCTACTGTGTTCTCGATACTCTATTGTATGTGTCCAAACTTGTTCCAGGCGCAAAATCATTGACGTAATGTTTCCCACAATCGTTACTGGAGGTCGCATAGTCTTTGTGCCAAGCAGTGCTTCACTCTGGAGTTCCAAGTGCCCTGTGTCAAAGTCTTTGTTCCGCAAGGTCTGCACAAGGTCGTTGAGTCAACTAAAACTGGAAATTCCAATCCACAGAACTCACTTGTTTCATTTTAAAGATGTTGCTTAAACACCGTTGTCGAAGCAGTTGTATAAGATCTCCAATGCAGTATGATCAAAATGTCTCATTCTCATCCATCTGAAACAGCTATTAAATATTCTTACTCGGAAATCGAAGACTGAAGAATATCAATGTATTCAGAAGAGGAAAGACCATGGAAGATGTATGCCGTGCCGTTCTTCAGCTCACAAACCAGAATTGTTTATCAACTTCAAAACAGAAAGACCTGTTGATGACGTTGTTATTTCTTCCTCAGTGACACAGAGAACTTTACGGTAAACTTTGCAATATTTGATCCTAAGAATGGAATTGTGTAAGAAACGGAAGTCAACACTGAGAGACTTTTTCTTGAATTTAATTTTGTTATTTTCTTGTAAAGAATTTAAAAGATATCAGAAACGGTTCTTGTTGACGACAGTACTACTAGCTACAACGCTACTGCTGTATTTCTGTACTTTTAGTATTCAAATAAAACGTAGTGCCTGTGTATGAATGGTCTCTGAAACAAAAACATTCTTATTGGCATTTAGAACCAGTCATTTCCTTGACATTGCACGTTGTTGTTTGTTGTTGTGGTCTTCAGTCCTGAGACTGGTTTGATGCAGCTCTCCATGCTACTCTATCCTATGCAAGCTTCTTCATCTCCCAGTACCTACTGCAACCTACATCCTTCTGAATCTGCTTAGTGTATTGATCTCTTGGTCTCCCTCTACGATTTTTACCCTCCACGCTGCCCTCCAATGCTAAATTTGAGATCCCTTGATGCCTCAAAACATGTCCTACCAACCGATCCCTTCTTCTAGTCAAGTTGTGCCACAAACTTCTCTTCTCCCCAATCCTATTCAATACCTCCTCATTAGTTACGTGATCTACCAACCTTATCTTCAGCATTCTTCTGTAGCACCACATTTCGAAAGCTTCTATTCTCTTCTTGTCCAAACTGGTTATCGTCCATGTTTCACTTCCATACAGGGCTACACTCCATACAAATACTTTCAGAAACGACTTCCTGACACTTAAATCTATACTCGATGTTAACAAATTTCTCTTCTTCAGAAACGATTTCCTTGCCATTGCCAGTCTACATTTTATATCCTCTCTACTTCGACCATCATCAGTTATTTTACTCCCTAAATAGCAAAGCTCCTTTACTACTTTAAGTGTCTCATTTCCTAATCTAATCCCCTCAGCATCACCCGATTTAATTTGACTACATTCCATTATCCTCGTTTTGCTTTTGTTGATCTTCATCTTATATCCTCCTTTCAAGACACTGTCCATTCCATTCAACTGCTCTTCCAAGTCCTTTGCTGTCTCTGACAGAATTACAATGTCATCGGCGAACCTCAAAGTTTTTATTTCTTCTCCATGGATTTTAATACCTACTCCGAATTTTTCTTTTGTTTCCTTTACTGCTTGATCAATACACAGATTGAATAACATCGGGGAGAGGCTACAACCCTGTCTCACTCCTTTCCCAACCACTGCTTCCCTTTCATGCCCCTCGACTCTTATAACTGCCATCTGGTTTCTGTACAAACTGTAAATAGCTTTTCGGTCCCTGTACTTTACCCCTGACACCTTTAGAATTTGAAAGAGAGTATTCCAGTCAACATTGTCAAAAGCTTTCTCTAAGTCTACAAATGCTAGAAACGTAGAACGTTCTTAATAAAGTATGTGTATTATAATTTGCCTCATTATGTTTTGCAGTGATGAGGTGAGTAGCGTAATTATGTGAGATCAGAAAACCTTCTAAATTTTTGGATACAAATAAGTTATGTATGAAAAAAGACACATTGTTTTTTGATTCTCCTAAGAAATGGTAAATCTGACACTTAAATCGCACCACATCTCGATTCTCTTCCTTTCCGGTTTTCCCACAGTCCGTAATTCACGACCGTACCATACCTCATTAATGAATAAATTTTTTTGAATATGCTTTTCCCCCACTTCGAGAATTCAAAAATCCGTACTGGTAGCAAGAAATAAAACAAAACAAAAAAATAGTGTTGCTGAGAATTAAATTAAGTATGGAAGAATTCGGATTTCTGGAAAATGGAATTCACTTCAAACTTTCTAATTCCACTAACCATTCCTTTAAAAGTCATACCGATTCTGTCAACTGAAAGGCTGCTGGTGATTAGCGTGGTTTATGATGAACCATGGACCTTGCCGTTGGTGGGGAGGTTTGCGTGCCTCAGCGATACAGATAGCCGTACCGTAGGTGCAACCACAACGGAGGGGTATCTGTTGAGAGGCCAGACAAACGTGTGGTTCCTGAAGAGGGGCAGCAGCCTTCTCAGTAGTTGCAAGGGCAACAGTCTGGATGATTGACTGATCTGGTCTTGTAACAATAACCAAAACGGCCTTGCTGTGCTGGTACTGCGAACGGCTGAAAGCAAGGGGAAACTACGGCCGTAATTTTTCCCGAGGGCATGCAGCTTTACTGTACGATTACATGATGATGGCGTTCTCTTGGGTAAAATATTCCGGAGGTAAAATAGTCCCCCATTCGGATCTCCGGGCGGGGACTACTCAAGAGGATGTCGTTATCAGGAGAAAGAAAACTGGCGTTCTACGGATCGGAGCGTGGAATGTCAGATCCCTTAATCGGGCAGGTAGGTTAGAAAATTTAAAAAGGGAAATGGATAGGTTGAAGTTAGATATAGTGGGAATTAGTGAAGTTCGGTGGCAGGAGGAACAAGACTTCTGGTCAGGTGACTACAGGGTTATAAACACAAAATCAAATAGGGGTAATGCAGGAGTAGGTTTAATAATGAATAGGAAAATAGGAATGCGGGTAAGCTACTACAAACAGCATAGTGAACGCATTATTGTGGCCAAGATGGATACGAAGCCCACACCTACTACAGTAGTTCAAGTTTATATGCCAACTAGCTATGCAGATGACGAAGAAATTGAAGAAATGTATGATGAAATAAAAGAAATTATTCAGATTGTGAAGGGAGACGAAAATTTAATAGTCATGGGTGACTGGAATTCGAGTGTAGGAAAAGGGAGAGAAGGAAACATAGTAGGTGAATATGGATTGGGGGACAGAAATGAAAGAGGAAGCCGCCTGGTAGGATTTTGCACAGAGCACAACATAATCATAACTAACACTTGGTTTAAGAATCATGAAAGAAGGTTGTATACATGGAAGAACCCTGGAGATACTAAAAGGTATCAGATAGATTATATAATGGTAAGACAGAGCTTTAGGAACCAGGTTTTAAATTGTAAGACATTTCCAGGGGCAGATGTGGACTCTGACCACAATCTATTGGTTATGACCTGTAGATTAAAACTGAAGAAACGGCAAAAAGGTGGAAATTTAAGGAGATGGGACCTGGATAAACTAAAAGAACCAGAGGTTGTACAGAGATTCAGGGAGAGCATAAGGGAGCAATTGACAGGAATGGGGGAAATAAATACAGTAGAAGAAGAATGGGTAGCTTTGAGGGATGAAGTAGTGAAGGCAGCAGAGGATCAAGTAGGTAAAAAGACGAGGGCTAGTAGAAATCCTTGGGTAACAGAAGAAATATTGAATTTAATTGATGAAAGGAGAAAATATAAAAACGCAGTAAGTGAAACAGGCAAAAAGGAATACAAACGTCTCAAAAATGAGATCGACAGGAAGTGCAAAATGGCTAAGCAGGGATGGCTAGAGGACAAATGTAAGGATGTAGAGGCCTATCTCACTAGGGGTAAGATAGATACCGCCTACAGGAAAATTAAAGATACCTTTGGAGATAAGAGAACGACTTGTATGAATATCAAGAGCTCAGATGGAAACCCAGTTCTAAGCAAAGAAGGGAAAGCAGAAAGGTGGAAGGAGTATATAGAGGGTCTATACAAGGGCGATGTACTTGAGGACAATATTATGGAAATGGAAGAGGATGTAGATGAAGATGAAATGGGAGATACGATACTGCGTGAAGAGTTTGACAGAGCACTGAAAGACCTGAGTCGAAACAAGGCCCCCCGGAGTAGACAATATTCCATTGGAACTACTGACGGCCTCGGGAGAGCCAGTCCTGACAAAACTCTACCATCTGGTGAGCAAGATGTATGAAACAGGCGAAATACCCTCAGACTTCAAGAAGAATATAATAATTCGAGTCCCAAAGAAAGCAGGTGTTGACAGATGTGAAAATTACCGAACTATCAGCTTAATAAGTCACAGCTGCAAAATACTAACACGAATTCTTTACAGACGAATGGAAAAACTAGTAGAAGCCAACCTCGGGGAAGATCAGTTTGGATTCCGTAGAAACACTGGAACACGTGAGGCAATACTGACCTTACGACTTATCTTAGAAGAAAGATTAAGGAAAGGCAAACCTACGTTTCTAGCATTTGTAGACTTAGAGAAAGCTTTTGACAATGTTGACTAGAATACTCTCTTTCAAATTCTAAAGGTGGCAGGGGTAAAATACAGGGAGCGAAAGGCTATTTACAATTTGTACAGAAACCAGATGGCAGTTATAAGAGTCGAGGGACATGAAAGGGAAGCAGTGGTTGGGAAGGGAGTAAGACAGGGTTGTAGCCTGTCCCCGATGTTGTTCAATCTGTATATTGAGCAAGCAGTAAAGGAAACAAAAGAAAAATTCGGAGTAGGTATTAAAATCCAGGGAGAAGAAATAAAAACTTTGAGGTTCGCCGATGACATTGTAATTCTGTCAGAGACAGCAAAGGACTTGGAAGAGCAGTTGAATGGAATGGACAGTGTCTTGAAAGGAGGATATAAGATGAACATCAACAAAAGCAAAACAAGGATAATGGAATGTAGTCTAATTAAGTCGGGTGATGCTGAGGGAATTAGATTAGGAAATGAGGCACTTAAAGTAGTAAAGGAGTTTTGCTATTTGGGGAGCAAAATAACTGATGATGGTCGAAGTAGAGAGGATATAAAATGTAGGCTGGCAATGGCAAGGAAAGCGTTTCTGAAGAAGAGAAATTTGTTAACATCCAGTATTGATTTAAGTGTCAGGAAGTCATTTCTGAAAGTATTCGTATGGAGTGTAGCCATGTATGGAAGTGAAACATGGACGATAAATAGTTTGGACAAGAAGAGAATAGAAGCTTTCGAAATGTGGTGCTACAGAAGAATGCTGAAGATTAGATGGGTAGATCACATAACTAATGAGGAAGTATTGAATAGGATTGGGGAGAAGAGAAGTTTGTGGCACAACTTGACCAGAAGAAGGGATCGGTTGGTAGGACATGTTCTGAGGCATCAATGGATCACCAATTTAGTATTGGAGGGCAGCGTGGAGGGTAAAAATCGTAGGGGGAGACCAAGAGATGAATACACTAAGCAGATTCAGAAGGATGTAGGTTGCAGTAGGTACTGGGAGATGAAAAAGCTTGCACAGGATAGAGTAGCATGGAGAGCTGCATCAAACCAGTCTCAGGACTGAAGACCACAATAACAACAACAACATGATGTGAATGCTGAATTAATTCATATCAACCGTTCAGACAGACATTCAACCGAATAAGCCCACATAAAGTAACTGCTTCTACGTCTGTTACGGTTATAAGATGGTCTGCACCACAGTATTACAATAAAGAGATTTTCATGTTTTAAATTTTTGTTGTGCATGGTCCCTAGGTCTCAGTACAGAAAAGCCTGAGCGTAAACGCTGTCCTGTAGCTAAGTCCTCCTTAGCATGCTGTCAACGTGGCTGTGGCAGACACTTTGTTGCACAAGCCTGTTCCTCTCTTCGACGGTGACCCTGCAGGAGCCATCCACTGTATAAGGAAGGTTCCTGCGACTTCGCACTGATAGTTTCAAGTGTTCCCAAGCACTAGAGATTCCGGAGGCTGTTCCACAAGGTAAATTTCCGCCTCTAGAAGAAGGTGCTTACGGTCAGAGCGCAGTATACTCGTCCATTGTTGATTTCAAACCCAAAACGTTTCCTGCTGTAACTGTGTGACGGGGAGGTTCATATATGTTTCCGAACCTGGTTCCCTCCATTTCTGGAGTCGTAAAACAAACAGTGGACTCATCGGTGAAGAGAACCTATCGTCGTTGATGGAGGTTCCACACAATTCTAAGTGTTCCGTGCCTGCCTTCTTCTGAGTAGACTCAGAGGGAGATTTCTGTAACTGTAGTGAAATGTTTGTTTTATTCAATGACATCTTACAACGTAAGCGGCATGATACTCAGACATTTTTATGTTAACATTCTATTCTTGCTTAGTACGAACTGAAAGCAATAGATCAGGTCTCATTTCATAGCACTGTAACTTTTGCCCTTACACATGCGATACCATAAATCTGCCGAATCTTATAAGTTGCAATAGGAAGCTCATTATGAGGAAATGCACGGGTTTTTGTCTGTCAGGAAAATTCTCGTCATCTGCTTGGTGTGTACGAGGTAAGAGCATGTGTAGTAAGTAATAACTGTAAAATTTTTGAGATTTTCTCATCAACCTGGGTACCTCTTCAGGCAAGATCAATAAAGGGTGTATTAAAGAGAATTTTACAACTTTGAAAACCCATATTTATTTAGTCATCTAACTTACAGACATAGCTTTGGTGTCTCTGTACAGAGAAAAAAACAACAAGTTTCTTATACCCTCACAGGTTCAACGTGACTTCAGTTGGTTATGTGAAACACATCCTATCTGAAGTCGATTTCTTGCCAGTATGTAAGGCGTGAATTGTTCAGCTGTGGGGTAGATTCTGGCTCTGAGCTCTGGCAGAGAAGCCGCTAATGGTGGAAGAAACATGGTATCTTTCATTAATCCCCAAAAGAAAATGTCAGGTCTGATGAACGTTGGGATCATGCAATTGGCGCACCTCAGCCCATACACTTACCTCAAAAGCATACGTTTACGAAATCCCAGAGCTCGGAGATGTAATTTGATGGTGTGCCAACGTGCATAAACTGTACACTGAGTTCTTGTTCGTCAGCAACAACCTGAGGGATTGAAAAGATTTCCAGCGTATCTGAGTACTGTATTCCGTAGATAGTTTTCTGTTGGAAAAAATCTGTAAACTTTGGTCTTTTTCAGTGTACCAAGTACGTTCAAACTTGAGCTCTCGCGTTCATGTTCGAACGATTTCCTTGGATTTTAAGTGCCCCAAATTCTAAGGTAGTGTTTGGTAACGTTACCACTTAAGCGGAAAGTCGTCTCCTCACTTATGACAATCTCTCCAATGAAATATTCATCCACCTGATGTAACATCTCCACACAAAAGTCCTTATGAGCAGTCCGATCAATGTCTTTTATTTACTACATCATTGTAAATGTGTATGGTTTGAGATGCAACCGTTTTCATAACACACACCAGTCAGATGTGAGATCCCCAGCTCTCGAGAAGCACGCTGGGTCGATTTTGTGGGACTGTTCTCAAAGTTTTGTATTGCTTGTTCTACTATATCGTACGATACACGGGGATGACCTGAGGATTTGTTAAGTCTTACCGAACATATCTATTCATAAACAGCAGGCCTATCTGGAGCAGCTTTATCATATTCTGTACGAAAATTTTGTTTCTTCAAACCAAAACACACAGCGAGCACACTCGGGATCGGTAAAGGTAGCCATTTTTGCTGCAACTGCAGCTAGAGTTTGAGATGACGCTATTCTGTACTAGCGTACTGCGTCAGTCAAAACGTGACCTATCTTCCTCAAGATGCCACCAAGCTTGAATCTAGTTCGTATGAGTCAGTTTGTACGAAGTTTCAAAGTTGTTAAGTTCTTTTTGATACACGCTCTGGAAGAGGTAAGGAAAGTTTAAAGAAAACCAGCGTATTTCATCACCGCTTCTTTTAGAGAAGATAAGAGCCTCACGGAACTGCCCATCCTACCTCAGTGGCAGACACTACAAGCGAATCGTTGGGCGGGACAGAGAGATTTACTGTTAAAATTCCTGGAGTATGCGTTTTAAGAAGAACCATGCAACATAGAAGCCGAACATAAAATCTTTCCCCGATTACAAAAATTTACCTTTAAAGGGCCCTGCTAGTTTGTTGCAGTTTGTTGGAAATGGTAGTTTAACTCATTAAGTTCTTTTATGTGTAGACTTCCACATGTTCTCCATTTATTACCCGTAGAACGTCTAGGCGGTAATGAATTTTTCTCCTTGTCTTTGCTAACATGTCTTCTGTGACCACGTCTACAGCACGTTGCATTCGTGTCATAAGAGTCTGCACATCATGAGCTGGTAAACTGAGCATGCTATCCTTAACGTAACTAAACATGGTGGGCTTGATGTTCGACCATGTCTTTTGATCCATGTGCCCAAAAAGGTTTCATCTAACGACTGGCGGACAAATAACCCCCAGTGTGGCGGTGCCCCACGTTGTTGCAACACATCCATGGTTGAAATCCCTATAACTGCAACGCTGTGGTGGCAGGTGATCAGGTGCCCTTGTGTTACAGAGCAATGTGAATGTTGCACTAAAATCATGCCATTTCTCTTCTGATGTAAGCCGGAAATCGCTCTAAAATTACGCCATTTCTCTTCGTGTGTGTGGTGATATCCAAATAAAACGAACAAAAACATGTTTTGAAGTGCTTTCTCCACAATAACTAGAAAGCATTGTCGAGCGCTGTATGACCTCAGCCACTCTAAGATCAAGGGATGCGGCTGTCTGTCTTCGACAGTGCACGCTCGTACGTGACGTCATCCCAGCTAGCACCATGGGGGCTACGTTGCTCACAGCACCAGATCAGTATAAAGTATTGTGCAAGCAACATGGCGAATTCTGTAGATAATCTGCTAATGAGTCCCTTTTCCAATAGATCATTATAGGTGAAAGTGAGAGTTAAAGAGTTAGGTAGACCTATTGCAAATCTAAATCTAACAAGGGAAGATTGTGGGTGAGGTTCTTCGGTTTGGCTCAAACTGTGTGAGTAAAAGCAGCTAGATGCCCCTTTCAAGTTACTAGATTATTTTTCCTGAATGGACCGTAGGAAAAGATCAAACCTCTCTAAAGAGCTACGAGTAGAGTATGAGGCACTATCGTCCAATGTTTGATGTGTTGGTGCCGAAGAGCAGTGGTCAAGTGCAGTGACTGGCAGTGCGTCCCCTCCTGTTCGATCGTTGCTGTTACAACTTTTTTTATTTTAAGAGAGTTTAAGAGGTAATGCAACACATTTTTTCTCGGCCAATTTCGGTTGAAAAAATGTGGAATTTGTTGCGGGTCATCGTGGATTACGCTCACTTTACCAATTATAACTCATGAAGTTCCGATAGGCGGTGACGCTATACACAGCTTTCAGAATGAGGTCTGTAACGTATTCCAAGGAGAGAGTTGTCACTGAATTTCTTTTGGCGGAAAACCAGAACATCACAGATATTCATGGTCGCTTGCAAAATGTCTACAGAGATTTGGCAGCGAACAAAAGTACGATGAGACGTTGGTCGAAGCGTCTCTTATCATCGCGGTAAGATCGCGCAGACGTGTCCGATCTCCCACGTGCCGGCCGGCCGCACACAGCTGTGACTCCTGCAATGTTGGAACGTCCGGACACTCTCATTCGAGGTGATCGACATATCACAATCAAACACCTTGCTCTACAACTGGACGTCTCTGTTGGTAGTGTTCACAAAACTTCATTGGAGAGTTCTTCCTCATTCGCTTTACGACACGGATATTGAATCCTTCGGATATCGCGCTGTTTAGCCCAATGAAGTATGCCCTCAGCAGGAAGCTGTAAGTGCATGATGAGGAGGTTATTGATGCTGCAAGACGTTGGCTTCGAACTCGACCAGTAGAATGGTACCATGCGGGCATACGGGTCCTGTGAGTAATGTGGCGTTAGGCCGTCGCATTGAACGTAGATTATGTTGAAAAAGAGGGTTCTGTAACCAAAATGTGGGGAATAAGATGGTGTATTGAAATCCTGAATAAAACCAACCCGATTTCAGGAAAAAAATGTGTTGCATTACTTACTGAAGGCCACTCATATTTTATTCCTCGCAATGTGAAACTAGTAATTATAAAATTTAAATATATTTAAACAGTTCAATTTACATTATGTGAAACTAATATTCAATTTAATCGTGATTGTCACCCTTATAAGTGAAAAGGCTGTAGTTAGTGGTAAAAAAAGCAGGTATACGAGGAAATCTGCTATGAACGGTATGAAATGAGTTAGATTTACAGCTGTGATGTTCGCAATGCACTTTTTTGCTTTCCAAGTTTGTTATTCGGGAACAATGATGTATGGGGTACAGGGGAACTGAAAGATCTAGGACTCATTAATGCATTAATAAGGAAAGGCAGCAGAAATCGTAAACATATAAACAACTTACCTGGTCTCGGTGAGTTAGGTAAAGCTAATATTGCAATAGTATTAAGTCGTGCCTATCATGACGACTTAGTGAAACACAATCTGTGTAATTTTGTAATATTGCAGCACATTGGTAAAATAATGCACGAGCCACCATTGATGCAATGTAAAGTTCCGACAGGTCCAGGTAAACTATTGCCTTAGTGGTAGGATCAGTGAAAAACAACGGTCCTGTGGTTGTGTTGTGCCTTAAACCACACCACACATTCACTTTCGGGCTGTCCTTTACACGGTGCACCAGAATACGTGGGTTCTCCGGCCACCAGATCCCGACTGAGTGACTGTTTACTTTCCTGGAAGTGCGAAAAGTCGCTTCTTCGGAAAAACAAACTTTGTTAGAGATAGTAATTGTCTGCATAGATTCGTTACAATATGTTCCTGGCACACTCAGCAGGCTGTGCCTGTCATCTGACTGCAAAGCTTGCAGAACTTGCCGCGTACTGCTCTGAAATGCTGTACGAACGGACTCGACAGCGTCGTCATTAACTCCGGGCGTTGCCTTATCACAAACACTGCCAAATTGTTTAAACTTTTCATTCCGGCCGACCGGTGTGGCCGAGCGGTTCTAGGCGCTTCAGTCTGGAACCGCGCGACCGCTACGGTCGCAGGTTCGAATCCTGCCTCGGGCATGGATGTGTGTGACATCCTTAGGTTAGTTAGGTCTAAGTAGTTCTAAGTTCTAGGGGACTGATGACCACAGATGTTAAGTCCCATAGTGCTCAGAGCCATTTGAACCATTTTTTTCATACCGTCCTTTACTAAATTACTTTATCTGTAAGAAGGGAGAGAGAAAAGCAATCAAATGCTATCAGAGTACATGTTGAAGCGTACCCATAAAAATTTATGAGTTAAGCTACCATTTGCACATTAGAGATAAAATTTTGTAATCAGAGAAAGATTATAAACTCACCCTGTATTACTTCCTACCACATACACCTCACGAAAATATGGCGTAAGGAAAATCAGAGAAATCACAGCTCAATCAGATGTTTTCTGATTGTTCTCCTCCGCCAACTGTGCAAGGGACAGGAAAAAGAGCAAATGAAACTGGCTCACAACGTGCCCTACGTTACACATGATGAGGGAATTGTGGAGTGCAGATATAAACGTAAGTCATTACACTGAAATCTCAATCTCGTACAGCTGGTACTCTGTTCACCACATTCTCCGATTTTCAGTCATGAAGTTCATTTTTAGAGTTCCCTACCTCGATCGCTAAAAACGAAACCCTTATAGGGTCCCGTTTGCCTGTCTGTCCGACTGTTAATAACCTTTTTTCAGGAACAGATAGACGTACCAAGCTGACGTTTATGTCGAATACTACGGACTACGGTCCCTTCGTGGTATAAAACATTTAAACTTCTAATTAATGAAATTAAGAAGGGCGACAAAATGGATTGTAGTAATTATAGAGGGATATCACTATTACCAGTATGTTCCAAAATTTTCTCGAATATTCTGCTAAGCAGGCTTACACCATATGCAAATGAAATTGTGGGGGATTACCAAGCTGGCTTTCGGAGGAACAGATCGACTGTAGACCAAATATTCACCCTGCGTCAAATTTTGGAAAAGAAATGGGAATACAATAAACCAGTTCATAATCCTTTCATAGATTTTACAAAAGCATATGATTCAATATTGCAATCAAAACTGTACAGAATTCTTTTGGAACTTGGAATACCAAAGAAGCATGTTAAATTATAGAAACGAGTTTGAAAAACACAAAAGGTAGAGTACGCGTGGGGAAATTGGAGTCAGAAGAATTTGTAATAAGGAACGGACTTAAGCAGGGAGATGCCCTGTCTTCGCTACTTTTTAATTTAGTCCTAGAATATATTGTACGAATGGAAGCAGATAATTCAGACGGTTTGGAGTTAAATGGAAATATTAAGATATTAGAGTATGCAGATGATCTAAACATCATTAGCGATAGGAAAGAATCTGTAACAGCAAATGCGAATGCGTTAATCAAAGCTAGTGAAGATGTAGGTCTAAGGATAAGTGAAGACAAATCTAAATAGCTGGTCACTACTAGAATGCCAACAGCAGTAGATCAGGAAATAAGAGTTGGAGACATGCAGTTTGAAAAAGTGAACACATTTAAGTATCTAGGCGTGGAGATCACTTCGAGAAATGAGATTGAATCCGAACTGAAGAAGAGATCACGGGCGGGAAATGCGTGCTACTTCTCATTGAATAGATTACTTTCATCGCGGATATTGTCTAGGAATTTAAAGATTAGAATATACAAAACTATTATTCTACCAGTTATGCTGTATGGGTTTGAGACTTGGTATCTCACTGTGCAAAATGAATAGCCATTTCGAGTATTTGAAAACAAAATTTTGAGGAAAATTTTCGGAGCAAAAAGGGATGACATTAGCGGAGAGTGGCGAAAACTGCATAACGAAGAGGTTCACGAACTCTGTTCAAGCCCTGACATAATCAGTGTTATTAAATCACGCAGGCTGCGATGGGCGGGTTACGTAGCTCGAATGGATGAGGGCAGGGCAGCGCGCAGAGTACTGGTAGGGCACTTAGAGGGAAAACGTCCTGTGGGGACACCGAGGCGTAGATGGGAGGACAATGTGAAGACTGATTTGAGGAGCCTAGTTATTGAAGGCGAATGGAGGGAAATAGCCCAAGACAGGGACAGATGGCGAAAATACATTGCTGCGGTAATGGACTCCCGAGTGCGGTATGACCAGTGAGTGAGTGAGTGAGTGAGTGAGTGAGTAAGTCAATGAATAAAAAAATGCGGCCATTTACGTCACATATTACGACAGTCGCAAACTCGCTTGTTAAATACGAGAAATATATTCGCAACTGCAAATACGGTGAAACTCCTGCTGTACAACGTAATGGTAACAATGAAAATTTGCGCCGCAGCGGGATCCGAATTCGGATTTTCTGCTTGACGCGAGCTGTCGTTCTAATCGTCTCATCTACCCGAGCATGCTTTTAGGATCGACGCAAACTTCCACATGTGACTTTGTTTCTACGTCCTCTGCTCTCACAAATTGTGATTCCCGTCCAGTGAGAGACGTATTTACTAAAGTCACGGTCTTTATTTTACATCTACATCTACATTTATACTCCGCAAGCCACCCAACGGTGTGTGGCGGAGGGCACTTTACGTGCCACTGTCATTACCTCCCTTTCCTGTTCCAGTCGCGTATGGTTCGCGGGAAGAACGACTGTCTGAAAGCCTCCGTGCGCGCTCTAATCTCTCTAATTTTACATTCGTGATCTCCTCGGGAGGTATAAGTAGGGGGAAGCAATATATTCGATACCTCATCCAGAAACGCACCCTCTCGAAACCTGGCGAGCAAGCTACACCGCGATGCAGATCGCCTCTCTTGCAGAGTCTGACACGTGAGTTTGTTAAACATCTCCGCAACGCTATCACGCTTACCAAATAACCCTGTGACGAAACGCGCCGCTCTTCTTTGGATCTTCTCTATCTCCTCCGTCAACCCGATCTGGTATGGATCCCACACTGGTGAGCAATACTCAAGTATAGGTCGAACGAGTGTTTTGTAAGCCACCTCCTTTGTTGATGGACTACATTTTCTAAGGACTCTCCCAATGAATCTCAACCTGGTACCCGCCTTACCAACAATTAATTTTATATGATCATTCCACTTCAAATCGTTCCGCACGCATACTCCCAGATATTTTACAGAAGTAACTGCTACCAGTGTTTGTTCCACTATCATATAATCATACAATAAAGGATCCTTCTTTCTATGTATTCGCAATACATTACATTTGTCTATGTTAAGGGTCAGTTGCCACTCCCTGCACCAAGTGCCTATCCGCTGCAGATCTTCCTGCATTTCGCCACAATTTTCTAATGCTGCAACGTCTCTGTATACTACAGCATCATCCGCGAAAAGCCGCATGGAAGTCATGAAGTAGTATATTGCAGTGCCTGTGTTGGTTCGATGTACGATGCAGTGACCTTCAGACAAACATGCATGTCTGAAGGAACAGGCGCTAATGACATCTACAGCTGTATGACGTACACTGAGCTACGCGATAGCGATATGCACATTCACAGCTGACGGCAGTATCGCGTGCACGAGGCGATGCACAGGCGGAGCTGTCATTTGTACTCAGGTGATGCATGTGAAAAGGTTTCCGACGTGATTATGAATGCACGACGGGAATTAACAGACTCTGAGGACAGGATGGTAAATTGAGGAGACAAAAATAATGCGGTACCTCCTATTATCGTGTCAGGTCTTGTTTTGTCCGGTGTAATGCAGCAAATCGACGTGGCATGGACTCAACAAGTCTTTGGGAGCCCCTGCAGAAATGTTGAGCCATGCCGCCTCTTATAGCTGTCCATGATTCCGAAAGCGTTGCCCGTGCACGATTTTGTGCACAAACTGACCTCTCCATTATGTCCCACAAATGTTCCATGGATTCATGTCGGACCATCTGGGTGGCCAAATCATTCCCTCGAACTGTCCATAATGTTCGTCAAACCAGTCGCGAACAATTGTGACCCAGTGATGTGGCGCATTGTCACCCATAAAAATTCTATCGTTGTTTTGGAACATGAACTCCACGAATGGCTGCAAACATAACCATTTCCAATCAATGATCGATTCCGTCTGATCAGAAGACCCAGGCCGTTCCATGTAAACACAGCGCATCCCATTATGGAGCCACCACCAGCTTGCACAGTGCCTTGTTGACAAGTTTGGTCCATGGCTTCGGGGGGCGGGGGGGGGGGGGCGGGGGGGTCTGAGTCACACTCGACCTCTACCAGCGGCTCTTACCAACAAAAATCGGAACTCATCTGATCATGCTATGGTTTTCGAGTCATCTAGAGTCCAACCGAACCGGTCACGAGCTCAGGTGAGGCGTTGCAGGCGATATCGTGCTGTTAGCAAAAGCACTCTCGTCGGTCGTCCGGTGCCATAGCCATTAACGCCAAATTTCGTGACTGTCCCAACAGATACGTCCCATATTGATTACTGCAGTTATTTCACACAGTGTTGCCCGTGTCTGTGTGTTAGCACTGGCAAACGTACGCAAACGCCGCTGCTCTCGGTCGTTAAGAGAAGGCTGTAGGCCACTGCGTTGTCCGTGTTGAAAGGTGATGCTTGAAATTTGGTATTCTCGGCACACTCTTGGCTCTGTGGATCTTCGAACATTGAATTCACTAACGATTTCTGAAATGGAATTTTCCATGCGCTACCTCGAACTACTGTGAGGTGAAAAGTCACGGGATAGAGATGTGCACATACATGGATGGTAGCAGTATCGCGCACACAAGGTACAAAAGGACAGTGCATTCGCGGAGCTGTCATTTGTACTCACGTGATTCATGCGAAAATGTATCCAAGCGCTTATAGCCGCACTAACAGACTCTGAATCCGGAATAGTAGTTAGAGCTAGACGCATGGGACATTCCATTTCGGAAATCGTTGGAGAATTCAATATTCTAAGATGCACAGCAACACTGTAGCCATTCTGGGCTGCCATAGAGGCAGCATGACTCCATATTTCTGCAAAGGATTCCAACGACTTGTTGAATCCATGTCACGTTCAGTTGCTTCACTACACCGGCATAAAGGGTCCGACAAGATATTAGGAGTTATCCCATGACAGTTGTCACCTTAATGTACAAAAAACGTTTTCCTAACTGCGAATACGGTGAAATTCCAGCTATACAATGCAATGGTGACAATGATAATACTTTGTGACAGACCGGATCCAAACCCTGATTTACTGCTTTACGTGAGCGTTCTCCTTAACCTTCTCGGCCATCCAAGTACATCTCCAGGACAGACCCAAACTTCCGTAGGTCACCATGTGTCTACGTTCCGTACTCGCACAAATTCTGATTCCCGCCCAGGGAAAGACGTATTTATTAAGTGCGGCCTTTGTTTTATGTACGAAATAGTATAGTCCAGTACCTGCATGTCTGAAGGACGTTGCATAGTACATCGTATCAACAAAGGCACTGAAATATTCTATCAATCATTAAGACCTAGAGAGCACTTGCCGTTACGTAAAACCAAGAAATTTGGCAAGAACCAAGGTTTCACAGTACAAGTAAGGGAAAAAAATCCGAAAATTGTAAACTGTAATTATATGACATAAACTACATATTTTTGTAATTAGAGTTTATATTGCTTTTATCATCTGTCAGAAGCATAACAGAAAATTAATGGGTAGGGCAAATAAAAGTGCCCCAGAGAACAGAGTTCCAGGATACCAAGAAAAACCGCAGAGGAAAGCAGATATTGAAGTGACCACCAATTATCTGTTAGCGCCTTAGGGCCTTTGTCAGCAAGTTGGTGAAGGCCGGTCGGAGCTAGACTGCTGGAATTGCTGCAGTCTCATCCGGAATGTTCTGCTGCAGTTCCTGAAGACTATGAAGGTTGTTGCGCTACGCCTTAAACTTGAGGACTCCGCATACCCACACTGACAGTCAGGTAACCGGGGTGACCAGCAAGGCCCGCGACCAGATTGACCCCTGTTAACAGCTCTGTCAGAAGCGAAGATTGTGTAGATGTGCTCGAAGATTCGGCCGGCTGTATGGGCAGTTGCTCCATCCTGTTGGGAGTAACTGTGGGTCTTTCTCTCCTCCGTTGATGCTGCCACAGATTCACGTCCAATCGTATCCACTCGTCCGGCCACTTTTATTTGTCACACTCTATTACTACATGCAAGCATAAAATGTCGATTTTAGTCATATTTTAGTAAGTAAATAAAATATTTTATTAAATCTTTTCTCTCTACATATATAAATTGAAGTCTTCTGCTCGTTTCTTTTTGTATGTCTGGGCTAGTCTCAGGAAATACTGTAGAGATTTTGGTAAGGTCTTGGAATTCCCGGGACCGATAGCTTGCCGGTATCGATATCGACAAAAGGCAAAAATCATCGAGATCTTTGATTCCTGGGATGGATCTACGTAATCTTTTTACAAATAGCAAAATAGGTTCCAATGTCAAATCAGGAAAAACATACTTTTAACATCATACCACTTATAACGAATTTCGCGTTGTCACAACAGACTTACATAAATACCGTTCAGCTAGAACCCACTACCAGGTGCACGCATCAACGTCTTCATCTATACTCCGCGAACCTCCTACACGGAGTATAGCTGAGGCTACTCAGTACCACTCTCGTCCCCTTTTTTTCCTGTTTTCGCAGAGATGCATTGGAAGAGCGACTGCCAGTAAGCATCCATATAAGCTCTAATTTGTCTGATCTTCGCGCCGTGCTCATTTCGCGAAACACATATTGTCTTGTTATTTTTGAGTTCTCTCTTCCACAGGCACAGTTTTACAAGAAAGTTAAAATGGGAGTTATTGTGCCTTTCATGGCTGTAATGAGGTCTCATTTGGACCAGACATGTTTCGCTTTATTTGAAACATGTTCAGTTGCCACTGTAACAACTGTGTGTGTGTGTGTGTGTGTGTGTGTGTGTATTTGCGAATGTGTGAGCCAATTATTACTTTGTTTCATATGACACTTGGGTGAGTATCCCTGAATTGATATGTTGCCTAGTTTATGCGATAATGATTTATGCTGACTAGTAGTGGGTTGTTATTTGTCTACTACATGTTTTGCTTGTTTAAAATGATGCTTTAAATAAAATGAAACGCACATGGTCCAAACAACACACAATTACATTTGCAAAAGACGGAGTAACTCTCATATTATGTCGCGAAATATGTGTGGGAGGAGGTAACACAATCCCTGAATATTATTGGAACGTACTCTGGCAGAATTGTAACAAAAATCCTCCCCATGATGCATGACGAGTTCTGCAGCGACTGTCAACGCTCTTATGAGCAGCTGGGGATCCCCGTGCCGCTCCCCCCTTGGTTACTAAGCAGCACTTCTTTGACTCTCGATACGCATCATCCACCAGTATTATTTGGAATAGTCAAGAATCTGTGGAAAGACTGTTTCGTGAACGACTTCTTTCGTTGATAACTTTCATTTCCTTGAAATTCATCCAGTGAATTCATCAAAAATTGGTTCAAATGGCTCTGAGCACTATGGGACTTAACATCTGTGGTCATCAATCCCCTAGAACTTAGAACTACTTAAACCTAACTAACCTAAGGACATCACACACATCCATGCCCGAGGCAGGATTCGAACCTGCGACCGTAGCGGTCACGCAGTTCCAGACTGAAGCGCCTAGAACCGCACGGCCACACCGGCCGGCGAATTTGTCCTGACACCTACTTTCATGTGATAGTTTCACCTTATTTTGATTCAGGCGTTTACTTACACGTTTTTGATGGCTGTTACTGTTAACAATGATAATTCTACAAAACAGTTAATTGAAAAGTAATGGAACTTTTCAGCTATTAATGCTTAATACCTTACATTTATTTATGTTGATCATTAGCTGTCACTTCCTGCACTCCGCGTCGATCTTCCGCCAGTCTTCCTGCAAGTCGCTACAGTTTTCTGGCGTTGTAACGTTTTTCTTTTTTACATGTTGTATTCCGGTTACTATGAGTTTATTTTCGGATTGTCATTTTGTATTTGTAGTTCACTGTTGCTGTTTGGGTTACATATTGTCGTTTTGTCATTTGGAGATAGTGAGTGGAGCTGTGGACGCTAGGATATGAAGTACCAAGTGATGAAGTCGGAACATTTCCGATAGACTATTCTGTTTGAGATCAGTAGAGGGATGTCAGCAGCGGTGGCAGCCAGATACATTTGCGACGTATATGGGGATAATACCACTGGACAGAGAAAGGCAAGAAAATTGTTTTTACTAGTTTGACATTAGCGACTCTCCACTCTCAGGAAGGTCTTCGGGATTTGATGAAGATCTTTTGGACGCATTAATCCACAATTATCCACGGCAGTGTACTCGAGAACTGCGAAATGTGATGAAGTGTGATCATTCCACCATCGTGCAACATTTACAAACAATGGGGAAGGCTTAAAAATCGAGTTTATGGGTACCACATGCGCTAAATCAAAAACACAAAAATCTGTGGGTGGCCATATGTACATGACTACTTCCTCGTCATCAATTGTCTGGTGAACAACGCCGACCATTCCTATCCTGTATCACTACTGGTGACGATAAATGATGTCTTTATGCTAACGTTAGGAAAAGAAAGGAATGGCTGAGCCGAAATAAGGCAGCGACTCCCTGTACAAAGACCTGCGCGCATCCACAAAAGATTATGTTACGCATCTGGTGGAACAGTGACGGTGTGGTATGATACGAATTGCTTCCCCGAGGTGTAATTATCACTGCTGACATTTATTGTCGACTACTGAGACCTCTTGCAGACGCAATCCAAGAACAACGACCAGGAATGCTGAGTGAAGAGATGTTACTCTACGATAATGCCCGTCCGCATTCTGCTAGACTGACAAAAAAACACTATACAGGAGCTGTGTTTGGAAACCATTCCGCATCCACCTTATGCACCTGATCTTGTGTCCCCATATTTTCGCCTTTTCCGACCTCTACCGAACAAACCTTCAATGTTTTTCTTTTTTTTTTCCTTTATTGAATTTCGATTCCCCCCGAGGGCGGCGGGCTGGCAGCAGCTTAGTAAGCTGCTCTTCAGCCTACAGAATTTAAAAAAAAACATGACGATAAGAAACAATAAAAGCAGACGATAAAACGGTGACTTAAATTGTAAAACGGCGAAAAATTGTGGAGAGTTAAAACATAAAACAAAGGGTGGGCGATGCTAATAAAATACACAGGAAGCAGACAGGTAAAATAGTAGACAGACAATTAAAAAACACGGCGACAGTCTGGTTTCTGTTCACAAGAGATATAAAAATCACACCCAGCGACAGTATGATGTCCTTTCAGAACACTTCGGAAAAGATGTACAACACTTAACAATGACTGGAAAAACAGCACTAAAAAGTCGGCACGAAGATGACACACCACAGCAAAGGGCAGATTTGGGGGGGGGGGGACCTGTACAGATGAGGGGGAAAAAGAGGGGAGGAGAGGAAAAATGAAAGGAGGGGACCGACGGAGGGAGAGGACTCATAAGGGGGGGGGGCAAGACAGATGCAAGAGCGAATGAGGAAAGGCAGAGGAGGGAAATGCAAAAGGATTTGGGGGAGAGCAGGGAGGCAGACTGAGGGGGTAGGCAGGGAAAAAACAGGATGGAAGGCGAGTGGGAGAGGGAGCCCAGGAAAAGAACAGGGAAAGGGAGAGGGAGGTGAGGATCAGATATGATAGGAGGGATAAATGAAGGGAGAGAGGGCAGCATCCGGGAGGGGGAGTTGACGGAAGCCACCTTGGGAAAGGAGATGAAGGGTGTAGAGACGGAGGGTAGGGGGGACACAACAGTGAAGGCATGGCAGGGGGCAGGGGTTGGAGAGGAGAGGAGCAACCAGGGGATGAGGGGGAACCTTCAATGAACTTCCCTTCTGGATGAAAATGCTCTCCGAACATGGCTCGACGAGTTCTTCGCCTCAAACGCACGTTATTTCTGTAGTCGCGGAATTGAAAAGTTACCCCAGCGGTGGCAGAATATTGTAAAAAGTGAAGGAAATGTACGGGGTGAGCACAAAGTCTTGCCCTAATTATAAAAACTTGTAACAGAATAACCGTTTGACATAATAAGTTACATCTGATGCCATTACATAGGTTAGTGTTACTAGCTGTCGTGACCATGAGATGGCGCTAGTGCTCGACAACACCAACGCGGTCTGTTAGGTCACATTAGTTGCTGGCGAAATAGCTTCGAACCTGGAGAAAGCGCTATGTTTGCTTTGGTTTCTCGAAACTAAATCGCCCATCAATGTTCAGCGTAAATGTTGGGCTTCTTATGGACGCTGCCCTCCCGACTTTAAATCAATAAAGCGATGGTACGCAAAGTTTAACGAAACAGGCAACGTTGAAGATCGTCCTCGAAGTGGCAAGCCTCGTGAGGGTAATGCAACTGTTGAACGTGTTCGGCAATCGTTTCAACAGAGTCCGTCTAAATCAACTCGTCAAGCATCACGTGAACTTCAAATACCACAAGCAAGTGTGGTGAAGACTCTTCATGAAAGGCGTAGGTTGCATGCTTACAAAGTGCAAATAGTGCAGGCCTTGCAATCGAATGATTTTCTGACACGTGCTGAATTTGCAACTGAGATTCTCAACAGGATTGATGGTGCTAACGATTACTTAAATCGCATATGCTTTACCGATGAATCCACCTTTCATGTCAGTGGAATGGTAAATAGGCATACTGTCCGTATATGGGTTTCAGAGTCTCCACATGCTACTGTACAGTTACAGCGAGACAGCGAAAAAGTTAATGTTTGGTGGGGCCTCACGCGTTACAAGGTTTTTGGACCGTTTTTCTTCGCGGAAAAATCCATTACCGCTAACATTTACTTAGAAGTTTTGCAACAGTTCATTTCCCCACAGTTATAAGAATATCAACCATGGATGCTTTTCCAGCAAGATGGAGCACTCCCCACCCCCTGCCCACACTGTGCTTTGATAGTGCGTGATTTCCTGGATGAAACATTTCCGGATCGGTGGATTGGAAGGAACGGTCCAACACCCTAGCCACCCCCCTCTCCAGACATTACGCCCATTGACTTTTTTTTTCTGGGGCTGTATCAAGGACAGAGTCTTCGTCACACCAGTTGCTGACGTCGACGAACTGAAGGCTAAGATACAAGCTTCTGTGGGTACTACGATAGAACACATGTTAAGAAACACCTGGCGGGAACTGGAATACCGTCTCGACATTCTCCGAGCTACCAAGGAAACACATGTTGAGGTTTACCAACGTAAGTGGTCTTAAAAAAAACTAGTAACACTAACCTATGTAACGGCATCAAATGTAAATTATTATGCCAAATGGTTATTCTGTAATCAGTTGTTATAATCAGGGCAAGATTTTGTGCTCACCCATTATTATTGATGACTGATGTCTCTGTTAAGTGTATCCGTTGTGTTTATTAAACGTATGGTCTGTTACGTGTATCTGTTGCTTTTACACACATCAAAAAAAGTTTAGCATCACCTCGGTTCCGAAAGTTCCGGAACTTGTACAGAAAATTGGAATAGAGATCAACATAAACACTATTTCCGCCCTTTTTATTGCTCATGAAAACCATACATTGCATGTTGTACCACCATAAAGCGAGACCTTCAGAGGTAGTGGTCCAGATTGCTGTACACACCGGTACCTCTAATACCTAGTAGCACGTCCTCTTGCATTGATGCATGCCTGTATTTCTCGTGGCATACTATCCACAAGTTCATCAAGGCACTCTAGGTCCAGATTGCCGTACTCCTCAACGGTGATTCGGCGTAGATCCCTCAGAGTTTGGTGGGTCACGTCGTCCATAAATAGCCCTTCTAATCAATCCCAGGCATGTTCGATGGGATTCACGTCTGGAGAACATGCAGGCCACTCTCGTCGATCGATGTCGTTATGCTGAAGGAAGTCATTCACAAGATGTGCACAATGGGGGCGCGAATTGTCGTCCATGAAGACGAATGCCTCACCAATGTACTGCCGTTATGGTTGCACTATCGGTCGGAGGATGGAATTCCCGTATCGTACAGCCGTTATGGTTCCTTCTATGACCACCAGCGGCATACGTCGGCCCCACATAATGCCACCCCAAAACAGTGGGGAATCTCCACCTTGCTGTGCTCGCTAGACAGTGTGTCTAAGGAGTTCAGCCTAACAGGGCTGTCTCCAAACACGTCTCCGACGATTGTCTGGTTGAAAGCATATGCGACACTCATCGGTGAAGAGAACGTGATTCCAATCCTGAGCGGTCCATTCGGCATGTTGTTAGGCCCAACTGTACCCCGCTGCATGGTGTCGTGGTTGCAAAGATGGACCTCGCCTTGGACGTCGGGAGTGAAGTTGCGCATCATGCAGCCTATTGCGCACAGTTTGAGTCGCAACACATCGTTCTGTGGCTGCACGAAAAGCATTATTCAACATGGTGGCGTTGCTTTCAGGGTTCCTCCGAGCCATAATCCGCAGGTAGCTGTCATCCACTGCAGTAGTAGCCCTTGGGCGGCCTGAGCGAGGCATGTCATCGACAGTTCCTGTCTCTCTGTATCTCCTCCATGTCCGAACAACATCGCTTTGGTTCATTCCGTGACGCCTGGACACTTCCCTTGCTGAGAGCCCTCCCTAGCACAAAGTAACGATGCGGACGCGATCTAACCGCGGTATTGACCGTCTAGGCATGGTTGAACTACAGATTACACGAGCCATGTATCTCCCTCCTGGTGGAATGACTGGAACTGATCGGCTGTCGGACTCCCTCCGTGTAATAGGCGCTGCTCATGCATGGCTATTTACAGCTTTGAGAGGGTTTAGTGACATATCTGAACAAAGGGACTGTGTCTGTGATAAAATATCCACAGTCAACGTCTATGTTCAGGAGTTCTAGGAACTGGGGTGATGCAAAACATTTTTGATGTGTGTATTAAACTTACGAATAACACTACGAACTTAAGCACTGACCCATTGAAATGGAAATGTCGTGTGGCTAGGGCCTCCCGTCGGGTAGACCGGTCGTCTGGTGCAGGTCTTTCGATTTGACGCCACTTCGGCGACCTGCACGTCGATGGGGATGAAATGATGATGATTAAGACAACACAACACCCAGTCCCTGAGCGGAGAAAATTTCCAACCCAGCCGGGAATCGAACCCGGGCCCTTAGGATTGACAGTCTGTCACGCTGACCACTCAGCTACCGGGGCGGACACTGACCCATTCTAACAGCATACTTAGCGAACGGCCTTGTGGAGTTTCCAACGTCGTTCACCGTATTATTTACACATATTATCAAAAGTAGCGGATGTATCTACCTTCATTATCAATCACTGCAGAGTGCGTGACGTAGGATACTTCCCCTTGAACCACATAATCATATTATGGATTCTTCACGGTCACTTCACGTATGAATAGCAGGAACAATGAGTGCGTAAATGCTTGTGTCTCTGGTATAATGAATCATATCTCACATGCTAGTAAGGCAGTGAGATGTAGGGAGTGTAGTTTTTTCTAGGTCCCTCTGTTAATACTGCTTCTTGAAACGTTGTAAGTAATATTTCGGGCGATAGGTGACATTTGTCTTCTAGACTCTCTCAGTTCAGGCATTTCCGCATTGTCGTGAGGCTCTGTAGTGAGTCAAACAAACCTATGACCATTTGGGCAGTCCATCATTACGTAAGTTCAGTATCTCATGTCTGAGAATAGTTCTAGGATATGGGAACAATTATATTGTAAGCAATCTCCTTTGTACACTGACTAAATTTTTCCAGTATGCTATCAATGAATTGAAGTCTACTACATGTACTAGCGAAAACTGATGCTATGTGATCCACCAGTTTCATACCCCCCTTAGACTGTTATGTCCAGCGCCGGTTGCAGTGGCCGAGGGGTTCTAGGCGCTTCAGTCTGGAACCGCGAGGCCGCTACGGTCGCAGGTTCGAATCCTGCCTCGGGCATGGATGTGTACTAATGACCTTAGATGTTAAGTCCTATAGTTAACAGAGCCATTTTGTTATGTCCATCTATTTGTATCAGTTGAATGATTCCAGTTAATATGATTCACTGATATTGTATTATTTATGTTATATTCTCTCTAGCCGCTTTTATGTCATCTCGTTGTCTGTGTAGAGCTGTACCATAGGGTGCAAGGAGGGGAGGTTGGTTGGTTCCCGGTATACTCGTTCTATAACACAAAATGCACGCAATTAGTAACTAGGTTCTTTGTTCATAAACAAAGAGCTACTTAACGTGCTGTGGTACAAGCTCTCTTCTCTAGAGTCCACGTAGCCTCAATGCTGTTGAAGTGTAAGTCCTCTATGTTCACTATAAGGTCACTATGTGCTGCCTGTCTCTGTGCTAGAGGCTAAGTCTGTGGCTCTGTATCCGTGACACACTGGAACTCCACAGCCTACAGACTCGAACTCACTGACGTAATGGGCTCGAACTAACTGGCTAAACTCGAACGATCTGGCCCTCCGGTCTGTGGTGGCAATCCTAAATACTGGCGGCTGAGAGGGCGTTGGCGGCATGTTTCCGGCGAGTCTTGTCGTTGGCCTCTATCGATACTCTCGTAACCTCTATGCCGCATGGTGTGCTGGTGCCAGCATATTTTATATTTTATATTAAGAAATACAGTAGCCAGATGCTTTTTTATGTACTTTTATTTATGCCAATGTCCGCCTTCGTAGCTGAGTGATCAGTGTGGATGACTGCCAGGTGGAGGACCCGGTTTCGTTTGCCGGCACTCTCAGCGACTTTTTATTTTTGGAAGGACCGGTCCGCCGAAACAGCCTCGTGAGACCAACTGAGGAGCTGCTCTACCGATTAGAGGCGGCTCATAGTTCAAGAAGCCCGGCAATGGTAGGAAGGGTGAAATGTGTTCGTATTTATTTAAAGTAGTGTTTGTTAGTGTCAAGCTGGTGACTGAGAAATGTGTAAAACTTCTTTCGATATCGAAATGTGTAAACTTCGAAGCAAGGCGACAAAACTGTGTTAAAATTTATTATTGAACGGAAATATGAGCAGCTCACGCAAAACGATGTGAAGTCCAGACTAGCCAGCATATCAAGCAATTCGCCTGCGAGAAAGCAATACGTTTTGGGTGAAATTCACATATGCTATCTCACTGCAAAACAAAAAAAAATACGTAAATGAGCGTATGGCATCTTTGGCTGGGAGGCCCCTATGCAGTGAAGTTCAGGCGCCAAGTGCAAGTCTTATTTCATTCGACGCCACATTGGGCGACTTGCGCGCCAGTGATGGGGATGAAATGATGAAGAGAACAACACAACACCCAGTCCCCGAGTGGAGAAAATCTCCAACGCGACCGGGAATCGAACCCGGGTCCGCTTGCATGGGAGGCGAGCACGTTAGCACAGAGCTAAGAAGACGGACTACTGCAAAATAGTATGATACATATTAAAATGTTGGCCCTGAATATCGCTAATCTTTATCTTTCGTCTTGCTAACCATTACAGTATCAGAACTGTTGATGTAATTACACATCAGATTAACAAAAAATAGAATGCATCTGACTTTCTGATAAAGCTGCTTGTAAATTCACAAGATAGCACTCACTGAGATCTTCTACTGATATTAAGCCTCTGAATTGATGTGATATTTTCACAAATACATTCTGACAATCACTGTACCTTACAGTGGACATGAACTTTGATGATAATTTTTTTCTTGCCAGAGAGGACAGAACGCTCGTCTGCTCTGCAACCTATCGACATAAAGAATAATAATGTGACTATCAAAAATAAAATTCCATTTCCCGTACTTGCGATGTGCAATGCAAGACAGCGTCTTATCACTTTTCATAAAAATACTTCTCAGTACACAATTCGCGATGTGCAATAAGTGTATAAAAACACATTCATAAAGGTAAAGAATGAAAAATGAGGAACTAAAGTAAACGACTGATAAATGAGAACAAGGACTCCAAGTGTAACTATGCTTCATTAAGCTATAGCAATACATATTTTCGTAAAGTTCGCACTCCAACACAAGTTAGCAAAATATTTCTTAATAACTTTCCTGTGCACAGTTATTTTCCTTGACACTTGTTTCAACTATAAAGCAAAATCAATAGGTTGCATTATAAAATTTCTTCTGCAAACTTCAGCCATACGCAATGTTCTGACAATAAGAAGCTATACAGCGACAAAATATAAAAAAAACTGAATTACATTAAAAATTGCCCTCTTGATATTCTTCTGTTGAAATAATCTCGTTTTCTTTTCGCAAAACATATTAGCACAAAATTCTATTTAAATAATGCTGCCTCCACTACATGGCAGGCCAGCTGCCTTTTCAGACTAAGTACGCACCCAGACTGTCTAACACAAACTGACTGCTACTTTGACTAAGTAAAACTAACTTCTCTGACTAGCGTCTCTGGTCACGAATATAGTTCCAAAGCGTGTAATTATGAAGGCAATGTTAAAGCGATTTTACAAAGCTTGAGAACATTTATCAAGAAAATGGTTCAAAAGGCTCTGAGCGCTATGGGACTTAACATCTGAGGTCATCAGTCCCCTAGAACTTAGAACTACTTAAACCTAACTAACCTAAGGACATCACACACATCCATGCCCGAGGCAGGATTCGAACCTGCGACCGTAGCGGTCGCGCGGTTCCAAACTGAAGCGCCTAGAACCATTCGGCCACACCGGCCGGCAACATTTATCAGATTTAAAAATTAACTCATATTTGTGACCCATTACATACTCAGAATTATCATAGCAAACAGGACAGCCATCTTTCAAGAGGAATGTGCTGACCAGTTGCCTCTCCACACAGCATCTGAAGACTCCATTGGGAGAGGATGCCACGGCTGTCGGTCCGGCTCTATTGGTCCGTCTAGGCTCAGAAGGCGGAACTTTCCCTAACCTTTTATTTATCTCAGTATCCATTTCGGGCTTTCGCTCATCTTCAATTGTCGTAACACATTTTTAATCTTCAGTTAGCACATCGTTAAAAATATCGACTGCAGTTTGGGTGCAAAATAACAATTTCGTGTGACTGCTGCACTTCATATATTTACCATATATTACTCGTTAGATGTACTGTATTTTTTAAAGTAATATCATCCACAACTACGGAGCTCAGCAACGTTAGTGGTACTGCAGTTTCTGCACTTTGTGAAGTGCACAGTTTCACCTCACTGAACGTTTAAAGCAACTTGCGTGTGTCTGAACAACTTATGAAACCTTATCAAGACCTGACTGGATTTTTGTCGAATTTCTCCAGCGAGTACTTCATTACGGATTTCCGGTGGAGAGACAATGTAGAGAGATATGTATGTCAACACTGCCAACTGAGAGCTTTCCATCAGTACCTCGTTATCATAACAACGCAGTCTGCAAAAAGATAACTACTGGCTGATTATCTGCCGAGTGGTCTACTTTCCCTCCACTCGGCAATCTCAGAAAGCGTATAAATTTCGTGTGCATATTTTTTAAACGTTCATATTAAAATATTCAGTTTTGTAGAGTGTGAGTAAGAGCCTCATACGGAAAGGATGACAGAATGTTACAGCGACATTTCAACGATTTGGCCAAGTATGAAATTGCATAATTCAGGAAACAGTTGAAATAAAGTTCCAGAACTTCGCAAGATGGTTTCACAGTTGCAGTATACAAATTATGTAAATTTAACGTCATTTGATTCACTGTGTCTGCTCTAGGCATCGGTCAAAGACAGCAGTACATTTTGTCGGAACAACATTTCTTGCAGTTTTAAGCACTCGATGTCTTCAGGTAGCTTGATTAGGAAACTCTCTTGTTGTGAGCTTCTTACCTAGTGCCTTGTTAGCAACAACGAGAAATTTTATCTCTTTTGGATGCGACGTACAAGGAGGTAGTTGGCTTAGAAAACGTTTGCCACAAAAATAAAAGCACGTTCCACCCTTGTATCTCACGAGGAATGCCTTACCCTTATTTGCGGAAACCACAAATTGAAACAGCGTTCTTTTCTCTACAAAAAATTTCAAGATCACTTTTTCCCATGAATATGTACAATTACTCAGTAAAACTTCCCATTCAAATAACTATTTCGGAGCATCATCTAAGAACACGTTATGGGTTGGAAAGCACTAGTAAATGGATGATCGTATTCAGAAATAAAAAATGAAATATGATAGTTGTTCTGTAGCTTTTTTAAATAATTTTTGAACCGCCTTTGATGAAGAAAGTGATAAACAGATAAAAAATTTAAAGTCTTTAGCTTTTGCATTGTAGCTTGGAAATTTTGATGGAAACTGCAAGTGAAGAAGACCTGTCAGCATGTACTTTTGGTGATTTGAATGTTTTAAATTTTCATTTGCTGAACTGAATTATAGTAAAAATCTGCGAAAAGTTGGCGGTTTCTGTCCCGAACAAACGGATCTGTTGGTGAGTCGTTCTGCCTAAGACGCAGTGAAGAGTCTACAATTTGCCTTCATCATAAAACCATTTTGCTGACAACATTTGCATTTCTGGAAAGATCATGTGTAATCCATTTTCAAAGGAAGACCAATAACATTCGAAAAACATTTAGATTAATTATACGGGGTGTTCAAAAAGTCTCTCCGCAGGTTCGTATGACTGTTAGCCACGCGTGCCGTATGCCGCCGTGAATATACCGAAATGAAACGCACTGCAGTATCGTTGTGAGTTTGCTGTTTCGTTGAAAAATATGGGACCCACAACACGACGTCTAGAAATTGCAATCCAAACTCCTACTTTCACACAATGAAGTGGTTCCTCATGAATACACAATGGATTTGCAGCACTCTACATACGAGAATTTTGCGAGTTCATGTACCCGGATAAATGAAACCACGTCTCAACAGTGAAAAACGTTTCATTAAGAATATCCCTTCCATTTTGTTGAACGAAATTTTTGACCACTGACAATAATGCAGTTTCTTGCCATGATCAGTATTTTTCAGTTGTTGCACGACTGTCACTTAGTATGGGAAAAGTTCTAATTTTTCCTTACAACTGTGTGGGCCGTTCCGACACTAACATCGATTTCCTGGGCGAGTTTTCTTACTGACTTGTTCGGACTCATGGACATTTTATCGGAAATATCGAGTAGTTTATCCTCAGACAAAACGCTAGGACGACCTCTTCTCGGTGCATCTGTCACTGAACCCGTACTTCGAAATTTGTTAATCAAATCGCGATGTGGGAGTGTTGTCTCCGAGAAAACTGAATTAAATGTTTGACGAACTGAAACTGTGTATTTACCGCCAGTTTTGAACACTTATTCGACTAAAAACACACGTTCCTCAATGGTTAGCATTTTAACACTGACAAAAACGAAACAAACGAACAAAGGAACCAAACTTAAAACGTTCACGTCAACACGTAACGACACACACCAACGATACTACTGACGCTGGCTGAGATAAACGAAACAGTGGAATGTTGGGTGAGTCCACTTGAAGGGAAGTAACCCAGCCAGGCCCACAATCATACGGCACGCGCGGCTAACAATCATACGGCACAGCGGAGAGACTTTTTGAACACCCCGTAGATTAATTGATGGAGCTTTAATATATCTTCTACTATGTGTTCATAATTGTGCAACAGATGGATGTCAGCAATCTATGTATCACACTGAGTACTGTTATTCGTCAACTCATCGCTCCATGCAACGTCTTTTACTGATGCATGGATTGATAACGGCGTTATTTACACCATTTTAGACATAGTCTTGCATTTGTTCTTGTCATAAGCGACGTCTGCACAGTACATTCGATGGTCCGGGTCTAGCAGCGGTTTAGTGCTTTCCTGATATTGCCACGTCCCGAAAACATAGTTAACACTGGATCTACTCCCGTGACGAATGTTGGCTCTACAGTTTAGTCTGAAGCAGAGAAGTGACGCAGTGGTGAGACACTGGGCAGGATGGCGGTTCCGTAATTTCCCTAAATCGCTTAACGTGACTGCTGGGATGGCTCCTTCTACATTATTCCCGAATCCCAGCTTGTGCACCATCACTAATAATCTCCTCGTCAACGGAACGTTAACATACAATCTTCCTTCCTCGTTTTTTTGTCAAGTACAGTAAGTAGACACCCCAGTGTTATTCACTGAGTGATAGAACACAGCATGCAGACGACTCCTCCGTACAAATTCTTTCGTCCCTGTATTAAAGCTCGAGGCGATCGCCCTGCGGTTACAAACAAGTTAGTAAGATCAGACGTCCTTGACGGCACGTGGACGTCGCGACTTCCACATTTCCTAGAAAGACACCGATGCGGTAGTTTCCCGGCGCGCCTGCTATTAGCCAAGGACTGAAAGTGCACTGGTGCTCCGGACACAAAATCTAGCCACGCCTGATAACCTGTTTTCACTTCTAATTTCTAACGCAGATCATATTATGTTCATTTACACCGATGAGCCAAAACATTATGTCCACATACTTAACTTTTGGTCCACTCTTGAAAATCAGTGTAGCAGCGATTCTGGACGGCACACGTTCGACAAGTCCTTGTTACTTTTAGGAGGTATGTGGCGCCATACTTCTGCGCATTCGTGCGAGTAAAGAGCTAGTTGTGTTTCACAAGAACTATGTTTTCCAAATCCGTGTTGACAGTATTTCAATAGACCGTTTTCTTCGAGGTAACTCATAATGTTCAAACGCAATATATGTTCCAAAGTCCTACTGCATATCGACGTTAATGACATGGGCCTGTAATTTAGTGGATTACTCCTACTACCTTTCTGGAATATTGGTGTGACCAGTGCAACTTTCCAGTCTTTGGGTACGGATCTTTCGTCGAGCGAACGGTTGTATATTATTGTTAAGTATGGAGCTATTGCATCAGCATACTCTGAAAGGAACGTGACTGGTATACAACTTGGACCAGAAGACTTGCTTTTATTAAGTTATTTTGTTTTCTTCAATACTCCGAGGATATCTACTTCTACATTACTGATGTTGGCAGCTGTTCTTGATTCGAATTCTGGAATATTTACTTCGTCTTCTTTTGTGAAGACATTCCGGAAGGCTGTGTTTAGTGTCTCTATGAAGAGTCTTCTGCCTAATGTTGTGGTACTTCCATGACCAGCAAGATCCCAAGATCTGTCCCCTAAAGAAAATTTATGAGAGCAGCTCGCAAATCAACTACACTCAGTGCCAGCATCCAGGGTGTCAAGAACCAGTTGCAACAGTTGTGGTCAAGCTTGCCTCAGGAGAGGATATGACGGCTTAATTATACCCTTCCCTACCGAACTGGTGCTTACATTCAGGCCAGAGAAAGATTAGTGGGTGCATACTTGTGTTGACATGCATACATAGAGTCCAACGATTTCAAAAACGTCATGGATTGTCTCTCTTCCAGCCCTTGTACATAACGACATGCACTTTCGTGATCATTTCAAGAGTTCTGCAATATGACAGTCGGACTGAGTATTTCCATCCTCCACATAGACTTGTCCATCTTTAAATAAATTATGCTACTCAAAAGTTCCTGCTTGGCTCAAACCTCGTTTACCAAAAGGCTTCCTTACCATGTGGTGGGTTTCAGCTGCCGTTTAGCGAAGCTTAAAACTTAACGCTGATCTCTTCTTTCTTCAGGTCAGCCATTTCAAAATTCGCAGTCACAATAGAACACGGCGCAAGCAAATCAGCAACAATGTTCACACAAACGCACTCACACCGATGCCACGTGTCACACTGGCAAGACGCCTAGCGGCACTGATGATTGTTTGGGTGCAATATTCAAACTGTGAGAAATTTTGGTAAGCATCTCATACAGGTGTTCTGTTCACTATGCAACGGTGCAGATCTGTTTCAGGCTTTCTGGAACTTGAGAAACTACGCCTCGTTCTGGCCTACAATATGTACAGCCTTCTGCGCCACAAGAACGACCAGAGCAAGTTGGGTTGCACACGAGTGGTGCTAGTAAAAATCTTCTGCTTTCTAAACTGGTGCAGAAACTTCTACTGCATCGCTGCATTTCTGTAGAGGTAATAATGATGTAAGAGCGAAATTGTGCAATCGTCCAACGAATAAAGAAAAAAAACTGCCAGGTGCAGATGATAATAAATCATTAAACAATCCCAGATAGGAACTGTTCGGTGTCCAGAAAAGACTTTCTAAAACTAAAATGTATAAGAAGAAAAAGAAAGATTATTGTTTAACAAGACAACGAGGTTATTAGAGAAGGAGCACAAGGTCTGATTAAGGAGTGATGAACAAGGAAGACGGTCGTGCCGTTTCAGAGGAACCATCCGACATTGACATTAAGTGATTTAGGGAAATCACCGAAAACCTAAATCTGGTTGGTTGCATGGGGATTTGAATTGTAGTCCTCCCGGTTGCGAGTCCAGTGAGGTAACCACTGCGCAAGCTCTCTCTGTCTTTAATTTATCTTCGATGTTAAGCGTTCCTTGCTGTTGTCAGTCTGCATTTTGTATCCTGTCCACTTATGGCAACGTCAATATTTGTTACTTTTCTGCTAAGCAACGAAATTCATTTACTACTACAAGCGTCTCAATTCCTAAACTAATTCATTTCGTGTCGATTGATTGTATTCTACTGCATACGTTACCCTTGTTACACTTCGTTGATGTTCATCATAATCCCTTTTCAAAAAACCATCTATTCGATTCATCTGCTCTTCCTAGTGCTTTGCCGTCTCTGGCGAATTCACAATATCAATGGCAATCCATAATATCGTATTTCTTCTGTCTGAATTTTAATTCCCTTCTTAAATTTGTCTTTGGTTTCCTTTACTGTTTTCTCAGTGAACATACAGAATAACATTGGGGATGACTGTTTGACTCCCTTCTCAATTATTGACTCATTTTCTTGTCCTTCAACTTTTAGGACTGCAGTCTAGCTTGTATACATGTTGTAGACAACGCTTTGATTCCTGTAGTTTATTCCTGCTACCTCCTGAATTTCAGAAATATTATTCCATTCCAGCCTGTCAATACTTTTCTCTAAATCTATAAATGCTGTAATGATGGTTTGCCTTTATTCAGTCAATCTTCTAAAACAAGTCGATGGTCTAGATTGCTCCGGAACACAAAATTATCTACCACCAGTCCTTCCATTATTCTGTAAATATTTCGCGTTAGTATACTGCAACACTCAGTGGTCGGTTCGTAGGACACGTACTGTGGCATTAAGGAACAGTTAATCTGATAACTGCAGGAAGTGTTGCTCCACAGCAGTAGGCAGGTTTAATTGGGTGTTGGTTGCAGCATATCGTTCACTTTTCGTGATATGTGATGTTTTGATATTTGTAAGCGATCGCATGAGAGTCCTGAGGCGTTATGCGCCTGAAATTTAAACGCTTTGTCGTCCTTCTCCTTTGCTCGCTGCATTATAAGAAATTATAAAAGGACATTACGGCCCATTCCCATTCTCATTCTGTCCCTGTTCTTTTCCTTGGCTGACGATTGTCGGAAAGGTACATGTATCCCTTAACAATGAATAAATGTTTCTTGTAGTGTTCATCACTTCAACAATACCGGAGTAATTGACGATAAAACTTATTCAAGACTATTTTGTAACTCGATGAGTAAGGAAAGTCTAATGAACTATTATTATATGAGATGTATTTAAATATCTATCTCGTGTGACTAGGAACTCAGACATTATACGCTCATTTTTCTTTCGGCTAAAATTCGAATCTGCATTTTTGTGATCTGTTTCAAAGAATATTTTGGCTTACAACAAATTTACGCCTTAACCCGTCAGTTATAGGCTAACAAGCAAATATAAATCATTTGTTCCGCTTTCAAATGCATCGCACATTATAAAATTTTAGTAGGACTGCAGAGACGAAGGACCCTGCAAAGTACGACTAGTAAGAAGAGCTGCATCAAGCCAATCTTCGGACCAGAGGCTACAACAAGACTAATGATACCAGAGAAACGCTCACTTTTTTAAGGAATACATCCTTTTTAACTCAATGTTTATGTGTTACGCGCCGGTCGTGGTGGACGAGCGGTTCTAGGCGCTTCAGTCCGGCACCGCGCGACTGCTACGGTCGCAGGTTCGAATCCTGCCTCGGGCATGGATGTGTGTGATGTCCTTAGGTTAGTTAGGTTTAAGTAGTTCTAAGTTCTAGGGGACTGATGACCTCAGATGTTAAGTCCCATAGTGCTCAGAGCCATTTGAACCATTTTTTGTGTTACGCGTATGAGAGAGGCGTACGCTTTATCGATTCTTTGGAGATACATCTACATTTACATCTACATGCCTACTCTGCAAATCACACTTAATTGCCTGGCGGAGGCTTCATCGAACTGCCTTCACAATAATTCTCAGTTACTCCACACTCGAACAGCGCGCGGAAAAAATCGAATGCTTATAACTTTCCTCGCGAACTCTGGTTTCCCTTATTTCATTATGATAATCGTTTCTCCCTATGTAGGTCGGCGCATTCGGAGGAGAAAGTTGGTGATTGAAATTACGTGAAAAGATCCCGCAGCAAAGAGAAACGCCTTTGTTTTAATGATGTCCATTCCCGCCATTCTCTGAACTTTCTCAGTCTACTCCGTTAATCCTATTTGGCAAGGATCCCACACCGTGCAGCAGTACTCCAAAAGAGGACAGAAAAGCTTAATGTAGGCAGTCTCTGTTGTGGCGAAATTGGCAGAGGATCCTGTGATAGAACACAAGGATTTCTGAGGATGAGGCGATAGAGATGGTAATTACTGCACCTTCAGCCGGTACGCGTGCTGTGCCACGTGATCTGGACACAGGCCAGGTGCTCTGCAGAGGTTGTGCTTGTATACTGCGGCCCTAGCACAGCTGGGAGGGAGGATACAGCAGGCACTTGCACGTGACTGAATCCTCAGAGCTGTACTGAGGCAACATTTTCTGTGCTCCTACATCTGAAGGCACAAAGGCAAAGAAGCAATGCACCGAAACGTTGAGTGGATCTGTGAGGCGTACACAATTCCAGTATCTGGTACTGCATTGTCAGCGAAAATCAGCAATTTTGAGTTAGAGTCCAGGCCTGACATGCTGTTTCAGAATCGAACAAAATTGTCAATAGGATATTCTCAATTTTTTTTCTTTTTCTTTTTTTCTTTTTTTACAGTACAGAGTAACCCACCACCTTGAAATGTAAGATGGGTCGGATGCTTCTGAATCTAATAGCAAAGACTTCTCACTGTTACAGTCTTATTGGCATACAGTTGTTAATGCTTTTTTAAAATAATATAAAGAACATAATATATAAAGATTTCTCTGAGGTTACATCGAACTGAATGCTTAACAATTGTTAAAATGGTTCGATATATTCTCAATTATTAACCTTTAACTTTCTGACTAAGTATTCGGTGACTGTGCATCACACTTTGTAGTCTTCTCTTGAAGTAGCAACAGAACTACTCGCGGAAGTACTGATCACTACATACAAACTCTACATCTTCATTTTCACCCGTACTCCGCAGGTCACCTTACGGAGTGCGGAGGAAGTACTTTGTGCGCCAGTGTCATCCCCCCCGCAAAGTGTTCGCACGAGGAACGATTGGCGGAAAGCCTCCCTGTGAACTCGAATGTTTCTAATTCCACCGTCACGGTCCTTTCGCGATATATACGCTATATACGCAGAAGGCTCTTCTAGGAACGTACGCTCTCGGAACTTCAACAGTAAACCACACCATGCTGCAGCACACATCATTCCAGAAGCATCTGATTACAAAATGATGGTTCATATGGCTCTAAGCACTATGGGACTTAACATTTGAGGTCATCAGTCCACTAGACTTAGAACTACTTAAACCTGACTAACCTAAGGACATCACACACATCCATGCTCGAGGCAGGATTCGAACCTGCGACCGTAGCAGCAGCGCGATTCCTGACTGAAGTGCCTAGAACCGCTCGGTCACAGCAGCCGGCGATTACTAAATGAACCTGTGATGAAACGCAGTGCTCTCCTCCGGATCTTCTCTGTTTCGTCCACCAACTATATCTGGTACGCATCACAAACTGACGAGCAATATACAAGTATTGGTCGAACGAGGGTTTTTTACCCTAAGAGGGCCTACGATTCGTGATTATTCTTCCAATGAACGTCATATGGCATCTGACTTACCTCTGATTAGTTTTATGTGATCGTTCCACTTTTTAAACGGCACCGTACGCATACTGCTCGATACACTATGTGATCAAAAGTACCCGGACAACCTCAAAAACACACGTTTTTCATATTAGGTGCATTGTGCTGCCACCTACTGCCAGGTACTCCAAATCAGCGACCTCAGAAGTAATTGGACACTATGAGAGAGCAGAATGGGGCGCTCTGCGAAACTCACGGACTTCGAAAGTGGTCAGGTGATTGGGTGTCACTTGTGTCATACGTCTGTACGCAAGATTTCCACACTCCTAAACATCCCTAAGTCCACTGTCTGCGACGTGATAGTGAAGTGGAAACGTGAAGGGACAGGTACAGCACAAAAGCGTACAGGCCGACCTCGTCCGTTGACTGACGGAGACCGCCGACATTTGAAGAGGGTCGTAACGTGTAATACGCAGACATCTATTCAGACCATCACACAGGAATTCCAAACTGTATCAGAATCCACTGCAAGCACTATGACAGTTAGGTGGGAGGTGAGGAAACTTGGATATCACGGTCGAGCGGCTGCTCATAAGCCACACATCACGCCGGTAAATGCCAAATGACGCCTCGCTTGGTGTAAGGAGCGTAAACATTGAACGACTGAACAGTGCAAAAACGTTGTGTGGAGTGACTACTCACGGTTCACATTGTGGCGATTCGATGGTAGGGTGTGGGTATGACGAATGCCCGATGAACGTCATCTGCCAGCGTGTATAGTGCCAACAGTAAAATTCGGAGTGTTATGGTGTGGTCGTGTTTTTCATGGAGGGGCTTGCTTTCCTTGTTGTTTTGCGTGTAACTATCACAGCACTGGCCTAACTTGATGTTTTAAGCACCTTCTTGCTTCCCCCTGTTGAAGAGCAATTCGGGGATGGTGACTGCATCTTTCAACGCGAATGAGCACCTGTTGATAATGCACGGCCTGTGGCGCAGTGGTTACGCGACAGTAACATCCTTGTAGTGGACTGACCTGCGGAGAGTCCTGACCTGAAGCCGATAGAACACCTTTGGGATGTTTTGGAACGCCGACTTCGTGCCAGGCGACATCGACTGACATCGATACCTCTCCTCAGTGCAGTACTCCGTGAAGAATGGGCTGCCATTCTCCAAGAAACCTTCCAGCACCTTATAGAACGTATGCCTGCGAGAGTGGAAGCTGTCATCAAGGTTAAGGGTGGGCCACCACCATATTCAATTCCAGCATTAACGATGGAGGGCGCCATGAACTTGTAAGCATTTTCAGCCAGGTGTCCGGATGCTTTTGATCACATAGTGTATTTACGGAAGTAACAGCTTCCAGTGATTGTTCTATAATTTTATAGCCATACAATAAAGGGTCTTCGTGTCTACGTATTTCCAATAATTTGCATTCGTTTATGTTGAGAGTCAATTGTCACTTCGTGCACCAAACTTCGATCCTCTACAATTCTTCCTGCATTACAGTAGCACTGCGACTTCTCCGTTTACAACAGCATCAACCGCGAAAAGCTTCGTGGAACTTCCGAAGATTTATATACACTGTGAAAAGTATTGGTCCTATAACGCTGCCTCGAAACATGCCTGAAGTTACATTTACGTTTGAATACTTCTTTCCGTTCAGAATATCATGCTGCGTTCCGTTTGCTAGAAACTCTTCAGTCCAGCCACAGAGCTGATCTGATCCTCCGTCCGCTCGTATTTTTTTCATTAGGCGGAAGTACGGAACTGTATTGAACGCAGACCGGAAGTCAAAGAACCCTACATCAAACTGGAGGCCGGTATCCGCTGCTTTCTAGGTCTCGTCGAAGATCTGAGCAAGCTGGGTTTCACATGATAGTTGTTTTCTTCACTCATATTGAATCCTACACAGGAGATTTTCGATCTCCAAAAATGTCATGATAAGCGGGCATAAAACATTTTCAAAAATTGTACAACAGACCGACGTCTCTTCTGTGCCATTCGACCCAGTGGTGATGAATGATAAAACTTCGTCATACAACAGGATAATTGTAGCCATTGCCCACGTTGTTGAGGAGTGATTAGAGAATCTTTGATACAGTTCCTAAAGTTGGTTACACACGAGCAATACTTAGCTGCACACTTTATTGAAAGCCTTCGTTCCTATGGGATACCTAACAAGATTTGCGACTGAATCGATAATTTCCGGACAAGTACGCTGAGCACTTTATCCTGAGTGAAGGGTCATCTATAGACGCTGAAGTAATATTTGTTATGCTCCATGAGAGTATAGAACATTTGCCTTCTTTCGGCAGGTAAGATTGTCGTAAGAGATTTTTGAAATGGAAGCATTTCCGCTGTCTATTGTAATCATTGTTTATTTACCGTACTGACCATGCTGAACTGATAGCATCCAAAAACAGAGCGTAGATACATACAACATGATAAAAATACCGGAGGTGACGATTGGCAGTACAATGTATGACTAAAAACTTACTTGACGTGCATGAGTACAAGCCAACAAGCTACCCAGACACCTGCGTGTGGCAGCCTAACATAAAACTTACGATAAGTAGTTCATGGGTTCAAAATCATTTGAAATTAGTTGAGATTTTCGGAGAGTTTGAAAGTATGGTAGCAGTAACTAAATCACTACTCAGTGCGAGTCATGTGCAATATAATGCACTGCCTGACAAAATCTTGTATTTGTAACTGTGTTTTAAGATTCCTCAGACAGAAGACGTTATTAGCTACAGCAGCCACATTGCTTGTGGAACATACTATTCTAAAGAACGCGTACTTCCGAGTACGGGTGGCAAAAGCAAACCGTTAACGTTTATTTTTCCCAGGTCAGCAGCTCAGGTATTGAAGTGTGGACATACGGACACGAAACGTATAACGTAGTCCACTTCACAGCGCAGTTACGACCTTGCAGAAAACATCAGGAGTAAATTTTGTGACGTGTTTGCGGGAAGACCATTAGATGCAGAGAAAAAACAACTAACTCAATGAAGTGGATACATTTTAAGGCACCGATTATCACAACGCTTGTACCTACCTCTCTAACACCCCGTATTACAATTAAGCAGTTTCGACTCTAATAAGTCATCATCAGACCTAGAAAAATCTACAAAAGACAAAAATGTTAAATTACTATTAAACATAAACAGCAATAAAAATATTAAAAACCGCAGGCTATAGAGAAAAAAATATTCAGTATCTTTTTACGAAAGTAACACTTTAAGTGGTCGTCTTGCACTATTGTGATAATTTAAAATCAACTGCCCATACCTAGTGATGCGTCATGCTTAAAAATTGGAACACCTTTGATAGTAAAGTGTGCGTTATCACGCTTGGCTTACATGTACGAGAAGTACGATGTTAAAAATTCATTTATGTTTAGAAAACTATAACATTATCACTATTTTTAATTTGTTGAGTAATATAATAAACTGCAATTTAGAGTATTTAAAGATTGACAGTGACAGACATGTGATAAAACGAGACTAACATATTAGTTTATCACCGTAAATGGGGGCTATGTAACATTACCAAAAGCAACATAAGTAAACACATAACTATTAAAGAAAATTATGTGTTTAACTATTGCTTGGTTCATTTCTTTTTTGAGCTTTGTATGTTTACTTATTGTTGTAAAGGTAAAAAGGTCAATATACCATTTAAAGACTTTAGAAAATAGTTTATGTAGATTATGAAAAGGATGTAACCAAATATCGAACTTTGTAGGGCCACACGTTGTATGTTCTGTCATTCTTAGTTTAGTTTTATTAAGTAGAAACAATTAACTGGAAACAGTTTACTTAACATATCACTGTTTGGATTCCTGAAAGGTTATTCTCCTGAGAATGCTGTGTACCCATTCACCCATCAAAGATTAAAAGATCGCCAGTTGGTATTTTTCGCGATCGTTCCAAGTCATTTGATTGCGTAGAACATGTAAAACTCTTAAGAAAACTCGAGTTTTACGGAACTGGTAGCTTTACACGCAACTAGTTTGAAACAGGCTTTACAAACAAAATGAAAAAAATTATGATGAGTAATTCAGACGATATTGGAAACGCGGATAATTTTAGTGAGTGGGGAGAAATCACAAAGGGAGTCCCACAGGTGAATTTTGGGCCCACTACTGTTCCTTTCACATATGAATTACCTTCCACATCATACTCAAGCGGAACTGGTAGTTTTTGTAATCGATATTAGTGTTACAATAAATCCCATTAGAAAGCAAGCAACAGAAGAAATTGTTAATTACGTTTCACAAAGGATTATTAATTGATTCTCTGAAAATGGTTTACCCTAAATTTGGAGAAAACTCACTGTATTCAGTTCTCTTCAACAAATAGAGTCATACCAACAACTGTTGTAGCACGTGAACAGGAGTCAGTAAACAGGGAACAATGTTCCAAATCTTTGGGTGTACATACGGATGAAAATTTGAACTGGAAGAAACATATTACTGAGCTTCTCAAACAGTTATTGCTCTTCGTATAACTGCTGGTCTTGGAAACAAACTAATCATCCTCCAGAGATATTTTGCATATTTACACATAGTAATGTCTTACTGAATAATTTTTACATGTACATCTACATTTATACTCCGCAAGCCATCCAATGGTGTGTGGTGGAGGGCACCCTACGTGCCACTGTCATTACCTCCCTGTCCTGTTCCAGTCGCGTATGGTTCGCGGGAAGAACGACTGCCGGAGCGCCTCCGTGCACGCTCGAATCTCTCTAAATTTACATTCGTGATCTCCTCGGCAGGTATAAGTAGGGGAAGCAATATATTCGATACCTCATCCAAAAACGCACCCTCTCGAAACCTGGACAGCAAGCTACACCGCGATGCAGAGCGCCTCTCCTGCAGAGTCTGCCACTTGAGTTTGCTAAACATCTCCGTAACGCTATCACGCTTACCAAATAACCATCTGACGAAACGCGACACTCTTCTTTGGTTCTTCTCTATCTCCTCTGTCAACTGGACCTGGTACGGATCCCACACTGATGAGCAATACTCACGTATAAGTCGAACGAGTGTTTTGTTGATGGATTACATTTTCTAAGGACTCTCTCAATGAACCTCAACCTGGCACCCGCCTTACCATCAATTAATTTTATATGATCATTCCACTTCAAATCGTTCCGTACGCATACCCCCAGATATTTTACAGAAGTAACTGCTACCAGTGTTTGTTCTGCTATCATATAATCATACAATAAAGGATCCTTCTTTCTACGTATTCGCAATACATTACATTTGTCTATGTCAAGGGCCAGTTGCCACTTCCTGTACGAAGTGCCTATCCGTTGCAGATCTTCCTACATTTCGCATTTTTCTGGATTACCTTATTACTTAGAACGAAGATATTGATTGCACAAAAGTGAAAGGTAAGAATAATATGTGATGTTCACCCGCAGTTGTCATGTAAGCGCCTCTTGAAGGAGTTGGGAATTTTGCCTTCACCATCATAACACATATATTCGCTAATGAAATTCGTCATCAATAATCCATCACAGTTTGAGATGAATAGTGATGCTACATTTGCGTGTTCATGCAAGGCTGTGTCTATGGGGAAAGCCATACTTAGATGCCGTTAACAAGTGATCTGTGGAGAATTTGGATAATTAAATAAAAAAAAGGTTCAACTGGCTCTAAGCACTAAGGAACATAACATCTGAGGTCATCAGTCCCCTAGACTTAGAACTACGTAAACCTAACTAACCTAAGGACATCACACACATCCATGCCCGAGGCAGGATTCGAACCTGCGACCGTAGCAGCAGCGCGGTTCCGGACTGAAGCGCCTAGAACCGCTCTCCCACTGCGGCCGGCTAGGATAATTCGAATGCTTTATTAGTTACTTGGCTTGATTAGCTACCCTGAGGATAAACTGTCAAAATGCCAACATTTCAAAGGAAAACTGTCTACCCCAAGCAAACATCTTGTTTCTGCAAGTCGAGCAAGTAAACAGCTTATGGTAAACTGTGGTTGCTTAAACCGATGCAGTGAAGTTGTCTCTGTGAAATAAACGACAGAAATAGTTCAATGATGAAATCTTCAAATCACACTCGGGATGAAAAGGTTTTTCTTTTTACTTACCTCAATAAAATGTCGATGTAGTTCGTCTAACAAGGGACCCGTCTATTTTTTACCTCGTCATTGTTATAGATGAGCCATCACTCGGTAAAGATGTAACTTATCAGGAAACGAAGTCTTACGAAAAATGCATACCATAAAGTATTATGGCATATTTCCCACATGAAATCATAATATCTAATGGAATTCTAACTTTAAAATTCTGACATAGAATAACGTCCAAGCGAACACCTTACAGATGAAGTTACTTGCATTTTTCTGCTTTGGAATCTGTGTTGGTTTCAAAATCACTCGTGTTAACTTAACGTTAAGATAAACTATCAATATCTAAACAAAGAAGATTCAATATTTCGACGAAACTAAAAGCAAACTTCATCCGTATATCCTTTGTAAATCACATACTTTGAAAACTGTAAGCAAATGGTGATGTGTATGTTTTTGAGGGTACTTGTGAGATATAGTGTAGTAATTACAGTAATTCTGCTGAACACGAAAGTGAAAGCTACATAGGCGATTGTTCGTTAAGGTGTTACTTGTTCAGCTATTCAGGACTCGCTACATGTGCAGCGTCGGTAGAGGTATTTTCATGACACATAATTACTGATGTAGATATAAACATTAATATTATCGGAACATTGTCTCTTCGTATCATACGCTAGATATTGGCAATGCAATGGAAAGACGCGACAGAAAGAAGTGTGAAGATTCTTGAATATGATGTAGTTTCTAACGTTATTTCCTAGAATCTTCGACTATGGCAATCGCGCGGCAAACTTTACCTTTTACTATCCGGTAGCTGCATGTTTCGACATCATCCTAACAGTGGTAAACAGCTGACTTAAGCAGAAGCACATTTGCGTCAGCCGAATGAAGAGACCATTACGTCCTGTGTCTAGGCATCATGAATTCACGTGACTCTTTTGCATGTCGGAGAGACTGTTTACACACACACACACACACACACACACACAATGGTTGTCCATTCACACTTTTCTTCTATTTCTTTTTCGCGTGTGTACGACCTAATGTCTCTCTGTCAAGGGCAGTCTCGGTGTTTTTAACCTCGTTTTAAATAAGTGAAGGCTTCAGTTGATCTCGAAAACATTTGACAGAATTACCAGACACATAAGCGAAGAATTTTAAGTCAGTCTCGAACCGGATTCTCCCATGGACATCTGATTATATTACAGCTACGTCATTTCTACGAGCTCTACCCCGACTATCGGAATCTTCCAAATAGAGATGACGCAGAAAAATTTCTCTGAGTGTAATGTAATTTACCGACGGAACACATAGCTCTTCCAAGGAGATAAAATATGTGTTTATTTGAAGATTTCTTTAAAGTAAAATCACAAAGCGAGAAAATACACACGGAGAACTCAATAAGTGCCTAAAACATATTCTTATTACTTTTCATGCAATCGACAGAAATGTGTGTACATTTTGTGAGCCTGTGTACGAGCTCTTCTATGCCTGTTTCATAAAAGTGTTCCACCGCCTCTTTCACATTGCCATCATCACTTGAATCTCATAGTCACCTGAATTTTTCTTTCCATTCAGGTCTCCTTTTAACTCTCTAAACAAATGAGAAACATTTGTCAACAGATGGGTGCACCTAAACTTCAGGAAAAAGGCAACAGCAATTTATTTGGCACGCTTAGTGTATTATTGTGCAGTTCATCGTCCAGCCCCTTTTGTTCCTTTTGAATATGTTGTCACGATTTTTGTAATGTCTCTCACTTATCTCAAAAGAGCGATGATAGTCTGGCATTGGGGTAAAAATACCTGTAGAAGTGAAACTTTCCAATCCAGAAAAAGTGCTGTCGTGATTCTTAGTGCTGAGGGTCAAGTTTTGCAAGTTTCCCCTTGCAGATGAGAGTCTATCATCACGCTGTCTGTTATTTTCCGTCACGTTTACTGTCAGGTGTGTGCAGAGCTAGCAAAGTTTCATCACCCGTCACACTGTAGAAAGAAACATCACCTTGTTCTATGACAGGATTAACTTCGCATTAACAATTGTTGACGGCCGGAGTGGCTGAGCGGTTCTAGGTGCTTCAGACTGGAACCTCGCGACCGTTACGGTCGCAGGTTCGAATCCTGCCTCGGTCATGACTGTGTGTGATGTCCTTAGGTTAGGTAGGTTTAAGTAGTTCTAAGTTCTAGGGGACTAATGACCTCAGCAGTTGAGTCCCATAGTGCTCAGAGCCATTTGAACCATTTTTAAGAATCTTTAACGTAATTTGTAACTTTTTTTTTGACAAGTCCTCATTGTATTTCACTTGGAATCGCACACAGCATTACACGGGGGGCGGACTGACAAAGAGTTCCACCTAAAACTTAAGTAAAACGTGTTCTAGCTTCTTACTTGTTGATTGATTGCTGCGTGTTACTTATGACATGCGAGTTTGAGACGTTTTTGACGATCGGAGATTCACGAATAGCGTCCATAATCTTACGTCATGTATTATTTTAGACCTGCACGTAGGAATAGAATTTGCAAGTTCACACTCCAAGACATTCTACGATTCTATCAAAATTATGACATTCAAGAATATTCTAAGCTAAATCATGCGTTTCTTTACACACACATGAAAATCACTTAGGAATTCCGATTAAAAAGGCACCATTACTAGCTGTGATGTTCTTGAATGTTTTACTATGCATTATGTTGTGCAGCCTTACAATGTATCTCTGAATCCAATACCGTGCAATGATAGCCTAATGGTTTCTAAATTATGTTTAAAATTCAAAGTATGTATTGTCAGACACGAGAAGCAGAAATCACGTTCAAGTTTGTCCTCCGAACAATTCAAACTACAGGTATACAAAATCCTTGGACATCACAATCGAAAAAATAATAGCAATGACAGTTACACCAATAACATTTCCAAGTGATGCCGGTACGGTAAAACGACGCTGTGTGGAATTATGGAACATGTTTTATGCTCAAGAATTACGAGGTTTATGGAGAACGAAAATCTCCTCTACAAAAATAGCCTGGATTCCGCAAATATAGATCCTGCGAAACTCAATTCCTGTTACTCTATGATATTCATAGCGCTGGAGGCAACGGCGAATTGGTGCCGTGTTCCTTGACTTCAGGAGGATATTTGACAGCGTCCTGCACTGCCTTTTGTGAAAAACAGATGAGCTTACCTAGGACTTCACCTAATTACCTAGAGCGACAATCTACCGTAAAATACCTAGGACTTCACCTAATTACCTAGAGCGACATTAGGAGGAATGACCCCATAAAACAAATAGTAGGAAAAGCTGATGCCAGACTGAGATTCACGGGAAGAATATTAAGGAAATGTAACTCATCCACGAAGGAGGTGGCTTATCAGGGGCTTGTTCGGCCGATGCTTGAGCACTGTTCATTGATATGGGATCCTTAGCAGGTAGGACTGATAGGAGATATAGAGAAGATACAACGAAGAGCGGTGAGTTTCGTCACAGGATTGTTTAGTCGACGCGAGAGCACTACCGAGATACTCGACAAACTTCATTGGCAGTCTTTACAAGAGAGGCGTTGTGCATCATGCAGAGGTTTACTGCTGAAATTTCGAGAGAGCTGTTTCCGTGGTACCAGAAGTACCACCCGTCACACACCATTTGTAAGTAGGCTGTTTAGGTTTTTATGTTGGTAATGTCACGTAGAGCTGTGTATGAAAATCGCTGACTGCGCTGTGTGCAGTCTGTGGCTGTTTGGACTCATTGTTGGAATATTCGCTAGTTTAGAGTTGAGCAGATGAATGAGAACAGCGTGAAGCGTTGGGCAGTTGGAGGTGAGCCGCTAGTAGTGGTGGATTTGGGATGAGAGATGCCAGAGTTTTGAGAGCGGACGATCTGGACGTGTGTCCGTCAGAAAAACGAAATTATAAGACTGGATGCCATGAACTGATATGTATATTATGACTTTTGAACACTATTAAGGTAAATACATTGTTTGTTCTCTATTAAAATCTCTCATTTGCTAACTATGCCTAACAGTAGTTAGTGCCTTCAGTAGTTAGGATCTTTTATTTAGTTGGCATTATTGGCGCTTGCTGTATTGCAGTAGTTCGAGTAACGAAGATTTTTGTAAGTCATTCATGAAAGGTATAGGCTATTGTTAGTCAGAGCCATTCTTTTGTAGGGATTATTGAAAGTCAGATTGCGTTGCGCTAAAAAATATTGTGTCAGTTTAGTGATGATCAGAATGAGTAAAGAGAGAAATGTCTGAGTACGTTCAGTTTTGCTCAGCTGTTTGAAAATCAAATAATGTAAGAGTTTTACCAGCACAATCATTCTTAACTTTCAAAGGGGAAGTTTCACATTAGGTGGCTTGACGAGTATGATCTAGATGTAGCTGCATATGTGAGGAAAGTGCTTAATATAAGCGGCGCATAGACGAATGGGGAATCATTGTGGCGACGATACGGGACGCAAATGGAAAAATTCACTGCCCTAAGCGATTTTGACGAAGGGCACACTATAATGGATCGGCGCCTGGGAACGAGCATTTCTGAAAAGCCGTTGAAGGACGGCAAAACTAGATTAGCCGACAGGGCTTAGGATGTCGACGCCACACTACAGACTGCGGTCTTCGGAGGCCCACTAACTCTGTAAAGCAAGACAGGCGGCGGTCTGAGGCACATCTGGGGACAGAGCACAATGCGGGAGCACCCACAAGTGTTTCGGAGCACACCAATCAGCTTATATTGTTGAACATCACGGTGCGCAGCACGATGACTTCTGCGTGTACCCACGCTGACCCAACGACGTCGTCAACTGCGATTGCAGCGGGCAGAGGATCAGCGCGACCTGACTCTGGATCAATCGATATTCGTCGACTGGTCAGATGAATGACGCTTCTTGTCACAACAGGTCAGTGGTCGTGTCCGCATATGCTACCATTCAGGCGAACGGCTGTTCGAAACATGCACTGCGCTACGGACGCAAACAGGCGAGAGCAGAATTATGCTCTGGGGGACCTTCATTTGGGCTCCCATAGGACCTGTGTTGGTAAACGAAGGCGCCATGTAAGATTTGGACTGGATGAAAATTGTTGCGGACCTCCTGCATCCCTTCATGCTTGATGTCTTCCGCGAATGCAATCAAACTCGGCCAAAAGTTAGGTACAATGTGAAACAAGACTCATGCGACCTACTTTCTTCCTTTGCTCCATAGTCTAGAATTTATGGCTTCCACACCACGTTTTCCTGTTACGAGCAATTGCATCACCGATGAGTGGTTCTGGAATTGCAGCTCACTCAGCAGTTACCTGCTTATGAAGTTCCCTTCGTGTTGTTCTGGTACTGACAGGCTACGTGAGTGCGATTTTCAGTTCTGCAGTGACTCTTGCAGCTGTCGTCCCTTTATTTTTCTTCACAGTCCTCTTCAATGACCGTCTGTAAGGATAACTCAACATACGCTTTCGTCCACGTTGTGGCTGAGCGGATGATGTTACTCCTCTTTTCCTGCATACGGTTTAAATGTTCGATACGGTGCATCTTGAAACACCCAACACTTCGGCTAATTTATTAACGGAAGCACGTATCATACGAGCACCGACGATTTGCCCACACGCGAATTCACTTAGCTTCGACATGATGCACTCACTAGTGCACAGAACGCTGCTCCCACCACCACTGACACTTCCAACGTGTTGAGGACATTGCACAAATGCCGTTCGTGGTCAAATACGGTACAACAGCGCAACTTGCACGCTTGGCTAGCATCTGCATTTATTTTCAACCATACATTTCTGGCGGTGTTATGATGACGTTGTAATCTGTGAAACCACCAGGAGGCACTTCAAGACAAGCTTGAACAGTGGAGAAAAGCTCTAGAGGAAGGGGAATGAGAATTAGCAGGGTGAAAAAAGAGTATATGTGTATAAAGGATGCCAAAGATCTATACATTAACCTGCAAGAAGAACAACTGACGCTGATCAAGAAATTTAAATACCTAGGCTCTTACATCCAAAGTGATGGAGGACTGGAGGCCGAAATACACCGCAGGATAAACAATGAATGAATGAACTGGAGGAAACTGAGCGGAGAACTGTGTGATAAGAAGGTTAGCTGCAGAATGAAATGTCTCGGAGCACTATGGGATTTAACTTCTGAGGTCATCAGTCCCCTAGAACTAACCTAAGGACATCACACACACCCATGCCCGAGGCAGGATTCGAACCTGAGACCGTAGCAGCAGCGCGGTTCCAGGCTGTAGCGCCTAGAACCGCTCGGCCACCCTGGCCGGCGCAGAATGAAAGGAAAGCTTTACAAGTCTGTGGTGAGGCCTGCGATACTGTATAGCGCAGAAACTAGGCCAATTACAAAAGCGCAAGAGAAAAAGATGGAAGTGGCAGAAATGAGAATGTTAAGGTGGATGAGTGGGGTGACACGAAAGGATAGACTAAGGAATGAGTACAGCAGGGGAACAGCGAAAGTGAGGCCCATAGGGAAGAAGATCCAGGAAAGTAGGCTGAGATGGTATGGACATGTGCAGAGAAGAGAGGAGTACTACGTAGGGAGAAGAGTTGAAGACCTAGAAATCGAAGGATTAAGGAGAAGAGGAATACCGAAACTGAAATGGAAAGACAAGATAGCAGGGTACCTACGAGAGAAAGGATGGCTTAGAGAAGAAGCACTGGATAGGCATTTATGGAAGAGGAGGACCCAGCAAAGCAACACCGACCCCACATGACGTGGGAAAAGGCTGATAAAACGATGATGATTATTTCTGGGGGTGTTTCCATATTTTTGTCCAACTAGTGTATTTTCGTATAGCAAATATGCAAACCACTAGTCATCGTGTTAAGATGGATTCACGTACTCCGCCTAACTGCATTCCTGTTAATGCGTTGTGGCTTCCCATGGTCCTTTACTGTCATGATAATTGATAATGGTGAAACAATGCAGTAACGTTGTTAACAGCAAGCATTACGACGCTGTGTCAGTAAGTATGCAAGTAGAGAAATGATCGATACATCACTTACATACAGGAAAGCTGACGGCAACATTAAAGCTACTGCACGATGGAAAGCGTACATGTTAAACAGAATTCGACGCTCAGAGAAAAAAAAAAAAAAAAGAAAATATATATATATATATATATATATATATATATATATATATATATATATATATATAATGGTTCAAATGGCTGTGAGCACTATGGGACTTAACACCTGAGGTCATCAGTTCCCTAGAACTTAGAACTACTTAAACCTAACTAACCTAAGAACATCACACACATCCATGTCCGAGCCAGGATTCGAACCTGCGACCGTAGCGGTCGCCGCTCGCAGCAGTGAGGGTAGATTCGAAAGAGTCGAAAGTTCCAAGTAGATACCGTATTTTTCGACTGAAGTCCATCCAAAATTGTAGTGTGTTCGTGCAGAAAAGTTTGTTTTCTGTATTTGCTACCGTTTCCTGTACACTAGTAATTTGCGTACTTATGGCAGGTCTTCTGAATACTGTATCAGTTATTCTGCATTTCTGTTCAGCAAGTGTCATAGAAGATTGCCGGGCGTACACGCCCGGTGCGAAAGGTTCTCTTTGAAGAGGGCTTTTGGGACATTTCGTAGAGGAACCGTCCACCAGCACTCGCAATGTGGCGCAGTCGTTGCGCATATCTGATGCTAATGCGCAAAGTTGTCGGTCCACAAGACCTACATCCATATCACTTGCAGTCCGCAGCTCGTGGTCGTGCGGTAGCGTTCTCGCTTCCCACGCCCGGGTTCCCGGGTTCGATTCCCGGCGGGGTCAGGGATTTTCTCTGCCTCGTGATGACTGGGTGTTGTGTGATGTTCTTAGGTTAGTTAGGTTTAAGTAGTTCTAAGTTCTAGTGGACTGATGACCATAGATGTTAAGTCCCATAGTGCTCAGAGCCATTTGAGCCATATCACTTGCAGAAAATCCAAACAACATTAGCGGAGGACTACCCACGCGTACAGTTTGCACAATGGTATCTGTAGCGCTGTATACCCCAACCACAGTTCCCGACTTTGGTGCTATGTGACGCTGTATGAATACACACTTTAGAAGATACTGGGAAGATGAGCAACACTCATACTTGCGCAGACAAAAACACACGTGCTTAAGTGATTAGAAGTAACTACTTCAGACATGTTTCCCCTCACTATTGGGTGAGGTGGCCACTTCAGGCTTGCCAGAAAATTTGGCTGCAAAACAACGGAGCTCCAACTCATTTTGATCTGGGCATCACAAGTCCAAATCGATGTGTTGGTATAGGGAAACGTTTTCCATGGCTAGATCTCACTCTTGGGTGAGGATTTAATTACACAGATCCACGCTGTTACTGAAGCACTGAATGCACAACCGAACTTATATAACTAGGAGCATCACTCTCTAGACAGCCGATACATATTCTACAGCCAAGTTGAGCCCTTTTTGTACTGTACTTAACAGTGTGGTGAACTTGTTGGGTTTCTTAGCGAAATATGGAACACTCACCCTTCACCATACCCGAAACGTTCTGTAAAGCGCCAGCGCGACCAAATCATGAATTACACAGCTTTGTCTCCGCCTTGAAAATTATAAGTTTTACACATTGCTGAACAATCTAAGCGTTATGCAGGTACAGTCCATGCGCACACTTTATTCTGATTGCCAGTGGGTTACATAAATAATCAGAATGCAGACGCGATTCGAAGAAGCTTCGGCCCTATCGTTCTGGAACAGTGATACATCACAGCGCTGACACTTTCAATTCGCGTACGTTGACTCAGTGTTGCAAAGCGAACAGTTTGCCGACCCACACTACATACTAATCGATGTCACAGCTCACTCCGTATTTCAGCCATGAACTCTCGCATGCATTGGCGTGAAGAATAACACTTCAAATGCATCGATTTGTTTTCATCTCTTTTAAGTTCACTTAATATGTCTGTTTCCTCAATGTCATTCCACAAATCTTTATTTGCTGCACACTTCGGAATATGTTCAGGTGCCTGTTGTTCTCCACACTCTCATTACAGCTACCGTCACTCTCCTTATCTTGCATAAACACATGGAACATGATACGTGACCCGTAATTAGTTGTAACAGACCTATCGATGGACTTAAATGCTCTTCCACAGTTCCTGGAAGGAATGCGTAAACTCTACGACCAATGGGGCCCCAGTGAGTCAGACATTACTTCAGTTTCTGTCTTCGTCTGCATTGTTTGACAGTAACACGAATCCGTGTGATATGTTCCATTTATACTTTGTTCCCCCTTCGGAGCAAGTGCAATGAGACTGAGCTAAATGATGCGCCATGTTAACAACATTGACTCCACTGACGTGTTCGTGCACGTATAATTAGTCATAAGAACATATTTTCCCGTGTACATCGAAATGCTGTTGCAGTTCATGAGCTCCTAAACTTGCTGCGAAATTCGCGACAGCAGTGAAACTGCAACATTTTGAATCCTTTTAGTCTGTATGAGAATCTTAAAGTCTTCAAGAGGCAGCCACATCTGCACTCGCCAAACGACTAAACTTTGCATCAGTTCCGAGAGGTCGCGCGGAGTGGCCGCGCGGTTTGAGGCGCCATGTCATGGATTGCGCAGCCCCTCCCGCCGGAGGTTCGAGTCCTCCCTCGGGCATGGCTATGTGTGTTGTTCTTAGCGTTAAGTTAGTTTAAGTAGTGTGTAAGTCTAGGGACCGATGACCTCAGCAGTTTGATCCCTTAGAAATTCACACACATTTGAAGACACACACAGTTCCGAGAGCGCTCTCTAAACGAGAAGTCATCAGTGGCAGCGGGCAGGCGATCGGACAGACGATCCGTGGTCTCTCTTCAGAGGCCGCTGAGGAACTCAGGAAGAATACCTGCCATGTAATCGACCAGGCCTAAATGGGAAAAATCTGTATTAAAATGCAGGAATGACAAATACAGCAGAAGACAAAGTCTGTATTTTGAACAGCACGAGAATGCTGGCCGAAAATTAGGATCTTACTACAAAATCCAGCATACAGGCACTTGAGCGGGTGCAACACGAAGACTAACACAGAAGACCATCTCACTCCTCAAGAATCAGGCTTGTATGAGGAGATTGCTAAAGCACTGTGCCTCAGAGCACTCAAGCCGCTTCGTCTCTGTAGTCTCCCGAAAATCCGAAAATACGCAAAGGGGGAATGCCGCAACGACCGATATTCATCTACATCTGCATCTACACGGATACTCTGCAAATCACATTTAAGTGCCTGGCAGAGGACTTATCGAACCACCATCACAATTCTCTATTGTTCCAATCACGTATAGCGCGCGGAAAGAACGAACACTGTACTTCCGTGAAAGCTCTGATTTCCCTTATTTTAGCATAGTGATCATTTCTCCCTATGTAGGTCGGCGTCGACAAAATATTTTCGCATTCCGAGGAGAAAGCTGGTGATTGGAATTTCGTGAGAAGATTCCGACACAACTAAAAACGCCTTTGTTTTGGTAATGACCATCCCAAATCCTGTATCATTTCAGTGACCCTCTCTCCCATATTTCGCGATAACGCAAAACGTGCTGCCTTCTTTGAACTTTTTCGATGTACTCCGTCAGTCCTATCCGGTAAGGATCCCACACCGCGAATCAGTATTCTAAAGGAAGACGGACAAGCGTAGTGTAGGCAATCTCCTTGCTAGACCTGTTACATTTTCTAAGTGTCCTGCCAATAACAAGAAGTCTTTGGTTAGCCTTCCCCCGCAACATTTTCTATGTGTTCCTTCCAATTTAAGTTGTTCGTAATTGTAATTCCTAGGTATTTAGTCGAATTTACGGCCTTTAGATTTGACTAATTTAGAGTGTAACCCAAGTCTATCGGATTCCTTTTAGCACTCATGTGGATGACCTCACACTTTTCGATATTTAGCGTCAGTTATCAACTTTCGCACCATACATATATTTTTTCTAAATCGTTTTGCAATTTGTTTTGATCTTCTGATGACTTTACTAATCGATAAATGACAGCGTCATCTGCAGACAACCTAAGACGGCTGCTCAGATTGTCTCCCAAAGCGTTTTTATAGATAAGGATGAGCAGAGGGCCTATAACACTACATTGGGGAATGCCAGAAATCACTTCTGTTTTACTCGATGACTTTCCATCATCACGAATCCAGTCACATTGCTGAGACGATATTCCATAAGCACGCAATTTCACTACAAGCCGCTTGTGTGCTACAGTGTCAAAAGCCTTCTGGAAATCCTTCAGCACATGCTTCACTGAATCTACTCGTGAGACACTATCCTCAACGCGTCAAGACCTCAACAGGGTTTGCGTCTGTGCTCCGAAGTATGCACATGGACAAGGGTGATCTGCTGTTGAGCTTTAACGTCAAGTCGCTCATCACGCGATTGCTACGAGAAGACTGCTGAAAAAGTACTGTGATAAGGACAAAGCAAACACGTTTTGACACGCGCTCACCATGCCACAACTTAAAGTTGTGTAAGTTCTAAGAAATCGTAGGGTAGCGGAGGACTCTCCACTAGCTGCAGTAGCAGCCAACTTACATGTAAACCACTTCGAGCAAATAACGATTAAAATCACTTGTCTCAAACCATTCTATAGATATGTGGACGACACTTTCGTGTGGAAAGAAACCTGTTGGAGTTCGTTTCAGACTTCCATAGCATGCACGAAAGCATAAAGTCCGGCTTGAAAATAGAGAAAAATTGTTGCTTACCTTTCTTAGACATTTTATTAGAGAAGAAACTGGACGGTACGCTCGGACACTCTGTGTATCACAAGAAGTCGCATTCGGACGTGCACCTAAACGCTGTAACTTTCCACAATCCAGCGCTGTGTCTGTTGGTGTTCATCAGTATTGTTCACAGAGACTGAGCCCAAATCATGTGCGACGAACAAAGTCTGCCTTCTGAGCTATAACATTCGCGTGAAGCATTCAGCAGGAAGGGCTGCTGGAAGGCGCAAGTAAAACACGCTCACAGGTCAGCTCAGCATAGGAGAAAAAGACGGAACATGTTATAAAGGACATTATGTCCCTACCTTACACTGCACTACTGAAAGATGGCAAGCCACTCTCTCAATGTAACTACTCTGTCGGTCAGATTAATATTCATATTTTAGGTCATGACCTCCGTGCTCGCTATACTACATTTGGTATGTATGGTTTATGACTTATTAACATGAAGATATTGTGAGCAGAATGTTCTTATAGCTGCATGTGTAGCCTGTAGAGAACTTGTACCCGAGGGGTCGTAGTGGAGACGACAGAGAACAACGGGAAAGATGGATTGTGGACCATATTTGGTGTGTCTAGCGACCTGGCTGTGCGAGTGATTTGGGAAAGCAGCGCTCTGTAAACTGTATCTGCAGAGAGACCTCAGGCCATGACACTCCGCTCTTCCCACTTAGGGTTGGACCAGGAGGCCGACAGCTCGCTAAACACTATCTGGATCAGATGACAGTCTGTCGCGAAGGCAACCAGATGGCGAAAAGTGCGCCGGGGAAGCCATTTAGGAGGCACTGCTGTAATCTAAGCTTTTGTGCAAAAAGTGGGCAGGTCATAAAACTATAAGCATTCTAATGTTAGAAGCTGGGATGATACGATCAGAACGGCAGGTCCACGTGTTTAGTGGAGGCAAATCACCAGTTTCTTTTAGCGAGGGAAAGAAACATATATTTCACAGGCACGACTGTTTGTGAAGTTCAACAGCCTTCTTTCAGAAATTGGAAATGGTCGGCATGGGGAGATCAGATCTCTTTGTGATTGAGGGATTGTGGCCCAATCTACATAGACTTTTTTGCCGAAACATGGCCAATCTTACCGTGAGAACGACGCCTCCCTGGTCTAAAATCTTCTTTTTTCAGACGAGAGAGATTCTGAGTAGCTGATAGTCTCCTCTCAGGATATGCAAAGCAGAGACTTGCTCCCCCAGCGTGGGAACCCCTGTTTTTTGTCTGGGTTGGCTACCAGACCAGCAGAACTGTCAAGAGGGGAGATTCAATGAGTGGAGGATAGTTCAGTTGGTTTGTACACTGTGAAGGTGATTTTTTATGTTAATTTGGCTCCTGTACGAGGCTTGGTGGAAAAGGAGAGTCATTCTTTGCCTTTCTTCGTCTTCTGGTCCGCCTCTGGTGGAGAACTCCAGATGTCTCCCTAGTGGGTGAGACTTGTGGTCTGTATCTTGTGGTGGACGGGTGCACCTCACACTGAAACCTGTCGGGATTTCAGTGCTCTGATATGGAAGTTTCCCGCGTTCCAATAATTAGAACGTCGGTTCGCGTACTTCGCAAGTTTTCGTGGACACATCAGAACATTGCAGCTGCCGCCAAACTCCGCCCCTCGCCCACAACGTGCCGTTTTCTGCTGCCGCCTGAATCAAGGTGAAAGGGTGAAGTATTGCTGCACTGGCGTAGGGTTGTTAAATGATATTCGCAGCTCCCTGTTCTCCGTGAATCATGGTTTGTCGTGTACCTGGTCGTAGTCGAGTCCATTTTCTGGAAGTTGGCATCATAGTGGATTCGTGTAAACGAAGTCTGATTTCTTTCTAAAAGGGATTAATTCAGGGGAGAACTTCTGTAGCGTCCACCCCAATGAATGCTTTGCCAGTCGAGTACCATTCGTTTCCTGATTTATTTTTTTCTTTTTTTTTGGTAAGATTTATAAGCTCAACTGTAATTATAAAAGGATTAACAAAAGCTTGTCATTATTTTTGCAAACTTAAATACGCCACTGTTCTCATTCATACTCGTCCAGCCATTCACTGTTTTTATTTTACTGCGGTGATACCTGGATACACCAGCAATTCAGAGTGAAATCGTACTTAAATTTAGTTCTGAAAGTGACCGGAGACGAAGGCAACAAAAGTGCAATGAGTAAATTCCCTAATATCGTAAACAAAAATTAAGGGTGTAGCTCACGTTTTTAAGATTGTTGAGAAGATAATACTTTTTCTTCACGTAAAGATAATAACATTTAGTAGCACTTCGACATATATTTATGATAAAACAAGCCACCGCTTGCACTACCAACAGCCAAGATCGTGAGGATCTTGGACAAGTATGATGTGGAGACGGTTTTCGACCCTGCACAAAAAATTTTGGGGCATGCTTAGTTCTATGAAACATCCTTTAGGACTATGGACACCTCGTGTGAACGGCACCACGTTTGAGTGTGTGACAGTCAATATGTAGTCCAGACGCGACGCTGCATTTCACAAAAATGTACAGAACACGCAAGGGACGTCTAACTCGGCTACATAAGCAAGTCGGCGTTAGCGGAGCACAGCATCCTCGAGGGACAAAAAATAATTGGTTTCATTGTGGTTAGAAGCTTGTGTCAAACTATAATTATCCCAATAAGTAGCTGAGCCGGTTTTGATGTACTGTCTCCAGTTGGTATTCAAACTTTAAGCAAGGTGTTAGAAATGTTGGAAATATTGCTTATGTCAGTCTTCAGTAACTGAGATAGACCCTTACGGACCATTGGCTTCTCGGCTTGGCTGACAGCACATCGCCGAAAGTGAGGCTTTGTAGTACATATCCTGTCCCTTCCAATCTTTACTCGTTATTCTTCGAGAACTGGTTGGCTTAATTGGTTTCCTAGTGACAGGCGAAAATGGAAGTGGTGCCTTCGCTGAAACCAACATCGTAGCGACTCTAGCAGCCACACAGTTCTGGTCTGAATCTGATTTTGGATCATTTCTTGTGAGCAGAGTGTAGTAGGTTTTCCACCTCAAAGAGCACTGTGGGGGTCATAAAACATAATCCCATCAAGGAGCAAGACACGTGGTGGTTCTAACTGCGTCTAGAGGGTAAAATCGAAGTGACTTAAAGGACGAAAGTCGGAGATTTACCCATGCCAAGAATTCCTAAAAGGCAATCAGGAATTAAGTACTGTTTAAGTTATTTCCTGGGAGATCCCTCGGAAGACACTAGACGAACACAGGTGTCTTTTTCTGTACATAGGCCACAAAAAATTAGTACGAGTTCTGAAGAGTTCGCTCCAGGATCTGAGAGAGAGCTATATGCGTCCTGTGCTGCAGTCTGAGAGCCTTACTGTGATCTCCGTCGCATCATGGATCTCTGGACAGTTTCATGACCGGAGCGTTACACACCACGTGCAGTCCTATCAGTAGTGCTGCATTCAGCAAACGACGCAGTGGGCAGAAGTGAGAGAAAGGATGCCATACATCTGTCGCTCTGTGGATTCACCGAGACAGAAGATACATCTGTAGCAACAACAGCTTTTAAGGTGCCAGGTGCCCTTCCTCGAGAATCATGAGCGCTGTATGTGTAGTCCTCACGACGGTAAAATCTTGCGAGAGCCACAGACTTTCACAATATCATCCACTTATGCCTAAGTGTGATTACTATGGATTGTTATAACAACGTACTTATAGAACTTACCAGAATTCAACGTACGGTTCCAAGTCTTCCGATTTGACGCCATTTCAGCGACTTGCGCTTCGATGGGGATTAAATGATGATGATTAGGACAACACAACACCCAGTCCCTGATCGGAGAAAATCTCCGACCCAACCGGGAATCGAACCCGGGCCCTTAAGATTGACGTTCTGTCGCGCAGACCACTCAGCTGCCGGGGGCGGACATGCAGATGTTATAAGGGGATAAAGTAATAAATGATGTGCCTTTTAATAAACGTTGTGAATGAGCATTTTTCAGGTTTTGCATAGAATTACAACTAAAAATTTCCAAAAACTAATGTATCATTTGCAAATTTTTATGCTTTAAGTACAGTTATATTGTTATCAAAGACAGAGTAGTAAAACTGTACAAAACCCAAAAAAATTAAAAGTCATTGGGCTTAGATGAAGTATTAATTTGCGTTTGATTTTTATCCATTATAGACGCAAGGTCATGATTGTTACAGTGTCAAAATGTCGGCTCAACCTTCATTTCACAGTGAAAAAAACTAAAAGTGACGCTTTTCCAAGGTCAACCCTTCATCTTCAGAATTATTGTACAAGAATCTCTAAACGTGATCAATACGAAAATTCTAAAATTTCGTGGTCACTTTCCTTACAACCGCATCTTCTTGAAATGTTCTTCCACATCATCCGTCCAGTTAATAAAATAAACTAGAATGAAATGATGTATGCCGTCCTGAATACTGGCAGCGTCATAGTAACTATGGCAATGCACACAGAGCAACAACTACATTAAGTAAGTCACTCGCATCAGGGAACTGCACAGAGAATTTTAAACAGGGAAGAGTTGTGCCTCTGTTAAAGAAAGTTGATGCAGAAGACATAGAAAACTACAGGCCAGTCTCCCTGTTGTCGTCATTTTCAAAAACAATAAAGTCAATTGTGAAGCACAGATTAATAGAGAACTCCAGACCAGTTTATCTGCTGCAATCATTTTCAAAAATAATAGAATTTGTTGTGAAGCACAGGTTAACAAAAAACTACAGACTATATTCCCTGCTGTCGTCATTTTAGAAAATAATATAATCAGTTATGAAGTACAGATTAATAAATTACTTCAATAAATACAACCTTCCTAGTGAATTAGATTTTGGGTTCTGAAGTTGAAGATGTGTAGAATCAGCCATAATGAAATCCACAAAATTTCGATAAAGACGAGTGTGTTACAGGCATTTTCTTAGATCTTTCTAAGGCTGTTGATGCATCAGGAATTAGGGTTGCACCTAATGACTAGTTCGGATATATCTAGCAGATAGGGTACAAAGAGTAGAGATAACACAAACCTCAAACAAGGCTAAGCTTTTAGTGGAAAACTTATGTGAACAAAAAATACAATAAGTTATTGGAGTTCCTGATGGTAGCGTAATAGGATCATTATGGTTCCCGAAAAACATCAACTAAGCAGGCAAAGCAAATGAAACGCTCAAAGAAGTTTACAGCTGGTCAGTATTATAACCACTGAAAAACCAAGAGAACTCCTTGCAGACAAAGTAAATGAAACTCTCAAGAAAGGTTACAATTGGTAAATATGCGATAAAGTTGTAGATCGCATAAAATATCCGGGTAAGTGCGCATAGGCATCGTGTACCGAGGGTTCCGTGCATACTTTATTATGTATCTAGACAGTTCATGCACCCCAGGAACCGAGAATTTCTACGATTTTTGCCTGGCTTCGATAGCAATACTGACAAGACATCAAGATATGTGACATAAATGGCCGTGTCTTTTGGTTACATTGACTTAGAAGCTTAAATTTTGTACAACGCCAAGGGACCATAGAACTTAGTATATAACATAAATTTCAGCTTGAAACTTCTGCCCGTTCCTGAGAAAAATGAGTCTTAACAAACGGACAGACAGACAGTCGGATAATATGAAAAAAATATCTTTTTCGTGCGACACAATTACAAATTAACACTTTTAGGATTTTTTCTTTTACTCGAATTGTAAAATCTTTTCTACGATTCCAGGTCAACGTCAAGTACCCTAGAGGCTTTGATGAGTGAATTTGTGAGTATCAAAATATGTGGCATAAATGGCCTATCTTTTGATTTCACTGGCTTCGGTGCTTGAAATTTTTACGTCGTCAAGGGATCGTAGACCTTCTTATTTGACATTAATTTCAACTTGATACATTTACCCGTTCCTGAGACAGATAACAAATGATAAACAAATATTTTTGTGCGATGTAATTGCAGATTAACAGTTTTAGGATTTTTTCCTGTACTTTTAGTGTGAAGTCTTGTTTATTACTAAATTTCATAATTCCATGTCGACGGCAAGTACCCTATAGGTTTTGATGAGTGTGTTTGCGAGTATCAGAGGAAGGAATATAAATGGCCATGTCTTTTGACTGCATTGAGTTAGAAGCTTAAATGTTTTACACCGCAAAGAGACTGTGTACTTTAGCACACGACATAAATGTCAACTTTATACATCTACCCAATCCTGAGAATAAGGGATCCTAACAGACGGACAGACACAAAGTCGGATAACAAATGACAAAAAAAATTCATGTGATATAATTACAAATTAAATTTTTTTGGATTTTTCCCTTTACGTGTACTGTGGAACTTTACTTCCCGCCAAATTTCTTGATCCTACGTCAAAGGGAAGTACCCTACAGGTTTTGATGAATGAGTTTGTATCAAAGCATGTTACATAAATGACCGTATCTTTTGACTGCATTGATGTAAACGCTTAAATTTTTCACATCGCCAAGGGACCATTGACCTTAATACACGTCATAAATTTCAACTTGACACATCCATCTGCTCCTGAAAAACAGTTCTTAACAGTTGGAGAGACAGACAGACGGACAACAAAGTGTTCCTGAAAGGGTTCCGGTCCGACTGAAGTACGGAACCCCAAAAGGCCGAGAATTTTAGTCTGAAAACGGACAAGATACTGTTGAATTAAATGTGGATGGTACATCTACAGACTGCGTAACCAACGCAGATGTTCTAGAAACGAATATTGATTTCCCGTTGAAGTAGTGTGAACACACAAAGATACTTGTAAGCATGAAGTCACAGCATTTATTGCCCACAGAGTCTTGTCATGAATGTGTAACAGCTAGTGTCTTTTAGATGCATACTATTCATATCTACACTCATTTCTTAGCTATGGAATTCTTTCCAGGGGAACAATTTGATAAAATATGAACATAGATATCAAACAGCAGAAAAGGGATATAAGGTTTGTTTACTATTCAGTTATGTACATTAAAAGTAATGTTGATAATAGTACACAAACAGCTCTACAGCTGACATGAACAGGATCACTACTGAATTTCCTTTTGCTAAGAAAGAATAAACATAAAATTCAAAACAGGATTGGCTGACATGGAATAAAACTATAGTCAATGAGATTAAAGAGATTACTAAAACAAACATGTTCAAAACGCAGAAAAAAAGTAGCTGTTAAGCAATGCTTATTATACAGAGGGGTATTTCTTATGAAGCACAGAGCAGGGATTCGGCAAAAAATTTAATACAAGTAAATAATAACAAAAGCCGGCCGTTGTGGCCGAGCGGTTCTAGGCGCTTCAGTCTGGAACCGCGCGACCACTGCGGTCGCAGGTTCGAATCCTGCCTCGGGCGTTGATGTGTCTGATGTCCTTAGATTGGTTAGGTTTAAGTAGTTCTAAGTTCTAGGGGACTGATGACCTCAGATGTTAAGTGCCATAGTGCTCAGAGCCATTTGAACCATAATAATAAAACATTTCTGTCATTTCATACCTCACTTTCGTACAACGATTTCTTTCTGGAAGGCCTTATTGTTGCTAAGCTCAACAGCTCTCTAATCGACGCTGACTCAATTTTTCAAGCAAGCAAGTCGGAAGTTTCGGTAACGAAATCGAAACCTAGTACCGTCACCACTGTTCCATTACTGTGTCGTGTTACATTATAAATAATGTCTATATAGTAAGTGTAATATATACTATGATCAGTACTGAGAAATGAATGAACAGTGCAGCACTAACATTTTACATTATTAGATAACTTCTTCTCAAAACATTATTCTATACATAAGCAAAAACCGAATTAGGTTTAAATAGACTGGCCTTGTATTTAGGAGGATGGCGGTTCCAATCTTCATCCAGTCAACGTGATTTACTTTTTCCGCGGTTTCCCTTAATTACTTCAGCCAAATGGCGGTATGCTTCCTACTATAAGGTCAAGGTCGACTACCTCCCCATCCTTATCAAACTATACCAGTAAGTGTGTAAATGCCTGTATATATGAATTATTTTTGTTAGAAACTGTGATACCATGACACGTCCAATATTCGCGTGAAAGCGATGTACGGATGAATAAAACCACTACCGTTACTTTCTCCCTGTCATTGTACCTTTGGTAGAATACACTGAGACGCCACATTTAGTTTTTGCCTATTTCTGTTAAGTTTCTCGATTCAGTGCAAGCTAGTTTGCTAATTAAAGAAATTTCGCCGGCCGGGGTGGACGAGCGGTTCTAGGCGCTAAAGTCTGCAACCGCGCGACCGCTACGGTCGCAGGTTCGTATCCTGCCTCGGGCATGGATGCGTGTGATGTCCTTAGGTTAGTTCGGTTTAATTAGTTTTAAGTTCTAGGGGACTGATGACCTCAGATGTTAAGTCCCATAGGGCTCAGAGCCATTTGAACTAAATAAATTTCCCGGTCAGTTACCTCATGAGATGAGTTCTAATGCTGGTATCTATTTCCGGGACAATGCCCAATTAATTTCCCTCCGCATCATTCTTAAGGTGATGTGTCTTCAGTATTCCTTAAAGGGGGTTTTCAATGCGCTTCGGATGTCTTTCCTTGACACCTAGTTCTTGAAGAACAAAGGCGTTTAACGTGGTGTTCTGTCCTTACAAGGGGAAATTTCCATCGCAACCCCTCTCAGATTCAGTAGTATGTTGGTCCATTGGATAGCCCGTCAAAAACTGAATACAGATTAAACATGAAACAGGAAGTAGATGTAATGAACTGTGGAAAAAAGAAGTAAAATAGAAACAGTGAACGGCCCAAATTTAATATGTGCAATATCGAGCAACTTTAGTGTGGTGATTGTGTGGTCGTGGTGACAGACTGAGAAGAGGAAGATCCTCCGTCGTACCCCATTTTTTTTTTGCACAAAATTACGACCTGTCCGTCTGGTCATTGGCGTGTCTGTTCGCTGCATTCAAATTTGTGTCTGCGTCCTGCAACAGCGACGTGTAACGAAAGGATCTCCAGATGTACTGAGATGCCGCATAGACTTCTCACGGAAATGAAAAGAAAAATAAACGAATGTGAAATGTGTTACAACGAAGGAATTCAAGAGTCAAAACTTCCAAAACGGAACGTAAGAGACATAACGTGTGGTACCTGTTTAGAAAATATAGGAAGGGCGTATCCAATGGGCCAACTTACCACTAAATCTGAGGGGGGGGGGGGGTGCGATGGGAAGTTTCCCATTTTAGTATTCACAGAATGTTCAAATGGTTCAAATGACTCTGAGCACTATGGGACTTAACATCTGAGGCCATCAGTCGCCTAGAACTTAGAACCACTTAAACCTAACTAACCTAAGGACGTCACACACACCCATGCCCAAAGCAGGATTCGAGCCTGCGACCGTAGCTGTCGCGCGGTACCAGACTGTTGCTAGAACCGCTCGGCCACACCGGCCGGCTCACAGAGTGTCATCAATTCAAAACAGAAATGATGTATTTCGGCACATATGTGCAAATAGTTGTTGAACTATTAGAGAGAGAAACTGAGTTTTGTTATTTTCAATCTATATGTTGGTGTCACAGATATTAGAGAATCATTTAGCACTTTAAACTTCCCTGCTGACAATGAAATACGTATGTATTGTAGAGGTATACTGTAATCAGAGGCAACATCGAGAATCTAAGTGCCGTAACAGATATAAATTCCCGTTCGACAACAGAGTCGACCAGTTTCTCCAACTGCATAGGTTTTCTGCTGCAGGTAAAACTGCAGACGGGCACTGCGTCCCGTGTTCCACGTAAGCCTTGGGCCGTTCCGGGCCAGGAGTTATTCACCCGTGTTTGCCCTGACGTCGGTCGGACACACGCAGTCCGAACGACTCACTCCGCGTGTCGTAACAGCGCGACTAGATTTCCTCGGCCTACGGGCTACAGCTGTGGAGGTTAGCAACGGCCGCAGAGGTTCGGGCTCTGCGAGAATACCGGTTCCGAAATTCTGGCGTCGGTAATGACGTCAGCACAGGCTGCAAACGTGCGCTCTCACACGGCCACTGTGGAGTCGCCTACTTCGGGAGAGGCTCTGAGTTGCCACCTCCGCTCTCTCCGTCTTCAGTAGTCGTCGCCGAGACGTAACGGGCGCACGTCTGAGGGTGACCCTCTATTTTAGGGCTCCAGTTCCGGCGACACCGACGCTCGACAAGTTTCAAGGCAGTAAAAAGTATAATTGCAGATCTTCTAGACAGACCAGAAAACTGAAACTGGCATGGGAAACTGAGGGTAGAAAGTGGAAGTCTGCCTTCACAGCTAAGCGGTCAGTGGATCCAACTGTCGTCCAAAGGATACGAGTCTGATCCATGGTTGTCAAAGTACACTATCTGATAGCGATTGGTTTCAGCGTACCATTTTTCTTCATTTTTATTTTCTTTCTACATCGTGCTTCAGAGATCTTCCAGGTACTCAGGTACTTTCAGCTCAATTCGTTATCTTAGACGCCATGAGCGCTTTAATCCATCACTAATAGAAGTTTAATTAGCTTGGGAATACTTCATTGCTTGCCTCCAATTTCTTAAGCGACTTACCATTATCTTTCCGGTGAGATTGGTTGTGATATACGTGTGTTACGAGGGTTGTAACTTAAAGAGTAGCTCCTATTTATTCACAAACGATACAAAAGGGTTACATGTTTGCACCTGTTACTGTCCTTCAAAGTAGTCACCAGCGTTGTGTAGAACCCGTTGCCAGCGATGTAGAAGGCGTAGTATACCGTTAGCAGAGCCTGTTCTGTTGATGGTACGAATGGAACGGTCACTGCCTGTCGAATCTCTGGAACAGTTCTGAAGCCAATCCCACGAAGTGGTTCCTTCATCTTCTGAATCAAATCAAAGTCACAAGGTCTTAGGTCGTATTACTGTCCGTTTTTAGAGCATCACCTGCGACCAGCTTTGCGAAAGAAGCGGTGACACTTTCTGCGCAACCCACCCATCATTTTGCACGACAATGCGTGGGCACATACAGCGCAAGCTGTGGCTGCTCTATTCGATGGGACTGGGAAGTACTGTACCATCCACCATACTCCCCGGACTTAAGTCATTGTGACTTTTATTTGATTTCGAAGATGAAGGAACAACTTCGTGGCATTCGCTTCAGAACTGTTCCAGAGATTCGACAGACAGTAGACCGCTCCATTCGCACCATCAACAGTACAGGATCTGCTAACGGTACACTACGCCTTCCACATCCCTGGCAACGGTTCTACAAAACGCAGGTGACTACTTGGAAGGATAGTAACAGGTACAAACATGTAACTCTTTTGTATGGGTTGTGAATAAATAGTAGCCACTATTTAAGTTCCAACCCTCGTATAATGGCGGTGTAGTATTGTCAAATAAGACTCAATCATCCAATCTCTATCCAGCCTCTTTTGTTGGTACGTCTTTGATAAGCTCGGAGTTACTTGTAAGGAAAGGACCCATCAACGTAGAGCTCACTGTAAACAAAGCATTAGCTCAGTTGGAGAAAGATGGATAAGGAAATCTGCGCTGAACTTGTTGCAGGAACCATATTGGCTTTTGGCTCTATGATTTAGAAAGACTTAGATGGCCAGTCGGGTCTGAGCTTGACCCATCCATGAAAACCAGTCCGTCGTCTTATGGAATGTGTCCCTCACGTAGGCAGAGATCTCTAACACAAAATGATGCAGTGGCACTTCACCAAGAGGTTATCGATACGAATCTTGCACGTACATCTACATCTGCATCTACATTTATACTCCACAAGCCACCCAAGGTGTGTGGCGGAGGGCACTTTACGTGCCACTGTCATTACCTCCGTTTCCTGTTTCAGTCGCATATGGTTCGCGGGAAGAACGACTGCCGGAAAGCTTCCGTGCGCGCTCGAATCTCTGTAATTTTACATTCGTGATTTCCTCGGGAGGTATAAGTAGGGGGAAGCAATATATTCCATACCTCATCCAGAAACGCACCCTCTCGAAATCTGGACAACAAGCTACACCGCGATGCAGAGCGCCTTTCTTGCAGAGTCTGCCACTTGAGTTTGCTAAACATCTCCGTAACGCTATCACGCTTACCAAATAACCCTGTGACGAAACGCGCCGCTCTTCTTTGGATCTTCTCTATCTCCTCTGTCAACCCGACATTTTCTAAGGACTCTCCCAATGAATCTCAATCTGGTACCCGCCTTACCAACAATTAATTTTATATGATCATTCCACTTCAAATCGTTCCGCACGCATACTCCCAGATATTTTACAGAAGTAACTGCTACCAGTGTTTGTTCCACTATCATATAATCATACAATAAAGGATCCTTCTTTCTATGTATTCGCAATACATTACATTTGTCTATGTTAAGGGTCAGTTGCCACTCCCTGCACCAAGTGCCTATCCGCTGCAGATCTTCCTGCATTTCGCTACAATTTTCTAATGCTGCAACTTCTCAGTATACTACAGCATCATCCGTGAAAAGCCGCATGGAACTTCCGACACTATCTACTAGGTCATTTATATATATTGTAAAAGCAATGGTCCCATAACACTCCCCTGTGGCACGCCAGAGGTTACTTTAACGTCTGTAGACGCCTCTCCATTGAAAACAACATGCTGTGTTCTGTTTGCTAAAAACTCTTCAATGCAGCCACACAGCTGGTCTGATATTCCGTAGGCTCTTACTTTGTTTATCAGGCGACAGTGCGGTGCTGTATCGAACGCCTTCCGGAAGCCAAGGAATATGGCATCTACCTGGGAGCCCGTATCTAATATTTTCTGGGTCTCATGAACAAATAAAGCGAGTTGGGTCTCACACGATCGCTGTTTCCGGAATCCATGTTGATTTCTACAGAGTAGATTCTGGGTTTCCAGAAACGACATGATACGCGAGCAAAAAACATGTTCTAAAATTCTACAACAGATCGACGTCAGAGATATAGGTCTATAGTTTTGCGCATCTGCTCGACGACCCTTCTTGAAGACTGGGACTACCTGTGCTCTTTTTCAATCATTTGGAACCTTCCGTTCCTCTAGAGACTTGCGGTACACGGCTGTTAGAAGGGGGGCAAGCTCTTTCGCGTACTCTGTGTACAATCTAATTGGTATCCCGTCAGATCCAGTGGACTTTCCTCTGTTGAGTGATTCCAGTTGCTTTTCTGTTCCTTGGACACTTATTTCGATGTCAGCCATTTTTTCGTTAGTGCGAGGATTTAGAGAAGGAACTGCAGTGCGGTCTTCCTCTGTGAAACAGCTTTGGAAAAAGGTGTTTAGTATTTCAGCTTTACGCGTGTCATCCTCTGTTTCAATGCCATCATCATCCCGGAGTGTCTGGATATGCTGTTTCGAGCCACTTACTGATTTAACTTAAGACCAGAACTTCCTAGGATATTCTGTCAAGCCGGTACATAAAATTTTACTTTCGAATTCACTGAACGCTTCACGCATAGCCCTCCTTACGCTAACTTTGACATCGTTTAGCTTCTGTTTGGCTGAGAGGTTTTGGCTGCGTTTAAACTTGCAGTGAAGCTCTCTTTGCTTTCGCAGCGGTTTCCTAACTTTGTTGTTGAACCACGGTGGTTTTTTCCCGTCCCTCACAGTTTTACTCGGCACGTACCTGTTTAAAACGCATTTTACGATTGCCTTGAATTTTTTTCATAAACACTCAACATTGTCAGTGTCGGAACAGAAATTTTCGTTTTGATCTGTTAGGTAGTCTGAAATCTGCCTTCTATTACTCTTGCTAAACAGATAAATCTTTCTCCCTTTTTTTATATTCCTATTTACTTCCATATTCACGGATGCTGCAACGGCCTTATGATCACTGATTCCCTGTTCTGCGCTTACAGGGTCGATAAGTTCGGGTCTGTTTGTTATCAGTAGGTCCAAGATGTTATCTCCACGAGTCGGTTCTCTGTTTAATTGCTAGAGGTAATTTTCGGATAGTGCACTCAGTATAATGTCACTCGATGTTCTGTCCCTACCACCCGTCCTAAACATCTGTGTGTGTCCCAGTCTATAACTGGTAAATTGAAATCTCCACCGAAGACTATAACATGCTGAGAAAATTTATGTGAAATGTATTCCAGGTTTTCTCTCAGTTGTTCTGCCACTAATGCTGCTGAGTCGGGAGGTCGGTAAAAGGAGCCAATTATTAACCTAGCTCGGTTGTTGAGTGTAACCTCCACCCATAATAATTCACAGGAACTATCCACTTCTATTTCACTACAGGATAAACGCCTACTAACAGCGACAAACACGCCACCACCGGTTACATGCAGTCTATCCTTTCTAAACACCATCTGTGCCTTTGTAAAAATTTCGGCAGAATTTATCTCTGACTTCACCCAGCCTTCCGTACGTATAACAATTTCAGCTTCGGTGCTTTCTCTCAGCGCTTGAAGTTCCGGTACTTTACCAATGCAGCTTCGACAATTTACAATTACAATATCGATTGCTGCTTGGTCCCCGCATGTCCTGACTTTGCCCCGCACCCTTTGAGGCTGTTGCCCTTTCTGTACTTGCCCGAGGCCATCTAAGCTAAAAAAACCGCCCAGTCCACGCCACACAACCCCTGCTACCCGTGTAGCCGCCTGCTGTGTGTAGTGGACTCCTGACCTATCCAGCGGAACCTGAAACCCCACCACCCTATGGCGTAAGTCGAGGAATGTGCAGAACAGTCTCAGTCTCTGATTCAGACCCTCCACTCGGCTCTGTACCAAAGGTCCGCAGTCAGTCCTGTCGACGATGCTGCAGATGGTGAGCTCTGCTTTCATCCCGCTAGCGAGACTGGCAGTGTTCACCAAATCAGATAGCCGCCGCAAGCCAGAGAGGATTTCCTCCGATCCATAGCGACACACATCGTTGGTGCCGACATGAGCGACCACCTGCAGATGGGTGCACCCTGTACCCTTCATGGCATCCGGAAGGACCCTTTCCACATCTGGAATGACTCCCCCCCCCCCCCCCCCCGGTATGCACACGGAGTGCACATTGGTTTTCTTCCCCTCTCTTGCTGCCATATCCCTAAGGGGCGACTGCAGACTGAGAGGCAACTTCTGGAACAGGACAAGCAGCCATGTCCGGCCGAAGATCAGTATCAGCCGGAGACAGAGCCTGAAACCGATTCGTCAGACAAACTGGAGAGGCCTTCCGTTCAGCCCTCCGGAATGGCTTTCGCCCCGTGCCACAACTCGAGAAGACCTCCCACTCTACCGCGGGTGAGGGGTCGGCCTCAACGTGAACAGTATCCCAGGCAGCCACAGAGGTAGTCCGATCGGGCGATGCGTGGGACGAGCTGGCCGTCCCCGACAAACCCCCATCCGGATTCCCACAGAGATGCCCATTGGCAACAGCTTCAAGCTGCGTGACTGAAGCCAACACTGCCTGAAGCAGGGAGCGAAGGGATGCCAACTCAGCCCGCATCCGAACACAGCAGTCACAGTCCCTATCCATGCTAAAAACTGTTGTGCAAAGAACGTCTGAACTAATCTACAGAGAGCACAAACAATTCGACACATATTAAAATACAAGGTTGCCTAGTAAATGCAGTAATGCTGCTACTTGCTCACTGCTGACACACTGCTCGGCGGCGGAAGGAGACTACGTGATTTTACACAATTCAGGTACTAAAGCGCGATGCTACAACTCTCAAATACTATAATACGCCCGAAATTTATGAATTAAACAATGCAAGTACCCAAAAACACCTCCACCAATACGTGTCCACCAGTTGCCTTCCTCAAAATATAGGCCACGGGACTACTGATCACGCTCCGGCCTTCGGATGGAGATGTCCACTACTTTTTCTATCTCCCAACATCAACAATCAGACTATGATACAACTCAATGTGCACTCGGACACTGAAATCAAACAGTTTCACACAGGGTACAACACTCTCACTAAGGTCCAATGTGCAGAGATTAAGGAAAATCTTTCCGATTAGTCAGCTGAACAAGCCCTCGTTGTCTTCTAATATCGCCACACGATGTGACTGTTCCTTTCCACGTCAGAATATCTACCAACAGTAGTCACGCGACTAGTGTGCGTCTAATGGAAGGAAGATCACATCCGCCTGATTATGGTTAATTAGTTAATTAGTTCTCCATACAAGAGAAAAATATAAATCGTCTGTGACGCCTACCATTTGAAACCTTTTCATCAGTGACTAACACAACTTTGTTTTCCAAATGACTTCTATCACTCATGAGCGAAGTGGGTGCTACAAAGAACCAGCAAAATGGATAAAAAATAGGCCGCGAATAGAATCCGAATGTGCATTACCAGTGGGGGGGGGGGAGGGCGGGAGAGCAACTCTACACATGTTGTTTCTCGTTCGTGTTAACACTGCAAAAATTAGCAATATTTTTATTGTAGGGCCTGAACAGAAGTACGACAGGAGAAGAGTCTGGTGGAAGATTTCAGTCAGTGTTCGAGTTCTACTTAAATATCTCAAGAAGTAGAGCTCTACGAGAGATCGGCAAGGTGAGGTACGTTGATATAAACGGCTATGGGTCTATGCGTTCGGAACAATCCAGAGAGGGATATCGTTCTCGATACAATCTCTTGTTTGACCAAGCTCTTCTCCCATATGTTCTTCCCTCTAGTAACGTTAGTTTTGAACATTTTCACATGCTTAAAATTATTTCTGAAGTTTCTAAATCTTGTGGAAATTTATAGAGACCGATTGAACTTTCAGACGAATGTTCATGTGCTAGAGCTATTGCAGCATGCAGAGATATGGGTCGATTCGTGGTCGGATACATTGTTTTAATGTGTCAAGAAGTTTGCGCTATAATCTTGAGTTACACGTTTCTATAACGGGGCAAAGATTTACTTTTTTCGCGTCTATTCTCTACATTACCTCAGAAACAAGTATGTTCAAATGGTTCAAATGGCTCTAAGCACTGTGGGACTTAACATCTGAGGTAATCAGTCTCCTAGACTTAGAACTACTTAAACCTAACTAACCTAAGGACATCACACACATCCATGCCCGAGGCAGGATTCGAACCTGGGACCGTAGCAGCCGCGTGGTGCTAGACTGAAGCGCCTAGAACAGCTCGATCATAGCGGCCGGCTTTATGACATGTTCATGACACTCTTATTCATTAAAATATATTTCTATTTTACTTTCGTCTTACACTCATCCACCTTATCTGTACAGTATGATTATTACTATGTACTATAGATCCAGTAATCCCACTTGCTCATCTGGACAAGGATGAGAAGGAAATTGTGTGTGGTTTATTCAGAGGAAACATCACAACATTCAAGTGGAGTTATTTGCCGCACAAATTTAGGTAGACGAACACTTGAACTTAATGCAAGTGCCGTACCTCGACCACTGTGCTATCACCTTCATTATTTTTGTATCTTTCACAAAAAGGTGATGGCATTGTGTCCGGAATTTACACCCAGAGGGACTAGCATATCAGTGTAAAGTGAATTCGCCAAAGTAAGTCTTTCTCTATAGGTTATTGGTTATAGCAGTTTCGAGCTATGCCTTGAGCCATGATCCAGTGTAAATAATCAGCGTGTAGCATACCTCGCTCTGTTACCAGGGCCAGCCCCTCTGGGACCGAAGCTGCTGCCTCTCTGGAGACTTCTGTCAGCGAAGTCTCCTACCAGCCCCTACTTATACTTCGTGTCAGCTAGTCCTTCTGATGTGACTCGGCTGCCCTGGCCCTTTGTACAATGCTTCACTAGCACTCTGCTTCCACTCTCAATTAGCCTGACCACGGAGAGAAATTTCTCTTGTTAACCTTCAGGACACAAGGTAAATAGTATCGGTGTGAAAGTCTCCTGAAAAGGACTCTGTGGTATATTGTATGGCTTATTCGATACGAACAGAACAGTTACCGAGTAGTGCGTCAGGGCGTGTTGATAGGTCTTCTTTCTTTTCTTCGAAATCGTCTTTCGATGGTGCGGTGTTCTCAGTCGGCGCCACTGCAATTGATCTTGCAAAATGCCAATTTGTAAGGCTTTCCTTTACGTTTGTAAGTTTACAAAATTAGTTATTTCATTTCTTGGATGTCAGCAATATTCTGGTTTTATTTGCTTTCTTATCGCTTACTGCTAAACAAATATGTCTTCGGTCCGGTTCTGGACAGATAGCTTTCGTCAATGATGATAATTGCAGTGAACTGTCATACTAAAACTCTATCCCTGTTGTGTATCGTACGACGTCCTAAGATTGACAAAAAACATAATGCTATTTTTATAGTTTCACTATGCAAATGTAATCAAAATCTTTCTCGGAGATTGACTGAGAAAAATATCAATTTTATTCCCTATCTCCGTTGCCTCTTAGGGTAAATATTATGTCCGACAACACAACTCAAAGTTTCTGAATCACTCACAGGATTGTCCAGTGAAGTTGTGAATTATCACACCCCTTATTTGTCACACTTGAATCGTCACTGACTCCTAGACACCTACACAAACACATTTTATCTGTTCGTTCCTGGATGCCCAGCCACAAACACGGAATATATTGGAATTATTTGTTTTGCCCATCTTCAGTGACAATGCCTTCGTGTGACCTTTCGTTCTTTTTCAGTGGAGGTTTATTCCAGCGTCACTGATACTCCTGCTGCACCTCTAAATTCTGATAACAAAGGTATCGTCCATATCAACCCGAAGCGCGTTATGTAAGACAGCGATCAGCTTTCTGGTACTGTAAGACGTCTTCCATTATTTCTTCTTCTGTGTCACTGCCCACTATATACAATGTCTGGTAAATAATATGCACCTAAACTGCAGCTTTCCCTCAGTGAACATCGCACAGAAGAAAACAGTTTGCACTTGTAGTGCAGTTCCTTCACTATTGTGTTGTAAGGCATATGCTAGTCCGCAGTTTCCATTTTCAGTAGGGTTGTAATAGAACTGTAACACTTGTTTGATAAGGATATTTCGTTTGAAGGGTTTTCTCGTAACCATATCCAGTCGTTTTGTACAAGAGATCGCCATAATTCTCCTGTAATCGCTATATTGTGCAATTCGGTTGAATAAACTACCAAAAATATCTTGTCATCATGTTTAGAAAATCAGTGTTCTGGGAATTATGCGTGTAGCGAGAAGTTCCTTGACACAGTAGCTTTTATTCAATGGTCCCACCGAGCCTCAGAACAACATAAAAAGAAGAAAAAAATACTAAGTAGAACCCTTCCACAGGAAGTTGGTGTTACTGGAAACCAAACACCAGGTAACAATATGTTGGTCAGACGCAATGAAAATAAGTACACAATATTTAAATTTTCTACGTCTTTCGCAAAGTAAATAGCGACCTCATGATACACATCTACTGAACCGTGGCGCTGCCAAGTGTAAGCAAGAGTAATCTCACTTACAATACTAAGTAACTAGCATAGCAAATACGGTTCACCAAAATATGTTATTTATTTATTGCTATATTGACCATTCAGCCAATGATGTGTTACAAGATTTCATAACACAAATATATTACATTTTATTGTTCATTGCTGTCACAACAAAGTAGCTCATAGTTTACACACGTTCATATCGTTCGTTGATAGCAAATAGTCAATAGCAGTCGCTAGACATCGAACGGATTAAACAAAAAGGGCCATTAGATCTTTATGGTGACTGTTGTACCATCCGGAAAAGGAAAAAGAACATGGTTCAGATCTCCAGTCGACGTGCCATCACATTTACAAAATGGGAACTCAGTAACCTTGATTCAGTATGAATGAACTGTTGGTGAATCTTACACTCATCAGGTATGTTATTTAAGGATATACAGTGGCTCTCGGGATAGCGGTGATGACGGGGTACCGATGTAGAAGTGTCTCATGGTTCAGTCATCCCGAGGCTCCTGAGGAAGAACCTGGCAGAAGGACTGAAACACAGTGCTTGAAACAGAAACACGACGCCGCCAGAATACTCAAATGATCTTAAGTGGACGAAGCACGGTTATAAGTGCTAGATGATCTGTACTATTCAATTTCTATGCATTATACAAAGTTATGAAAAAGGTTATACTAAGCCACCTGAATAAACGTTACGAGTATCAACAGCAGACTGTTGATGTTACAACTGTACCACCTTCCACAACACTGTGAATAGAGACGTACTATAAGTTGGTCTTTGATGAACTTACCGTGTTGTTGCACTAGGGTCATACCTAACTGATTACGCACAACTATGCCTGATGTTATGCGCTTGCTTTTCTGACCTTATTATTCACTATTTGTCCTACAATACACGCAGAGCTAAAAATAGCGCACACAGAGGGCGACAAGAGATGTAAATTTTACCATTGCTTCGCTCTACGGCCTGTTTACGGCGGCTGGCGCTGGCTGGAACGGGTTCTGCGTCTCGCGACACAAGCAGAAATGTTGCATCAGCCAGGATTGGCCTCGACCTCAGGGCTCCAGGCGCGCCCGCTTTCCTCCAGAGTCGGTAGCGTGTAAGACTGTCCTTTTGTAAGACTGTCCTTTCGTCGCTGGTATCTCAGGGACTACAGGCTCACGGGTACATCCCTTAAACGTACTATCTCGGCTCTAAATCAATGTTGGGAAGGGTTTTCGAAACGCTTACTTGCTGTGTGTGGATCTGTTGTGAGACCCCAAAGACATTTCCAGTAACGACTGATTACTGAAATTATGCACTGAACTGCACATGCCTTGCAAGTAGTTTTAATAGCTAAAATAATTTTCAACGCCATCTCTCTAATTAATATCATTTCTTCTCGCCCAAATTACTAACGTCTGTACCGTGCAAGTCTCTGCGGTGTGTAACGGAGGGCACACAGTAAACCAGTTTCTTTCCGCCCCTCCTTTTCCCCCTCCTTGCTATTCCATTCATGGATAATAAGCGGAAGGAAAGACTGTCAGATCCCCACCATGCGAGCCCGGATGTCTCTAATTTTAGCTTCGTGGTCTTCACATGAGAGGTATGTAGGATGTATTACGCTGCTAGCCATTAAAATGGCAACATTAGGGAGGAGAGCAAATAACAATACTTTACTTACGAGTACTGTGCATTTGCAATACAGTAGAAAGGACACACAATCAAATCTGTAGGTGATTTGGGGGTACAAAGGGCGCGAAAACTAGTACATTGAGCAGCTACAGCGGCTGTAACAAGATAGGCATTGAGTCGAATTGAGCTTGGATGGTGCCGGCTTTATGGCCGAGCGGTTCTAGGTGCTTCAGTCTGGAACCGCACGACCGCTACGGACGCAGGTTCGAATCTTGCCTTGGGCATGGGTCTGTGTAATGTCCTTAGGTTAGTTAGGTTTCAGTAGTTCTAAGTTCTAGGGGACTGATGACCTCAGATGTTAAGTCCCATAATGCTCAGAGCCATTTGAACCATTTTTGAATTTGGATGACAGGTACGGGTACGTCATTCCATTCTGGCTAGTGAGGGCGTGCCGATCTGTAACCCGTGACTAAACGTTTTCAAAGATGAGACATCTCGGGCAACGTGTTGGTCAGGGCTACAGCCTAGCACCTTCTGTATGGAAGTATGTCGGGACAGTACCGGCAACATGCGATCTTTCGTTATCTGGCTGAAAAACAAACGAGGTGTTGCTGAGAAGTCCTTGGCTTTTCCTAGTTAAGAATGTTATAGATTAATTCCGATGTTTTGACATTAAACCTTATTCTTTACATTATGTGTTTAGTACTGGGTTGGCATATAGGTTCGCAGAGTTTTCAAGAGTTTAATAAACACAACAAATACTCATAACAGGCTCTAGCCATCAATAATATATTCTCCTCACTGTTTACAACAGTCTGCCAATTCTGAAACTGTAGAAATCACGTGATTTTGTGGCGAAGAACTCGTCATGTCCGGAGCGCATTTTCATTCAAAAAGGAAGTTCCTTGAACGTTGTTCGACAGAGAGCGGAAAATGTGAAAATCTGGGAGGCTAAATCAGGTGAATACTGTAGCTGCGGAATGACTTCCCAACTTAACTCCTGTATATATTTTTTGTCAGTCTAGCTGAATACGGGCGTGAGTTATCAGAGAGTACTATCACTTTACGCAGGCCCGCTGGTCGTTGTTCTTGGACTGCGTCTGCAAGTCGTCTCCGTTGCTGATAATATATGTCAGCAGTGTGGCAGTTACACTTTGAGGAAGCAATTCGTTGTACACCAGACCGTCGCTATTCCACCAGATGCATAACATTATCTTTTGTGGATACGCACACGTCTTTGTAGAGGGATTTCGCGTCACCAGTAACGATGCAGGATAGAAATGGTCGGTGTTGCTCACGAGTCAATTGCTGACGAGCAAGCAGAGATGCCGCCGCTGATTTTCGTGATTTTGGGTTGGGTTGGTTGGGGGAAGAGAGCAGACAGCTAGGTCCTCGGTCTCATTGGATTAGCGAAGGAACCACCCCGGCATTTGCCTGGAGCGATTTAGGGAAATCACGGAAAACCTAAATCAGGATGGCCGGACGCGGGATTGAACCGTCGTCCTCCCGAATGCGAGTCCAGTGTGCTAGCCACTGCTCCACCTCGCTCGGTCGTGATTTTGGCTTAGGGCATGCGATACCCGTACATCCGATTTTGGAAGTTTCTCCAATCCATGCAGATGTCGCACAATGGTGAAACGATCACAGTTAATCACATTTGTCAGTTCTCGAATATACTGACGTGGATAATTGTGGATTAATGATTTTAAATGATCTACATCATACCCCAAATGTCCCCATGAACGTGGAGAGTCACTAATTCACAAAACGATCGCTTTACAACCAGAAAACCATTTTCTTGTTGCGATCTGTCCAGTGCCATCATCCTCACAAGCGATGCAAATGTTTTTGGTTGCCTCCGCTGCTGTCAGCCCTCTATTGAACTCCAACAGAAGAATACGTCGGAAAGGTCACGATTTCTTCACTTGGCCCTCCATTTACTAGCGTTCACAGTTGCACTCGCTATCTCCTAATGACAAAATGACAACATGTAAACTCACATAGCAACAGTGAACTACAAATAAAAAATGACACTCGATAAATAAACCCATAGCAACCGGAATTTCAACGTGCAAAACAAATACACGACGAACCTATACACCAGCCAAATAATTGCGTAGCAGTAACATTGGATTTTATTTTCCTGTGCTGGTCTGAAGCGAACATGCTGCAAGAAAATACAGAATTCACGATGAGAGCCATGCTTTGATGAAGTATATAGGGAACATGTCCAAACAAACGTATGATTAGAAGTCTGCTACATTGGGTGGTAACTATCCTTCATACTGTACTATCAAGAATTGAGTTACTGCATTTAAGACAGGGCATTTCAGTACTGTAGATGAAGAGCGTCTCGTAAGACCAGCTTAAGTCACAGTTCCGGAATCCGTAGATGGTGTACGTTCCATGATCCTGGATGATCGGAGTATAACTGCTAAAAAGGAAGCAGAGACCCGGGGCATATCACGAGAATGTATGGATCATGTTATCCATAATATTTTTGTCATGAGACAGCTCTCACTCGATCAGGTCACTAATTGTCTCAGTGCAGGTCAAAAGTGTGAACAAGTGGTTGCTTCACAGTCCATTTTAGTCCTCCTCACAAGGTGGCCATCATGCTGTAAAAGTTGGCAGATCTTCACTTTGAAATTATCAAACATCCACCCTATTCAACTGACTTGGTCCCTTCAGCTATCATCTGTTCCCAAACTTCAAGAAACATCTTAAAGAAAGGCAATTTCTAAACACCCAGAAAGCCAGAAAGGCTGCGGATGATTGGTTTGCAGCACAATCGAAATCTTGTCTTTTTTTCTTTTTTCCTTTTTTTAGGTAGGTTAAGGAAGCTGGAACAAAGTTGTTTAAACATTTTGAGCTCAACGGGCAATATGCTGAGTAAATAATTTTTTCCAAATCCATAGCAGTATTTCTTCCTTTGTAAAGTCAAGGATTTATCAGCACGTCCCTCATATAAACGTCAAGGAGCCCTCGAAGATAGGACATCGTCACTGGTCTCATCGTCCCAGAAATGTGGCGGGTACTGTCCAAACTGCAGGCTATGCATGCCTGAGGTGATCATGTCGTTTACCCAATGGAACCCCATGCCTTCATGCCTGGTGTTCGACCGGTATGACGATGACTAATGCAGTTTGGCAAGGGTCGTTCTCGCTGGAGCATCCGCAAATGCATGCGTCCATTGTGATGCTGTATGTAGAACTGGGGCTCATTTTAGGCGACGATGTTGTGCAACTGCCGAGTTCAGTGTTGTTTGACGCATCGCTGTCGACTCGTCTCTATGCTGTTGCGTCAAGGGAAGCCTCAACAATGGTCTCCCCGTTGACAATCCTTGCCACTCCAGGCGGCGTCACACCGTTTGTGTGGATGCTGCGAACAGGGCTAGCTTCTGATTCATGGTACGTGACGTGCCTGTACGATGCTACACGGCCAAGTGAACAATATGTCCATCCTGTCGAGTGCTAGTCTCGTGGGACTGTTGATATCCTGCATATAATTGAGAATGGCTATCTTGAACCCATATATTCCATATTCGCAAGACAGTTACGAGACTCCGACCAACGCAGAACGGTAAATCGCAGCTACGATAGTCAGCGATCGTACCGCAGTTGAAAACCGACATCTGCTTGTAGAAGTGTAGTGTCCCTTTTGCAATATTCACCCTTATCGAGGTGAAACATAAATAAAAATGGCTGTATGTGACTCAAAATGAGCTGCAAACATCGATTTATCTGCGAAAGGTAATAACACTAACTGTAAAAATATCCAATATAGATCGATAGATGTAGAAAAGACATTATTTTTAGTGTATGAGATTATAATGTGTAAGTAATTAAAAGAAGTGTTATTATCTTTGTAAGAGTATAAAATACAATGCAATGCTCATTCTTCTGTCTAGTCTGTTTTGTTCTGTTCGTTCTGGTGTTAGCTGGAATAAGGTACGCAAGCTATTGTGCTGCGCTAGCATTTGTTTCTGTCGTAACGTAATTGCAAATATTTAATGGTGTAAACTGTGTTCTAGTAAGAATATATTAGTATAAAGTGATCCGTATGTTATTTCAAGAACCTACGCCACATTTATCTTATGAAAAGAATATTTAATGAAAATTATTTAGCATGTTTCCAGTTGCTGCGGAGCGAGTAACAGTTGTAACAACAACAACGCTGTGCTATTGTACATATAATAATTTTTTCTTCTGAATTTCGATAGATTGGTGTAATCGATGTTATGATTTCATTTCTTTTTTGTTTCATGCCATTATGTTAAGGAAACTGTAAACAATTTTCGATGTGAATATTAATGTTTATGTCAAATTACAAGCAATATTATAACAAAATGGAAATGTAAGAAATGTTGAAACTGTTGTAAGATGTTAAAGTTGTAATTGTGCGCCTGGTCCATACGTAGGCAATGTATTAGGCTATGTGGAGTGCAAAACCTTTGGTGAATACCCTGTCTGTAGGGGAGCGGTAAAAGGTGGATGGCAGGCGAGCGCGGGAAAATGCACGCGGGCGCGGCACGGCATAACGGGCTCAGCAATAGTAGTCGGAGTTGGGCATCGGTCTGAGAAACATGCTCTGGATCGAGGAGGCTCTCCTGGAAAACCTGATTTCGTTGAGCCTCGGATGTGCCGTTTCCGAAGCCTATACAGCATGGCAATATTCCATAGGCACTAAATGGAAAAATATTGCGACGCTATGAAGAAGTAAAGTGCCGATACATCAAGAGCCATAGCTGTGATTGTATGTGTGCTCTGCGCCTCGCCATCTCGCCGCCCGCCAACCGCCACATCGATACGGACAGGTTGAAACTATTAGTACTGTACTCGTGTGGACCAGTGTTACGTTTGTTCCTTACTGTTCAATAACAACTTAACTTTTACCAGAACAGTCCTATCATTTAATTATCCTAATCACTAACCTAGACAGGGTCCTTTCCACATGTTGTGCAATCCTAGCGTCCCGAGATGAAGATTTAAATTTATGTTAATAATAATTACCTGCAGACCTATCTATGTTAGAATGATGTTTAAAGAACTTTGTTGTTAATGAATATATAGGCAAATAATATAGGTCTGACAAAGTTGGAAGATAATGTTGAAATTGGTTTAGTAATAAAGTTTAATTAATTTGAGACAAAATTAATGGTAGTTAAATGAGCAAGAAATAAGACAAAAAGAGTTGTAACTCATATACCGGAAATCTTGAGTGCTTAACGATTCCATAATCAAAATTTTCAGCACAGTGATCATAACAATTTCAGGGTTCCCTCCCCCCCCCCTTTTTTTCTTTTCTATTCATTTAAATTCTGAAGTGTACTGAACTGATTTGACCAGCAAAGTTAAAGTCAACATAAAACCAAAATTTATTAGTGTTTTACCTTTTTCAAAATTGACATTGTATGTGTGTTTCGAAAGTGCTATTTCTAGGGTAACCTATGCCCGATTTTAATCAGATCAATAGACAGTACGAAGTTCGTAGTAAACATTATAGTGTATTGTTGTGTATTTTTGGCTTGTCCATATTAGTACAGAAAGTGAAATTATTAGTTCAGTAGATTTTCTGGTTCTAAATTTTACCATATTATGCAGTGCTATTACGTGTTGTTTTGTATGAACGTACATCAACTTGTACTGGGAAGAAACTCAGTTAATGCCTAATTAGGCTGGCGACCGTATTATTAACATTTTGGTAGCATCTGCTGTGTCGTTTCTTGTCCGTCCTAACGTGTAGTTGCACTTCAGACTTGCTTGACGTATCATTGTTGTTACTGAGTGGGTGGAAGTCTGATTTTGCCTCCATTCAGGTACATGCGGTCAACATATATACCAAAATCCTTTCTTATAAGGTGAAGCCCGTCAACTTACCATAGTACAGGCTTTAATAAGTATCGTGCGCAGTAGCGTAGTGTTACACAGTGATCTCTGACTGTTAACAATTAGCAGCCATTACGCGGTACATTTAAAAATATTTTTTCACAGCACAATGTCTGATAGCCGGAGCGGAAGAAATTATGTTAAAATATTCAGTGAGATTAATTGAAGGAATCCAGTGAAATAACTTTATTAAAACTTGTCTATTTTCTGTGATAGTAATAATTTCAGAGTTGAGTAATACTACGCTATTGCATTTACAGTAATTTGTAGGGAGCCTGGCGCTCGGTAAAACCAGATACAATACGTAATTGGCAACCTACGAAATTCATTATTTTGCTTATTATATCTCTTTTGTATTTTTTTTGTAAGGTAAACGTAAAAACTAACTTCACTAAAAATCAGTAACAGATCACGATAAATCAAAGGACAAACAAATTTACTAGGAGAGAGTTTCCTCTAAATAAATAGTTACATTATTTTTTTAAGAGTTATAATAGACGTTTCCGGCTCTTACACGATACATATCACGAACTTCTCAACGACAACCAGCATTAAAATATGAATTCTAAATGAGGAACCCGTTTCGTAATCTTTCCTCATACACAGGACCTAGAGGGTGTTCCTTCTGCCTGCTCTCAGTAGTTGTGCCGAAATGCCGATCAACTGCTTATCCATGTAATACTCTTCCTGCTAATTTGACATTTGTTGCAGGCTGCCTTCATGGTGTTACAATTTTAATCGCCAGCAATGTAGCATGTTCGCTGGCTCATTGTAAAAATTGTACCTTGGAAGTTTGTAAGGATTTCTATATTGCACATCTTCTCTCTTGTAACATCGACCACAGCAGTTTGTTGGCTATCACCGTTCTGTTGTTGTTGTTATCGTTGTCGTCTTCAGTCCGAATACTGGTCTGACGGTGCTATCAATGATAGTCCATCCTGAGTAAGCCTCTTCATCTCGGCATAACTACCGCAACCTGCAGCCATCTGAACCAGCTTACTGTATTCAAGCCCTGGCCTTCTTCTGCTATTTTTACCACTGACCTTTTCTTCCATTACAAAACTGACGAATACTTGCTGCCTCGGGGTGTGGCCTATGAAGCGATCCCTTCACGTCGTGGCACAAATTTCTGCGATCTGTCCATCTAATTTTCAACATTCTTCTGTAGCCCTACACTTCAAAACGCGCAGTCCGGAACCGCGCGACTGCTACGGTCGCAGGTTCGACTCCTGCCTCGGGCATGGATGGGTGTGATGTCCTTAGGTTAGTTAGGTTTCAGTAGTTCTAAGTTCTAGGGGACTGATGACCTCAGATGTGAAGTCCCATAGTGCTCAGAGCCATTTGAACCATTTTTGAACATCCACGTACTGTGGAAGTCACGAGCTGCTGCGCACTGCTCCATTGACTTGCTGATATTTTCATAGTGATGCCCAACAGTTGGCAGCACTTGCGCGAGTTGAGAAGGCTGAATATTCATAAATGTGTACCTCAGGCTTCCACTGGGAAAAAATACTTCTTTTGGAGCTAAGAGAAATTAAAAGCTAATGTACACAATTGTAGCTAGAGGGTCTAAAAGTGTTAATGCGATTCTGTTCCATTATTCTTGTTTTACTGTCATTGATATCCATCTTATACTTACTTTTCAAGCCCTATTCACGCCGTTCAACTGCTCTTGCAAGCCTTTTGTTGTCTCTGGCAGAATTACTGTGTCGTCAGCAAACAGCTGAACTTTTAATTCCCCTTCCAAATACAGCCTTGATTTTCTTTAATCCCTGCTCAGTGTACAGATTCAATAACACCGCGAGAGGCTACAACCCTCTCTCACTCCCTTCTCAACTACTGCTTACCTTTCATGCCCTTCTACTCTATATAATTATCGTCTGGTTTTTGCACGCGTTATAGATAACTTTTCAGTCCCTTAATTTTACCATGCTACCTTCATTATTTCAGAGAGTATATGAAGGGCTTATTTCAATAGTGGTACAAGTCCTTTTTTTGTTCATTGTGAGATACGGAGTCCTAAAGTTAAATGAGCGCTGAAAAATCTGCAGTTGAGATACCAGAAATATTCAGGCAAATGCCTTCTTGCTAGAGATGAACCTTTGTTTATGTTTGTTTGTATCATTTATTGCAGAAGCATTATAGGCTTAAAAGTGGAGGTAATGGACTTGAACCACTATTGAAATAAGCCCTTCATATTCTGGTCAACATTGTCAACGTTTTTCTCTAAATCTAAAAGCACTATAAACGTAGATTTGCCTTTCTTCACTCTTTCACCCAAGATGTCTTAGGCTTAGTGCGGCCTCACGTGTCCCTACATTTCCCAATGCCGATTAAACAAGCTCATGACGAATCCTACAGTTATTCTACGTCTTTAAAACTTTGTAATGATTCCAGACTGACGAAAATGATTCGAGCATTGGTTGAACGTGGATCTTGGAAGAAACCCTTTTCATGCGTGACTTCATTTCTTCGCGATTTTTCCAATGAATCATTCGATCATCTACCTTCCCCGCGGCTAGATTTGTATAGTTAAAAATGGTTCAAATGGCTCTAAGCACTATGGGACTTAACATCTGTGGTCATCACTCCCCTAGACTTAGAACTACTTAAACCTAACTAACGTAAGGACAGCACACACATCCATGCCCGAGGCAGGATACGAACCTGCGACCGGAGCAGCAGCGCGGTTCCGGACTGAAGCCCCTAGAACCGCTCGGCCACAGCGGCCGGCATTTGTATAGTCGCTTACCTTCAGACGCTTCGCACAGAAACTTCTGGGTTGTGGGTGATTCCAGTACCCTTCTCGCCTGTTGCTGAGCATGGCGACCCGTAGATAAAGACGGTGAACTAAAATCCGGGAAGTGAAAAGTTCAAATCGCAGATTAACTGCCCTTATTTAGGCTTCGGCACATCAGACGAATGCAGGGAAGGTTTATTATAAAGGCCTTATGTCTCTTTATAGTAAATGGTCTGTTTTTTTGTACAAGTTATAGATAACTTTTCGCTCCCTGTATTTTACCCCTGCTACCTTCCGTATTTCAAAGAGTGTATTCAAATCCTTGTCCAGTGCGAGGTAGTTCTGTGTTCCTAACGTTCTATTCCTCACGACTTCAATTGTTAAGCATTTCCTCCCCTCCAACATTATTCCTACATATTCTGCTTTAAATCTCAGTGAAATTATCTTATGATTTGCTTGTTAAGGAATAAGGGGTAACGGTGCACCTTAAATGAGACTGCGAAATAACGATCAACTCAAATTCCAAAGCACACCACAGGGTCCGTGAAGTTCAACACAAAACACTCAATAACTCAACAGCTCTCAGACAAACACAGAAGTGACATTGTGTCATTGCTGTCGCTACGGGAACTTCTCAGCATAGCGTCGTTGTGCCGTATTTCCATCGCATTCAGCGAACCCATACGTGAGGTGAATGTCAGTCAACTCTTCATCAGTGAACCTAACCAAGCTGCTGTGTATCACTGTTACCGTACAGGTAACACAAACGGAAAACCGATATACATCCCAGCTGTCCTGAATACAAGCATGAGGGCGGGGGCAAAGTGGAAATTTCATAACGCTACATACAGAGCATACCGTTGACACTAGCAATTATTTTCAGTGCAGTACAAATATAAAGGTAAACGGCGGTAAGAAATCAAACGAAATGCTAATATTCTATAATGAAACACCAGAGACCCTTACACGTAAATACTCAGGAAATATTTGTGACAAATCTCTGAAATTTTGTACATGTATACAAAAAAAAAAGTGAGCTTTTCAACTTGACTTCACTGCAACGGCCTTCTTGTTACTGTCATTGCTTATTTGTTCAAGCGGCTCCTCAGTTGTCTCAAGATAAAGTCTGGACCGCTCTCTAGAGCATCCTTCAACGAAAATCAACTCGGACCCGCCATACATGGCCGATGTCAGTAATAAGTGCCGGCCGGTGTGGCCGAGCGGTTCTAGGCGCTTCAGTCTGGAACCGCTCGACCGCTAGGGTCGCAGGTTCGAATCCTGCCTTGGGCATGCATGTGTGTGATGTCCTTAGGTTAATCAGGTTCTAAGTTTTAGGGGACTGATGACCTCAGATGTTAAGTCCCATAGTGCTCAGAGCCATTTGAACAGTTCAGTAATAAGTAACGTGCTTACCAGTCAGGTAGGGTGCGATCCAGTGGGTCATCAGCTCGACCCTGAAGTCTCTCCTGGAGCTAAGCGCGATATCCCCAGAGGTCAGGTGCTCTTCTGCTGTCTGTTGACTCTGTCTGGTCATGACCTTGGCGGTCCACTGCATGCGTTTTGAGAACAACAAGCGGTGAGACCACAGAGGACTTACTTCCTTCTCCAATCAACATGAGCATTGTTTTAAACTGAATGCAATTCAATGACATAACATAGTCATAAAACAAGAATTGTTTAGAAAACGTACCAATGTCGGTTCCCTTTATTCATTTTACTTCTCATTTCCTTCATCTCTGTCGATCAATCTCTTTAAATGCGGCACATTTTACCTTCCATACATTGTTATGTGTAGCAAAATGATATGCATCTTAGTTTTTCCCTTTCTATAACTTACTACTCCTGCGGTTTTGCAACGCTTGTCTTCTTTTTTCACGAGTATCTCGTATATCACTTTCGATTTCTTCTTTTTAACCTTCAATCTTGGATCTAGTTGTCAGATAGTGTCAGCTGGTACTGTTTCTATGGTATCTGTTTCACAAGGGCCCTTTTTGTGTTCTCTACACTTATAAGCTCACCTGACAAAGACTTAGTCTCCTGCCGATGGAAGGTAATGGTACGACCAGACTGCTTTGCGAAATTATAAGTCATATTCACAGGATCTGAAAAGGTCCTAACTTAACTGCCTACCATTTGAATAAACTGATATGTTAAGACGGTTCTCACAAATGTTCATAAGTTTCAAACGCTTTAGTGAAAGACAAACTACGTCCTACTGTAACTGTCTAAGATAACCAAATCCAATACTCTCAGCTCACTGTACACAATGAAGGCATAATAAGAGTTCATTGCACCGTTGCAAATGACTAATACACCAGCACCCAGCAAGACCACGATTAAACACTCCTAACTAGAATTATCACAAAATGTTACGCACCTTTAGTCCGATTCAGTTTAACACAGGATGCTTCAGTGTTGAGTGAATACATCTATAGAATCGGTTTGTAGCTATGTTTCCTCCTACTTCGGTCTGGGATGAGCAAAGTGACACACATATACAGGGAGTTACAAAAAGGTACGGCCAAACTTTCAGGAAACATTCCTCACACACAAAGAAAGAAAATATGTTGTGTGGACATGTGTCCGGAAACGCTTACTTTCCATGTTAGAGCTCATTTTATTACTTCTGTTCAAATCACGTTAATCATGGAATGGAAACACACAGCAACAGAACGTACCAGCGGGACTTCAAACACTTTGTTACAGGAAATGTTCAAAATGTCCTCCGTTAGCGAGGATACATGCATCCACCCTCCGTCGCATGGAATCCCTGATGCGTTGATGCAGCCCTGGAGAATGGCGTATTGTATCACAGCCGTCCACAATATGAGCACGAAGAGTCTCTACATTTGGTCCCGGGGTTGCGTAGACAAGAGCTTTCAAATGCCCCCATAAATGAAAGTCAAGAGGGTTGAGGTCAGGAGGGCGTGGAGGCCATGGAATTGGTCCGCCTCTACCAATCCAACAGTCACCGAATCTGTTGTTGAGGAGCGTACGAACACCAACAATGCCTGCCCAAACGTTCACAGAAAATCTGTGTTGATGACGTGATTGCACAATTGCGTGCGGATTCTCGTCAGCCCACACATGTTGATCGCGAAAATTACAATTTGATCACGTTGGAATGAAGCCTCATCCATAAAGAGAACATTTGCACTGAAATGAGGATTGACACATTGTTGGATGAACCATTCGCAGAAGTGTACCCGTGGAGGCCAATCAGCTGCTGATAGTGCCTGCACACGCTGTACATGGTACGGAAACAACTAGTTCTCCCGTAGCACTCTCCATACAGTGACGTGGTCAACGTTACCTTGTACAGCAACTTCTCTGACGCTGACATTGGGGTTATCGTCAACTGCACGAAGAATTGCCTCGTCCATTGCAGGTGTCCTCGTCGTTCTAGGTCTTCCCCAGTCGCGAGTCATAGGCTGGAATGTTCCGTGCTCCCTAAGACGCCAATCAATTGCTTCGAACGTCTTCCTGTCGGGACACCTTCGTTCTGGAAATCCGTCTCGATACAAACGTACCGCGCCACGGCTATTGCCCCGTGCTAATCCATACATCAAATGGGCATCTGCCAACTCCGCATTTGTAAACATTGCACTGACTGCGAAACCACGTTCGTGATGAACACTAACCTGTTGATGCTACGTACTGATGTGCTTGATGCTAGTACTGTAGAGCAATGAGTCGCATGTCAGCACAAGCACCGAAGTCAACATTACCTTCCTTCAATTGGGCCAACTGGCGGTGAATCGAAGAAGTACAGTACATACTGACGAAACTAAAATGAGCTCTAACATGGAAATTAAGCGTTTCCGGACACATGTCCACATAACATCTTTTCTTTATTTGTGTGTGAGGAATGCTTCCTGAAAGTTTGGCCATACCTTTTTGTAACATCCTATATATTGCGAACGTCTATCCCACACACCTCTCTGTGTCCCCTCTTCCTCGCCTCATCTGCCTGTTTACCTCATCCTCTCACCTCTATCTGCCCATCTCCTCCTCCCCACTCTCTCTGTCTCTTCATATCCTCCTCCCCCTCTCTGTCCATGTACTCCTTCCCCCTTTCTCTCTGTCCATCTCCTGCTGCCAATCCTCCCCGTATCCATCTCCTCCTCCTTCTCACTCTTCCTATCCATCTTTTGCTCCTCACTCTCTATCCATCTTTTCCTCCATTTGTTTCTCTATCTACTGCATCCTCCCACCTCTATCTGTCTATCTCCTCTCCCCCTCTCACTCTGTTACTCTGTCTCTTCATCTCCTCCTGCAATACTAGTTGGAGGCGACTTCAACCTGCCGAGTATAGACTACAATGTCTATGAATTCACTGCGGGGGGTGCAGATAGACAGTCATGCGAAACACGTTTGAGCACATTTTCTGAAAACTGTCTTTAACAGCTCACATGCAGTGGAAATATCTTATACCTTGTAGCTACAAACAGGCCGAACCTTATTGGCACTGTCAGTATAGAAACGGCGATTAGCGATCATTGTGCCATCATAGCAGCTATGATTACGGAATAATAAATCAGTCAAGAAGGCTAGGAGAGTGTTTCTGCTAGATAGAGCAGATAAGCAGTGGTTAGCATCTCACTTAGACAGTGAATTGACATCACTTAGCTCCAGTAAGATGGATGTAGGGGGGTTATGGGGAAAGTTTAAGTAGATTGTAGATCGTGGTCTGGTGAGTTATGTGTCTAGTAAGTTGTTAAAGGATGGGAAAGATCCACTGTGGTTTAATAACGAAATTCGGAAGGTGCTGAGGTGGCAAAAGACGTTGCACTCTTGGTTCAAAAGAGAACGCACAAATGACGACAAGCGAAGGTAAGTAGAGATTCCCGTGTCTGTGAAAAGATCTATGGGCGAAGCATACAACTATCACCGTCACACTTAGCAAAACGTCTTGCAGGGAAACCGAGAAAATTCTGGTCTTATGTAAAGTTGCTAAGCGAGTCTAAGGCTTCCACTCGAGCCATTGTTAGCCAATCTGGTATGCCAGTTGAATACAGCAAAACAAAACCCAAAGTTTTAAATTTCACTTTCAAGAAATCGTTCACTTATGAGAATCGTGCAAACATAACGTCATTTGACCATCGGACAGACTCCTGTATGAACAACACAGTAATAAGCATCCCTGGCGTAGGGAAAGAATATCACAGGTCCGGATGGAATCCCAGTTCGGTTTTACGAAATGTGTTCTATTGCACTGGGCCGTTACCTAGCATGCATTTATTGTGAGTCTGTGCCGGCCGATGTGGTCGAGCGGTTCTAGGCGCTTCACGCCGGAACAACGCGGCTGCTACGGTCGCAAGTTCGAATCCTGCCTCGGGCATGGATGCGTGTGAGTCCTTAGGTTAGTTAGGTTTAGGTAGTTCTACGTCTAGGGGACTGATGACCTCAAATGTTAAGTCCCATAGTGCTTAGAGCCATATGAAACATTTTCATGAATCTCTCTACCAGCACAAAGTCCCAAGTGACTAGAAAAAAGTGCAGGTGACTCCGATGTATAAGATGGGTAAAAGAATGGACCCGCATAATTACAGACCAATATCCCTAACTTCGGTTTGCTACAGAGTCCTTGAACATATTCTCAGTTCGTAGAGACTAAGGATATTATGTCCACGAATCAACAGGGTTCCAGAAAGATCCCTCGTGCGAAACTCAACTTGTTCTTTTCTCACTTGATACACCGCGAAATATGGATTAAGGGCAACAGGCAAATTCCATATTTCTAGATTTCCAGAAAGCATTTCACATGATGTCCGACTGCAGGCTGTAAACGAAGGAACGAGCGTATGGAATAATTTCACAAATATGTGAATGGCTGGAAGACTTCTTAATTAACAGGACCTACTATGTTGTCCAATATGGCGAGTATTCATCAGGGACAAGGGTATTGTCAGAAGTGCCCCAAGGAAGCGTGAAAGGGCCACCGTTGTTCTCTACGTATGTAAATGATTTGGCGGACAGGATGGGCCGCAGTCTGCGGTTGTTTGCTAATGATGCTGTGCTGTACGGTGAGGTGTCGAAGTTCAGTGACTGTAGGCACATACAAGACAACCTAGACAAAATTCCTAGTTGGTATGATGAATGTCAGCTAGCCCTAAATGAGAAAAAATGTAAGTTAATGGGGATGAGTAGGAAGCAAAACCTATATGTTCAGATACATCAATACTAGTGTCCTACTTGACAATCTGGGCGTAACTTTGCAGAGCCATATGAAGTGGAACGAACATGTAAGGACTTCGGTAGGGGAGGCAAATGGTTGTCACCTGTTTACTGTGAGAGTTTTAGGAAAGAGAGGTTCACCTGTAAAGGAGACCACATATAGGACGCTGGTGCGACCTATTCTTGAGTACTGCTCGAGAGTTTGGAATCCGTAAAAAGTTGGAGTGAAGGAAGACACCGAAGCAGCTCAGGGGCGGGATGCTAGATATGTAACTGGTAGGTTCAAAGAAAATGTAAATTGTACGGAGACACTTTGGGAGCTTAATGGGGGTCCCTGGATGGACGGCGACGTTCTTTTCGAGAAACACTATTGAGAAAATTTAGAGAGCAGGCATTTGAACCTGTCGTAGGACAGATGCATATAATTATGGGCTTGTATCGCTGACGTCAATCTGTGTCAGAATCATGCAAAAGTTTTATGGTCATGTATTATGACGTAATTGGAGAACGAAAATGTCCTCTATAAAAACCAACATGGATTACGCAAACAGAGATCTCGCGAAACTCGTTGAACTCTGTTCTTCCATGAGATCCACAGCGCTGTAGACATCGGCGCTCAGGTTGATGGCATGTTCCTTGACTTCAGGAACGCATTTGACATAGTCCCCTACTAACGTTTAGTGGCAAAAAAATCTCGAGCTTACCGAGTATCGGACCACATTTGCGACTGGATACAATACCTACTTGTAGATAGTACTCAACACGTCGAATTAACGGAACAAAATCTACAAATGTAACTGTAGTTTCAGGACGCCCCAAGAATGTGTCATAGGACTGTCAGAACTGTTTCACACATATGCTGTTCCATTCGATTCGGTTCGATTTTGGTTGCAATCGATAACGAATGAAGCACTTTCACAGTCCCACGGTTCATATTAGGTTTTTGTGTTTTCTTCTGCTTACTGCTCACAAGGGAACCTCCCCGTCGCACCCCCCTCAGATTTAGTTATAAGTTGGCACAGTGGATAGGCCTTGAAAAACTGAACACAGGTCAGTCGAGAAAACAGGAAGAAGTTGTGTGGAACTATGAAAAAAATAAGCAAAATATACAAACTGAATAGTCTATGTGCAAGATAGGCAACATCAAGGAGAATGTGAGCTCAGGAGCGCCGTGGTCCCGTGGTTAGCGTGAGCAGCTGCGGAACGAGAGGTCCTTGGTTTAAGTCTTCCCTCGACTGAAAAGTTTACTTTCTTTATTTTCGCAAAGTTATGATCTGTCCGTTCGTTCATTGACGTCTCTGTTCACTGTAATAAGTTTAGTGTCTGTGTTTTGCGACCGCACCGCAAAACCGTGCGATTAGTAGACGAAAGGACGTGCCTCTCCAATGGGAACCGAAAACATTTGATCGCAAGGTCATAGGTCAACCGATTCCTCCACAGGAAAACACGTCTGATATATTCTATACGACACTGGTGACGGCATGTGCGTCACATGACAGGAATATGTTGTCGACCCACCTAACTTGTACACTTGGCGAATGGGTAAAAAGATTCTTCTACCTTGCCCGATTTAGGTTTTCTTGTGGATGTGAAAATCACTCCCAAAAAAGTGACGAAAACATAAGAGTTTGTCACATGAACTGCAACAAATGAATGCAACAGTTTCACAGTCGCACAGTTTTCCCTGTGCTCTGTCAAAACATATGTTTTTAACGTTTTCAAATTTTTCCGTGTGTAGACCGTCAAATCCCGCATATGTCCAAGCAAATCGGAACATGTCCTGGAATTTTGGAGAGCGAAGTTGATTATGTGTGAGTGCCTCAACTTTGATAACTGAAAATAAAAAATTAAACTTTTCACTCCAGGGAAGGTTGTTTTTTTTTTTAACTCATTTTGTTCGCTTTTATTCGTTGCATCTGCTCGGGGCGGACGTCGTAAGACATCCTTTTAAGTTCGTTGTTGATCGATTTACTCAGTTTTTTTATTAAAGAGGGTAGCTACCCCTCTGACCGAACACGCTTTGAACCTAGGACCTCCCGTTCCGCAGCTGCTCACGCTAACCACGAGACCACGGCGCTCCTGAGCTCAGACTCTCCTTGATGTTGCCTATCTTGCACAACTACTCAGTTTGTATATTTTGCTTATTTTTTTCATAGTTCCACACAACTTCTTCCTGTTTTCTCGATTGATCTGTGTTCAGTTTTTCAAGGCCTATCCACTGTGCCAACTTATAACTAAATCTGAGGGGGGTGCGATGGGGAGGTTCCCTTGTCAGTAGTGACCATGATGAGAAGTTAAGTTGTTGCCGTGTTGTTTTCTAAAGAAGAATAAAACACGGAGGAGGAGTATTAGAATTAATTGGGAACAACCTCTCATCATTTTACGGCAGGAATTTGGGGCATTCACCGCCATTTTCCCGAAGCTACGAGAGCCAGAAGATAAATTTTTTAATTGCTTCAGGATGACAACGAAATCATTTGGTAAATTAAAGGCGAAGTTCAGGAGCGTCTTCAACGCCAAGATCCATTGAATACAATATGTATCCAACTGTTTCGGACTTTGGCCGTAACTCGAAGGTAAGACAGTACAATCAACAGGAGTATCTTTTTTACTTAGATTTTAATAAAAAATTGAAGGAACACGGGTTTACAAATAATATGTCAGAGAAAATGCATAGAAAAGTGAAATAAAATGATGTTCTACACATTATGGAAAGCATATTCTAAGCTCTCATCGGAAGAAGAACTATGGAGACAGCTCAGTCCAAGGTTGCGTGCGTCCTCGTAGAACTGGACTGCATAACCATCATTATAATCAGTATTTTGTGAGAGTGTGTTCTCTGTTTCTCTTTCGTCTAATATTTTGTCCAGGAACTGCAGCTGAAGAGCAAAAACGTAGGCTTTTGCTTTTAACGCCCCTTCTCCCGATTTCGCCTTGTTTTAGTTTACATAACTCGTCTCTCACTTGCGTTCACTTCTTCAGAACGTTTTTACCTGAAAGAAAATATTTATTTCATTAATCACAAGAACTATCAACCTTTCATTTGTTGTTTTCTGTGACAACTTGTATCACAATATTTTAATCAAGCAGTTTTGCTTTTCCGCTTTAGATATTTGTTGAGAGTTTGTACTGTCTCAGATGTGCATCTCCTCGAGATTTCGACCGCAAGCAGTATCGTCAGAGACGTTTCTTGAGCAATATCCAGGTTATTAGGATTGGAATTCATTCCTGCTCCAGATTAAGAAGAAATGGAAATCAACTGCCCAGAAATTTTAAACTATCACTAATTTACCAAAGCGTCCGCCCCTGGTAGCTGAGTGGTCAGCGCGACGGCGTGTCATACCTAACGGTCCGGATTCGATTCCCGGATGGGTCGGAGATTTTCTCCGCTCAGGGACTGGGTGTTGTGTTGTCCTTATCATCATCATTTCATCCGCATCGACACTCAAGTCGCCGAAGTGGCGTCAACTCGAAAGACTTGCACCAGGCGAACGGTCTACGCAACGGGAGCCCCAAGCCACACGGCATTTCGCGAAGTGCTTGGGCGTCGTTGATGGGAAACATATAAGGATCGTCCATCGGCTAAACTCGATGCATATCACCTACAAAGGATATTCGCCTTATAGCTCTGACAGCAGTAGTTGATGCAGAATACCGATTTGTTTACGCTAATGTTGGAGTGTATAGGAGAGACTGCGATTCTAACTGTCAACTGTGAAAATCTATCATTAACGGCAACATGGATCTACCTGAGGACAACTGTCTTCCAGGCACACAGAACCCCAAAATGCCTTACTACCTCAATGTAGATGATGCTTTTGGCTTATATAAGCATCTCCTCCAACCGTACAGTGGACACAGTTTGACAGTGAAGACAAGGATCTACAACTATCGTCTGTGCAGAGGTTGCAGGTTCGTGGAATGTACTTTTGGAATACTTAGCAACAAATGGAGATTCTTCCATTGCACAATTAACTTGGATCCTGACTGCGAAACCGATACAGTGAAAGCTTGTGTAGTTTTGCATAATTTCGTACAATACGGAGATGGTTTCGAAATGGAAAACACGTTGTCCACCTCGGGGTTTTGAAGCTGCTATCTATGTTTAAACGAGGAGAAATCAGGCCAAAAATGTAAGAGAAGTGGTGAAATATTACTTTATGACTGAAGTGGGTTCAGTGAGTTGCCAATTTTCCAAAATTCAGTTTATTATCACAAATAAGAAACTAATATGTATTTTAAATAAACGTCATTGGTTATTCCTTGATTTTCAAATTATTTCCTCAAAATTGCGGTGAGTTTACTAGTTGTCCTAACGTACTGCGTCTTTAATTCGACAAAAATGAATTTTTCAATACTTAGCCAATTCCATTTCCTTAGTGGCGTCAAATTCATCAAAGTTGTCGAAAATTTCAACACAGACGCCTATTCTTGCTTCCTGCGTCTTAAATTTATTCTTAAATTTTTCGCAAGTTTTATCCCACTACACTGGTTTAGATCGCACTCCAGAAATCAGCCGATCCACATAAACATCTGGTAAATCGTTCTTTTTTCGGAAAAACTGCGATAATTTAAAATAACAGTAATAATAATAATAATAATGAGGTAGTTTTTAAACAGGCCCACACGGTATCGGGTTAAAGCAGGAACAGAACAGTGTTTATGTGAACGCCTTGATTGCTTTCTGTTCGCTGGATACAAATTCGCACCTGATAGAAACCTTTTTGAATCTGTTCGTGTCGAGGGAGTATTCGGCGCTCTACTATTTTTATTAGGTACCGAATAGAAACCAAAGAACAGTTTCACACTCGTCGGCAGCGACTGAATAAGAACCGAAAACGAACCGAACCGAATTGAACCTCATACGTGTGAAACAGGCCTCACTGTTTTCAATATACAGTCAGTTCCACAAGAAAGTGTACCTCATCATGTGTATGAAAGAAAGACACTATCATAAATACATGTTTACGTGAAAATACATGTTACTACTAATTGCACGATTACCTAATAGTTAATCCACTCGTCTCCATTATCGATTATGGCTTGGCTCCTTAGCCCTCTCTCCGGTAAATCATCCACGTTTCCAACTTCTAAATATCGTTTGACTCACCTTTGACTTTGTAAGAATTTTAGCAGTAGCTCCATATGAAAGCTTTGGACTCTTCGGATGATTTAGAAGGAACACTGCCTCGTGAAGCTTCAGGTATTTTGTAGTCGTGTTAAACTGCAACCGACAAATCAAAACATTCAACTCTCATACTGTTTATCTATACACTGTACAAAAGCGCATTGATTACGGATTCGAGACCACTATCACAGATGTCGCTGCGGACTTTACATCTAAAATGATGGAGTACACTTTCTTGTGGAACTGACTGTATATAAATAATGAAGTAGAAAACGTCGCAACCTCATATGATTGTTCGCAGATGATGCAGTTATCTATAAGAAAGTACACACGCCAAAAGACTGTGGCAATTTGCTCGAGGACCTGCAAGGAACTGATGAATGATACCGGAACTGCAATATATAGCGCATACTAAGGAGAATAAAAAAAATGGCTCTGACCACTATGGAACTTAACATCTGTGGTCACCAGTCCACTAGAACTTAGGACTAGTTAAGCCTAACTAACCTAAGGACATCACACATGTCCATGCCCGAGGCAGGGTTCGAACCTGCGACCGTAGTGGTCGCGCGGTTCCAGACTGGAGCGCCTAGAACCGCTCAGCCACAGCGGCCGTCTAAGAAGAAATCCACTACAGTGCAACTACACTATTGTAAATAAATCACTGGAAACGGTATCTACCTTAAAATATTTAGGAGTAACCATTCCGATGACAGGCAGATTCATAGCAAGAATCTTAAAGAAATGTAATTCATCCACGAAAGACGTGACTTACAAAACGCATGTTCGACATATTTTTGAGTATTAGTCATCAGTCTGTGACTCTTACCGGGGAAGATTAATGCAGGAGATGGAGAGGATACGACGAAAAGCGGTGCATTTTGTCACGGGTTTTGTAGCCGCGAGAGCGTGACAGAGATGATGAAACTCCAGTTGCAGACGCTACAAGAGAGGTGTTATGCATCTCGGACAGGGTTACAACTGAAATTCCGAGAGCCGTACAACAAAATACTTACTTCCACATACACCTCTCAAAATGACCTCAAAGAAAAAATTCCTGAAACTAGAACAAAGACAATGGCTTACCGACAATCATTCTTCCTATGCACCATTCGCGATTGGAACAGGGAAGGGGTGATCAGTTAGTGGTACCAGAGGTACATTCCACCATAGATCGTCATGTGGCTTTACATATAGATGTAGAGCAAACAAAAAAAAAAAGGAAAATTAAAATGATAAAAGTTACTAAAATCGTTTAGTCACGAGAACTCTTTCCCTGAATTAAATAATCAAAATTGGTTTTGGAATGCATTCCGGCATAAAGATATTCGAATAATTAGTTAGTTTTAACCAGCACATGATGCTGTGCTTAGTGCCTCTATACGCTCGTAAACGAAAGCAGACATAACTCGCGAAATTAAGGATCATAGAAATGTTATATGTAACTGAATTTGAAATGGTTTAAATTTGTTTGTACGTTTACTGAAGGTACTCATCGCTCTCAATACTGAAAGCTAAGACACAATATTGAAGGATAAGACACAGCATTAAATAATGACAATTCAGGCCTGTTGCACACAGTACCATTATTGCCAAATTAGGCAGCGAGAAGAATCAACGTATTAACAACTCTAATTCCGACGACCTCCATCGATTCCGTACTAGAGAGAAGAGAAGCCAAAAACGTGTGAGAACACTGTTCTGGGACTCAGGATAGAACTGCACTGGCATAAAAATGGAAGCTGACCCACCTTAATTAATTAAACGTAAGCACAAACAACAATTTCAAATTTTATTTAATTCCGTTTACAAGACACCTATGACTTCGAAGAAAAATTAGTTTTCTGTCAGAAATACAGCTTAATGTTTAAAATTCATTTGCAATCTTTAGAAAGTCATAAAAAGGTACAACTTTAATGGTAGGTCAAAGGAAAAGGTGTGCTTGAAAACGCTACAGTGACGCAATCGACTTACCGAACTATGTTTAAACGAGTGAACACGTGGCATGGAACCTTCGTAGGAGAACTATAACTTGTATTCCTAGTTTCCTGTAATTACAAAATTTATGAAATTCATGCGCCGCCAACACAAACTGCCTCAGACAAACCTTGATGAACAGTCTGGATGACAGGTTTGCAAGATCAGATTGCCCTGAATATTACTGTAGAGTCGAAGATCACCATATTCATTAAATATGTTCGAGAATTTATGTTAACACAGCCGCAGAAAGGCACAGTGTATTTGACGCCATCGTTCGCATGCCACGGATCAGCGGAACTCAGATGTTTGTTGGTAGCTTACTTTCTGATTACTGTCGTTGATTGGTGTTCTTACTGCATTTCACAGTTTTCGGAAGATTTTGCTGACTCAGGACGGATACAGTCATGTTGCTCAGCGGTTGCCTCGTCTCAGACTAATGCTAGGCAACGGCGTGGGCCGCTGCAGAGATCCCTCCACTGTAGTGAACAACGTCAGTCACATAGTGCTAAATCATTTACCCTAAAAGGATACGCGGAAAATAAGTATCTTGCGATTAAGGAAGCTACTCAGCGATAATGGTAGGGCCGTAATTAGGTTGGAACGATCGGGGCAATGCTCCCGAGGATAATGTGCCTCTACACTTAAAAAGAAAACTGAGCAAAAATTAAAATGGCAAGGAAAAGTGCACAATTTTTAAAATCGACCAGTCGGGAGGAGTCTTTCGCGATGTTGCAACACTGATGGATTGTTTTCGAAATCGGACTTAATGATATTCGAATCGTTTTCCTCCTTTACCCAGGTCAAAGATCAATCTGCAGTGGCCACCGCGAAGCGCTCCTCTACAGCGTCCGAGCCCTCACACAGCCCTGCGCGGCGCGGCGCTACTTGAATTAGAAGCGGCTCCTTTGTCGTCACGTTGATCTGCCGCTGAAGACACGTTGCCGTGTTTCGGTTCCGTCAGCGAAGACTGATGAGGATGATGCCTGTATTTTACTTCTCTTACTGAATAACGGTACCAAAAAGTGGTAATTCAAAAGGAAATCCTGGATGCCACTATTTCTCGAAAAGAATAGTTATACAGGTTTACTGAAAGGGCAGTCAGTTTACCCAACTGTGGCGTGGGTTCAAATGGTAAGCATGTACGTATCATTAGCGCAACTAACTGTAGGTCGCTTCACTGGAACAATAAAAACATTTTATCGATATTTTTGCTGGCCATATGTGGTTCCCACCACAGACTTATGTTCACTGACTTTGGAGCAGATAGAAGATCGGCAGATTGATCTTTGTTCAAGAATTGATTGCTTCAGAAGTAGCTAATTGACAGTGGTTACTTTCTTCTTGCAGTCGCTGGCGACTAAGGTTTTATGTCGACTACATCTGTATGGCATACGAAAAAGGGTAAGAACCATCGACCTACACACCCTTCGAAAAGGTAAAAAAAACTTCCTATGACTTGGGAAACTTCACGAACAATACATTGAGTGGCAAAGGAAAGCGTCTAAATCTTCATATGGGACCGTTACAGCTTTCAGAACCATTGTATAAAGATCCCCACCAGAACAATAGGTGTTTTTCAACATCGTACTATGTTTCAGTTTCTATACATGGACCAGTTAATGATTTCTGGCTGCTGCCTATTGGCGATCTTGCTGATTGTTTGCTTCGCAAAGTAATATTGTATGGTGTGCGGGTAATCGGGACTGCAAGCACTTATCAGAAAATATTAAAGAACACAGTTTCTCGAGTGGTCATACGGAAGCATGGGCTGTGTACGCACTTTGGAAAAAGAATGATACTATTGACAAGGAAGTTGACAATCAAATTTGTAAAGAACTGTCATTTTGGAAAATGGTTCTTACAAGCGTATTCGATATCATACTTACTCCAACAAAAAATTCCATGGCTTTCAGAGGACATCGAGAGAACTTAAGTCAGGAGGAACGATCCCACGGCAATTTTCTGTCCATTGTAGAGCTTGCCGCCCGTTATGATCACATTTTGCGGCAAGTTTTGTGTGTGCCGAAAGGTAATAATTTTCACTTCTAAGAAATTTTTTTAGCATTTTATTTTCTCTTTATTTTCTTCAATTGCTTTTCTTCGAAAACGTTTTTAAATTCTCGCCTTTTTGTTTTTAGGATATACAAGGTATCTGAGTCCAACAGTTCAAAATGAAATGATTGAGTGATTAGGGAACAAACTTGAACCTAAGCAGCTAGAACATTATAATGAACGCAACACAGCATTTATCGAAGGTAGTCAACTAAGCACTGTTCTGAGATATGCAGTAATAAGCAGATCGGAAAATGGACAGCCAGTTGATGTAGAAGTAAAAGAATTATTTCTAGGCTTTTATGTAATCATTAAACATGGCGCAGCAGATTTAGTCAAGCAGGTGACTAAATTAATTTTTATTGACAAAAATATTGTAGGTTAAGGTTATGATGAGGCCAGTGTGATGAGTGGTGTTTATAATGGTGTATAAGTACAGATTAAGAATACTCAACCAAATCCGGAGTATGTACGTTGCGCCAGTCATAGTTTGAATTTAGAGGTAAATGATGCCGTTACCAATTGTGTGGAAGTACAGATTTTTTCGCAACGATGCAAGACTTCAACAATTTCTTAGGAAACAGCATTAAGCGTTGGGATCTAGAGTCGAAATTCACTGGCAAATCAGAAACCACATTACTAAAATTATATCCGACAGGACAGTCTAGTGGAGTTAACACAATATCTTCTATAATTCCTTTGTGAATTCATGCACCAAATATTGAGTGACACCAATTCTGCGACCAAAATTTTACAATAACGTGATATCGATTTGGGCGAGCCAAGAAGAGATTTAGCAGATGTTAAAACAAAATATTGACATTTTATAGAAACTATTTCGAATTATTCAAGTGCAAGGACAGTGAAAAACCTAAAAAATATGACGTAGATCCAGCTATCACGAAAAGGGCAAAAGGAAATTTAAAAAAATTGAAGAGCCAGCTTTTGACCACGGCTTTCGTAACTGGGAAGAAATACTTAAAGCTAATATTTTCAAAAATTTGCTAGACACAATAACAGCTCAGTTAAACACACAGTTTACTGTCATGAGTGCAGTCTGTCAAATATTTAATTTCACACCATTATTTTTGCTTTATTACAAAAATGTGATAAAGTCCATTTTGATATAATATGCCCTAATTTATACGTATCACCTTGTCCTACCGCAATTGACTCCGACATGGACTGCTCACCGATTATGTAAGGAAATTATAACTAAATATGCAGTGCTAGAATGCGACATTACGGAAGTGTTTACCGCAGTTTTATTATTTTATACAATACCTGCCACGTCTGCAACAGCCGAAAGATCTTTCCGCAAATTGCCGGTCGTTGTGGCCGAACGGTTCTAGGCGCTTCAGTCCGGAATCGCGCTGCTGCTACGGTCGCAGGGTCGAATCCTGCCTCGGGCATGGATGTGTGTGATGTCCTTAGGTTAGTTAGGTTTAAGTACTTCTAAGTCTAGGGGACTGATGACCTCAGATGTTAAGTCCCATAGTGCTTAGAGCCATGTGTGCCATTTTTTCAGCAAATTAAAAATAATCAAAATTTCTTTAATACATAGTATGGGTCAAGCTCGACTCTGACATTTGGAACTCATAGCAGTCGAAAACAAGGCCACATGAAGTCTGGATTTAACAGTACTTATTGATGATTTGGAAAAACTAAAGCCAGAAAAAGTATGTGAAATGAATTGTTAAAATAAAATTGATACTTTGTTTCATTATCTATCTATATTACTAACTATGAACTACTACAGCCATGAAAACATGGTCCTGCCTCCGACGCTTGCGACAGTTACCGGTCGGAAATCGTATTTCTAAGCGAAATCGGCCTGATCGGTACGGCGCACTGAGCACGCAGCGCAGTAGTTTAGCCAGAGTGTTGCCGGCATTGACAACAGACCGACTCCCCGCACCTCTGTGCCACTGCGGGCTCGTAAATTCTCACTTGACTGTTCCCAGTGTACTTCGCGGTTAATGGCCGCGTTTCCGTGGCTGAGTAACACTTCTTCATTGTTTATTTTTTACTGGTTTCTGCCCGCGACTTCATTAGCCTAGTATGAACCAAGATTGAAAATTATCCGTCGGGATCCTTTTATACAGGGCCGGCCAGAAATTCTGCACGCGTACGGTGCTCCTGCACATGTGCAACATCCGGGTCACAGCGTGCACGGCGCAGGCGTCAGCGTTCATGTAGTGCATGTTCTACGCACAGATGTCGCTCCTCTGTTACACAAAGTGCGTTATCGACACCTCGTATGTATATCACAACCTAGGCTGTATCTGTAAGATCTGTTGCTTCAACGAGCGCAACAGAGAAAGCAACAAAGTATTTAGCCTTATTTATTAGCTGCCTGTGCAGATCGGCGGCCATAGCACTGATACGTCTTCTCACTGTTTGTTTGGATAGACTGATTTCTTGAAACCCGCTAATGTCCGTGGGACACACAAGTTCTGCAGCATCAATCAGACACCCTTTCAGAAACTCCCCTTCGGAAATGGGTTTCCCAGATTGTGCAATTCTTAATGCGATTTTAACCCACTTTTATGGTCTTGAATATCAGCACCGCTTACACCACAAATTAAGCAACAACATTACAATCTGGCAACCTTGCTGACATAGGTAGCCTTTCGTAAGCACGAAGGCAAGCAGCAAAACCTCTCACCATGTACGGGTAGGCATTATCTTGCTGAAATGTAAGTCCAGGGTAGCTTGCCATGAAGGGCAACAAAACAGGGTGTAGAATGTCGTCGACATAGTGCTGTGCTGTAAGCTGCCGCGACAACGAAAGATTTCCTGGTATGAAATGAAATGGCACCATAAACAACTTCGTCTTGAATGTAGCGCAGAAGACACTCACTTTCGGCGAATCTCTTCCCAACTCCACATGCGAATGCGACAATTCAGTTCGCCAAACTCTCAGTTTGTGACGATACACATTTCCCGACAGAAGAGAACTGTCATCATCGCTGAATGTTAATGTCCGTCGCGCGGGGTAGCCGTGTAGTCTTGGGCGTCCTGTCACGGTTCGTGCAGCTTCCCCCGTCGGAGGTTCGAGTCCTCCCTCGGGCATGGGGTTGTACGTAGTCCTTAGGGTAAGCTAGTTTAAGTTAGATTAAGTAAGTAGATTAAGTAAGGACCGATGACTTAGCAGTTTGGTCCCATACAATCTTACCACAAATTTCCAAAAAAGTTAATGTCCCTGCAAAGTCGTCATGCACTCGCGCATAAATCTCTAATCGTCAGGCATAATCATCTGGAGTCAGGCATTGTAACAGTTGCAAACGGTAGGGCTTGAAATGCCCACGCCACCGCAAAACATCCCACACTGTTTTCTGGTATGCGGAAGGTCGACTTCACGGCTTGCACGACCAGCTGATTTCTGTACGCTTCGCTCCACTATTTGCTCTGAGACACGCGGTCGTCCCGTGCTTTTCCGTTACACAGACAACCAGCACGATACCGGCGAAACCAACGTAAAATGCTCTGGTGACAATCTGATACCTTTTTATTGCGTAAGAATGCACGCTGAAAGGTCATAACCAACAAATACGTTGCATATTGTAAACACACAAAAACTCTTCTCCTGCAGCGCCGCCGTCTTGTAGACAGCCGTCACAGTCGTGTCACCTAGTGGGCAAATAGCATGAGGCTGACTTTTTAATTTTGGCGAGTGTATCTATCCTTTGATTGATCACCCGTCTTTGTGCGTGCTATAGTTGTCAATGAACGGTGCTCTGAAACACAATGAATTGCGTACACTAACTCAGTATAATGGAAGCTTAATTATACAATTTTCTGGATGTTGTGCATTCATTAACTCGATCCCAAGCCCGGGCCCGGACATAGGGAAAAGGTGGGGGGGGGGGGGGGGGGGGGGCTGGGTGCAACCGGGGTGTCCGCCCTGAGCAGCTATTTACGGGGTCGCCAAATTCATATTCTTTAAGAAAAAAACCTTGCTTCAGAAAGCGCTTAGCATGCAGGGCATGTTGATCTATCGATTATTCATATGGTTTTGAAATGCATACCTGTTGGTTTTTGAACACATACTAACTTGATTTCTTAACGAAACATAAATTGATTTATAATGTGTTCATAGTATAAGCGATGTCTCTTCCGTGGGAATCCTCGTCGCATTTAGACGTCCTGCAGACAAAAGGGGATGAGGCTGTACGACCCGAGCCGAATAAACCCGAACGGGTGAACACCAGTCGCTGTTTGTTTACGTGATCGTTTGGGTGTGCGAATGATCAGGGTTGTTATAACTATTAGCGAAACCCATAGATTCAGACTACCAGAGTGGAAGTAAACGACTAACAGGAATAACAGGTAAAAAAATTACATATTAATCTTCTCGGCGTTTCCAAGTAAATGAAATTTTGACAGAAAATTTTCGACAGATCACTACACTATTAAGGGCCAGTTGTATACCGGTAGCCACTGATCAGCAGCTGCTTAAGTTCTGTTCTCGGAATAGCGCGGAAAATGTACCAACGTATAACAACGCGTAACTGGAGAATAAACTTTGGATAACTAACATGGTGATTCAGGCAGGGTTAGTGAAGTTAACTGGAGAATAGGTTATGACAGTGGCAGTAATAATTACAGAATTACTGACGACGAGATTGATTTTTAGAACTAGGAATGAGAAGAAATGAGGACAACATACAAATTATATGGAGGATGTGACGATTCCAAATTTACATAAGAATTCGTATTACAACTTCTCGATATCGCCCTTCAGATACTGGAGCGTTTTTCCTAATATAATACTTCTTGCTTGCAGTAGGCCTAATAGCCCCTTGATCTTGGTACAACGTGAACAGTATTCTATCATGTTATTTATGTAAAAGGGCCACATAAGAACGATTTGTGCCAAAACAGTCCCGCGTATTTGGCGAAAATTACTTACAATTTCCTGGCGACCTCCATCGGTAATGCTGGAATTCAGTATGGTGTTGGCCCACCCTTAGCCTTGGCGACAGCTTCGACTTTCGCAGGCCTACGTTCTATCAGGTACTGGAAGGTTTCATGGGGAATGGCAGCCCATTCTTCGCGGCGTGCTGCAATGAGGAGAGGTATCGATGTCAGTCGGTGAGGCCTGGCACGAAGCCGGCGTTCCAAAACATCCCAAAGGTGTTGTACAGCATTCAGGTAAGGACTCCGCACAGGTCAGTCCATTACAGGGATGTTATTGTCGTGTAACCACTCCACCACAGACGGTGCATTATGAACAGGTGCTCGATCGTGTTGCAAGATGCAATCGCCGTCCCTGAATTGCTCTTCAACAGTGGGAAGCAGGAAGGTGCTTCAAATATAAATGTAGGTCTGTGCTGTGATAGTGCCACGCAAAACAACGAGGGGAGCAAGCCCCCTCCATGAAAAACACGAACACATCATAACACCACCGCCTCCGAATTTTACTGTTGCCACTACACAAGCTGGCAGATGATGTTCACCGGGCATTCGCCGTACCCTCACCCTGCAATCGCGACACTGTGTACTGTGATTTATCACTCCACACAACGTTTTTCCACTGTTAAGTAGTCCAATGTTTACGCTCCTTACACCAAGCGAGGCGTCATTTAGCATTTGCCGGTGTGATGTATGGCTTATGAGGAGCAGCTCGACCATGAAATCCAAGTTTTCTCACCTACCACCTAACTCTCCTAGTGATTGCAGGGCATTCTGATGCAGTTTGGAATTCTTGTGTGATGGTCTGGATATATGTCTGCCTATTACACATTACGCCCCTCTTCAACTGTCGGCAGCCTATGTCAGTCAACAGACGAGGTTGGCCTGTACGCTTTTGTGCTGTACGTGTCCCTTTACGTTTTCACTTCACTATCAAGTCGGAAACAGTGGCTCTAAGGATGTTTCATAGTGTGGAAATCTCGCGTACAGACATACGACACAAGTGACACCCAATCACCTGAACACGTTCGAAGGCCGTGAGTTTCGCGGAGCGCCCCATTCTGCTCTCTCACGATGTCAAATGAGTACTGAGGTCGCTGATATGAGGTACCTGGCAGTAGGCGGCAGCAAAATGCACCTATTATGAAAAACGTGTGTTTTTGGGGGTGTCCGGAAACTTTTGATCACATAGTGTATTTCGTTTCATATAGTAGACAATGACAAAAAAGACGTAATCAAATCAAGAAAACACACCACTCTAGGGAACTAATCGAACTAACGCCTTTTTCAGTATTAGACAACGACATTTTGATTTTTCATGTAGCACAACTTTTGACGAACTTTGATTAAATAATAGATTCTTTCATAGAAACGAAACCACACCGTGTAAAGCAGCAGCAAGATTAGAAAGAAAAAAATGCTGGAAGCTAAGGATTGATGAAATGTGTATTATCCTATTTTTCTCTTGTCTTTATCACTTATATGTTGCCTATACTTATTTCCCCCCCCCCCCCCCCATGAACCATGGACCTTGCCGTTGGTGGGGAGGCTTGCGTGCCTCAGCGATACAGATAGCCGTACCGTACGTGCAACCACAACGGAGGGGTATCTGTTGAGAGGCCAGACAAACGTGTGGTTCCTGAAGAGGGGCAGCAGCCTTTTCAGAAGTTGCAGGGGCAACAGTCTGGATTATTGACTGATCTGGCCTTGCAACACTAACCAAAACGGCCTTGCTGTGCTGGTACTGTGAACGGCTGAAAGCAAGGGGAAACTACAGCCGTAATTTTTCCCGAGGGCATGCAGCTTTACTGTATGGTTAAATGATGATGGCGTCCTCTTGGGTAAAATATTCCGGAGGTAAAATAGTCCCCCATTCGGATCTCCGGGTGGGGACTACTCAGGAGGACGTCGTTATCAGGAGAAAGAAAACTGGCGTTCTACGGATTGGAGCGTGGAATGTCAGATCCCTTAATCGGGCAGGTAGGATAGAAAATTTAAAAAGGGAAATGGATAGGTAAAAGTTAGATATAGAGGGAATTAGTGAAGTTCGGTGGCAGGAGGAACAAGACTTTTGGTCAGGCGAATACAGGGTTATAAATACAAAATCAAAACGGGGGAATTCAGGAGTAGGTTAAATAATAAATAAAAAATAGGAGTGTGGGTAAGCTACTACAAACAGCATAGTGAACGCATTATTGTAGCCAAGATAGACACGAAGCCCACGCCTACCACAGTAGTACAAGTTTATATGCCAACTAACTCTGCAGATGACGAAGAAACTGAAGAAGTGTATGATGAAATAAAAGAAATTATGCAGATAGTGAAGGGAGACGAAAATTTAATAGTCATGGGTGACTGGAATTCGGTAGTAGGAAAAGGAAGAGAAGGAAACGTAGTAGGTGAATATGGATTGGCGGGAAGAAATGAAAAAGGAAGCCGTCTGGTAGAATTTTGCACAGAGCATAACTTAATTATAGCTAACACTTGGTTCAAGAATCATAAAAGAAAGTTGTATACATGGAAGAAGCCTGGAGATACTGACAGGTTTATATAATGGTAAGACAGAGATTTAGGAATCAGGTATTAAATTGTAAGACGTTTCCAGGGGCAGATGTGGACTCTGACCACAATCTATTGGTTATGAACTGTAGATTAAAACTGAAGAAACTACAAAAAGGTGGGAATTTAAGGAGATGGGACCTGGATAAACTGAAAGAACCAGATGTTGTACAGAGTTTCAAGGAGAGCATAGGGGAACAATTGACAGGAATGGGGAAAGAAATACAGTAGAAGAAGAATGGGTAGCTTTGAGGGATGAAGTAGTGAAGGCAGCAGAGGATAAAGTAGGTAAAAAGGCGAGGGCTAGTAGAAATCCTTGGGTAACAGAACAAATATTGAAATTAATTGATCAAAGGAGAAAATATAAAAATGCAGTAAATGAAGCAGGCAAGAAGGAATACAAACGTCTCAAAAATGAGATCGACAGAAAGTGCAAAATGGCTAAGCAGGGATGGATAGAGGACAAATGTAAGGATGTAGAGGCTTGCCTCATCAGGGGTAAGATAGATACTGCCTACGGGAAAAGTAAAGAGACCTTTGGAGAAAAGAGAACCACTTGTATGAATATCAAGAGCTCAGATGGAAGTTCTAAGCAAAGAAGGGAAAGCAGAAAGGTGGAGGGAGTATATAGAGGGTCTATACAAGGGCGATGTACTTGAGGGCAATATTATGGAAATGGAAGAGGATGTAGATGAAGATGAAATGGGAGATACGATACTGCGTGAAGAGTTTGACAGAGCACTGAGAGACCTGAGTCGAAACAAGGCCCCGGGAGTAGACAACATTCCATTAGAACTACTGACAGCCTTGGGAGGGCCAGTCCTGACAAAACTCTACCATCTGGTGAGCAAGATATATGAGACAGGTGAAATACCCTCAGACTTCAAGAAGAATATAATAATTCCAATTCCAAAGAAAGCAGATGTTGACAGAAGTGAAAATTACCGAACTATCAGTTTAATAAGTCACCGCTGCAAAATACTAACACGAATTCTTTACAGACAAATGGAAAAACTAGTAGTAGCCGACCTTGGGGAAGATCAGCTTGGATTCCGTAGAAATATAGGAGCACGTGAGGCAATATTGACCCTACGACTTACGAGGTGTATTCAAGTTCTAAGGCCTCCGATTTTTTTTCTCTGGACCAGAAAGAGATAGAAACATGCGCATTGTTTTAAAATGAGGCCGCGTTCATTGTCAATACGTCCCAGAGATGGCAGCACCGTATGGCAGATACAATTTTACCGGCAGCGGCGAGAATGAGAACTGTTTTAAATACTTAAAATGGCGACGTTTCCCTTACATGAACAGCGTGCAATCATTAATTTTCTGAATCTGCGTGGTGTGAAACCAATTGAAATTCATCGACAGTTGAGGGAGACATGTGGTGATGGAGTTATGGATGTGTCGAAAGTGCGTTCATGGGTGCGACAGTTTAATAAAGGCAGAACATCGTGTGACAACAAACCGAAACAACCTCGGGCTCGCTCAAGCCGGTCTGACGACATGATCGAGAAAGTGGAGAGAATTGTTTTGGGGGATCGCCGAATGACTGTTGAACAGATCGCCTCCAGAGTTGGCATTTCTGTGGGTTCTGTGCACACAATCCTGCATGACGACCTGAAAATGCGAAAAGTGTCATCCAGGTGGGTGCCACGAATGCTGACAGACGACCACGTGGCTGCCCGTGTGGCATGTTGCCAAGCAATGTTTGACGCGCAACGACAGCATGAATGGAACTTTCTTTTCGTCGGTTGTGACAATGGATGAGATGTGGATGCCACTTCTCAATCCAGAAACAAAGCGCCAGTCAGCTCAATGGAAGCACACAGATTCACCGCCACCAAAAAAATTTTGCGTAACCGTCAGTGCTGAAAAAATGATGGTGTCCATGTTCTGGGACAGCGAGGGCGTAATCCTTACCCATTGCGATCCAAAGGGCACTTCGGTAACAGGTGCATCCTACGAAAATGTTTTGAAGAAAAAATTCCTTCCTGCACTGCAACAAAAACGTCCAGGAAGGGCTGCGCGTGTGCTGTTTCACCAAGACAACGCACCCACACATCGAGCTAACGTTACGCAACAGTTTCTTCGTGATAACAACTTTGAAGTGATTCCTCATGCTCCCTACTCACCTGACCTGGCTCCTAGTGACTTTTGGCTTTTTCCTACATTGAAAGACAACTCTCCGTGGCCGCACATTCACCAGCCGTGCTGCGATTGCCTCAGCGATTTTCCAGTGGTCAAAACAGACTCCTAAAGAAGCCTTCACCGCTGCCATGGAATCATGGCGTCAGGGTTGTGATAAATGTGTACATCTGCAGGGCGATTACGTCGAGACGTAACGCCAGTTTCATCGCTTTCGGGTGAGTAGTTAATTAGAAAAGAAATCGGAGGCCTTAGAACTTGAATGCACCTCGTATCTTAGAAGCTTGATTAAGGAAAGGCAAACCTACGTTTCTAGCATTTGTGGACTTAGAGAAAGCTTTTGACAATTTTGACTGGAATACTCTCTCTCAAATTCTGAAGGTGGCAGGGGTAAAATCAGGGAGCGAAAGGCTATTTACAACTTGTACAGAAACCAGATGGCAGTTATGAGTCGAGGGACATGAAAGGGAAGCAGTGATTGGGAAAGGAGTGAGACAGGGTTGTAGCCTCTCCCCGATGTTATTCAATCTGTATATTGAGCAAGCAGTGAAGGAAACAAAAGAAAAATTCGGAGTAGGTATTAAAATCCGTGGAGAAGAAATAAAAACTTTGAGGTGTGCCGATGACATTGTAATTCTGTCAGCGACAGCAAAGGACTTGGAAGAGCAGTTGAACGGAATGGATAGTGTCTTGAAAGGAGGATATAAGATGAACATCAACAAAAGTAAAACGAGGATAATGGAATGTAGTCGAATTAAGTCGGGTGATGCTGAGGGAATTAGATTAGAAGATGAGACACTTAAAGTAGTAAAGGAGTTTTGCTATTTGGGGAGCAAAATAACTGATGATGGTCGAAGTAGAGAGGATATAAAATGTAGACTGGCAATGGCAAGTAAAGCGTTTCTGAAGAAGAGAAATTTGTTAACATCGAGTATAGATTTAAATGTCAGGAAGTAGTTTCTGAAAGTATTTGTATGGAGTGTAGCCATGTATGGAAGTGAAACATGGACGATAAATAGTTTGGACAAGAAGAGAATAGAAGCTTTTGAAATGTGGTGCTACCGAAGAATGCTGAAGATTAGATGGGTAGATCACATAACTAATGAGGAGGTATTGGATAGGATTGGGGAGAAGAGAAATTTGTGGCACAACTTGACTAGTAGAAGGGATCGGTTGGTAGGACATGTTCTGAGGCATCAAAGGATCACCAATTTAGTATTGGAGGGCAGCGTGGAGGGTAAAAATCGTAGAGGGAGACCAAGATATGAATACACTAAGCAGATTCAGAAGGATTTAGGTTGCAGTAGTTACTGGGAGATGAAGCAGCTTGCACAGGATAGAGTAGCATGGAGAGCTGCCTCAAACCAGTCTCAGGACTGAAGACCACAGCAACAACAACTTAATTTTATGTCACACAGAAGAGAAAGTTAGTAGCTCATAGGCGAGTGCAAAGTTTCTGAAGAGCTCTTTCTTTCTCCGTCACAAATAATCCCACCTAGTATTAATTGCAAGTTTCTTTTTTAAGGCGGTAGGATGCCAAAACGAGCGACAGGGAGCAGGAGAGGTACCACAGGTCATTTTAATTTCCACTGTCCTGAATGTAGGTTTGTTGTTTACCAATACAAAATATACGCGTTCCGGTTCCTCGCTGTGAAATAGTGAATAGCGATAGAAAAATACTGTGTGGAGAGGCGTGGCACTGCACTTCGGTACGCTTAAGACCAAATAGTGTATTACATTTCCTCGAACATACACATTTTATACACGGTGTTACAAAAAGGTACGGCCAAACTTTCAGGAAACATTCCTCACACACAAATAAAGAAAAGATGTGTCCGGAAACGCTTAATTTCCATGTTAGAGCTCATTTTAGTTTCGTCAGTATCTACTGTACTTCCTCGATTCACCGCCAGTTGGTCCAATTGAAGGAAGGTAATGTTGACTTCGGTGCTTGTGTTGACATGCGACTCATTGTTCTACAGTACTAGCATCAAGCACATCAGCACGTAGCATCAAAAGGTTAGTGTTCATCACGAACGTGGTTTTGCAGTGGGAGCAATGTTTACAAATGCGGAGTTGGCAGATGCCCATTTGATGTATGGATTAGCACGGGGCAACAGCCGTGGCGCAGTACGTTTGTATCGAGACAGATTTCCAGAACGAAGGTGTCCCGACAGGAAGACGTTCGAAGCAATTGATTGGCGTCTTAGGGAGCACGGAACATTCCAGCCTATGACTCGCGACTGTTGAAGACCTAGAACGACGAGGACACCTGCAATGGACGAGGCAATTCTTCGTGCAGTTGAGGATAACCCCAATGTCAGCGTCAGAGAAGTAGCTGTACAAGGTAACGTTGACCACGTCACTGTATGGAGAGTGCTACGGGAGAACTAGTTGTTTCCTTACCATGTACAGCGTGTGCAGGCACTATCAGCAGCTGATTGGCCTCTACGGGTAGACTTCTGCGAATGGTTCATCCAACAATGTGTCAATCCTCACGTCAGTGCAAATGTTGTCTTTACGGATGAGGCTTCGTTCCAACGTGATCAAATTGTAAATTTTCACAATCAACATGTGTGGGCTGACGAGAATCCGCACGCAATTGTGCAATCACGTCATCAACACAGATTTTCTGTGAACGTTTGGGCAGGCATTGTTGGTGATGTCTTGATTGGGCCCCATGTTCTTCCACCTACGCTCAACGGAGCACGTTATCATGATTTCATACGGGATACTCTACCTGTGTTGCTAGAACATGTGCCTTTACAAGTACGACACAACATGTGGTTCATGCACGATGGAGCTCCTGCACATTTCAGTCGAAGTGTTCGTACGCTTCTCAACAACAGATTCGGTGACCGATGGATTGGTAGAGGCGGACCAATTCCATGGCCTCCACGCTCTCCTGACCTCAACCCTCTTGACTTTCATTTATGGGGGCATTTGAAAGCTCTTGTCTACGCAACCCCAGTACCAAATGTAGAGACTTTTCGTGCTCGTATTGTGGACGGCTGTGATACAATACGCCATTCTCCAGGGCTGCATCAGCGGATCAGGGATTCCATGCGACGGAGGGTGGATGCATGTATCCTCGCTAACGGAGGACATTTTGAACATTTCCTGTAACAAAGTGTTTGAAGTCCCGCTGGTACGTTCTGTTGCTGTGTGTTTCCATTCCATGATTAATGTGATTTGAAGAGAAGTAATAAAATGAGCTCTAACATGGAGAGTAAACGTTTCCGGACACATGTCCACATAACATATTTTCTTTCTTTGTGTGTGAGGAATGTTTCCTGAAAGTTTGGCTGTACGTTTTTTAACACCCTGTATATGAAGGTGTTCAGAAAGATGAGCGCTGCGAAATGAAGATATTTTTGAGTAATCGATGTTTTAAAAAAATTTTGACGTCCTATCTCAAATGCTAGGGCGTCACTACAAGCTTTTGCGAACAGTGAGCGATTTTTACGGTCATTGCGGGATATACTCAAATAGTTGGCTAGAGTGCGTCTTCTTTCGCAAGCGTAATACGCAAAGTGTAAGTCTGTATCATGTGAATGGCCGTGCCAATAACTTCTGCGGTGTAACAGAGTAGTGCAGACCTGCTCAGTACTCAGAGCCCTCGGTCTCCACCGTCCAGGCTCGCCGCATTTGACGCGGCCGCCCATCCGGCCAGCCCGTCGCTCTGGGCTGCTTCAGCCTGCCGCGCTAGGCGCGGGCAACGCTAGGCGGCCATAAACCGCAGGAACACTTGCGCATGTCACTGGACAGACAAAATTTCAAAGTTTTGTGTTCGCACAGACATTCCACCACACACTCAAAAATGGCTCTGAGCACTGTGGGACTTAACTGCTGAGGTCATCAGTCCCCTAGAACTTAGAACCACTTAAACCTTAAGGACATCACACACATCCATGCCCGAGGCAGGATTCGAACCTGCGACCGTAGCAGTCGCACACACTCAACATGTGCACCAAGTGTTGCTCGCGAAACATCGAAATGGTAGTCCATTTCATCCCACACGCGAATCAGCAGTTCCTTGTTCGTTAAAGTGACAACTTCAATAATTCGATTTCTCAGCCGTTGAAGAGTAAATGTCATATGTGGGACAAGGACAGGGTCTTTTATCTCTTCTCACAAAAAGAACATCTCAAGTTGTGAGGTCTGATGACATGGGAGACTTAAAGCAATGAACGAGATCTTGTTGTCCACGCATTGTTAAGATAAAGCCACACCCCAAGGTGAGAGTGAGGCGGAACGCTGTGTGCGTCAACAGGAAATCATTGGAATGTTTGAAGTTGAAAAAACAACCAGTTTTACAGCATGTCCTGGTATAACATTCCTGTCATTGTTTCCTCCGCAGAAAAGAAAGGTCGATAAATTTTGTGAACAGAAACGGCACCACACACATTCATTCTCGGTGAGTCTCTTTCATGTTCGACGACGACGACAGGATTTGTGACCCCCCCCAAATTTTTACACTGTGGCAGTTTGTTTTATCACAAACACGTCGGAACGTGTGGAAGGAGGAGCCTTTCAGGATAAGTGTTCTCTGACGTATTCTGGAGGACTGAAATGCAAACTTCCTACGTTCTGTTATGGTCGCCAGGACGCAATTGCTGGCGTAACTGCGACTTGTAAGGCTGAATATGCAAGAGTTGTTCCAGAACACGCCATACCGTAGTTTGAGGAAGTTACAGTTCCCAGACTACGCGTCTTGTGGACTTCAAGGGCTCCGTGTGAACGCGTCTCGGATACCTTCGATAACTTCATCAGACGTGCGTGTCCGACTAATGTTTTCCCCTTTGGACATACAACTGGCATCCAGTATGCCAGTCATAAATATGCTTGCGCACAGGTGGCTTCTTGTTGAGTGCCGCGCAGTCTAAGGCGTCTTGTTACGCTCCAGGCGGCTCCCCCCCCCCCCCCCCCCCCCCCTCGTCGGAGGTTCAAGTCCTCCTTCGGGCATCAGTATGTGTGTTCTCCTTAGCGTAAGTTAGTTTAAATTAGATTAAGTAGTGTGTACGCTTAGGGTCCGATAACCTGAGCAGTTTGGTCCCCTAAGACCTGACCACAAATTTCCAAAAATTTTCAGGTTGAATCGACGACGAAACGCTAGTTGCACTTGATCAACGGATTGACTTCGCGCCAATTCCAACACACAAAATGATGTGTCCTTCGCTGTAGACACCAAGTTGCTACTATGGGTGGGCTTATTGGTAGTTAGGAGCTCCAATGTTAGGCGCGTAACGGGGCCCCTTGGGGATATGGCGGCTAAGGAGGGGAAGAAATCCAGTGTGCACCCCGTGTGCATTCCGGGGGGAGTCATTCCTGATGTGGAAAGTGTCCTTCCGGATGCCATGAAGAGCACAGGGTGCAGCCAGCTGCAGGTGGTGGCACATGTCGGCACTAATGACGTGTGTCGCTTTGGATCTGAGGAAATTCTCTCTGGATTCCAGCGGCTATCTGATTTGGTGAAGGCTGTCGGTCTTGCTTACGAGATGAAGGCAGAGCTCACCATCTGCAGCATCGTTGACAGAACCGACTGAGGACCTTTGGTGCAGAGCCGGGTGGAGGGTCTGAATCAGAGGCTCAGACGGTTTTGCGACCGTGTTGGCTGCAGATTCCTTGACTTGCGCCATAGGGTGGTGGGGTTTCGGGTTCCGCTGGATAGGTCAGGAGTTCACTACACTCAGCTCGCGGCTACACGGGTAGCGGAGGCTGTGTGGCGTGGACTGGGCGGTTTTTTTAGGTTAGAAGGCCTCGGGAAAGTACGGGGTGGGCTGCAATCTCAAAGGGTGCATGGCAAATATAGGACTTGCTTGGATAAAGGAACAGTCGGAATTGTAGTTGTAAATTGTTGTAGTTGTGCTGGGAAAGTCCCTGAGCTTCAAGCGCTAATACGTAGAAAGCACAGAAGCTGAAATCGTAATAGGTACAGAAAGCTGGCTAAAGCCTGAAATAAGTTCTGCAGAAATTTTTACGAAGTCTTAGACGGTGTTCAGGAAAGATAGATTAGGCAGAATTGGTGGTGGAGTGTTTGTGTCTGTCAGTAGTGGTTTATCTAGTAGTGAAGTCGAAGTAGATACTCCATGCGAATTGGTATGAGTGGAGGTTTACTTAACAGTTGAACTAAGTTAATAATTGGCTCCTTCTACCGACCCCCAGACTCCGATGATATAGTTGCTGAACAGTTCAGAGAAAATTTGAGTCTCGTAACAAATAAATACCCCACTCATACGGTTATAGTTGGTGGAGACTTCAACCTTCCCTCGATATGTTAGCTAAAATACTTGTTCAAAACTGGTGGTAGGCTGAAAACATCTTGCGAGATTGTCCTAAATGCTTTCTCCGAAAATTATTTCGAGCAGTTAGTCCACGAACCCACGCGAATTGTAAATGGTTGCGAAAACACACTTTACCTCTTAGCCACAAGCAATCCAGAGCTAATAGAGAGCATCACGACTGATACAGGGATAAGTGATCACAAGGACGTTGTAGCTAGGCTCAATACCGTTTCTTCCAAATCCACCAGAAACAAACGCAAAATAATTTTATTTAAAAAGGCGGATAAAGTGTCACTAGAAGCCTTCCTAAGAGACAATCTCCATTCCTACCGAACTGACTATGCAAATGTAGACGAGATGTGGCTCAAATTCAAAGCTATAGTAGCAACAGCAATTGAGAGATTCATACCTCATAAATTGGTAAGAGATGGAACTGATCCCCCATGGTACACAAAACAGGTCCGAAAGCTGTTGCACAGGCAACGGAAAAAGCATGCGAAGTTCAGAAGAACGCGAAATCCCGAAGATTGGCTAAAATTTACAGACGCGCGAAATTTGGCACGGACTTCTGTGCGAGATGCCTTTAATAGGTTCCACAACGAAACATTGTCTCGATATTTGGTAGAAAATCCGAAGAAATTCTGGTCGTATGTAAAGTACACAAGTGGCAAGACGCAGTCAATACCTTCGCTGCGCAGTGCCGATGGTACTGTTACCGACGACTGTGCCGCTAAAGCGGAGTTATTGAACGCAGTTTTCCGAAATTCCTTCACCAGGGAAGAAATTCCAGAATTTGAAACACGAACAGCTGCTAGCATGAATTTCTTAGAAGTAGATACCTTAGGGGTTGCGAAGCAACTCGAATCGCTTGATACGGGCAAGTCTTCAGGTCCAGATTGTATACCGATTAGGTTTCTTTCAGATCACGCTGATACAATAGCTCCCTACTTAGCAATCATATACAACCGCTCGCTCACCGATAGATCTGTACCTACAGATTGGAAAATTGCGCTGGTCGCACCAGTGTTTAAGAAAGGTAGTAGGAGTAATCCATCGAACTACAGACCTATATCATTGACGTCGGTTTGCAGTAGAGTTTTGGAGCATATACTGTATTCAAACATTATGAATCACCTCGAAGGGAACGATCTATTGATACGTAATCAGCATGGTTTCAGAAAACATCGTTCTTGTGCAATGCAGCTAGCTCTTTATTAGCACGAAGTAATGGCCGCTATCGACAGGGGATCTCAGGTTGATTCCGTATTTCTAGATTTCCGGAAAGCTTTTGACACCGTTTCTCACAAGCGACTTCTAATCAGGCTGCGGGCCTATGGGGTATCGTCTCAGTTGTGCGACTGGATTCGTGATTTCCTGCCAGGAAGGTCGCAGTTCGTAGTAATAGACGGCACATCATCGAGTAAAACTGAAGTGATATCAGGTGTTCCCCAGGGAAGCGTCCTGCGACCTCTGCTGTTCCTGATCTATATAAGTGGCCTGGGTGACAATCTGAGCAGTTCTCTTAGGTTGTTCGCAGATGATGCTGTAATTTACTGTCTAGTAAGGTCATCCGAAGACCAGTATCAGTTGCAAAGCGATTTAGAAAAGATTGCTGTATGGTGTGGCAGGTGGCAGTTGACGCTAAATAACGAAAAGTGTGAGGTGATCCACATGAGTTCCAAAAGAAATCCGTTGGAATTCGATTACTCGATAAATAGTAGAATTCTCAAGGCTGTCAATTCAACTAAGTACCTGGGTGTTAAAATTACGAACAACTTCAGTTGGAAAGACCAAATAGATAATATTGTGGGTAAGACGAGCGTTTCATTAGCAGGACACTTAGAAGATGCAACAAGTCCACTAAAGAGACAGCTTACACTACACTCGTTCGTCCTCTGTTAGAATACTGCTGCACAGTGTGGGATCCTTACCAGGTGGGATTGACGGAGGACATCGAAAGGATGCAAAAAAGGACAGTTCGTTTTGTATTATCACGTAATAGGGGAGAGAGTGTGGCAGATATGGTACACGAGTTGGGATGGAAGTCATTAAAGCAAAGACGTTTTTCGTCGCGGCGAGATCTATTTACGAAATTTCAGTCACCAACTTTCTCTTCTGAATGCGAAAATATTTTGTTGAGCCCAACCTACATAGGTAGGAATGATCATCAAAATAAAATAAGAGAAATCAGAGCTCGAACAGAAAGGTTTAGGTGTTCGCTTTTCCCGCGCGCTGTTCGGGAGTGGAATGGTAGAGAGATAGGTTGATTGTGGTTCGATGATCCCTCTGCCAAGCACTTAAATGTGAATTGCAGAGTAATCATGTAGATGTAGATGTAGATGTAACCAACAACTGCACAGCTGTGCCGAACTTTGAACATTCCTCTATCCAATGACATGCGCATTCTATATTTCATAGTTTGTCTGTAATAAACCACTGAAATACGTTTTTTCTTTCTGAATCACCAGTGGGGTAGTGCTCCTACTCGCATCTTTTCTAAATATGTTCTGTTGTAAACGTAGAAGTTGTAAAATTATTGTCTTCGCTGTAACCAAGCAAAAACTGTTCTTATTTTGTATTTCTTTCCTTTAGCACATTTGCTGGTAAGAACGCAATTCGGTAGTTTGTACTCACTCACTTGTAACGCAATACGCTAATTTTTTGCTGTAGAGTACTTTGTAATATACCAGCGGAGTCAGCGAGACCTGTAAATGAAATAATAAATATTACCTCATAGCAAACACATATTGTGTAACCAAGCATAAAAGCACGTCTCACCACACGCAAGATTCGAATCCACAGGCTCGCGCTCCATAGCCGTGCAAGTGGGCTTGGAGTCACACCGACGTGAATACTTGACTTGGAGTGATGTGCAGCACCACCTCCTACGGACGAGGGTGAGATCGACAAGCACAACAGCTGCGTGTGGGAAGAGGTACGTCATCTGCTGAGCTTACTTGTTCAACATTTGTCGTCAACTTAGTTTGCACCTACCGATGTATTTATATATTTTTGATGTATTTATACGTCTTATCATAACATACATATACAAACTGAATAAAACTTAAACCTATTTCTTATAAAGATACGGTAGAACGAGAGATAATTCAGGTATTTTTAGAGTGGAAATTGGAAATTTGTGGTAAGTTCCTATGGGACCAAACTGCTGAGGTCATCGATCCCTAGGCTTACACGCTACTGAAACTAATTTACGCTAAGGGCAACAAACACACACACCCATGTCCGAGGGAGGACTCGAACCTCCGATGGGGGTGAGCCACTGGAACCGTGGCAATGGGCCTCAGACCGCGTGGGTACTCGGCGCGGCTTTAGGGCGGATTGGTCATTGTGAGGGAACCAGCACAAGTAATATAACCTTGAAAGAATAAAGTTTTTACAACAGCTCAACAAGCGACAAACCTACCTGAAGACCATAAAATTAATGCTGGTTAAATAATTGATGAAACTGAAAATAAAAATTCGTTTAACTGGAAGGACTTGACTGTACGATAAAAACGCGGCATTTCTTAAAGTACCTCCTTTTGAATAGAGAAATAAACACCTCCTTTACAAGTGGCTATATACAATCAAAACTAATAAACAGTCACAGACTGTCACTGCATAACAGCCGTATTTGAAGACACTGCTACCGAATTCTTAACTCATTACATTAATATTTACAAACTACCTAGGAAGTTTTGAGCCTAAATTTCTATAGCCATTTAATATCACATTTCAGTTCTTCTGTTGTATTAAAAGGGCATTCTAAATGTCTCTATAAATATTAATTACTGATTGGTTCACTTCATGTCTACAAATTCAAACATTTTATAAGAAATAGTGTAAAAAGTTGCGCTAATAGGTTAACCACCCACAAGGTAAACATTGCTGAATCCTCAGAGATGGGGAAGACATGGCGGACGATTCAGCCTGTATCACAGGAGCTCCAAGCGAGCCCGTGACGTCACTGCATGTCCCACCCGGTAACGTGTGCAGACGATGGTGTGCCCCGAGCTTACGGGCTGGGGTAGCACTGAGAGTAGTTGCGAGCTACGGTCTACGAGCGGCCAGTAGAGCAGTGCTTAGCGTAGTGGTGTAATTTTTACATTTTTTTTTCATAACAGAAAATTAGAGCGCCAACTAAACGCGGTTTGCAGAGGAAGGAGCGTATGTCAGGAAAAAGAGAAGTAAAAGAAAAATTCCCGCGCTCGGGTTCCCGGGTTCGATTCCCGGCGGGGTCAGGGATTTTCTGCCTCGTGATGACTGGGTGTTGTGTGATGTCCTTAGGTTAGTTAGGTTTAAGTAGTTCTAAGTTCTAGGGGACTGATGACCATAGATGTTAAGTCCCATAGTGCTCAGAGCCAAAAGAAAAACTAGACAGTTGTAAGTACACAACCAAAAGGCATAAAACGATTCTGGAGTTCAGTTTGGACGGTATTTAAGCCTATAGTGGTTCGCGATGGGAAAACATTAAATTTGTTTTTGCTGTTCGCTGTGCAGAATGCATTTGCACTACTGCCAAAGGAACAAGTGGCACTCGTACATTTCTCGTCATCCACACGTGTTTAATAAACAAGGGTATTGTGTGGACCAGAAACGTCTCCATAAACCTGCTCAGGAGAAAATTGTCGATGATGCATGGCTATGTGTGCGCGACGCCTAAGGTCTTACGGAAATACAGGATGTGAAGCCTTTTTTTTTTCGATCTCGTTCAGACGTTAATCAGCACCGGAGCGATTTACGGAAAAGTATCCGCAAGGCTGTCATACCTCATCCCACAACCGTCTCGCGGCACATGCCTAGAACTGGTAAAAGCCTAAGAAATATAATTTTGCCTGGAGTAATTTCTCATATGGTAAATGCTGAGCAACTACAAACTTGTGGACATGCAGCGAAAGAAGTAACCATTATCTGACATGTACTGCCTTGGTAGCCACGACTCTTCTTTGAAACACAAGCATTACGACTGGTCAGGTTGCCAACATTGTCGCTGAACTGCGCGGTTCTTCACAATTGAATTGTTTCTGCCACATGCTAAATATAGTGCTACGAAATGCTTTTAATAGGAGTATATATGCGTCAACTGTCTACAAGTTCAAAGTCTTCTGACTGCACCGAAAGAACCCGTCACTTATGGAAAGAAAAATGGCTTTGTTAATGTTCTTGATAGATCGCTGAAACAATCGAGCGATATTCGCTGAAATACGCGGCAGAGAATGTTAGAATCGGTAGAAAGCCGATATTCATCTATTGAAGGAATTGATATCACGCTGATGAAAAAATTAATTCCTCTTCTCACGGTATGTATGTTATTCTATTACTGTAATTGTTATACGTTATCGTTTATTTTGTAGCTTTTAAAACATGGAGTTTTTTAGCACTTAAAAGAGGGGTCCAAGGAATTAGAACTGGAGAAATCACCTACACTGCACCTACCGTTGACAAGGAATATGACAGTATTATATAGCATTTGAGACAGGCGTCCCAGGACAGAGAAGTCTCTGAAATAGGAGTTTCACGTAATCTCCTCAAATTATACTCAGCAGCGGAAAAGTTAACTGTCCAGAGGTGCCATGAGACAGCACATTTTCTCTGGCCACCGTTTCGTCATTTGGAAACGATATCTGAAGATAAGAGGCGTGGGCGGAGGTAAGACATAGAATCCATGCTATGTTGATAGCTCCCCAGTGACCAGTTCCAAAAGGCAGTGACGGCCTTCAATCGAAAACAAGATTGCTCACACAATCGAGTATAAGCTTGACAGGCTCAGAGTGGATGGGGGATCTTTCGCTTAAAGGCTAGCCGAATATATGACAACACTTTATTTGACCGCCCGATCGAAGTTCTGAGCGACATAGCCCTGACACTGAATGAAGTAGTTCAAAAAACCTTCAACAACAAAACGTTTAGTTTTATTTTCAATTAATTTTCATATTCAGACTTGGGCTCACATTGGCGCAGATTTGCAAAATGATGTATTAAAGAGCTTTTTTACTTTTCCAATTAGGTAAAAAATATTATGTGGAAAAAGACATGTACAAGCCACGAAGACGGAATACTTTCATCAAACCAGAGAAAGTAAAGAAGTCTGTGTCGTGGGCAGGTGTCGATGCCAGTCTTACTAGAGGAGTTGGAGAGATATTTAAATCAAAACTGCAAAATGGAGAAAATATCGCTTCTTATTGCAAAACGAGCGGCAACATTGCCCGACTCTTCAGAAGATTGCCAGAAAACTATGGTGTGCTTCTGAACGAAATTCTAGTTCTACCGGCTTTAATCTCAATGCAAGACGATCAGGCTTACATTCAGACAATGTTGATTGTCTTCTTTTTACTCATAGTAACTCAATACGAGACAAACGAAGATGCTGAAACTCTTTTTGGACACTTAAATTCCGTTTTGCATTGTTTTCAGTGTTCGGAAAGTTTTCGTTTATTTCACATTTTGTTGCATATCTTTGATTTACGTACAATATTTTTCAAATTCGTTTCCGATTTTTTAAACAAAATAAAATACAGTTTACTTTCAAATTATAACTGAGCAGCAGAGCCAATATTGGCAGCATTATTTCAGCCTCAGCTTATCGTGTTATAAATTTAGTGTTTAGAAAAACATAATTTTATTCACAAGTGTGTCGATCGTGTATATTAGCGATTTTTATTAACGTTTAAAAACCTTCGAAGGGAAGTAGGTGACGATGAGACATGTAATTTAACGTAAGACACATTGCGCTGCAAATGTCGGTAGGTACAAACTAAGTTGACGACAAATGTTGAACAAGCAAGCTCAGCAGATGACGTACCTCTTCCCACACGCAGCTGTTGTGCTTGTCGATCTCACCCTCGTCCGTAGGAGGTGGTGCTGCACATCACTCCAAGTCAAGTATTCACGTCGGTGTGACTCCAAGCCCACTTGCACGGCTATGGAGCGCGAGCCTGTGGATTCGAATCTTGCGTGTGGTGAGACGTGCTTTTATGCTTGGTTACACAATATGTGTTTGCTATGAGGTAATATTTATTATTTCATTTACAGGTCTCGCTGACTCCGCTGATATATTACAAAGTACTCTACAGCAAAAAATTAGCGTATTGCGTTACAAGTGAGTGAGTACAAACTACCGAATTGCGTTCTTACCAGCAAATGTGCTAAAGGAAAGAAATACAAAATAAGAACAGTTTTTGCTTGGTTACAGCGAAGACAATAATTTTACAACTTCTACGTTTACAACAGAACATATTTAGAAAAGATGCGAGTAGGAGCACTACCCCACTGGTGATTCAGAAAGAAAAAACGTATTTCAGTGGTTTATTACAGACAAACTATGAAATATAGAATGCGCATGTCATTGGATAGAGGAATGTTCAAAGTTCGGCACAGCTGCGCAGTTGTTCGTTCGTAGCAACTTGGTGTCTACACCGCAGGAGAAATATTTTCTGTGTTGGAATTTGCATGGAGACAATCCATTGATCAAGTGCAACGTGCGTTTTGTTGTCGATTCAGCCTGAAAATATTTGGAAATTTGTGGTCAGGCCTTATGAGACCAAACTGCTCAAGTCATCGATCCCTAAGCTTACGCACTATTTAATTTAACTTAAACTAGCTTACGCTAAGGACAACACACACAGAGGGCTCGAACCTCCAACGGGGGGAGCCACCCGGACCGTAACAGGAAGCCTTAGACCGCGTGGCTACTCTGCGCTGCACTCGACAAGAAGCCACCTGTGCGCAAGCATATTTATGACTGGCATACTGGATGCCGGTTGTATATTCAAAGGGGAAAACATTAGTCGGACACGCACGTCTGATGAAGATATCGAAGGTATCCGAGACGCGTTCACACGGAGCCCTCGAAGTCCGCAAGACGGTTAGGTCAGTAACTGTAACTTCCTCAAACTACGGTATGGCGCGTTATGAAACAACTCCTGCGTATGAAGCCTTACAAGTTGCAGTTACGAGAGCAAACGCGTCCTGGTGACCATAACAGAAGGTAGGTAGGATGCGGCAGAGAACACTTTTCCTGAAGGGCTCCTCTTTTCAGACGAATCGACGTTTCGTGTTTGTGATAAAATAAAGTGCCACAATGTAATGATTTGGGGGTCACAAATCCTCGCGTCGTCGTCGAACATGAAAGAGACTCACCGGAAATAAATGTGTTTAGTGCCGTTTCTGTTCACAAAGTTTATCGACCTTGCTGTTTTGCGGAGGAAACTGTGACAGGTATGTTATACCTGGACATACTGTAAAACTGATTGTTTTCTCAACTTCAAACGTTCCAATGATTTTCTTTTGACGCACAGCGTTCCGCTTCACTCTCACCTTGGGGTGTGGCTTTATCTTAACAAAGCGTGGACAACAAGATCTCGTTCATTGCTTTTAGCCTCCCAAGTCATCAGACCTCACAACTTGAGATGTTCTTTTTGTGGGGATAGATAAAAGACCCTGTCCTTGCCCCACATATGACATTTACTCTTCAAGGGCTGAGAAATCGAATTATTGAAGCTGTCACTTTAACAAACAAGAAACTGCTGATTCACGTGTGGCATGAAATGGACTACCGTTTCGATGTTTCGCGAGCAACACTTGGTGCACATGTTGAGTGTGTGCGACTGCTACGGTCGCAGGTTCGAATCCTGCCTCGGGCATGGATGTGTGTGATGTCCTTAAGGTTTAAGTGGTTCTAAGTTCTAGGGGACTGATGACCTCAGCAGTTAAGTCCCACAGTGCTCAGAGCCATTTTTGAGTGTGTGGTGGAATGTCTGTGCGAACACAAAACTTTGAAATTTTGTCTGTCCAGTGACATGCGCAAGTGTTCCTGCGGTTTATGACCGCCTAGCGTTGCCCGCGCCTAGCGCGGCAGGCTGAAGCAGCCCAGAGCGACGGGCTGGCCGGATGGGCGGCCGCGTCAAATGCGGCGAGCCTGGACGGTGGAGACCGAGGGCTCTGAGTACTGAGCAGGTCTGCACTACTCTGTTACACCGCAGAAGTTATTGGCACGGCCATTCACATGATACAGACTTACACTTTGCGTATTACGCTTGCGAAAGAAGACGCACTCTAGCCAACTATTTGAGTATATCCCGCAATGATCGTAAAAATCACTCACTGTTCGCAAAACTTGTAGTGACGCCCTAGCATTTGAGATAGGACGTCAAATTTTTTTTTAAAAACATCGACTTCTCAAAAATATCTTCATTTCCCAGCGCACGTCTTTCTGAACACTTTGATACATAAAACGTGTATTTCGAGGAAATGTAAGACACGTTGTTTGGTCTTAAGTGTGCCAATGTGCAGTGCCACGCCTCTTCACACGATATTCTTCTATCGCACGTCACTTCATTTCAGAGGGTGGATCTCAAACATGTATATTTTGTATTGGTAGCCATCAAACCTTTATACAGGACAGTGGGAACTAAAATGTCCTGTGATACTTTTCCTGCTCCCGGTCGCTCGTTTTGATATCCTACCCACCTTAAGAATGATACTTGCAATTAATACCGGGTGGGACTATTTGTGACAGGAAAGTAAGATCTCTTCAGAACCTTTACACTCTTTATTGCCTATTAGTTGCTAACTTTCTCTTCTGTGTGACATAAAATTAAATATAGGAAACATAAAACCGATAAAGACAACAGACAAATAGGACAGTACACATTTCCTCAATCCTTAGCTTCTAGAATTTTTTTTCTCTCTGTTCCTGCTACAGATTTACACAGTGTGGTATCGTTCCTGTGAAAGAATCTATTATTTCATCAAAGTTAGCCAAACGTTGTGCTACATGAAAAATCAAAATGTCGCTGTCTAATACTGAAAATGGTGTTAGAACGCATAGTACCCTAGTGTGGTGTGTTTTCTTGATTCGATTACGACGTTTTTTGTCATTGTCTGCTATATGAAACGGTACACATCGTGGCGATCCAATGGCAGGGTGTGGGTATGGCGAATGCCTGGTGAACGTCATCTGCCAGCGTGTGTAGTACCAACAGTAAAATTAGAAGGTGGTGATGTTATGGTGTGGTCCTGTTTTTCATAGAGGGGGCTTGCACCCCTTGTTGTTTTGCGTGCACAGCACAGACCTACATTGATATGATGGTAGAATTTTGCACAGAACGTAACTTAATCATAGCTAACATTTGGTTCAAGGATCATAAAAGAAGGTTGTATACTTGGAAGAAGCCTGGAAATACTGACAGGTTTCAGATAGATTATATAATGGTAAGACAGAGATTTAGGAACCAGGTTTTAAATTGTAAGACATTTCCAGGGGCAGATGTGGACTCTGACCACAATCTGTTGGTTATGAACTGTAGATTAAAACTGAAGAAACTGCAAAAAGGTGGGAATTTAAGGAGATGGGACCTGGATAAACTGACTAAACCAGAGGTTGTACAGAGTTTCAGGGAGAGCATAAGGGAACAATTGACAGGAATGGGGGAAAGAAATACAGTAGAAGATGAATGGGTAGCTTTGAGGGATGAAGTAGTGAAGGCAGCAGAGGATCAAGTAAGCAAAAAGACGAGGACTAGTAGAAATCCTTGGGTAACACAAGAAATATTGAATTTAAGTGATGAAAGGAGAAAATATAAAAATGCAGTAAATGAAGCAGGCAAAAAGGAATACAAACGTCTCAAAAATGAGATTGACAGGAAGTGCAAAATGACTAAGCAGGATTGGCTAGAGGACAAATGCAAGGATGTAGAGGCTTATTTCACTAGGGGTAGGATAGATACTGCCTACAGGAAAATTAAAGAGACCTTTGGAGAAAAGAGAGCCACTTGTATGAATATCAAGAGCTCAAATGGAAACCCAGTTCTAAGCAAAGAAGGGAAAGCAGAAAGGTGGAAGGAGTATCTAGAGGGTCTATAGAAGGGCGATGTATTTAAGGGCAATATTATGTAAATGGAAGAGGATATAGATGAAGATGAAATGGGAGATATGATACTGCGTGAAGAGTTTGACAGAGCACTGAAAGACCTAAGTCGAAACAAAGCCCCAGGAGTAGACAAAATTCCATTCGAACTACTGACAACCTTGGGAAAGCCAGTCCTGACAAAACTCTACCATCTGGTGAGTAAAATGTATGGGACAGGAGAAATACCCTCAGACTTCAAGAAGAATATAATAATTCCAATCCCAAAGAAAGCAGGTGTTGACAGATGTGAAAATTACCAAACTATCAGTTTAATAAGTCACGGCTGCAAAATACTAATGTGAATTCTTTACAGACAAATGGAAAAACTGGTAGAAGCCAACCTCAGGGAAGATCAGTTTGGATACCGTAGAAATATTGGAACACGTGAGGCAATACTGACCCTACGACTCATCTCAGAAGCTAGATTAAGAAAAGACAAACCTGGGTTTCTAGCATTTGTAGACTTAGAGAAAGCTTTTGACAATGTTGACTGGAATACTCTCTTTTAAATTCTGAAGGTGGCAGGGGTAAAATACAGGGAGCGAAAGGCTATTTACAATTTGTACAGAAACCAGATGGCAGTTATAAGAGTTGAGGGACATGAAAGGGAAGCAGTGGTTTGGAAGGGGGTGAGACAGGTTTGTAGCCTAACCCCGATGTTATTCAATCTGTATATTGAGCAAGCAGTGAAGGAAACAAAATAAAAATTCGGAGTAGGTATTAAAATCCATGGAGAAGAAATAAAAACATTGAGGTTCGCCAATGACATTGTAATTCTGTCAGAGACAGCAAAGGACTTGGAAGAGCAATTGAACGCAATGAACAGTATCTTGAAAGGAGGATATAAGATGAACATCAACAAAAGCAAAATGAGGATGATGGAATGCAGTTGAGTTAACTCGGGTGATGCTGAGGGAATTAGATTAGGAAATGAGACACTTAAAGTAGTAAAGGAGTTTTGCTATTTGGGGAGCAAAATAACTGACAATGGTCGAAGTAGAGAGGATATAAAATGTAGACTGGCAATGGCAAGGAAAGCGTTTCTGAAGAATAGAACTTTGTTAACATCGAGGATGGATTTAAGTGTTAGGAAGTTGTTTCTAAAAGTATTTGTATGGAGTGTAGCCATGTATGGAAGTGAAACATGGACGATAAATAGTTTGGACAAGAAGATAATAGAAGCTTTTGAAATGTGGTGCTACAGAAGAATGCTGAAGATTAGATGGGTAGATCACATAACTAATGAGAATGTATTGAACAGAACTGGCGGGAAGAGGACTTTGTGGTACAACTTGACTATCAGTTGGTAGGACATGTGTTGAGGCATCAAGGGGTCACTAATTTAGTATTGGAGGGCAGCGTGGATGGTAAAAATCATAAGGGGAGACAAAGAGATGAATGCACTAAGCAGATTCAGAAGGATGTAAGCTGCAGTACATACTGGGAGGTGAAGCAGCTTGCACAGGCTAGAGTAGCATGGATAGCTGCATCGAACTAGTCTCAGGACTGAAGACCACAACAACAACTACAAATGTGGTCTAGTGGCCCTTAAAACACATGACATGAAACAAAACGTAAATATTCCTTACTGGACGACCACTGCTCGATCAACCCCTTACCTTCTTGTCTCATGCCCTCAGTATCCAATCCACTAGGACTTGGACTATCCTTGGTTCCTTCTTGGAATTGGCTCTCCGGCTGATCAGAATGAAAACAACACATCTCGAAATTAAGGCTGTGAAGACACTTGGCACAGAGGTGCTCAAAATGATCGTTATTTGCCATTGCCTTTCCTATACTGAGCAACATGTTGCACAAGCTGTTTGGCTGATATGCGGCCCTTTTGCTCTGAAATGAACTGGTTTACGGATCTCATCAGACCTGGCTCCAGAGTTTGCTTTAACAAGGTCAGATTCTGCCTTGGCAAAAACTCTAAAGTGGCTTCTGGTCAGTACAGCTGTGGCTGCGTAACATTTAATTGCGCAACTCCTTTAGTTGATGCTGGCAGGTAGAAGGTTGGTCCTATTATGTTACACGCAGTTCCATTGATTAAAATTCCACTCCCTCAAGCTCTATACGTTTCACTTCAGCAAATACTCCCTGCTCAAAACAACGTACTACTACTACTACTACTACTACTATTACTATTACTACTACTACTACTACTACCAAATTCTTGTAGGTGGAGAAGATCCAATGCATCCCAACCCGTTGCAAGCTCAATTTTGGCTCCACGATGTCCCTTGGACAGTCTATTTCTTTTCCTCTAGCTAAAAATAACTGCACTGTGCACATGTCCAGATTGGTGCCTACCATACTGGCTGCATTCAGCCATCCTCGGTTCCGTCTTACCTGTGGCACCACTTCCTTCATCCGTCCTACCTGCCTCCATAGCATCTCATAAGCCTCATGCAATTTCTTATACTCCCCTGCAACTTCCTTCAGTGTTCCCTTGTCCTCTACACATTGCCTAAGCTCTTCGAACACTTCCTCAAGTCTCCTTACTTCATTCCGCATTTCCCATATATTCTATACCAACCCTAATGCCCACTGGTGACTCGACAACACCACATCTTCCTGCCTCGAGTACAGCACACCCCCACCCAGGTGCTGCACATGTAAGGCGTCCACCCTGATGATGAAGAGATGAATCACCACCAATGCTCCTCCTTTCAGTGACCTGAGGACAGGGATCACCATCACCCTTCCTCCCTCTTCCAAACGACTGTTGTCCACAGGCTATATCAATTATACATATACGAAAATACAGTGCCTAATTAATCTATGCAAACCCAATGATACATAACAAGAAAACAAAAAAAACTGCAAATGCTCTACTACTTCCTGGATCGCAAAGCATACAGTACTTCATGCTGTACTTTACCTTCCTGGTTTTCTCTGTGCTTAGCAAGTCTCTTCAATCTCTCTTTCTTCCTCTTCCCTTCTTGTGACATGTCTGGAATCACATTCGGACAACACTTAAATGGCTGCAATCACCCAATGCATACTATTGTTGTCCTAGTTGGCAGCTGAAGCTTAACATTAACCGGGGATGTGGCTTCAACAACTTGGTATGGCTCGATACCACGTAAGGAACTTCTTCGTTTTCCCTTTCGGCGTATAGGGGCTGGATGGAATTACCCATTGCCCTACTCTATACTGCGGTAAACTTCCTTTCTGCTTCACTGCATCTTCCTGCCTTTTGAAAGCCTTCATATTCACATTTTGTACCCATTTCCAAACATCCCAAATTGTTCTCGCGAATTGACATACAGATTCACCGGTCCATCTTTTCTGTAGCTTCACTAAATCAAACGGTGACAAAATTTTTTACCCGTACACTACTTCATATGGAGACAAACCGGTATTTGCACGGATTTTTGCGTTATATGCGCATACAATATGCTTCAAATACTCGTCCCACTGATAGTGATGAGAACCCACACGAAAACTCACCGTCTTCCCGATTGTTCTGTGTAACCATTCTGTCCTTCCGTTGGCCTGTGGATGCAACGTGATCGTCCTCAACTTCTTTACATTCAACAATTTACACAGTTCCTTCATTAAATCCAACATGAAGTTGGTCCCTTGGTCAGTAAGTATTGTCTCCGTTACACCAAACTTCAAAATCCAGTTGTTTACTAATGCTTGCACGACCATTGCTGCTTGTTGATTTGGCGTAGCCATCATCTCCACATACCTCAAAAAATGGTCTATTATTGTCAGAATGAATCTGTTCCCCAATGGTGTTCGCTCAAAAGGTCATAAGATATCAATCACCAACATGGAGAATGGACATGTTGCTTCTGGCAATCATTGTAGCTTTATCTGTTTCTGACTTAAATCTGCTCTCTGTGCACATGGTATAAAATTCTTGACATACTGATCCACTTCTGCTTTCCTACCTCTCCACCAATACTTCTCCACCACTCTCCTACTCGTCGCTCTACACCCTCCATGACCAGATAACATGTGATCATGTGCTTCCTTTAAAACCTCATCCCTCAGCTTTGCTGGCACTACCGGTAATACCATTGGTCCTAACTCCATTTCCCTACACAGAAGACCGTCATACATAATAAATTGTGGCTGTGTCAATACAATTTACAATCATTGTCTGCGTCCTGTAATTCTTGCCATACTGCTAGGTCATAGCCTATGACTCCTACTTTTTCCACCTTCCTACTTAGTGCATCCGCATTACCGTGCTTCTTCCCAGGCTTGTGCACCACCTTGAAGTCAAATTCACTAAGCCTCACAGCCCTCTAGGGAGTCTAGTGGACAGATCCTTCAACCCCAACAATCACTTCAATGCAGCATGATCTGTCACTACCCAAAATCTTCTCTCATATAAATAACATTTAAAATATGTGATTCCATAGATTACAGTAAGTATCTCCCTCTCTGTTGTTGAGTAATTCCTTTCTGCTGCATTCAACTGCCTAGACGCATAGGCTACAGGATGTTCTTTCCCATCAATTTCCTGACTAAGAACACACCCTAAAGCTTGATTCGATGCATCACATGCTATTATAAACTCCTTTTCAAAATCTGCAAACACAAGAACCAGGCTTGATGTTAACACTTCTTTCAATTTGTCAAACGCTTTCCGACACTCTTCTGTCCACTCAAATTTCACACCCTTCCGTAACAATTGTATCAATGGCTGTGCTAAATCTACAAAACCCCTCAGGAACTTTCAATAGAAATTGCAAATTCCGATGAATGACAGCACTTCCTTAACTGTTTTCGGTTCCCGAAAATCCCTTACTGCCTGAACCAACCTCGGATCTGTACGCACTACACCCTTACTGACAATATGAGCCAAATATTTTACTACTTCTAATGCAAAATGACACTTCTCCAGGCTCAATGTCAAACGAGTTGCTCTTAACCACATAAAGACTTCCCTTATCCACTGCCTATATTACTCCATACTACTTGAAAACACTATAATGTCATCCAAACAGACAGGACACTGCCGTGGTTTCAAACCTCTCAAGACACTGTCTAGCAACCTCTGAAATATTGCCGGAGTGTTTTTCAAACCGAATGGCATTCTGAAGTACTGGTAATGGCCTCCAGGAGTAGAGAACACAGTTTTTGGGTGATCCTCTGGAGCCACCTCTAACTGATGATAACCACATGTCAAATCCATCGTAGAAACCTACTGGCACTGTCTTAAGTATCCAAAGTCTCCGATATGTTTGGATGAGGGGAATGGGTCCATTACTGTCTTATTATTGAGGTATTAGTAGTCACAACAGAACCTGTATTTCTTAGTTCCATCCATAGATTTTTAGGCACAATGACAATGCCCACTCCCCGGCAACTATTACTACGCTCTATAATACCGTCCGCAAGTGCTAATCAATGAAATCCTCCACAATCGGCTGCAAATATCTTGGTATTCTGTATGGTTTATGGTAACCAGGTGCTTTATTCTCTATTGATATCCTATATTGAACTAATGGAGTTACTGACAACGGCCCTTCCGAAAAAACAAATCCTTAAATTCCCACAATAATTCTTCCATATGCTCTCTTTCTCCCCCTTTCAAATGCCTAATTTTGTGATGCAATACAGTTCTATCAGCAGTTAGTGGTTGATTGCTTTGCCTACCTCTCGAACACCAGTCTTCGTCATCTGGTACATCCAAATTTGCTACTAAAACTCCTTTTCTCAAACTTGCATCTACAGTGCTAAAATTATCCACGTTCACGGGAACTACTTGTCCGTCATTCCCCTCCTGTATGCGTACAATACTACATTTCACAAAACAACCCAATCGAGCCAAAACTTCATTGTCCTCCAATGGTTCAATAACACACATTGTACCCACAGGTAGATTCGACTCCACACTTACCCAAAGCGACTTCCCGGTGCCACCAGACACACACTCGTGCGAATTAAGCCTTAATGCTAATGTATGTGGATCAGTTGCTTTATTCATTATGTTGAATGCCCCCCACGACAGCTCTGCATCGACAACAGTTTCCCCTAGCTGAAATAACATTCCATAAAGTTCCACAGTTCATTGTCCAAGGTCAATTTTGGCATGATGTTGATGCAAGAAATCTCCTGCTAGGATCATGTCATAGCCCTCGCTTACCCATGGTACTACCTCCATGCATGCATCAAATCGGACTATCCCTAAGTGAAAGTCAACTGTCACTGACCTCAAAGGTGTGACCTCCTTATCCCCCACTTCACGCAACCTATAACGTGGTGGGTCTAACTTCCTTCATCCCATTAAACTCTTAGTAGCTACTGACACTTGCGCCCCTGTGTCCAACAAAATCTTACAAGTTTTAGTTCCTATGGATCCTACCACTGAACATTCCTCCTCTGCAAACATATTTGTAAAATTGAAATTAAACGGGAACTCTCCCTTAGGTGAGTCTTGTGCCCCCTCTGCCATTTAATGATTGTCCACCTCTACTAACTCCACTCCTCCATCCTCCTCTACGCTACTGATTTCCACCCCATCGTCTATTCCTCAGTGACTGGGTACATTGCCTCTGCACATGTCCCGTATGACCACACATATAACATTTTATACCCGCTGTAAACGCTGTTTGTCTATCACATACCCCTGTTACTACATCTATTTCCTCACATTGGTTGCCAGCTGAATGGCCGAATACAAATCTTTCGGAGCCCCTTCAAGCACTTTCCATGGTATATGTGCCGGTAACCCCCTCAAAAATACGTCAAGTGCCCTTTGCTCGGCCTCCTGCAACAGAACACCATTCGCTTCATCGCTATGACCCAACTCATAAATGTACTCGTTAATTTCTCTTATCCTGTCCACACACCGAGCGAGGTGGCGCAGTGGTTAGCACACTGGACTCGCATTTGGGAGGACGACGGTTCAATCCCGTCTCTGGCCATCCTGATTTAGGTTTTCCGTGATTTCCCTAAATCGCTTCAGGCAAATGCCGGAATGGTTCCTTTGAAAGGGCACGGCCGATTTCCTTCCCCATCCTTCCCTCACCCGAGCTTGCGCTCTGTCTCTAATGACCTCGTTGTCGATGGGACGTTAAACACTAATATCCTCCTCCTCCTCCTATCCTGTCCACAAATTTCTCTACCATCTCCCCCTATCTCCTCGTCATTGTACTCAAACTCTCCCTAAAGTACTGAGTGCTATTCTCTTTCTTGTACCTTTGTAAAAGCCCCTCCTTCAACTGTTTAAACTGTCCCACCTTCCTTAAGGCCTCAGAAAACCTTACACATGTCTTCGCTTCATCTGTTAATCTAATCTTGGCTACACGTAACAACTGTTCATCAGACCAACCATTCATCACAGCTGAAGTTTCCGTGTCCTCCACAAACAAATGCACATCCTCAGATGCCTTGCCAGAAAATGGAATAATCAAACTTGGGGCAGCTGGATCAATCTCCTGCTGCGGCACCTTAGGCAACAACGACTGATCAGATGCGGGTTTCCCGCTCACTCCTAGATGTTAATTCACTCCTCAATTGCATATTGTCCACTGTCAATTGTGCTACCTTTTCCAACAAAAATCCATATTGCTTCTGGTTCTGACACACATCATGTTCCTGACTCTGTCATTGAGTTGCTTTCGTTCCCCGTTAATCCCAAAACAAAACAATTAAGTACAAAAATGCTGAGGACACCATTTCGCTGTCTGCGAAATGGCTTGGTGCAGAATGGCTGCTTCAGTGACCCATGCAGCGCACTGCTGTGTCACAGCCTTGTACGGCATCGGAGTTGCGGTGACGTCAGGATGCGCCTGCAGCCGACTCAGTGGTCTTTGTCCCTGCCGCCTGAGCACCACTTACCGGGAAGCTGTATGGCAGCCCAGCGGCATGCTCCCTCGCTGGCCTGGCTAAGATCGCGGCAACAACAAGCACCCACGATCCAGCAGCTGTATCTGTGGCCCTCGCCCTGGATGTCTCCAGTGCATGTTGGGAGCCAAGACGGCTACCCGCGGTAGCGTGCAGTGGAGTGGCCCACCGCTGGCTGGCTACGGACCCCGCGTCAGCTTCAGAGGATCGAACCAGTGCCCCGCCGTGGACTGGAACGTTGGCGCCCCATCTGCTGCTGTGCATAGCCAGTGGTGTGACACGCTCCACTGTTCACAAGAGATGCCACACTTGAATGCTTTGTTAGTGTACCGGCACCTATTTTTATGTGCTGTGCACCTCTGTTTTGCTAAACGCACCACTCTGTGTCACGTACTCATAACACTTAGGTTGACCAGTGGGCCCCTTCTGCCTGTGACTTGCGCCACGCAAACCACTGCGTGTACTTTTCCTGGCGGTTCTACACCCCTGTGGCCTCTATTTTACTTCTCACTGTAAACAGGCCCACACCTGGCTGTAACTTGCACACTCAGAAATATTGCACCAAAACTGACTTTTCCTATCCCAAACGTTAGTGCTGCAACACTGCTTTCCCTGTAAGCAGCATAAATCTTCAGTGCCATGAATTTTAAAACACCAAACAGTTCTGCCATCTAGGTTACTGATGCATCCACCATACAAGCACCAGTAATTTTCCCACATTCAAACTCAGTTGGTTCTCATATAATGCACTCACAACTACACAGAACACTGTTGTGACTACAACTGATACTTTCAACACATTGAGGACGTTACACAGATGTCGTTTGTGGTCAAATACAACAGTGGAACTTGCAGAATTGCTAGCACTTGCATTTATGTTAAAGCATACATTTCTCTTGGTGTTTCCATACTTTTTCCAAGCCCTGTATGTGCAAACATCCTTGAGTTATGAATCGTGTGGCCATTGTTTCTATATTTAACAATGATTCACTGAATCAATCATCACAAAGTATTCAAGGTTTATCAGTAGAACACATGCACTCTTTGGTCCATAGACTTATCATTAGAGGCTTTTAATATTTTGCAAGCGGTATTGTATCAGTTGATTTGTTGGTGTCAGTCTAAATACTCTGGGCCATGAATAAGTTGTGCTAATTAAACACTAACTTTTAATTTGATTTAGAATAGTTTTAGATTAGAGCAGACTCCTACTTTAAATTTTCACTGGCCTTACATAAGATAGATAGAGAGAGAGAGAGAGAGAGAGAGAGAGAGAGAGAGAGAGAGTGTGTGTGTGTGTGTGTGTGTGTGTGTGTGTGTGTGTGTGTGTGTGTGAATTAGCAGAGGGAAATCGTGATTTTGGACTTCCAGTATATGCTTTCCAATTTTGTGATTAATGTACTACTAAACAAATTTTGCACATGAGTTCCATTTATGTTTCTCTGCTGCACTCATTAATAGTTATTTATCTTTTCTTTCATTTGAATGTACAATTGTGTAAGGCCACCATTCTCAAATATGCAATTTATTTTCAATAAACATTTACTTGATTTAACCTACAATTATCTTGTTTTGACAACATTATTAATTCCATGGGATTGATCCATGCAGTATACTTATTTTTAAATTATTTTGCTAAACTGCCTATTAATTTATAATGATCTAGAGGAGAGTTCTCTAATAAATGCAAGAGTTTTAGAGCACTGGTGTATGGCCAACTCTGGCAACACTGAAGAAAATCTTATTAGTAGTGTAGGTCGCACCCTAATAACAGGCTTTAAAACCACTAGCTCCCTCGTCAATACCTTTGTGGTTCTCTCCTTCTTACCTGCAGTTGTTGTTTGCTGCAACACAGAAATCCAGGATCCATTTAACTTGAGCCCCCCCACCTTTTTTTTAATTATCATCATGTTTGTGAATTTTTATGTTTTCCCCGAATAAGCTCTACTACACAGCACGAACCTGCATGTCTGAGAATGTTATTGTGTCTTCAGTCTCACACAGCACATGCTCGGCCATGGCTGATTCTTCCCCCTGTGCCAGACTGAAATACTGTGTATGTTTGATGATCCTGATACTGATGGATTGCTGTTCAATCCAACTGGATTTTTCCATTTGTATGCAGATCCCTGAAATTATAAGAGCCTCTTGTTCTTTGCTGATCTGAGACATTCTCTGACCTCCTTGTACAGTCTGTAAACTGGTTTTATGTCATGTTTGCACAATATAAGGCTGATTCTGTCCACGGTCCTGAAGATTTATGGCAAGAAGGATGTGTACAACATTTCTTCTTCTGACATGTCAACTTTGTCAATTATGGGTTTCATGACACTCCTTATGCAACTGGTAGATCACCCACTGCTCCCCAGAATACACTCCAGGTGTTGCAGCTTACGTCTGAAGCACAGTAACAACCATTCAAGATCATGAGCACTCAGAAAAATCATTGACCAAGTGTCAGGCAAAGATTCCCAGAAAAAAGTCAAGAAGCAGAATGTCAACAAGTGGCCACAAAAGCTTCAACTATCTTGCAATATGCCTCATTGGAAAGGAGATTTCAATTTTTTACTGATTCCCTGACTAATGATGAAAGAAGGAGGCCCATTTGCTGTCCACAAAAATATAAGCGATAAACTGCAGGTTTTCAAATTCTAGTTTAAAGGCATCTCACGAAAATAAAAATTATTTTGTAGAGGTCTTTGTCACTAGTTTACACACCAATATGGTGAAGTAGTAACACTATTCATATAACATGAGCAAGATATGTTCTACCAACATGCCATGAAGGGCAATTTAAAGCTTAGGCAGTGTGCAAATTGTCACTTTACAGCAAAAAGGGGTTGTCAGCACAGGAACTGCATACACCAGTGAATAATTCTAGCATTCAAACCATGTTGTGAGCCAGAAAACATTAAGCAGCTACAGCATGGCCACACAACCTGAAAACTACAAAAACCTGGAAATATCAGGGAACTGTAAAGTCCCAGGAAAAAAAAAAATCAAGGTTTTTTTTCTCAATTGCTGAAATTTTAGTTCACAGCTTTAAAAACTATGCACTTGTTATGATATACAGATCTCATATGAAAGGCACTAAAATGATTGAACTGCACTACTAGGAGCAAGTGTTAGAAATGGGGTTCACATTACACGGCTCACTAAGACAGGTTTTACTGAGTAGCAGATGAAAATATTCTGTACATGTGAGCCTTGCAACCACTTGAAATCATTAAAATTTCCTTTGCCAAAGGAAATTTAATTTTTCGATCCAAATTTGGTGGCATTTAAATAAGCAAAAGCAACCACTCATTTACACTTATGCCTTCAGCTTCTGGTTGGGAACTAATAACTTTCTGGAATTCAGGCTGATAATGTTACGCATAAATTTAAGGAGTTTTTTTTCACTAACCAGAATACAAGAAGAAATGTCCATGAACAAACTAAAGAAAAGTGGACTGGATCTTCACTGAATCACACTTTTAAGCTCATCTGGGTAAGAGGAGTTTCCTTTGGTTTGATTTACTTCCATACCTCCTCATGGGAACACATTATTGCAACAGGTGTTTTCTGTGAATCAGACTGCACCACGCAACATTAGAAAGAAAAATACTAATTGATCAAAGGCACATTGCTATTATTTCTTCTGGAGGGATACAAAATGTTTAAATGATGAAACAATTGATACAGGCAGTGAAAAACTGCTCATTCTCGATATATGGATTCATGGGAAAAGGAGAAAAAAAAGAGAACAATAGGAAAATATAGAGCATCAAAAAGAGATCTGCTGAAGAAATTAAACTTCTTACAATGGAAAAGTTAAAATTATTAGCAGAAACTAAAAGGGAAGAGAGACTTATTGAAGAAAAAATACAAGATCTTAAAAAGCAGTGTTATGTAAAACTTTCTTCCTTAGAGTTTTGTATATTTCAGACTTTGCAGAATTTTTTGTAATTTCAAAATAGAATTCAAGTTTTTCTTTAAGCTGAGAAGATTGTATACACATAATATAGTTATATGTGTGTTAATGTGACTAGTATATTGCTCCATTGAATATTTGTTTGAGTAACAGTAAAATATAAGAAACTACACTTTCCATATCACCAAATGAATCAATTTGTTAAATACTAGTTCACAACAAAACTTCCAGAAAGTGAGTAAATTCTGGATTTGCATTAAATTGTAGGTATTTTGCCAGTAATACGTCATTAGTTAAACTTAAAATTTATATGTAAATCATTATCTCACCATTTGCACACAATGAATAAAAAAGTGATATTTTCAATTTTTATCACAATTTCTGATTTTCAAACCAGTTAATTTAATCTTATTTTAGGTACTGATTTAAAATGTGAGTGCTTCATATCTGGAACATTCCTTGTCTCATAAGTTATGCTTTATTCAGTGTACTGAAGTTCATTTCATCATTTGGTGGTACAACGAAATATCAGTCTGCCCAAGTATGTTAGGTATTTTCAGTTATGCATTAACATACAAAATCAGTAATCATTAAAAAGAAAAGAAAAAGAAAATACCGAATATTTAAAGCATGCTCAACATTCAGTTTCAATCCCTAAAAGGACTATTTGGGCAAAATATAATAAAATTCTGGAAAAGTTCTGGGGCAAAAAAAATATATATATATATATATATATATATATATATATATATATATATATATATATATATATATATATATTTAAGTGGCTACCCTGGTCTATTGTGGTCAACCTCATCAGCTGATGACAAAATTATGCCTCATATGTTCCACATGGAATATACAACAGAACTAAGTATGGCCTTTTGGAAGCACCTAGGAAGGCCTTGTCGATATAGACGATAGTCCATAATCGCTACTACAAGGTGAATTTGACACATAGGCATCCAGTACGAACAACAGTACAAACACTCCAATAGTCTGGTGTATGTAGACGGTGAGCAAAGGACCACCTGGAACGCACTCTGCATCGATAGTATCAGGCTCTTTGTACCAATCGATGGAGGATTATACATAACCAGACGATTGTTATACAAGACTGTGAAAGTGACCAGGTGCCAATGCATGTCCTAGGCAAGGATCAAGCAGTGATGTCAGACAGTCATGTTTTGGGCTGGTATCATGTATGAATGTCAGATGCCTCTCATCGCTACAGAGGCTAATTTGAGGGCTGTGAAGTATATGGATGGGATATTCTAACTTATTGTCAGCTCTCAAGGCACCATTTAAGCAACTGGTCAGTCTTCCAAGGCGAAAATGCACGCACGTGCAGATGCACTGACGCACACAGGACGCACGCCATGCGCAGGCCTGTGCCCACACGCACCACATGCTGTGGTGCACGGACACGAAGCCGTGGCATGATCGCAACCCTAATACACTTGGGCTTGAGAACACCGTGACGCCAGGTTGTTATACCATTATACATCCAGCAAGTGAATACCTTCCCCCAGCAAGTGAATACCTTCCCCCAGCAAGCACAAATCAACTTAATGGAATGGCTTGTGGTAACTGCTGATATTAATTTGACTGAACATACTCATGACTAGTTAAAAGCTGCATTGGTTGATATAGGAAACCATCTCACTCACTGGATAACCTCAAGAGGGCTGTCTTTGAAGAATAGGATGGAAGATCCAAGCACATTCATTCAAGGCATGAGAGGGAGCAACATGGTATTAAATGTAACTCAGCAGCAGATTTTAATTTCACAGATCAGCACTTTCAAAAAGAATGCCTCTATTTAAGTTAGTGTGTGTTTTCGTTTCATAGTATTGTTAGTCTTTTAGTTCTGTAATGTTTATCCTTTTATTTCTTTTTTTCCCTGTATTTAAGCTCACACATGTTTGAAGGATACAGACAGGAAAAAACCTTTTTTGAGCAGTTCAATGAAAGGTCTACTAAAAATATGAGGAATATATTTGCAGTGACTTGTTCCAATAACAAGTTGATTTTGCTCAAAAAGCCTCGTAAAACCTGAGAAAATGAATCCAAATACGGAGTTAAAGTCAACAGTAGGAACTGTATTTGTGTATGCTGCAGAATGGGAGAAAGTTGCAAGATTATTGGTGTGAAGAAATGCCTGTGTTTGCATACTGCATTCAAATTACCTGTATTAATATTAGTTTTCTTGTTTTGATTAATAATTAATTGTTTTAATAACTTTTTGTTTTAATTTAATACAAGGAAGGTATCTATAATCTCACAAAATACGATAACCTCTATCATCACAGCTCTCCTGGTACATTACAACTGTGTGAACACTAGGACAACTTTTAACATCTACCTTACCTAGCTAACATTCTATCACGTGCACTATCACTGTGTGCCTGACAGACAAAACATAAAACTTCACACGTCAGCATGCTTCAACAATGCGCCATTTGAGTTTCTAGTTAAGGACACACATTCCATTAAATGAAATTCCAGACTGGTTTTAAAACCCACAACAGCAAGCGGCGAATAAGGTAATAGAAATTATCATCAAAAGACCTGCACCATCAGTTTCCTCTTGTAGTTTGGAACTTGGGTATTTAAACACAGAAAATGCAATTTAGTAATCTCATCAGTTTAATGATATAAATTACAAGATTACTAGAAGTGATTCAATAAATATCTTTTTACTGATTTATTAATTAAATTAATGGCACTTTTTCTGATAAACTATTTCAACTCATATAAAAATTTCTGCAGTCTCACAAAATAAACTATTCACAAACAAAACTTAGAAAAACAAAATAAATATAACTTTAACAAAATTCAACATGTTAATACTGTGATGCCCTGAAGTTTCAATATAAATCTGAGGCATGTTGTAACTGCTAAAACAAACTTAATACCATATCCCACATACTTTTAACACCTTTCTACAACACCCAGTAATAAAAAGATAAAACACATTTGACCAAATTGTACTATGTTTACTCAACCAGCACTTTCATGAGAAAAATTGTGTAATGTTACACTTCTGAACATGAGAACAACAGTAAATATATATTTATCTCTACTCTCAATGAACATCAATTAAGAACCAGTCTTAATGCTATCTCAGTTGTGAAGATTTAACAGTGTGCATTTCTGAAGTTCTCAACACACAGTTTGCACTTTCATCACTTGCTGATGTGCCAACACCATTTTCACAAACTGAACTGTTTGCCTGACTATTGTCATTGTTCACTTGCCAACTCTGATTTTGTTCCACTTCTGCAACAACCACCACAAAGAGTTCCTTTTCTTTACACTCCAGCTGTTGCTGCAAGTACAGCAATATTTCTGGTGCCTGTTACAAACACAAATGAGAACATCTTAAATAAGATTTGATTCAAAAGGTTGCAGAAAAGAACAAAGCAAAATACATGTTGAAGGAGGGGGGAAAAGTAGTAATTTTCAACTGAAAACAGGTGAGAAATAAAAACTGAAAGCTACACCTCACAGTCACACTGATAAATTTGCTTATGCGTTCTTTGTACTATATCCTCCAACAAATCAATATTATGAAGGAAAAAAAATCTTTACCCTATAGGGTGTTTTAAGAAGAAGTGATGGATTGTGGCTGTACTGAAGCAACAGTATTGGCAATTATCTCAGTTCGTTTAGAGGAACTCAAATAAAATCTAAGTCTTTAATAATGCACAAAAAGTTCTGGTTGAGAATAACGAATTATTTTAGGAATAAAGAAACAACTCACCAAAAGACAGAAGCACTGCACTATCGACAGATGCAAGAACAAAATGTACAGAGCTTTGCGTTGCTAGCTTTCAGAATGAAATTCCCTTCTTGAGCTGAGAAAACACACACACACACACACACACACACACACACACACACACACACACCTGCACACCTGTCTCCCTGTATTGTGCTCATTTGACTGCCAGCTCTTTCATGGTCAGCGAGTGTACACACACTCACTCACATGCATACGCCACTCACAGTGGGCCAAGGAAGAGCTGGCAGTCGAATGAGCGTGTTTATATATGTGTGTTTGAGGCATGTTTCTCCTACAGCTTGAGAAAGGAAAATCTAAATCCAGAGAGACAAATCATGACTCTGACATCAATGTCTCAGCTACTGAAAATCCATAATGTTTTGTGGGTTGGAACTGTATGACTTGAGCTTCCATTTGGATAGTTTCCAGATTTGCTAATGAGTGTATTTCAATAAATTTCCAAAATACAGTAGTAAATACAGCTTACTCAAGGCCACTGGGAGGGGGGGGGGGGGGGGGAGGAGATATAACGGAAGAGATTGCTTGGTTGCATAATTAATGGCAGCCAATATAATGTGACTAGCGATAATTCTTTTCTGATCACGTCTTGCAGAAGGTTCTTACTGTTGGCTCTCCACTCCAAGTCCGGCTTATGAAACTTCAACTACAGTAGGCTGGATAAATAAATTTTCATATAGTATGTAAGTGTATTACAAAAAGATACATTGATCTTTCAGTGTGCAAGCAGCTAACAATTTTAAAACTCTTACTGAAAGAACCAAATCAACAACCTCAATGAAAGCAAAAAGTGTAAATTTATCTACCATACTCTTGTCATCAAATGACACTTGGCTATGAAATGTATTACTGGTATTAAACATCAGAAGACTAATAAAAACTGTAAATGAATTTAATGTCTTTAATACAGAAATGACCTCATATGGAAAGGGAGCTCTGACACAATTCATGAAAATTTGTAAGGCTGGGCAAAATTATCAGTGTATTACAGGAACAGAACAATAAATTCTTGTTCGCATTGTACTTAGAGGTCTCGGTTTTGATAGTCAATATACAGCAGAATAATTAAGATTTAAACAAAAATGTGGCACCATTTGGAATTCTCTGGTGGAAAAGAAACATTGGTTGTAAAGAAGATGAATGGATACAAGCTTTTCTTTATGATACAACTGTAAAGTGAGCAGGGAAAAAAACACTTTGCAAATATGTACTGACTGCAAAAAAGGACTAGGAGGCATGTAATAGGTGATTTCTATTTTCTTAATACCTTTCCAATAAGCTGAGGACACTCAAGTTTAGAATCCAAGTTGTAGTAGCTTCCTTGTATCTCTCTTATAGCCACCCAGTGACGGCGACGGAGTGGGAGTAACACAAATCCCAGTTTGTAGTCACTTGGCACATTTAGTATAAAACCAAGAATGTTATGAAGATTTAAACACTTAGGATCCCTGGGAAAAAAAGAAAATTGTCACATAATGATACTTCTCTAAATACCCATTACACTGTCCATGAAAAAAAAAAAAAAAAAAAAAAAGCTCTGAGCACTATGGGACGTAACTGCTGAGGTCATCAGTTCCCTAGAACTTAGAACTACTTAAACCTAACTAACCTAAGGACATCACACACATCCATGCCCGAGGCAGGATTCGAACCTGCGACCGTAGCGGTCGCGCGGTTCCAGACTGTAGCGCCTAGAACCGCTCGGCCACTCAGGCCAGCCACTATCCATACAGTTTTGCACATTTGTGTTATGCAGATGACAGCAGTAAATACTTATTTTTACTTGACATTATAGCGTATCACCATTAAACTTTATGAAAATGATAGTTCCTTTCTTTATCAACACCGTCAACAATAGTGATGTTCACTTTATTTCATTTTTAATCAAATTCCGGACAGATACATGAAAAGGGACTGAAATCAGACTTCAATGTTCTGGCGTAACGACAAGCGCTGGCACAAAGATCAAGAACGAAACACAAGAGAAGGTTGTGACATGACATCAACTAATAGTATGCTAACAAGGGCCGCACCACGACAGGAGCAGCCTGAATCCGAAGAGAATATAAGCACTGCTCCTGCCAGCCTCGGTCAGACAGTGGAAGAATGGATAGCAGATCTGTACTGGAAGACGTGCACTAGAAGAGCCGTGATTTGTGATCCATATGACCTTTTGTGATTAAAGTGCATGAAATTTTGTATATAGCAAGGGACATTAATTATTTGCATGTTACCAATTGCTTGCCACCCAAAAAGTTAGGTATTGTAACTCTACCTTATTGTAATAAAAACATTAATATGATCTGCTTGAATAGTTGTTTAGTTATCCGAGAAAGCATCATCCTAGGCACCCTGTAAGACACAAGTGGGCAGGACACCATATCAAACATGGCAATGTATGTAGGTGAAAGACTGCCACCTCTTTTTTAAAGGAATATGTATCAATTCCGTACATGAATACAGAACATTTTATATGTATGTTTCTTTCATACCTGCTGGATGAAACAACTTAACCTTGTGAGCACTTCAGTTTATTTTTATCAATTTTTCCTCATTTCCCTAAGGCAAAAACAACAATGCTGAAAAGATTGAATAGTATGAAACAGTATCTTTATAGTAGATGCCTAATGATGGACACTTCGTGTTGATTTCTCTTTTTCCCCTGCATTCACTTACTTTGTACATACTCAGTATAGGGTTTTCTATACATGTTTTCTTTAATGTTTGGAGCATAGGTTGCAGTACCTGTAAATAACTGCTATTCCCACCTCCACGTTCAACAGACTGAATAATTCACTGGAGCTAAATGATACTTTATGCAATAGTACCACTTTCTACCTCCCCCCACCCTTTTCTTTCATTTCTACTCAGACATCCCTTAATTTATTAACTCTGGAAACAACTCATGCCAGTAAAAATTCTCTTTCAAACAGTCAGAAATGGGCCCATTGCGAGACAGGCATAGGGGGGAGGAGTGCGAGACGGGAATGGGGAGGGGTTAAGAGAAGGCGGGAGAAGAGAGAGATGGGAGGGGAGGGAAAAGGGGAGGTGGAGAGGGGAAAGCAATGGGGGGGGTGGGTGGGAAGGGAGAGAGGGGGAAGCAATGGGGGGGGTGGGGGTGGGAAGTGAGAGAGGGGGAAGCAATGGGGGGGGGGTGGGAAGTGAGAGAGGGGGAAGCAATGGGGGGGGGTGGGTGGGAAGGGAGAGAGGGCGAAGCGGTGGGAGACGGGGGGGGGGGGGCCAAGCGGTGGGAGACGGGGGGGGGGGTCGAAGCGGTGGGAGACGGGGGGGGGGGGGGGGCGAAGCGGTGGGTGACGGGGGGGGGGGCGAAGCGGTGGGAGACGGGGGGGGGCGAAGCGGTGGGAGACGGGGGGGGGCGAAGCGGTGGGAGATGGGGGGAGTGGCGAAGCGGTGGGTGACGGGGGGGGGGGGGGGGCGAAGCGGTGGGAGACGGGGGGGGGGCGAAGCGGTGGTAGACGGGGGGGGGGGGCGAAGCGGTGGGAGACGGGGGGGGGGGGGGTCGAGGCGGTGGGTGACGGGGGGGGGGGCGAAGCGGTGGGAGACGGGGGGGGGGCGAAGCGGTGGTAGACGGGGGGGGGGGCGAAGCGGTGGGAGACGGGGGGGGGGGGCGAAGCGGTGGGAGACGGGGGGGGTCGAGGCGGTGGGAGACGGGGGGGGGGGGCGAAGCGGTGGGAGACGGGGGGGGGGGGCGAAGCGGTGGGAGACGGGGGGGGGGTGGCGAAGCGGTGGGAGACGGGCGGGGGGGCGAAGCGGTGGGAGACGGGCGGGGGGTGAAGCGGTGGGAGACGGGCGGGGGGGCGAAGCGGTGGGAGACGGGCGGGGGGGCGAAGCGGTGGGAGACGGGCGGGGGGGCGAAGCGGTGGGAGACGGGCGGGGGGGCGAAGCGGTGGGAGACGGGGGGGGGGGGGGGCGAAGCGGTGGTGACGGGGGGGGGCGAAGCGGTGGGAGACGGGGGGGGTCGAGGCGGTGGGAGACGGGGGGGGGGCGAAGCGGTGGGAGACGGGGGGGCGTGGCGAAGCGGTGGGAGACGGGGGGGGGGGGGGGTGGCGAAGCGGTGGGAGACGGGGGGGGCGAAGCGGTGGGAGACGGGGGGGGGCGAAGCGGTGGGAGACGGGGGGGGGCGAAGCGGTGGGAGACGGGGGGGGGCGAAGCGGTGGGAGACGGGGGGGGGGGGCGAAGCGGTGGGAGACGGGGGGGGGGCGAAGCGGTGGGAGACGGGGGGGCGAAGCGGTGGGAGACGGGGGGGGGGGCGAAGCGGTGGGAGACGGGGGGGGGGGCGAAGCGGTGGGAGACGGGGGGGGGGGGCGAAGCGGTGGGAGACGGGGGGGGCCGAAGCGGTGGGAGACGGGGGGGGGCCGAAGCGGTGGGAGACGGGGGGGGGGGCGAAGCGGTGGGAGACGGGGGGGGGGGCGAAGCGGTGGGAGATGGGGGGGGGGCGAAGCGGTGGGAGACGGGGGGGGGGCGAAGCGGCGGGAGACGGGGGGGGGGGGGAAGCGGTGGGAGACGGGGGGGGGAAGCGGTGGGAGACGGGGGGGTGGAAGCGGTGGGAGACGGGGGGGGGGGAAGCGGTGGGAGACGGGGGGGGAAGCGATGGGAGACGGGGGGGAAGCGATGGGAGACGGGGGGGAAGCGATGGGAGACGGGGGGGAAGCGATGGGAGACGGGGGGGAAGCGATGGGGGGAGATGGGAAGGGCGACAAGGGGAAGCGATGGGGGGAGATGGGAAGGGCGACAAGGGGAAGTGATGGGGGGAGATGGGAAGGGAGGCAGGGGGAAGCGATGGGGAGGGGATTTGGGAAGGCAGAGAGTGGGAAGCGATGGGAAGGGAGATGGGATGGTGGAGAGAGGGAAGCGATGGGGGAGAGAGATGAGATGGTGGAGGGGTGGAGGATGTGGGGTGGTGGGAAGAGAGATGAGATGGGAGAGGGGAGGAGGGGGGGGGAGATGGGATTGCGGAGAGGAGTGAGGAGGTGGGGAGGGGGGGGAGAGGGGGCGGGAGAGATGGGGAAAGAGCTCACGAGAGACAGATAAAAATTGGCTACTTCCATGCTGAATGGGCAGTAAACACAATGCATATTATTGAGCAGATTTTGTTGTTTCTCCCTCATCCTATCTTGTTTAAAATTTTTCAGTCTTCTGGCTTTGTCAAATTAAAGTAAAATATAGTTTTTGATGATTACCTCCAATTTCCAATTTGAAATGCCACAAAGAACAGCAACACTTTATACAGGGTGTTACAAAACGGTACGGCTAAACTTTCAGGAAACATTCCTCACACACAAATAAAGAAAAGATGTTATGTGGACATGTGTCCGGAAACACTTAATTTCCATGTTAGAGCTCATTTAAGTTTCGTCAGTATGTACTGTACTTCCTCGATTCACCGCCAGTTGGCCCAATTGAAAGAAGGTAATGTTGACTTCGGTGCTTGTGTTGACATGCGACTCATTGCTCTACAGTACTAGCATCAAGCACATCAGTACGTAGCATCAACAGGTTAGTGTTCATCACGAACATGGTTTTGCAGTCAGTGCAATGTTTACAAATGCGGAATTGGCAGATGCCCATTTGATGTATGGATTAGCACGGGGCAACAGCCGTGGCGCAATACGTTTGTATCGAGACAGATTTCCAGAATGAAGATGTCCCGACAGGAAGACGTTCAAAGCAATTGATCGGCGTCTTAGGGAGCACGGAACATTCCAGCCTATGACTCGCGACTGTTGAAGACCTAGAACGACGAGGACACCTGCAATGGACGAGGTAAAATTGTAAATTTTCACAACCAACATGTGTGGGCTGATGAGAATCCGCACGCAATTGTGCAATCACGTCATCAACACAGATTTTCTGTGAACGTTTGGGCAGGCATTGTTGGTGATGTCTTGATTGGGCCCCATGTTCTTCCACCTATGCTCAATGGAGCACGTTATCATGATTTCATATGGGATACTCTACCTGTGCTGCTAGAACATGTGCCTTTACAAGTACGACACAACATGTGGTTCATGCACAGTGCAGCTCCTGCACATTTCAGTCGAAGTGTTCGTACGCTTTTCAACAACAGATTCGGTGACTGATGGATTGGTAGAGACGGACCAATTCCATGGCCTCCACGCTCTCATGACCCCAACCCTCTTGACTTTCATTTATGGGGGCATTTGAAAGCTCTTGTCTACGCAACCTCGGTACGAAATGTAGAGACTCTTCGTGCTCGTATTGTGGACGGCTGTGATACAATACGCCATTCTCCAGGGCTGCATAAGCGCATCAGGAATTCCATGCGACGCAGGGTGGACGCATGTATCCTCGCTAACGGAGGACATTTTGAACATTTCCTGTAACAAAGTGTTTGAAGTCATGCTGGTACGTTCTGTTGCTGTGTGTTTCCATTCCATGATTAATGTGATTTGAAGAGAAGTAATAAAATGAGCTCTAAAAAGGGAAAGTAAACGTTTCCGGACACATGTCCACATAACATATTTTCTTTCTTTGTGTGTGAGGAATGTTTCCTGAAAGTTTGGCCATACCCTTTTGTAACACCCTGTATAATGTTGTCACCATGAGAAACTTAGTTATTTTCCTTTCCTCTTTCATCGCATAAATGTACTTCTATTTCCAAAAGCAAATTTTTGTGAGTGTGTTTGATCATGGTACTGTTGCCATTTACCAACAAGAAAATCTGACTGATGAATTAATTCCCCCCGACACAGTTTAAAGTGAGAATTACAAAGATAGCCTTGCTTTTTAAAACGTCCTAATTTCTTCACTTCACTTCACTTCACTTCACTTCACTTCACTTCCTTTCCGTAAGGATATATCACAGAACTCACAAGTAATTTGGGGATGCTAACTATCTTAGCTGGATGAGGTTGAGTACCAATTATAACTCTCAGAAGAGAGGATTATGGAAACTACAGAGAAAGTAAACAAGGATGGAAACACTGAGATCTGAATCTCTTCACTTCTGAGTAACTGTCCAAATTTTATCATTGCAAGCTAGTCCTACGCTACCATAACTATAACTGATTGTTAGTATACTTTACATAAGCTGCCTGTAGTGGCTGCTTCTATCTACACAGACAGTGGCCAGTATTTTACATCTAGTTCTGGCAATAGACACATCCAAAAGTGAAAAATGTAATCTTAACTTTTGGAATTATTATTTTCTTCTTCAAGGGGGAAAGACAAATAGGCTGGATAATATTTGAAAGGAGAGGTGGATCACTCGTACTCCAAGATGAGAAGGGCACCACCTGTTGCAAGGATGAAGGGGAACAATAAAAGGGATCCTGCCTTAGGGAGTAGAAGGTCAAGCAAAGTATATTGGTAAGCACTAGCTTTCATCCAGAGATGATAAAAGGAAAGAGAAAGAGAGATTGAAATTGAAATCCATCTCCATGCCCACACTCAATCCTCGAGTGTATAGCCTGACCATTTGTCAGAGAGTTTAATAAGGTTTGTTCCTAGTTTTCTTGTTTGTTATATGGGCTTTCTTATTTCTGTCTGGTGAGGGCACATTTAAAAACTTCACACCAAAATGTAGGAAACACACTAAAACCTAAACAAGCTTATAAAGTCTGCATGGGAGTATTCTAGTGCCCCGTACTGTGGTTGGGTGAATCACAGTCCAGATGAAAATGATCACTATTACTAGCAACAAATGCCACAGAATAGTGTGTGTAAGAATTCCAAGATCACTATTACTAGCAACAAATGCCACAGAATAGTGTGTGTAAGAATTCCAAGATATTTTTCAATATGAATGAATAGTTATATTATTTTAGTTGCATTACCACAGAGAAGAACTTTCTAGGAGAAAACAGAGTTGAAGTATGCACAATCAACAGGCAACCTTGTCATCAAATTAATGCTTAAAGCTACTTTTAAGTATGAAACATGGTAAACTGAACTTTATTAGTTTGTCCATATATTGAAATAATTTCATATTGCTATCCAACTAAACCTCAAGGAATTTTGCACACCATGTTTCACTTAGTATGTGACTGCCAATGAATCTTTCTGGCATAAATAGGTCACTTATTTGTTTGAAATAGCACAACACAAATCTTTCTGAGTTTTAAGTCTTAAACTGCTTGCTCTGAACTAGTCACAGGACTGCTCACTATCACCTTGCTGTGTCTGGAACCATTGCATTTGGGCTCTAGACCGGTATGCTTGCGCCATCAGTGTAAACAAATCCCACCCCTTGAAGAGGAATGCTACTAATGCCATGACATTTTCGTTTTTGAAGTCATTTTCATGCTCCACACAATCAAAGGTGTTGTTAGCAGGACAACACAACATGTCAGCACAATAATATTTGTTATCTCGTTCTCCAAGGACTTTATTTGTGAAGAATCTTTTCTGACAGCCAAATTGTGAAAAGCAATACTGTAAAAAATGTGTCAGTATTCTACAGTAGCCAATTTTCTCAAAAGTCTCTCTCTTGAAAAAGTGAAGGTTGGAGATGCAGCAAAACCAAGTTGTCGAAAATCTAATGGAAATGTCAGAAAGTGAAGTATTTAGTTATAAGAAGGTCATAATAGTTTCTGAACACATACATACTAATGGCAAACAGTTTAGTAGTAAAGAGTTATCCTCATAAAAAAATGACTATTTTACATTTCATTCTATTAATTGTAATGAATCATTATTCAGTTTAAATTACTTACTTCCTCTTGTCAAACCAGATTGCTTCACAGCCTTTCTTTTGAAGTGCTGCCATTATTACATTTATGTCATAATTCCCAAGTCCAAGGAATGACTTGTGAGGATTTATCCAGTCATTAGGAGACAAAGAGTAACAAATAGTGTCTAATTCAGCTTTGCTGAATGCATTACATTCTTGGAAGAGATTGTTGAGGGCATGTAAAGCACACATTTCTTTAACCTGGAATAAAGAATCATCTTTTCACAACAATAAGTTTAATATATTAGATGCACGCTATTTCTAAAAACTATACTAATTTAATGAAAAGGATAGTTGTTAGTCACCATATAGCGGAGATGCAGAGTCACAGATACACACAACAAACAGGACTGTCTGAAAGTGAGCTTTCTGCCAACAAGGCCTTTTTTCGAAATTAGACAAAGGACACACACACACACACACACACACACACACACACACACACACACAGATATGGGAGGTCAATAGGTACCGTTTCAGATATATCTGTTTACTTTGAAAAAGTATGAAGTGGGGAGTGACTCGCTTGTGAATACAGTTTCATTTAATAATATCTCTGGATCAACAAGGGGTTGTGTCATCTACTGTAAGCATATTCGTAAGCTAAAATATGGCAGAAACAGGATTTTCTTTTCTTTTTTAATTTGAAAATCCATGTATGTGTACCATTATATCAAGTAAAATAATCCTCAAATATTTTAAATACAATTCATTCATGAGATCCATCCTACGGTTTCTTTGCTGCAAGCGTGTTTTAGTAGCATTAAGTGCAACTTCTCTTATTATTCGTTAAATTTTGTTTGTTACAATCTTGGGTTTTGTTCATTATAAAATAACATTCACTGCTGTCAGTCACATTTTGTCTTTATTTTCTGCATGAAATATTTTGGGAAATAATTCATATTATCAAGTGTGTTTCTCATATATTATGAGATTTCTCAGGTGTGATGTTTGCGATGTGTGGGCTGCTTCATTATTATGTAACTATAGCATTTTTTCTTGTCATCTTAAGTAGAAATTTACATAGTTCACAGTATACATTAAAACCAGAAACAGAGGTAAGCAAATGATCACAAAGGGCAAATGTTGGTAGATACATCAACTGTACGATGATCCTAGCAACATATGAATAGCTTGTAAGTCAGTGGTGACATTGCTGGGGCTGGAGTGGTGCATTTTGCACTTTCACTGCCAAGTTCAATCTTCCTGTAAAACTGACAGAATCTTGGAAAGGCGTTTCCTGTAGGAATGTGTCTTATGATTTTTCCTGTGCTTTTATGTCATCTGTGTGAGCTCTGAATTTGTTGATTTTGCACTTATGACATTGGTGGGGATTTGCTTACCCCCTTCCTCTCTGCCTTGCTGAACAACATCAAACCTTGTGGAAAGAAGTACAGAAGTTTTTCAGTTTATTCAAGTAAGGTTTGATCTATACATGTTTCATTGTGAAAGCATGAGTACTCTGAAATCTGATGTTTTTAATGAGTTTTCTAATAGTCTGTCGTTGCAGCAGTATGGTGTCAGACTCGTCAGAATGTTGACAATATTTTTTGTGTGGTACATAGTTCTGCTTCCAGCTAGCATGACACTGGGCATCACAGTAACACATTAAATGTGATGGCCACTCATCCTTGTATTGTTGTATTGTTAGTCACCATATAGCAGAGATGCAGAGTCACAGATACACACAAAAAATGTATTGCTTGTAGCAATACATTTTCACCCTGGTGGGTGGATCAACAATTGGTATCGCATCTTTGAAACCTCTATGAACAGATTCTTAAATACATGAGTTCCTAGACCTGGATTTTGACTTGTAAGTAAGTGTTATTGTGTGTGGCTGTTTAGGATAATTCTGGCTTTGTTCATTGATATGGATTTGAGTTCATGTAACTTTTAGACATAATGTTCACTTTCTACTGTGTTTTACCCATCGACTTGGTATCACAGCATTGACCTACATAATTTGTGTCAGACTATGACAAAACAGTAATGAGGAATTCAAATCTTTACATGTTATTAACACATCATGGACATGAAATTCATTGAATTGTGGCAGCAGATGCTGATACTGTGACAGGAAATTCAGAGTGTGTGATTTGTTGTAGAAAGGGTTGAATGGCCTGTGGAAGTGGATACCCCTACAGCATAATGGACTGTCCATAGCATCAACACTGCTGATCCATAAATCAGCATTGTCAGCACCTACTATTTCGGCATCTGACAGTTCAAATGAAACCACAAGTACTCCAACAACTTTTGTTATTTTACAAGGCTAATAATATTGCTGATGTTCATGTTCATTCTGCTGCCCAACTCACTGAAGGTACACTATCACCCTCACCACATCTGGATGTGGAAATGGAGGGAAAGTCAAAGAAAAGTCAAAGTCCCAGTCCCGGTCCAGAAAAAAATCATTGTATTCTAGAATCAAATCTCCCACCAGAATGGATCATTATTTCCTGTACAGGGCAAATGGGTATTATAATGTAATGCAACTTATACAGGTATGTGTGATACGTCACAGTCACATTGGATCTGTCACTCTCTCAATGAATGTTACCTTCAATAAATCTTGCAAATATACGGTCACCTTTCTTGGTAGTTCTTGTGGTCCAACTAATCCGTCCCACATCCATGCACAAACTACTGCTTCTTATGGACTTCATTCCCTGGCAGAATGATGCTGTAAGGAAGTATTAACTGTTCCAAGCTACTAAACGAATTAGACTATTTCATACAAACTCTTCTGTATTTTAACTCTTCAACTCAGTAATAGACAAAAACCCAAATCAGGTAGCTCACAAAAAGCTTTTTAAATCATCATCTACATAACATGTACATCTGACTCTCAACTCATGTATAAAAGAAGTCCGTAATCATGTCCTCCATTTGCTTGGCATGCCCGTTGACATTGTCAGTGACCTTCTTTCTCCTAGGAGTTCAGGATATCATTAAGTCTTTGCCCCAAAGCATAAATGGGCCCATATAGCAAGTGTCTTCTCCTACCTCATGTCATGGCTTGCCACTGTCCTTTGCTGCTACTGTTCATGTGCCATCTGCACAAACCACAGATCAGAGCATGCACAGTGGATCCATCTCACTTACTTACTACTTAGTAAGTTATTAGACATCATGATCACCTTAAGCTGTCCCAAAGGCTCATAGTGGAAAAGGATACTCCTTAGATTGCCACGTTACACTACATCTCCATGTGGTATGTCTGCCGTGACTACTGCGGTCATGGCAGTCTAAAGCTAAACTATGTGCCATAAAAATAATATTGCTGCCCTCTCCTCATACGTTTCCATATTGCTGGAGTAGCAGGATATTAGCGGCTGTCTTTGTTTTTACCTACAATTTCCTGCAGGTATCTCTGTACTTTTATGACGTGTTGTCTGTGAGGAAGGGGGTGCTTTTGTGCTATGTTCTTCTAATGTTAGAGCAATATCTTGTTGCCTTCCTGTTGAACCAGAGGTAAATTTAGCTTTAAGCGTGGATAATGTAACATGTACTATCTTGTTAGTACATTAGCAGGTGCAGGTATCTGTGCTAGTCTTTGAAGTATTCAGCTGTGTAGCAACATTAACCTTGGATACCAGTTTTGTCAAAGCCGTGACAAATGAGGCCATACATATGGGATGCTGCATAGGTTTTAACATTCATTTTGCTTTGCTGCAAGAGATTTTTCTGGCAGAAGTGCCTGAATTTTATTCTGTGTGTTATACACTTTTCATTCAATTTAATTAGACAGATAAAAAATCAACTCACCAAGTAGCGGCAGAACACACACAATTAGGCACTTACATAATTAGGCAAACTTTTGGAGCCAGTTGCTCCTTCTTCAGGCAGAAGGGTTGAAGGGGAAGGAAGAGTGGTGAAGGAAAAGGACTGGAGAGGTCTAGGAAAAGGGGCAGATTTTAGGAAAGTCACCCAGAACCACAAGTCAGGGTAGACTTACTGGACGGGATAAGAAGGAAAGACCCCTGTTCCTATACCTCTCCAGTCCTTTTCCTTCATCCCTCTTCCTTCCCCTTCAACTCTTCTGCCTTAAAAAAGGAGCCACTGGCTCCAAAAGCTTGCCTAATTATAAACTTCTTTTATGTGTATGTTTTGCTGCTGCTTGGTGGGAAGATTTTTTATCTATTTAATTAAATTACAGTACTGGCCATTAAAATTGCTACACCAAGAAGAAATGCAGATGATACACCGGTATTCATTGGACAAATATATTATACTAGAACTGACGTGTGATTACATTTTCACGCAATTTGAGTGGATAGATCCTGAGAAATCAGTATCCAGAACAACCACCTCTGGCCGTAACAATGGCCTTGATACGCCTGGGCATCGAGTCAAACAGAGCTTGGATGGCGTGTACAGGTACAGCTGCCCATGCAGCTTCAACATGATACCACAGTTCATCAACAGTAGTGACTGGCGTATTGTGACGAGCCAGTTGCTCGGCCACCATTGAACAGACGCTTTCAATTGGTGAGAGATCTGGAGAACGTACTGGCCAGGGCAGCAGTCTAACATTTTCTGTATCCAGAAAGGCCTGTACAGGACTGGCAACATGCGGTCGTGCATTATCCTGCTGAAATGTTGGGTTTTGCAGGGATCGAATGAAGGGTAGAGCCACGGATCGTAACACATCTTAAATGTAATGTCCACTGTTCAAAGTGCCGTCAATGCAAACAAGAGGTGACCGAGACGTGTAACCAATGGCACCCCATACCATCACGCCGGGTGATATTCCAGTATGGCGATGACGAATACACACTTCCAATGTGTGTTCAGTGCGATGTCACCAAACAGGGATGTTACCATCATGATGCTGTAAACAGAACCTGGAATTATCTGAAAAAATGACGTTTTGCCACTTGTGCACCCAGGTTCGTCGTTAAGTACACCATCGCAGGCACTCCTGTCCGCGATGCAGTGTCAAGGGTAACCGCAGCCATGGTCTCCAAGCTGATAGTCCATGCTGCTGCAAACGTTGTTGAACTGTTTGTGCAGATGGTTTTTGTCTTGCAAACATTGAGATGTGGCTGCACGATCTGTTACAGGCATGCGGATAAGATGCCTGTCATCTTGACTGGCCGTTGGGATCCAGCACGGCGTTCCGTATTACCCTCCTGAACCCACCGATTCTATATACTGCTAATGGTCATTGGATCTCGACCAATGCAAGCAGCAATGTCGCAATACGATAAACCGCAATCGTGATAGGCTACAATCCGACCTTTATCAAAGTCGGAAACGTGATGGTACGCATTTCTCCTCCTTACATGAGGCATCACAACAACGTTTCACCAGGCAACGCCGGTCAACTGCCTGCTGTTTGTGTATGAGAAATTGGTTGGAAACTTTCCTCATGTCAGCACGTTGTAGGTGTTGCCACCGGCGCCAACCTAGTGTAAATGCTCTGAAAACCTCATCATTTGCATATCACAGCATCTTCTTCCTGTCTGTCAAATTTCATGTCTGTAGCGCATCATCTTCGTAGTGTAGCAATTTTAATGACCAGTAGTGTATTTTGTCAAAAACTGATTGTTTTTGTTGTTGCACTTTCCATCCAGTATTCTAAATGGACTACTCATCCAGACAGTTAACACATTTTGGTGTTGACGTGTATGGAAAATTCATCTCATTCTTATAATCCACATTTACTGCAGGAAAGTCTACCATACAATGAACAGTGTACACAAATCTCTAGAATTTAAAATGCCTCATTAGATTTGGTAAATACGTTTTCACAGCTTTCAAGGTATCCACTAGTCATGAAGCTCTCCGAATGTAAAAAAGGAAGGGGAGAGATCTTCTGTAAGGTAACTACTTCTCTATCTGTGATAAACTGATTGCAGTACAATTGTGCCCTCTAACAATTATTTGGTTTTATTTTATTGGAGTCTCTCTTGGTACGTTGTGAGGTAATAACCCTTAAAATTCATACAAGCTGTAAAGAGTGTATGAAGGTTGATCACTGTGTTCCATAGAATTACTACAAGACGATAACGAAATGCACATCAGTTCCAGCAGGTCGCTGGGTAGCTCTACCAGCTTAATAGAACTGGCGTGTGGCAGGTGGGCCCAGAGGTTGCCCACTTTCTTTTATCAGAGGATTGTGATGTGTTGGGTATTAAGCTGATATGCCTATTCTGTGGACACACAATGCTTCGCCATCACACTGCATACTGGTCACTAACATGTCCAAAGCTTACACACCAGCCCCTGGCTCTAGATCCAAAATTCTCAAAAAACTGAACTCAATCACCAAGATTGAAACTTCAATAGCCCATACAGTGAAAGATGAACCCTAACAGTGGAAGTTGGTTTGGTACAGCTGCTTCTTGTGCCTACCATGCCCAAAAATGTGACACAAATTTTTACACAACTCTATGGCACAATGCCCCAGGGTTGCTGATGGCACACAGAAGGTACATGTACCTTACACAATTGTACAGATGGAGTGAAGAGTTACCTCATTAGAACAAATGTCTTATGGAATACTGGTGGAAAGAATCGAATAAACACAACAGGGATGTGGACAGTATCAATAATAAAACACTGTACACAGAGTCCACATGGTCAACAAAACCTTATGGTGTGTTTATGCCCCAAACTCGCTGCTTGCTGGCATGGACCAGTGATGAATCAAACCCACCGAGTCTTATTGGCGTATTTAACCTGTACCAACAACTGATGTTACACTGTTTGCTACTATCCTCATCAGACAAAATGATCAAAGTGATTAATGTTTCCAGGTGTGACCATTGCCGCTAGTCCTGAAACTTGAGCAGTGGTAGGCTACTTCACTGGCAGTATCATTTTTTTATATAACTGCACACTGTTAATGTGGATTCTTCCACACCATACATCTACATCTCTGCCAACATCCATACTCTGCAAACCATTGTGAAGAGGACGGCAGAGGGTACTTTGCACTGAACTAGTTATTAGAGCTTTTTTCCATTCCTTTCACATACGAAACATGTGATCATTGGTACTGCTCTTCTTTGTATACATTCAATATCTGCTGATACTCCTATTTGGTAAAGATCCCACACACTTGAGCAATACTCTAGGATGGGTCACATGGTTGTTCTCTAGGCAATTTCCTCTGCAGACTGACTGCATTTTCCAGGTTCCATTTTCCAAGTATACTGTCAATGAAACCATCATACACAGAAAGTAATGTTGGTTATGACCTTATAAGGCACTTTCCAGAGTGAGAACAAAAAGTGACGACTTTGAACAGGCTCTTACTTCAGCCATTTTTGCATGCACAGCTATCAGACCTAAGGCACACACGTCACCACAAGTACTTCTCAATGGATATGATTAGATGTGATAACTTTTGGAAATTAGTTTCTGTTTCATCTATTTTATAGTTTTTTTGTTTTTTTTTGTTTTGTTTAATACAACATCAGCACAAAAATCTACAAGCGGCAGTTTTAGTACATGAAGTAGATAGTAGATGCAGAGGAAAGCTAATGAAATATTAGCTCAGAGTGAGGAGGCCTATGAATTGCTCTTTCTCTGAAGTTACGTCAATAACGTAGTGCAATGTAATGATCAGATATGGGCATATTAGTGTGAGTGTGGTCAGTGTACTGCAGCACCGCTGATGGCAGATGAGCGCAAGATGTTGTCACTGTAATAATTCAACAAGGCCAGTGCAATGTTGCGAAGCAGGTTAGCTTCTAGAAACAGTGAATCCAGTGGTACTGTCGACTAGTACAGTAAGGGGCAAGGCACATTTCCACACTGGCAGTGCCAGTAGTATTTTAAGATATGAGACTAGTAATGGCACATATGCACAACAAGTGTGGCACTGCCGACTATAAATACTGGCAATTTTTGTAACAGAATTATTCTGAGTCTTGCAGCCAAACCAGGACAAACAGCCTGTGCTGGATGAGGACGCCACATCACCACATGGACCTGCCAGCAGAGATCACAGGTTCAAAGCCAGGGCAGGACAACAGCTCTGCGCACGAGTCCCTCCCCAGACTTAGCACTGGCCGCAATAGGTCATATACAGCAGAGCGGCCGACTCATACCCAGGGAGTGGTGGGTTGCATCCTGTACACATCAGTTGCCATCTGCCACTGGCTGACAAATGTCTCAGGATAGTGGACATCACCCACCGTGATGCCATGGGACAATGCCAGTGGCCACTGTGGCTACAGCAGCATCGAGTTTGCATACCACTGGCACAGATTCCACACAGTCAGCTTACATAAAAGGCCACTGGCACAGTAAAACAAGACCACCGGCGTGGTGTCGTACCATGTCAGCAACATGGAGTGTGCGGGCAGCCAGCCTAGCAGAATTCAGCGGCCAGTCAGCCACCGAGCCAGTGTATCAAGCAGCACAGATGCATCAATAAAAGAACTTGTTACATTTGCAGCTGCCATTCTCTGGAGCCTCCTGAACCCCCACCTCGCCTCCAGCACCCACTCATAACATCCTGGCTCACAGATGCCCCACCCTGCACCAGGAAGCACTATAGTCTGGCAGCAGAATTTGGTGCATCATCTTCACACAGCATGGCATCTAGACCATGATCCATGGTGTCAGTATGGTAAAATAAATGATCAATTATTTTGTTATGGAAGAGAGGCATGACTGTCATTTTAATTTTAAGGTTACCTTGTTTAGGCCGGAGGAGCCAACTGACTTACCCGAGTTTAAATTTAATGGTAGAGAGCAGCATTTGGAGCCTTTAAGGTGTATGCAGTGTAAAGTACTTCGGCACTCTCTGATGTGTGCGCAGTCAGTGGCTTTAACCTGTTATACATATCATTGATATATTCATATTGCAAGGCATTGTAGAGTGTCTAGATGGCTCATGATACAATGTTAAGATTAATTTGTAGAGATCTTTAGGAACTGCAATTAATTTTATTTTGTTTTGTTGCTGTATTATTGAGTGTAATGGAGAGTAAAAGTCTCGCAATGACCGAGTTAGAGATGAAAGTTACACCTGAGCTGGAAGTAGTACAGACATTGTTAGAAAAAGTAGTGCAGCTGACAGCAGATAATATGCAGCTACATCGGCAGTTGGCAGTTAAAGACAAACAGTTAGCACTGTTTCAGCCACAATGGCATGAGATGCATCCAGCTACCGCAGGATTGACTGTTCCCTTTTCTGGAAAATCATCTTAAGATGTAAGGTCATTCTTAGAGGACCTTAAAACACTGGCAAAGATGTGTGGTTGGACTGACAGTCAATTGTTGTGGAGAACGAAGTTGCAACTAGTGGGAGAGAGAGAAACATACATGAGGTGTTTGGAAGCATTAAAGAATGCAACAAGCTTTGAACAATTTGAGAAGTGGAAGGGATTTTACAAAGGTGTCAGAAACAGAACAGTGTGATTTATTTTTAGGTAAAACTGAACACTGTGAAGAGGTGTGAGGAAATTGTAGAAAATTTTGCAGATACGATAAGGAAATGTAATAAACACACATATAACTTAGGCCAGAGTGACGCAGCAAAATTAGTTTTGTTGCAAGAAGCTGAACAAAGTGAACTCGAGGCTTTTCTGAGGAGATTGCTATCGGACATGTCAAGGAGGATGCTTATAGGTGCACCAAGCGATCTGTAATCTGCTGTTAGTTTAGCGATGGAGTGTGAAGAAATTGATATGTCAACAAGGGATGTGAGATAGATTTTCTGTGAAAATTAAGTGTTACGGGTGTCAGCAGAAAGGGCATTTATGGTGGTAGTGTAGCCAGATACAGGGAAATACAGGGAATGGAAGATATCAGCAGGAGAATTTTGGTACTGGACATACAGTATAGATGAAGAGGTGGTAAGAAACATTAAACGCAATAGGAAATCCAAAGTCCACAACACATTCCCATTAAAATTAGATGCAACATATATGTATGCAGAGGTAGAGTGTGCAGTAAGAGGTGTTATAGGAGATAAAGAGCACAAGTTTTTGTTGGACACAGGGTTGCATGTGTCAGTTGCCGGTAAAGACAAAGTGGGTCAAAGGCAACGGAACCCGCCATGCTATAGGCTAAGTGGAGTCGGAAATAATGATGTGAAACTGTTGGGGTTGGCAGATGCATATTTTCTTATAGGGACTGTGAGATTCAAGCAGTGTGCAGAGGGAGTATCTCATGTGATTGAGGACTACAGCATAATCTAGGGGTTAGATTTTTATATCAACATTGTGCTAAAATTGACATCAGAACTTAACTGAATGACATTCCAGTTAGGGGAAGCTATTGCTATTGCTAGTGTAGAACTGCCATGAGGGGCGTCCAGCATATTGGGCAAATCAGTTGAACTGTGACCAATTGCACTAAGACTTCATTCACAACCACACCAGGTCTAATATTTGCAGACTTCCAAAAGGAGTTTATTCCTTCATGTAACACATCTAATCATGTGTTTTAAGCCAAAAGATTAACAGTGAGGAGCATCTTGCAGCCTACGCATTGAGACAGCTGAATGTGGCAGCAAAGAACTATTTAAAGAAGGAGACATTTGAGCCTCCCTCATGGTCTCACATATTTTAGACAATATTTTTATGAGTAAAAATTTCAGATAGTAGTGCCCACACTGCTTTGAAGTGGTTGTTGGGACTACAGGACCCATCTAGCAAGCTGGCTAGGTGGGCCCTGAGACTTAAAAAATTTGACTACAAAGTAGTACACAATCCAGGGAAGAAGCACAGAAATTCAGACGCATTAAGCAAGAACGTAGCAGTGGTGAAAATTCTGAGTCATGGTCTTGTGGAATAGCGGGCAGCGCAAAGTGCTGAAGGTGCCTAAACAAAACAAGACGTAACCACAGTTTAGCAAAATGATGGACTGTTGCGCAAGGGAATGAAGTTAGGCTCATGGATAGTAGTATTAGCAAAGGTTAAGGAGGAGATTTTGAAGGAAGCCCATAATCATGTGTTATCTGGTCATGGAGGTTGCAGAACAACAAACCTGAGAATAGAGGAGAGATAGTGTTGGAGAGGAAGGAAAGCAGACATGGAGCAATACACGAGGAATTGCAAACAGTGTGCACAGAGAGCTGACTTAAGTCACAAGCGAGTACTGTTGCAGAAGCTACCACAAGTATCAAAACAATTTGAAATGCTCAGGTCTGGTGTATTAGCATTGTTCAATTATACACCAGAAGGAAACCAATTCATATTAACAATATTAGACCATTTTTTCTCAGTACATGCAGATGGTTACTATGCCAAAGCAGGCAGTGACAGTTGCACAAGTAATAGTTAACAATTGGATGTTGAAGTTTGGTGGGCCAGGCGTGATAATTACAGACCAGGGTAAAATTTCATATCACACTTATTGAAGGAGCTTTGTTGGTTACTGCGTGTTAAGAACAGAACACAGAACAAATGCACAGAACCACTGAGTAAATGTTAAGTTACTATGTGAATGGACACCATATGAATTGGGATACATAACACAGATCAGCCAGAACATTATGACCATCTACCTAATAGCCATTATATCCACCTTTGGCATGGATAGCAGCAGCAACATGTCACGGCATGGAAGCAATGAGGCCCCAGTAGGTCGCTGAAGGAAGTTGCCACCACATCTGCACACACTAGTCACCTAATTCTGAGGGGGGGGGGGGGGGGGGGGGAAGGAGGTGTTTGACTGGGTTCAAATCTGTTGAGGGGGGGGGGGGGAAAGAGGTGTTTGACTGGGTTCAAATCTGTTGAGTTAGGGGCCAGTACATCATCTGGAACCCACCACTGTGTTCCTTGAATCTCTCCATCACACTCTTCGCCTTGTGACATGGCACATTATCTTACTGAAAAAATGGCACTGCTGTTGGGAAACATGATCGTCCTGAATGGGTGTATATGGTCTGCACCACATGTACGATACTCCTTGGCCATTATGGTGCCTAGCACGAGCCCTACTGGACCCATAGATGCTCACATGAATGTTCGCCAGAGCATAATGGAGCTGCCACCAGCCTGTCTCCATCTCGCAGTACAGGTGTCAAGGAGCTGTTCCCCTGGAAGACAATGGATTCATGTCTTCCCATCAGCAAGGTGAAAAAGGTATCAGCATTCATCACACCATGAAATGCTGTGCCACTGCAGCAATGTCCAGTGCTGATGGTCATGTGCCCATTTCATTAGTAGTTGCCGATGTCATGATGCTAACATTGGCACATGCACAGGTTGCCAGGCGTGGGGGTCCCATCGTTACGAATGTTTGGTATGTTGTGTTTTCAGACACCCTTTTACGCTGCCCAACATTGGTACGTTGTGTTTTCAGACACCCTTTTACTACGCCCAGCATTAAAGACCGATTTAGTTCTGCCACAGTTCACCATCTGTCCTGTATTACAGAGTCTGTCCAGCCTATGACGCCGACACCTGTGATGTGGGGTGGTCGCCCTACCCAATGACGTCTGAACACGATTTCACCTTGGTTTCATCCTGTGTTGAAAACATTCACCACAGCATTCCTTGAACATCTGACAAGTTGTGTAGCTTCCAAAATGCTCGTGCCAAGCATCCGGGCCACAATAATCCGCCCTTGGTCAAATGCAGATAGATAGTGCCACTTTCCCATTCTACACACAGACAGCATGCACACTGATACCACATGCACTGTGTGTGTGTCTGACCAACAGTCATTCTTCGACAGGTGAGGCTGCTATCGCTTGGATGGGTTTGTATCAATAGTAGGTCAGAGGTCATAATGTTTTTGCTAATCAGTGTATCTCAGGAATGTCAAGTCAGCATAGAATTCAAAAGTACACATAAATAATGGGTTGTCCCCATATGATGATGAGTTTGGTCAAAAAACTCCATCACCATTCGACTTAATAAAGGTGAAGGAGGGGAAGCTGTAAAGTCAGTACACAAGTTTGCACAAATAGTACCAGAAATACGGAAATGAATACAGAATGCGAATATGAAGGCATCGCAGAAGCAGAACGAATCAGTGAGATGTTTGCAAGTTTCTCGCAGTATGAGATAAGGCAATGGGTGATGTTATCCAGTCCTTACACACCAAAAGGGAAGCCGACGTAGTTCATCATAAGATATGAAGGACCTTATCAGGTGGAGGAGACTACTTCATTAGTCAACATGAAATATTTGCCCCTGTTCTCAGGTTGCAATATTTCAAGGACAAAATGGAAGGAATACGAGTCATAGCAGTAAAAAAATAAAAAATGGTGGAGGGAAGTAAGTTATCAGATGAATGGCACACTAAACAGATAGTGAATTTGATGGGTGAAGTGCAAGCATTTGGCTTGCCATCAGTTAGGTGTGATTTTTTTTTTCACAGAAAACTCTCTCACATTATCATTGACAATGACTGTGGTATCGATAGCTACGATGCCACGGCATAGGTACAAGTTCTTAGGTTGGCACCACGATACCAACACGGATGACAGTGCCCTCTAGCCGGCACTGTGCAGCTCTACGAGTGCCACTCCAGATTCTACCCATTCGATTCCGAGTAGACGACCAAGCAACAATGTTTCTATTTCACAGTGGGCAAGCCACTACAGATTTTGCCTTTGTAACTTCTAGCCGACGTTAGAATTGATTGACGTACAGCTTCGCACCTACAGGCTCATCTCAGCCAAAGATAAGTTACAATTCATGTATTCAAGTTATTGTGTTGTGATATAGTAAAACCACATTTCTAAGAGCAGTACCGAGAGATTCCTACCTCACCTGCTCCTACCCGCTTCCTACATTTGGCCTACCCTAAATGACATCCCACACTATTGTTCTCCCTTCAGGTCTCTCAGAAGCAAAGCACAATTTGCATTTATCAACTTTTGCTTTAACCAGCTAAGAGTAAATATTGAGTTTTGCAAAAACTCTTATTTTCAACACCCTGTAACAACAGCAAATATCAGCTTTTGACTAAATCATTTCAACAGTTCATGCATGGCAACAAGCTTGATTTGCAACCACAAAAATCTAAATTTTGGGCAACTGAGTATTTATTTTGAACAAATGCTCCACAACTGTTCTTAGCCAGACAGAAGGGGCTAGATTGACCAAGGAATACCATGGGAACCAGACTTGTTTCCAGCAAGCAGGTTTTCTTTGGATTTCTTTCAATATGATGACTTTGTAAAAAGTTGGGGAAGCTCATGGGGCTAACTTTCCATCTGCCAGCCATGATTAGGGGTATCAAGCAAGTGAACATCTCAAAACCACAGTTGTATTGGCCAGAAGTACCTTTGGAGTTATTGCCAACGCCAAATAGAAAACTTATAAATCAAACTCTAAAACCCGACCTAACCCATTTTCAGCATTGGTTCACTGCTTTGTAGGAACGATGTATTTCAGCTGAGCTGTTAATGCAGCATGTACAGCAGTTCAGAGAAGGACAATGCGTAACTTTAACTCGCATAGTTATAGCTTTTATTCTTTTAAGTTGGAGGGCTGATCATCAGCATAAACCACTTATGGCCCGGGTTCCAGTGGAGTGGATCCCTAGAGCAAGAGAGAGAGAGAGAGAGGTGAATGCAGAATAGATGTAAATTCAGAGCTAAGAGGGAAGGAAACAACAGGACAAGCCATGAAGGTTGGATTGCAAGAAGTGCAAAACAAATATGACATGTAGCAATAAGCAGCATAGTAAATAAAACTGGATGCCTTATCTAACTCATAAGGGGAAGTTGCATTTGTTTAGCTATAAAATTTCTCTGTATTCTGTACGAACATGCAGCTTGATATGAAACTGGTTTCAAAGTTGACCCAAGCTACGAGGTCTTGTTCACAGATAAGATACTGTAGAGTAACGACCATATACGGGCATATTAGTGTAAGCCTGAGTAGCGTATTGAAGCAGTGCTGACAGTGAATGATTGTGGTTTGTCGTCACTGTAATAATTCCAGCAAGGCAATGTTGTGAGGCAGGTTATCTTGTTGAAACAGTGAACTCAACGGTACTGCATGGACTAGTGCAGCAAGTGCCAAGGCAGATTTTCAATCTGACAGTAGCTGTAGTGTCATAAGATATGTGAATAGTAGTGGCTTCACTGAATGAGGACACCATATTGCCATAGAAACCTACCAGCAGAGGTCACAGGTCCGAGGCCACAGCAGGGCAACAGCTCTGTCCACTGAGACCCTCCCCAGACTTAGTGCCATGGCGTGGTTGGCCACACCAGCTTATCTCCAACAGCACAACTTACTCCTGCCCAGGGGACAGTGAGTAACTTTCCATGCACACCACACACCATCCATCACTGCCGGAAACGTGTCTCAGCAAGGTGGACATCCCCTGCTGTGATGCCACCAGATGGCACCATGGCTGTAACAGCCAGAGTACTGTCAAGTTCACACCCCACTGGTACGGGGTCCCCACAGTCAGCTAATGTAACGAGACTGCCGGCATGGTGTCATTCTGTGTCAGTAACGAAGAGTGTGCAGACAGCATGCCCAGCAGAATTCAGTGACCAATCGGCTCCTAACACAGTGTCAAGCAGTGCAGAGGTGTCAATAAAAGAACTTATTACATTTGCAGCTGTCCTCTGAAGCCACATGGGCTCTGACCTCACCTCCACCACCTGCTTGCACCATCCTGGCTCACTGCCACCCGACCCTGCACCACGGGGCACTACAGTAGGATCAAATCTTCTCATCTTTAACTGTTTATGATTCTATAATATTAAAAGGAACTGGAAAGTTCCTTGTGACATTCTTGACTGGCTGAAAATGTGCCTTGGATAATTTCTGAGATATTATAACTGATGAAAGTACAGGGCGTATCAAAAAGAGGCTTCTGATTGGCACATCTATATTTCTGAAACTAATAACATATACAATGAATTTTGTTTCTTGATGAACGGGAAACTCAAAAAGTTTTTTTTTTCCCCCACATCTTTTCGCAGGTGTTAAATATGTCCCCCTTGAGACGCATGGCACGTCAATGCGGTATTCAGATTGTGCCCACACTGCAGCAAGCATGTCTTGAGTTAAAGCTTCCACAGCTGCTGTTATGCTATGTCTCAGTTCATTCATTGTTATTGGTAATGGAGGCATATAAACAGAGCCTTTTATAAACCCCAAAAGAAATAATCATGTACAGTCAGGTCCTATGACCTTGAGGGCCATAATGTAAGGCTGCATCATCTGATGCAGTTCAACTGGTACATCATTCAATAATCCTTCGATTTAAAAAGTCACACACTTCCAGGTGCCAGTGTGGGGGTGCCCCATCCTGTTGGTAAATGAAGTCGTTCGAATCTGTCTCCAACTGTGGGAAAAGAAAGTTCTCAAGCATACACTCACAGTACCTAACAAAGTGTCTTAATTAAATAGTGTGCAGAAGAACTGGATAACCAACCTAGCTGGGCATCCAGCAGTGTGACTCTCAACAATTATACCAACACTAACTTCACATATGACATCGTGTCCACTCTACATTGAACCGCCTGCAGTTTATGTTCAAATTCATTGTTCCTCCCAGGAATTAAGTAAAGAATGTGTCTTGCCAAATTACAACATATTTTGTACATTTTTTCAGTAGGAACTGTTCAATTGTAGCTCCACGGGAGTCATTTTTACAGATAAGCCCAGGCGGGGAATAACATTTAATTGATACAACGGCCACCTCGACATCTACTGAAATAGCTCTTGTGTGTGATAATATTTAGGAGTAAAGGAGGTGTTGAGTCGTCAAGAGGCATACATGAAAGAGAATCAAAACTGCTAGCTTTCGAAAGAAATCCTTTGAAGACCCGAGAGGTGTGCACGCACACCTGTGTGTGGTGTGTGTGTGTGTGTGTGTGTGTGTGTGTGTGTGTGTGTGTGTGTGTGTGTGTTCCTCTCACTCATCACAGAATTTACTCCAAAAGCTAGCAAAGTTTTCATTCTTTTTAGTGTTGTCTCTAGCCTCCTGACATCTCAATGCCTCTGCTATTCTGTGAGTGATCTCCTTTACTCCTAAATATTAACATTCTGCCAGAACTTTCCTACATATTCTTATAACAAAGCCTATATGATAGGTCAGCTAGGTTTTCAAACGTCAATGAATCCTATCAGTAGTGCAATTGGAGGACAGGCTGCAGCCCATAATGGAACTACTGCATTAGCTGAAGGAGATTTCATGAAACACCTACCTGTTTCTCATGGTAAATACCACCATTCATAGCCACACCAATACGATTGTCTGTAGGATTCCAGCAGCTTTCAAAATCTAGTGTCTTCAAGCATAATACAGATTGCATCTGAAAAAATTATATCATCATGAGCATACACCAAGATTCTGTCCTGATATGTAACAGAACTAAATGATGCACTAATTTAAAAAGAAGAATGACAGTATTAGTAATTAATACCAACAGATTTAAGTAACTATTATAATGAACAGCATATTTAAATACACGAGTCCCCACAATTCATTGGTTGTGAAATGCCATTGAATGAACAATGAATACATTCTCCATCTACATAAATGAAAAGTTTAAATGGAACCAACAAGATGATTATCAAATATGAAAGAGAACTGTATTTTCTTTGTCTTTGTGCACCTGTTTGCACCAGGGTAAATGTGTCTTGCAGAAATTATTAACACACTCTCAGACATTAAAAATATATCCAATGCAAAGCATGTGTGTCAATATTTCTAAAAGTTATGTAACTAAATATGTATTACTACTGAAGGGAATACGATCTTTTTACAAAAATAATACTGAAATCTTCTTACAAAGCAAAACTTATCATTATTATTAATCTTCATTATTATTATTTTCTTTTGTCAAGGTTGAAAATGCAGATTTTCTGTGTATAAATTAATATGATAGTTTGGAAAAGTTTGGCAATAAACATAAGTAATGTTAATGCTATAGTAATGGAAATGCTAGGATAGAAATAATGAACAAAATTGAGTAGAGGTATACAATCAAGTGCAGATGAATGGTGGTTGGGGATCTCTCTCTCTCTCTCTCTCTCTCTCTCTCTCTCTCTCTCTCTCTCTCTCTCTCTTTCAAAACAAATTTTAATTTACTATGAATACTCATATTTTACTGTGATTAATAATTAAAAACAGAAATATATTATTTTTATTAAAACTAATTCAATATTTGTTAACATTTCAATTTGCTTATAAATAAAGAATGCAAATAAATACACGGTGGGCATAAAGTCCGGGAACATTTTCAATTATTTATTGCACAAGAACCGAACATTGTACAGATATCATACATATGTCATTTTGAAGAGAAACCCTGAGGGTTCGCCCCCCCCCCCCCCTCCTTCCCCCCACACATATACCGCCACAGCGTGGTTTGGTAACTTGCCGATAGTCAGCGCTAGTCACAAACATGGAGAGTTCAGGTGCAGAGTGAGCTTTCTGTGTTTTGAAGTTTGACAAAAACAAATGTGCTACAGCTGTTCAATGGATGTTTAGAACCAAGTACGGTTTATAAACTTTCAGAGTTTCTCTTCAAAATGCAGTATGTATGAGATCTGTACAATGTTTAGTTCTTGTGCAATAAATAATTGAAATTGTTTCCGGGCTTTATGTACACCCTGTATAGAAGAAGCTGAACCTGGCAAAAATTGAATCAACAATCTCACAATTACAAGTCTACAATGCAGCTATGAATGGCCCTGTTAAAACACTCAGAATATTTTATACTTAAAATGTACTTCGGAATCTTCAAAGCTGATTTATTAGAGTATTTTTGCACAGTGCATCATACTACTTTAGGACACTGATGTCTGGGCATTGCCTTTCAATTCCTATAAGTGTAAACAAAATTGGTTTTAATGAGAATCAATGAAACTGAGCAGGATGCATCCCAATATCCAATCAAGACATTCAGGTTTTGTTCCTGTTAAATACTCATAAAATAAAAATCCAGACTGATTAGTTTACGAGGACAAATATCAATGGCTGCTCGTCAGTCAGCAATGTGAGAAGGCAACTGTATGTTACCCTCTAGACTAAATATATTATGAAGTAACCAAAGGCTGAATTAGTATTAAACAATATTGATGTATGGAATACTTTTGGTACAAAGTATTTCATATACAAGCTTCTGAAAAGTCCAGAACGGAATGTCCCTACTACCATGTGATCAGCATGTAAGTGACTTGTGTTGTCACAGGCTTCGATATTTACCACCACTATGGTCAAAACTTAGCACTTAACTTGCATCATGAAACTCTCTGGGACCTTGGAGTCCGGTGTACCAAGGGTAGTGTAATCACAGTCCTTGCTGACATGTGTGAGACTCTAGGACAACAATATTCTGGACTCCGAGAAAAATATTAGCCATCCAAGAATCAAAAAACTCGTGCATAGATCATGGGCACATGGTATGGTTGGTTTGTGAGATTGAAGAGACCAGACTGTGATGGTCATCGGTCACTTTTTCCAGAAATGCAAACACACACACATAGAATAAAAACGAATAATAAAGACGACAACAGATGACACAGGACAAGAAAGACTCAGACAGAGATCAGAAAAAACGAATTAAAATCACACAGAGTGTGACAGTGGTTGGCCGACCATAGAGACAAAAAAGGAAAAGCCAACCACCGAGAAACACACTAAAACTCAGTCTAAAATCATAGGCCAAAGACAAGACTCAAAACAAAAAAACATAACAAACACTCAGATTAAGTGATAAAAAACCCCTGCCCGAATAAAACGTAAAACTAAGCCTGCCATGGCAGTGTCATTTGTTAAAAGGGCAGGGAGCGTGTCAGGCAGTGCGAACGTCTGCCTGCGCACAGCTAAAAGGGGACTCTCCAACAAAATGTGGACCACCGTCAAAACGGATCCGCAGAGACATAGAGGTGGGTCCTCACGGCGCAATAAGTGGCCGTGCATCATCCGTGTGTGCCCAATGCGCAGCCGGCAGAGGACAACAGACTCCTTGCGAGACAACCGAAAGGAGGAGCGCCACACACCGGTAGCCTCCTTGATGGCCCGAAGTTTGTTTGGTGAAGGCAGGGCGCGCCATTCAGTGTCCCAAAGCTCAAAAACTTTGCAGCGTAAGACAGCTCGCAAATCAGTCTCCGGGAGGCCAAGGTCCAGAGATGATTTACTGGTGGCCTGTTTGGTCAGGCGGTCAACATGTTCATTGCCTGGTATCCCAACATGGCCAGGCTCCACACAAACACCACAGAGGGGCCGCAACGGGCAAGAGTATGGAGGGACTCCTGGATAGCCATCACCAGACGAGAGCGAGGGAAACACTGGTCGATAGCTCATAAACCGCTCAGGGAGTCACTACAGATAACGAAGGACTCACCTGAGCTGGAGCGGATATACTCTAGGGCACGAAAGATGGCGACCAGCTCGACAGTGAAAACGCTGCAGCCAGCCAGCAATGAATGTTGTTTGTAATGGTCCCCTAGAGTGAGAGCATAACAGACATGACCAGCAACCATCGAACCGTCAGAGCCCTGATACGTGGCAAGGATGGAAAGAAAGCAGTGGCGGAACGCCTTCGGAGGGACTGAGTCCTTCGGGCCCTGTGCCAATTCGAGCCGAAGGCAAGCGCAGGGCACACACCACAGGGGTGTACGCAGAGGGGCCCGGAAAGGAGGTGGAAGAGGGAAAACCCCAAGAGAAGCTCTGTGACGCGGACCGCGATCATACAACCGACCGGGGCCGACGTTCTGGGAGATGGACGACCAACTGAGGGAACAGGAGACGATAATTAGGATGTCCAGGCAAGCTACAAACATGTGTAGCATAAGCGGCCAGTAAACGTTGGCACCATAACTGCAGTGGAGGGACACCTGCCTCCACAAGTATGCTGTCCACAAGGCTAGTCTGGAAAGCTCCAATGGCAACTCAGATCCCGCTGTGAAGGATTGGGTCCAGCACCCGCAACGCAGATGGGGATGCTGAACCATAAGCCAGGCTCCCATAATCCAGACAAGACTGTATTAATGCCTAGTAGAGCCACAAGAGGGTAGATTGGTCGGTGCTGCAGCTGGTGTGGCTCAAGCATTGCAGAGTATTAAGATGCCGTCAACACATCTGTTTAAGCTGCTGAATATGTGGGAGCCAAGTCAATCGGGCATCAAAAACCACACCCAAAAACCGATGTGTCTCCACCATAGCAAGAAGTTCGCTGGCAAGATAAAGCCACGGCTCTGGGTGAACTGTTCATCGCCGGCCGAAATGCATAACACAGGCCTTGGCAGCCGAAAACTGGAAGCCATGCACTACAGCCCAAGACTGCGCCTTGCAGATAGCGCCCTGCAACTGACGTTCAGCTGCTGCAATGCCAACTGAGTTATAGTAGAGGCAGAAGTCGTCAGCATACAAGGAAGCTGAGACAGACATTCCCACCACCGCAGTGAGCCCATTAATTGCAATTAAAAACAGGCAGACACTTAAGACAGATCCCTGTGGTACCCCATTCTCCTGAACTCTGGGGGAACTATGGGAGGCTGCGACTTCCATGCGGAAGATACGACACGACAGAAAATTTCGTATGAAAATCGGCAGCGAACCCTGAAGACCCCAACCATGAAGTGGAGAGAGGATGTGATGGTGCCACGTCATATCGTACGCCTTCCACATGTCAAAAAAGACAGCGATGATGTGCTGATGGCGGGCAAAGGCTGTGCGGATGGCTGACTCCAGGATCACCAGATTGTCGGCGGCAGAGCGGCCTTTACGGAACCCACCCTGAGAAGGAGCCAGAAGGCCCCAAGATTCGAGTACCGAACTCAATCGCCGGCTCACCATGCATTCGAGCAACTTGCAAAAAACATTGGTGAGGCTAATGGGGCGGTAGCTGTCCACCTGGGGTCTTGCCAGGTTTCAAAATGGGGATAACAATGCTTTCCCGCCATTGCGACGGGAACTCACCCTCGACCCAGATATGGTTGTAAAGGTCGAGGAGGCGTCGCTGGCAGTCCACTGTAAAATGTTTCAGCATCTGACAGTGGATGCGATCTGGCCCAGGAGCTGTATCAGGGCAAGCGGCTAGGGCACTGTGGAATTCCCACTCACTGAATGGAACATTGTAGTACTCAGGATGGCGGGTGTGAAATGAAAGGCTCCGACGTTCCAACTGCTCTTTAATGGAGTGGAAGGCCTGTTGGTAATTCACAAAAGTGGAACTCAGAGCAAAATGCTCTGCCAAGCAGTTTGCAATTACATCAGAGTCAGTACAAACTGCTCCATGCAGTGAGAGCACAGGGATGCTGACATGGGTCCGATATCCATAGAGGCGCCTAATCTTGGCGCAAACCTGCGATGGAGAGATATGGAGGCCAATGGTGGAGACATACCGTTCCCAGCACGCCTGCTTGCGTTGGCGAATGATGTGGCGGGCCCGCACACGGAGCCGTTTAAAGGCGATGAGGTTTTCTAATGAGGGATGTCGCTTGTGTCGCTGGAGTGCCCGCCTGCAATCTTTAATTGCCTTGGCGATCGCAGGCGGCCACCAAGGCACAGACATCCGCCGAGGGGACCCAGAAGAACGGGGAATGGCACATTCTGTGGCAGTAATGATGCCGGTGGTGACGGAGTGAACCACAGCAGCAATGCCGGCATTAGAAAGAGGCTCAAAAGAGACAACGGAGGAGAACAAGTCCCAGTCAGCCTTATTCATAGCCCATCTGCAGGTGCACCCAGAAGAGTTACGCTGGGGCAGTGACAGAAAGATCGGAAAGTGGTCACTACCGTACAAGTCATCGTACACCCTCCATTGGACAGACGGTAAGAGGCTAAGGCTGCAGATCGAAAGGTCGATTGCTGAGTACATGCCATGCGCCACACTGAAATGTGTGAAGGCACCATCATTTAAAAGGGAAAGGTCGAGCTGTGCCACTACATGTTCAACGGTGGCGCCTCGGCCTGTTGCCACTGATCCACCCCACAGAGGGTTATGGGCATTGAAGTCGCCCAGTAACAGAAAAAGGGGTGGCAATTGGGCTATCAGCACAGTCAGGACATGCTGTGGAACATCACCATCAGGTGGAAGGTACAGACTGCAGACAGTAACAGCCTGTGGCATCCACACCCAAACAGCGACAGCCTCTAAAGGTGTTTGTAGAGGGACAGACTCGCTGTGAAGGGAGTGAAGGACGTAGATGCAGACGCCACCAGATACCCTTTCATAAACTGCCTGGTTCCTATAATAACCCCGATAGCCACAGAGGGCAGGGGTTCGCATTGCTGGAAACCAAGTTTCTTGAAGAGCAATGCAGAGGAAAGGGTGAAGGCTGAGAAGTTGTCTGAGGTCAGCAAGATGGTGGAAGAAACCGCTGCAGTTCCACTGGAGGATGATATTGTCCATGGCTGAGAAAGGCGTGAAGGGACTGGGGAGGCAGATTACGCCACTGGGTCACCTGCTGCCACTGACTGAGCACCTGTGCAAGTGCTATCCATTGTGTCTGAGGGACTGGCGAGATCCAGGTCCTCAGCGGACGTCAGGATCTCCACCTCATCCTCAGACGTAGAGCTCGAAGGTTGCGGTAGGGTGGGTGCCACCGCAAATTCCTTGGCCTTGGAGGTCTTCCTCTTGGACTTCTCTCGCTGCGTCTTGGGTTTCACCGGCTGGGAGGGCTTCACCGATTCAGTCTCTGGGACGGAGGAGGATCGCAAAGCCCTACGACCAGCTGCTTGTGGGCACTTATGCCATTGTCGGGCGTCATCCTTCCCGAATAGGGAAACCTGGGAATGGAGGGAGCCAAGGGACCCCTTGCGAGCAAGAGTAGCCAAAGATGTTGGACGGTTCTCTGGCTTAGAAGGGGGACGGACGTCCCCAATTGGTGGTGGTGGTAGTGGTGGTGGTGGGGGGGGGGGGGGTGTTGCTCCCGAGGTAGGTGGTGCAGGAGCAACAGGGGGGATAGTGCCCCCCGTGGGCAAGGGGGCATGTGGAGTTGTAGGGCTCCGTGATTTGGCTGGAATATGCTGAACTGATGGGGCTAACACTGTTGTCGTTGCAACGGCATAGGAGGAAGTCATTCGCACAGGATGTAGTCGTTCCCATTTCCTCTTAGCCTCAGTATAGGTCAGTCGGTCCAGGGTCTTATATTCCATGATTTTGCGCTCCTTCTGTAAGATCCTGCAGTCTGGTGAGCAAGGTGAATGATGCTCTCCGCAGTTGACACAGATGGGAGGTGGGGCACATGGAGTATTGGGATGTGATGGGCATCCGCAATCTTGACAAGTGAGGCTGGAAGTACAGTGGGAAGACATATGGCCGAACTTCCAGCACTTAAAGCACCGCATCAGGGGAGGGATATAGGGCTTGACGTCACAACGGTAGACCATCACCTTGACCTTCTCCAGTAATGTATCACCCTCGAAGGCCAAGATGAAGGCACCGGTAGCAATCTGATTATCCTTTGGACCCCGATGAACGCGCTGAACAAAATGTACACCTTGGTGCTCAAAGTTGGTGCGCAGCTCGTCATCAGACTCCAAAAGAAGGTCCCTACGGTAAATAATACCCTGGACTATATTTAAGCTCTTATGGGGCGTGATCGTAACGGCAACATTCCACAACTTGTCACAAGCAAGTAACTGTTGTGACTGAGCAGAGGATGCTGTTTTTATCAGTACCGACCCAGAGTGCATTTTGGACAAGCCCTCCACCTCCCCAAATTTGTCCTCTAAATGCTCTACAAAAAACTGAGGCTTTGTGGGCATGAAAGACTCCCAATCAGCTCCCGTACAAACTAGGAACCGGGGCGAATAACTGTTACTGCCATCCTGAGACTTACGCTCCTCCTACGGTGTGGCCAGGGAGGGGAACGTTTTCAAATCATACTTCTGTGTGTTAAATTGAGTGCGAGAACGCTTTGAGACTGCTGGTGGCTGGCCACCAGCGAGAGATGATGTACCACGCTTCATTGTGGGTCATCCGCCCTGATGCCACCAACTCCGACCAAGGGCCCTCCCCACGGGCGCCACCCAGCCTCAGCAAGAGCCACCTGGCAGGATGGCAATTGCTGGGAGTCCAGATACCCCGGGAGGATAGGCATCTACTCCTTGGCATACGTGGGGAGTTAACGGTGCAGGCATCAGCAGAGGGATCCCTGTGTTGTCAGGGGGCTACAACCAACAGGGTACATGGCGGCCCCACCACAATGGACTGGCTGCCGTGCTGGATATTTGGTGACATGTAGTCCATGGTCGTCGTCAGTGCAGAAAGCGGCACTGCACATGGCATGGTGGAAAATGCACGCAGGAACGTATCCATGCCCAAGAGGTGGAGAGCGGGCAGGACTGCAATGCAACCAAGAATAAGCTGGCAAAAGGTCTCAACGCAAGATGGACACAATGCACCAAGTAAGGCGCCCTTCCCCAATCGGCTCGCTCTTTAGAAGAATTTTGAGATATGGAGGTCAAACCAGACAGGGGACCATCACATAAGGGCCAAAACTTTTGAGACTCCTTTTAGTCACCTCTTACGACAGGCAGGAATACCGCGGGCCTATTCTTAACCCTGAACCCGCAGGGGGGTGGGCACATGGTATGCCAACGCTTTTATACACACAGACTGCCTAAATAGACTTAGGGCCTACTTAAAAAAAAAGAAAAAAAAACCTACTTTACATCCTACTTTACATTTATGGCTGGCAAATTGCACAACTGTGGGATTCTAAGACTGATTAGTGGAGTCGGAAAAAGGAGCTGAATAAGATCAAATGGGAATAGAGCAGGGGTTAAATTCAAGTTTAAGCTGTAGTGTCAACAAGTAAGGAGATACTGTATCATAACTTTTCCCAGCACTCATAAAGGAAGTTTTCAGATCCTGAAAGTGGTAAAACAAAGAAGAAATTACTGTTAATGAAATATATCTGAGTTTTGCTGATGACATTGTACTGTCCACACTAGTGCTCATAAACTTCAACAACTAAGAACTTTAGTAGAGAATGTCTGAAAGTAGGAATGAAAAACAATTATAACACAATTAAAATATTGTACTGTCAACACATAAGTAAATACGAGGGGTGTTCAATAACTGATGCAACTCACTTCTTTTTCTTGGTCAATTTCAGTTGAAAAAATGAGGAATTTGTTAGGACACATCTTGAAATATGTCTGCTTCAGACCATGTAGTTTCACGATTATAACTGATGGCCATAAAAGTAGCCTTCAAAATGTTGTCTGTAATGGAGATGTGTTCCACACCGAGAGCTGTCATTGAGTTTCTTTAGGTGGAAAACCAAAATCTCGCAGATTTTCATAGGTGCTTGCAGAATGTCTACTGAGACTGGGCAGTAAACAAAAGCACAGTGAGTAATTGGGCGAAGCATCTGCATCATTGCAACAAGGTCACGCAAACCTGTCCTACCTACCATGTGCTGGCTGGCCAAACACAGCTGTGACTCTTGCAATGCTGGAACATATGGACACTCTCGTCTGAGGCGACTGACAGATTACAAACGTCTCGTTATTCAGTGGGACGTTTCTGTTGGAGTGCAGACACACTCATCAACCGAGTGTGCTCCTCGTCTTCTGACTTCCATTGGCTTGGCCCAATGAAGGATACACTCCATGAGAAGCAGTACATGTATTATGGGCAGGTTACTGATGAAGCAAGATGTTGCCTACAATGTCGACCAGTAGAGTAGTACCATGTGGCCTTGAAAAATAGGGTTTTGTAGCCAAAAGGATAGGGAATAACATGGAGTATTGGAATCCTGAATAAAACCAACCTGCTTTCAGGGTAAAAATTTATTGCATTACTTATTGAATACTCCTCATAACAATAGTAGAAACTACAAACAAAGTCACAGTACTCGTTGATGAGTTTTTTTGTACGTAGGACAACTGAAGGCAGCAACTGGATGGACAGGAAAAGAAAAATAGAAGAGTAAAAATGGCATGAAATGCTACTGGCATACTCAACAGTTATTTCCAAATCAAGGTTCTGAAGAGCTTTAAATAGAAAGTTTACAATCAGTGTGTTTATAAATTTTGTCTTGCACTAATGAGACATGGACTTTTCACAGAAAAATCATTCAAAAACAGAGGAGTGGTTGGCAAACATGGGAAACATGCATTTTGGAAATTACCATGAGAGACAGGAAAACAGACTTTTACCTCTGTATTCTACAAATCACTTAAGTTTGTGACAGAGGGTACTTCCTAATGTGGCTTGTATTAAGGTTTCTTCCCCATTTCATTCACATATTAAGCACAGGAAGAATTATTACTTAAGTGCCTTTGTGCACACTGTAATTGGCATGATCTTGCCTTTGCGGCCTGTATGGGAACAACATGCACAGTAGTTGTAATATATTCCTAGATTCCTCAATTAATATTGTTTCTTGAAACCCTGTAAAAAGGCATTCAAAGGATTGTTAGCATCTATTTTCAAGTGTCTTCAGTTCAGGTTTTCAGCACCACAGTAAATCTCTCCTGTAGATCAAGTAAATACATAATCATTTGCGCAATCCTTCTCTGTACATGCCCCAATACCCCTTTTCGTTCTCTATGATGAGGATTCCCTGCACTTGAGTAATATTCTAGGGTGACACGAGTGTTTCACGTGTGTCTCCTTTGTGGACTACTACATTTTTCTCAGTATCTTACCAGTAAAGCAAAATCTACCACCTACTTTACCTAACCTATGTTGTCTTTCCATTTCGAAACACTACATATTGTTACAGCAATATATTTGTTTGTGACTCACTGATATTGTAATCCAAGGATACTACATTCCTGCATGTCATGAGCTCAAAATTTTACATTTCTGAACATTTATGGCAAGTTGCCAATCTTTGCACTATGGAAAATGGAATTAATTAACTGACTAACATACTACTAACTAATCGCGTCTGTGAAAAGGTCTATGTGCGAAGCACATAACTATATCTCGGCAAAATATTTTTCTGTGGTCCCAAAAAAAATCTAAAACTATGTAAAATTGCTAAGTGAGTCTAACCCTTCAATCCAGTCACCCATTGACTAGTCTGACGTGGCAGTTTTTAACTTCACATTTAACAAATCATTCATGCAGGAGAATAGTACAAACGTACTTTCGTTTGACCATCATACAGACTCTAGTAACGGGGGCCTTAGTAATAGCCACCCCTGGTATAGAAAACAACTGAAATAGTTGAAAGAAAATAAGTCACCAGGTCTCGATGGAATCCCAATTTGTTTTACAAAGAGTACTTACAATATTGGCCCCTTACTCAGCCTGCATTTGTCGTGATCTCTCACCCAGCGCAAAGTTCCAAGCAACTGGAAAAAAATGCAAGTGACTCCTGTACATAAAAGTAAAAGAATGGACCCACCAAATTACAGACTAATATCCTTAACATCAGTCTACTGCAGAATTCTTGAACCTGTTCTCTGTTCAAATATAATAAATTTACTCGAGATAGAAAAGCTTCTGTCAATGGTACAACATGGTTTTAGAAAGCACAGTTTCTGCGAAACCTAGATTGCCCTATTGTCACACAATATCACGCAAACTATGGATGAAGGGCACTGGAAATTTCCATATTCCTGGATTTTTGAAAAGCATTTGGTATATGCCCCACTGTAGACTTTTGCCGAAGGTACAAGTATATTGAATACGTTCCCAGATATATGAGTGACTGAAAGACGTCTTAAGTAACAGAACCCAGTATGTTGTCCATGATGGTGAGTGTTCATCAGAGAGTGTATGTCTGGATCTGATGGGTGCCTAACAGTGACGTCATCGGCACCCTTACACTTATGAAAACAAACGAATGTGGAGATGAACTAAACGTGTTGTACAGGTACATGCATGCACTCAAAATGACCACACAGTCACTCTGTATCACATGCACTCCCATATACACTAAAACTTATTAGGAGGGAAGAGAGCTAATCAATAAATTAAAGCACAGAGAAAACAAAACACAGAAGAACTAAAAGAAAAGCACAGGAAAATGTGACTGGCTGATTACTTACAAAAAACTAGGGTGAGCCAGCCACCCCTTGACACATTAATAACATCTCCCTAAATCTTGTTAAAAACATTGGACAAATCACAAAACTTTAAAACCCTAACTACATTTGTTTGACCATTACATAAAATAGGTGGCAGATCCACTGGCAAATCCGCCACAGTCCGCTGGTCGATAAATAAAATGCATTCCAATAATATGTGGCACACCGTGATCTGCCCGCCACAAGTACAACACAATGGAGGGTCCTCTCGCCAGAGTAAGAATCCATGTGTCATAGGGCTGTGGCCTATGCGAAGACGAGTAAGAAGGACCTCGTCTTGATGTGGCTGGAAGGAAGTACTCCATGGTCGAGTTGTGGGCTTGATGACATGGAGTTTGTTATCGGTCATTGCCAGTCACTCGCCTTCCCATCAAGACATGACTTGGTACCTCAACAGCAATCAGATAGCATGAGGGGGATAGAACACTGAAATACCAGAGGATCATGACACGTCTCCTTGGCTGCTTGATTCGCCCTTTCATTTCCCACAATTCTAATGTGCCCAGGGGGTACAAATGTTGGAGAGAGTGAAGAGTGCTCACAGAATCTTAGCAGACGAGAAGTCTAACACCGGGAGAACAACTCATCTGCTCCAGTGCTAGCAAGATCGCATATAATTCTGGAAGCAGTCTGACCTGACGAAACAATCTGGGAAAACGACAGAGCAACCAAGAGTGTTCCCCTAATTAGACCCCATCTGTAAAAACAGCTACTTGGTCATGGTACTCAGATAAAATATCAGAGATTATCACATTAAAAATGGAAGCACACAATCTAAAATCACTCTGGGCCTCTCGAGTAACCTCTCCGATGACATCACGATTGGCAAACGATTCCAATCCAGGTAGCGAAGCGTTCTCACATCGGACGATAGCTAGTGTGAACCATCCACTTCCAGTATTCCCTGTGCCATCATCCAAACTGAAATTCACTCGACATCCTCGGAAAAATATGGGTCCATTCAATATAACAGTTTGTGTGGTTCCATTTGTACCAAGTTTATTTTCAAGGCTTATTATGTGTTTGTAGCCAGGCATGCGGTGGCGGCGTTGACGATACATACGTCGACGAGGCATAGTGCTTCAATGCTGTTGCAGATGGAGCTCACAGCGGAATGATTCCGCTGGCCTGCACTGCCCGCTTATATAGCAAGCGAACGACCTTGGTTACGTAAGCGCTCCGATAAGGGACTTAGACTCCGCAGGCACCAGCAGGCGAGTGTTATCCCGGACGTGCATACTGGGTGTTCTAGGTATGCGCCGGCCTGGCGCCGAGCCAAGTGGGTTGCGTAACCAACAGGCTAAGCGCCCAGCAGGCAGTGCGGCACTATGCTTTGTTAATTTTTTCAATCTGTTGCATCCTTGAACACCCGATTCGAGATGTACCCCTGGATCTGGGGTCGCATTGGCTCCACACAGAGTGACTCCAGCACACGCTTCACATGGATCCCAAATGGCATCGTGGCTCGTGGATGGTTGGAAAACAGGCGTTCGAGAGGTGGACAAGCAACAGTACGGTGTGCGAGTAAAGTTGGAGTTGCAAGGAACTTACATGCCTGATGCACCATGAGGAGTTGGCGCCGAATGGTAAGTGGCAGCTCCCCCACCTCAGCACAGATGCTGATGCTAGGTATGGGATAGGTTTCGATAAGCATCCGTGGCCAGCCGAATCCTCTCATAATGGACAGCGTCAATGATCCACAAGTAATAGGGCCTCGTTGGCCCACACACCGTGCAACCATAGTCCAGCCGCGAATGCACAAAAGCTCAATAAAACTGAAGGGGATGTGCCCTGTCCACTCCCAAGGCCTGTGGCTAAGGCACTTGATGATGTTCATTGCCTGCAGGGTTCTGGATTTCCAGTTCTCTCAGGTGTAGTAACCATGGCATTGGGAGGCCCAGAAACCACGCTATGTTTCTAAAATGTATGATGGTGTCCCCCATATTCAAGGCGGGCAAATTAAAAAGACAATAGATGTGGTGCTGTTGATGGCCATGGCAAAGAAGGTAACACTTAAAACACTGCCCTCAGGAACACCATTCTCCTTGTCAAATCGATCAGACAGTGTGTCACCAACTCAGGTCCTAAAAATCTGCTGACACAGGAAAGACCACATGAAGATGGGGAGATGGCTATGAAAGCCCCATTGATGCAGTTGTGCGAGAATACAATCTCCATGTAGTATTGTATGCCTTACTTATATTGAAGAATATGCCAATACAGTGATGCTCACAGAGGAAAGCCTGCTGAATAGCTGCCACTAGAAGGGTCAGATTGTCGACAATGGATTGAAATCTTCGGCGTCCACACTGAGAGTGGCTAAGGATTTGTCTGGTCTCTAACAACCAGACCTAACCATGGTTAACCAATTACTCCAGGATCTTCCCTACACAGCTCGTTAAGGAGACACTTGGATATGTGCAGTCCTTTCCTGGTTTGAGGAGAGGGTTAAGAATTGTCTCCCTCCACAAGTTGGGGAAGTTGCCTGTATGCCATGTTAAATTAAAACATTCGAGGAGGATTTCCTTCGATACTGCTGACAAATGTCGAAGCATGCAGTACCGGATTTGGTTGTGATCGGGTGCAGTGTCACAAATCTCAGTCAGTGTCAATTCGAGCTCCCACATGGAGAAAGGGGAGTTGTAGGCTTCAGAACTGTTGGACCTGAAGTCCAACTTTTTCCTCTCTACAGTCGCACAATAGTGACGAAACACTGGATCCTGGCTTACAGTGGCAGTAGTTTGTGCAAAATGTTCATCCAGTGCCTGAGCAATGTCTCTGGGTGGTGTTTGGAGGCACTACTGCTATCGGTAAACGGCTGCGTTTACCGGAAATCCTCTGGATGGCTTCCCATACTTTTATAGAAGAAGTGGGGCGATTGATAGAGTCCAGGAATACTTGCCATGACCTTTTCTTTCTCCCTAATGACACATCGAGCCTTGGCCCTAGTGACTCTAAAGGCCCTACAGTTGTCTGCAGTCAGTTGGCATTTAAAATGTCTAAGATCTGCACACCTCTCCCAGATTGCAGAACGGCACTCCTCTGTCCACTCAGCTACTCATAACCTTCTAAGATGATCTGAGGACTGTGAGATGGAGATGTCAGCAGCACGATGGATCACTTGTGTGATGTTGTCCACCCATCCTTGGATGCTGTCACAGTGTTCGAACACAGCCAGCTGGCTGAAACACATCCAGTTAGCCCTGCTGACCATCAATTTTGGGGGCTCAACTGCAGGTGGTGAGCCATTTAGTAGGTGAAGGTGGACTGGGAAATGGTCACTGGAATGACGGTTGTAAATGACCTCCCACTGATCAGAGCCGGCGAGGGTGGGAGAATAGAAAGAGAGGTTGATGGCTGAGAATGACCCAGTAGCAGTACAGAAATGTGTGCGAGTGCCCGTGTTGAGGATGCATAACTCGTGTGACCTCAAGAGGCCCTCCAAAACCCGACACCGAGGGCAAGTATTGGTCGAGACCCACAGGACATGATGAGCATTGAAGTCTCCCAGGAGAAGGAATGGTCACAGGAGTTGTGCAATAAGATCCGTGAGAGCCTCAGAGCCTAGTGCATCTTGTGGAGGTAAATACAGTGAGCAAACAGTGATCCTCCAACACACATGAATTTGAACTGCAACTGCTTGCAGGTCAGTAGCCAAGGGGAGGGCAGAGGAGTGTTAGTGACAAACACTGTGGCACCTCTCTTGGCCGTTTTGGTCATCCTTTCGGTATAGCGTATATCCCTGTAGCTCAGGGACATCTTTAAAATGCGTTTCTTGTAAACAAAAGCACAAGGGATGTGCCTGTGCTAGGAGTTTCAGTTCCTCCACATGAGTCCTGAAACCATTCATGTTCCACTGTAGCATGGAAGCCATGTCATTGGTGCGGTTTTAATTTACCCCTATCCTTGGACCGGGGAGGTGAAGCACTTTAAGAGCAAGGGTGAGTGGAGGGGCTGCCTGGATCCAAGGCATCTAACTCCATGATATCCTCCTCATCAGTCAGATGGGAAAGAATGATGTCTGATGGCACTTGGGACAGTTTTTGACCCGAACGTTGTGAGCCTTTCCCTGCACCCTGTACCTTTGAGGATAAGGGGAAAGAGGGCACTGAGAGACACTCTGCTTTTCTTGTACCTTATGGATGCTTGCTGCAGAACTGTTGTTGGTCTTTCATTGTGCAGCTGCCTGGATTACTTTGTTCTTACTCTTTTTCCCTTGATATGTGCACGTGCAAGTACAAGTGCTTGTGGTGGATATAAGCACACTAGGCGTTGTCTGTGTAGAAGCGTCCGCCTTGAGAACAGGTCTCTGTGCCATGGAAGAATATGAGGTGGCAAAGACAGGGGGTTTCATGGCCTTATATTCTTTTTTGGCTTCGGCATAGGTGATCCGCGAAAACAGGGCAGAGTCGGCTCCAGACTGGGTGGTTCCCAAAGCAATTGATGCAGATTGCCAGAGACAGGCAGTCGGTCTCAGCTTCATGAGCAGCTTTACCACAGTTCCCACACATCACTTCACCTCCACAACTCATGGTTGTATGGCAGAAACACTGGCATTTATAGCACTGCATAGGATTAGAAATGTAAGGCCGAACATTAAGTAGAACGAGCTCCGCCATAAGATATTCGGGTAGTGTCGAAGAATTGAATGTGACAATGAAAGTGGCAGTCTTTTCAATTGCTCCATTATTCCTGCATGTTCATTGCTTCACATCGACTATTTCCTGGGGTGCCTGTTCTTGCTTCAGTTCTGCTATGTCCATGTCCACGATATCTCGGCATGTGACAACGCTCTCACTGGAGTTGAGAGAGGTGTGCATCTCAATAATGATATCATAGTAATCCAGTTTCTGCAATTTGTTAAGAAGGTCTACCTGCTTTGACCTGTTAGTTTCGACCAACATTAAGCCATTACGCAATCGTTTTACAGATTTTAATGTTCCAGCAAGATCTTATTGATATAAAAGGGGGACATTTTTTCAAATGTTCCCCTCCTTCCTCTTGATCACTACAAACACATTGTTATTCATGACTCCATGAGCCCTATTACTGCAGTCCAAAGTATTCTTCCTATCAGGACGACTAGCCTCTCTCATTCTTTCGGGCGAATGGGTGTGAATACTCTCAGGTGGTACACCCTTCCCACTGGGAGGAGAAGATGATGATTTCGAGAGTTCCACCTCGGCCCCACGAGCAGCTAGGGAAATAAGAGTCTACTCAGACAGAGCCCCATAACCCTGAGTAAGCCCTATACAATTGAGGTGCAGCAGGTTCCTCAGAGGGTGCCTGCTAATGACTGTTCCACCTCAACAGCCATGCATCCCATCAACACACAGCACACCTTGAGATTGAGGGTTTTTTTTATAGAGGTTTATCCCGTCCTCACAATCCAGCTGGTCAAGCCAAGATCCCTGTTCCCTGAGACACACAATGTTCCACTGCCGCACAACACAGTGGTTGCTGAAGCATGCCCAGGGTTTACGGTGGCAGGGGATCGGCGGCGCTTACCAGTCCCCAGCTCAGGAACCCCAGGGTCACCAAGCCCGTACCCAGCAAATCAATGTTGAGCCCCTGAGGATATGTTCATCAGAGACAAGAGTATCTTCAGGAGTGCCTAGGGAAGTGTGATAGGACCAGTCTTATTCTCTGTATGCATAAATTATATGATCAACAGGGTGGACAGCAATCTGCGGTTGTTTGATGATGATGCTGTGGTGTACAGGAAGGTGTGAAAGTTGAGTGACTTTAGGAGGGTACAAGAAAAGTAGATAAAATTTGTAGTTGGTGTGGCGAATGGCAGCTAGCTCTAAAAGTGAAAATGCACGTTATTGCAGATGAGTAGGAAAAACAAACCTGTAATGTTCAAATACAGCATTAGAAGTGTGCTGCTTGACGGTCACGATGATTAACTATCTAAGCATAGTGTTGCGGAACAATATGAAATGGAATGAGCATGTGAGGATTGTGGTATGGAAGGAGAATGGTCAGCTTCAGTTTACTGGAAAAATTTTAGGGAAGTGTGGTTCATCTTTACAGGTGATCACATATAGAACACTAGTGCGACCTGTTCTTGAGTACTGCCCGAGTGTTTGGGATCCACATCAGGTAAGACTGAAGGAAGACATGAAAGCAAATCAGAGGCAGGCTGCTAGATTTGTTACTGGTAGGTTCAAACAGCATGCAAGTACTATGGGAATGCTTTGGGAACTCAAATGGAAATCCTTGAGGGAAGGCGATTTCATTTCAAGGATCACTATTGAGAAAATGTAGAGAATTAGTATTTGAAGCCGATTGCAGAATGATTCTAGTGCTGCCAACATATACAGACCACAAAGATAAAAGAAATTAGAGCTTGTATGGAGGAATACAGTCAGTCATTTTTCCCTCACTCCATTTGCAGGAAAGGAAATGACTAGAAGTGGTACAGGGTACCCTTTGTCATTCTCCATACAGTGGCTTGCAAAGTACGTATGTAGAAACAGATGTAAATTAATTAGCTAATAACTAACGTATCAAGATCTGATTGAATACCTGAGCAGCCTTTTTCAGATTGTACATCATTATAGATAACTGCTTCATTTGTGAATAGTATCAGGTTACTACTAACACTGCCTGCCGAGTCATTAAGACACCACATGAAGAGCAATAATCCCAACACACTTCTCCAGGTCAAGCCTGTTATTGCTACTACATCTGTCAGATAACAACTAGCTGTGTCATCAATAACAGGAAATTCTCAATCCAATCACAAAGTTTGTTGTTTCATTAATATGCATAGGTGTGGGGCTGAATCAAGAGCTTTTCAGAATTTAAGAAATACTGCCTCCATCTGACAGCCTTGATCCATCACTTTTAGGATATTATATGAGGAAAGCAAGAGATTGGTTTCACATGGCTGAAACTTGGTGGTTGGCACGGAGGTGGTCACTCTGTTCGAGACATCTCATTACATCTGACCACAGAGTATGTTACATGAGTCTACAACAGATTTCCACCAAACACATTGTACCTTACTTCTTCCACACGTCTCGTAGATAGGAGGTGACATGTGCTTCCTTTCAACTACTGAGCCAAGTTCTTTGTTCAAGATCTCTGAAGTATATTCTCATTAGAAGAGTAGCTAACTCAGATGAAAATTCTGTATAGAATATAATAGGGATTCAATGGGTCCTGGGATTTTGTTCAGTTTTAGTGATTTCAGCTCTTCCTTAATGCCACTGACGTTAACTAATATCTATATCATTCATCCTTGCAATAGTACAAGAACTGGACAGTACTCCGGGAGTTTCCTTTGTAAAGGAACATTTGAAAACTGAGTGCAGAATTTCTGCTTTTTCTTTGTTACAGTCAATTCCAGCTCATGTATTTTCTACGAGTGTCAGGACACTAACTTTGCTGCCATTGATAACCTTTACACATCACCAGAATATCTTACTGAGCGAGGTGGTGCAGTGGTTAGCAATCCGGATTCACGTTCGGGAGGACGAAGGTTCAATCTTGCGTCCAGCAATCCTGATTTAGGTTTTCTGTGATTTCCCTAAATCGCTTCAGGCAAATGCCGGTATGGTTCCTTTGAAAGGGCGCGGCCGATTTCCTTCCCTAATCCGATGAGACCGATGACCTTGCAGTTTGGTCTCCTCCACAGATCTCCCCCACCCCCCAACCCCTCCTGTCACAAATTTCTTTGGGTTTTATGAGAGATGTTTTGATAAGATACTGCTACAGTTGGCACTGAAAGCTTCATGCAGTGCCCTTTTGACAGCCAAATACATTTTCCTTAACATCTCTCTATCTACAATCCTATGTTTTGTTTTACATCTCTTGTACACAATTCAGTGTGTCTTTATGCCTTTTTTTATCTATCCAATGATAGATCAATTATTCTTCTGAATAATAAAGCATCTACATTTTTCCATTCTTCATTGAGATACAACACAATTACTTGTTTTAGTTTCCCTTTGTAGGCTGGTTATCACTGTTGCTACAGCTGTTCCGAGGTAAATGATACCGCTTTCAAAGTGAATATCTTCAAAGAGATCAGGACTATTTGTTGCCATTTGATTTAGTTTATTTCCATCATGAGTAGGCTTCTGAACTACTTCGCCAGAGGTCTTGTCACACTTACCTCTTACAGAACTGTAATTTAATGGTTCTGATAACAACATAGTTGAATGACATAATAGATTATAAATAAAATGAAATGGAAGTGGGTGGAAAGTATGGTAGATACACTAAGGAATTTCTTTGCTAGGTGTCAAGAAATAAGTAAAGAGCAAGAACACAACCTAAGAGCAGATGGGTAGATGACAGGAAGCACGAGTAAGCAACATTAACTTGTATAAGTGAAATATCTGACAAACCTGCTATTGCCCAGGTATTAATTTTACCAGTTTTCTATTAGAACAAGAAATAAACTGTGTTTGTACTGTAATACCCAAAAAATTTCCATTTCCATGTATTCAAGAAAACATCTTTCAAATTGTAAAATAGTTGTACAAAGAAATATAAATAATGTACAAATGTATAACTACAGCCGTTTTGCATGTCTACAATTCAATTTTGTAAACGTCTCTATGGCAATGCCTTTTCATACCTTTAAACAAAGCTATTGTTTTCCCCTGCACCTGTTTGCACTTCCCAGTTGAAAGCTGTCAAAAACGCTGACAGGCATCAGGGATTTCCTTAAGTTGAACTGACTGTACGAGTGTCTTAGTAGTACAGAATACATGTATTAAAACTTCCAAGTGTGATGTGACAGTTTTTCACACATCTAATAGTTTATGAGGTCTTATCTCCTGAACTACGATAAGTAGGTTGTTTGGTTGGTTTGTGGTATAAAGGGCCCAAACTACAGGGTCATCAGTCCCTTTTTCCTGACAAAAGCAAGGCTCAAGGTACAAAAACACCCAACACCACACCAAAAAAGAAAACGAATGGAATGAACAAAAATGGGGAAAACATACTCTACAAGGAAAAGTAGGAGAAGGTATTAAAACCATAGAGCAGATGGTCTGGGCTGGCTGATCACAATAATAAAAGAGGACGAGCCAGCCACTCTGCAACTCATTAAAATATCCACCCCAAAAAGACAAGGTGAGGTGAACACAAGTAGGGAAAAGATGACCACCAAGACAAACAAATGCAAAGAAAGTGCGACAGAGTTAAAATGTAGAGAGGTTGATGGCCTCGGAGAGAAGACTAAATGCCCACCCTTAGATGGTATGTAAAAAAACATATTCAAACTAAATCTGCTGTTGAGGCATTGTCAACCAACACTGATGGTAGGGTGCAGGGAAGGTTAAAAGTCCGCCGCAGAGCGGCTAAAAGTGGGCAATCCAGTACAAAGTGGACGACAGTCATATGTGAGCCACAGTGACACTGAGGTGGGTCCTCATGAAGGAGGAGGTAGCCATGTGTTAGCCACGTATGGCCAGTGTGGAGATGGCAGAGAACCACAGAGTCCCTGCGAGAGGCCTGCATGGAAGTCTTCCACACATTCGTAGTCTCCTTAAGGGCACGCAGTTTGTTGTTTGTACTGAGATTATGCCATTCTGTCTCCCAAAGCTGAAAAACCTTGTAGCATAATAACTATCGCAGGTCAGTTACAGGGATGCCGATCTCCAGAAGAGGTTTCCATATAGCCTGTTTGGCCAGCCTGTCGGCAAGTTCATTTCCTGGGATTCCGATGTGGCCTGGGGTCCACACAAACACCACGGAACAACTGGACCATTCCTGGGCATAGATGGACTCCTGGATGGTTGCTACCAAAGGATGGCGGGGGTAGCAATGGTTGGTAGCTTGTAGGCTGCTTAAGGAGTCAGTACAGAGGAGAAACGACTCACCAGGGCATGAGCGGATGCACTCAAGAGCACGAGAAATGGTCACCAGCTCTGCAATGAAAACACTGCAGCCATCTGGCAAGGAGTGCTGTTCAATATGTCCTCCACGAACATACATGAAGCCAACATGACCATCAGCCATCGAGCCATCAGTGTAAACCACTTCATGGTCCCGGTACATGTCAAAAAGTGACAGCAGACAGCCGCGGGGTTAACTGAGTCCTTAGGACCATGTGAAAGGTCCAGGCAAAGCTTCGGCCTAGGTGTACACCACGGCTGTGTACGTGTATGGATCTCAAGTATGGGTGGTAAAGGGAAGGACTCCAGTTTGGAGAGAAGGGATTGCACACCAACCACAATCGTGAGCCCTGACCTGAGCTGCCGATGCAGGAGTTGAACTGCTGCAGGTGGGAAAAGGAGACAGTAATTTGCATGCTCAGGAGAACTACGAATGTGTGCAATGTAACTGGCGAGCAGTTGTGCATGTCAGATCTGCAGTGGAGGGACTCCGGCCTCCATCAGGACACTGGTCACCGGACTTGTTCTAAAAGCTCCCGTGGCTAGGCGAACGTGACAGAGGTGTACTGGGTCGAGGAAACACAATGCTGAGGGCGCCGCAGAATCGTAAACCAGACTCCAATAGTCAAGGTGGGAATGGTGGTGGTTGTTGGGATGTTTAAGGGGGACTAAACAGCGAAGGTCATCAGTCCCCCATTCCAAAATCAGGCGAGCCGAAAAATCTACGGAGCAGGTAAAAACCAAAGGGGGAGGAGACGTCCCCCCAGGCGCTAAAAGAACACAAATGCAGCAACAAACACTACAGACAAGAACAGGACAGAGGAACACCAGACAGAAAGAAACAGACGAAAGGAGGATGGCCGGAGACTGGTTGACTGACCACGAAAAAAAAAAAAAGGGAAAGAGTCAACCATCTGACGGCACACCAGAACAGCAACAGACACAAGGACAAAAGACACAGAAAGGGAAAGGCGCAGGACTTCCCTAAATCGAACCATAAAAAGGACTACTACGGATAAAATGTAAAACATTGTCAGCCATGGAGGCATCGTCGGATAAAACCAAAGCCAAAGTGCCCGGGAGATTAAGAGATTGCCGGAGTGTGCGCAGTCAAGGACACTCCAGCAAAATGTGGCCGACCGTCAGCCGGGACCCACGCTGACACAGGGGGGGATCCTCCTGACGCAACAGATGGCCGTGCGTCAGGTACGTATGGCCGATGCGCAGCCGACACAGGACCACTGAGTCCCTGCGAGAAGCCCGCAGGGAGGAATGCCACACAGCGGTCGTCTCCTTGACAGCCCGCAGTTTATTCGAGGCTGTCATGCCACGCCACTCAGCTGCCCACATCCCAAGCACCTTACGGCGTAACACCAGCTGCTGGTCGCGAGCCGTAAGGCCGATCTCCAAAGCTGGGGCGTCTATCGCCCCTTTGGCCAGCCTGTAAACACGTTCGTTCCCCGGGATGCCAACGTGACCTGGCGTCCAAACAAAAACCACCGAATGACCAGAGTGGGTAATGGTGGAAACAGACTCCCGAATAGAGGACACCAGAGGAGAAGAGGGATAGCAGCAGTCGATGGCCTGGATGCTGCTCAGGGAGTCACTGCAGATGACGATGGACGCACCTGAGCAGGAACGCATATGCTCAAGAGCGCGCAAGATGGCCACCAGCTCTGCAGTAAAAACACTACAGCCAGCTGGCAAGGAGCGCTGTTCAACATGGGCAGCGTGAGCAAAAGCGTAGGCAGTGCGACCATCAACCAGGGAACCATCAGTGTAGACAGGCTCACAGCCCGGAAATGAGGCGAGGAGCGCAAGAAAATGGCGACGGAGGGCCACAGGCGGAACCGAGTCCTTAGGTCCCTGTGCCAAATCCAGACGGACGGACGGCCAGGAAAAACACCAGGGAGGCGTAGGTGTATGGACCCGGAAGGGAGGCAGAAGAGGGAATGACCCCAGTTCTGACAGCAGGGACTGGACACGGACAGCTATGGAAAGCCCAGACCGAGGTCGCCGTTCGGGCAGATGGAGGACCATAGCAGGGAAAAGCAGGCGACGATTGGGATGGTCGGGCGAGCAATGAACGTGGACAGCATAGTCGGCGAGCAGACGATGGCGGCGAATCCGCAGCGGGGGAACCCCGGCCTCCACCAGTAGACTATCCACGGGGCTGGTGCGAAAAGCGCCAGTTGCAAGCCGAACCCCACAGTGGTGTATGGGGTCTAACAACTTCAACACTGAGGGGGACGCAGACCCATAGGCCAGGCTCCCATAATCAAGCCGGGACTGCACAAGGGCTCTGTACAACCGCAGCAGCGTGCAGCGACTGGCACCCCAAGACGTGTGGCTAAGGCAGCGGAGGGCGTTGAGGTGCCGCCAGCATTTTTGCTTCAGCTGAGTAACATGGGGAACCCATGTGAGCTGGGCATCAAACACGAGTCCCAAAAAGCGGCAAGTGTCCACCACTTCAAGCAGGTGGCCGTCGAGGTAAAGTGCAGGATGAGGGTGGACCATACGACGCCTGCAGAAGTGCATAACTCGAGTCTTGGCAGCAGAGAACTGAAAACCATGAGTCAGAGCCCATGATGCTGCCTTGCGAACGGCGACTTGCAGCCTGCGTTCGGCGACTCCCGTAGTCGTGGAGCTAAATGAGATGCAGAAGTCGTCGGCATACAAAGAAGGAGACACCGACGACCCCACAGCTGCAGCCAGACCATTAATGGCCACTAAAAATAAGGAGACGCTCAACACCGAGCCCTGCGGGACCCCATTTTCCTGTGTATAAGAGGAACTAGAGGTGGCACCGACTTGCACCCGGAAAGAGCGGCGCAATAAAAAGCTTTGAAGAAAAGCCGGGAGCCGACCACGAAGACCCCACTCATACAACGTGGCGAGGATGTGATGCCTCCATGTGGTGTCATACGCCTTCCGCAGATCGAAAAATACAGCAACGAGATGCTGACGTCGGGCAAAAGCCGTACGGACAGCAGATTCCAGCCGCACCAAATTGTCCACTGCAGACCGGCCCCGACGGAAGCCACCCTGGGATGGAGCGAGGAGACCGCGCGACTCAAGGACCCAACACAAACGCCGCCCCACCATACGTTCGAGCAATTTGCACAAAACGTTGGTGAGGGTAATGGGACGATAGCTGTCCACCGCCAGTGGGTCCGCACCGGGCTTCAAGATGGGGACAATAACACCCTCTCGCCATTGCGACGGGAACACGTCTTCGCTCCAAATGCGATTAAATATCGCGAGAATGTGTCTCTGGCAGTCCCTGGAGAGATGCTTCAGCATCTGCGCGTGGATGCAGTCTGGGCCTGGTGCTGTATCAGGGCAATCGGCGAGGGCAGCGAGGAATTCCCTCTCGCTGAAAGGAGCATTGTATGTTTCAGAACGACGCGTGTGGAATGAGAACGGCGTCCGCTCGGCTCGCTCCTTTAGAGAGCGAAAGGCGCGGGGATAGGATGCAGTCGCAGAGCTCTGAGCAAAGTGCGCGGCAAGCCGTTCAGCAATGGCGGCAGCGTCCGTGCAGACAGCGCCATCCAAGGAGAGCCCAGGGACACCCATAGGGGTCTGGTATCCATAAATCCGCCGGATACGGGACCACACGAGTGAGGGGGAGACATGGGAGCCCAAGGATGAGACATACCTCTCCCAGCACTCCTGCTTACGCCGTGCAATAAGACGACGGGCGAAGGCACGGAGCCTCTTAAAGGCGATGAGGGTCTCGAGAGACGGGTGCCGCCTATGATGCTGGAGAGCCCGCCGACGGTCGCGAATAGCCTCAGCAATCTCCGGCGACCACCAGGGTACAGCCTTCCTCCGAGGGAGGCCAGAAGATCGGGGGATAGCAGCCTCGGCCGCTGAAATGATGGACGTGGTTAGAACACGGACCACCTCGTCAATGTCACCCTGTGGGGGAGACTCAATGGCTGCAGCAAAAGTAAAAGCCGGCCAGTCTGCCCTGTGGAGAGCCCAGTGGGGCAGGCGCCCAGAAGAACGACTCTGGGGTAGTGACAAACAGATGGGAAAATGGTCACTACAGCGCAGGTCAGGGTGCACCCTCCAGTGGAGGGATGGGACAAGTCCGGGGCTGCAAAGAGAGAGATCGATGGCCGAGAACGAGCCATGGGCAACACTGAAATGCGTGGGAGTACCGGTGTTCAAGAGGCTAAGGTCGAGCTGAGCCAACAAATGCTCCACGGCCCGACCGCGGTCATCAGAGACAGTCCCACCCCATAGAGGGTTGTGGGCATTGAAATCGCCCAGAAGCAGCAATGGTGGCGGGAGTTGAGCCAGCAGCGCAGCCAAGACATGTCGGGGGAGCTCCCCATCCGGAGGAATGTAAACAGAGCAAATAGTAATAGCCGGCGAGAGCTCAACCCTGGCAGCAACTGCCTCTAAAGGCGTCTGAAGGGGTACTGGCAAACTACAGACAGAGTGGTGAACAAAGAGGCAAACCCCACCTGACGCTCGTTGACAGGCAGCACGGTTCTTATAGTATCCCCGATAACCGCGAAGGGCGGGGGTCCGCAGTGCAGGAAACCAAGTTTCCTGCAGAGCAATGCAGAGAACAGGGGAATCACTCAGAAGCATCCGGAGCTCAGGCAGGTGGCGGAAATAACTGCCGCAGTTCCATTGGAGAATGGAAGCAAGAAGGGACTGGGAGGGTGTGAATGCGACTAAGAGGCAGACAGCGCTTCAGAGCCAACTGCCGCCACTGGGGGAGAGTCAGCTGAGTCCATAGGAGAGGCCCCCAAGGGTTCCGTGAGGGCGAGATCCGTGGCAGAGGCGAGGATCTCCACCTCATCCCCGGAGCCAGGACTATGTACTGCAGGCGGTGCTGAAACCGCCGGAACGTCCTTCTTGGACACATGTCGTTCCTTCTTCTCACGTCGGCCCTTAGGGTGAGAGGGCTGGGAGAGCTTCTCTGAAGGAGCGTCAGAGGCTGACGACGACGCAGAAGCCCTACGACCAACAGGTGGCGGAACCTTCAGCCACTGGCTGACATCTGGCTGGGAAGGAGAAGAAACGGAGGAAGGGAGAGCCCCGAGGGACCCCTTCCGTGAGAGAGGAACCGGCGGAGGCAACGCCGGCGGAGAAGGAGGGGGAGGAATCGAGCCTCCCAGTTGTGGAGCAGATGTCACTCCCGAAGTAAGCTTGGGGGGAGCGACAGAAGAGGGTTTGCCCCCAACTGCTAAGGGGGCAACAGAGGAAGGCTTGCCCCCAGACACGAGGGGGGCAGACAGAGATACACGGCCCTGAGGGCCCACTGAAGGCGGCACAGATGAGGCGACAACCGTCGCTCGCGTGGGCGACGAAAACGTGGCTGCAGCATAAGATGGTCGAAGGGAAGCAGGATACAACCTTTCATATTTCAGTTTTGCCTCTCGATAAGTAAGCCGGTCCAGGGTCTTAAATTCCATGATCTTCCACTCCTTATGAAGAACGGGGCAATCTGGCGAGCATGGAGAGTGGTGCTCCCCACAGTTGACACATACAGGCGGAGGCGCACATGGAGAATCGGGATGAGAGGGGCGTCCGCAATCTCGACATGTAGCGCTGGATGGGCAATGGGAGGACATATGCCCAAACTTCCAGCACTGGAAGCACCGCATCGGGGGAGGGACGTATGGCTTCACGTCGCAACGGTAAACCATTACCTTGACCTTCTCGGGCAAGACATCACCCTCGAAGGCCAAGATAAAGGCACCGGTGGCCACCCTGTTAGCCTTGGGCCCTCTATGCACACGACGGACAAAATGGACGCCACGTCGTTCCAAGTCGGCTCTCAGCTCGTCATCGGATTGTAACAAGAGGTCACGATGGTAAATAATCCCCTGGACCATATTTAAGCTACTGTGGGGAGTGACGGTAACAGGGACGTCACCCAGCTTATCGCACAAGAGCAACGCTCGTGACTGGGCTGGGGAGGACGTCTTGAGGAGGATGGACCCATTCCTCATTTTAGACAACCCCGCCACTTCCCCAAACTTATCCTCCAGGTGTTCCACAAAAAACAGAGGCTTTGTCATAAGAAAGGAGTCACCATCAGTCCTGCTGCAGACAAGGTATTGCGGTACATAAGGCTCCCGCTTGGCACTAGATCGGCGTCCCTCCCATGGCGCAGCCAACGAGGGGAACGACTGAGGGTCATATTGTGCAGCATCAAAGTCGACTCTACCACGCTTAGAGACGCTGGTGGCCGAGCGACCACCAGCTTGGTGTGATTTATTGCGCTTCATTGCGCCGCATCCGCCCAGATGCCACCTACTCTGAACGAGGGCTCTCCCCAAGGGCGCCACCCAGCCAAAGCAACGGGTACCTGGCCGATATCCCGTTGCCCGGAGTCCCCGTGCCCCAGACAAGATGGGCACATACTCCTTGGCATGCATGGGGAGGAAACAGCTCTGGCATCTGTAGTGCGATCCCTGCGTGGTCAGGGGGCTACCACCAAGAGGGTACATGACGACCCCACCACAACGGACTGGCTACCGTGCTGGATTTTAGGTGTTGAAAGGGTCCACAGTTGTCGTAGGCGCTAAGAAGAAGAGTGCGCACAAGGCGAGAAGGAGACAACCCAGAAGATGTTGGGCGTAGTCCCCCCCCCCCCCCCCCCCCCACACACACGACAATAGGTAACATGCAAGATGGTGGAGCATGAGGGACCAATAGAAAAACACCACGTAAGGTGTCCTTCCCCAAATGGCACGCACTAACAACGGAAATTTGGAAATAAAAGGAGGTCAAACCCAAGAGGGGACCATCACAGAAGGCCGAAACGTTTGAGACTCCTTTTAGTCGCCTCTTACGACAGGCAGGAATACCGCGGGCCTATTCTAACCCCCGAACCCGCAGGGGGACAAGGTGGGAATGAACAAGGGCTCTGTACAGCGGCAGCAGTGTACAGCAATCTGCACCCTAGTTGGTGTTGTTCATACAGCAGAGAGCATTGCAGTGCTGCCAGCATTCTCGCGTAAGCTGATGAAGGTGAGGCAGCCAAGTCAATCAGGCATCGAAAACCAGTCCTAAGAATCAAAACGTCCCCACTACAGTGAGTGGATTGTCATTAAGATAAAGTTCAGGTTCCAGATGAACAGTATGATGCCAACATAAGTGCACGACACACGACTTTGTGGCTGAAAACTGGAATATGTGGGCTCGAGCTCATGATTGTGCCTTGTGAATGGCTCCCCGTAGGCGCAGTTTGGCAGCACCAGTACTGGAGGAGCAATACGAAATGCATAAGTCACCTGCATACAGAGAAGGGGAGATCAACGGCCCTACAGCTGCTACTAGGCCGTAGATGGACACTAAAAATAGAGATACACTCAATACAGAACACTGCAGAATGTCATTCTCCTGAATACGAGGGGGGGGGGGGGGGTACTATGGGAGGCACCAACTTGGACACGGAAAGTATGGAGCAACAGGAAGTTTCGGATAAAAATTGGGAGCAGGCCCCACAGACAATGTGGCAAGGATATGATGTCGCCAGTTCATGTCGTATGCAAAGCAAAAGACAGCAACCAGATGTTGGCATCTGGAAAAGGCTGTTCAAATGGCAGACTTGAGGGACACAAGATTATCAGTGGTAGAGCGGCCTTGGCAGATGCCGCCCTGACATGGAGCTACAAAGACAAGACTAGATTACTTACACTCTGCACACACCCATCTAAGCAGTCATTCTACATGTGCTTCCATCACAAATCAAACAGGTGGGAACTCTAACAGATGCTTCTGTTTGAAGAACCCTTCGCCACACACTTCACAGTGGTTTGCAGATTATGAAATTATATGTAGAGTTAGTGTGACTAATTTAAATTTTATGAAGTCATTTCATTTCTGAGGAGTAGTAAACAAGATATACCCGAGTAGAAATAATGCAGGGAAGTATTGTTTGTACCTGGACTATCGTTTGGATTGGAAGATGTGGTTAATTATGAAACAAAAAGTTGAGGATGGGGCACACAACAATTACTTAGGCCTACAGCAGGCACTTCACCATGGGTTCTCGGCATAATTGGATAAGTTAGTAGTTGTTCTGAGAATGGGCAGATACTACAGCAAGATTGATGCACAATATGTACCCGTCAGGCAACTGCAATGTCAAATACTATACTAACATAGCATCCATACTAAAAACATGGTATTTACAAACTACATACACATATAAAAATAGTTGAAGAACTCCAGGAAAGGAGGAAACGATGTTATTGCCGGACTGTACATTTGGCTCATCATTCGCATACAGCATTTTACAGTCTGATAACAAACCTGTGCGACAGAAAATGTTTCCATGGAATCCTATAGTTCAGTTGTTTACATAAGCATGATGAGATTTTTTATGATTATCATAATATTTGAATCACCTCACATAAATGACACTTGTGAATTCTACAAAACCTAGACGTGACTGTTCTTAAATACATAATTCATTGGATCTTTTGACAGTCAGCTTCATCAGTTGTTAAACTTGCACCGGTACCTATAATAATGTGGTTATATAGAAATTCTTGCAGTTTGTTAACATATTTGACTGTGTTTAAGGTATACTACTGCTTGCTTCAGTTCCATTGTTATACTAATGGACATCCCGTGAATTCAGTATAAAATTAAAAAAAATAAATAAATAAACACAGAAATGTTAATTTTGTTTGTGATTAGGGCTAGGCCTAAATTATTCTGACAGGGATACAGTAGAACTTGCAATTAATGTACATTCCCGTCATTAAAGACTGATTTCGTTACTTTAGTAATATGGACTGCGATCTCAGAATATAATGACAAGATATGTCGTGTTACCAGTCCTTCCAAGTAATAACATGCATAAATAAACCAGTCACATTAAACTCATAATTTACAGGTAGTAGTTTCATGCATCACGCAAGATTTGCTTGGACGTGACAAGCAATTGTCCCGTGGCAACTATTGATATGAGTTTACTGTGGCGGAAAACGTGACACTATGTAATTGCAAAACTTTATGAAAGTAGTGGCTGCTCTAGAACTCGTAAACACTTCCTTGCACCCCCAACAGGTAAAACGAAGTAAACAAATCAATCAGTTAAAACAGGAAACCACTAACTTCAATTCCAAAGCAGGCACTTCTACAGGAAAAATCGAGGAATGGATCTCCCTGCGTAGAGCGTCAACAGACAAACATGTTAATAACTTACAAGATGAATTACAACACTCTCAGAGGCGACTTACTTTAACTACCTCCATAACTTCGGTTTTTCAACATTGTCGCCAACACCTAAACCACTCGTTATATGAGTAGTGCGGAAATGCATCGTAGTAATCATAATGCTCTGTAATTATTAAACCAGCTAACACAACAGAGTGAAGAACTCTCCATAAATATGTAAATTGCCAAATTGCGCATGGCAGAATATCTGTATTAGAGTTCAGCGAACAGTTCACGATTGGTCACAGAGTATTAATAAAACTCTGCATGTTTCTATTTAGCCCATCACTTAAATTACGTGTGAATATTATGTTGTACAAGCAGCTATGTATTTCTCAGTAAAAATTCTTGCTCTTTTTGTGATTCATAGTACATCCTTCCTTGTTATCATATGACGGTGCGTCACGCGTTTGGAGCTACTTCCTGCTGTTGGCAGCAAACAGCGAATATTGTGTTGAGTGCTGCTGAATAGCTGTCAAGAGCTCAACGAAGTTAAGCTTTAAATAAACTGTCGTGGAAAGTACATTCTTACATCTCTAATTAGGATTAAGGTAAGTTATGCTTATGAGTATTCATCCTTTATTGTTATTCAAGATCAGAAAAAGTTGTCGTTGTTCGTTACTTATCACTTTGTTGTTAATTGCACTCGCCTATAGAATACAATTTCTGAATTGACATCGGAGATTTGTGTTTATTTCTCGATAATGAAGGGAATAGCGAAAGTCGCTGTGTCACCACTCTTTCTTTGAATCTTGAGTGTAACTAGGACTTTTGTTCGTAGTAATATTAATTTATTGCGTATGTTACATAAGTGTATGGTCTACAGTTTTGGGTCATTCCAGATCATTGTACGTCAAGATTGAGTTTTATATCGTGGCTGTTGTTTACCGTTGTATCGTCTCACCAATAAGTGCCTAGGCGTGACATGAGGAAATTAGTCTTTTAATTAGACTATAATTAGCAAGAATGAGGAAGGTCATTGTCAAGTAGGAGATACTCGAATTATTGTCGGAAAAGTCTCTTGAAATATTTGAAGTTGTTCTGGATACCAGCTTGTAGTTCCACCAGATTCTGTCGTGTTTTACGGGCTTGCGATACTTGGTGGGACATTCCCTGGTAAATCACTACCCACTCGTATATAGAGATACAATAAGAGAGATTAGAAATGTTAATGGAAGCGATCCGGTTCGAAGTTCGCTAGAGAAAAAAAAAGCGTATCAATACATTGATCAGGCTATTATTGTTGCATTGTTGTGAAATCATCTCCCATTGATTGTGCGTTATGAATGTCTGTTGCTGGTTACAGACAGTTCTTATTTCTGATCTGATGTGTAGTAGTAGAGTGTACTTTTAATAGCACAGTGAAATTTGCAGAAAACTGTCACTAAGCTCAGCATCATCAGAGTAGAGCGCCTTCACACAGGAGTGCCCCATGGATCAGTTCTGGACCCCGTACCTCTTATTTTTGTTAACGACATACGTCTTTGTACAGAATATTGTAAATTCGCTGTCTTTGCTCTTGACACGACGGTACATATTTATAATTCATTAGACAAACCTGAGCTGTAAGTTAATAAAGTTTTTAGAGGGAAATTGTGAACATGTTTAACATAAATGCTCTTTCTGTTAAGTATAGTAAAACATGTTTGATTTAGTTTTATAGGTCTGTGACCTCTAAAGATGAAGGAAACAGGAGCAGACATCTAGGATTGATATTTCAAAACTCCTGTGCTGAAATGTGGATAGCAATCTAAAACAGTGAAACCACACCCTGGAAAATATCAAATTAGCTTGTTGTGGTTATTTTCATACGATTATGACATATGAAATCATGTTTTGAAGAAATTAGCTCCTGGTTGAAGAAGTGCTTTATGCACAGAAAAGAGGCATAAGAATTATGAGCAGAGTCCACTCCAAAGTCTTATGCAGAAGTCTTATTAAGGAACACAAAAGCCTTGCATTCACTGCACAATTTATATTCTTCATGATGTTTTTCACAAGAAAAAAGGCTCATTTGAAATCAGATAGTGCACATCATAATCACAATATTAGGAGAAAGGATTATACACTATGGGAATACAGACATGGGTATGGCACAGGATGAGGTCAGTTTCAGTGGCTGTAAGAGTATTAATGCCCTTTCACCTCAAATTGTTTAGTGGATGATGAGCTCTTTAGGGTCATTTTACACTAGTGTACGGTTCCGTGAGCCACAATGTCTGTAGTACAAACACATGGATACATTCCCAGATCCTTATTTGTGTACATGTTACTTTCATAAGTGTAAACACATTTAAATAGGCTTATATTTTTGTGTAATATAACCTAGCTTGTAGTTATCCTAGTATAAAATAGTTTTACTATTTGCATAATACCATACAATATACAACAAACTGGTAAAACTGACATGTTCCACATTCTATGATATGTTCATACTATGGATCATCAGAACATGAAATAAATAAAAGAAAACAAAACACTATGCATGGAAGCAGAGCCACTTGCTGTCTGGTAGGTGTCATTGATCAGGCATTCTCCTATCCTTAAGACTTATTTCAGAGTACCCTAACTAAGAATGGAGCTAAATATGTCACTGTCCACAGTTGCATCGTCAATACACTAAATACAAAACAATTAGCAATGTTAAGTTTGTCATATTTGATTAGTTGTAAATTCTTTTGCTATGGATGGTGATGGAAAAATTGCCAGATTATTGAAATCTCTTCCGTTTTTCAGCTTCAAGCAATCAAAATGAGTTGTTGGTGTTGTCAGTTTTGTGTTTTGGATGTCCCTTAATATTGATGCCCTGCTTGGGCTGACAATTGAATTTTAAGAAAGTAGATGTAACTTATGTATGAAATGAAATATATATTGTGCCAAATTGTTCATATATTGCACACACTCTTCCTGTTGGCCCTCCATGTTAATGTCTAGCTGTCCTGTGAGATCTCATTACAACTATAAACAATGTGTGTGTCATGTTGAGATGGACAATGTTGCTACTTGGTTGTAAATAGGTAACCATCATACGTAAAGTACTGATCGCATTTTATGAAATTTCTTACTGTTCCTATCAATCTGATGTAAGTGTAACCAAATGCAAATAGAAAATATTTAGGTTCGTATACCAGGTAGAAGCACTGCCCTTCCATGAGTACACAATCTGACAAACATTAATTTGCTCTGTGAAAGGAACATCTAAATGAATGAGATTAAGGCACTGTATCATTTAAGCCATCTTAGAGCTGCATTTCATTGAAGAGTAGGGGTTTGGCACTTGTTAATTCCTTACAAGCTAATGCTATAGGCAATGCAGCATTTTTTCATGAATAGCTCCGAGGGAGGAAATTTGCACTGGATCATTTGGTCAGAAAAGGATATGAGCTGCTGAATAATGTTAAAGTTGGGTGATTGTGCTGTCCACATCACATGTTTCGGGACTAGTGTAGCAGGGGATACTACCCGTCGGCTTTGGACAATGACGTCACAAGTCGCCAAACGAGAAGCGATTCTTCTTAGTGTTGTAGCTCCCTTCAGTAGCTGATAAGTGTTTTTTGGCTTTTTAAAAAAAAATCTCACGAGACAGAATAAACAGATCCACTTTATTAAGCAATCAGTAAAAAAACAAAACTGAAACATAACAGCAAAAGCGAAAATGGTAAACTGCTCTCGGGCGACTTGTGACGTCATTGTCCAAAGCCGACGGGTTGTATCCCCTGCTACACTAGACCCCATGTTTCAATTCTCACAATTATTTTTAAAATGCTCCCTGAGCAAACTTAGCAAGTCTTGATTGGAACTTTGCCATTTTGGAAATTAGATTCCATTTTATGATTAATATCTGTAGCATTGGAGTTACACAGTTACTTACATGTTCATTCAATCTCTGAGCACAATGCAATCTTGAGTTTAGTAGAATGAACAGTGGATCATCACAACAGAAAAGCCATGTCATCAAAGAACAACATACATGTTTAATGTTAGAAAGGAGGCTTCATGTTTTATATGTGTTAGCGTTAAAATCATAGCTAACACGTGGTTCAAGAATCATGAAAGAAGGTTGTATACATGGAAGAAGCCTGGAGATACTGACAGGTTTCAGATAGATTATATAATGGTAAAACAGAGATTTAGGAACCAGGTTTTAAATTGTAAGACATTTCCAGGGGCAGATGTGGATTCGGACCACAATTTATTGGTTATGACCTGTAGATTAAAACTGAAGAAACTGCAAAAAGGTGGGAATTTAAGGAGATGGGACCCGGATAAACTGACTAAACCAGAAGTTGTACAGAGTTTCAGGGAGAGCATAAGGGAACAATTGACAGGAATGGGGAAAAGAAATACAGTAGAAGAAGAATGGGTAGCTCTGAGGGATGAAGTAGTGAAGGCAGCAGAGGATCAAGTAGGTAAAAAGACGAGGGCCAGTAGAAATCCTTGGGTAACAGAAGAAGTATTGAATTTAATTGATGAAAGGAGGAAATATAAAAACGCAGTAAATGAAGCAGGCAAAAAGGAATACAAACGTCTCAAAAATGAGATCGACAGGAAGTGCAAAATGGCTAGCAGACAAATGTAAGGATGTAGAGACTTATCTCACTAGGGGTAAGATAGATACTGCCTACAGGAAAATTAAAGAGACCTTCAGAGAAAAGAGAACCACATGTATGAATATCAAAAGCTCAGATGGAAACCCAGTTCTAAGCAAAGAAGGGAAAGCAGAAAGGTGGAAGGAGTATATAGAGGGTCTATACAAGGGCGATGTACTTGAGGACAATATTATGGAAATGGAAGAGGATGTAGATGAAATGGGAGATATAATACTGCGTGAAGAGTTTGACAGAGCACTGAAAGACCTGAGTCGAAACAAGGCCCCGGGAGTAGACCACATTCCATTAGAACTACTGACAGCCTTGGGAGAGCCAGTCCTGACAAAACTCTACCATCTGGTGAGCAAGATGTATGAAACAGGCGAAATACCCTCAGACTTCAAGAAGAATATAATAATTCCAATCCCAAAGAAAGCAGGTGTTGACAAATGTGAAAATTACCGAACTATCAGTTTAATAAGTTACGACTGCAAAATACTAACGCGGACTCTTTACAGATGAATGGAAAAACTAGTAGAAGCCGACCTCGGGGAAGATCAGTTTGGATTCCATAGAAATGTTGGGACACGTGAGGCAATACTGACCCTACAACTTATCTTAGAAGCTAGATTAAGGAAAGGCAAACCTACGTTTCTAGCATTTGCGGACTTAGATAAAGCTTTTGACAATGTTGACTGGAATACGCTCTTTCAAATTCTGAAGGTGGCAGGGGTAAAATACAGGGAGCAAAAGGCTATTTACAATTTGTACAGAAACCAGATGGCAGTTATAGGAGTCAAGGGGCATGAAGGGGAGGCAGTGGTTGGGAAGGGAGCGAGACAGCATTGTAATCTCTCCCCGATGTTATTCAATCTGTATATTGAGCAAGCCGTGAAGGAAACAAAAGAAAAATTTGGAGTAGGTATTAAAATCCATGGAGAAGAAATAAAAACTTTGAGGTTCGCCGATGACATTGTAATTCTGCCAGAGACAGCAAAGGACTTGGAAGAGCAGTTGATTGGAATGGACAGTGTCTTGAAAGGAGGATATAAGATGAACATCAACAAAAGCAAAGAGAGGATAATGGAATGTAGTCGAATTAAGTCGGGTGATGCTGAGGGAATAGATTAGGAAATGAGACACTTAAAGTAGTAAAGGAATTTTGCTATTTGGGGAGCAAAATAACTGATGATGGTCGAAGAAGAGAAATTTGTTAACATCGAGTATAGATTTAAGTGTCAGGAAATCATTTCTGAAAGTATTTGTATGGAGTGTAGCCATGTATGGAAGTGAAACATGGACGATAAATAGTTTGGACAAGAAGAGAATAGAAGCTTTTGAAATGTGGTGCTACAGAAGAATGCTGTAGATTAGACGGGTAGATCACATAACTAATGAGGAAGTATTGAATTGGATTGGGGAGAAGAGAAGTTTGTGGCACAACTTGACTAGAAGAAGGGATCGGTTGGTAGGACATGTCCTGAGGCATCAAGGGATCACCAATTTAGTATTGGAGGGCAGCGTGGAGGGTAAAAATCGTTGAGGGAGACCAAGAGATGAATACACTAAGCAGATTCAGAAGGATGTAGGCTGCAGTAGGTACTGGGAGATGAAGAAGCTTGCACAGGATAGAGTAGCATGGAGAGCTGCAGCAAACCAGTCTCAGGACTGAAGACAACAACAACAACAGCGTTAAAATAAATTTGCTCCAACTAATTATGTTCTAACCATCTAAATTTCATCAAAGTCAGGTAGATGAACATCACATAATATGTCTGACTTGTTTTGTAGACGAATATGTACTTCACTCTATACCATTCTGTTGACCCCTACCTTTACTATATGGACAGTTTTAACACAGGAATAACTAATGTTAACTCATAGCAAAAATGCTCTAATATATGGGTGTTCCCTTCCTTTCTGTGAGTTTTATTTTGTACAGTCCCACTTAAAATTAAGTGAAATGGTGCATTACATAAGGCCCTGGATTTACATTCTACAAAAAATGGAAGGAAGAAAGAGAGAATAACAGTATTAATCATTAGAAATAATTGTTTTTAACATCCCATCAATGAGGATCATCAGAGACAGCGCACAAGTTCGGATTGGACACAGTAGGAAAGGAAATTGCCATATTTCACTGAAAGGAATCTGTCAGAGTCTTAACAAATGACACCATGGGAAACCTAAATCTGGAAGAGAATTTGAACCCTCTTTCTCAAAAAAACCACAGAGCCACCTTGCTTCGCAACTCCAGAGGAGTTGAGTCAGGTTTCGTTTTTTCGTAGATTCCAAAAGTTTAATTTTTATTATGCTTGACACAAACAAAACACTGTCTCACACAAATCAAATATTCTCCACCAACACTCAACAGTCACAACTCTTTTACCAGCCACCATGCTGCTTGTTTCTGTCAAAGCCACCTCATTCTACACAAGCATCCCCAATACCAATGGCCTTGCCACCACTGGACACTATATTTCCCAACTCTTCGCTCACACCATACCTGTAACAACCTTCCTGATCACCATGACTAACTATATCCTCACCCACAATTACTTCTCCTTTCAAGACATCACCTACAACCAAATGTGCAGCACAGCTGGGGCACCTGCATGGCATCATTCTTTCCAACTTTTTTCTGGGCCGTCTAGAGCAACCCTATGTAGCCTCCCAGAATCCCAAACACCTCACCAAGTTCAGATTCATTGATGGCATTTTTATTGCAGCATTATAAAATACCTATCTTGCATATTACTCCTCTTATGCATTCACACTTTTTTGCCAGTGCATCTACAGTTTTTTTAAACTGTATGACAAACTTTTTACCAAAGTGTCTGACAAACTTTTTACCAAAATGTCTGAGACTGTCAATTTCTACCAGGTCCTCTTAATTTGCAGAAATTGTCCTGGCAATTTTTATCCTTACTCAAAATCAGGTCCAGTTGAATGGAATGGAATGGATGTTCATTTCTAGTAATGTTGTACTGACTAACTTAATTTCTAGGCATTAATTGCCAGTGCGTAAGGAGAGATGTCATACAGCAAATGTCTGAAAAAATGAGGAGAAGTGATGAATATACTTTCGAAAATCTCGATTCCTGGTTCCATCAAAATGGACAAAAACTGAATGTAACTAGGTAATGCAATTTGAAATTAAATCAAAAGTAAATTTCAAAGCTCAGGAAATGTCAAGATCTTAAGTCTAAATCTTGACAAAAATTTAAATTTGAAGTTACATTTAGACTGCTTAGAAAGTAAATTAAATAGCATAGCATTTGTAAAGTAAATTTTATCAGATGCCACAAACATGTACACAAGAAAAATAATTTATCCGACCTGTTACTTTGAATTGGATTTTTGCTATAATGTTCTGGAGGAATTCATAAATGTTGTGAGGCTCCTAGAATTCCAAAGAAAATAGTTACAAACATGTGCATTGCCAACAGGTATCTTGTTGTTAAACAAGTCTTGGTTCACCGAAGAGATTACTTGCAGAAGTGCCCTTGTTGCATTGCATGCCGGTATTGGAAATACCTATGCAGGGTTAAATCTGACTTTGGCACAGAAAGGGGTAAATTATGCTGCCACAAAAGTCTTTGGTCACCTACCAAACAGCATCAAAAGCCGGACAGATAGCCAACCAACATTTAAAAATAAATTAAAAGAATTTCTAGATGACAACTCCTTCTACTCATTGGCTGAATTTTTAGATATAAATTAAGGGAGGGGAAAAAAAAACAACTTAAACATTAGTGTCATGCAATATTTTGTGTAATGTAATATCTTGTGCAGACATCTTTTATTAACCTGACACGTTCCACATCATTACAAAGTGTTGTATTCATGATCTATGGAACAAGTATTAATCTAATCTAATCTAATCTACTTGTGTAATAAAAAGTGGTAGCAGAATTTGCTGAATCACAAGTCAGTGTTACGAAAAGGGAGATTTTTGCTACTCATCATTTAGTGGAAATGTTGAGTCACTGACAGACACTGTAAAAAGAATGCTAAACTTTTTGTTGTGCCTGTCTGCGACTCAGCATTTCTGCTATATGGTGAGTAGCAGTCTCTCATTTTCATAATATTGCTATTATTCTGTAAAGGATTTTCCATAGTTTGAATCATAAGTCAGTTGTTGGTAGCCAGTTAGAATGCTCATTCATAATTTTCTGTGGATAGTAAATAAAGTTTACTGGTACTTTGTTCTATTAGGTTAGAATTTAACCACTTCATTGGAATTTTCGGTAAAATCTGAAATAAGACATACAAGTAGGTTACTGCAATGGTGAACATATATCTCGGGCTACGCTACACGTCAGTCTATTACAGCAGCCATATTTTCCTGTTGAGATTCTATGACTTTTGTCAGCTTACTAGCAAATTGTCACATTCTAACCTAGCCTAGATCTCGAGCTATGCTTCAGGTCAGTATGTCCAGCTTCCTTCCATTCACATTCGCTGGCCTCTTTAACTTACAGCGAGATTGTCACATACCAACCTAACCTAGGCCTTGGGCTTTGCTACAAGTCAGTCTGACAAAACAACTAGGTTTTTTTCTCGTTTGTGTTAAAAACAAGTGTAATCAATTTGCATCTTATTCTGAAAGAGATCACTGGCTACCATATACTATCATTGAATTGGCTATAACCAAAGTCAGAATTGCCACCATCAATACACAACACACGATCTATGAACAACGAAAGTTTATTTTTATTTATCAGTAGTAAGTATTGTACAGCTGTTGTATCACAGTAATGTGTATAAAATAGTATAACATTTTTGTATTTCTCTCAAAATTTTCTACTGTAAATCTCGACATGTCCCTTATATAACAAATCAAATGATTTCAAAATTGTACCAAATTAAATGAATAAACCGCATATCAGTCAGTTGTTTTGTGTCCAATTTTAGGGATATGTTTATTCATAAGACTCTGCTTTGGCTTCAAACCCAAGATAGTGTTTGAACAGACAAGGATTGTGACTCTCACTTCAAACTGCTGTGACCTTATAATTAGGGGAGCTGTTGAAATTAAACTGTGTGACAGCAGTGTTGAGGCAATGATAAGTCTGTCATTTAAGTGCTTGTAATGTTTTTCATTGTTCTGTTTCCACAAGTTTTTATCAATATACAAATTATGAGAAGATGATGATGATGATGTCGTTAATACAGTCAAGTAGTCACACTTTGTTCAGTAGATGCTAATTAACATTAGATGTTCACTGTATACTTGACTAAGATGTATGGTACTCCCCAGAAACAGCACACCTTCTGTGATACTGATGCCAACATATGCATCTACATTTATACTCTGCAAACCACCATAAGGTACATGGCCAACCCAAGAAATTCACTAGGCCTATTTATTTACATTAGTGATCACCACCGCCACCACGTTTATGTTAATCCTGGGAACTTTGTTATTATAGTGTACAGATCTGTACATATTCTGTTTCCTTTATTGTGAAGTAATGATATTCCTTGTTGTTTCGTTTGTGTGTTCAGTACTCATCACTTTCCAGCCTGGTAGAATCATTTGTTGTTTTAGGTGATAGCCCAGTCTTAGATATTGTTATGATGATTTTCCTATTTTATGCTTCAAAATAGGGCGTAGAAGTTAGAATTTTTCAATCCACGATTAGTGTGCATTCTTTTATTTAATATTGAGCAGCTAGCTTGTGCGGTATACCTGTAACAATGCTTCTAATTGGCTAGCATGTTTTGTTCATGAAAGTCTAAGAATTTATCTATGAAATCAGCCCTCAGAAATTTTACAAACTCTTCTTTTAATGTTGAGGCTTTAACTCCATAGAATAGAGTAGACAGGTAAAAGTCTAGATCGTGGCCAGTGGCGTACTTACATGTTTCATGCTGCATTATTGCCAGCACTAGCCATGAGGTATAAAGGGAAGGAGCCTATGCCGCCATTGTGAAAGCAGCGGACAGACAATGGCAGCGGACAGACAGTGTTTCGAAGGAATACTGTCATGTCCCCATGTCAATATATCACAATCTCATAAATCTTAACACATTCAGAAAACATAAGCAAATAAGAGTATTTTGACAACCAAGATTATTAATGTAATTTTGAGCTGTGCTGTAGGGTCCCATCCTACCCACGACCTCATTGTGACCTATTCGGAAGAAGCACATGTGACTACAACTGTTGTAATGCAACCTGACCCAAGCCGTGGGTTAAGCTACATATCAGTATATCACCACAACCAGGTACTCACGACCAAGCTGTCATATTCCACCCTAACCACAACCTAGTAATTCATGATGCACTCAGAAAAAAATCAAATATTTGTAACAATGCAAATTATGAATATAAATTTTGATCATTTCACATGCGCTGCTTTTAAGTCCCAAGGTAACCACACATTCGTAATTGATGACATATTCAGAAAAGGTCAAATATTTGTGACAACGGTGAAAAAGAGAATGGTGTCTCTTTCAGGCTGGATATCCATTGCTTCTTTCCTCACTTCTCATTGGCTAGATGAATATATCATACTAGTGGCTACGCAAAACTGATGCGTTGTGACCTATGAGCAGTAGAGAAACACCACTATGACTGCTGCTGGCTTGGGTCTAGACTTCAGCCAAGTAGACCATACATGTTCTCTCTCTCTCTTCGTGTGTGTGTGTGTGTGTGTGTGTGTGTGTGTGTGTGTGTGTGTGTGTGTGTGTGTCAGTTCGACACACTTCAGTTTCACCATTTCTCTGCCTTCCAAATGAGTTGAGTGCAACAGTACACCAATGGATAACATCTTATTAAACGAAACTTACTAGGGGTGGCCCAAGGAAGGGATTCTTCAAACTAACAAAAGGAAACTACCAGTCATAACAACACTTTGGTTCATTGCCAGTAAGACATCAAACAAAATGATTTACATACTAATATCAAGCATATAAACATTTAAAAAGTGGACAATGGATAGCAAATACGAATTATTGCTTTGGCACAGGTGGGTGGACTCAATGAAACTATATTACATATACAGCCAGTGACTGCGAAAAGGCTATTGATTTACAGAAGTATCCCTGGAAAAGCAAGAATGAACACCATTTCTTTTGCTTAAGTGCTTGATGAGTGCAACTAGCTGGCTGTGAATGTAAAATTTGGGCATTGAAACTCTGATGAAAATTAAGTAGCTTTGCTTCCCACTCGCCTTGGTGGCCGCATTGACAGCTGCAGTAGTAGCAGATGGAATTTCTTAGTCCAGCTTGGCCTCTGTACTTGTCTCTAAGTTGGAGACACCTATCTCTGCAGATATCTTCTAAGGCTGCTTAAAGTGAAGGGCATTGTCGACCGCGTGCCTGAAGCAAGTCTATTCTTCGATATCTCTGCCACAAGTGTCTCCTTCAATGTCCGTGCAACAAATTTTCTCTGACATTCCTCTATGACACTTAGCTGGTTCTACCAGCATCAGAATCTCACTGGGTAACTGCAACAGACATTGCACATTCTGATTAATAATAATTTTTATACACAATTTCATACTCTTAGAGATTTTGTCATGGTTAAACGATAATGATGTGGCATGGGAAAGAAGGCAGAAAATATGTCCCACAGCATTACAGATTTCAAGCCATGACCAATCAAAAGCCTTGCGTGTAGGCATGCATTGGACATCTTGCTTTCTGCCAAAATAGTTATTGTGAGCCTATCGCACTTACCCAGATTTTTCCTGCACAGCAGCTTCCACAGTCTGGAGTCTCACTCAAAATGTAACTCTGATCTGAATTTGCTTTTATCCTTAGTTAGGATTCACATACCGTACTTTCTTTCACTCCTGGCAATGATTTGTTCAGACCTCCACTTTGGCATTTGAGGTTCCTCTTTTTCTTCTTCTTCTTCTTCCTTCCTGTGCACTCTTGAAGGCCGGCCCACACGTCTGACACGTAATGGATGACTGGGTAACGCGTAATTCCCAGCCCCTGGTCAACAGGTAGTGTTCGCACGTATCTCCTGGTACAGGCCAGGCCCAGGGAGGGGTGATTGCCTTAGCTACAACCTTCCCAAATTGCCGATCGGTCCCTCTTGTCAGGTGTTCAGGAGGTGTGAACAATCACCTAAGGCGGGTGTGCCCCCTTGTGAAGAGAGCCTCCCAGTTGGACAGAGCGTGCCATCAGAGATACTAGCAATTATGGGGATTTTCTTGCAATGAGCCAATCATCTTCACAATCAGCGTCTACGAAACATAAACAGAATGAGGCTAACAATTCAAAGACACTTCCAGCTGCACCATGTTTACTTCTGGTGTCACGTACTGAAGACAGTCAGTCCTTCGCCACAGTAAATCCATTTATTATTCAGAAAGGTGTTGATGCAGTTGCCGGGCCTGTGAAATCCTGCTCTCATGTATGGCATGGCACTTTGCTTTTGAAGACTACTTCTGATTCTCAAGCACAACTGCTTGCCACCTTGCTTCTCCATGGCTATCCTGTTCGTATCTGGGGCCATAGAACTCTGAATTCTTCCCATGGTGTTATTTACATTAGGCTGCTCAACGGTCTGACTGGGGCCGAAATCCAGTCTTACCTCTCTGATCAGAGTGTCATTGCCATACATCGGATGATGAGAAAGGTAGATCCCTCCTTAGTGCCCACCCGCACTCTTTTTCTTACCTTTGATACAGTGGTGCTTCCGTCCAAGATGAAAGCAGGCTATGAAATTATCACAGTCCGACATACATTCTGAACCCAGTGTGCTGCTACCAGTGTCATCGATTCAACCACAATAGGATCTCTTGTTGACACCCAGCCAAATGTGTAACCTCTGGTAGGGATGCACACGAGGGCAATTGTTCGCCGCCTCCTCCCCGCTGTATCAACTGCAATGGCGGCCACGCCGCCTCCTCTCGGGATTGTCCCATGTATCTTGATGAGTGGGCTGTCGAGGAGATCTGGGTAAAAGAAAAAGTGCTTTACCCAGTCGCTCACAAGTTATTGTCTGGTCGCAAACCCTGCCGGAAAGGACAGAAGGAGTGCTCCCATGAAGACTTCATGTGTCCCTTCAGCCAAAAACCACCTGAAGTCTTCCTCTAACAGGAAAGGCTCAAAGATGGTGTTGCCACGTAATACCTTAGCCTGGCCAGCCTCTGTGTTGCTGGTGCACACCTCCAACCGTTTTTCTGCATTGGACTCCACAGACCGACAGCACAAGCAAGCCGATGCTTCTGTGGACCCCATGAAGCAGGATCCTCCTGCTTCTGTGCCCTTTAGCAGCTGCTGAGGTGACACCCCTTCATCTCTTCCTGATCGTGACTCTCCTCCAATGGACCGTTCATGGCCTTCGATCCCACAAAGAGGATTTATGGTTGCTTTTAGCATGGCAGTGTTCTCTTGTACTCTGCCTTGAGCAAACAAAATTGCCACCTCACGACTGCTTTGAGCTTTCACATTTCTTCCCGGTTCATTTTGACCTTCCCCTTGAGGTCAGCATTCCATCTTATGGGGTCATCATGCAGCTGATACGGGATGACGTTCATAGTCAACCCATCTCCCAGACTACCCATCTTCAAGCTTTTGCAGTTCCCCATTTTCTTCCTCACCTGACTTCTTCCCTCTGTACCATTTATGTCCTTCCGTCATTTGATGTTACCAGGGCAGACTTCCTTCAGCTTATTGGGCAGCTACTTCCCCCATTTCTGCTACTCGGTGACTTTAATGTGCATCATCCCCTTTGGGGTTCTCCCAGAACCTATCAGAGAGGTGCCCTCTTGGCTGATATTCTTAATTAACTCAACCTCTTCTGCCTTAACACTGGAGCACCCATATTCCTTTCTGACTCTTCACACACCTATTCCCATTTGGATCTATCCTTCTGCACTGCCAAGCTTGCCCATTGTCTTGAGTGGTCTGTTCTTTCTGACACATACTCGAGCGACCATTTCCCATGTGCTATCCATTTGCTGACTCCTACCCCACCTGCATGCACACCCAAATGGCAGCTTACTAAGGCTGACTGGCGGCTTTACTCCCTCTTGACAACCTTCAAAGAACAGGATTTCCCCAGTTATGACGACCATGTGGAATACCTCACAAATGTTATCCTTATGCTGCAGAACATTCCATTCCTCGCACTTTGTCTTTATACCACACTTTGTCCCAGTTCCTTGGTAGACTGAGGCATGCCGTGATGCAGTTCGCGTACGGAGGCATGCTCTCTGCAACTTTAACCATCATCCTATGGCGGCAGACTGCATTCATTGTAAACAGATGCATGCGAAATGTCGTCATGTTCTTTGGGAAAGCAAAAAAGCTTGCTGGATTTCATTCACTAGTCCTTTTAACAGTTCATCCCCTTTCTCTGTCGTGTGGACCAACTTCTGACAGCTGTCTGGGACCAAGATCCATTCGCCAATTTCCGGCCTGAAAGTAGCAGGTGATATTATCGTGGATGCTATTGCTATCTCCAACACTTTGGGCCACCGATTTGTGGAGAGTTCGAGCTCTTCCCACTATCACCCTGCCTTCCTCCATCAGAAGCGAGTGGAGGAGGCTCGGGTGATACCCTTTTCTCAGAATCGTGAGTGCTACAATGGCACCTTTACTATGAGGGAGCTAGATCATTCTCTCAGTTCATCCTAATCCTCCGCCCCAGGGCCAGACGCCATCCACATTCAGATGTTGCAGCACCTCTCTCTTGTGGGCAAGCACTTTCTACTTAACACATACAACCGCATCTGGGCAGAGGGCACATTTCCCGGATGTTGGTGTGAAGCCACCGTCATGCCCATACCTAAGCCCGGTAAGTACAAAAACCTTCCTTCTAGCTACCACCCCATCTCTCTCACCAGTTGCATTTGTGAGGTGATGGAACCTATGATTCGTGCCCAGCTGGTATGGTGGCTCGAGTCTTGCAAGTTACTAACGACGACTACATAGTGTGGATTTAGAGTGCAGTGTTCTGCAGTTGACCATCTCGTTACTTTGTCCATCCGTGCCTTGAATGGTTTTCTATGGAAATCCCAGACTGTGGCTGTGTTTTTCAATTTGGAAAGGGCCTACGACACCTTACGTGCGACTTACACGCGGGGCTTCCATGGCCGCCTGCCCTTTTTCCTTCAGGAAATTTTAAAAGACACGAGCTTTCAATATGTGTATGGGTCCTGCCTTGTCGGACACCTGTATCCAGGATAACTATGTGCCTCAGGGTTCCATCCTGAGCGTCATTCTCTTTGCTGTCGCCATTAGCCCTATAATGGCCTGTCTCCTGCCGGGCATCTCCGGCTCCCTTTTTGTTGACGATTTTGCCATTTATTGCTGTTCTACATGGACATGTCTCACTGAGCGGCATCTTCAGCGATGTCTTGATTGTCTTTACTCCTGGAGCATCAACAGTGGCATTCGTTTTTCCACTGCCAAATCCGTCTCTATGAATTTCTGGTGGCGCAAATGGTTCCTCCGAGCATCTTTACATCTTGGGCCTGTTGCCCTTCCATTTGTTAAAACTATGAAGTTCCTGGGGCTCATGCTTAATAGGAAACACTCTTGGTCCTCCCATGTGTCTTAACTGGCAGCCCACTGTACGCAGTCCCTCAATGTCCTGTACCCTCAGTGGTACTTCCTGGGGTGCCGATCGAACCACCCTCCTCCATTTGTGTTGGTCTATTGTCGGTTCAAAACTCGACTATGGGTGCTCTCTTTATGCGTCTGCACATCCATATCTCTTAAGTCATCACAATACTATCCACCATCGTGGCATCTGTTTGGCCACTGGTGTCTTTTACACTAGCCCAGTTGACAGTCTGTATGCTGCAACTGCTGAACTACCACTACCCTCCTCCATGACTTTCTCCTCAGCAGGTATGCATGCCGTTTGTCTGACACGTGTTGCCACCCATCCTATGCCTCCTGCTTCAATGATTACTTTGAGCGCTAGTATGGGGGCGCCCTCTTCTCTGTTACCTCCTGGAGTCCACTTTCAGCCCTTGCTACGGCAGTTTAACTTCACACTACCTGAAACTTCACCGCCTTGGCTTCGTGAAGTGGCCCGTGTTACCCTTGGCCTTCATTCACGTCCTAAGGACACTACTGTAGCTGCCTTCAGTTTCACGACCTTCACACGGAATTTTGCGGAAGTACCTTTTTGTACACTGATGGTTCTTGGACTGACCGTGGTGTCTGGTGTGCCTTCGTCATTGGCACCCATGTCTTTAGATATTGGCTTTCGTCTCAGTGCTCAGTATTCACAGCCGAGCTCTTTGCCCTGTATCAGGCCACGGAGTACGTTTGGCAACACACACTTTTCAATTGTGTCCTCTAATCAGACTCTCTCAGCACCCTTCAAATTCCATGTGCACTGTACACTGTCCATCGCTTAGTGCAATGGGTCCAGGAAAACTGTCACTTGCTCACTCTTGGTGGAGCCACTGTGCCAGGAAACAAAGCTGCAGCCCTCGTACCTCAGCCAACTAGTTTAAAAATTCCCTCCAATGATCTCTGTGTTGCTGTCTGTCAGGAGGTGGTATCCCATTGGCATCACCATTGGTCCTTTCTTCAAGGGAAAGAGTTCAGGATTATTAAGCCTCTCCCAGCATCTAGGACAACTTCCTCTCGACCCTCCTGCCGGGAAGAAGTCGTTTTAACTCGGTTGCGTATTGGGCACTGCCCTTTTAGCCATCTACGTTTGATAAGTGGCGCTCCCCCACCACTTTGTACACATTGTGCCCAAGTTTTAACTGGCCGCCGCTTCCTGATGGAACGTCCATTTCTTTTTTTTTACCGTTAATTGGCATCTTACCCATCATCTTTGCCTCTCCCGCTTGGGTTTGCCGGCTGAGTTACCGGCCGTTTTAGCAAATGAAGCGCGGGCTGTTGACCACATTTTACTTTAACCGTCAAAGCAATATGGCAAAGGTGAAGACGATTTAATTTTTGGTTTTGGACCTCTGTTTCTGTATGGTGCCTTTAGTAACCCTTTCTCCATATCCCTGTTTTTAGCTGTCTTCTCTTATGTCAATTGGGATTGATGTTTAGTAATTTTTTTAACTCCTCTCTGTTTTTGTGTTCTATAGCTTTGACGTGGGTGCATATGACCCCAGTTGTTTTTGTGCCCTAAAACAAAACAAACAAACAATGATTTGTTAGTGTGAGGAATGCTACAATGCATTGTATTACAGAGTGCATGTTTAACTGTAGGTTCCCTTACAACTGCATTGAGAAATCAGTTCAGAATTTCAAGGAAGGGAAAGGCATACTGCCTACAATAGGCCTTTGCCTTGTAAAGCACAGTGGCATTTAAACCAACCTTCAGAGTGAGGACAGCTTTATCTATTTTTATGTCAGTATAAGGGTTCATTAGACCACTGTAGTATGTGATGCCCATGATGTCTGATGGATATTTTTGCATTTTGTGAAACTAGTTCTATGATATAAGAGTAATCAACATGACTCTCACTTTTCCAGGGTGCCCAAAATGTCTTTGTATCCATCACTTGAGGATATGAAAGTCGATCAGATGGCAAGGGTGAGTGACACTGAAAATATGTTAATATTAGCAGTTTAGCTAGTACATACTTGTACAGACAGAAGTGTTAAATGTATTTATTTTTGCTTCAAACGGTTTGTTTCAGGCCCAGTATCAAGCCGTAACAGAATACGCTCCACCGCCACCAGCTACCACTATGCCCTTGCCATACAGTGTGTCCCCATCTGCACCTGCTTCTTTCGGCACCACACTGTATCCAACACTAAATGAATTCATGGGATTGGAATTGTCTCAAGAAGTAATTGCACAAAATATGCCTGAATATGCTATTGCTGTACCTCCACCGGTAATTAAAATTTATCTTGTTGTATTGACTGTAACACATAATATGTGACCACTCGGAATATTATGTGCTTATTTACCCCCCCCCCCCCCCCCCCCCCTTTTTTTTTTAAAGAGAGAAGTAGCTGTTCCATCTGCAACAGGAGGTCCTCTTTCTGGTATGATTGCACCACTGTCAGGTCAGTCGTTGGGTTTAAAAAGAGCACAGGTCACCCATGGAGTTAGGGAGGTATGTAACAACAATTTTTATCTTTTCTGATTGTAATATGTATGCTTGTGTACAACATGAGGCACACAATGTATAAATGATCGTTTTCTTCTTCAGTTGCCTTAAATCATTAACAGCTTTTTGAATATTCTTGTCCCATATTGGATTGTCGTTTAAATTTTGGATTGTAATTATTTGAGCTGCTAGTAAAGGATAGCATGTGAAGAAAAGAGAACTTTTATTGTGACTGTAATATGTTGGTGTCACTGAATCGGAGGAAGTGGTAATTATTCAGATATTGCATTTATTTTAAGCTCCAGAACACACAGTTGTTGAACATTACCTCAGACCAACATATTGTCCTCAAATATATGTGTAAATGTTTGATATTGTCTTGACTAATTTTGAGTTTAAATGGGATCTGAACACATGAACAATCAAACAGAACTGTCCACCTCGAGGACACCTAGAATATGTTAGCTGAGTATGCTTTACATCTTGCATTAAGAAACTTGAATGTCTGCTATACTTTGTAGTCCAATTTGGATTCTGCCACCAAGCACTGGTTAGTTTCCCTAAACACCAGAGACAGAATCTTGCTCTCTAACATATCCTCCTGTCTTGATACTCTCCTTGACTAAACCTTCATTAAACAATCCCCCTGGCAGAATTTCGTTATTTATTCAATTATTTATTTATTTTTGTATTCATTCTGTCGCTTCTCTCATCTTGAACTAAAGCTAGCACAGTGCTTATTAGTGTTCCCTACTACCTCACTCTGGCATCTTACCCATCATCTTAGCCTCTCCTTGTTGTTCCCCGAAACCTAGAATCTGAGTGAATTCTCCTATAACACCCTCAACACCCAACCAAAACTTCTTTTTCCCCTGAAGAATGAACGTAATAGATTCCAAAAACTGGGATGGGTATTTCATACTTGGTTTCTGTTGATAGTACATATTAGAAATGATGCTTTCTGAAGGTGATTAGTGCCAGGCAGTCTATGTTCTTGTAATTTCTAATTGTATTTTAATAATTTTTTCTGTCATTACGTGCAGCTATAAGCGGCATTGATTATATTTCAAGAATATAAAACTTCATTTTTCTCAAACCAGACATAAAGCTTTGTTTTTCAGACTTTCAAGTTTAAGATGAATGTCGTTCTGTGCATTGTAAACTGTATTAAAACATACAATGAGTGTCACCAGTCACTATTAATTGCATCCTTTTAATATGAGACCTTTAAGTAAGATTCCTACTCACCAGATAGTGGAGATGCTGAGTCGCAGAAAGGCACAACAAAAATACTGTCAGAATGTTAGCTTTCGGCCAACAAGGCCTTTTTTCAAAAATAGACTACCCCCCCCCCCCCCCCCGCTCTCTCTCTCTCTCTCTCTCTCTCTCTCTCTCTCTCACTCACTCCGTACACACATGACCACAGTCTCTGGCAGCTCGTGTGTGTGTGTGTGTGTGTGTGTGTGTGTGTGTGTGTGTGTGTGTGTGTGTGTGTGTGTGTGTGTCTATTTTTGACAAAGGCGTACTTGGCCAAAAGCTAATGTTCCAACAGTCTTTTTGTTCTGCCTTTCTGCAACTCAGCATCTCCACAATATGGCGAGTAACAACTATTCTTTTCATTATATTGTTACATTCCATCCTGGATTTTCCATTGTTTGATTAAATAAGATTCCAAAATGTAAAGTGCAATACTTAATCTCATTGTGTCTAGCTTTAATTTTATTTTGTGCAGCAGATTCTAGATTTTCTTTTTCTATCCTACAGCTTACATTGTGCAAGGATTCAGCAGGAAAAGTGGGAGTCCGTGTCAAAGCAATTGATAAAGGAGTTTTTGTGTGCCTAGTAACAAAAGGCTCTCCTGCAGCACTTGCTGGACTTAGATTTGGTGATCAGATTTTGCAGATAAATGGTACAATTGTTGCAGGATTTTCAATGGATCAAGTCCATGATCTGTTCCGCAAAAGCCCAGTTAATGGCATATCTGTTGTTGTAAGAGATAGGTAAGTGTGTAATGCGTTATTTTACAAAAAGTATTCTTCTTTAATGTATACTGTCTTTTGACATGTATCAGCAGGACTGTCTCCACTTTAGTGTGTTCTGAGCATCTCCATTAATCCTTTTCCATTTTCATGTTGTGCAGCATTACAACTCATCTTCTTCCTGCTCCTCTCTCCTGTACAAACTTATCCTCTTGCTGACAATTTCTTACCAGTCTAGATTTCCTCAGTCTAATAATTTTCACTGGTTTTTGTTTCTCTCTTATTATTAGAAGTCCTTAATTTGTCATTGTCACTCCATTCAAGTTTTAGAATTTTTTGTGTAAGACCACATATCAAAACCATTCACATTTTTTCCTTTTTATTTTTTAGTTTGCTGCTATAGAATACTACACTCCAAGCAAAACATGGGATGAAGTTTATCCCTTAATTCCCTCAGAATTCTGTTTGCTGCCGGCTGTTCTACACTTGTCCTCATTCCACACTCCTTTTTTCCCATTTTTATGATCCTCTCCATCATAAATTGTATTTCTTGCTTTTAGCCAATATTGCTTGATCGTCTGCATGCTTAATTATCTTTATCCTTCCTCCTTTTACTGTCATGCCTCCGTCAATCCTATTTGCACACTATTTCTTGCGGTCTCCTTTCCTTGTGATAAGTGTACAGAACTGTTGCACTTACATCCACATTTGTACGATTTCTTTGCAATTCACAATTAAGTGTCTAGCAGAGGGTTCATTGCACAACCTGAAAGCTATTTCTCTACCATTCCCCTCTCAGCAGCCTTTTCAGTAGTTGCAAGGGCAACAGTCTGGATGATTGACTGATCTGGCCTTGTAACAATAACCAAAACGGCCTTGCTGTGCTGGTACTGCGAACGGCTGAAAGCAAGGGGAAACTACAGCCATAATTTTTCCCGAGGGCATGCAGCTTTACTGTATGATTAAATGATGATGGCGTCCTCTTGGGTAAAATATTCCGGAGGTAAAATAGTCCCCCATTCGGATCTCCGGGCGGGGACTACTCAAGAGGATGTCGTTATCAGGAGAAAGAAAACTGGCTTTCTACGGATTGGAGCGTGGAATGTCAGATCCCTTAATCGGGCAGGTAGGTTAGAAAATTTAAAAAGGGAAATGGATAGGTTAAAGTTAGATATAGTGGGAATTAGTGAAGTTCGGTGACAGGAGGAACAAGACTTCTGGTCAGGTGACTACAGGGTTATAAACACAAAATCAAATAGGGGTAATGCAGGAGTAGGTTTAATAATGAATAGGAAAATAGGAATGCAGGTAAGCTACTAAAAACAGCATAGTGAACGCATTATTGTGGCCAAGATAGATACGAAGCCCACACCTACTACAGTAGTACAAGTTTATATGCCAACTAACTCTGCAGATGACGAAGACATTGAAGAAATGTATGATGAAATAAAAGAAATTATTCAGATAGTGAAGGGAGATGAAAATTTAATAGTCATGGGTGACTGGAATTAGAGTGTAGGAAAAGGGAGAGAAGGAAACGTAGTAGGTGAATATGGATTGGGGCTAAGAAATGAAAGAGGAAGCCGCCTGGTAGAATTTTGCACAGAGCACAACATAATCATAGCTAACACGTAGTTTAAGAACCATGAAAGAAGGTTGTATACATGGAAGAACCCTGGAGATACTAAAAGGTATCAGATAGATTATATAATGGTAAGACAGAGATTTAGGAACCAGGTTTTAAATTGTAAGACATTTCCAGGGGCAGATGTGGACTCTGACCACAATCTATTGGTTATGACCTGTAGATTAAAACTGAAGAAACTGAAAAAAGGTGGGTATTTAAGGAGATGGGACCTGGATAAACTGAAAGAACCAGAGGTTGTACAGAGTTTCAGGGAGAGTATAAGGGAACAATTGACAGGAATGGGGGAAAGAAATACAGTAGAAGAAGAATGGGTAGCTTTGAGGGATGAAGTAGTGAAGGCAGCAGAGGATCAAGTAGGTAAAAAGACGAGGCCTAGTAGAAATCCTTGGGTAACAGAAGAAATATTGAATTTAATTGATGAAAGGAGAAAATATAAAAATGCAGTAAATGAAGCAGGCAAAAAGGAATACAAACGTCTCAAAAATGAGATCGACAGGAAGTGCAAAATGGCTAGCAGACAAATGTAAGGATGTAGAGACTTATTTCACTAGGGGTAAGATAGATACTGCCTACAGGAAAATTAAAGAGACCTTCAGAGAAAAGAGAACCACATGTATGAATATCAAAAGCTCAGATGGAAACCCAGTTCTAAGCAAAGAAGGGAAAGCAGAAAGGTGGAAGGAGTATATAGAGGGTCTATACAAGGGCGATGTACTTGAGGACAATATTATTGAAATGGAACAGGATGTAGATGAAGATGAAATGGGAGATACGATACTGCGTGAAGAGTTTGACAGAGCTCTGAAAGACATGAGTCGAAACAAGGCCCCGGGAGTAGACAACATTCCGTTGGAACTACTGACGGCCTTGGGAGAGCCAGTCCTGACAAAACTCTACCATCTGGTGAGCAAGATGTATGAAACAGGCGAAATACCCTCAGACTTCAAGAAGAATATAATAATTCCAATCCCAAAGAAAGCAGGTGTTGACAGATGTGAAAATTACTGAACAATCAGTTTAATAAGCCACAGCTGCAAAATACTAACACGAATTCTTTACAGACGAATGGAAAAACTAGTAGAAGCCAACCTCGGGGAGCATCAGTTTGGATTCCGTAGAAACACTGGAACACGTGAGGCAATACTGACCTTACGACTTATCTTAGAAGAAAGATTAAGGAAAGGCAAACCTACATTTCTAGCATTTGTAGACTTAGAGAAAGCTTTTGACAATGTTGACTGGAATACGCTCTTTCAAATTCTGAAGGCGGCAGGGGTAAAGTACAGGGAGCAAAAGGCTATTTACAATTTGTACAGAAACCAGATGGCAGTTATAAGAGTCGAGGAACATGAAAGGGAAGCTGTGGTTGGGAAGGGAGTAAGACAGGGTTGTAGTCTCTCCCCGATGTTATTCAATCTGTATATTGAGCAAGCAGTAAAGGAAACAAAAGAAAAATTTGGAGTAGGTATTAAAATCCATGGAGAAGAAATAAAAACGTTGAGGTTCGCCGATGATATTGTAATTCTGACATTGACAGCAAAGGACTTGGAAGAGCAGTTGATTGGAATGGACAGTGTCTTGAAAGGAGGATATAAGATGAACATCAACAAAAGCAAAACGTGGATAATGGAATGTAGTCGAGTTAACTTGGGTGATGCTGAGGGAATTAGATTAGGAAATGAGACACTTAAAGTAGTAAAGGAGTTTTGCTGTTTGGGGAGCAAAATAACTGATGATGGTCGAAGTAGAGAGGATATAAAATGTAGACTGGCAATTGCAAGGAAAGTGTTTGTGAAGAAGAGAAATTTGTTAACATCGAGTATAGATTTAAGAGTGAGGAAGTCATTTCTGAAAGTATTTGTATGGAGTGTAGCCATGTATGGAAGTGAAACATGGACAATAAATAGTTTGGACAAGAAGAGAATAGAAGCTTTTGAAATGTGGTGCTACAGAAGAATGCTGAAGATTAGATGGGTAGACCACATAACTAATGAGGAAGTATTGAATAGGATTGGGGAGAAGAGAAGTTTGTGGCACAACTTGACCAGAAGAAGGGATCAGTTGGTAGGACATGTTCTGAGGCATCAAGGGATCACCAATTTAGTATTGGAGGGCAGCGTGGAGGGTAAAAATCGTAGAGGGAGACCAAGAGATGAATACACTAAGCAGATTCAGAAGGATGTAGGTTGCAGTAGGTACTGGGAGATGAAGAAGCTTGCGCAGGATAGAGTAGCATGGAGAGCTGCATCAAACCAGTCTCGGGACTGAAGACCACAACAACAACCACCCCTCTCGAATAGTGTGCGGGAAAAACAAACACTTAAATTTTTGCCTGTGTGCTCTGATTTCTCTTTGTTATGATTATTATTTCTGTGTATGTAGGTGGCTGCCAACAAAATATTTTCACATTTGGAGGAGAAAGTTGAAAATTGAAATTTCATGAGAAGAGCATACCACAATGAAAAATGCCAATGTTTTAATGATTTCCACCCCAATTCAAGTATAATATCTGTGGCACTCTCTCCCCCATTTTGCAATACAAAAAATGAGCTGCCCTTCTCAGAACTTTTTTGACTTGCCCTGTCAATCCTATCTGATGCGGATGCCGCACCATGCAAGAGTATTCCATTAGAGATTGGATAATAGGGTGTATATGACCCGGGACAACTGGGAGATACAGGAAAGACCTGGGAATTTTTTCATCTGGGAGAAAACCGGGAGAAACATGGTAATTTTTTAGAATTCTGGGAATTTTTCATTGTTTTAGTTTTCAGTTAATTTTTTATAAATTTGACTGGTAAGAACGAATACTCTAACAATGTCTATTTCTGTATCCCGCTACTGCAGAATAATACTGCAGCAACAAAAGATGAATGAGAGAATAAAACTTAATTTGCAAAGTAAGTGCGCCACATAAATACACACAGAGCTCATACAAGCATCCGCCAACAGCAAAATGTGTGAAAGGCTTTAGGAAGACTATGCAATGCTCCTTAACAACAAATTACCTCTGATGAGCGTGATGTCACACAACTGTTTGCATTAGATTCATTTGAGCAGTTACGAGTGATTCATTTCAGCCGTTACGAGCGGGCTCATGCGCATGTGCAGTTGAGTCGCATATGAGTAGTACCTTCTCCCGCTTCTGGCTACAGAAATGCCTCTGTTGACTGTGTAAGCAGCAAACCAGGTATCTGAATCTGAACTGGGCGGCAATTTCGAGGGGGGGGGGGGGGGGGGGCAATTCATATACTTGAGGAAAAATATAGTGCCTAGCATCTAGTGCATGTTGGTCTTTCGATTATTTAGATGGTTTCGAAATGCATCCCTATTGGTTTTTGAACACATTCCAAGTTGATTTCTGAATGAATTATAAATTGATATTTGAATGCGAGCATAGTGTACGTGATGTCTCTGCCAGAGAAATGCGTCTAGAAACAAACTTTCCTGCAGACAAAAGGGGGCGGGGCTATACAACCAGAGCGGAAGAAAGCCGAATGGGTGAATGCCAACTGCTGTTTGTTTATGTGATTGATTGGGTATACGAATGGTCAGTGTTGTTATAATTAATAGCTAAGTCCATAGATTCAGACTACCAGAGTGGAAATAAACGACAACAGGAATAACGGGGAAGAAAGATCACGTATTATCTTCCCGGTGTATGGAAGAAAATGAAATTTTGACAGAAAATTTTTGACCAGATCGCTATCGAGAAAGGGCAAGTTGTACAGTCCCTGGCTAGCAGCCACTTAAGTTCTATTCTGGGAGTAGCACGGAAAACGCGTAGTATGAACACATAACAACTTCTAACTGGAGAATAATTGCTGGATAACTAAATCGGTGATTCTGTCAGGTTGGTTGGTTTGTGGGATTGAAGGGACCAGACTGCGACAGTCATTGGTCCCATTCTGTCAGGGTTAGTAGAGTTAACCTGAGAATGAGTTTTGTCTGTGATAGGAATAGTTACAGAATTAGTGATGAGAAGATGGTTTGTTAGAACAAGGAAGGAGAAGAAACGGGGATATCACTCAAATTATGGAAGAATATGACGATTCCACATTTATACAAAAATTTCATACTACTACTTTTCAATCTCATGCTTGAGAAACTGGAGCATATGAATGAAATGTGAAACTATTTCCTAACATAAACCTTTTTGCTTGTAATAGGCCAAATAGGCATTTCATATTGGTACTTCGCGAATTATATCCTATCGTATTATAAAAATGACCATTATTACCAAAGCAGTCTCACTTATTTGGTGTGGGTTACAATTGCTGCAATATTAGAAAGGCCTATTTTCTTTTATCTAGTAGACAGTGACAAAATAGACGTAATCAAATTGAGAAACCACACCAGTCTTGGGTACTACTTGTATTAACAGCTTTTACAGTATTAGTGAACGACATTTCGATTTTTCGTGTAGCAAAACATTAGATGAATTTTGATGAGGTAATAGATTCTTTCGTAGCATGGAAAGCACGCCATGTAAAGCGATAGCAAGATCAGAAAAAATGCCAGGAGCTAAGGACTGAATAAATGTGTTGCTTGTCTTTTGTCTATACTGGTTTTATGTATCAATACGAGAGAAGGAAAGTTGCTAGTCACCATATAGCGGAGATGCTGAGTCGCAGTAGGCACAATAAAAAGATTCACACAATCATAGCTTTCGGCCATTAAGACCTTTGTCAGCAGTACACACACACACAAACACACACACACACACACACACACACACACACACACACACACACACACACACACACACGCTCACGCAAACGCAACTTGCACACACGTCTGCAGTCTCAGAGAGCTGCAACTACACTGCGAGCAGCAGCACCAGTGCATATTTAGAAGACTGCTCGTCACTGCAGATGTGATGACCATGGGTGTCTAGGCTGTATGGAAGGGTCATCTTGGATGGAACGGGTGTCAGCTGTCAGCAACTCCCAAATTCAACCATGCAGGACTAGTTAAAGACCTTCTCTCCTTCTCCAGGTCCCTATGGTGGAAACACTTTTTCGTGACCAATCCTACCAATCAGACTCAACCAAAGACCAATATTGAACCTTGCCTAAATCAGTTCACTCCTCCATCCAACCGTGATCCACTCCCACTGCCTCCAAACCAACCCCTATTAACTTTCCAGAATTTCTTATTCTTGAACCTTACCTCACCATGATTTCCCAAATCCCTCAACATGCATACTAACCTTACATCCCCAGAAAAACCGCAGTCCACCATCTAAAAACTGATCCCCATCTTATAATCCTACCTACAGACAAAGGCTCCACCACTGTTGTTTGGAACCGCAAGGATTACGTGGCAGGACGACTCCGTCAGCTGTCAGAAACTTCCACCTGCAAACCATGCCACAGTGATCCCATTCCAGCAATCCAGCAGGATCTCCAGTCACTACTCAAATCCTTAGGCCCGTCCCAGAACCTCTCCCCAGAGTCCATCTCTCTACTTACCCCTACCACTCCCCTCACTCCCACCTTCTACTTGCTTCCTGAAGTCCATAAACCCAACCACCCAGGATGCCCCATTGTGGCTGGTTACTGTGCCCCCACTGAGAGAATCTCTGCTCTCGTAGACCAACACCTTTGACCTATTACCCGGAACCTATCCTCCTATATAAAAGATACCAACCATTTCCTCGACTGACTCTCCACAGTTCCTTTCCCTTTAGCACACGGTGCCCTGCTCGTCACTATTTATGGCACCTCCCTGTAAACTAACATTCCTAATGCCCATGGCCTTACTGCTATCGAACTCTACCTTTCCAGACGCCCTATGTATTCCAGACCAACAACCTCCTTCCTAGTCCCCATGACCAACTATATCCTCACCCACAATTACTTCTCCTTTGAAGGCATTACCTACAAACAAATCCTTGGTACAGCTGTGGGCACCTGCATGGCACCATCCAATGCTAACCTATTCATGGGCCATCTAGAGCAATCCTTCCTAAAAACCCAGGATCCTAAACCCCTCACCTGGTTCAGATTCATTGATGACATCTTTGCTATCTGGATTGAAGGTGAGGACATGTTATTCACATTCCTCCAGAACCTCAACAACTTCTCCTCCATTTGCTTCACCTGGTCCTACTCAACCCAACAAGCCACCTTCCTAGATGTTGACCTCCACCTCAGAGAAGGCTACATAAATACCTCCGTCCATATCAAACCTACTAACTACCAGCAATACCTCCACTTCGACAGCTGCCACCCGTTCCATACCAAGAAGTCCCGTCCATACAGCCTAGTCACCCATGGTCATCGCATCTGCAGTGATGAGCAGTCCTTCTCTAAATATACCGAGGGTCTCACTGAAGCCTTCACTGACCGTAATTATCCTCCCATCCATATACAAAAACAAATCTCCCATGCTTTATCTTTCCAGTTTCCCACCACCTGCCAAAGTTCCACAGTCTGACCACAGAGGAGCATTCCCCTTGTAACTCAGTACCATCAGGGACTGGAGCAACTGAATTACATTCTCCGCCAGGGTTTTGATTACCTCTCGTCGTGCCCTAAAATGAGAAATATCCTACCCACTATCCTTCCCACCCCTCCTACTGTGGTATTCCACCGTCCACCGAACCTACACAATATACTCGTCCATTCTTACACAACCCCTGCTCCCAATCCCTTACCTCATGGTTCATACCCCTGTAATAGACATAGATGCAAGACCTGTCCCATACATCCTCCTACCACCACCCACTCCAGTCCGGTCACTAACATCATTTATCCCATCAAAGGTAGGGCTACCTCTGAAACCAGCCATGTGATTTACAAGCTGAGCTACAACCACTGTGCTGCATTCTATGTAGGCATGACAACCAACAAGCTCTCTGTCCGCATGAATGGCCACCGACAAACTGTGGCCAAAAAACAAGTGGACCACCCTGTTGCTGAACACGCTGCCAGACATGATACCCCTCATCTCAATGATTGCTTCACAGCCTGTGCCATATGGATCCTTCCCACCAACACCAGCTTTTCTGAAATGCGCAGGTGGGAACTTTCCCTGCAATATATCCTACATTCCTGTAACCCTTCTGGCCTCAACCTTCGTTAGTCACTGTCCTCACCCATCCAGCCCCCTCCCTGTTCCCATTCCATCACTACACAGCCGTCATTTCACTGCCACACCCAATCTTTTAATTTCTTTTTATTTTTATTTCTCTCCTTTCTGCTACTTACCCCCTCCCCGCTCCACACCTTCTCTCCTGCCCTCCGTGTAAACTGCAACACTTCACTGTCCGCCACTCCCACCATACTATCCCTCCCCCCTCCCCTCTCCAGCCTCCACCTTACCCCCACCCGGTCGCCACTCCCATCATGCACTGGTGCTGCTGCTTGCAGTGTAGTTGCAGCTCTCAGAGACTGCAGACGTGTGTGCAAGTTGCACGTGTGTGTGTGTGTGTGTGTGTGTGTGTGTGTGTGTGTGTGGCCTTAATGGCCGAAAGCTATGATTGTGTGAATCTTTTTATAGTGCCTATTGCGACTCAGCATCTCCGCTATATGTTGAGTAGCAACTTTCCTTCTATCGTATTGTTACATTCCATGCTGGATTTTCCATTGTCTGGTTTTATGTTTAATTTTATGTCACACAAAACAGGAAGTTATTAGCTAATAGGCAATAAAGAGTCCAAATTTTCTGAAGCGTTCTTGCTCTTCTGGTTACAAATAACCCCATCCGGTATTAATTGCAAGGGATTTTCTAAAAAATAAGAGGGGTAGGATGTCAAACCGGCCAACTGGGAGCAGGAGAGACGCCACAGGGCTTTTTAATTTCCGCTATCCTGAATATAGTTTGATGGTATCCATTAGAAAATATACACATTTGAGTTCCACAGTGCGAAATACAGTGACGTGGTAGAAGAATGCTGTGTGAAGAGGCGTGGCACTGCACTTTGGCACACTTAAGACCAAATAAAACTTCTTACACATCCTCAGTTATATGTTTTATGCATCAGACTCTTCAGAAAGATATGTGCTACAAAATGAACATATTTTTGAAAAGTCGTTTTTTCTTCTTTTATAATTTTTGACCTCCTATCCTAAACGCTCTAGGGACGCGGACGGAGGGGTCGGACGCCCTTCATCTAGTATTGCCCTGGTTGAAATAGATCAGGGACTGTTGCGCAGAGTGGTCTGAGTTATAGTGGGGGGGGAGGGGATAGTCTCCACATGATCCGTGTTTACATTATTGATTTTTCTGTTCCCTCTTCGTTTACTGCTCATGTCAATTGAAAAAAAAAAAGTGATTTCTGTGACTGGGAGCTATTGAGATGAATTAAAATACATTCACATAATTACAGATGGCTAAAATATGTTATTAGTTTCAGATTTTATTTTATTTACACCTTTCTGACAATCAAGCATTAATCACCTTGCAGAACAATGAAGTTATTTTTGTCCCTTTGCTAAAGGAATTCGACTTTTATTTATCTTTTCTGCTGAGGCAGCCACTTTATTTGAAATGAAGTGTTTAATTCCACACTATTGGCTAGTCTCAACTGTTCAGTGCATTTAAAGTGCACGTTTTCATCTTTTAGCACATATGGAATTATGCCATAATAAAGAACCAAACATGAGATAATACAGAACTGGTACTCCAAGAAAATTTACATCCTGAGAACCACACTGAAAAGCTTAATATCTGTCAAGGTCTACTTCGTTGGGGATCTGGATACACGAATATGCACTTAAAGGCGAATTATTTATTTCAGTATGGGTCATGAAATTCCTATGCTCTTGGAGTATCCTCTGATGTCTTATTTCTTTTATGACATAACTTGAGATATTTTAATATTTTACACATAGGAACATATGGGCTTCCTACGTCATTGTAGCTGCGCAAGCACGGTGGTGCCTATTATCTTGCGCTCTCTGGCAACTGATGGAACAAATCTATTTCTAACAGATTGTGGGAAAATATTGCAAATTGTGGTTTGAAAAGTGTTATTTTTGAAGTAAATTTCCTTTTACATGAGATGAACTATATGCGAGAATGTACGATGAATTTCTTAAATTGCAGAGCATTTTACTCTCATTTAAAAGCCAACTCTTTGATGACAAACCATTCAGAAGAATTTCGAACCCAGAAGATCAGAGATTTATGTCAGTATTAAATATTTTACTGGCACATTTGTGTGATGTATCTTAAAGTGTAAAACACGCAAAAAAGCTCAACATTATATGTGAAAGCTTAGCTTCTCTTGTAGCTTATTAATCTTAGAGACAAATATTATATATGAAAGCTTTGCTTTCTTGTAGCAACACTATGTATGTTAATTTAAACCATGGACTTTTCCTATTTGTATGTTTGTGCTACTCAACAGTTGCTATTGACTGACTACATCACTTGTCCTATGCTCTGAATATCTGCTGTTACCGGCTGGCGAGATATCGTGACATGAGCTATGACTGGCTTTCAAAAGCGGATCGCAGTCTTGATTTCAATGCTTCGGAAAGTAACATGCGGAGTTCGGTGGAATGCGAATTTATACTTTTGTAATTTGAAAATATGCAGCGTACATGTTGCTGCATATCAAAGAACATTCCAAAACTTTTTTTTTTTTTCTTCACCTATGTTGTGTTTTCTAAAGTGCCGGGAAATTATAAGCCGATGTATAAAACCATAACCATTCAAGTGATTGACAGATTTTGCAGTTCTGAGGGAAAGTATACTGTCACTTAACACGGAAAAAGTGTATTTTCGCCTGGGAGAAAGTGTATTTTTAACCGGGAGACCCGGAAATTTTTTTTTCCTTGTTCACCTATACACCCTGGATAAGCATAGCGTAGGCAGTCCCTTTAGTAGACTTATTGCATTTTCCAAGTGTTCTGACAATAAATCAGTCTTTGGTTCTCTTTGTCCATAATATTATTTATGTTACCATTCCAAGTTAAGTTACTCATAATTGCAATCCCTAAGTATTTAGTTGAATTCACGTCCTTCAGAATTGTGTGATCTATCTTGTAACAGAAATGTAGCGGATTTCTTTTAGTATTCATGTGGATAACTTCACAATTTTTGTTATTTAGAGTCAGTTGCCTCTTTTCACACCATTCGGATAACTTGTCTAAATCATTTTGCAATTGGTTTTAATTATCTGGTAACTTTATAAGATGATAAATGACAGCATCACCTGCAAACAGTCGAAGAAGGCTGCTCAGATTATCTCCTAAATTGTTTATGTAGATCAGGAATGCAGAGGCCCATAACACTTCCTTGGTGAATGTCAGATATTACTTCTGTTTTACTCGGTGACTTTCCATCATTTACTGCTGTGACGTTTCTGATGGGAACTCGCAAATCCAGTCTCAGACTGAGACGATACATAGGCACACAATTTGATTATAAGTCGCTTGTCAGGAATGGTGTTAGAAGTCTTCTGGAAATTTAAAAATGTGGAATCAATTTGACATACCCTGTTCATGGCACTCATTTCTTCATGAGATTAAATAGTTAGTTGTGTTTCACAAGAATGATTTTTCCTGAATCCACGTTGGCTATTTGCCAATAAATCGTTTTCATTAAGGTAATTCATAATGTTCGAACACAGTATATTGTGCAGTGGCGGGTAGGAATTATTCAGTTCGGTTATTTAGTTTTTAAGTTGAAATGTAGTTATTGGTTGTTAGTCTTATGCAGTTTTTGGATACCACAGCCTTTTACAAGGGCTGAAAAACTTTTCTTGTGAACAGCCAGATAGTGATGGAGAAGGTGCTGTTCCTGAAGGTCCACTACTAAGCTCACTGAAACTGAGATAAAATGTTCTAACTCTGAATAATGCAAAGAAGTCTGGAACTTTGACAATAAATAAAAATGTGCTGCCGTTTAACTGATAAATATATTTGTGTCAGATCAGTATATTTGTGTCTAAATTTCACATTCACAAGTATCCGTTTTGAATAATTTCTTGTCACCCAGAGCACTTGACACATTTTAGAGATGATTTCTGTGCTGTGTCAGTAATTACGTAAAGGTAATTGCTCACCTTAAAAGTAGAGAATAATCTCAGATGCCTGTCACGTGGTTTTCTATATTACAGCAGGTAGCACACAAATCAATACACAAAGAATGAAACTTGGGCTTTCCAAATAAATTATTAATTGAATTAAGTTTACTTTTACACAATTTCAGAAGCTAGAAGCACTATAGCATTTGACCGAAACACAAAAATGCAAGTCATCTTTAACAGAATTTGGGGCTTAAGTGGCATACAAAATCACAGCAAAATCTGTAGGGGAACTTGGCATATTTCCGTGTGACTGAAAACAATAGAATAATCTTAGTAAACATTTTTGGAAAACGGTGATCAATAGATTATTATATTTTTACTAAAGTTCAGTCTTGATCACACCATTTATGTTTCAATGATATAGGTAACCGGTTTCAGTTATTTTTACATAACCATCATCAGACCCATGGCTCCCTTAGGATGGTAGGCAGAGCTCTCCTCAGCTGCTACGAAGTTAACTTCGTCTGGGTCTGATTATGGTTATGTAAAAATAACCGAAACAGATTACCTATATCATTGAAACATAAATGGTGTGATCAAAACTGAACTTTAGTCAAAATATAATAGAATAATCTCCCAGGTGCAGACACTTTGTTCTTTATATATGCTTGATGTGAACAGTGAAGGAAACATTTACTCCAAAACTCCTTCCACCGTCAGCAGCAACACTCAGCCGGCACCCTTTATGTCTACACTATTATTTATTTCATTGTTAGTTGTTGAGGGCTAACTTCATTATGTTGTATAAAATCCTTAACCAGGTAACTCTCAAATTTTGAACCGAGGGTAGTTGTTACCTCTGAACCATCTCTTTTTAATTTCTGTACCTTCGTAAAATTACCATATTATCTTCAAACTTGGTGCCACTTAAAAGTGAGCTTCCATGTGTTCAGTATAGTTGTAGTTTCCATTTTCTGCACTATATTTTGATGACCAACCCAGCCAACTTCATGTGCTGTGACTTCTGGTATTGTGTGTACTTGCTGACTGGATTCCAATCAGACTATGAGATGTTGCTGGTATCACACCCCCTAGTTACAGCAGAGTTCGATTCCCGACATCCATGGTGCCCTTTGATGGTCTTTTGCTTCACCGACACTGTAAAATGCAAATTCCGTCAGCATTTTCCAACTCTGAGGACGGATGTGATGGTCGGTGAGATTTTAATAAATTGAGTGCCATACTCCAAGCTTAATTACTACATGTAATCAATATTGTGCTAGTATCTTGGCTTTGTAGCTTAATAATAAAGATCAATTAATCAAATTCATTCTACAAAATTTAAGTACAAAGTAAAAGAAGTAGCTTCATGAATACTTCTACCATACATTTTATGATAAACTGAACCTAATTGCAGAAGGAGAAGTATCTGTACTTAATATTATGCAATTTTAAAATTTAAAAAAAAATGCAAACATTATCTGAAAAAGTTTTGAAACAGTATTTAAACCTCTAATTTTATATAAGTGTATGGCACAGTCTCTTTGTTAGCTGCTCAAGACATATGTTGTCTTAATGTTGGCCTAGCAATGAGGAAAATGAATACTTCACATGCCTCTTAGCTCTTGCTTGCTTCCACACAATATGTTTCAAAATCCTATTGCTGATAGTTGTCAGTGATTTGTGACATGAGGCTGTAATTTAGAGGATTATGCCTATTTCCTTTCTTGATCACTGGTGGTACCTGTGCGACTTTCCAGTATTTAGGTACAGATGTTTCAATGAGCAAGTGGTTGTATATGGCTGCAAAGTATGGAGCTGTTGTATCATATACTCTGAAAGGAACCTATCTTGTATACAATCTGGGCTGGTGGTCTTTCCTCTATTACGTCATTTAATCTGCTTTGCTATACCGAGGATATCGGCACCTGTTACTCTTGTTGGCAGTTGTTCTTGATTCAAGTTCTGGAATATGTACTTCATCTTTTTTTGGTAAAAGAATTTTGGAACATACGCATTGTTATGTACAGTTACTTTATTAGTCTTCTGTCCTTCCAGTGTACTGCCTGCATAAAAAAATAATGTATTGTAATAATATTGTTTACAGGCCATTTGAGCGAACAGTTACTTTGCACAAGGACAGTGTTGGTCGAATTGGATTTCAGTTTAAAAATGGAAAGATCATCGCCATTGTGAAAGATTCATCTGCTGCACGCAATGGACTGCTTATAGAACATTATCTACTGGAAGTCAATGGACAGAACGTTGTTGGGCTAAAAGATAAAGAAATAACTAACTTAATTGAAGAAGGTGGCCAAGTTGTTACTGTTACAATAATGCCAGCCTTTGTATATGAGCACATGGTGAAGAAGTGAGTATGTTAAAGAGTAACTTTTCTGCATTTACTATTTGTTGTTTTGATGTCATATTTACATTATTGTTATATCTAAAAACAAAGATTATGTGACTTACCAAATGAAAGTGCTGGCAGGTCGATAGACACACAAACATACACACAAAATTCAAGCTTTCGCAACCAACGGTTGCTTCGTCAGGAAAGAGGGAAGGAGAGGGAAAGACGAAAGGATGTGGGTTTTAAGGGAGAGGTTAAGGAGTCATTCCAGTCCCGGGAGCGGAAAGACTTACCTTGGGGGAAAAAAGGACGGGTATACACTCTCTCTCTGTATATATATATATATACAGACACAAGCAGACATATTCAAAGGCAAAGAGTTTGGGCAGAGATGTCAGTCGAGGCGGAAGTGCAGAGGCAAAGATGTTGTTGAATGACAGGTGAGGTATGAGTGGTGGCAACTTGAAATTAGCGGAGATTGAGGCCTGATGGATAACGGGAAGAGAGGATATATTGAAGGGCAAGTTCCCATCTCCGGAGTTCGGATAGGTTGGTGTTAGTGGGAAGTATCCAGATAACCCGGACGGTGTAACACTGTGCCAAGATGTGCTGGCCGTGCACCAAGGCATGTTTAGCCACAGGGTGATCCTCATTACTGTCTGCCTGTGTCCACTCATGCGAATGGACAGTTTGTTGCTGGTCATTCCCACATAGAATGCGTCACATTGTAGGCAGGTCATTTGGTAAATCACGTGGGTGCTTTCACACGTGGCTCTGCCTTTGATCGTGTACACCTTCCGGGTTACAGGACTGGAGTAGGTGGTGGTGGGAGGGTGCATGGGACAGGTTTTACACCGGTGGTGGTTACAAGGGTAGGAGCCAGAGGGTAGGGAAGGTGGTTTGGGGATTTCATAGGGATGATCTAAGAGGTTACGAAGGTTAGGTGGACGGCGGAAAGGCACTCTTGGTGGAGTGGGGAGGATTTGATGAAGGATGGATCTCATTTCAGGGCAGAATTTGAGGAAGTCGTATCCCTGCTGGAGAGCCACATTCATAGTCTGATCCAGTCCCGGAAAGTATCCTGTCACAAGTGGGGCACTTTTGTGTTTCTTCTGTGGGAGGTTCTGGGTTTGAGGGGATGAGGAAGTGGTTCTGGTTATTTGCTTCTGTACCACATCGGGAGGGTAGTTGCGGGATGCGAAAGCTGTTATGAGGTTGTTGGTGTAATGGTTCAGGGATTCCGGACTGGAACAGATTCATTTGCCATGAAGAGCTAGGCTGTAGGGAAGGGGCCGTTTGATGTGGGATGGGTGGCAGCTGTCATAATGGAGATACTGTTGCTTGTTGGTGGGTTTGATGGACAGACGTGTGAAGTTGGCCATTGGACAGATGGAGGTCAACATCAAGGAAAGTGGCATGGGATTTGGAGTAGGACCAGGTGAATCTGATGGAACCAAAGGAGTTGAGGTTGGAGAGGAAATTCTGGAGTTCTTCTTCACTGTGAGTCCAGATCATGAAGATATCATCAATAAATCTGTACCAAACTTTGGGTTGGCAGGCCTGGGTAACCAAGAAGGCTTCCGCTGAGCGACCCATGAATAGGTTGGCGTACGAGGGGGGCCATCCTGGTACCCATGGCTGTTCCCTTTAATTGTTTGTATGTCTGGCCTTCAAAAGTGAAGAAGTTGTGGGTCAGGATGAAGCTGGCTAAGGTAATGAGGAAAGAGGTTTTAGGTAGGGTGGCAGGTGATCGGCGTGAAAGGAAGTGCTCCATCACAGCGAGGCCCTGGACGTGCGGAATATTTGTGTATAAGGAAGTGGCATCAATGGTTACAAGTATGGTTTCCGGGGGTAACAGATTGGGTAAGAATTCCAGGCGTTCGAGAAAGTGGTTGGTGTCTTCGATGAAGGATGGGACACTGCATGTAATGGGTTGAAGGTGTTGATCTACGTAGGCAGAGATACGTTCTGTGGGGGCTTGGTAACCAGCTACAATGGGGCGGCCGGGATGATTGGGTTTGTGAATTTTAGGAAGAAGGTAGAAGGTAGGGGTGCGGGGTGTCGGTGGGGTCAGGAGGTTGATGGAGTCAGGTGAAAGGTTTTGTAGGGGGCCTAAGGTTCTGAGGATTCCTTGAAGCTCTGCCTGGACATCAGGAATGGGATTACCTTGGCAAACTGTGTATGTGGTGTTGTCTGAAAGCTGACGCAGTCCCTCAGCCACATACTCCAGACGATCAAGTACCACGGTCGTGGAACCCTTGTCCGCTGGAAGAATGACGATGGATCGGTCAGCCTTCAGATCACGGATAGCCTGGGCTTCAGCAGTGGTGATGTTGGGAGTAGGATTAAGGTTTTTTAAGGAGGATTGAGAGGCAAGACTGGAAGTCAGAAATTCCTGGAAGGTTTGGAGAGGGTGATTTTGAGGAAGAGGAGGTGGGTCCCGCTGTGAAGGAGGACGGAACTGTTCCAGGCAGGGTTCAATTTGGATAGTGTCTTGGGGAATTGGATCATTAGGAGTAGGATTAGGATCATTTTTCTTTGTGGCAAAGTGATATTTCCAGCAGAGAGTACGAGTGTAGGACAGTAAGTCTTTGACGAGGGCTGTTTGGTTGAATCTGAGAGTGGGGCTGAAGGTGAGGCCTTTGGATAGAACAGAGGTTTCGGATTGGGAGAGAGGTTTGGAGGAAAGGTTAACTACTGAATTAGGGTGTTGTGGTTCCAGATTGTGTTGATTGGAATTTTGAGGTTTTGGAGGGAGTGGAGCTGGAAGCGGGAGATTTGAGTAGATGGGAGAGACTGGGTTTGTGTGCAATGAGAGGAGGTTGAGGTTTGCTGGAAAGGTTGTGAAGGGTGAGTGAGTTGCCTTTCCGGAGATGGGAAACCAGGAGATTGGATAGTTTTTTGAGGTGGAGGGTGGCATGCTGTTCTAATTTGCGGTTGGCCTCTAGGAGGATGCTCTGAACAGCCAGTGTGGATGTGGGAGAGGGAAGATTGAGGACTTTTATTAAGGATAGGAGTTGACAGGTGTGTTCATTGGCTGAGTTGATGTGTAGGTGAAGGATTAGGTGGGTGAGGGCAATGGAGTGTTCAGTTTGGAACTGGTATAGGGACTGATGGAAAGAAGAGTTGCAGCCAGAGATGGGAACTTTAAGTGTGAGGCATTTGGGGGTAATGCCAAATGTCAGACAAGCCTGAGAAAATAAAATATGGGAGCGTAATCTGGCTAGGGCGAAGGCATGTTTGTGGAGGGAATGTAAATAAAACTTAATGGGGTCGTTGTGGGGGTGTTGTGAGGGTGACATGGTATTAGAAGGTGGAAAGTGTAACATGAGGCTGAAATGAAAATGAAAATAAAAATATATATGGGGAGAGATAAAGGTGAACTAGAAAGCAACTGGAGATCTGGTGTGAAAAAGGCGAAAAAGTGTTGGTTAAAGCTGGGCTATGTTGATCCTGTGGTGAACTTGGGTTGGTAGACAACGATGTGCACAAAGGTTAGGTGGTTGTGTTGCCGCCAAAACACGTTAAAGGGTGAAGAAATTCAGGAAAATTTCGAAAAAAACTGCGTGTAAATGTATTAAAAGGAGGGGTTTTGTGGTGGCAGATTATGAAAATGAGGCTAACAATTGTCTGACGAAGAAATAATGACGTTAAAACCTGTGGGAAGCGGCTAAAAATTATCAGTGATGTGGGAAAAACGGAAATGGAAATAAAGCGAAAGTTATTAGAACTAGCCGAAATGGTTGTTTAATAGGTGAAAGGAACTGTTTGTGAACTAGAAACGGTGGATTTTATAGCAGCGGTAGTGTTGAAAGCGGAATTTTTTTTTTTTTGTTATGGTTTGGAAGTGGGTTACGTATTATTGAGTATATATAGGCGGGATAAAATTGTATAGTAGATTACGGTAAAAAGGAGAAGGTGAATACAATGTGAAACTACTGGCAAAAACAGAAAGAGAAAATAAGACGACAGAAAAGATTTCGAAATGCAACAGTGACAATAACAAACGTAATTGTTGGGAATGTTTCCCTCTATTATATTCATTACATTATTGTTGTTGTTATTATTATTATTATTATTATTATTATTATTATTATTATTATTCTTTTATAGTGATGTAGATAGAAACATATTTCCATTGTTACTAAATTGCAGTAGGTTCAAAGAACCATGCACTTAAGATGAGCTCCACGTGGAACTTGTTTCTCACCTCACACAACTTTGCTTATCCCTAGTTATTGAATTCACAGTCTCAACAGCTTGAAGTCTTTGCTCTTGAAGAGCAACAGGCTCTAGTGGGACAAACAAAGTAGTTTTACTTCCTACCCATAGGTAAAAATAACATGGTTTAAGGCCTGTTGACCTAAAAGGCCACCATTGGTAAAAGTTATTTTGTTCTGTGCCCCTCCCAGTCAACCTCCTGTAACAGTGGTGGTCTCATAATTTTATGCCTCAGTGTTAACCTTTTCACTTGTCCGTCCTCAGGAGCATGCTGCTTGTATGAGGCCCACTACATAAAACCTGTTTTCCAGATGCCCAGTTGCTTTGTGAATTAAATAGTCCGCTCCTACAGCATAATTATTTTATGAAATTCCTTGTTTGACAGTCTCTCTCTCTCTCTCTCTCTCTCTCTCTCTCTCTCCCCCCCCCCCCCCCCCCCCCCCAGCTTTCTGTCATTGAATACAACATAGTCAATAAAATTTTATTGACTGAATGAAATGTGCATTTTTCACCCATGAAATTCTCATCGAAGAACAAAAATAGTTTAGAAAGGCAATTTTACAATATGAAGATTCACTTCGTCTCGTGTGTAGGAAATCTGATGTGTTTGCCCAGCACTTTTTGACAGGTTGACGTTTAATTTTTTCCGACTTCAATTTCCAGGCTCTCCTTGAACTTGGAAAATAACACATAAGAGGGTGTCCTCCTTTAGTTAGTTACTGTTGGGTCTTTGTCAACAAGAAAATTTAAAGAAACACTGTAAATTGTTGTTGGTGGTGGTCTTAATCTTCAGTGGGATCTAGAATGTTACAGTTTCGTTTTGATATGATTATTTGTAGATTATGAAACAGTTCATGCCTCGTTTTTCATTATCTACTGTTCTTCCCATTTTTAGTTGTCATCTATGTTTCCTCTCTTCTGGTCACAAGCTGGAGGTCGCACTACCACTTCATTTATGAAAGATACATAGGCGTTAAGGTTTCAAACTTCTTTCTTCGTGACTTTCGTATTGTTAGCCCTGGTTGTTGTGGCACTCTATTGGTCTTCTGTCACTAGCCAGAGGTATTTGATTGAAAACTGTGATTTAAAGACGTAATTACTGTTGAGTTCACTATTTTTACCATCCTGTTTGGTTTTTATATGGACATGTTGCCAACCTAATGGAAATAAAGAAAATATATGCTTAAAACTACTGTCCATTCATTCATTTGTGTGTGTGTGTGTGTGTGTGTGTGTGTGTGTGTGTGTGAGAGAGAGAGAGAGAGAGAGAGAGAGAGAGAGAGAGAGAGAGAGAGAGAGAGTATATATGTTTTGTGTGCTTTTAGGGGGGGGGAGGGGGAGTATTTAGTGCGAGCTGTAGAATGTTGAATATGAATGTTATACCTGTCAGAGAGTGTTTGAAAGTTTTGATGTTCAGCTGATTTGAGTTTTGGTTTAAATGTCTTGTGGTGGGATTCATGGACAAATGAGTGGTAAGAGGTTGTGTGGTATTAGCTTTCAACCCCCCTCTGACAACTATTACATTCATATTCAGCATTCTAAAACGCACATTGAATGACTACTAACATCCCCCTCCCCCCCCCCCTCCCCACACACACACACACACACACACACACACACACACACACACACACACACAGCTGTAAACATAACAGAAATGAATAGTAGTTTTTAGCTTATACTTTGGTAGGTTGGCAACATGTATGTAAACAAACCAAATGGGATGAGACCTATAGTGAACTCACAGTAGTTATGTCATTAAATCACAATTTTTGATCAAATATCTACCACTAGTTACAAAGACTAATATTGCGCCATAACAACAAGGGCAAAGAATATGAACATTTTGAAGAAAAAAGTTCGTAACTTGAAAACATACATTTGTTTCACAAAAGAAGTTGTAGTGCAATGTCCAGCTTGTGACCAGACAAGAGGAAACACAGATACCAAAGAAAAATGAGAAGAACTGTAAGTAATTACTTATTTACATAAAAAAACAAGACGTGAACATTTTGTAATTTATAAATAACACGTGTCAAAACCCACTGAAGACGCCTTAAAGTAAACAAAGGCATAATGCATCTGGGAGAAATGGTTTTTATTTACAAAACAAATATTTCTGTGCTTGCTGTGGAAGATGACCATGCAGACAAACTCGCTTAAGTCATTTTCTTTGACTAGTGTGAGAATCTTCTCTTCATATTTTCTTTTGCAACTTATTTTTCATTGATTTTGCTTCTGCGGCACTTTACACAAGTTAATTACAGAAAACAAGCCGTAAGCAGATTATAAATTGATAAGAACTACTTACTGCAGAGTTTCAAAGGAGGCATTAGGCCACTACATTTTACCCAAGAATGTACAATACTTCTGTTGATTCATTGTGCCTTTCAGAATTGTGGGATCACCAAGGGATGCCACAAAAAAACATTCCCCAGACCATAACGCTCCCTCTTGGTTGCAGGAGGTTTGCCTTAATGTTTCGCACCATGCATGCTAACAGCCACCTGTTTGATGCAGTATAAAATGTGCTTCATCTGAAAAGGCCACTTGTTGCCATTCAGTGGACATCCAGACTTCATCCTTTATGAATAGCAGTCAGCAAGCACGCATGAACAAGGCGCCTGCTACAGAGGCCCATACACAGCAACATTTGCTGAACAGTCGTGTAGGAGACACAGTTGGTTGCCCCTTGGTTCATCTGGGTGGTCAGTTGTTTGAAAGTTGCAAATCTGTTCCCCTGTACACATCTCCACAGCCATTGCTCTCCCCTGTCATGAATGGCCCGTGGTAATGCTTCCACCCTTGACCGGAAAGCTTATCATCATATCCTTTTGGACATCGGATGAATCTCTCCTTTTCTGCATTATGATGAGGACTTCACTGTTTTCCATGTCCCACGACACACATTATATACCCTCCATTGCTAGTGCTGCCACATGTCATCTGTGAGTAACTATTATATGTCAACCTAAAAATAGGCGGTGGTCAAGTTAATGTGACTGGAACATGTAATTACAGGTTCCAAGGCCTTCGCAATGATATAGCCACTACCACGATTGATAAATGCTTCCCTTGCTCAATCTAGATTGATTCTTTAATGACACAGTCCCAGAAGTAAGACAGCGGTGTCCGCTGAAGTAGTTCATCACAAAACCTGTCTTGCTCTTATGCGAACAAAACCTGTGAAACTGAACTCCTCTGGCTGGGAGACGACAGTCATACAGGAACTAATATATCATGGTCTTATCAATCAACAAAGGCAAAAAAAGTCCCATGACCACTCCCCTTTGCAAAGACCACTATTTTATCCCTCGGTTTTCCCTGTTTTTAGATTTGGACTACCCTTATATACCTGGCGTTCTACGGATCGGAGCATGGAATGTCAGATCCCTTAATCGGGCAGGTAGGTTAGAAAATTTAAAAAGGGAAATGGATAGGTTGAAGTTAGATATAGTGGGAATTAGTGAAGTTCGGTGGCAGGAGGAACAAGACTTCTGGTCAGGTGACTACAGGGTTATAAACACAAAATCAAATAGGGGTAATGCAGGAGTAGGTTTAATAATGAATAGGAAAATAGGAATGGGGGTAAGCTACTACAAACAGCATAGTGAACGCATTATTGTGGCCAAGATAGATACGAAGCCCACACCTACTACAGTAGTACAAGTTTATATGCCAACTAGCTCTGCAGATGACGAAGAAATTGAAGAAATGTATGATGAAATAAAAGAAATTATTCAGATTGTGAAGGGACACGAAAATTTAATAGTCGTGGGTGACTGGAATTCGAGTGTAGGAAAAGGGAGAGAAGGAAACATAGTAGGTGAATATGGATTGGGGCTAAGAAATGAAAGAGGAAGCCGCCTGGTAGAATTTTGCACAGAGCACAACATAATAACTAACACGTGGTTTAAGAATCATGAAAGAAGGTTGTATACATGGAAGAACCCTGGAGATACTAAAAGGTATCAGATAGATTATATAATGGTAAGACAGAGATTTAGGAACCAGGTTTTAAATTGTAAGACATTTCCAGGGGCAGATGTGGACTCTGACCACAATCTATTGGTTATGACCTGTAGATTAAAACTGAAGAAACTGCAAAAAGGTGGGAATTTAAGGAGATGGGACCTGGATAAACTGAAAGAACCAGAGGTTGTACAGAGTTTCAGGGAGAGCATAAGGGAACAATTGACAGGAATGGGGGAAAGAAATACAGTAGAAGAAGAATGGGTAGCTTTGAGGGATGAAGTAGCGAAGGCAGCAGAGGATCAAGTAGGTAAAAAGACGAGGGCTAGTAGAAATCCTTGGGTAACAGAAGAAATATTGAATTTAATTGATGAAAGGAGAAAATATAAAAATGCAGTAAGTGAAACATGCCAAAAGGAATACAAACGTCTCAAAAATGAGATCGACAGGAAGTGCAAAATGGCTAAGCAGGGATGGCTAGAGGACAAATGTAAGGATGTCGAGGCCTATCTCACTAGGGGTAAGATAGATACTGCCTACAGGAAAATTAGAGAGACCTTTGGAGATAAGAGAACGACTTTCATGAATATCAAGAGCTCAGATGGAAACCCAGTTCTAAGCAAAGAAGGGAAAGCAGAAAGGTGGAAGGAGTATATAGAGGGTCTATACAAGGGCGATGTACTTGAGGACAATATTATGGAAATGGAAGAGGATGTAGATGAAGATGAAATGGGAGATATGATACTGGGTGAAGAGTTTGACAGAGCACTGAAAGACCTGAGTCGAAACAAGGCCCCCGGAGTAGACAACATTCCATTGGAACTACTGACGGCCTTAGGAGAGCCAGTCCTGACAAAACTCTACCATCTGGTGAGCAAGATGTATGAAACAGGTGAAATACCCTCAGACTTCAAGAAGAATATAATAATTCCAATCCCAAAGAAAACAGGTGTTGACAGATGTGAAAATTACCGAACTATCAGTTTAATAAGTCACAGCTGCAAAATACTAACACGAATTCTTTACAGACGAATGGAAAAACTAGTAGAAGCCAACCTCGGGGAAGATCAGTTTGGATTCCGTAGAAACACTGGAACACGTGAGGCAATACTGACCTTACGACTTATCTTAGAAGAAAGATTAAGGAAAGGCAAACCTACGTTTCTAGCATTTATAGACTTAGAGAAAGCTTTTGACAATGTTGACTGGAATACTCTCTTTCAAATTGTAAAGGTGGCAGGGGTAAAATACAGGGAGCGAAAGGCTATTTACAGTTTGTACAGAAACCAGATGGCAGTTATAAGAGTCGAGGGACATGAAAGGGAAGCAGTGGTTGGGAGGGGAGTAAGACAGGGTTGTAGCCTCTCCCCGATGTTGTTCAATCTGTATATTGAGCAAGCAGTAAAGGAAACAAAAGAAAAATTCGGAGTAGGTATTAAAATTCATGGAGAAGAAATAATAACTTTGAGGTTCGCCGATAACATTGTAATTCTGTCAGAGACAGCAAAGGACTTGGAAGAGCAGTTGAATGGAATGGACAGTGTCTTGAAAGGAGGATATAAGATGAACATCAACAAAAGCAAAACAAGGATAATGGAATGTAGTCTAATTAAGTCAGGTGATGCTGAGGGAATTAGATTAGGAAATGAGACACTTAAAGTAGTAAAGGAGTTTTGCTATTTGGGGAGCAAAATAACTGATGATGGTCGAAGTAGAGAGGATATAAAATGTAGGCTGGCAATGGCAAGGAAAGCGTTTCTGAAGAAGAGAAATTTGTTAACATCGAGTATTGATTTAAGTGTCAGGAAGTCATTTCTGAAAGTATTCGTATGGAGTGTAGCCATGTATGGAAGTGAAACATGGACGATAAATAGTTTGGACAAGAAGAGAATAGAAGCTTTCGAAATGTGGTGCTACAGAAGAATGCTGAAGATTAGATGGGTAGATCACATAACTAATGAGGAAGTATTGAATAGGATTGGGGAGAAGAGAAGTTTGTGGCACAACTTGACCAGAAGAAGGGATCGGTTGGTAGGACATGTTCTGAGGCATCAAGGGATCACCAATTTAGTATTGGAGGGCAGCGTGGAGGGTAAAAATCGTAGAGGGAGACCAAGAGATGAATACACTAAGCAGATTCAGAAGGATGTAGGTTGCAGTAGGTACTGGGAGATGAAAAAGCTTGCACAGGATAGAGTAGCATGGAGAGCTGCATCAAACCAGTCTCAGGACTGAAGACCACAACAACAACAACAACTTATATACCTTCTACTGTGGGTGTTTTAACATCCTCGTTTTATAGTTTGACTCCTCTGACTGGACCCATCCACTTTTAGCAGACACATTCTCTTCCGCATGTATCTTTGGAATCATGGGACTGATGACCTCATTTTTTAGTCCAATAACCTCCCTCAATTAATCAGTCAGTCAATCAATGGCAAAAAACTGTCATCCTGTCTCACCAGGATTACATTGAGAAAATGCTTAGTGGGTTCTTAAAGAAGCCGGCTTGCCACCGAGGTTGTTAAGAAACTGCAACAGAAAACACCAGTTCCACTGAGACTTTATGGACTGCACAAAGTTCACAAAGATGGGCTGCCTAAGCCCCATTGTTAGAACTCTGGTGCCTTGAGATACTCACTTGCCTGAAGTATTTGCTTAGTCCATATGTGGGAAGCATTCACGTCACACTCGCAACTCTGTGGGATGCTTTTAAGCTGAAGGATATCAGTATCCATGCAAGCTCAGATGGTGTCTCTCTTTTTCTGTAGACTACCTTTACGACGATAATTAGAACTTATTGGCCAGAAATTTGATATAGAGGTGACAAACCTTTTTGGGCATGTATTGATGTCAACGTACTTTCTTTTTGATGGTGGCTGTTGTGACCAGACAGGAGTAGTAGCAACGGGGAGTCGACTTTCACCATTTATCGCCAGCATGTATGTCGAACATTTTGAGGAAGAAGCCCTGGAATCAGCACACTGGAAATGTACAAGTTTCTTGCACTAAGTACAGGGTGTCTTTGTCAGATAGCAAAATGAATGATACAACCTGAATGACTTTCTCATTCATCTCTGTTCCATACATCAGAACATCAGTTTTAGCATGGAAGTCAAAAGTAGATGTAGTGGTCCCCCTTCCGTAAGAAGACACGCACATCAACATATACTTACATGAGGACAACTGCCACCACCCATTGCAGAGGAATGGTGTGCTCAAAACATTGGTACATAGGGCTTGCGCCCTCACTGACAATGAAAGTCTCAACCAAGAACTGAGTATGGTGTCCGGAAGAATGGCTGCAAGGTTTGGCAGATTCGGAGAGCCGTGTGTCCCACACCTGTTTTACAAGTAATGGAAACATAACAGGAATCTCTGGAGGATGTAGCCATTGCATTTATTCCTTTTTGTGATATACTACCTGGAAAGATATGATGAACTCTAGAAACATAAAGTGAAGATGTTTTCCATCTATCAACAAGCACATGGATACTGCTTTGTTGTGTCAAAAGACGACGTCTGACTATGGAAAACTGGGTCCTTCAGATACCATGCCAATGCAGCAAGACATATATGTCAGATGGTGCGTGTCCTCGAAGATCGCTGTCAAGAACACCAGCAATATACCGACTGCAGCAGTCGTCACAGATCAGCGGTCATGAATTACAACCATACTAAGGTTCTGATACAGGCCTCAAAGTTTTAGGACTGTGTTATTAAAGAATTTATTGAGATTCGAGTGAGGGAAACACTGATAAGTCATGACAGTGGCTAAATCCATATTAATATCTGTGAGGCTGCAGTTACTATGATTAAGAAGAAGATGGAGATACCCCACAAGGAACTGACTTTGGGGGCAGGTGGAGGAACAGCAGAGGTGTTGGCAGAATGTATACCTGGGTACAAATCTGGAACGGAGGACTGTATTGGCAGGAGGAGTGGGAGAGGAGATGTTGTATGCTGAAGGACGGGGGAGGAGATAAAAGTGTTGCACTGGCCATTGGTCAGTACATCAACACACCTGATGGTGGCAACGTGATTCCTGAAATATTGTGCCCATTGGACACTGACATCCAGCCATTTACCTTTGAACTATTTTGTCATGAAATACTGTGGGAGAATCTGATAAATCTTATTATTAAATGAATAATCACAAATTTGTATATCAAATTTATTGTTCTTTGTGGATAATGTTCTGTGTATATTTTCCCTACAGCCTTTGGCTTATGCTGTACATCATATTCGCACATTGTTCTGCATATGGTTGTCTTGTATGGAGACAGCTAGTATAATATCATTTTAATCATTTTTGTGATGAAAAGTCATTTTGTTGTATCAGTGTTTTCTGTCTACATGGTGTAGTGAAAGTATATTGAAGGCAGTGAGGTCTCTCATTTTCAAATGAACATTTTTGAGTTTCCTGTTTTTGTTTTCCAGGATGTCAACAAGTTTGCTGAAGGGCTCAATGGACCATTCAATTCCAGATGTCTAAATACAGGTGACTGTTTTATATTGTGTCTTTTGCCATTACCTCTGTAATATTGTGAAATTCCTTTGATGTATTTTTGTGTACTATATCAGTGATATCTCTGCATTAATGGAAACTTGTGTTATTGCATGAAAATATATGTATGCCAAGTTAGTTATCTGATTAAAATACATTTGTCCTCATTTGAACTGTTATATATCCTTACATGGATAGCTATTTTTGCTTTGGCAGTGTGTGTTGTCTTTTGTGTTGTTTATAATGTTTGCTTGTATGATGCAGTTTATAACATGTTGAAAGGAATTTGACTAAGTGTTAAAAGTTTATAAAGGAGTCGTTGAAATATTCAACATAATATATAAACTTGTTCTTAAATAGACATCTAAATATATTTGAAGCGATTGAAGAGATTCACACTTGTATTCTTATTGTAGCATTCAGTCTGTGATGGAATGTGCCCAAATTAAAAAGCTCTCTTTTATGCATTTTCGTATACAAAATAATTTTAAATTTACTTTGTTTCAGATAAGCTTTATTTATAAATGTATAACTCTTGCCAGTTCTGTTCTGCTTTCATTTTTCGAGAATATTGTCTAATAACTTAATCAAAATTTGAAGAGACTTGTTGAGTTTTTTCCAATGATGTCTACTGAAATATAATTTTTTAAAAAGATGATCTGTACAGGCTAATTGCTACAGTAAATTTTAGTCTGTGGGAAGTATTGGTGATGTTAACCACATAGTTTATGAAAGGCCTGAGCAGATAAGTGAAATTGGTAAAGAAGGTAACAATACAATCGGTTGCAGTGTAGATGTTTACATAATATATTGTTCCAGTAAGTGGGCATTGTTATAGTATATTAAAGACTGAATGTCACTGATCTGGCTTTAGTTAATTTCAGTGCAGAACACAGTATTTCTCTGCAGTCATTGCATTTATAATGGCCTTATTCTTTTTTTTTTAAATTTTTATATATATTTTCCTGTTAGACATTCCATGGTCATCATGACATGGAACATTATTGTGTCATAAATAGCCAATTTTAATTGCTGACTGTGTGCCATTCTGACAATTTAATCAAAGATTCATCTTTACAGGGTACTCGTTAGTTTGCTTAGATATGACATCTGAAAACTTTGCCTTGTTCCAGTGGTATCATTAAATAAATCCTTCTGTTACTTTTTAAAAATTTAATTCACAAAAAATTACATGAATGAATGTACTTACTACATTATTTTGTAATACTATACTTTTATGTGATTGTTATGCATTTTGATGCCATATTGTAGCTGTATTTGGAAGCACATGTGTCTTTTGTATTGTGTACTACCCACTTTGTGATAACTTCTCAAAATAAATATAAGAAAAGCATTCTAGGTGTTTTATTTTACACACCATTGTCAACTTTGCCACAAAATATACACAGGAACTTTATTCACATTCCTGGTTATTCCAGTCCATCAAAAAAGTGTTCAGATTTACTTATTGTAGAAGTGTCGTATTGACTCTTTCAGTTTAACATAAGTAGTAATATTCTGATCCAACCATCATAACATCGTGGGACCGTCAAGTAAATAAAAAGAAGTTAACAACAGCTATCCTTTGTATAACAGTATACTTTAATTATTATAAACCTCTTCTGTTTGGCGTCATATCTTCCAGTCCTGCAGCCACACCTCAAAATAGCTAGTTAAGTTATAACTATTTATCTAAAGTATAAAAACCAATCCATCTTTAATTACCAATTTATTTTATATTCTACATAATTACATACGAACTTAGTTGATCTATCTTATGAGGCCTATCTCCTGCAGTGGTTTGATGATAGCATACCAAATCATGCCTCGTTAAAACTGCGAGTCGTGCAGTGTGTCGTACACAGCGTGCGGGGCGTGATCAAGTGCGGTGACCTGATTGAGCAGTCGCATGAGGGCAGGTGTCATTGACTGTTGTCTATATTGCGAATTTTTTGGAGTAAATTAATTAAGACTTAGACTCAGTGATTAGATGTTGTTTTGATATTTACCTATGTTGCCTAGGTAGTTTACCTGCATTTAAAATTCATAGTTCATCATTTTTAGATGTATTCCATTTTTATTTTATATACTTGGTGGGCCCTGATGCAACGACACCTGCATCAAGATACTACACTTGTCTTGAGCTTAAAGGGGCAGTACATACTATTTTTTACCTTTTAGAAGATTTCTTTGTTTTATTTTCTTTAATTTAAGCTTTGTTTCATGCTTTTTAAAGTTTATATTTTATTTGTGGACACTATATGATCGACAATCTAATAGTGTAAACAGATGAGACCGATTTTCCTGTGATCCATTTCTGCCATGAAGGAACACTTGAAACCAAGACAAGTCTTCTGCTCATCTTTCCACATAATTTGTACAGCTGGATAATTTTTCTACACAGCTGATGAACTTGCAATTGAATACAACTATCGTTGTCAATAACAGTGGTTAATTCAAGAATGGGTTCGTCCATAACACGTAAAGTGGAAGAGGTTATGATTGTATATTATCACTGTCACTTATGCAATTCATGCTTTTCTTTTTTTTAGTTCACACATATATTTATTGACTATGTTTTAGTATACAATTAGCTAATTTAGGCAACATAAACAATAAGCAGGGGTGATAATTCCAAATAAAGTTAGAAAAAAGTGTGCTGCCATTGCACTATTAGGGCAAAATCATTTGATTTAATATTGAATTGTAGATTTCATAAAGAACTACAAAAAAATCTTTGAGAGCATATGTTTCTTTTACAGTTGAGTCACCATCACCCTTTTTCTGCTTTGTAGGTAATGAAACTTGTGACTTCAAAAGACAGAAATCATCATTGTTCATAAACTATAAAAGATAAACATTTGTCCTTGTGGACTTTTATTTAGTACTAAGTAACTTGACGTAGCTCTTTGCGTATTATGTAGTGTATATAAAAAGAGCGTGGCTGCAAAAAACTTTGTTTAATTAATGTAGCTGGTGAAATTTAAACAGCTGAACAGACTTTAAGGAACATAGCTAAGAACCATCCTGATTTATTTTTTTTTTTTTTTTTTAAGCAGTATAATCGGACCTTTTGTTTGAGAGCTACGATGCCACAGACAGATACACACATTAAACCTATAACACCTCTCTGTTTGCACTGAAGGTTAAAAGAGGGGATAGTTGGTGTTCTAGATAACAAAACCAAGACACACAAGTTGCTCTTGGTTTTCAGTTCTTAAAAGAATGCTGCAGATGAAACTGCTGTAGAAGTTTAGCTCTGTAGGAGAGCTGGTTTTAATGAGTTAAGAAACATGATTTTGCATATATTTTTGTATGCCTTAAAGAGTTCGAAATTCTGAGAAAAATAGGGGTAAGCTATTAGTAGTGATGGGTAATATACAATATGTACAAGCACCAAGAAGTAATAATAAGTGGTTGACCAGGAACAAAGCGCTCAGCTTAAAAGGGGTATAAGACAGGGGTGTAGTCTTTGTGCCTACTGTTCAATCTGTACATCAAAGAAGCAATGGTAGAAATAAAAGAAATATTTGGGAGTGGAATTAAAATTAAAGGTGAAAGTATATCGGGGATACGGTTCGTAATGACATTGCTATCCTGAGTGAAAGTGAAGGAGAATTGCATGATCTGCTCAATGGAATGAACAGTCTAATGAGTGTGGAATATGGACTGAGAGTAAATTGAAGAAAGGTGAAAGTAATGAGAAGTATCAGAAATGAGAACAGTGAGAAACTTAACTTCAGGATTGATGGTCATGAAGTATATGAATTTCAGGAATTCTGCTACCTAGGCAGCAAAATAACCAATGACAGATGCAGCAAGGAGGACATAAAAAGCAGACTAGCACTGGCAAAAAAAGGCATTCCTGGCTACTGGTAGCTTAGGCCTAAATTTGAGGAAGAAATTCCTGAGAATGTACATTTGGAGCACGCGCATTGTATGGTAGTAAAACATGGTCTGTGGGAAAATTGGAACAAAGAGAATCGAAGCATTTGAGATGTGGTGCTCCAGATGAATGTTGAAAATTGGGTGGACCGATAAAGTAAGGAAAGAGGAGGTTCTGCACAGAATCGGAGAGGAAAGGAATAATCGGAAAACATTGAGAAGGAGAAGGGACAGGATGATAGGACATCTGTTAAAGACATTGGGGAATGACTTCCATGGTACTAGAGGGAGCTGTGGAGGACAAAAACTGTAGAGGAAGACAGAGATTTGAATACATCCAGAAAGTAATTTAGAACATAGGTTGCAACTGCTATTCTGAGATGATGTGATTGGCACAGGAGAGGAATTTGTGGTAGGCCACATCAAACCAGTCAGTAGACTGATGACAAAAAAAGTGCTTTTGAAATATTCCAGTGATGAAAGTAGAAAAATAGAACTTGAAAAGTTCTGAAATATGAGATAGTTTGATCAATTTTGATTTTTTTGTGTTTTTTATGGTTCTGTATCTTAACTTGCAAAAATGGAACCTTTACAGAATAACTTTTTAGTCTGTCTGTTAAGATATCTTTTTTCTGAAGAATGGTTAGAGATATCAAGTTGAAATTTATGTCAAATACTAAGGTCTTCATTCCCTTGGTGGTGTAAAAATACAGTTAAGCTTCTAAGTCAATGCAATCAAAAGCTATGGTAATTGATGACACGTATTTTGATAATTGCAAAATCACTCATCAAAACCTACAGGTGACTTTATGTATAAACGTTATTAAGTTTGTACCAAATCCTGAAAGCACGGGCCCTACTCGCACTTCTACGGTTTTTATATATTGTGCAACTGTTATTAGAATCAAATGTTCCTTTGTTACAATTGCATCTACTTTTGTTCGGGGCTCTAATTTTGGTGTAGTAACAGAACTGCAGCTGTGATACTCTATTCAATTTTCAAATGAGAAACTGCAGATTCTGTAATTACTGGGTTGAAAAGACAGACAGTTTGAAACGTAGAGTCTCTGCATGGGAGGAAAAAGTTAGTGAAAGCGAACTATTTTGCAATATGTTCTTGTTCTATTAATTTTGAAACAAAAGTTTTCAGGCAGCTTTTTAACCACTCACTTTCAACAAAACATAAGTGCAACTTCGAAATTAAATGTGGACCACATCAGTTAAAGTTAGAACTTTCAGATCAGATGCAACCTTAAAGTTCGTTATCCGTGCCAACAATACAGTTGTTAAGTACAAAGGACACTGCCATTGCAGCTGAATTGATTTGCATGATGATGTCATTGATTTCCAATTACTCTATGGATTCATCAAATGATGATATAACTTTTTTAAGATGATGATCCCCGATAGTGTTCCTGAACACTTTTTTGCAAGAAAATGAAATAACTAATTGACTGGCACAGTATTTCTGTGAACATATATTAGAAGAAGCATAACACACAGAGTTTCGATGAGACTACTAATGTTAAAAAGCCCACCCAGTTGGCTGTGCGGTCTAACGCATGGCTTCCCGGGCAGGAAGGAGCGCCTGGTCCCCGGCATGAATCCGCCTGGCGGATTTGTGTTGAGGTTCAGCAAACCGGCCAGTCTGTGGATGGTTTTTAGGCGGTTTTCCACCTGCCTCGGCGAAAGCGAGCTGTTTCCCCTTATTCTGCCTCAGTTACACTATGTCGGCGATTGCTGCATAAACAAGTTCTCCACGTACACGTACACCACCATTACTCTACCACGCAAACATAGGGGTTGCACTCGTCTGGTGTGAGACGTTCCCTGGGGGGCCGAACCGCACAATAACCCTGGGTTCGGTGTGGGGCGGCGGAGGGGTGAAGTGGACTGTGATAGTCGTCGTGGGGTGTGGACCATTGCGGCTTCGGCGGGGATGGAGCATCTCCGTCGTTTCTAGGGCCCCGGTTAACATACAATACAATACAATGTTAAAAAGGAATTACAAACATCCAATATATTTTGGTCACAGAGCAAGTGTTGCATAACAACAAACCACCTAAGACCTTTCTTCATTGGCAAAGCAGATGGCGAAACAGTACTTTTGACATTACATGAAGCACTTTCTGAAGGTAACTTGTTCTGGGATGAGAACACTAATAAAAATGTGTTAAGGCTTTACACTTTTAGACAGTGATGTCCAGGAGACCCAAGGCAGACAACATATAAACATTGAAGCTTGCAACAGTCATACGATGCATAATGCCTTTGTAAAGGCTTTGGTGTGTTTAGGTGAAGAAGGCTCCAAATTCCTGGTCAATATTTACCATTATTTTGATGGTTGGCTTTTTTGCTGGGAAGAATGTAACAAAATTCAGTCTAAGTTAAAGATTCCATATCACAAGTTTATGAGACATGCAACCACAAGGTGGCTTACTTTAGAACTTTCAGCCAAAAGGATTTTGGAACAGTGGGATGCTATTCAGTATTACTGTCTTAAGCATGTACCTCAAAAAAAATAATTCTGGTACTATTCAGTCCAAATCCTACAATGCCACTACGAATTCTTTCATAGTAATAAAAAAAGAAGGTCCCTTATATGGAAGCAGATCTTCCTTCCATAATTTCATCTACAGAACTATTGAGTAAGTCCACTTAACACTTTCAAAACCAAACCCCTTTGATCCTCAAGTTGCATACAGAAATAGGAAACATGCTTTAAATCTTATTGGCTCGTGTTTTGGAAGTTTCTGCTTTGAGAAAAATTGAGAGTACCGGTATTTATGAAGTTCGTCATTATGAACTCTTTAAAATGGATAATCTGCTTCCCCTTTTTAGTGGGCAAGTAACTGAAGAACTTAGTAAACTGGCAGAATGTCACAAGTTGTGGTTTCTAAAGAATGTCCAAAAACGTTACATCACAGCTTGGAAATGTGATGGAAAAGAATTGGTTATACACTGCTGAAGAGTTTTAGATTTTTAGGCCCCAATGAAAGAATAAAGAGCAGAAGATTCAGTGACATCTCAAAAGTTGCAAAAATGACGCTGTTTGATGTCCAACAATATTGCTTATTAGATGAGTGGGAGGTTCTACTGCTTGAAAAAGATGACCCAGCTTTACATAACAAAGTTTTTGACAATTACTGGCAGCAGCACAGCTCAAAAAGAGACTTATCAGCCACAGAGTTAAAATACCCAACTATTTCAAAGCTCATTAAGGCTTCTCTTACATTGCCCCTTGGAAATGTGGACAAAGAGAGAAGACATTCCATTTCGACACAGATACTGGGAGAAGACAAAGCTTCAATGACCGAAAGGCTTTTAAACAATGCTTTGACTGTGAGGTGTCTTTGGGACATAACCCCATTGTCCATTGACTCGCAGCTCATTAGGTATGGCACAAGCACATTCAAATTATACTGCTTATAATTAAGAACATGAAAGGAAAAAAAACATGAATTAGAAGAAAAGCAAAAAGAGGAACAAAAGCATCTTGAAGAGGAGACAAAAAAAGTGAATAACATGAAAAAAAAAAAAAAAATCAATTGACTGTGAAAGAGCTGCTCTGAAAGAAAAGAAAAAAGAGCAACTATTGAAGGAGGCACGATAAAAACTTCTCTCTCAAGCTAGCTAAACTGAAAAAAGCACTTTGAAAAAAATGTTTAAAGGCAGCTAAGTTGGCCCAGGGCATGCTGGAAGGTGCACAAATCATGAAAGTAGAAGAAAGAGAGGTGGAAAACATTCAGAAAAATCTGAAGTAAAGAAAATCCAGTGGGTTTACTTCAGATTTTGCTGTGGTTCTCAAGAAACAGTAATCCAAAAATATTTTGTTGATCATTTTTCCAGTACTGTAGTGTAGAATGACATTAGTTTTAAAAATGTGATCTAGATTTTATTTGTGAGTTACGAAAACCAGTACCAAATTACCAATGTACGTGTGTATATTAATATTATATATAAAAACAAAGATGAGGTGACTTACCGAACAAAAGCGCTGGCAGGTCGATAGACACACAAACAAACACAAACATACACACAAAATTCAAGCTTTCGCAACAAACTGTTGCCTCATCAGGAAAGAGGGAAGGAGAGGGGAAGACGAAAGGAAGTGGGTTTTAAGGGAGAGGGTAAGGAGTCATTCCAATCCCGGGAGCGGAAAGACTTACCTTAGGGGGAAAAAAGGACAGGTATACACTCGCACACACGCACATATCCATCCACACATACAGACACAAGCAGACGTCTTTGTCTTTAAATATGTCTGCTTGTGTCTGTATGTGTGGATGGATATGTGCGTGTGTGCGAGTGTATACCTGTCCTTTTTTCCCCCTAAGGTAAGTCTTTTCGCTCCCGGGATTGGAATGACTCCTTACCCTCTCCCTTAAAACCCACTTCCTTTCGTCTTCCCCTCTCCTTCCCTCTTTCCTGATGAGGCAACATTTTGTTGCGAAAGCTTGAATTTTGTGTGTATGTTTGTGTTTGTTTGTGTGTCTATCGACCTGCCAGCGCTTTTGTTCGGTAAGTCACCTCATCTTTGTTTTTATATATAATTTTTCCCACGTGGAATGTTTCCTTCCATTATATTGATGTGTATATTAATAAATTTATATGAAGAGAAGATGGCAATGCCTCATCCAGGACCATAATAGAGAAATTTATTATGGTCTTAAACTGGCCTTTTTGCTAGGGGATTCTCAAAAATGAAAACAATTCATTTTGCCGTAACTGTTTATTGAAATAATTTGTCACCATATAATCACTTTTCTAAAATATTTTATCGCCTTTTTCAAGTGCCATCATTGCTCCTCACTCTGTGCACTGATGAGCAATATTAATAAATTGGTGTCAGGAATGTTTTGTAAGACACTTATTTTGTGAGTGAACTGTTTCTGTAACATTCTTTCAATGAATCTCCGCCTATCCTCATCTTTTCCAAACATTAATTTTAAGTAGTCATTCCACTTTTGGTGGTTCCACTCACAGCTGTGCACAGAGGCCCCACTTGCAGGTTACACTGCACTACAACAGTCTCGGATGAAGCGTGCCTGTGATGCCACCGTATGGGCCGACCAGTGCTGTCAGCAAGCACAGGGCTCAGCAGAGTTACGTGTAGAGGTGCAACCTGTGGGCCACAACTGCACTGAGAGAGCCCATGACATCACTGCATGGGTCGCGTGGCTGACCATGAGCCTCAATGGGCCGGCCAGTGCCATGAGCAAGCTCTCGTGTGCTGTGGCCTATGGGTCAGTGACAGCACTGAGTGCAGTTGCGAGATAGGCTGCGGTCATAGCGGTACCGATTTTGGTGAATTCCACTGATGACCAACATCGGCTGAAGGCAGTCGATCTTTTCAAGTCATTACACCACTATGAGTGCAGTCACACTGTAGTCGATCTCATGGCCCGAATGTATAGACATTGGAAGACAATCGGTGAAATTAAAAAAAACAGTTTGTTTTCTTTGGTCATATTGACTGATGTTCTCACATATGAGCTGTGAGAAACTGATGGTTAATCCAAGAAAGAATGAGTTTGTGGCATCTTGAGGATAAAAATATCATAATTGGAATATAGTTCGGAGTCTGTCTATTGATATCACAGGTTTATTGGAAACCACACGTAGGCAAAATCGTATCACAAATTTTAGATGTGAATTATAACCTAAAAAAATAATTTGTTCAAAGTAGAAGGATGGCATATCTTATGCTTAACTGTAGTGGATCTTTTTTGAGTTGTGGTAGAGGTACATTAGCTGTCTACAAATTATTATTACTGCTTACTGACGTTTTTATGCCATGGGGTGTGAGTCTGTTACATAAAGTGGTTTGCAAATGTGGTGTTACGTGCGTCCACTTTTCAGTGCTTTAGGTGTTGGGAGTATCTTATTCTAAGCTTTGTTTATCTTTCACAGGTATGTTAAATGATAGTCATTAAACATTAATTAATGTATCCCTGTTCAACTTAAAATAAATTCAGCAAAACATAGTGTTTGTAATCTTGCTTTTCAAGATCATCACTAATCGTCTTGAGTATGTAAAGCTGAAGATTCGTACGTGAAACACTTTTGGATAACAAAAGCTAATTTCGAGTACTTGTAGAGGCGTGATTCGAGCTCTGTTAAAAAATCCGATACATTAAAGATGCAGCTCTGGCACAAGCAAAGTCATGACACTTCAGTATTTGATATCTGGCAATTACATCTCTTCAACATTCAAGCCTATACCACGTTCTGTAAAGTACAATTTCAAAGTTTTTGTTTGATGTGTTGGATGCTATTTAAAATGTCCTAAAGACAAATTTAAAATCTAATGTCTTCACTCTTGAACCCAAAATACTACAAAATGTTAAATTTACTCTATAACAAATTTTGAAGCTGTGCTTTGTGCAAATGCACTAAAAAGACACAGTGGTAAGTTATAGATGATTTTCTTTATTAAAAGCTACACTCAATCTGAAATAATACTGCCCTTGTTACTTCCTTTCTCAGATCCACTGAGCAAGCGGGTGAATACTGTACCAACTTTGCATTAATTTCCACCATTTTTGGAATAAGGTGAGCTGCTGTGAAACCACAAATCTATCTTTCATTAATTATATAATTCTTCCTTAGTCTCACACAAATTTTGTCCGTGTATCACATAATAGAAACTGCACCTGCTTTCATCACATAACTTAACCATCATGTGCTCATAACGTGATTGGCAAAACCTGTCTACACAGAAGTCACACATCCTACCACTGTTGCATAATAAACTATACTAAGAACAATGTGTTTGGGAGCAGTGGCAGCTGTTGTGTAAGAGAGCAAGAGCTTTGAACACCCTAACTTTTGACACCTTACAGGTTTATTGGTTATTTTTCTTTGAATGCTGCTAAACGTAATGTAGATGCAGTAATCTGAAATATACAGCACTAAGTCTACTGTTCTGTGCTACATTGCTCCTCTAGACTTGATGAAACTTGGCATCAGGGTCGTGAGCATACCTCCATGCCCATTTTAAGGAGCTTCTGCACATGGGCAACTGGCATTACATAACTGCCTTATGGGCCAAATACATACAGATTTGATAAAGAATGTGCACAGTTTATGGTGAGCACTACTAACCCTTACCACTCAACTACAAGTTAACATCAATGCCACCAGGTGGTAGCACACTGTAGCAAACTTTTATCCACGTTCACTTGGCACAAATCCCACTAGGCGGTAGCACACTTCACAGACATGCCAATTCACTCACTATATAGTAAAATCAGATTGGTCATCAGTGTATGTTATAGTTATACTGATAGAAAAACCTGTTTTGAGGGGTTCTGCATGAGATGTAGTACATTAAGTTTTGGATTTTATCATATGGTAATCCAATTGATGTGTTGAGAACCATAAAGCACATTGTGAGACTGTAGCATTGATTCATGCTTCTAACATCTGTTGATCTTATGGTGGGTCAGGTTTACCTGAACTGTAGGCCCACATTGTACTATATATGAACATTCGCGAAAAGCTGTCTCACTCGTTTCTCTGATATTCATTTACATGTTGGGGGTAACTCCCCAGGGGCTGAATGTATTTTCAGATGGCAGAAGAAAGCAATCAGGTGCATGGAAGGGTTAGCACCCAAGGATGTCCTGCAGAAATTATTTTCAATCTCTTGGCATAATGACAGTGCCAAGCATGTACATATATAACTGTTTAATATATGCCAGAGAAAATCTGAAAAAATTGAACATGAGATGTGATGTGCATGCACAAGACTTGCTGTAGTTCATAATAACTATAAGTACTTAAGCATAAAATTTTTCAGTAAGTTACCATTCTCAGCTCGTACAGTACCACTAAATAAATATAAGAATACATTGCAAACCTGGCTAAAAAACAACGAATTCTATACAACTGAAGAATTCTTAGAAACTAATCATCAAAATATATGTTTTACCTAAGTTATGAAGAAAATGTTTTGATATTATATAAGCTAGTTATTTACTGTGATTCTTTTCTTATGTGTGTATTTAATTACTGTATAAAATATTGTTTTACATATTGCTGAAGAAAAGGTCTTTAGTTCCTTTTCTCCCCTTTCTGTAACTATTTGAATATCGTACTGAAACTAAAACCGTCTGTAAACTTTGACGAAGCCAATTGTATGAAAAATACTGAAAGGCTAATAAAAATATTCTATTCTATTCTATTCTATCAATAATTACAGATTTCTGTAGTTGTATATATACGTTTGGATGTAGCTGTATTGCATTGATGTACTGGTGGATATTGTGTGGTATGACTCCAGTAGTTGATAGTATAATTGGTATAATGTCAACTTTATCCTGATGTCACATGTCTTTGACTTCCTCAGCCAGTTGGATGTATTTTTCAGTTGTTTCTCCTGTTTTCTTCTGTATATTTGTTGTATTGGGTATGGATATTTTGATTAGTTGTGTTAATTTCTTCTTTTTATTGGTGAGTATGATGTCAGGTTTGTTATGTGGTGGTGTTTTATCTGTTATAGTGGTTCTGTTCCAGTATAATTTGTATTAATCATTCTCCAGTACATTTTGTGGTGCATACTTGCATGTGGGAACATGTTGTTTTATTAGTTTATGTTGTATGGCAAGTTGTTGATGTATTATTTTTGCTACATTGTCATGTCTTCTGGTGTATTCTGTATTTGCTAGTATTGTACATCTACTGTTTCTATTTGTTGTTTGCAAAGTCTGCATTTATCTGTTGTGGTATTGGAATCTTTAATAATATGCTTGCTGTAATATCTGGTGTTTATTTTTTGATCCTGTATTGCAATCATGACTCGTTCCGCCTCACTGTATATATTGCCTTTTCTTAGCCACGTGTTGGATGCGTCTTGATCGATGTGTGGCTGTGTTAGATGATATGGGTGCTTGCCATGTAGTGTTTTCTTTTTCCAATTTACTTTCTTTGTATCTGTTGATGTTATGTGATCTAATGGGCTGTAGAAGTGGTTATGAAATTGCAATGGTGTAGCCGATGTATTTATATGAGTGATTGCTTTGTGTATTTTGCTAGTTTCTGCTCGTTCTATAAAGAATTTTCTTAAATTATCTACCTGTCCATAATGTAGGTTTTTTATGTCGATAAATTCCCTTCGTCTTTCCTTTCTGCTTAATGTGAATCTTTCTGTTGCTGAATGTATGTGATGTATTCTATATTTGTGGCATTGTGATCGTGTAAGTGTATTGAGTGCTTCTACTTCTGTGTTACTCCATTTCACTACTCCAAATGAATAGGTCAATATTGGTATAGCATAAGTATTTATAGCTTTTGTCTTGTTTCTTGCTGTCAATTCTGTTTTCAGTATTTTTGCTAGTCTTTGTCTATATTTTTCTTTTAGTTCTTCTTTAATATTTGTATTATCTATTCCTATTTTTGCCTGTATCCTAAATATTTATAGGCATCTGTTTTTTCCATCGCTTCTATGCAGTCACTGTGGTTATCCAATAAGTAATCTTCTTGTTTAGTGTGTTTTCCCTTGACCATGCTATTTTTCTTACATTTGTCTGTACCAAAAGCCATATTTATATCATTGCTGAATACTTCTGTTATCTTTAGTAATTGGTTGAGTTGTTGATTTGTTGCTGCCAGTAGTTAGATCATCCATGTATAGCAAATGTGTGATTTTGTGTCGGTATGTTCCAGTAATATTATATCCATAATTTGTATTATTTAGCATGTTGGATAGTGGGTTCAGAGCAAGGCAGAACCAGAAAGGACTTAATGAGTCTCCTTGGTATATTCCACGCTTAATGTGTATTGGCTGTGATGTGATATTATTTGAATTTATTTGGATATTAAGTGTGGTTTTCAAATTTTCCATTGCTATGTTTAGGAACTGTATCAATTTAGGATCTACTTTGTATATTTCCAATATCTGTAGTAACCATGAGTGGGGTACACTATCAAAAGCTTTTTGGTAATCAATGTATGCGTAGTGTAGCGACCTTTGTTTAGTTTTAGCTTGATATGTCACCTCTGTATCTATTATCAGTTGCTCTTTACATCCTCGTGCTCCTTTGCAGCAGCCTTTCTGTTCTTCATTTATAATTTTGTTCTGTGTTGTATGTGTCATTAATTTCTGTGTAATGACTGACGTCAATATTTTGTATATTGTTGGTAGGCATGTTATGGGGCGATATTTTGCTGGGTTTGCAGTGTCTGCTTGGTCTTTAGGTTTCAGATAAGTTATTCCTTGTGTAAGTGTATCAGGGACTGTGTATGGGTCTGCAATGTAACTGTTAAATACTCCTTTTAATACATTACACCCTCTATTATATTAATGTTAAATAATTTAGTTAGATGTGAATGTGTTGAGGTGCACTTCTTTAGCCAGAAATTTGCTATTTTATCTTTTCCAGGGGCTTTCCAATTGTGCGCATTATTAATTGCTCGGGTGACTTCATGTTGCAAAATTATCACTTCAGGCATTTGTGGTATCATCTTGTATGTGTCTGTTTCTGCTTGTATCCACCGTGCATGCCTGTTACGTTGTACCGGGTTTGACCATGTGTTGCTCCAGAAGTGTTCCATGTCTGTTATGTTTGGTGGATTGTCTATTTTAATGTGTGTGTTATCTACTGTCTGATAAAATTTCTTTTGGTTTGTATTGAATGTTTGGTTTTGTTTCCTTCTATTTTCACTTTTTTTGTATCTTCTAAGTCGTTTGGCCAATGCTTGTAATTTCTGCTTCTTTTCATCTAATTGCTCTATCGCTTCTTGATGTGATATTTTACCTAACCTTTTTCATTTTTTGTCTGATATTTCATTTCTTATAAATTGTGTTAGCTGTCTGATGTCTTTTCTCAGTTTTTCTGTTCTGATCTGTAGCCTGTGTTGCCATGCTGGTTTTGTGGGTTTCTTCTGTGTGTTGGTTGGTTCTGATCTCTGCCTAGTGTGTATATTTAGTGTAGTGAGTGCTCCTATATAAACCAGTAGTTGTAACTCTTCCATAGTTGTATTTTCATTTATTTTGTTGTGTATGATTGTGTTGATAGTTGTTATTGTTGTTTCAACTTGTGGGTTATTTGGGGGTCTATGCAATAATGGTCTAATGTCTGTATTTGTGTCTTTGTATTCTACATATGTCAGCTGAAATTTTTCTTCTATATCTAACATGTGTGTCACTTCGTGTTCTATTTGTGCTTGTTCTGGTGGCTGTCTTAATATTTCGTTTTCCTCTGATTGTTTAAATGATGCGTGGTGTTCTTTGTTTGTTTGCTCTGGGATGTTTGAGTCCGTTACTGTATTTTCTTCTTCTTCTGATTGCATATTATTTTGTTCCAGTATTTGTTGTACTTATTGTTTGATGTTTTCTAATTCTGACTGGGGTATCCTATTATTTTTGATTATTACACGGATCTGATTAGTTAGTCGTCGTTCTGTTAAAAAGTTTAATTCTGGGTATCTGATAATAAATGTTGTGTATACTTGTGATCTGTATCCAGTTGTGTTGGTTCCTAAGTTTGTTGCTTGGTAATAACAGAACATGAGGTGTCAGTTAACTTCATCTGACCATCTCATCCTCTGTCTTTGTTTTCCTTCTAGAGTGGTTGCAGGAAGCATATCCTGCAAAACACCTCTATTTGGATTTAAATCATTTTCCGTGTGGGTAGCAGTGCCGTTACCATTGTGGACGGGCATAGGGTTCAAGCATCGTCCCCGACCATGACAGCACTTGTCAAGGCTTCATTAGTTCTGTCCTGAACCAACTAATCACACTAAAAGGGGGGTTAGCCCTATTAGTCGTTTGTTCTTTTCGTCGCCTTTTACGACTGGCAGAACGTACCGGAGGCCTATTCTTTTCCCGGGCCTCCACCGGGTTTATTATTATTATTATTACCATTATTATTATTATTATTATTATTATTATTATTATTATTACTGACAGCAGCTGAAGTTGTATAGATATGTTGATAAGGATAATTGTTATACAGCATATGCTATTAATTTCACACTCTGATATTTATCTGATTTTAAAAATTTGTGAATACTCGGAATGTATACCCATGAGCCGCCTCTGTTTGAGAGAGAGCCTTAATGCGGTGTATCATTGAAACTACATATTCTCTTAGTATGCACATGCAAATGTGGAACACATGAAGATTTGTTGGTTGGTTGGTTGGTTTGGGGGAGGGTACCAAACAGTGAGGTCATTGGTCCTGTCAGATTAGGGGAGGATGGGCAAGGAAGTTGGCCGTACCCTTTCAAAGGAACCATCCTGGCATGTGCCCGACGTGATTTAGAGAAATCACGGAAAACCTAAATCAGGATGGGTTTGAACCGTCGTCCTCCTGAATGTGAGTCCAATGTGCTGACCACTGCGCCACCTCGCTCAGTAATGCATGAAGAACGGTGTTTTAGATTCAAAGGTAGCGGATCCTCCTCACGCTAATCTTTGGTGGGCAAAGGAAAACGTCTCAAAGTTAAAGCATTTTCAACTTTTGTAGCATGGCGTTTCTCCCTTCATCTCATATTCATAAAACTTGTGTAATTCCAGTAACTGGTGACAGAGTGTATGGTACTCACCAAGTTCTTTTTGAGATAGATATAGGTTATTTACATGCATTAGGTATCTTTTTAATACCAAATGCCTCTCTGCAGGCAGCACTTGTCTCCAAGTACAGAGGCATCATGGTATCCATTCTGTCCTTTGAGGTTAAAATCTAACCTACACTATACATAGAATAGGTTCTAACCTAAGCTAACTGCCTTGACCCTATCTAAAACCGACAAATGAGATCGGACGCACAATGACCAAGCTGTCGGCTGATGCTATTGGGCTGCCTTTGGTGACAGCGTCTGATGACTGTTGTATACTGTGAATGCAGACAAGGTCCGCGAGCAGTGCAACTTCTCTGTTCTATTTTTTCTGAACACATAAAATGAGTGCAGAAACAAAACTTGGTCAGCAGACGAAGGAGAGCATCTCAAGAAAAAGGGAAATAAAAGAAAAACTAATCCGTGGTCAGTACAGCCTCATATAAATCTTAAAAATTCAGTTTGGATGGTACTTAAGCCTATAGTGGATGGCAATGGGAAAGACATTAATTTTCTTTGCTGTTCGCTGTGCAGTAAAATTTATGCTCATGCTAAAGAGTCAACTGGCACTTCACACATTTTTCGCCATCTGTGCATGTTTAATGAACAAGGGTATTGTGTGGATGAGAATGCTCAGCAACTGCAGACATGTAGCACGAGGAGAAACTATTATATGACATTTACTGTGTGTGTTTGTTGACTGGACTCTCAGGTCTCATGTTTTGTTTACAACCCAGTTTCTAGATGAACCAAAAACAAGGGGTAATGTTTGTTGAGAAGATTTATTTCTTTTGGCATCAATGACTGCTTTGAAAGATGTGCGCTTTACTACTGATCGAGGTGCCAACATCGTCACTGCACTGCACTATTATTTAGTATTGAATTGTTCCTGCCATATAATAAATAAGAGGTCTGTTCAAAGAATTCCAAAACTTTGTCCACACTTTTTTTTCTACACTTATCTTTTACTTATTGTGAATGGTCCCCTCCGAAATACTCACCTCTATAATTGATACAATGCTCCCAGTGCCTTTTTGACTTCTGGAAGCAATCTTGGTATACCTCTAGCTGGATCATACGAAGTGCTGCCTGCGAATTTTCTTTTATTTCTTCTATCATTGCAAATCTTCATCCTTTCAATGGAGTTTTCAACTGTGGTAATAAAAATAGTCTGCAGGGGGCAGGACTGGAGAGTACAGAGGATGAAGCAGCCACAGTGATCTTGTTTTCTGGCAATTGTCATGCACCAACAGGGATAAAGGTGCAGGAGTGATATTGTGATTCAAGAGCCGTGAATTGTTTCAACACATTCCAGGCCATTTCCTTCTCACATTTTCGTGCAGGCATCACAACATATCCATTGATTAAGAATTTGTCTCTGTGGCATGAGTTCATGATGAATTAATCCTTCAAAGTCAAATAAAACTATCAGCATAGCTGTGACATTTGACCTGACCTGTCGAGCTTGTTTTTGGTCTTTGAGAAGTTTTCCTGACCCATTGTGGAGACTGAACCTTGGTTTCGAGATCATAACCATAGATCTATGTCTTGTCACCAGTTATGATTCTCTTAAGGAACATCTCATTCTCATTTGCTCGATCCAAAAGCTCTTCACTGACTGCGAGGCAAAGGTCTTCCTGGTCTTGACTCATGAGCCGTGGGACAAACTTGGTGGCAACATGATGCATTCCAAGATGCTGTTTAAGGATTTCATGACATGATCCAACTGAAATGTCACAGTCTTCTGCAGTCACTCGGACTGGCATTCTTCGATTGGCATGCACAATTCGTTAACGTTCCTGACATGAGCGTCCTGAATGAGGGTCATCTTTAACCTCTATCCAGCCATTTTTAAACCATATGAATCATTCTTAAGCACTCATCGCTGTAGATTTCCTGCATCATATGGTGTGTCCGTGTACATGTTTTCTTGGATTTCACGCAAAATTTAATGCAGATGCATTGCTCCTCTAACTCTGCCATCTCAAAATTTGCAAACTGTGTGACAACATTCTATTCAGTGCAGCACTGAACAATAACTAACAGACATACGACAGCGAATCTTCTGGCAGTTACAAAAACACAGGCGTGCGCAGGGTACCAACCACATTTCACTCCAACACACTACTGGTGCAAAATTACGAATGTTCTGGAATTTTATGAACAGACCTTGTACAGTGCTACAAAATACTTTTAATGCAGAGTATATATGTGTTATCTGTCAACAAATTCATGGTCTTTTGACTGTGAAAGAACTCATCAGTCTCACAAAGAAAAGTGGTCTTCTTAATGCTCTTGACAGGTCACTGGAACAGTCCAGCAATACTCGTTGGGTACACAGTTGGTGTTGTTAGAATCAGAAGAAAGTCATAACTGAGCTTTGTGTGGAAAGCTCTCAGAGAAGGGAGAAATAGCTCAAATTGAAGGAATTAACATCATGATGATGAACAAACTAATTTCTTTTCTCACGGTATGTATGCTATTGTATTACTGTAATTGTTAAGCACTACAGTTTATTTTATATTTTTAAAACACAAAGTTTTTGCAGCTCTTGAAGGAGGCTTCCAACAAATGAGAGCTAGAGAAATCACATCCACTGCACCTTCTGACAGTCAACAATATTTGAGTCAGGCACCTGAGGACAGAGAAGCCTCTAAAATAGAGTTTTTATGTGAATGCGTCAAATTATACTTGGAAAAAAGTTAATTGTCCAGATGTAGCAACTTCCCTTTTGCCACCATTTCATCATTTAAAAATGAGATTTGAAGATAAGAGGCACAAAGTCATGACAGAAGTAAAATGTACAATCTGTTTATTGTTATGTTAATAGCTCCTAAGTGGCCAGGTCCAAAGAGAAATGAATATATGTGAATACTTTTGTTTTCAATATACTTTCATATTCAGAGTTGGATCCACACTGTCACAGATTTGCAAATCTAGGTATTAAAGAACTTTTGTATTTCGCCATTCAGGGAAAAAACATTATGTTGAAAGAGGCACATGTGAGCCACAAAGAGAAAATTCTTTCATCAAATTCCATAAAACTCCTCTGCCAGAGAAAGCAAGGAAGTTTACTTTGTGGGTAGATACACTTTGATAAGTAAGTTGGAGAGATATTAAAATCAAAGTTGCAAATTGGGAGAAAATTTGGCTTCTTATTGGAAAACGAGCAGGCAAAATTTTCTGACTCTTCAGAAGATCGCAGAAAAATATTGTGCACACCAGCATCTAGCTCAGCTTCTGAAACAAAATTTTAATTGTGTCACTTTTACACCCAGAGCATGTTGATGCTCTTCTTTTCATTGACAGTATCTCTCCAAATAAAAAATAATGCTGAAACTCTTTTTGGACATTAAGTTTTGTTTTATGCCATTTGTAGTGGTGGAAAATTTTTGTTCCTTGCACATTTTGTTGCTTATGTGTGATTTACATACACTGCTATTTAAATCAGTTTTGAATTTTTGAAATGATGGTGGTGGTGGTTATTGTTTAACGTCCCGTCGACAACGAGGTCATTAGAGACGGAGCGCAAGCTCGGGTTAGGGAAGGATTGGGAAGGAAATCGGCCGTGCCCTTTCAAAGGAACCATCCTGGCATTTGCCTGAAACAATTTAGGGAAATCACGGAAAACCTAAATCAGGATGGCGGGAGACGGGATTGAACCGTCGTCCTTCCGAATGCGAGTCCAGTGTGCTAACCACTGCGCCACCTCGCTCGGTGAATTTTTGAAATGAAATAAAGTTCAGTTTATTTCCAAATTATCATTGTGCAGCTTTATTTAAGCCTCAACATATCATTTTTAAAATTTAGTATTTAAAAAAATATACCATTTTAGAGAAAACCACTGCCTCCATATAAGTTCGTCTGTCTGAAAGGAACCGCGATCATCCAAATGCCCAAAAAGCGTTCGAAATGTTGTGTGATGCGGTTGATGTCTGTGATGGTACTTATTTTGATATAACCAAGCTGCCTCTTGACCATATCCATGTGTTTGGCCACACACAAACACCATCTCAGCTTGCTCCTGACATGAATACTGCACCGTTCTGCTGCTTACAGTATGCTGCATCAATCACACAGCCCACAAAACACACAAGGGACACATGGCATTTGGTCAGATGAACTTCCATTTGTCATCACCATCTAACATTGGAATGATGCATTTCCAGACATCTTAACAAATTCAAGCAAGACATCTGCAATGAAAAAATCTTCCAGTAAGGGCAGGTGACAGTGTGCATGCTGCAAAGTAACACCTGGCATGTTGCGAGTCTCATGGGGATACTCACTAGTGCGGTACTTCCACTTAGTGTTGCCCTGGCAACCGAGAGTCACGAGCTGGCAGGTGGTCATGTTGGATATAGTGGACTGGGACAGAGAAGTCTGCGGTCTCAGAGTGCTGGGCAGAGGGCCGCTCTGCACTACTCTGGTTCCAGTGGATTACTCATTGGTATCATATGGTTTTCACTGTTTCCGGAATTTTATTGCCAGTAGCATGTTCAAACATTACTAAATGACTACATTACTAAATGTAAAAATATTATGAGAAGGAAAGTTGCTAATCACCATATAGTGGAGACACACACACACACACACACACACACACACACACACACACACACGACTGCAGTCTCAGGGCAACTGGAACCATACTGTGAGCAGCAGCACTAGTGCATGATGGGAGTGGTGACTGGGTGCAGGTAAGGAGGAGGCTGTGACGGGAAGGGGGAGGGATAGTATGGTGGGGGTGGCAGTCATTGAAGTGCTGCAGCTTAGACAGAGGGCAGGGGAGAGGTGGGGAGGGAGGGGGGGAGTAGTGGAATAGGAGAGAAATAAAAAGACTGGGAGTGGTGGTGGAATGACAGCTGTGTAGTGCTGGAATGGGAATAGGAAAGGGGCTGGATGAGGAGTGAAGACAGCGACTAACGAGTGTTGAGGCCAGGACGGTTATGGGAATGAAGGATGTATTGCAGGGAAAGTTTCCACCTACACAATTCAGAAAAGCTGGTGTTGGTGGTAAGGATCCATATGGCACAGGCTGTGAAGCAGTCATTGAAATAAGGATATCACGTTTGGCAGCGTGTTCAGCAACAGGTGGTCCACTTGTTTCTTGGCCACAGTTTGTCAGTGGCCATTAATGCGGACAGACAGCTTGTTGATTGTCATGCCTACATAGAATGCAGCACAGTGGTTGCAGCTTAGCTTGTAGACCACATGACTGGTTTCACAGGTAGCCCTGCCTTTGATGGGATAGATGATGTTAGTGACCATACAGGAGCAGGTGGTGGTGGGAGGATGTATGGGACAGGTCTCGCATCTAGGTCCATTACAGGGGCATGAGCCATGAGGTAAGTGATTGGGAGCAGTGTTGTGTAAGGATGGACGAGTGTGTTGTGTAGGTACAGTGGACAGCGGAATACCACTGTGGGAGGGGTGGGAAGGATAGTGAGCAGGACATTTCTCATTTCAGGGCATGATGATAGGTAATCAAAACCCTGACAGAGAATGTAATTCAGTTATTCCAGTCCCGGGTGGTACTCAGTTATGAAGGGAACGCTTCTCTGTGGCTGGACGGTGGGGCTTTGGGAGGTGGTGGGAGACTGGAAAGATAAGGCATGGGAGATTTGTTTTTGTACAAGGTCGGGAGGATAATTATGGTCAATGAAGGCTTCAGTGAGACCCTCGGTATATTTCCAGAGGGACTGCTCATCACTGCATATGTGATGACCACGGGTGGCTAGGCTGTATGGAAGGGACTTCTTGGTATGGAACGGGTGGCAGCTGTCGAAGTGGCATTACTAAATGCCTTCTCTGAATACCACCCAGAACTGATGTTTGGAAGCTCAGTCATGACAGAAATATGTAACATCTAATGACAACAAATACATCTGACCTCTTTGAATATATCGACATTGGGATTATGGTACGTACCTATTACAACAGTAAGTGATAGTGGATCCATGGTACACAGTCTCTGTAAAGAAATTTCTAAAGAAAAAGAGACTAGTGCAAAGAATAGGGCTGTAGATAGATGCTAAATGAAATGCATTTGGCTGTCAAAAGGGCTATATGTGAAGCCTTCAGTAGCTAGCACATCAGAATATTATCAAAAGAAGTCTGACAAAATCCAAAGAAATTGTGTTAATGTGTAACAGTTGTCAGTGGCATCAAAAGTAGTGCCAATACTCTCATGGATTACACAGTAACCACAAGTGAGGGTATGAGGGCAGGAAGGCAAATGCAAAAACAGTGAACTTGATTTTTAAATGTTCGTTTGCGAAGGAAGATGCACAAATGCTGCCCCAATTTAATTCTCATACCACCATGAAGATGAATGATATAGAGATTATTGTCAATGACAGTGAGACACAGTAGAAATTGTTATGGCTGACCGGGAAGTCCAATGTAATCCCTTTCAATTCCTATACAGAATTTGCCACTGAGTTAACCCACTCTCCTAACTGTCATACCTTGCAGATACCTTGAAATAAAAAACTGTGCCGAGTGGTTGGAAGAAAGTGCATATCAACTACTTTATAAGACGAATGCTGTAGGTGATGCACAAAACTACCAGACAATATCTTTTACATCCATTTGCTGATTAATGTTAGGATACATTCAGGGATCTAACATGATGTGTTATCTCGAACAAAATGACCTGTGCATTAATTCCCTCCGTATAGGTATAGTAATAGAAGGAGATTTCAATCTGGCAGAAATAAACTGGGAGGCACAGATTTTTCAGCATGGGTGGCAGTGAGAGATATCGCTGACAATAAACAGGGTGTGAATTTTTGATAAATCAAATGTAAAGGAAGAAACAAGTGACCATGATACTGTTGTAGCATCGCGGATTCCTGTAGTAGAAAGAAATCTAAGAATATTTTTGTACTTAATGGGCATGACAAGGAAGCTACTGGTGATAATATGGACAATTTCATGTACACAGTGATGACAGATATAGTGGGAAAATATCAAAATTGGGAACTAATGGAAGTTGCTCTATAGAGGGAAGACCATTTTACATGACGTGTTAGAATTCACATTGAGCATACATAAGAAATGGCTATTTTCTAATAGCAGTTTATTGTAGATCTTTGAAGCCAAGGAGTTTTCCACGTGATCAGAAGAACACCTACGTCATCCCAGGTTTTTGAGGATAGTCATGGGAGAGATGCGCAAAATTACAGACCTAAAGCACTAACATGTTGCAAAGCTATGGGACATGACATGGGCTCACATATGGTGACATTTTGGTAGATCAGACAGTTCTGTAAATGTAATGGTGGTTCATCATGGTTTTGGTTTATGAGGCTCAGAAAGGTGTAGAGGAAAGGAGTCCCAGTTGGTGTCAGTTCCTTGACTTGCGGAAAATGTTCAACACAGTTCCACATTGCCAACTGATCAATAGAAAAAAACATGCTTAAAAATATCAAACCAAATAAGTAACAGGATTGAATAGTTCTTGGTAATTCTTTTGGCATTGGCTCAAGCTGGACATGATACGCAGGCAAGTAGGCCACCAATTATAAAATTCCAATGGCAGGTACCGTAATGTTGCACCTCAGCTTCCCGTAATCCACAAGTTGCCTTACAATGGGCCACAATGCTTCACACCAACACATGGGGCAGCACTTTTCAGGTATGTGTCACAAGCTGGGCTTCTTGTCACAACAATGCCAATCAGAGGAGTATACCTAGACCTGCAGCCCAGCTGAATGCCAATCAGAGGAGTATACCTAGACCTGCAGCCCAGCTGAAGGTCACTTGCACTCTGGGCATGTCTCTCATGACCCGGCTTTAGGCCTGTCCTGTCCCACATTAGGACATTAGGCCTGTCAGGCTGGACTTCTGATGGGACTACCATTGATGCTGTGCTGTGCTTCAGATTCAGTCCTGGCTTCAGCTCCAGGCTCACCAGTGATGCTGTCTCAGCACCAGCCAGCTGTCTCTTCAGTTGGCACTGGCTTCTAGATGCAGTCATGAACCTGCTAGCACCTGCCACCATGATGCTCTTTGGCAATGAACTTGTCCACTCCGTGGGGGGAGGGGGGGGGTCGTTCAGTGCATGCCAGAACCTAGCACTCCATCTTCTATGGATATCCTAGGTTTGACTCGGGCCATGCTGAATCTTGTTTGGTGCCTCCAGAACTGCTGACAGCACTTGCTGCTCCCTATTTCTGCAACAGAGCTATGCAAGGCCATTCCAGTTGGCTGCTGCCAGCATTGCAGATGTTGCATTCCAATAAAGATAATATACATTGAGTGAGCATTAAGAAATGAGGTTTCGAGGCTGGATGAAGTCTTCATAGAAATCCATCAGCAAGCTGCGAAGAAAAAGATACTTAGCACAGTGTGTGAGGAATACCACATATTGTACGCTTCTTACAAGTATTGCAATGATATGGCCTATTCCAGGTCACTATGTATCAGGATGGGTGAGAAAAATACTGAGGGAGAGGCAGAGTCACGCCAGTGCATGCAGCCAAATAGTGGTAGTATTGGCAGGTGTTTATTCAAGCAGCCTCATACAGCACTCTGGCACCTGATTGCAGAATGCCCCAATTACACTGATGATGTCCATTGTCCTGGGCCATGGGTGGCAGTTGCCATTGTGCTGTATGGGTCACCAGCAGGTGACAATTAGCATGGCCCACCCAGGCCCTCCTGAGATGTACCAGCTAGGACCCTAGGGCTACAGGTCTAAACTAGGAAGGTGGCTGATGACATCTTGGTGGCTAGGAGGCTGCACATGCTTTCCCCACTCAGATCATAGACAGCCTGCAGACCATTGGCCAATATCCCTCGAACGGTGAAAGCTGGTCCAACACCAGCTCCCCACATTGGTGAAATTTCTCCAAGCCCCACAGCTGCCATACCACAGTATGGTGACCCATGCTGGAACCCGATGAGTTTTCCCTGCTCACTCTGCCCCCAGTATGGGTCACTGGGCCTCGTTATATCTGCAATATGTAAGTTTCTCAGTAGGATGCAAGTGCTCTGATCTACAAAGTATTACTACACTCATAGTCACACTGTGTTGCAGCACTTGTCTGGCTGGAATGTTTTGACATAACGACAACAATACTGCCCAGTGGCTTACTTGATTAGCACATCACCTTAGCTGCCTTCTAATGCCTTGCCATGGCTGGAATTAGATTTAGAACTCATGCACTGAAGTTTTTTGGTACATAGTCTGCACTGAACGTTTTTGGGGCATATCCTGCCTACCCTCTTTTGAAAGTGTCATCTCAAATCATCCACAATTAATATTCCCTTAAAATTACTCTTAACCAAGAGAACTTTGTACCATGCTGATGGCAATGTCCAGCTTCAGCCATTATCAGTCCCACATGGGTTTCTCTTGTATTCTCTACCAAATGAGCTTACTTTTAAAGTGCCATTTCCAGAATCTTATTACAATAACCCTTAATGTAGTGATTACACTACTTAAATACAGTGGTTTTACTTCCAACAACTTGTAATGAGACACCGTTTTCTAACATTACTATTTTTTTATAGAAATAACTGATACCATGTATACTATCGATTCTTGTATAGGTGAACGTTATATCAGCTGTTTAACTGAATGAACTTCATATGATTTTGTATACAATGTATCAATATAATAGAAGGAAACATTCCACGTGGGAAAAATTATATATAAAAACAAAGATGAGGTGACTTACCGAACGAAAGCGCTGGCAGGTCGATAGACACACAAACAAACACAAACATACACACAAAATTCAAGCTTTCGCAACAAACTGTTGCCTCATCAGGAAAGAGGGAAGGAGAGGGGAAGACGAAAGGAAGTGGGTTTTAAGGGAGAGGGTAAGGAGTCATTCCAATCCCGGGAGCGAAAAGACTTACCTTAGGGGGAAAAAAGGACAGGTATACACTCGCACACACGCACATATCCATCCACACATACAGACACAAGCAGACATATTTAAAGACAAAGACGTCTGCTTGTGTCTGTATGTGTGGATGGATATGTGCGTGTGTGCGAGTGTATACCTGTCCTTTTTTCCCCCTAAGGTAAGTCTTTCCGCTCCCGGGATTGGAATGACTCCGTACCCTCTCCCTTAAAACCCACTTCCTTTCGTCTTCCCCTCTCCTTCCCTCTTTCCTGATGAGGCAACAGTTTGTTGCGAAAGCTTGAATTTTGTGTGTATGTTTGTGTTTGTTTGTGTGTCTATCGACCTGCCAGCGCTTTCGTTCGGTAAGTCACCTCATCTTTGTTTTTGTATACAATGTATTATATTTCAGGCTACAATGTATAAAAAGAAATTAATTTGGTAGTACTTTGTATGTACAGTTAAAATTACTCTTCTTTTAAAAATATGTGAAATTACAAAATTTCTGGTATACTTAAAAATTCCTTTCATTAATTGCACAATCTGATGATAATTATCAAATTTATTTCTAGATTCATTTGTAAAATAATGTTATATCTTGGTGGTGATTCTTCTTTTGACCAGAAAGTTTGTAAGCTCGCTTGTTTTGTAAACTTTTTGGAACATTGTGAGGACCACTAAATGTAGGAGTGGTGGGCATGCCTCAGATGGAAGTAGACGGTTTTCTAAGGTTGTCAACAACAATGTAATTGGTTGTGTGACAGAAGTGAAAATTGTAAAGTTGGTGTGATTTAGAAGAATGGGATTAAATAAAAAGATATTCATAGCAATAGGCAAATCTTCATCAGTTATTCAATTATTAGGAACCCACTAAGCCGAAATTTCTGCCACAAGAATGTACCCCTAGATAGGGTGACCAGACGTCCGGATTAATCTGGACATGTCCTCCTTTTTAGCTCTTCGTCCAGGGTCCGGGCGGATTTTTACAGTGTCCGGCTTTTTCGCAAATTTGAACAGTTAAATTTACAATTTGTCTCGTTCTATTGCTCTTTTCTTAAAGTGTCAATAATTGTTAAGGAATGTATGTATGTTATGTCTATAAATAATAAACTCATTTATTAAAACTGGACGTATGTTTGATAGGGAATACTGCAGATGAGGATACCACCCGTCAGCTTTGGACAAGTCACGTGAAAGTAGCCAATGTGGAGTGGCGTTTAAGCAGTCGTCTTTGTTAAATCTTAAAACTACGCGTAAATATAAAAACAACTGATGCCACACTGCCACCACAATCAATGTTTTTAATTTAAAATAAAAAAAATATTGCTCTGGGAATCACCACCTGACCACCAGTAACAATTAACTACTAGTTTTACCAGTAATTCCCGGCAGTCATGTGACTTGTCCGAAGCTGACGGGTGGTATCCTCATCTGCAGTTGACCTGTTTGATGTGTCCTCTTTTTTATTCCTTTGTTCTCCTTTTTGAAGCTGTTTGTCCTCTTTTTTAAACAATTGCATCTGGTCACCCTACTCGTAGACACAAGACTTGGAGCCAACAACAATGAGATAATGAAGATAAGTGAAAAGTTTTTCTTTTGTGTATCTTATGCCTCTCAAAGCTTTTGAAAATAGTGAGGAGACCAAGAGAATTTTAATAGTGATGTGTGGAAGGGTAATATTACAAACTGTTCCCTCAGACCATGCCGGCTAACCACTCGAGTGGCAACTGATGCGTCAGTGGATCCATAGACTGTGCACATCTGCATTTATTACAGAAATAAAATATGTAAATACCTAGTAGAAACATGTCACAACTGGTAGGTGAAATGCTTATTCATGTACTCTTGTACTGATGATTTTCTTTAAAATTTTGAACATGTTGTAACATTTGCTCCACTGAAATTTTCCCCTGCTGTGACACGATAGATTTGTATAGTCAATACACAAGTTCAGAGCGGAGCATGGCATTAAGGTAAGTTAAATTTTGGGTTAATAATACCCTTAGTGACCCTTCATGCCAATACAATGATTCTGCGTCAGTGCCATGACAGTCATACCAGTGAGTGTAGCTGGGAGTTGGAAATCCTTCCCAACCACCTCACAAGCCCTAGTGCTTCCCTGCATCTCTAATTCCCTCAACCCCACAGATTTGCTTTTTTCATAGCGACTAGTCAACACAGTTTCTGGCAAGAAGATCAAGTACAGCCAGTGCATCCACATCATTTGGAAGTAGGACGATGTGGGCAAGATTCCCTTTAAGCAACTTGTCTCATTCAGTTTCACCAAAAACATATGTGCCTCACATGCCTACATATCAGTCTGTATCAGTCCATTTGGGCAGACAACAATACTCCCTTGAGTGCACTTCTCCAAATCTGCTAACAACATAGCTACACAAGCTTCCCTACTATTTGAAATCAACAGCCCCTCCTCCATCCTTATATGTATCTATTTTCCTAGCACCCAGGATGTCCTCACGAAATCACCACCTGAGGAAAGGTACATCGTACCCTCCTCCTTTTGAAACAAATAACTATCAACAAGTAGAAAACAAGAAACAACACCAAAGAAACCAGAAAACTATCCTACTACAATTAAAGAAAAATACATGTGGCAATGACATGAAAACACTAAATCTATCCAGACACAAACAATGTAAAATATATCCATAAACTAAAATATCAAGAATATATTTAACAACACCAAAACATTGCAAAGAATCAAATAACTAATTATGTTACCTCCAAGTAAAATGCATGTCATCTGCCTAGCACTAACTGCTAAATATTCCTTCTTTCTACCTGCTGTACCTTTACATGCCAGGTCAGTTGCAGATAACTGTGGCGTCCCATCCATCATTCTGTTAAACTATTTTACCCCTACTGAATGAGCAATAGATATTTTGGTAGGAAACTGTATCCTTACTTTAACATGTGAGGTTATCTCCATGACCTGATAACATCCATGATATTTGGTCAAGATCTCCTTTGTCTTTCCCTTCAGTGTATAGGTATCATTGACCAATACTCACAGCCCTAAATGATAGTTTGGTAGTTTACCCATCTGCCTGTTTGGCTGTTCTTGGCATTCCAAAGCCTTTGTGTTTGCCTTTTATATATCTCTCCTTATTTCCCACATTCTTCTTGCAAACTTCTTTACTGATTCACAATCTGGTCCCAATTTAGGATTTTCATTAAAGGAGGATGTCATCTTCATCCTGTTCACCACCTCAAATGGCGTTACATCTGTTCCCATATGAGTTGTATGCATAAATCACACATAGAAGATTGATATCCCAATAATTGTGTCTAGCATTCACAGAGAAGCTTAGAGTCTTCAATATGGTTTTATGGATAAGCTCCATCCTATAGTTGGTTTAAGGGTGGAACAGGCATGTTCGTAACATCCAAATATGTAACACATGGGATACTTGTTTCATAATTTCTGAAACAATGCTCATATTCTGATCCACGACTAAGGTATCAGACACTACAAACTTCAATATCCAACTGTTAACTAATGCCTTTGTCACAGTACTGGCCTATCGGTCTGGAATTGCTACCATTTCTAGAAACCACAAAAGATGGTCAGTGATCATAAGCACATACCTATTCCGTGCAGGTGTTTTATTGTATGGTCCATAAATGTCAGGCCCAAGTATTTGAAATGGCTTTGACACCCCTGATAACCTCTGCAAAGCGATTATCTGATATGAAATATCCACTTTTTGCATGCATGGTACACAATCTATGACATACTGCTCCATGTTGTGCTCCACATTCTTACACCAAAACCATTCTGCAACATGCCTAACTGTTGCTTGTCACTCACCAAGAACTGAAACCACATGGTCAAGAGCCTGTTGTAACACATCCTTTTGAAAAACTGCCGGGACCATGACACATGGTCCACATTTCATGACTGCACAAAAAATCTTCATGTATGATAAAGTGCAGTTATGACTTAAAACACTCAGCCTGTGCTTGCTGCTTTTCCAACACACTCTTGCCCAAATTACTCGATATGGCAACTTTACCACTTAATATGTCTGTATTCATGTATTTTCTACCTGGCTTATGGATGACCTCACAATAAAATTCACTAAGCATGAGAACCCAATATGTCAGATGACTAAGGGGGTCTTTTAGACTAAGCAACCGTTTCAATGATATGTGATCAGTCACAACCATAAATCTTCTTCCATATAAGTAACACTGGAAATACATAATACCATATATGACTGCTAACATTTCCTTCTCAGTTGTCAAGTAGTTACTCTCTGCTTTTCTCAATTTCCTCAAAGCATATCTTACTGGATGTTCCTGTTATTAACCATCTGACCCAAAATCTAGCCAACTGCTTCACTAGAAGCAACAAATGAGAGGATGAACTCTTTTTCAAAATCAATATCTCCTTCAGTTTCTCAAATGCTAGCTGACACCCCTGTGCCCATTGAAACTTTATATTCTTTTTGAGAAATTTTTTCAAAGGTTCGCCTATTTTTGCACAGTTACTTACGTATCTGTTTGGTTGTTCGTGATGCCGGAAAATTTTAAATTGCTTGTGTAAAACAAGGATCAGTCTGCACACCACATTCACTAATTATATGTCTCAGACAGTTAACTCAAGTTTGAGCAAAATGGCACTTGTCCATGCTCAATGTAAAATGTGCTGACTGTAATATCCTAATCACATCCTCCAGCTTTCCCAGATGCTCTGGTATATCTGTTGAAGAAACAATTATGTCGTCTAAACACACAATATTGGTTTAAGGCTTTAACCATTAAAGTACCAAAGTATTTTTCATAACGCGCAGTAGCAAGAAGGGAGAGGAGGGGGGAGGGTTACTTTGTGCCCACCACAAAAAAAATTCTGTTATTCAAATTTCTTTAATTTTTATTGATCTATATTAACAAAATATTGTATGAAGAGCTAATGATGTGTAATAAAGGTCCAGAAACTGCAAATTTCTTCTAGCACTCTACAAAAATGCATTTAGTATTTTTCACTTGTTTCATCACTTAAGTTTATTTAGTCTTATTTCTCTTGAGGACCCGCCAGGGTAGCCGAGAGCACTAATGCGCTGCTTCCTGGACTTGGGTAGGCGCGCCGGACCCGGATCGAATCCGCCCGGTGGATTAACGACGAGGGCTGGTATGTCGGCCAGCCTGGATGTGGTTTTTAGGTGGTTTTCCACATCCTGATAGGTGAATATCGCTCTGGTCCCGAAGTTCCACCTCAATTACATGACTCACAGACATTTGCAAATGTTTGCACTCTTTCCTGACTTACACTAGACGCAGACAGCAGGGGTACACCGATTCCATATGGGGGGGTATGGGGTGGCGGCAGAAAGGGCATCCGGTCACCCATTTCCATTAACCATGCCAAATCCGTTGTAACAATGCTGACCCTGTGAAAGCTGTGGGACAAGGCGAAAGCGAAAGCGAAAGAAAGAAAGAAAGAAAGTATTATTTTTCTTGAGCAATGTGTCTTTACATTGATAGTAAAAGTTATTACAGAGTTATTGAAGAACACATTAAATACAGACATATATATTACATAGTTTCTGGGATCACTTTCTTTGGAAACGTCTTCACACTTGGAACATATAACAGTTTTCTTGCTGTGTTTACTGCATGTGTATCTCTTACAGTTGTTATGGATCACTGTTGTTTTGTTCACTTTATTGTGCTTCACTGCTTTTGACTGCCTCTCATGACAGCACAAATGACATCTTCCCCTTCCTCCTTCAGCTTCCTTTGCAGTGAACTTCTGTTTGATATTCCTTGTGAGAATACCTCCAATGACTGAAACCACATATTTCTGGAGCGCTGCAATATTCTTGATTCTTTTTTCAGTGTATGGTTTCGTGGGCTGTAGTCCCAACTCTTGAAGTAAAGCCGTTGCTATTACATTTTATCTTATTCCACTCTGGGAAGCTGAGCAGAAACAATGTACAACCATTTAACACTGCTACGTTCACATGAGTACACAAAATAGATAGTGGACAACTTCTTGTAGCCATCTTAGTTGAAAATTTCCTCACCATTTGATCACTTTGTCAATGCCACTTTTTGCCGCATTATAATACAAATTTATGACTGTTTTTTCTTAGTGTGAGTAGGTGAACCAATTGCAGCATCATAATGTTGAGTTGACAGCAACAGAAGTTGTTGTTGTTGTTGTTGTTGTTTTTTTATTGGATTGGGGGGGGGGGTCATGGGGGTTATAAGAAACAATTGTGACTGGGATATTTCCAGCTTTAGAATCACTGAAAGCAAATTTACTGAAATATAATTCTCTTCTGGAGATGTCTTTCAGTTCTTGAGGTATATGCTTCCTATTAGCTTGTAATGTTCCCACAAAAGTTAGCTTGTGATTCCTCCACAAATCTTTTGCCAAATCAACTGAAGTTTAATATTTATCTTTGGTGACATTGCAACCTGAATTGCATATGGTAACAACCAGAACCATGGACCTTGCCATTGGTGGGGAGGCTTGCATGCCTCAGCAATACAGATGGCCGTACCGTAGGTGCAACCACAACGGAGGGGTCTCTGTTGAGAGGCCAGACAAACGTGTGGTTCCTAAAGAGGGGCAGCAGCCTTTTCAGTAGTTGCAGGGGCAACAGCCTGGATGATTGACTGATCTGGCCTTGCAACACTAACCAAAACGGCCTTGCTGTGCTGGTACTGCGAACGGCTGAAAGCAAGGGGAAACTACAGCCGTAATTTTTCCCGAGGGCATGCAGCTTTACTGTATGGTTAAATGATGATGGCGTCCTCTTGGGTAAAATTTTACGAGGGTAATATAGTCCCCCACTCAGATCTCTGGGCGGGGACTACTCAGGAGGATGTCGTTATCAGGAGAAAGAAAACTGGCGTTCTACGGATCGGAACGTGGAATGTCAGATCCCTTAATCGGGCAGGTAGGTTAGAAAATTTAAAAAGGGAAATGGATAGGTTGAAGTTAGATATAGTGGGAATTAGTGAAGTTCGGTGACAGGAGGAACAAGACTTTTGGTCAGGTGAATACAGGGTTATAAATACAAAATCCAATAGGGGTAACGCAGGCGTAGGTTTAATAATGAATAAAAAAATAGGAGTGCGGTTAAGCTACTAGCAACAGCATAGTGAACGCATTATTGTGGCCAAGATAGACACAAAGCCCATGCCTTCTACAGTAGTACAAGTTTATATGCCAACTAGCTCTGCAGATGATGAAGAAATTGATGAAATGTATGATGAGATAAAAGAAATTATTCAGGTAGTGAAGGGAGACGAAAATTTAATAGTCATGGGTGCCTGGAATTCGAGAGTAGGAAAAGGGAGAGAAGGAAACATAGTGGGTGAATATGGATTGGGGGAGAGAATTGAAAGAGGAAGCCGTCTGCTAGAATTTTACACAAAGCATAACTTAATCATAGTTCTAAACAAAGAAGGGAAAGCAGAAAGGTGGAAGGAGTATATAGAGGGTCTATACAAGGGTGATGTACTTGAGGACAATATTATGGAAATGGAAGAGGATGTAGATGAAGATGAAATGGGAGATATGATACTGCGTGAAGAGTTTGACAGAGCACTGAAAGACCTGAGTCGAAACAAGGCCCCCGGAGTAGACAATATTCCATTGGAACTACTGACGGCCGTGGGAGAGCCAGTCCTGACAAAACTCTACCATCTGGTGAGCAAGATGTATGAAACAGGCGAAATACCCTCAGACTTCAAGAAGAATATAATAATTCCAATCCCAAAGAAAGCAGTTGTTGACAGATGTGAAAATTACCGAACTATCAGCTTAATAAGTCACAGCTGCAAAATACTAACACGAATTCTTTACAGACGAATGGAAAAACTAGTAGAAGCCAACCTCGGGGAAGATCAGTTTGGATTCCGTAGAAACACTGGAACACGTGAGGCAATACTGACCTTACGACTTATCTTAGAAGAAAGATTAAGGAAAGGCAAACCTACGTTTCTAGCATTTATAGACTTAGAGAAAGCTTTTGACAATGTTGACTGGAATACTCTCTTTCAAATTGTAAAGGTGGCAGGGGTAAAATACAGGGAGCGAAAGGCTATTTACAATTTGTACAGAAACCAGATGGCAGTTATAAGAGTCGAGGGACATGAAAGGGAAGCAGTGGTTGGGAAGGGAGTAAGACAGGGTTGTAGCCTCTCCCCGATGTTGTTCAATCTGTATATTGAGCAAGCAGTAAAGGAAACAAAAGAAAAATTCGGAGTAGGTATTAAAATTCATGGAGAAGAAATAAAAACTTTGAGGTTCGCCGATGACATTGTAATTCTGTCAGAGACAGCAAAGGACTTGGAAGAGCAGTTGAATGGAATGGACAGTGTCTTGAAAGGAGGATATAAGATGAACATCAACAAAAGCAAAACAAGGATAATGGAATGTAGTCTATTTAAGTCGGGTGATGCTGAGGGAATTAGATTAGGAAATGAGGCACTTAAAGTAGTAAAGGAGTTTTGCTATTTGGGGAGCAAAATAACTGATGATGGTCGAAGTAGAGAGGATATAAAATGTAGGCTGGCAATGGCAAGGAAAGCGTTTCTGAAGAAGAGAAATTTGTTAACATCGAGTATTGATTTAAGTGTCAGGAAGTCATTTCTGAAAGTATTCGTATGGAGTGTAGCCATGTATGGAAGTGAAACATTGACGATAAATCGTTTGGACAAGAAGAGAATAGAAGCTTTCGAAATGTGGTGCTACAGAAGAATGCTGAAGATTAGATGGGTAGATCACATAACTAATGAGGAAGTATTGAATAGGATTGGGGAGAAGAGAAGTTTGTGGCACAACTTGACCAGAAGAAGGGATCGGTTGGTAGGACATGTTCTGAGGCATCAAGGGATCACCAATTTAGTATTGGAGGGCAGCGTGGAGGGTAAAAATCGTAGAGGGAGACCAAGAGATGAATACACTAAGCAGATTCAGAAGGATGTAGGTTGCAGTAGGTACTGGGAGATGAAAAAGCTTGCACAGGATAGAGTAGCATGGAGAGCTGCATCAAACCAGTCTCAGGACTGAAGACCACAACAACAACAACAATCATAGCTAACACTTGGTTCAAGAATCATAAAAGAAGGTTGTCTACATGGAAGAATCCTGGAAATACTAGAAGGTATCAGATAGATTACATAATGGTAAGACAGAGATTTAGGAACCAGGTTTTAAATCGTAAGATATTTCCAGGGGCAGATGTGGACTCTGACCACAATCTATTGGTTATGAACTGTAGATTAAAACTGAAGAAACTGCAAAAAGGTGGGAATTTAAGGAGATGGGACCTGGATAAACTGACTAATCCAGAGGTTGTACAGAGTTTCAGGGAGAGCATAAGGGAACAATTGACAGGAATGGGGAAAAGAAATACAGTAGAAGAAGAATGGGTAGCTCTGAGGGATGAAGTAGTGAAGGCAGCAGAGGATCAAGTAGGTAAAAAGACGAGGGCTAGTAGAAATCCTTGGGTAACAGAAGAAATATTGAATTTAATTGATGAAAGGAGGAAATATAAAAACGCAGTAAATGAAGCAGGAAAAAAGGAATACAAACGTCTCAAAAATGAGATCGACAGCAGGGATGGCTAGAGGACAAATGTAAGGATGTAGAGGCTTATCTCACTAGGGGTAAGATAGATACTGCCTACAGGAAAATTAAAGAGACCTTTGGAGAAAAGAGAGCCACTTGTATGAATATCAAGAGCTCAGATGGAAACCCAGTTCTAAGCAAAGAAGGGAAAGCAGAAAGGTGGAAGGAGTATATAGAGGGTCTATACAAGGGTGATGTACTTGAGGACAATATTATGGAAATGGAAGAGGATGTAGACAAAGATGAAAAGGGAGATACGATACTGTGTGAAGAGTTTGACAGAGCACTGAAAGACCTAAGTCGAAACAAGGCCCCGGGAGTAGACAACATTCCATTGGAACTACTGACGGGCTTGGGACAGACAGTCCTGACAAAACTCTACCATCTGGTGAGCAAGATGTATGAGGCAGGTGAAACACCCTCAGACTTAAAGAAGAATATAATAATTCCAATCCCAAAGAAAGCAGGTGTTGACAGATGTGAAAATTACCGAACTATCAGTTTAGTAAGTCACAGCTGCAAAATACTAACGCGAATTCTTTACAGACGAATGGAAAAACTAGTAGAAGCCGACCTCGGCGAAGATCAGTTTGGATTCCGCAGAAATGTTGGAACACGTGAGGCAATACTGACCCTACGACTTATCTTAGAAAATAGATTAAGGAAAGGCAAACCTACATTTCTAGCATTTGTGGACTTAGAGAAAGCTTTTGACAATGTTGACTGGAATACTCTCTTTCAAATTCTAAAGGTGGAAGGGGTAAAATACAGGGAGCGAAAGGCTATTTACAATTTGTACAGAAACCAGATGGCAGTTATAAGAGTCGAGGGGCATGAAAGGGAAGCAGCGGTTGGGAAGGGAGTGAGACAGGGTTGTAGCCTGTCCCCAATGTTATTCAATCTCTATATTGAGCAAGCAGTAAAGGAAACAAAAGAAAAATTCGGAGTAGGTATTAAAGTCCATGGAGAAGAAATAAAAACGTTGAGGTTTGCCGATGACATTGTAATTCTGTCAGAGACAGCAAAGGACTTGGAAGAGCAGTTGAACGGAATGGACAGTGTCTTGAAAGGAGGATATAAGATGAACATCAACAAAAGCAAAGCGAGGATAATGGAATGTAGTCGAATTAAGTCGGGTGATGCTGAGGGAATAGATTAGGAAATGAGACACTTAAAGTAGTAAAGGAGTTTTGCTATTGGGGGGGGGGGGGGGGGGCAAAATAACTGATGATGTTCGAAGTAGAGAGGATATAAAATGTAGACTGGCAATGGCAAGGAAAGCGTTTCTGAAGAAGAGAAATTTGTTAACATCGAGTATAGATTTAAGTGTCAAGAAGTCGTTTCTGAAAGTATTTGTATGGAGTGTAGCCATGTATGGAAGTGAAACATGGACGATAAATAGTTTGGACAAGAAGAGAATAGAAGCTTTTGAAATGTGGTGCTACAGAAGAATGCTGAAGATTAGATGGGTAGATCACATAACTAATGAGGAGGTATTGAATAGAATTGGGGAGAAGAGGAGTTTGTGGCACAACTTGACAAGAAGAAGGGACCGGTTGGTAGGACATGTCCTGAGGCATCAAGGGATCACAAATTTAGCATTGGAGGGCAGTGTGGAGGGTAAAAATCATAGAGGGAGACCAAGAGATGAATACACTAAGCAGATTCAGAAGGATGTAGGTTGCAGTAGGTACTGGGAGATGAAGAAGCTTGCACAGGATAGAGTAGCATGGAGAGCTGCATCAAACCAGTCTCAGGACTGAAGATAACAACAACAACAACAACAACAACAACCAGGCATTTCACTATAGCTGCAGCTGAATTTGATTGTTGTAGACTATCATTTTTCTTCCCTGCATACGGCTCCATGCTAAGAAAATATCTGGTTTTAGAGTCTGTGAGCTTTTGTATAAGTATACTGCACTTTTCAGGTTTTTCTTCATGAAGACCTGGAAGAGATACCTGCCACAGAACAATGACAACACTTAAGTCCTTGTGACTTTGGTTTGATTCTGAAGATGATGGAACCACTCCGTGGCATTCACTGCAGAACTGTTCCAGAGATTCGACAGGCAACAAATCGCTCCATTCACACCATCAACAGAACAGGCTCTGTTAATGGTATACTATATCTTCCACATTGCTTGCAACGGATTCTACACAACGCTGGTGACTACTTTGAAGGACAGTAACAGGTGCAAGCATGTAACTATTTTGTGTTGGTTGTGAATAAATAGTTGCCACTATTTAAGTTCCATACCTCGTAATAGTTCCATACCTAACAGTTATATACAACCACTCACTTAACGAAAGACCCATATCTACAGACTGGAAAGTTGCACTAGTCACACCAACACTCAAGAAAGAAAATAGAAGTAATCCACTTAATTGTAGACCCACATCACTGACATCAATTTACAGCTGAATTTTTGAACATGGACTATGTTTGAACATTATGAACTATCTGGAAGAAAACTACTGACACGCACTCAGCACAGCACGGGATCAGAAAATATTGTTCTTTTGCAACACAACTAGCTCTTTATTCTCATTTAGTACTGGGTGCTATTGACAGGTGTTCTCAAACTAATTCAGTATTTCTAGATTTCCATAAGGGTTTTGATTCTGTTCCCTACAAGAGGATACTAATCAAACTGCGTCTATGGATTACCATCTGAACTGTGTGACTGGATTTCTGATTCCCTGTCAGAAAGGTCATAGTTTGTAGCAACTGACAAAAAGTCATTGAGTAAAATGGAAGTGATATCTAGTGTTCCCCAAGGAAGCATTATAGCTCTCTGCTGTTCCTGCTCTATACAAATGATTTAGGAGACAATGTGAGGAGTCCTCATAGAGTGTTTGCAGGTGATGGCATCATTTACAATCTAGCACAGTCATCAGAAGATCAAAACCAATTGCAAAATGATTTAAACAAGATATCTGTATGGTGCAAAATGTGGCAGTTAACTCTAAATAATGAAAAGTGTGAGGTCATCCACATGAGTTCTAAAATCAGTCAGCTAAATTTTGGTTACAAAATAAGAGCACACAAACATAAAACCTGTCAATTAAATTAAATTCAGAGGGATAACAATCATGAACAACTTAAATTGGAATTTGTGGTGTCACCGCCAGACACCACACTTGCTAGGTGGTAGCCTTTAAATCGGCCGCGGTCCATTAGTATACGTCGGACCCGCATGTCGCCACTGTCAGTGATTGCAGACCGAGCGCCGCCACACGGCAGGTCTAGAGAGACTTCCTAGCACTCGTCCCAGTTGTACAGCCGACTTTGCTAGCGATGCTACACTGACAAATACGCTCTCATTTGCCGAGACGATAGTCAGCATAGCCTTCAGCTACGTCATTTGCTACGACCTAGCAAGGCGCCATTACCAGTTATATTGAGATTATATTTATGTATCATCAAGAGCGATGTTCTCCAATTATGGATTAAAGTTAAGTATTCAAAGAGCTTCGTACTTTATTTATTAGACTCAACTTCTTTAATTGTTCCAGACCTCACGCCAGTCTGCGTGAGCTTAAAAGCGTGCATTTCGGCCTCCTCTAGCAACACGGTGTTGGCTCTTCTGCCAACACTTCATATGGCGACGAGGATGGGATAAAAACGGTCTTCTTCTTTATATTGCACTAATTTACTTGTGTCATGGCTTCGCCACAATCTCCAGATGTACTGTCCGAATTTTATCGCTTGCAGAATCAGCAGACGCAGGCCTTATTGGAAGCCCTTGGCCAGCTCGTCCAGGGTCAACGTGCGATGCAAACCGATGCAGCAGCCGTCGCTCCACCGCTACCGCAGCCACAACACGCAGTTGCACCACCTTTTTGTCCTTTTGATGCGGCACTGGAAAGCTGCACAGAGTGGTCACGCCAATTTGGATTCCATCTCACCGCCTACAGAATTCAAGGTAACGAGCGGCAGCCTTTTTGTTGGCATGCGTCAGAGTGTCCACGTACCGTGTGATAGTGAAATTATTTCCCCGACGCGACGTAGCAACTCTGTCCTACGACGAAATTTTGTCGGCCTTAGATGCATATTTCAAAGAATCAGTCAATGTCGTTGCAAAAAGGTATACGTTCTTTCGTACAAAACGTACAGCCGGTCAAACTAATAGGGACTGGGTTGCAACTTTGCAAGGCCTTACTAGGGATTGTGCTTTTGAGTGTGATATCTAGTGTTCCCCAAGGAAGCATTATAGCTCTCCCTTATTCAGATACTATGGTACGTGATGCAATTGCATAGAACATTTCTGATGTTCGTATAAGGGAACAGATTTTGAAACTAGTCAATACCTCCCTTCAACAAGTGATGGACATATTGGATAGGCAGGACACACTTGACTTTGCTCAGGAATCATTTGCACCTTCACCAGCCGTGTGTCATGTTAACCGGCCCGCCGGGCGAGCGGCACGGAACAGTAAACAGCCCTTGCGCCCGTCCGCGCTGCCGCCAAGCTCTCCGCTACGTGTGCCGCGCAAGCAAGCAAATGCAGTGCTAAAGTCATGCCCGCGGTGTGCAACTAGACATTCGCGTGACAATTGCCCGTCATGCCAAGCTATTTTCTTTTTCCGTAATAAAAAAGGACATGTTCAGAGTGTTTGCCAGAAAAAGCTTAGATCAGACACTCACAACCATTCCAGGCCCTTTGCTTCGCGCCGGAATCGAACCAAGAATACTCAGGCTCGTGAACCTTCGCCCATGGAAATTCATGTAGTTAATTCCACTCCGCCCAGAGCCACTCTTTCTAACAGTGACTGTGTTCGTCCCACAAATAGTGTGCGTCGACATCGCAGGAAATCCCGTCAAGTCGCAAGTGCTTCTGTACCAGTGTCTGTTCATGTTGCACGAGGCAGTCGCTCTTGTCATCAGCAGGACAATAAACTTGTTGTAGACTTGGACATTAATGGCAACGAGGTCCCATTCCAGCTCGATACCGGAGCTGCAGTTTCATTGATCAATAAAGACACGTACAAACAACTGGGCACACCTCCGTTTTGTGCCGCAAATGTTAAGTTAAATAGTTATTCTGGTCAGAATATCCCTGTGTTAGGACAGTGCAGCCTTCTTGCAACATACAAGGGACAAACAAAACTTGTGTCATTTTACATACTTCGTTCTTCTTCTGCAGTGAACTTGTTTGGTTTAGATTTATTTCAGTTGTTTAACTTGTCTATCGTCAATCAGGTCCTATCAGTGAACCAAACTGTGCCTTCAGCCAGTGTTTCTCGCCTATGTGAAGAATTTGCAGACGTTTTTGCACCGGGCCTTGGTTGCGCTAAGAACTATAAAGCACATTTGGAACTGAAAGTAAACGCGCAACCGAAATTTTTCAGGGTGCGCAATGTTCCCCACGCATTGCGTGATGAGGTCGCAAGAACATTACACAATTTGGAATCACAAGGTGTAATTGAACGTGTGCAGGCTTCTCTCTGGGCCTCACCCTTAGTAATTTTGCCAAAACCTTCCGGAAGATTGAGACTTTGTGTGGACTTCAAAGCTACAGTTAATCCACAACTAGGGATTGCAACTTTTCCTTTACCCCGCCTGGATCGTTTTGACAAACTGTACCCGGGTAAATATTTTTCGAAGTTGGACCTAGCAGATGCGTACTTGCAAATACCGGTGGACGACGAATCCCAGCGCGTCTTGGTGGTTAACACGCATCTTGGTTTGTATCGGTTCAAAAGACTGCCATTCGGGTGTGCATCCGCCCCTGCATTGTTTCAGCAATATCTGCAAACTGTTTGTGCATCGTCCCTACTGCAGCAAACTATCTGGACGATATTGTGATCTCCAGAAAGACAGAAGAAGAACATTTAGCCAATCTCAGAACATTGTTTCAGGTCTTGCGACAAACTGGTCTTCGCTTGCGGAAGGACAAATGTGTGTTTTTTGCTCGGGACTTACCCTACCTGGGCCATGTACTCAATACCCAAGGCATACATCCGAGTCCAGAGCACCTCCGTGCCATACAGGACTTGCCTTCGCCGCAGAATTTGAAGCAGCTACAGAGTGTGCTGGGAAACATCAATTACTATAACAAATATCTGCGTCACGCCTCTTCCATTTCAGCTCCGCTTCATCGCTTACGCCGTAAAGGTGTTCCGTTCGTCTGGACGGCGGAATGCGAATGCGCCTTTCGCCAGTTGAAATCGGCGTTGCTTTCTAATACTTGCCTTACGCCATTCGATCCCCAGAAACCCCTTTTGTTGATGGTAGATGCATCGGATTTCGGGATCGGTGCTGTGCTTGCGCACGAAGATGGTTCACATGATCGCCCTATTGCCTTTGCGTCCAAATTGCTCTCGTCTGCGCAAAGAAATTATTCACAGATCGAGAAAGAAGCTTTGGCTCTCGTATTTGGTGTTACAAAGTTTCATGATTTCTTGTATGGTCGTCACTTTACCATCATCACCGACCACAAACCCTTGACGTCGCTTTTTCATCCGAACAAGCCTGTACCTCCACGTACAGCGCAGAAATTCATTCGCTGGTCTATTTTCCTCTCGCAGTACCGCTACGATATCTTGTATCGGTCCACTGCTAAGCACGGCAATGCCGATGCGTTGTCCCGTTTGCCTGTTGCTGAGGACAGAGCATTCGATTCTTCTGAACTTGCTTGCATGTTCATTGATGCGGAAACCGATGATGTGGTTGAATCGTTTCCGATTGATTTTCGTCGTGTAGCTACAGCCACAGCTGCTGACCCTGTCCTTGCTACCGTTCTGCGTTTTGTTGCAACTCAATGGCCCTTGTCAAAGTCACGGATCGAGGATCCGTTGGTTTGCCAATTTTTTGCTCACAAGGAGAGACTTTTTGTTCGACGTGTGGTTTTGTTGTTGCGTTCTGATAATGATCAGTCCAGGGTCGTGGTCCCACGTTCGTTACAGTCCTCTGTCTTACGGCTTCTCCACCAAGGACATTGGGGTATAGTGAGAACGAAACAACTTGCTCGTCAGCACTGTCCTTGGTTCGGAATCAATGCTGCGATTACGAATATGTGCTCTTCTTGCATGGCGTGTGCCGAACAACAATCCGCACCGCCGCGGAAATTCTTTGCATGGCCAAAAGCCACTTCCCCTTGGCAACGCTTGCACATCGATTTGCCGGTCCAGTCTGGAATGCTCGATGGTTAGTTGTGGTCGATTCTTTCAGTCATTTTCCTTTTGTTGTCCGGATGTCTTCCACGACGTCATCTGCCACCATCCAAGCGTTATCTGCTATGTTTTGCATTGAAGGTCTTCCACAGACTATTGTTCCCGACAATGGCCCACAATTCATGTCCGCAGAATTTCAGTCATTCTGCAAGGCTAATGGTATTCAACATCTGACATCCGCGCCGTTTTCGCCTCAGTCAAACGGTGCCGCTGAACGTTTGGTCCGGACTTTCAAGTCACAGATGTTGAAGTTGAAAGAGTCGCATTCTCGGGAGGACGCGTTATTGCTCTTTTTGTCCTTGTATCGCTCTCAGCCCCGAGATGGTCCCTCTCCGGCTGAGTTGCTCCACGGTCGTCCTCATCGAACCTTGATGTCTTTGCTACATCCGCCGCATCAGGTTCCTGTGCAGCGGCAGCCATCTGCTTTTGCTCCAGGCGACGTTGTATACTATCGCAACTATAGAGGTTCGCGGCGTTGGCTCGCAGGGCGCATTCTTCGCTGCCTCGGCCGCGCTATGTATCTGGTTTTGGGGGCCTCTGGTGAGGTGCGTCGGCATCTCAATCAGCTGCGCCTCTGTAGTCGCACGGGATCTGCCACTCCCCGTCTGCTTTCAGCGACAGTGCCGTCTGGTCAGCGCCCTGGGGACCCATCTACTGGCTCGCCTCATCCCCAAGTGTTACCGACGCTGCCTTCCATTTTGCCCCATGGTGATGCGCTGCCGCCTGTTCTCCCGCCGGCGACGCCCGCAGTGGACACTTTGCTGCAGCCGCCACGCGCCTCCCTGGGTCACGCGCCGCCGATCGCTTCCCGTGACCAGCTGTCCTCCGACATGGAACTCTTGCCCGCTCCAGACCAGATGTCGTCTTCGCCCGTCGGGTGCACCGCCCCGATGGAGGTCGACTCTTCGGCCCCTCCTGTCTCTCTACGGGCGCATACACCGCATGTTGACGTGCACCCTGGACTAGGTTTTCAGGCGTTTCCTAGATCCCCTCAGACCGAATGGCAGGGTGCAGGTGGCACAGCCTCGCCTGTTGTTAGGCTCCCCAACTCGTCGCATACGTCACCATGGGGTCCTCCCCACGGCGGGCGGAAGCCTTATAACACAACCGTACGCCGATTTGCGGGGGAGGAATGTGGTATCACCGCCAGACACCACACTTGCTAGGTGGTAGCCTTTAAATCGGCCGCAGTCCATTAGTATACGTCGGACCCACGTGTCGCCACTGTCAGTGATTGCAGACCGAGCGCCGCCACACGGCAGGTCTAGAGAGACTTCCTAGCACTCGCCCCGGTTGTACAGCCGACTTTGCTAGCGATGCTACACTGACAAATACGCTCTCATTTGCCGAGACGATAGTTAGCATAGCTTTCAGCTACGTCATTTGCTACGACCTAGCAAGGCGCCATTACCAGTTATATTGAGATTATATTTATGTATCATCAAGAGCGATGTTCTCCAATTATGGATTAAAGTTAAGTATTCAAAGAGCTTCGTACTTTATTTATTAGACTCAACTCCTTTAATTGTTCCAGACCTCACGCCAGTCTGCGTGATCTTAAAAGCGTGCATTTCGGCCTCCTCTAGCAACACGGTGTTGGCTCTTCTGCCAACACTTCAGAATTATCACCGTTGCTTAGTTGTGAATTGCAGAGCAGTCATGTAGATGTTGAACAGACAGTTGTGTCTCCATGTCTGGAGCCATTAGTACATACTTCATTAACATCATTGTGATCATTTACAATGGTACAAAATTTCTCTTCAAAATCATCATCTTGAGTAATGGTTTATTCCTCTCTGCTAAGTCTAAATATCCTACAATTCATCAACAACCAGGGTGATGCTTTGCTCCAAAACTGTCTCTGTATGTTTATCTTAAACACACCTACATCTCCCTGGAACTATCACCTTGACGTGGTGGGAGGGCTCAGTACCCAATGAATCAATCAACCGGGAAAGCTTGCTTGCTGGCTGTTAAGAGGTGAGGGGAAGCCAAGTATAGTCCACAATGCGGGAGAGCAGCGACAGGAGAGAGGCGGCTGTGACTGCGTCAGATGTCCAACGGCTCCAGGAGTGAAAAAAGGAAATACTCCTCAACAGTCAAGGAGGCGGAGGAGACACCAACTCTCTCTGCTGGGGTTTAATTAACAGAGAACAAAAAACTCTTGCTGGCCAACAGCTTCGGATGGATGCACCAAAAAGAGAAGGGCATTCTTTTGCCCTGACATCAGGAAACTGGCTCTGAAGGCGGATGGACTACAGAATATGGTCAATGGCATAAGAATGAGGAAGCAGACTGGACACACCTCATTAAAGATCCAGAATGGATACGTCCTACTAATCACTATGACTACGCTTGCAGCTGAATTAGCATCCAGCGTAAGCTACTCAATTGGATCTCTGGGAGGGGCCGTTACAAGTGCAGAAATAGGAAGATTGAAATATCAAGATAAAATCAAAATTGGAACATGGAATAGCAGGATGATGAGCCAGGGAGGAAAGATTCACAATGCAATAAAGGAGATGACAAGAATGAAAACAGATATATTGGGAATAAGTGAAATGCAATGGCCAGGAACTGGAAACATCAACATAGATGATCACCAAGTTTACCACTCAGGTGCAGACAATGAATTGCATCAACTTGGAGTTGGAATCATACTGAACAAAAGAATCGCAAAATGTGTTGACAGCGTTATCCCAGTCTCAGAATGTGTTATGTTAGTTCAAATCAAAGCTAGACCAGTTAACTTAACATTATTCAAGTCTATGCACCTACAGCAGACAAATGAGATAACATAGACCATATTCTGAACAAGCTAAAAAGAGAAGACCTGAGTATAGTCATGGGTGACTTTAACGCAAAACTTGGATCAGGAAAAACATCAAGCTCTGTTGGACCCTTTGGTCTAGGGGATAGGAACACCCGATGAGATGACTTGGAAGTATCTGCAGAAACAAATCAACTAGTGGTGATGAATACATGGTTTAAATTTCCACCACGTAAGTTATACACATGGAAATCACTATTGGACAAACCAGGACAAATTGTGAGGAATCAGACCGATTTCATGCTAGTGAACAAGAGATACAGAAATAGTTGCACAGATGTCAGAATGTATCCGGGAGCAGACATACAATCAGACCATATGCCACTCATAGGAAATTTCAAAATCAGAATGAAACAGGTTGTCTCCAAAATATCACTAAAATATGACCTGAGAAAGTTGAAAGATGCTACCTTAGAGCAGACAGTCAAGACAGCCCTAAACAACAAATGGAGAGACAGTGGGGATGACACTAATGAAAAACACACACACAGAAGAAGTACAAGAAGTTAAAGAAGAGTATTTGAGACTGGACCTTAGGAAGAAGGAAACTTGGATGACAAGTGAGATTCTGGACCTCATGGAAGAACGGAGGAAGAAAAAAGGTAATTTGGTGGAATACAAAGCGATACAGAATACAATCAGAAAGAAAATCGGAGAAGCCAAAGAGAAGGAAAAACTGAATTATGTACAGGAATTGAGCTTTATCAGAGTAGGTATGATTATTTTAATGTGCATCAGACGGTCAGAGATGCAACAGGAAAATCTCAAATCAGACAGTGGGAAGCTAGTAGATGACAGTGGCAACCTCATAATCAATAAGGAAGGAAAAAAAGATAGAGTGGGAGAAATATCGAGAACAGTTATTCAAAGATAACCAGAGGAGGCAAGAACTAGAGATATTAGACACAGAGGGACCAAATATCCTAGTAAGTGAAGTGGAAGCGGCCGTACATCAAATGAAGGAAGGGAAAGCAACTGGGCCAGATGGGATACAAGCAGAATTCCTCAAACTACTCAATAAAGAAAAAGTAAAAATGATCACAGAAATATTCAACCACATTTACTCATCAGGCAAAATCCCTCCAAAATGGCTTACATCAGAGTTCATTACTCTACCTAAGAAACCGAATGCCAAAGTATGTGGGGACTACCATACCATCAGTTTAATGAGTCAGCTGCTAAAACTGTTTCTTAAAGTGATCATCAAGCGGATATACAAGATTTGTGAAGACCAAATAGCACCCAACCAGTTCGAGTTTCTACACGCAGTTGGCACAAGAGAAGCAGTATTTAGTGTAAAAGTATTGTTCCAAAGATGTAGGGACATCAATTGTGATGTATTTGCTTGCCTCATTGGTTATCAGAAGGCATTTGATCATGTGAAGCATGAACAAATGATAGAAGTACTAAAGGAAAGAGGAACTGATGGGAAAGATCTAAGAATAATAGCCAATTTATACTGGAACCAATCTGCAGACATGAGAATAGATCAAGACCAATCACAACAAGTGTGAATAAGACTTGGCGTCAGGCAGGGCTGTATAATATCACCGATACTCTTTAACCTGTATTCAGAACACATATTCAAAGAAGCCTTACTTGATGTGGAAGAAGGAATCTCAGCGAATGGGGACAAATTTTCTGAGACAAGCACGAAATACAACTTGGACATCAACACAAACAAAACAAAATTTATGATCATCAGCAGGAAGAACATTCGAGGTGTGAATCTGTATATCAATGGCACCAGCACAGAGTGAGTTTCACAGTACCCATATCTGGGCACCATCATTAACGAAGCATGGGACAACTCGCAGGAGATAAAGTGTCACATCAGAAAGGCGAGACGTGTTTTCAACTCTATGAGCTCAGCCTTCAAGAGTCATGATCTTACCATGAACACAAAAATGCGGCTCCTCAGGTGCTGGGTGTTCTCAGTTCTCTTATACAGTGTGGAAACATGGATCCTTACAAAGGCAACCACTGCCAGACTACAAGCCTTTGAACTCTGACTATACAGAATAATGTTGAGAATGTTGTGGACTCAAAAAATGACAAACGTCAAGGTTCTATGCCGAGTTAACAAAAGCCCAGAGCTGATCAACATAATCAAGTGTTGCTTCAATGTATCCTACAAGGAAAAATCAAGGGAAAGAGACGTCTGGGGCGAAGAAGAATTTCCTGGCTTGGCAACCTCAGATCTTGGTTTAATATTAGCTCTGAAGAACTGTTCTGCATTGCAACTGATAAAGACAGAATAGCCATGATGATTGCCAATGTCCGAAGAGGACAGGCACACTAAGAAGAAAAACAATAAGAAGATCTGTTAAGTGCTATTTTGATTGTATAATTGTGGGCTATTTCTGTAAAGTTATTCCGAGGTGAGGCAGATATTAGTTGTTACAGGAAAAGCCAGTAATATTGAAAACAACTAAAGCTTAAATTCTTATTTAGCCACTATAACCTCCATCAACTGCATAATGGTGGCCTCACCTGCCACTACATGTAAGCTCAGTATAGAGCTTCTCCTGTAGGCTCCTGTGGCCAGTCTGATGATTCCATGGTGTAATGACTCCAGCATTTTCAAGCACATTAGTGGATCCAAGTTGTAGACCACAAAACCACGTTCTAGACATTAGTACAGGAATGCAGTAAGAATATTACATAAAGCTGAGAAGCAAACAACTGACCAAAGACCTTTCTGGGACAGATATTCTTACACTTAAAAGCCAGCACATTTTTATAATAATATTTGTGCTGCGTAATATGAGGCAGTTAATAGTAAACTGTGAAATTCATAAACAAAATAATAGAAGTAAATTTCCAGACAATGAATACCAGCATGTATTTCATAAGGCGAAAGATGATCCACTACAGCCAAGTTCCAGTTCAAACTAATGTGTGTTGTTACCTTGCAGCACACACAGAGAAAGCCATAATGTATAATGTCTGAGTCAGCTGCAACAACTTGCTGTTAATGTCATGGTGGTGACAAGGGAGAACAACAACCCTTACTGATGGAAAAACCAACAAATTGTGTAAGTATAATGTTAAAAGCTGAGTACGTCTGTGGTGTGCAAATTACACTAAGACAGACAAGATTCTGAGATAGTGGAATTAATGTATCTATCACAAAGAAAAAGCATTGAATTGCACATGATAAAAATCTCATGGTGATATGGATAGATACTTGCATGTAATTTGGCAGCAATTTCTGAGATATTATGAACAACAAAAGGAAATGCTAACTTGTGAAAACTTAGCAGCTTCTGTTGGATGGGACTGGGTTTCAAGTTCAGCAAAGCAATAGAAAAACATTCTTCTGTCTATGGAATTTGCTTTTAAAATGTGCAAAAAGAAACAAGCTAAGCCAATCAGTTTTTAATTGCGATATATGTAGGGCGTCAGCAGACAGACACATAGTGTACGGCAGTGCTGCATTTATATCTTCAATTAAAATAACTTTATGATTGATGTTTTTGCAAGTCAGTGATACAGGCTGGGCATCAGCCAATGGCAGATGTTTCTTGGGTTCCATGTGCTCAATAGGTTGCCTGTCTGCTGGCGTAAGCAACAGAATCTTGCCAGACAAAGCATGCCATATAGAAACAATGTACTATTTTGTGTATGCACAATGACTGATTGCTTGACCATATGGCATACTGTGTTTGAGCTGGCAACTCCACTCACCACCACAGATATCTAGGACTTTTTTCTGAAAGCAGTCTTTTCATTGTGCCTGGCTGCAACTCAGTGCCTCCTCTACATGGTGAGCAGCAATCTATCCTTTTCATACGTTGTCGATCAAGAGTTATTTTAATCGACGTGCAGGAATAATGGAGTGTGCACTTACTGCATCCTCTTCATTTCTCACTTTTAGATAAGACAATGCCGGCACTCTGACCAGGTCTTCAGTTAGTGGGCAACAGCTGCCTACTGATTTGGTAACAACGAGTTTTTACTGAAGAAACAAACAAAATTGTGTTATGTGATGGGTGTGGCATAGGCATGAAGCAGCTGCATCAAGCCCACTTAGAACAATCACGGACTAAGGACTATTGTGCTCAGGAAGATAATTTTATATTCTAGTGCAAATATCTTTGATCGTCAGTAGACATAAGGCAGACAGTTGGAAATTCTCATAAATTAAAAAGAAAAAGAATGTCTTTATAGTCATTCCTTCAGTAATTTATCTGAATATCTGGACTGAAGGAGGTAAATTTACTTAACGATAACAGGTTTGCCACAAGTTTCCTCAAGTGAAATTCACTGATTTACAGATAAGTTTTAGCATTTTTCCCTGACAAACTTTGAGATCTGAAGGGTGAATAAAGAAGAGTATAAGGCGAGGAACAGTTGTGTAAACCAACAGTATAGGTGGTCGCCAATAAAATGTTGGTCCTACTACGTTCATTATCTTCATTTATTACATATTGTGTTATGTCTATTATTTTTGTGGTCTTGTGTATCCACCTACTTAGCTGAGTGGTAACTTGTTTGCCTACCATGCAGCGGGCCCTGATTCAATTCCCGTCGGGTTGGAGATTTTCTCCTCTCATGGACTGGGTGTTGTTTTGTCCTCATCCTTAGTTCACGATCACCGACATGCAAGTCGCCAATGTGGTGTCACGTGAATGAAGACTTGCAAGCCGGTGGCCAAACTTCCCTGGATAGGGCATCCCGGCTATAAATGCCACACAATCATTTCACTTTACAGGCACTGTGTGATTTTTCTTTTGAGAAATTTTTACAATGTACGTGCGGTAAGACAGTCGCAGTTCTTGAAATCTGTCACCCATGGCCTCTGTCCTGCCGAGGAACACCAGAGTACAGGGTATATGACGAAAATCTGCCATACACAAACAGACCCAGCCTCCAGGCAGATTGGTGCTACTAGATCTGATGGGCAGGGCCTGCAAATTAGTGGGAAATGAAAGACTTCAGATTGGTAGGCCCAATCCATCAGAGATACCCACAGAAATGGCCTGTGGTTTTGGTCCATTGTGGAAGTCCACTCATGTGGCCAGCTATTCACATATCACAGATACCATGTTGATGAAATGAGACTGCAATGATCAATCCAAGCAACAGATAACTTGCACAAATACTCTGAGAATCAATGCTAATGAGGATAGGTAGCAACTCACCATGAAGATGATCGATGAACCACAGAGAGGCACGTAGAAAAGAATATCACACTCTCACAACTAAATTTTCTGCTGTAGTCTTTGCCAGAAAACTAGACCGCACACACTTTCACATAATCACTCAGACACAACTCATGCACACATGATTGCTGTTGCTGCCCACTTCGTCAATAGTCTCTGAGAATCAGATCCAAACAAACCACTCAAGAAGCAGTGACAGTGCTGACTACAAGCTGAGGGGAATGGTAGCAAGGGGAGAAGCAGTAAGAATGAGGGAGCAGGGAAGCAGTACTCTGCTGCGCACAGTCAGTGACAATGCATGACATCTCAGTAAACAAACCATTTCATCTACTGACACAAAAGTGAGATTTTTCTAGCTTTCTTTTTTTCCTTCAAATTTCACTGATATTTCCCTGATTTACCTGACATGTATCAAATTTCCTGATTTTCAGAACTTGTGACAACCCTGGATAATGTTCATGTAAAAAAGGTTTTTATTTTGCACTTTTAGAGGTAAAATCTGTTCCATGCTGCAGCAAAACATGCTAATACTGTACACTTTTAATGTGATATACAACAAAAAATGTACAGATTTTGGCTTCAGCGGCTGCAGTCCTGTGTGTGCGGAACATCTGTGTGTGTGTGTGTGTGTGTGTGTGTGCGTGCGTGCGTCTGTGTCTGGGTATCTGTAATCTATTTTCGACAAAGGCCTTGTTGGCTGAAAGCTTATATTGTGACAGTTTTTTGTTATGCCTATCTGTGACTCAGCATCTCAGACATACAGAGTGCTCATAAAGTAAGTATCCATTTTCATTTTCCAGATGTGCTACAGCAAAATAAATATTATATTTAGAGAGAGTTGCTAATACTGTTCAACATGTCCACCTTCATTGGCTACACACTGTTCCCATCGCCCTGTGGTTGCGTGGAACACGCGCTTAAACATATGAGGGGTTATTAACAAGCATGCCTCTCGTATTCGCCGTTTCAGTTCATTCAAATGTGGCAACAGGATATCACCCTGTTGCAACTGTGGCTCCAAGAACAACTGCAGCAAGTCCAAGTAGGTTGCTCCAGCAATTGTCTTTTCAGTAAACATCGTTCATGAGACCAAGCCACACACTGAGTTTGGGAGCCAAACACTGACTTTGGGAGAGTCCCTTTGCCACCCAGTGCATTCATGGGGTTCCTCCTCTGCCCAGATCTGGCAATTGTGTTTGTTGACAATGCAGCAGACACAAAATGTCACCTCATTGCTGAATATAACATAATTCATCAGGTCCTCCTTGGCTACAGCCTCCAACAGGCCACGACACATAGCTGCTCGTGCCGCATGGTCTTCATCCTCTACCTGGTGAAGCACCTGGATATGATATGCCTCCTTCTTAAGGGTATAGTGAAGCACTTTCCACACTCGATTTTGGCATAGATAGTTCATGACTCAGCCGGTGGGTAGATGCCTTTGGACTTCTTTTGATAGCTTCCCTCACAAATTGTACAGATTGTGGGCTGACCGGTGGTCGCCCAGTGCGTCTCTATTCAGTTACAGATCCTGTACACGGGAATTTGTTGACAAGCTTCCGAATGGAAAGTCTTCTAGGGGCATCCTTCCGATACTTTCTCAGCATAAGTTTTGCCATGTAAACAATGTTGCAGAATTGTGATTCTTTCGGCAATTGTTAACACTGTGATGTCTCTTCACGGTACCTGTAACAGAAATAATCCATGTGTACATTTTCCACAAAATGGATACTTATTTCATGGGCACCCTGTATAGTGGGTAGCAACTTTCCTTTTCATAATATTGTTACACTCCATCCTGGATTTTCCATTGTTTGAAACAATGTGCATGTGGTATTAATGTGAACAAATGCAGTTTACCAAAACATGCTCCAACAACTATTCCAAGGGATATAGTGATTAGTGTGATTTTGACTCATTTCTCCTTACAAAAACTTATAGAGTTCTCTCCTGGATTCCACAACCTACATTAGGAAAACAGAAACACACACCATTCATACACACAAGCAAGCACATCTCATGCACACAACAGTCAACTCCAGCACCTCGGGTCGAGATGCTGAAGTTGGCGGCCGTGTGTGCACAAGATGTGCTTGCTTCTGTGTCATTTCCTACATTGTTGACATAATAAAATACCTCTTGTGTGAAACGTCAGTAGTTACTGAGGAACAACTTGGCAGAGAGAGAACTTTTGCAATGTGTTCAAAACTGATTTTCAAAAATCATAAAGTATGCCTAAGAAAGTCAGTTATATCCCACAAATCAATCTTTCTGCCTTGTTCTTGTAGCATGTAAACCGAAAACAAAATATAATTAGAAACCATGTCATTACCATTTCTCAAATTTCTGAGTAGAAAACCTCTAAGTTTATCAAATGCCATCTATGCATTGTATGCAGGCAGTCATAAACTCTCCCCTTAAATAATACTAATAAAGAATTACAATTGACAATTTAAGCAACTAACACTTTAAAATTTTGTTTTTCAGTATCTCATAGTTTTCATTTGAGGATAATTTTGTTAGTACACTTGGTGCAAGAACACAATGAACACCCTTATGCGATGTTACAACATCGACTAAATTGAATATGTTGAACAGTATGTTAGCTAGTGTGAACTGTGTGTACACAAGAATTGTCCTACTGAAGGAGCACATCTCCCTGACATAGTAGGCTCAATAGCAGAGTGGACTGAATGCATACAGTACTGTTCAACATACAACAGAATTAGGTTGTCATTATACTGGGTACAATGTTTGATCTAATTTGTGCTGTGGTTGCCAGCTAACCAACACCGACTACTTCTGCGATACTGCAGTACAGGCATGAATCTATATGCCACTGCTGCTCGCAACCAAAATACTGAACATATACATCATTCCTGAACTGCTGGTAATAACACATACCGGTAGTTGACACCCCACATCCAATGCAGCAATTCATAACACAACCTCATTATAATTCTGTTAGATGTATGAATCATAAACATTATTATGTCTAAAACTTTGTTTCCACCATTTTGCAATATATGGCAATTGGTGATGCGGGTGGATGGTTGTTAGCGTCTTACTAGAAACTTAAGCATCTGTAAACATAATACCATCAAAGTATTAGTCAATTTGTGATTGCATCATAAAGTTATTCTTGAATGAATATGTCAACTTACAAGCCCATTTCTCGTCAGTTGTGGGAGTTTTAATTTTCCATTTTAATATCAAGAAATCTGCACCTGAGGCTCATAAAATTCTGTGTAAGACCAACAGTGAGGACAGAATGTGGAGAGAATAACTTCAGTGCTCCAAGAATGGTGATTTTGATGTCGAAGAACATTATGGTGGAGGAAGAGAAGATTTTTGAAGCTACTAAAACTGACGGAAACAGTCACAGGAGAAGCAGCCACAGTACAACGATAGACAAGAAAAGATTATTTTGCAGCATGACAGTCATCAATCCATATCACAAAACCCGTCAAAAGATAATTGGAAATGTTGAATTGGGAAGTTCTACCCCACCTGCCATCTTCGAGACATTGCTCTGTCTGACTACCACCTTTTTTTATCAATGGCACATGTCCTGGCTGACCAGCGCCTCCAGTCATATGAACAAGCGCTATAAGTGAAGTGATTCAGTGGTCTCTTCAAAATATGCTCAGTTCTTCAGCTGGAGGATTCATATGCTGCCCAAAAGACAATAGAAATTATTGGCCAGTGATGTAGAGTTTTTATATGTTTTTCACGATTAAGCTTTAAACTTAGAGAAAAACCGCAGAAGCAATGGTGTCATCTAATACTATAATTGTTCCTAGAACTGTTGGTGTACTTCTAACAATCATTTAGAGGCATTTATTTTTCATTTCACATTAGCACAAAACAATGGTATTTCTTTATTAATTGTGTAGGAATAAAGGAGACGACTCACTGAAAGTCAGAAGCATTGCATTGTTGATAGGCACAGAAACAAAAGGTATGGAGCTTGGCTAGCTTTCGGCTAGCTGTAGCAAAAATATGCACACACCCTCACTCACATCCACATGCCTGTCTCCCTACATTGTGCTCAGTCAAATGCCTGCTCTTTACTCTTTGAATAAAGACCTGGCAGTCGACTGAGCACAATGTAGGGAGGCAAGCGTGTGTGTGCATATTTTTCCTTTTTTTTTTTTTTTAAAAAAAAAGAGTGCATTCCAAAACCTAGGCAAGCTCCATATCTCATGTTTGTGTGTCTATTGTCGAGGCAACGCTTCTGCATTTCAGTGAGTCGTCTCCTTTATCCTTAAATAAATTAATTTTCAACCAGAACTTTCCATACATTTCTTTACAGTTCACTTTAATGTCCCACCGACACAGAAGTTAATGGAATTTCAAAGCATATTATGAAAACTGTATAAAAGGATTCTGCTAATACACAATTGCCACAACTGCTAAACACTCCCCTTTACTTACCAAATACGTGAATAGTGATGCTTCCAATATAAGTGCCAGTTTAAAAGAAGAAAAGTACTGAATTATTACCAATTAATGATAAGTCTGTAGAAATTTATGGTTGTCAAATTTACTTTTTCTGGTTATGAATATACAAAAACACCAAAACTAAGGAGTATAAATAGGGTACATGAATCTAAACACACACACTAATCAAATTTAATGCCTTTATTGTAAAATTTCTTATTAAAAACATAAGTGCGATCCATTCAGTAAATAGATTCCAAAATGTAGACTACTTTGGCATCTCAGTTTGGAAAACACTTTCTTACAATGTGAAAATAAATTATTTTTTTATATATATTAAAATATGTAAACTGCATGAACTGAAGAAAACACAGGCTGCAGTAAACTATTTGTCAACATGAAAATATATAAATTGTTCCTTAACTAACTTATACATAACAACATAACTTTATTTACATCACTGAAAGACATTTCAGTTACACATTTTCATATAAATTGATATTTAAATTTTTTAAAGTCCTGAGTAAATACATTCAAAAGATTAGGACGTCTTTTTCAAAGCCACAGTATTCTCTAAATATTGGTAGACAAACAGCTACACTTTTCTGCAACAAAAAAATATGTTAGTTTCTGCGTGAATGTAAATGGTTGAAACAATATATGATCAAAGCAATGGTGACTTACTTGTCACTGGAGTTTGATCGAATGACAGGCATGGCTGGTTTTATGATCTGGAACAGGTTAATGCTTCTGTATATTCCAAGAAAGGCATTATACAACGAAAATAAGCTACTTTGCATGTACTTTTAAGTAAGTAACTCTTTCCTCAGTTAGCAGTTTCAAAACCCTACAGTAAAAAGCTGTCCAACAGAGCAAGGACATTATGGTGAATGGTCTACTGTGACATCCTCACCCTGCCAGAGAAACTGCATGTTGCAGCACTAGTTTTAGATCTGAAGATGATGTGTGCACAATATCAAAAACGGGTGTGTAACCTAGACATTCTTCGTTTCATTATACTAACAGTGGCCGTGGTTTCCCAAAGATGCAATGTCTTCAATTATACATTTCAAAACAGATTAAAAATACTAATATTATGTATCTGGATTCATTCATTACTACCGTGCCTAATTTCTTTGTGTTAATTGATAGGATACCAAATGACACTGTCACTAACAGGTCACAATAAAGTTACATGGTACTTACTACATGAAAGGCAGTACCTTTCCAGAACTATTCCAATTATGCATTTAGTTTATTCTGAGTCCACTGGCCAGGTCTGCGATTAATGTTTTAATAAAAGCCAAACAATTTACTTTATTCAATAAATATAAGGTGATCCTCTATCTTCAGAGGGATTTGTAGATTACTGCGATTCAGATTTTTTCCTATGTGGTCAGTAACATCCCTATATTTTCAAAAACAATTTCCATTGTTCGATTTCAACACTTTTGTTCTCCTACTTATGCACATACCTAAGGAACTGCATCATAATTAGTGTTGTTGGGGAGGAGGTTGGGAGATAGCTGACATAACATTTTTTTCTAATGACGACTCACCATCCAAGATAAGTTATTAGTGTCAATCTGTTGAGAATTCTTCAATGTAAATTCAGAGAGGGAGCGATTTGAGTTGATCTGATCACTTGCACCTATGATGTAAACTATGATATATTGATGGTGCTGTGGTTAACATGAAGGAAGCATCCTGAGTCTATGGAAGTTTCTGGAGAGAAGCTTTTCTTTTCTGATGCAGAACATACTTTATCTATATCAGACTACCAAAATCCTTGTCCACACACTGATAATATGCTGATCAATTTTGAATATAGTGGAGTTACCCAGTTTCAGAAATGGAAGAAAAAAACAATGCTCTAAAACACAGTAGTACAGCATACACACCTTGCTTTTTGTCTGGTTGGAGACAGGAGGAAGAGCAGTGTCAGTCAAATGCTGATGTGGAAGCTCATATGTAAAATTTGCATTCGAGAGTTTCATGCAGTCTTCTAGCGTTCTGATGAACGTATCACAAGTTGCTCCCAGTAAACTCGTTGCTTCATCTAATTTCTATAAGCAGTAAAGAAAAACAATAAATACGTAGAATACCACCCTGTACACAGAAATAAAGCAATACTATATGCACATAACCAGATAATTATTGTACACACAATAATGGTTTGCACTGGCACGTAGGATGAATTTTAGTTCTCAGTTCTTAAAAGTTAAGTATCTTTCACCTTGTTGAATATTGATTAACACACAAGCCAACATTACCAGAGTAATGTTTAGTCAGTCAATAATCACTTCAACTGATGAAGTTTCTGCAAAATCCATTTCTAAAAATGAACAACATGTGTTACATTACACCGGAAAACCACTATGAGGTGTATGTCAGTAGGTATGTCCCATCACGCTGCGCCTTACAGTTTCTTCCCATTTCTTTTATGTGCAGGGAGTGGAAAGAATGACTGCTTAAATGCCTCTGTGCACAATAAGTTTGAGGCGGTGGCTTCCACTGAAGCTGAGTCAGTGAGTCTCACTTCATCTGCTGGGAAACATACATGTCCTGTGTCAATGGGAGGGAAACGGAAAAGGGTAGGGGTCTATTAATCATTGGCAGGTCAAACGTACAGTGAATAAATTTACCCTACAGTGAAATGGCAGCAAAGGATGGGGAGGAACTTCAGGTGCATACAGTGTGTATGGATAAATGTAAACTTTCATGGTCTGGAAATGTAACAATTAATAAAATATCCCACACTATTATGTCATGGTTGAATGGGTTTCACATTAAAAACCCAAATTTCGTCGCCACCTGCGAAGAACATTTTCAGGGGATATCACAACTTTGAGTGTCTGATTCACACCCTGGCGTGCTACTGACTGCAGCAAAATTCCGTACATGCATGTTCCCCTGCAGTGATATGAAATCACATGCTTTGAATACCCGAGTGCAAGTGGCTGTTGTTGGCTGCTATCATCTGCTGTTTCATTTTTTCAAGATTTTTTCGTATGCAGTCAGTAACATCCTTAGTGAAAGTCAGATTTTTTATCAATCATGTAACAGTTCTAAGAATTTTGTCAGCTGGGTCTCTACTCTGTTTCCTACATGTCTGCAGATCTAATAAGTTGTTAATATTACTATTATAATTGGTAAGATTCAAACCACTACTGCATTTCCCTTGTTAGCGGGGAGTACGACAATACCATCACCACCATACAGATGTTATATGGCATTCCTCTTACTCATAGTTAAATTAATTTCTGGACGCTTTGCATGCAACAATATTCTTATAGCTTCTACATGGATTTCTTTAGCTGTAACTGTGTCCATACTACAAATGCCTGCTTCTTAAATTTGATAAGTTGCAACCCAATCTGATGAACTACCACTTAGCCACTTCCAGCATGGTTATCAAATTATTCAAACTTCACCATCTGATGGCAAGAGATTTGTGCTTGCCAGGGGTGGAAAAGTAGCCAGTGTAGAAGCAGACATCCAGTGCGGACAGGGTTAAAGCCAAAGAATCCTGTGTAGAAGCTGTAAGAGTATCAGCTTGAACAAAGCCTCCAAAAAGTTGTTTAACTGTTCATGAAAAGTTATTTAACTGTCGATGAGAGGAATGCCATAAAACACTTGAATGATGACAATATTACTATCATTCTTCCCGCTGACAAGGAAAATGCAATGGTAGTTCTGAATGCAACCGATTATCGTAGTAGATTAATGACTTACTAGATCTGCAGACACATAGGAAATGGAGTAAAGATCCCACCGACAAAGTTCTTAGAATTTTTATGCGAATGAATAAGTTCTTTCCTGAACAGAGCACTTAGTAAAATCTGTTCAGTTCAGCTGCACTTCTGTTCACAAATCAGCGCAGATTTAGAAAGCATCACTCATGTGAAATTCACCTTCCCATTTTCTCACACAAAATCATGTGAGCCATGAATGAAGGGCAACAGACAGATTACATATTTATAGACTTGGGGAAACACAGTGCCCTGCTGCAGACAGTTAACAAAGGTGTGAGTGTACAGATTAGGTTCCCAGGTATGAGTTGCTCGAAGACTTCTTATATAATGGAACCCAATGCTTTGCACTTGATAACAAGTGTTTATCTGAGACAAAGGAAGTGTGATAGGATCTTTCTTGTTCTCTACCTATTTAAATGATTTGACAAACACTGGGCAGCAATATCCAGGGTTTTTTTCTTGTTTGTGGTGCACGGCAAGGTGCCATTGTTTAGTGAATGTAGGAGGATGCAGGATGACTTGGACTAAATTTCTATTTGGTGTGATGAATGACAGCTTAATCTAAATGTAGAAAAGTGTTAATGAATGCAGATGAAAAGAAAAGCAATTCTATAATATACAAATACCGCGTTATTAGTTTGCTACTTGACACAGTCGCTTGGATCAAATATGTTGACATAACATTGCGAAGTGATATGAAAAGGAATGAGCACCTAAGGACAAAAGTAAGGAAGTCAAAAGCTTGACTTCAGTTTATTGTGAGTATTTTATGAAAGTTAAGATCATTTACAAATGAGACCACATACAGATCACTAGTGCAACCCATTCATGAGTACTGCTCAAATGTTTGGCATCCCCACCACATTGGGTTAAAGAAAGACATCAAAGCAATTCAGAGACATGCAAATATTCTTCATGAAATCACACAGGAATCCCTGGAGGGAAGGCAATATTTTTTCCTTGAAACACTACTGAGAAAATTTAGAGGACCAGCATTTGAAGCTGACTGCACAAAGATTCTGCTGGTGCAAACAGTTTTCATATAAGTACCATGAAGATAAGACTGCAGAAAGAGTCTATTGCTGACAACATACTTTTTGTACAAGTCCCCGATAAGTGAGTGGTCAGCGTGGTAGTCTGTCACGCCAAGGGTCCCGGGTTCGATTCCCAGCTGGGTCAGAGATTTCTCCACCCAGGGACTGGATGTTGTGTTGTTCTCATTATCATTTCATCATCAATGGAAGGCAACGGGAAACCACCACTGGAATCACTTCCCAAGACGCTCATGCAGTGGACCTCTCTGATGAGGCTTCACCCATGACAAGACCTGCCGTACGGCAGAACACAAATTTTTTTAAGGTACTACGAAGATAAGAGAAGTTAGTACTTGTTCAGAGGCACTTAGGCAATCATTTTCCCCTCACTCCATTTGCGAGTGGAACAGGAAAGGAAATGACTATTAGTAGTACAAGATACCCTTTGCCATATACCATACCATGGCTTGTGGATTACGTATGTAGATGTAGATAAACACTGCCCCATTATGAGAATCCAAAGTGCATGGATTGTCTTCAAGGGCAAACACTTGTTCCAAGACCACAGTGATAGTGGCAGTAGTGACCTGGACATGCGAACCATAAGGAGGGAGTAAGGAAAGTAATAAATCATGACCAACCACATGGAGATCAAAACTGAGCCAGTGAAATCTAAGTGGATATGCTTGAATGGTTCTGCATCATCTCGCCAGGGAGAGTACTGCTGGAGAGATGCAGTGTTGATGTACCTAACAGGCGGAACATTGGTGGCCCAGGTCATGATGTCAGAGCCAGTATTTGGCCAGAACACATTATGTCGTATCAAACTTATCATGCAGAACATGCTCTAATGGGGAACGTGCAGGAGGTGCAGCACTCACTGCTGAAGCAATTGATTTAGGTATGGTTAATGCCGTTGTAGCCAATAGAGACAAAATTTGCACCCGGGAGGCGAGTCAGACCACCTGCTTTGTATAAAGTGAATAAGTGGCAGCCACTACATGGTGTGATGTTAAGGGAAAGTAGAAGTGTCCAAATACAGATCTAATTCTAGCTGGAAGCACACTGATTCATGTTGGTCGAAGGCCAGGTCAGAGTCCATGGGGAATCGGGACAGCAAGTCTGTGTTTGCATGTTATATTGCTGCTCTACAATGGATGTAATAATAATAATAATAATAATAATAATAATGGTAATGGTAACAACAACAACAACAACAACAACAACAACAACAATAATAATAATCTCACCCCATAACATGCCTACCAACAATATACAAAATATTAACTTCAGTCATTACACAGAAATTAATGACACATACAATACAGAACAAAATTATAAATGAAGAACAAAAAGGCTGTCGCAAAGGAGCACGAGGATGTAAAGAGCAACTGATAATAGATGCAGAGGTGACATATCAAGCTAAAACTAAACAAAGGTTGCTGCACTACGCATACAATGATTACCAAAAAACTTTTGATAGTGTACCCCACTCATGGTAACTACAAATATTGGAAATATACAAAGTAGATCCTAAATTGATACAGTTCCTAAACATAGTAATGGAAAATTGGAAAACCACACTTAATATCCAAACAAATTCAAATAATATCACACCACAGCCAGTACACATTAAGCGTGGAATATACCAAGGAGACTCATTAAGTCCTTTCTGGTTCTGCCTTGCTCTGAACCCACTATCCAACATGCTAAATAATACAAATTATGGATACAATATTACTGGAACATACCAACACAAAATCACACATTTGCTATACATGGATGATCTAAAACTACTGGCAGCAACAAATCAACAACTCAACCAATTACTAAAGATAACAGAAGTATTAAGCAATGATATAAATATGGCTTTTGGAACAGACAAATGTAAGAAAAATAGCATAGTCAAGGGAAAACACACTAAACAAGAAGATTACATATTGGATAACCACAGCGACTACATAGAAGCGATGTGAAAAACAGATGCCTATAAATATCTAGGATACAGACAAAAAATAGGAATAGATAATACAAATATTAAGGAAGAACTAAAAGAAAAATATGGACAAAGACTAACAAAAATACTGAAAACAGAATTGACAGCAAGAAACAAGACAAAAGATATAAATACTTATGCTATACCAATATTGACCTACTCATTTGGAGTAGTGAAATGGAGTAACACAGACCTAGAAGCACTCAATACACTTACACGATCACAATGCCACAAATATAGAATACATCACATACATTCAGCAACAGAAAGATTCACATTAAGCAGAAAGGAAGGAGGAAGGGGATTTATCGACATAAAAAAACCTACATTAAGGGCAGGTAGACAATTTAAGAAAATTCCTTATAGAACGAGCAAAAACTAGCAAAATACACAAAGCAATCACTCATATAAATACACCGGCTACACCATTGCAATTTCATAACCACTTCTGCAACCCTTTAGATCACATAACATCAACAGATATGAAGAAAGTAAATTGGAAAAAGAAAACGCTACATGGCAAGTACCCGTATCATCTAACACGGCCACACATCGATCAAGACGCATCCAACACATGGCTAAGAAAAGGCAATATATACAGTGAGACGGAAGGATTCATGATTGCAATACAGGATCAAACAATAAACACCAGATATTACAGGAAGCATATTATTAAAGATCCCAATACCACAACAGATAAATGCAGACTTTGCAAACAACAAATAGAAACTGTAGACCACATCAAAAGCGTATGTACAATACTAGCAAATACAGAATACACCAGAAGACATGACAATGTAGCAAAAATAATACATCAACAACTTGCCATACAACATAAACTAATAAAACAACATGTTCCCACATACAAGTATGCACCACAAAATGTACTGGAGAATGATGAATACAAATTATATTGGAACAGAACCATTATAACAGATAAAACACCACTACATAACAAACCTGACATCATACTCACCAACAAAAAGAAGAAATTAACACAACTAATCGAAATATCCATACCCAATACAACAAATATACAGAAGAAAACAGGAGAAAAAGTTGAAAAATACATCCAACTGGCTGAGGAAGTCAAGGACATGTGGCATGAGGATAAAGTTGACAATATACCAATTGTACTATCAACTACAGGAGACATACCACACAATATCCACTAGTACATCAGTGCAATACAGCTACATCCAAACTTATATATACAACTACAGAAATCTGTAATTATTGATACATGTTCAATTACCCGAAAGTTCCTAAATGCAATGTAACATATACCGTACAGTTAAAATGAAGTCACGCTTGATCAAGGTCCGCGTCACTTTCCATTTTTAACCAGACATAACGTCTGAGAAAGGAAAGAAATAATAATAATAATAATGGGATAGTACTGCACTAGCATCAGGGGTGGATACTTCGGTTGCTACTACCAGAGGCAAACCAGGGGTATACGTAATTAAACATGGTGCCCACTTAAGGCAGTCTTTTAAGCCAGGTGTATACATAATTAAACATGGTGCCCACTTAAGGCAATCTTTTAAAGCCTTGAAAGCATGTTGACATCCAAGTGACCATTCAAAATGTGCACCTAGGTGCTGCAACTGGTTCAGAGAGTAAGAAAGTTCTACTAGGTTTGACCTTACCCAGAAACATTTGTATGTCATTCGCATTCGTGGTGTGGGGGATGGGCTATATTTTATTGAGTACCTCATCATAATCCTTAAATAAAAAAAATGGAAAATCCGGGATGGAATGTAACAATATTATGAAAAGGAAAGTTGCTACTCACCATATAGCGGAGATGCTGAGTTGCAGATAGGCACAACAAAAGACTGTCACAAATAAAGCTTTTGGCCAGTAAGGCCTTTGTCAAAAAAAATAGATGGCACACACACACACCACTGTGTGTGTGTGTGTGTGTGTGTGTGTGTGTGTGTGTGTTGGGGCTTATGGGCATTCAACGTCGAGGTCATCAGTGCCCTGACACACATTAAAAGGAACGAATGTGGACAGACCTAATAAAACTGAAGCACACACGCAAAGAAAGCAGGAAAAGAAGGTAAATGCTACATAAGAAAGTAAAACGTAAGGAAAGGGAAAACATAGCAACAAGAATGCCACAGGAAATTGTCATTGGCTGGCCACTTACATAAAATATGGGCGGGCTTGTCACACAGCAAATTAAGATCCTCTCCCTAAAATCTTTGTAAAAACATTTGACATGGCACAGAACTTGAAAACTTTAACCACATTCATCTGAGTGTTGCCTAAAAGAGATGGCAGGTCTGCTGGCAAGTCAGCCGTGGCCCGCTGGTCAGAAAATAAAACGCAATCCAATAAAACGTGGCGCACAGTGACCTGAACGCCACAAGCACCACACATTGGAGGGTCCTCCCGCCGGAGCAGGAAGCCATGCCTCTTAGGGCTGTGGCCTATCCGAAGCCGAGTGAGGAAAACCTCGTCCCGTCAACGGAGCTGATAGGAAGTACACCACACACAGGTTGTGGGCTTGACTATACGGAGCTTATTGTCAGTCACTTCCAGCCACTCATCCTCCCACTCACGCATGACTCGTGAGCTCAACAGCGAGGTAAGTGCGTGCAGGGGTATTGCACACTGAGATACTTGTGGATCGAGACACGCCTCCATGGCTGCGAGATCTGCCCTTTCATTCCCAGCAATGCCGACATACTCCGGAACCCAGCAGAAAGCTACCACTTTCCCCAATCGCTGTAGTTGGAGGAGGGCATCCTGGATGGTCTGGACTATTTTATCTGCTGGATACAAACGTTGCAATGAGTGAAGGGCACTTAGTGAATCAGAACAGACAAGAGATTTAAGGCAGGAAGAATGTCTCATCTGCTCCAGTGCCCGCAAGATCGCAGACAATTCTGCATCAAAGACAGTAAAAGTCTTAGGCAGTCGGACCTTGAGGACACGCTCCGGAAAAACAACAGAGCAACCAACGGAATCCCCTTGTTTCGACCCATCCGTAAAAACGGCTACATAGTCGTGGTGCTCAGATAAAATGGCAAAAAATGCTGCATTAAAAACGATGGCAGAGTGCAATCTCTCTTGTACTGCAATAAATTTAAAATCACTCCGGGCCTCTTCAGTAACCAGGGTGGCAGGCAGTTAAAACCCAGGATTTGGGGTTGAACAGACTCCACACCAAGGGACTTTAGCACACGTTGCACTCGGATCCCAAACGGCAACGTAGCCTGGGAACGGTGGGAAAAAAGGCGGTCCAGGGGTGGATGAGCAACAAGATGGTGAGCAGGCGAGGTGGGAGCTGCAAGAAACTTACAAGCCTGGCGCACCAACAGGAGCTGCCGCCGGATGGTAAGTGGCAGTTCCCCAGCCTCAGCACAGAGGCTGGGTATGGGGCTCGTCCGAAAAGCACCCGTGGCCAGTCGAATCCCAGCATGGTGGACAGTGTCAAGGATCTGCAAATAAGACGGCCTCGCTGACCCATACACTGTGCACCCATAGTCCAGGCGTGAACGTACAAAAGCTCGATAAAACTGAAGGAGACGCACCCTGTCCGCTCCCCAAGACCTGTGGCTGAGGCACTTGAGGATGTTCAGTGCCTTCAGGGTTCTGGCTTTCAAGTCGCGTAGGTGTGGCAGCCATGACAACCTGGAGTCAAAAATTAGGCCCAGAAACCGCACTGTGTCTCTAAAATGTAGGACAGTATCCCCCATATGCAAAGCAGGCAAAGTAAAAAGACGACGAGAACGATTAAAATGAACACAAACACACTTATCGGCAGAAAACTGAAAACCCGTCTTTGCAGCCCACTCCGATAACCGCCGCACTGTTAGCTGCAACTGACAGCTCACGGTTGCAACACTGGAGGAGGAACAGAAAACAGCAAAGTCGTCCACAAATAAGGAGCACTGTACTGGACTCCTCACTGTAGACGTTATGGTGTTGATGGCTATGGCAAAGAGGGTAATGCTTAAAACACTGCCCTGGGGGACACCGTTCTCTTGCTCAAAGCGATCAGACAGTCAGGTCCCAAAAAAACGCTGAGACAGTAAAGACCGAATGAAAATGGGGAGGCGGCCACGAAAGCCCCACTGATGCAGTTGTGCAAGAATACAGTGTCTCCAAGCAGTATCATATGCCTTACTGATATCAAAGAAGATACCGGTACAGTGATGCTGACGGAGGAAAGCCTGCTGAATAGCCGCCTCTAGGAGGGTCAGGTTGTCGACCGTGGACCGAAATTTTCGGAATCCAAACTGAGAGCGGCTAAGGAGTTGCCTGGTTTCTAACAGCCAGACCAGACGTTGGTTAACCATCCGTTCCAGGGTCTTTCCGACACAGCTCGTCAAGGCGATACCACGATAACTACTGGGACATGTGCGGTCCTTTCTTGGTTTGAGGAGACGGATGAGGATTGCCTCCCTCCATGAGGTGGGGAACACTCCTGTCTGTCATATGAGATTAAAACATTCAAGGAGGATTTCCTTTGACGCCGCTGGCAGATGACAAAGCATGGAGTACCGGATGTGGTCGTGACCTGGTGCAGTATCAGAAGTCTCAGTAACAGCCGATTCAAGTTCCCACAGGGGAAAAGGGGAGTTGTAGGCCTCAGAACTGTTCGACCGAAAGTCCAAGTTTAATCTCTCGACAGTCGCACGGTAGCGACGAAACGCTGGATCCTGATTTGCAGTGGCAGTACTTTGTGCAAAATGCTCTGCCAGCATCTGAGCAATGGCTCTGGGTGTCGTTTGGAGGCATCCCTGGTTCAGGACTGCAGCTATTGGTAAACGACTGCGTTGACCGGAAATCCTCCGGATGGCTTCCCATGCTTTTGTGGAACAAGTGGAACGGTTGATGGAGTCCAGGAACTCCTGCCATGACCTTTTCTTGCTCTCCTTAATGACACGGCGTGCCCTGGCTCTCGCGATTCGAAAGGCGGTAAGATTGACTGCTTTTGGGCGGCATTTAAATCGTCGAAGAGCCGCACGCCTGTCCCGGATGGCTGAATGGCACTCTTCTGTCCACCAAGGCACAAGGCGCCGCTTAAGAGGGCCAGAAGACTGTGGCATGGACAGGACAGCAGCATGATGGATCACAAGTGTGATGTGATCCACCCATTCCTGTACGCTGTTGTGGCATTCAAACACAGCCAACTGACTGAACAGTGGCCAGTTAGCCCTACCAATCATCCAAGATGGCGGCCTCTGCTCCAGCAATACACCATCCATGAGATGAATGCGGATGGGGAAGTGATCGCTGGAATGAAGGTCGTCAATGACCTCCCAGTGAACAGAGTCGGTGAGGGTTGGAGAGCAGAAAGATAGGTCAATGGCTGAGAATGACCCAGTAGCAGCAGAGAAATGAGTCGGAGTACCAGTGTTGAGGATGCACAACACTTGAGACGTTAGGAGGCTCTCCAAAACTCGACCTCGAGCGCAAAGAGAAATGGAGCCCCACAGGACATGATGGGCATTGAAGTCGCCCAGGAGGAGAAATGGACGGGGGAGTTGTGCGATAAGATCTGTGAGAGCCTCTAAGTTCACTGCATCCAGAGGAGGTAAATAAAGGGAGCAAATGGTAAGTCGCTGACGTGAATGAATTTCAACTGCAACTGCTTGCAGATCAGTATCCAGGGGGAGAGCAGAGGGGTGGTGGTCGTCATTATTGACAAACACGGCAACTCCGCCTTTGGCCCTTTCTCCAGTCAGGTCATCTTTGCGATATAACGTATAGCCCTTTAGTACAGGAGCATCAGATGGTTTGAAATGCGTTTCCTGTAAACACAAGCACAGGGGGCGTTGCTGTGCTAGGAGGTTCAGTTCCTCCACATGTGCCCGGAATCCATTCATATTCCACTGTATAATGGGAGCCATCTATCAGAGTGCGAGTACCTTCATTCTCACTTTCTGTTGGGGAGGAGAGCCCACAACAGGTGGAGGCTCAGTTTTGGGGCGAGAAGATTGCCTCAGTCTGACATCAACCTCCATCGCCTCTGAAGAGGAGTCAAGAGAGACGTCAGAGAGAATAAGATCGACATCAGCAGACTGTATAACCTCAGTCTCCTTCAGCAGGCGAGTCTTTACCTTTGGCTTTGGCTTAGGTTTTTTGGTCTGAGGTGGCACTGGAGCCAAAACCTCAGAAGCAGTAGGAAGTTGGTTGGTTGGTTGTTTGAGGTGTAAGGGACCAAACAGCAAGGTCATCAGTCCCTTGTTTCAAATATACTCCATTCTGCTAACGGGACATCTCAGAAAAGTCAGAATAATAAAACGGAAAAAGGGAAAAACGTAAAAGGGCAGTCACGTTGTCATTGGTAAAAAACAAATGAGGGAAGTTGGCAAGAGAAACGAACCCAACACTATGCTGAAGTAGCATAGGCAAGACCACCTGTGACTTAAAAGGTACAACTGCTATAATGCACAAAGTACGTATGGGAATAGAAAGACTAACCAAGCCTTTAAAAAAAGGGGGGGTAAAAACAGAGTAAAAGGGGAAGAAAAAATAAATTCCGGTCAGGGAGGTGAATCGGGAATCTCTGAACACTGCCTACAGTGGGAGACACCTAAACACTCACCGCCCTGCCCCAACACCAGAGAGAGATTAAAAACCGGAGGAAACCGAGAACCAGAGAGACCATCCGGGAATCGTCAGCCAACATCAAAGGTTAAGTGTGGGGGTGTCTGTACTTAACACGCAGAGCCAAAAGAAGGGGGCATTCAACCAAAATGTGGGCCACTGACTGGAAGGCTCCACAACCACATAGCGGGGGTGGTTCATCACGCAAAAGAAAACCATGGGTCAGCCTGGTATGGCCAATGCGGCGACGACACAGTGTGGTCGAGTCCTTTCGGGAGAGGCGAAAGGAAGAACGCCATGGGCCTGGTGTCACCTTAATTGCACGAAGTTTATTAGACAGTGGAGTAGCCTCCCAAGAATTGGCCCATGACTATGCGAAGTGGGATTTGATGTGAAGCCGTAAATCCGCTGCAGGAGGGGTTACAGAAAACGGGGGGTAAGTAACTGCTCCCCCAGCCAAACGATCAGCGAGCTCATTACCCGGGATACCCACATGGCCAGGGACCCAAAGGAAGTCAATGGAACAAGCAGCACGGTGAATATCAGCAAGATGGTCATGGATGGCAGAGACCAAGGGATGGCGCGAAAAACACCAGTCAATAGTAAGAAGGCCACTCATCGAGTCCGTACATAACAAAACGCGGTTGTGTTGGGATTGTTTAATAAAGGTAATGGCCCGGGAAATTGCCATCAATTCTGCAGTAAACACCCCACATGTAGGTGGCAGCAGATGATTTTCCGTTCCAACAGAGGACGTGAAGGCATACCCAACATGATCAGCAGATTTAGAGCCATCAGTGTAAAAAACAACAGCATCCCGAAACTCCCATAAAATTTGGCGGAAAAAGGAACGGAACACCACCGGGGGGGATGGAATCTTTCGGACCGCGGCGGAGATCCATCCGAATTCGAGGCCGAGGAACTAACCAAGGAGGGGTGGAGGGGAGGGAGCGAGGAAGACAGGACAAAGAAGGAAGCTGAAAATCACGGCAAAGAGACGCAAGGTGCAGCCCAACCGGTAAACCCGCCCGAGGGTGGGAGTCGGGTGGACGACGTCCATGGTCTGGGAACAGGATAGAATAGGAAGGATAAGTGGGATAAGAACGGATAGTGAGGGCATAAGACACCAGAAGCTGGAACCGCCAAACAGAAAGGGGGGGGATCCCAGCTTCAAACAGGAGACTATCAACAGGGCTAGTAGGGAAGGCACCGGTGGCCAAACAGGTACCACGATGGTGGACTGGATCCAGCACGTGCAGTGTGGAAGGAGCAGCTGAACCATAAACTTGACAACCATAGTCCAAACGAGACAGAACTAGAGCACGATAAAGACGGAGGAGGAGGGAACGGTCCGCACCCCAAGAGGAGTGGGCAAGGAAGCGAAGGACATTTAGTTTACGGAAACATCCTACCTTCAGGAGTCTGATATGGGGCAGCCAAGTGAGATTGTTGTCGAAAAGAAGACCCAGGAAACGAAACTGTGGAACCACAGGCAATCGTTGTGCAGTGAGATAGAGCTCTGGATCAGGGTGGACCGTAGTACGGCGACAGAAGTGGACCACCCGCGATTTTAAAGGAGAGAATTGAAACCCGTGTGAGTGGGTCCATGCAGAGGCACGCCGTATAGCCACCTGGAGCTGCCGTTCTGCAGATGCCATCGAGGAGGAACTAACCCAAATGCAGAAATCATCCACATACAGTCGCTCTTGTCATCAGCAGGACAATAAACTTGTTGTAGACTTGGACATTAATGGCAACGAGGTCCCATTCCAGCTCGATACCGGAGCTGCAGTTTCATTGATCAATAAAGACACGTACAAACAACTGGGCACACCTCCGTTTTGTGCCGCAAATGTTAAGTTAAATAGTTATTCTGGTCAGAATATCCCTGTGTTAGGACAGTGCAGCCTTCTTGCAACATACAAGGGACAAACAAAACTTGTGTCATTTTACATACTTCGTTCTTCTTCTGCAGTGAACTTGTTTGGTTTAGATTTATTTCAGTTGTTTAACTTGTCTATCGTCAATCAGGTCCTATCAGTGAACCAAACTGTGCCTTCAGCCAGTGTTTCTCGCCTATGTGAAGAATTTGCAGACGTTTTTGCACCGGGCCTTGGTTGCGCTAAGAACTATAAAGCACATTTGGAACTGAAAGTAAACGCGCAACCGAAATTTTTCAGGGTGCGCAATGTTCCCCACGCATTGCGTGATGAGGTCGCAAGAACATTACACAATTTGGAATCACAAGGTGTAATTGAACGTGTGCAGGCTTCTCTCTGGGCCTCACCCTTAGTAATTTTGCCAAAACCTTCCGGAAGATTGAGACTTTGTGTGGACTTCAAAGCTACAGTTAATCCACAACTAGGGATTGCAACTTTTCCTTTACCCCGCCTGGATCGTTTTGACAAACTGTACCCGGGTAAATATTTTTCGAAGTTGGACCTAGCAGATGCGTACTTGCAAATACCGGTGGACGACGAATCCCAGCGCGTCTTGGTGGTTAACACGCATCTTGGTTTGTATCGGTTCAAAAGACTGCCATTCGGGTGTGCATCCGCCCCTGCATTGTTTCAGCAATATCTGCAAACTGTTTGTGCATCGTCCCTACTGCAGCAAACTATCTGGACGATATTGTGATCTCCAGAAAGACAGAAGAAGAACATTTAGCCAATCTCAGAACATTGTTTCAGGTCTTGCGACAAACTGGTCTTCGCTTGCGGAAGGACAAATGTGTGTTTTTTGCTCGGGACTTACCCTACCTGGGCCATGTTCTCAATACCCAAGGCATACATCCGAGTCCAGAGCACCTCCGTGCCATACAGGACTTGCCTTCGCCGCAGAATTTGAAGCAGCTACAGAGTGTGCTGGGAAACATCAATTACTATAACAAATATCTGCGTCACGCCTCTTCCATTTCAGCTCCGCTTCATCGCTTACGCCGTAAAGGTGTTCCGTTCGTCTGGACGGCGGAATGCGAATGCGCCTTTCGCCAGTTGAAATCGGCGTTGCTTTCTAATACTTGCCTTACGCCATTCGATCCCCAGAAACCCCTTTTGTTGATGGTAGATGCATCGGATTTCGGGATCGGTGCTGTGCTTGCGCACGAAGATGGTTCACATGATCGCCCTATTGCCTTTGCGTCCAAATTGCTCTCGTCTGCGCAAAGAAATTATTCACAGATCGAGAAAGAAGCTTTGGCTCTCGTATTTGGTGTTACAAAGTTTCATGATTTCTTGTATGGTCGTCACTTTACCATCATCACCGACCACAAACCCTTGACGTCGCTTTTTCATCCGAACAAGCCTGTACCTCCACGTACAGCGCAGAAATTCATTCGCTGGTCTATTTTCCTCTCGCAGTACCGCTACGATATCTTGTATCGGTCCACTGCTAAGCACGGCAATGCCGATGCGTTGTCCCGTTTGCCTGTTGCTGAGGACAGAGCATTCGATTCTTCTGAACTTGCTTGCATGTTCATTGATGCGGAAACCGATGATGTGGTTGAATCGTTTCCGATTGATTTTCGTCGTGTAGCTACAGCCACAGCTGCTGACCCTGTCCTTGCTACCGTTCTGCGTTTTGTTGCAACTCAATGGCCCTTGTCAAAGTCACGGATCGAGGATCCGTTGGTTTGCCAATTTTTTGCTCACAAGGAGAGACTTTTTGTTCGACGTGTGGTTTTGTTGTTGCGTTCTGATAATGATCAGTCCAGGGTCGTGGTCCCACGTTCGTTACAGTCCTCTGTCTTACGGCTTCTCCACCAAGGACATTGGGGTATAGTGAGAACGAAACAACTTGCTCGTCAGCACTGTCCTTGGTTCGGAATCAATGCTGCGATTACGAATATGTGCTCTTCTTGCATGGCGTGTGCCGAACAACAATCCGCACCGCCGCGGAAATTCTTTGCATGGCCAAAAACCACTTCCCCTTGGCAACGCTTGCACATCGATTTGCCGGTCCAGTCTGGAATGCTCGATGGTTAGTTGTGGTCGATTCTTTCAGTCATTTTCCTTTTGTTGTCCGGATGTCTTCCACGACGTCATCTGCCACCATCCAAGCGTTATCTGCTATGTTTTGCATTGAAGGTCTTCCACAGACTATTGTTCCCGACAATGGCCCACAATTCATGTCCGCAGAATTTCAGTCATTCTGCAAGGCTAATGGTATTCAACATCTGACATCCGCGCCGTTTTCGCCTCAGTCAAACGGTGCCGCTGAACGTTTGGTCCGGACTTTCAAGTCACAGATGTTGAAGTTGAAAGAGTCGCATTCTCGGGAGGACGCGTTATTGCTCTTTTTGTCCTTGTATCGCTCTCAGCCCCGAGATGGTCCCTCTCCGGCTGAGTTGCTCCACGGTCGTCCTCATCGAACCTTGATGTCTTTGCTACATCCGCCGCATCAGGTTCCTGTGCAGCGGCAGCCATCTGCTTTTGCTCCAGGCGACGTTGTATACTATCGCAACTATAGAGGTTCGCGGCGTTGGCTCGCAGGGCGCATTCTTCGCTGCCTCGGCCGCGCTATGTATCTGGTTTTGGGGGCCTCTGGTGAGGTGCGTCGGCATCTCAATCAGCTGCGCCTCTGTAGTCGCACGGGATCTGCCACTCCCCGTCTGCTTTCAGCGACAGTGCCGTCTGGTCAGCGCCCTGGGGACCCATCTACTGGCTCGCCTCATCCCCAAGTGTTACCGACGCTGCCTTCCATTTTGCCCCATGGTGATGCGCTGCCGCCTGTTCTCCCGCCGGCGACGCCCGCAGTGGACACTTTGCTGCAGCCGCCACGCGCCTCCCTGGGTCACGCGCCGCCGATCGCTTCCCGTGACCAGCTGTCCTCCGACATGGAACTCTTGCCCGCTCCAGACCAGATGTCGTCTTCGCCCGTCGGGTGCACCGCCCCGATGGAGGTCGACTCTTCGGCCCCTCCTGTCTCTCTACGGGCGCATGCACCGCATGTTGACGTGCACCCTGGACTAGGTTTTCAGGCGTTTCCTAGATCCCCTCAGACCGAATGGCAGGGTGCAGGTGGCACAGCCTCGCCTGTTGTTAGGCTCCCCAACTCGTCGCATACGTCACCATGGGGTCCTCCCCACGGCGGGCGGAAGCCTTATAACACAACCGTACGCCGATTTGCGGGGGAGGAATGTGGTATCACCGCCAGACACCACACTTGCTAGGTGGTAGCCTTTAAATCGGCCGCAGTCCATTAGTATACGTCGGACCCACGTGTCGCCACTGTCAGTGATTGCAGACCGAGCGCCGCCACACGGCAGGTCTAGAGAGACTTCCTAGCACTCGCCCCGGTTGTACAGCCGACTTTGCTAGCGATGCTACACTGACAAATACGCTCTCATTTGCCGAGACGATAGTTAGCATAGCTTTCAGCTACGTCATTTGCTACGACCTAGCAAGGCGCCATTACCAGTTATATTGAGATTATATTTATGTATCATCAAGAGCGATGTTCTCCAATTATGGATTAAAGTTAAGTATTCAAAGAGCTTCGTACTTTATTTATTAGACTCAACTCCTTTAATTGTTCCAGACCTCACGCCAGTCTGCGTGATCTTAAAAGCGTGCATTTCGGCCTCCTCTAGCAACACGGTGTTGGCTCTTCTGCCAACACTTCAGAATTATCACCGTTGCTTAGTTGTGAATTGCAGAGCAGTCATGTAGATGTTGAACAGACAGTTGTGTCTCCATGTCTGGAGCCATTAGTACATACTTCATTAACATCATTGTGATCATTTACAATGGTACAAAATTTCTCTTCAAAATCATCATCTTGAGTAATGGTTTATTCCTCTCTGCTAAGTCTAAATATCCTACAATTCATCAACAACCAGGGTGATGCTTTGCTCCAAAACTGTCTCTGTATGTTTATCTTAAACACACCTACATCTCCCTGGAACTATCACCTTGACGTGGTGGGAGGGCTCAGTACCCAATGAATCAATCAACCGGGAAAGCTTGCTTGCTGGCTGTTAAGAGGTGAGGGGAAGCCAAGTATAGTCCACAATGCGGGAGAGCAGCGACAGGAGAGAGGCGGCTGTGACTGCGTCAGATGTCCAACGGCTCCAGGAGTGAAAAAAGGAAATACTCCTCAACAGTCAAGGAGGCGGAGGAGACACCAACTCTCTCTGCTGGGGTTTAATTAACAGAGAACAAAAAACTCTTGCTGGCCAACAGCTTCGGATGGATGCACCAAAAAGAGAAGGGCATTCTTTTGCCCTGACATCAGGAAACTGGCTCTGAAGGCGGATGGACTACAGAATATGGTCAATGGCATAAGAATGAGGAAGCAGACTGGACACACCTCATTAAAGATCCAGAATGGATACGTCCTACTAATCACTATGACTACGCTTGCAGCTGAATTAGCATCCAGCGTAAGCTACTCAATTGGATCTCTGGGAGGGGCCGTTACAAGTGCAGAAATAGGAAGATTGAAATATCAAGATAAAATCAAAATTGGAACATGGAATAGCAGGATGATGAGCCAGGGAGGAAAGATTCACAATGCAATAAAGGAGATGACAAGAATGAAAACAGATATATTGGGAATAAGTGAAATGCAATGGCCAGGAACTGGAAACATCAACATAGATGATCACCAAGTTTACCACTCAGGTGCAGACAATGAATTGCATCAACTTGGAGTTGGAATCATACTGAACAAAAGAATCGCAAAATGTGTTGACAGCGTTATCCCAGTCTCAGAATGTGTTATGTTAGTTCAAATCAAAGCTAGACCAGTTAACTTAACATTATTCAAGTCTATGCACCTACAGCAGACAAATGAGATAACATAGACCATATTCTGAACAAGCTAAAAAGAGAAGACCTGAGTATAGTCATGGGTGACTTTAACGCAAAACTTGGATCAGGAAAAACATCAAGCTCTGTTGGACCCTTTGGTCTAGGGGATAGGAACACCCGATGAGATGACTTGGAAGTATCTGCAGAAACAAATCAACTAGTGGTGATGAATACATGGTTTAAATTTCCACCACGTAAGTTATACACATGGAAATCACTATTGGACAAACCAGGACAAATTGTGAGGAATCAGACCGATTTCATGCTAGTGAACAAGAGATACAGAAATAGTTGCACAGATGTCAGAATGTATCCGGGAGCAGACATACAATCAGACCATATGCCACTCATAGGAAATTTCAAAATCAGAATGAAACAGGTTGTCTCCAAAATATCACTAAAATATGACCTGAGAAAGTTGAAAGATGCTACCTTAGAGCAGACAGTCAAGACAGCCCTAAACAACAAATGGAGAGACAGTGGGGATGACACTAATGAAAAACACACACACAGAAGAAGTACAAGAAGTTAAAGAAGAGTATTTGAGACTGGACCTTAGGAAGAAGGAAACTTGGATGACAAGTGAGATTCTGGACCTCATGGAAGAACGGAGGAAGAAAAAAGGTAATTTGGTGGAATACAAAGCGATACAGAATACAATCAGAAAGAAAATCGGAGAAGCCAAAGAGAAGGAAAAACTGAATTATGTACAGGAATTGAGCTTTATCAGAGTAGGTATGATTATTTTAATGTGCATCAGACGGTCAGAGATGCAACAGGAAAATCTCAAATCAGACAGTGGGAAGCTAGTAGATGACAGTGGCAACCTCATAATCAATAAGGAAGGAAAAAAAGATAGAGTGGGAGAAATATCGAGAACAGTTATTCAAAGATAACCAGAGGAGGCAAGAACTAGAGATATTAGACACAGAGGGACCAAATATCCTAGTAAGTGAAGTGGAAGCGGCCGTACATCAAATGAAGGAAGGGAAAGCAACTGGGCCAGATGGGATACAAGCAGAATTCCTCAAACTACTCAATAAAGAAAAAGTAAAAATGATCACAGAAATATTCAACCACATTTACTCATCAGGCAAAATCCCTCCAAAATGGCTTACATCAGAGTTCATTACTCTACCTAAGAAACCGAATGCCAAAGTATGTGGGGACTACCATACCATCAGTTTAATGAGTCAGCTGCTAAAACTGTTTCTTAAAGTGATCATCAAGCGGATATACAAGATTTGTGAAGACCAAATAGCACCCAACCAGTTCGAGTTTCTACACGCAGTTGGCACAAGAGAAGCAGTATTTAGTGTAAAAGTATTGTTCCAAAGATGTAGGGACATCAATTGTGATGTATTTGCTTGCCTCATTGGTTATCAGAAGGCATTTGATCATGTGAAGCATGAACAAATGATAGAAGTACTAAAGGAAAGAGGAACTGATGGGAAAGATCTAAGAATAATAGCCAATTTATACTGGAACCAATCTGCAGACATGAGAATAGATCAAGACCAATCACAACAAGTGTGAATAAGACTTGGCGTCAGGCAGGGCTGTATAATATCACCGATACTCTTTAACCTGTATTCAGAACACATATTCAAAGAAGCCTTACTTGATGTGGAAGAAGGAATCTCAGCGAATGGGGACAAATTTTCTGAGACAAGCACGAAATACAACTTGGACATCAACACAAACAAAACAAAATTTATGATCATCAGCAGGAAGAACATTCGAGGTGTGAATCTGTATATCAATGGCACCAGCACAGAGTGAGTTTCACAGTACCCATATCTGGGCACCATCATTAACGAAGCATGGGACAACTCGCAGGAGATAAAGTGTCACATCAGAAAGGCGAGACGTGTTTTCAACTCTATGAGCTCAGCCTTCAAGAGTCATGATCTTACCATGAACACAAAAATGTGGCTCCTCAGGTGCTGGGTGTTCTCAGTTCTCTTATACAGTGTGGAAACATGGATCCTTACAAAGGCAACCACTGCCAGACTACAAGCCTTTGAACTCTGACTATACAGAATAATGTTGAGAATGTTGTGGACTCAAAAAATGACAAACGTCAAGGTTCTATGCCGAGTTAACAAAAGCCCAGAGCTGATCAACATAATCAAGTGTTGCTTCAATGTATCCTACAAGGAAAAATCAAGGGAAAGAGACCTCTGGGGCGAAGAAGAATTTCCTGGCTTGGCAACCTCAGATCTTGGTTTAATATTAGCTCTGAAGAACTGTTCTGCATTGCAACTGATAAAGACAGAATAGCCATGATGATTGCCAATGTCCGAAGAGGACAGGCACACTAAGAAGAAAAACAATAAGAAGATCTGTTAAGTGCTATTTTGATTGTATAATTGTGGGCTATTTCTGTAAAGTTATTCCGAGGTGAGGCAGATATTAGTTGTTACAGGAAAAGCCAGTAATATTGAAAACAACTAAAGCTTAAATTCTTATTTAGCCACTATAACCTCCATCAACTGCATAATGGTGGCCTCACCTGCCACTACATGTAAGCTCAGTATAGAGCTTCTCCTGTAGGCTCCTGTGGCCAGTCTGATGATTCCATGGTGTAATGACTCCAGCATTTTCAAGCACATTAGTGGATCCAAGTTGTAGACCACAAAACCACGTTCTAGACATTAGTACAGGAATGCAGTAAGAATATTACATAAAGCTGAGAAGCAAACAACTGACCAAAGACCTTTCTGGGACAGATATTCTTACACTTAAAAGCCAGCACATTTTTATAATAATATTTGTGCTGCGTAATATGAGGCAGTTAATAGTAAACTGTGAAATTCATAAACAAAATAATAGAAGTAAATTTCCAGACAATGAATACCAGCATGTATTTCATAAGGCGAAAGATGATCCACTACAGCCAAGTTCCAGTTCAAACTAATGTGTGTTGTTACCTTGCAGCACACACAGAGAAAGCCATAATGTATAATGTCTGAGTCAGCTGCAACAACTTGCTGTTAATGTCATGGTGGTGACAAGGGAGAACAACAACCCTTACTGATGGAAAAACCAACAAATTGTGTAAGTATAATGTTAAAAGCTGAGTACGTCTGTGGTGTGCAAATTACACTAAGACAGACAAGATTCTGAGATAGTGGAATTAATGTATCTATCACAAAGAAAAAGCATTGAATTGCACATGATAAAAATCTCATGGTGATATGGATAGATACTTGCATGTAATTTGGCAGCAATTTCTGAGATATTATGAACAACAAAAGGAAATGCTAACTTGTGAAAACTTAGCAGCTTCTGTTGGATGGGACTGGGTTTCAAGTTCAGCAAAGCAATAGAAAAACATTCTTCTGTCTATGGAATTTGCTTTTAAAATGTGCAAAAAGAAACAAGCTAAGCCAATCAGTTTTTAATTGCGATATATGTAGGGCGTCAGCAGACAGACACATAGTGTACGGCAGTGCTGCATTTATATCTTCAATTAAAATAACTTTATGATTGATGTTTTTGCAAGTCAGTGATACAGGCTGGGCATCAGCCAATGGCAGATGTTTCTTGGGTTCCATGTGCTCAATAGGTTGCCTGTCTGCTGGCGTAAGCAACAGAATCTTGCCAGACAAAGCATGCCATATAGAAACAATGTACTATTTTGTGTATGCACAATGACTGATTGCTTGACCATATGGCATACTGTGTTTGAGCTGGCAACTCCACTCACCACCACAGATATCTAGGACTTTTTTCTGAAAGCAGTCTTTTCATTGTGCCTGGCTGCAACTCAGTGCCTCCTCTACATGGTGAGCAGCAATCTATCCTTTTCATACGTTGTCGATCAAGAGTTATTTTAATCGACGTGCAGGAATAATGGAGTGTGCACTTACTGCATCCTCTTCATTTCTCACTTTTAGATAAGACAATGCCGGCACTCTGACCAGGTCTTCAGTTAGTGGGCAACAGCTGCCTACTGATTTGGTAACAACGAGTTTTTACTGAAGAAACAAACAAAATTGTGTTATGTGATGGGTGTGGCATAGGCATGAAGCAGCTGCATCAAGCCCACTTAGAACAATCACGGACTAAGGACTATTGTGCTCAGGAAGATAATTTTATATTCTAGTGCAAATATCTTTGATCGTCAGTAGACATAAGGCAGACAGTTGGAAATTCTCATAAATTAAAAAGAAAAAGAATGTCTTTATAGTCATTCCTTCAGTAATTTATCTGAATATCTGGACTGAAGGAGGTAAATTTACTTAACGATAACAGGTTTGCCACAAGTTTCCTCAAGTGAAATTCACTGATTTACAGATAAGTTTTAGCATTTTTCCCTGACAAACTTTGAGATCTGAAGGGTGAATAAAGAAGAGTATAAGGCGAGGAACAGTTGTGTAAACCAACAGTATAGGTGGTCGCCAATAAAATGTTGGTCCTACTACGTTCATTATCTTCATTTATTACATATTGTGTTATGTCTATTATTTTTGTGGTCTTGTGTATCCACCTACTTAGCTGAGTGGTAACTTGTTTGCCTACCATGCAGCGGGCCCTGATTCAATTCCCGTCGGGTTGGAGATTTTCTCCTCTCATGGACTGGGTGTTGTTTTGTCCTCATCCTTAGTTCACGATCACCGACATGCAAGTCGCCAATGTGGTGTCACGTGAATGAAGACTTGCAAGCCGGTGGCCAAACTTCCCTGGATAGGGCATCCCGGCTATAAATGCCACACAATCATTTCACTTTACAGGCACTGTGTGATTTTTCTTTTGAGAAATTTTTACAATGTACGTGCGGTAAGACAGTCGCAGTTCTTGAAATCTGTCACCCATGGCCTCTGTCCTGCCGAGGAACACCAGAGTACAGGGTATATGACGAAAATCTGCCATACACAAACAGACCCAGCCTCCAGGCAGATTGGTGCTACTAGATCTGATGGGCAGGGCCTGCAAATTAGTGGGAAATGAAAGACTTCAGATTGGTAGGCCCAATCCATCAGAGATACCCACAGAAATGGCCTGTGGTTTTGGTCCATTGTGGAAGTCCACTCATGTGGCCAGCTATTCACATATCACAGATACCATGTTGATGAAATGAGACTGCAATGATCAATCCAAGCAACAGATAACTTGCACAAATACTCTGAGAATCAATGCTAATGAGGATAGGTAGCAACTCACCATGAAGATGATCGATGAACCACAGAGAGGCACGTAGAAAAGAATATCACACTCTCACAACTAAATTTTCTGCTGTAGTCTTTGCCAGAAAACTAGACCGCACACACTTTCACATAATCACTCAGACACAACTCATGCACACATGATTGCTGTTGCTGCCCACTTCGTCAATAGTCTCTGAGAATCAGATCCAAACAAACCACTCAAGAAGCAGTGACAGTGCTGACTACAAGCTGAGGGGAATGGTAGCAAGGGGAGAAGCAGTAAGAATGAGGGAGCAGGGAAGCAGTACTCTGCTGCGCACAGTCAGTGACAATGCATGACATCTCAGTAAACAAACCATTTCATCTACTGACACAAAAGTGAGATTTTTCTAGCTTTCTTTTTTTCCTTCAAATTTCACTGATATTTCCCTGATTTACCTGACATGTATCAAATTTCCTGATTTTCAGAACTTGTGACAACCCTGGATAATGTTCATGTAAAAAAGGTTTTTATTTTGCACTTTTAGAGGTAAAATCTGTTCCATGCTGCAGCAAAACATGCTAATACTGTACACTTTTAATGTGATATACAACAAAAAATGTACAGATTTTGGCTTCAGCGGCTGCAGTCCTGTGTGTGCGGAACATTTGTGTGTGTGTGTGTGTGTGTGTGTGTGTGTGTGTGTGTGTGTGTGTGTGCGTGCGTGCGTCTGTGTCTGGGTATCTGTAATCTATTTTCGACAAAGGCCTTGTTGGCTGAAAGCTTATATTGTGACAGTTTTTTGTTATGCCTATCTGTGACTCAGCATCTCAGACATACAGAGTGCTCATAAAGTAAGTATCCATTTTCATTTTCCAGATGTGCTACAGCAAAATAAATATTATATTTAGAGAGAGTTGCTAATACTGTTCAACATGTCCACCTTCATTGGCTACACACTGTTCCCATCGCCCTGTGGTTGCGTGGAACACACGCTTAAACATATGAGGGGTTATTAACAAGCATGCCTCTCGTATTCGCCGTTTCAGTTCATTCAAATGTGGCAACAGGATATCACCCTGTTGCAACTGTGGCTCCAAGAACAACTGCAGCAAGTCCAAGTAGGTTGCTCCAGCAATTGTCTTTTCAGTAAACATCGTTCATGAGACCAAGCCACACACTGAGTTTGGGAGCCAAACACTGACTTTGGGAGAGTCCCTTTGCCACCCAGTGCATTCATGGGGTTCCTCCTCTGCCCAGATCTGGCAATTGTGTTTGTTGACAATGCAGCAGACACAAAATGTCACCTCATTGCTGAATATAACATAATTCATCAGGTCCTCCTTGGCTACAGCCTCCAACAGGCCACGACACATAGCTGCTCGTGCCGCATGGTCTTCATCCTCTACCTGGTGAAGCACCTGGATATGATATGCCTCCTTCTTAAGGGTATAGTGAAGCACTTTCCACACTCGATTTTGGCATAGATAGTTCATGACTCAGCCGGTGGGTAGATGCCTTTGGACTTCTTTTGATAGCTTCCCTCACAAATTGTACAGATTGTGGGCTGACCGGTGGTCGCCCAGTGCGTCTCTATTCAGTTACAGATCCTGTACACGGGAATTTGTTGACAAGCTTCCGAATGGAAAGTCTTCTAGGGGCATCCTTCCGATACTTTCTCAGCATAAGTTTTGCCATGTAAACAATGTTGCAGAATTGTGATTCTTTCGGCAATTGTTAACACTGTGATGTCTCTTCACGGTACCTGTAACAGAAATAATCCATGTGTACATTTTCCACAAAATGGATACTTATTTCATGGGCACCCTGTATAGTGGGTAGCAACTTTCCTTTTCATAATATTGTTACACTCCATCCTGGATTTTCCATTGTTTGAAACAATGTGCATGTGGTATTAATGTGAACAAATGCAGTTTACCAAAACATGCTCCAACAACTATTCCAAGGGATATAGTGATTAGTGTGATTTTGACTCATTTCTCCTTACAAAAACTTATAGAGTTCTCTCCTGGATTCCACAACCTACATTAGGAAAACAGAAACACACACCATTCATACACACAAGCAAGCACATCTCATGCACACAACAGTCAACTCCAGCACCTCGGGTCGAGATGCTGAAGTTGGCGGCCGTGTGTGCACAAGATGTGCTTGCTTCTGTGTCATTTCCTACATTGTTGACATAATAAAATACCTCTTGTGTGAAACGTCAGTAGTTACTGAGGAACAACTTGGCAGAGAGAGAACTTTTGCAATGTGTTCAAAACTGATTTTCAAAAATCATAAAGTATGCCTAAGAAAGTCAGTTATATCCCACAAATCAATCTTTCTGCCTTGTTCTTGTAGCATGTAAACCGAAAACAAAATATAATTAGAAACCATGTCATTACCATTTCTCAAATTTCTGAGTAGAAAACCTCTAAGTTTATCAAATGCCATCTATGCATTGTATGCAGGCAGTCATAAACTCTCCCCTTAAATAATACTAATAAAGAATTACAATTGACAATTTAAGCAACTAACACTTTAAAATTTTGTTTTTCAGTATCTCATAGTTTTCATTTGAGGATAATTTTGTTAGTACACTTGGTGCAAGAACACAATGAACACCCTTATGCGATGTTACAACATCGACTAAATTGAATATGTTGAACAGTATGTTAGCTAGTGTGAACTGTGTGTACACAAGAATTGTCCTACTGAAGGAGCACATCTCCCTGACATAGTAGGCTCAATAGCAGAGTGGACTGAATGCATACAGTACTGTTCAACATACAACAGAATTAGGTTGTCATTATACTGGGTACAATGTTTGATCTAATTTGTGCTGTGGTTGCCAGCTAACCAACACCGACTACTTCTGCGATACTGCAGTACAGGCATGAATCTATATGCCACTGCTGCTCGCAACCAAAATACTGAACATATACATCATTCCTGAACTGCTGGTAATAACACATACCGGTAGTTGACACCCCACATCCAATGCAGCAATTCATAACACAACCTCATTATAATTCTGTTAGATGTATGAATCATAAACATTATTATGTCTAAAACTTTGTTTCCACCATTTTGCAATATATGGCAATTGGTGATGCGGGTGGATGGTTGTTAGCGTCTTACTAGAAACTTAAGCATCTGTAAACATAATACCATCAAAGTATTAGTCAATTTGTGATTGCATCATAAAGTTATTCTTGAATGAATATGTCAACTTACAAGCCCATTTCTCGTCAGTTGTGGGAGTTTTAATTTTCCATTTTAATATCAAGAAATCTGCACCTGAGGCTCATAAAATTCTGTGTAAGACCAACAGTGAGGACAGAATGTGGAGAGAATAACTTCAGTGCTCCAAGAATGGTGATTTTGATGTCGAAGAACATTATGGTGGAGGAAGAGAAGATTTTTGAAGCTACTAAAACTGACGGAAACAGTCACAGGAGAAGCAGCCACAGTACAGCGATAGACAAGAAAAGATTATTTTGCAGCATGACAGTCATCAATCCATATCACAAAACCCGTCAAAAGATAATTGGAAATGTTGAATTGGGAAGTTCTACCCCACCTGCCATCTTCGAGACATTGCTCTGTCTGACTACCACCTTTTTTTATCAATGGCACATGTCCTGGCTGACCAGCGCCTCCAGTCATATGAACAAGCGCTATAAGTGAAGTGATTCAGGGGTCTCTTCAAAATATGCTCAGTTCTTCAGCTGGAGGATTCATATGCTGCCCAAAAGACAATAGAAATTATTGGCCAGTGATGTAGAGTTTTTATATGTTTTTCACGATTAAGCTTTAAACTTAGAGAAAAACCGCAGAAGCAATGGTGTCATCTAATACTATAATTGTTCCTAGAACTGTTGGTGTACTTCTAACAATCATTTAGAGGCATTTATTTTTCATTTCACATTAGCACAAAACAATGGTATTTCTTTATTAATTGTGTAGGAATAAAGGAGACGACTCACTGAAAGTCAGAAGCATTGCATTGTTGATAGGCACAGAAACAAAAGGTATGGAGCTTGGCTAGCTTTCGGCTAGCTGTAGCAAAAATATGCACACACCCTCACTCACATCCACATGCCTGTCTCCCTACATTGTGCTCAGTCAAATGCCTGCTCTTTACTCTTTGAATAAAGACCTGGCAGTCGACTGAGCACAATGTAGGGAGGCAAGCGTGTGTGTGCATATTTTTCCTTTTTTTTTTTTTTTAAAAAAAAAGAGTGCATTCCAAAACCTAGGCAAGCTCCATATCTCATGTTTGTGTGTCTATTGTCGAGGCAACGCTTCTGCATTTCAGTGAGTCGTCTCCTTTATCCTTAAATAAATTAATTTTCAACCAGAACTTTCCATACATTTCTTTACAGTTCACTTTAATGTCCCACCGACACAGAAGTTAATGGAATTTCAAAGCATATTATGAAAACTGTATAAAAGGATTCTGCTAATACACAATTGCCACAACTGCTAAACACTCCCCTTTACTTACCAAATACGTGAATAGTGATGCTTCCAATATAAGTGCCAGTTTAAAAGAAGAAAAGTACTGAATTATTACCAATTAATGATAAGTCTGTAGAAATTTATGGTTGTCAAATTTACTTTTTCTGGTTATGAATATACAAAAACACCAAAACTAAGGAGTATAAATAGGGTACATGAATCTAAACACACACACTAATCAAATTTAATGCCTTTATTGTAAAATTTCTTATTAAAAACATAAGTGCGATCCATTCAGTAAATAGATTCCAAAATGTAGACTACTTTGGCATCTCAGTTTGGAAAACACTTTCTTACAATGTGAAAATAAATTATTTTTTTATATATATTAAAATATGTAAACTGCATGAACTGAAGAAAACACAGGCTGCAGTAAACTATTTGTCAACATGAAAATATATAAATTGTTCCTTAACTAACTTATACATAACAACATAACTTTATTTACATCACTGAAAGACATTTCAGTTACACATTTTCATATAAATTGATATTTAAATTTTTTAAAGTCCTGAGTAAATACATTCAAAAGATTAGGACGTCTTTTTCAAAGCCACAGTATTCTCTAAATATTGGTAGACAAACAGCTACACTTTTCTGCAACAAAAAAATATGTTAGTTTCTGCGTGAATGTAAATGGTTGAAACAATATATGATCAAAGCAATGGTGACTTACTTGTCACTGGAGTTTGATCGAATGACAGGCATGGCTGGTTTTATGATCTGGAACAGGTTAATGCTTCTGTATATTCCAAGAAAGGCATTATACAACGAAAATAAGCTACTTTGCATGTACTTTTAAGTAAGTAACTCTTTCCTCAGTTAGCAGTTTCAAAACCCTACAGTAAAAAGCTGTCCAACAGAGCAAGGACATTATGGTGAATGGTCTACTGTGACATCCTCACCCTGCCAGAGAAACTGCATGTTGCAGCACTAGTTTTAGATCTGAAGATGATGTGTGCACAATATCAAAAACGGGTGTGTAACCTAGACATTCTTCGTTTCATTATACTAACAGTGGCCGTGGTTTCCCAAAGATGCAATGTCTTCAATTATACATTTCAAAACAGATTAAAAATACTAATATTATGTATCTGGATTCATTCATTACTACCGTGCCTAATTTCTTTGTGTTAATTGATAGGATACCAAATGACACTGTCACTAACAGGTCACAATAAAGTTACATGGTACTTACTACATGAAAGGCAGTACCTTTCCAGAACTATTCCAATTATGCATTTAGTTTATTCTGAGTCCACTGGCCAGGTCTGCGATTAATGTTTTAATAAAAGCCAAACAATTTACTTTATTCAATAAATATAAGGTGATCCTCTATCTTCAGAGGGATTTGTAGATTACTGCGATTCAGATTTTTTCCTATGTGGTCAGTAACATCCCTATATTTTCAAAAACAATTTCCATTGTTCGATTTCAACACTTTTGTTCTCCTACTTATGCACATACCTAAGGAACTGCATCATAATTAGTGTTGTTGGGGAGGAGGTTGGGAGATAGCTGACATAACATTTTTTTCTAATGACGACTCACCATCCAAGATAAGTTATTAGTGTCAATCTGTTGAGAATTCTTCAATGTAAATTCAGAGAGGGAGCGATTTGAGTTGATCTGATCACTTGCACCTATGATGTAAACTATGATATATTGATGGTGCTGTGGTTAACATGAAGGAAGCATCCTGAGTCTATGGAAGTTTCTGGAGAGAAGCTTTTCTTTTCTGATGCAGAACATACTTTATCTATATCAGACTACCAAAATCCTTGTCCACACACTGATAATATGCTGATCAATTTTGAATATAGTGGAGTTACCCAGTTTCAGAAATGGAAGAAAAAAACAATGCTCTAAAACACAGTAGTACAGCATACACACCTTGCTTTTTGTCTGGTTGGAGACAGGAGGAAGAGCAGTGTCAGTCAAATGCTGATGTGGAAGCTCATATGTAAAATTTGCATTCGAGAGTTTCATGCAGTCTTCTAGCGTTCTGATGAACGTATCACAAGTTGCTCCCAGTAAACTCGTTGCTTCATCTAATTTCTATAAGCAGTAAAGAAAAACAATAAATACGTAGAATACCACCCTGTACACAGAAATAAAGCAATACTATATGCACATAACCAGATAATTATTGTACACACAATAATGGTTTGCACTGGCACGTAGGATGAATTTTAGTTCTCAGTTCTTAAAAGTTAAGTATCTTTCACCTTGTTGAATATTGATTAACACACAAGCCAACATTACCAGAGTAATGTTTAGTCAGTCAATAATCACTTCAACTGATGAAGTTTCTGCAAAATCCATTTCTAAAAATGAACAACATGTGTTACATTACACCGGAAAACCACTATGAGGTGTATGTCAGTAGGTATGTCCCATCACGCTGCGCCTTACAGTTTCTTCCCATTTCTTTTATGTGCAGGGAGTGGAAAGAATGACTGCTTAAATGCCTCTGTGCACAATAAGTTTGAGGCGGTGGCTTCCACTGAAGCTGAGTCAGTGAGTCTCACTTCATCTGCTGGGAAACATACATGTCCTGTGTCAATGGGAGGGAAACGGAAAAGGGTAGGGGTCTATTAATCATTGGCAGGTCAAACGTACAGTGAATAAATTTACCCTACAGTGAAATGGCAGCAAAGGATGGGGAGGAACTTCAGGTGCATACAGTGTGTATGGATAAATGTAAACTTTCATGGTCTGGAAATGTAACAATTAATAAAATATCCCACACTATTATGTCATGGTTGAATGGGTTTCACATTAAAAACCCAAATTTCGTCGCCACCTGCGAAGAACATTTTCAGGGGATATCACAACTTTGAGTGTCTGATTCACACCCTGGCGTGCTACTGACTGCAGCAAAATTCCGTACATGCATGTTCCCCTGCAGTGATATGAAATCACATGCTTTGAATACCCGAGTGCAAGTGGCTGTTGTTGGCTGCTATCATCTGCTGTTTCATTTTTTCAAGATTTTTTCGTATGCAGTCAGTAACATCCTTAGTGAAAGTCAGATTTTTTATCAATCATGTAACAGTTCTAAGAATTTTGTCAGCTGGGTCTCTACTCTGTTTCCTACATGTCTGCAGATCTAATAAGTTGTTAATATTACTATTATAATTGGTAAGATTCAAACCACTACTGCATTTCCCTTGTTAGCGGGGAGTACGACAATACCATCACCACCATACAGATGTTATATGGCATTCCTCTTACTCATAGTTAAATTAATTTCTGGACGCTTTGCATGCAACAATATTCTTATAGCTTCTACATGGATTTCTTTAGCTGTAACTGTGTCCATACTACAAATGCCTGCTTCTTAAATTTGATAAGTTGCAACCCAATCTGATGAACTACCACTTAGCCACTTCCAGCATGGTTATCAAATTATTCAAACTTCACCATCTGATGGCAAGAGATTTGTGCTTGCCAGGGGTGGAAAAGTAGCCAGTGTAGAAGCAGACATCCAGTGCGGACAGGGTTAAAGCCAAAGAATCCTGTGTAGAAGCTGTAAGAGTATCAGCTTGAACAAAGCCTCCAAAAAGTTGTTTAACTGTTCATGAAAAGTTATTTAACTGTCGATGAGAGGAATGCCATAAAACACTTGAATGATGACAATATTACTATCATTCTTCCCGCTGACAAGGAAAATGCAATGGTAGTTCTGAATGCAACCGATTATCGTAGTAGATTAATGACTTACTAGATCTGCAGACACATAGGAAATGGAGTAAAGATCCCACCGACAAAGTTCTTAGAATTTTTATGCGAATGAATAAGTTCTTTCCTGAACAGAGCACTTAGTAAAATCTGTTCAGTTCAGCTGCACTTCTGTTCACAAATCAGCGCAGATTTAGAAAGCATCACTCATGTGAAATTCACCTTCCCATTTTCTCACACAAAATCATGTGAGCCATGAATGAAGGGCAACAGACAGATTACATATTTATAGACTTGGGGAAACACAGTGCCCTGCTGCAGACAGTTAACAAAGGTGTGAGTGTACAGATTAGGTTCCCAGGTATGAGTTGCTCGAAGACTTCTTATATAATGGAACCCAATGCTTTGCACTTGATAACAAGTGTTTATCTGAGACAAAGGAAGTGTGATAGGATCTTTCTTGTTCTCTACCTATTTAAATGATTTGACAAACACTGGGCAGCAATATCCAGGGTTTTTTTCTTGTTTGTGGTGCACGGCAAGGTGCCATTGTTTAGTGAATGTAGGAGGATGCAGGATGACTTGGACTAAATTTCTATTTGGTGTGATGAATGACAGCTTAATCTAAATGTAGAAAAGTGTTAATGAATGCAGATGAAAAGAAAAGCAATTCTATAATATACAAATACCGCGTTATTAGTTTGCTACTTGACACAGTCGCTTGGATCAAATATGTTGACATAACATTGCGAAGTGATATGAAAAGGAATGAGCACCTAAGGACAAAAGTAAGGAAGTCAAAAGCTTGACTTCAGTTTATTGTGAGTATTTTATGAAAGTTAAGATCATTTACAAATGAGACCACATACAGATCACTAGTGCAACCCATTCATGAGTACTGCTCAAATGTTTGGCATCCCCACCACATTGGGTTAAAGAAAGACATCAAAGCAATTCAGAGACATGCAAATATTCTTCATGAAATCACACAGGAATCCCTGGAGGGAAGGCAATATTTTTTCCTTGAAACACTACTGGGAAAATTTAGAGGACCAGCATTTGAAGCTGACTGCACAAAGATTCTGCTGGTGCAAACAGTTTTCATATAAGTACCATGAAGATAAGACTGCAGAAAGAGTCTATTGCTGACAACATACTTTTTGTACAAGTCCCCGATAAGTGAGTGGTCAGCGTGGTAGTCTGTCACGCCAAGGGTCCCGGGTTCGATTCCCAGCTGGGTCAGAGATTTCTCCACCCAGGGACTGGATGTTGTGTTGTTCTCATTATCATTTCATCATCAATGGAAGGCAACGGGAAACCACCACTGGAATCACTTCCCAAGACGCTCATGCAGTGGACCTCTCTGATGAGGCTTCACCCATGACAAGACCTGCCGTACGGCAGAACACAAATTTTTTTAAGGTACTACGAAGATAAGAGAAGTTAGTACTTGTTCAGAGGCACTTAGGCAATCATTTTCCCCTCACTCCATTTGCGAGTGGAACAGGAAAGGAAATGACTATTAGTAGTACAAGATACCCTTTGCCATATACCATACCATGGCTTGTGGATTACGTATGTAGATGTAGATAAACACTGCCCCATTATGAGAATCCAAAGTGCATGGATTGTCTTCAAGGGCAAACACTTGTTCCAAGACCACAGTGATAGTGGCAGTAGTGACCTGGACATGCGAACCATAAGGAGGGAGTAAGGAAAGTAATAAATCATGACCAACCACATGGAGATCAAAACTGAGCCAGTGAAATCTAAGTGGATATGCTTGAATGGTTCTGCATCATCTCGCCAGGGAGAGTACTGCTGGAGAGATGCAGTGTTGATGTACCTAACAGGCGGAACATTGGTGGCCCAGGTCATGATGTCAGAGCCAGTATTTGGCCAGAACACATTATGTCGTATCAAACTTATCATGCAGAACATGCTCTAATGGGGAACGTGCAGGAGGTGCAGCACTCACTGCTGAAGCAATTGATTTAGGTATGGTTAATGCCGTTGTAGCCAATAGAGACAAAATTTGCACCCGGGAGGCGAGTCAGACCACCTGCTTTGTATAAAGTGAATAAGTGGCAGCCACTACATGGTGTGATGTTAAGGGAAAGTAGAAGTGTCCAAATACAGATCTAATTCTAGCTGGAAGCACACTGATTCATGTTGGTCGAAGGCCAGGTCAGAGTCCATGGGGAATCGGGACAGCAAGTCTGTGTTTGCATGTTATATTGCTGCTCTACAATGGATGTAATAATAATAATAATAATAATAATAATAATGGTAATGGTAACAACAACAACAACAACAACAACAACAATAATAATAATCTCACCCCATAACATGCCTACCAACAATATACAAAATATTAACTTCAGTCATTACACAGAAATTAATGACACATACAATACAGAACAAAATTATAAATGAAGAACAAAAAGGCTGTCGCAAAGGAGCACGAGGATGTAAAGAGCAACTGATAATAGATGCAGAGGTGACATATCAAGCTAAAACTAAACAAAGGTTGCTGCACTACGCATACAATGATTACCAAAAAACTTTTGATAGTGTACCCCACTCATGGTAACTACAAATATTGGAAATATACAAAGTAGATCCTAAATTGATACAGTTCCTAAACATAGTAATGGAAAATTGGAAAACCACACTTAATATCCAAACAAATTCAAATAATATCACACCACAGCCAGTACACATTAAGCGTGGAATATACCAAGGAGACTCATTAAGTCCTTTCTGGTTCTGCCTTGCTCTGAACCCACTATCCAACATGCTAAATAATACAAATTATGGATACAATATTACTGGAACATACCAACACAAAATCACACATTTGCTATACATGGATGATCTAAAACTACTGGCAGCAACAAATCAACAACTCAACCAATTACTAAAGATAACAGAAGTATTAAGCAATGATATAAATATGGCTTTTGGAACAGACAAATGTAAGAAAAATAGCATAGTCAAGGGAAAACACACTAAACAAGAAGATTACATATTGGATAACCACAGCGACTACATAGAAGCGATGTGAAAAACAGATGCCTATAAATATCTAGGATACAGACAAAAAATAGGAATAGATAATACAAATATTAAGGAAGAACTAAAAGAAAAATATGGACAAAGACTAACAAAAATACTGAAAACAGAATTGACAGCAAGAAACAAGACAAAAGATATAAATACTTATGCTATACCAATATTGACCTACTCATTTGGAGTAGTGAAATGGAGTAACACAGACCTAGAAGCACTCAATACACTTACACGATCACAATGCCACAAATATAGAATACATCACATACATTCAGCAACAGAAAGATTCACATTAAGCAGAAAGGAAGGAGGAAGGGGATTTATCGACATAAAAAAACCTACATTAAGGGCAGGTAGACAATTTAAGAAAATTCCTTATAGAACGAGCAAAAACTAGCAAAATACACAAAGCAATCACTCATATAAATACACCGGCTACACCATTGCAATTTCATAACCACTTCTGCAACCCTTTAGATCACATAACATCAACAGATATGAAGAAAGTAAATTGGAAAAAGAAAACGCTACATGGCAAGTACCCGTATCATCTAACACGGCCACACATCGATCAAGACGCATCCAACACATGGCTAAGAAAAGGCAATATATACAGTGAGACGGAAGGATTCATGATTGCAATACAGGATCAAACAATAAACACCAGATATTACAGGAAGCATATTATTAAAGATCCCAACACCACAACAGATAAATGCAGACTTTGCAAACAACAAATAGAAACTGTAGACCACATCAAAAGCGTATGTACAATACTAGCAAATACAGAATACACCAGAAGACATGACAATGTAGCAAAAATAATACATCAACAACTTGCCATACAACATAAACTAATAAAACAACATGTTCCCACATACAAGTATGCACCACAAAATGTACTGGAGAATGATGAATACAAATTATATTGGAACAGAACCATTATAACAGATAAAACACCACTACATAACAAACCTGACATCATACTCACCAACAAAAAGAAGAAATTAACACAACTAATCGAAATATCCATACCCAATACAACAAATATACAGAAGAAAACAGGAGAAAAAGTTGAAAAATACATCCAACTGGCTGAGGAAGTCAAGGACATGTGGCATGAGGATAAAGTTGACAATATACCAATTGTACTATCAACTACAGGAGACATACCACACAATATCCACTAGTACATCAGTGCAATACAGCTACATCCAAACTCATATATACAACTACAGAAATCTGTAATTATTGATACATGTTCAATTACCCGAAAGTTCCTAAATGCAATGTAACATATACCGTACAGTTAAAATGAAGTCACGCTTGATCAAGGTCCGCGTCACTTTCCATTTTTAACCAGACATAACGTCTGAGAAAGGAAAGAAATAATAATAATAATAATGGGATAGTACTGCACTAGCATCAGGGGTGGATACTTCGGTTGCTACTACCAGAGGCAAACCAGGGGTATACGTAATTAAACATGGTGCCCACTTAAGGCAGTCTTTTAAGCCAGGTGTATACATAATTAAACATGGTGCCCACTTAAGGCAATCTTTTAAAGCCTTGAAAGCATGTTGACATCCAAGTGACCATTCAAAATGTGCACCTAGGTGCTGCAACTGGTTCAGAGAGTAAGAAAGTTCTACTAGGTTTGACCTTACCCAGAAACATTTGTATGTCATTCGCATTCGTGGTGTGGGGGATGGGCTATATTTTATTGAGTACCTCATCATAATCCTTAAATAAAAAAAATGGAAAATCCGGGATGGAATGTAACAATATTATGAAAAGGAAAGTTGCTACTCACCATATAGCGGAGATGCTGAGTTGCAGATAGGCACAACAAAAGACTGTCACAAATAAAGCTTTTGGCCAGTAAGGCCTTTGTCAAAAAAAATAGATGGCACACACACACACCACTGTGTGTGTGTGTGTGTGTGTGTGTGTGTGTGTGTGTGTGTGTGTGTTGGGGCTTATGGGCATTCAACGTCGAGGTCATCAGTGCCCTGACACACATTAAAAGGAACGAATGTGGACAGACCTAATAAAACTGAAGCACACACGCAAAGAAAGCAGGAAAAGAAGGTAAATGCTACATAAGAAAGTAAAACGTAAGGAAAGGGAAAACATAGCAACAAGAATGCCACAGGAAATTGTCATTGGCTGGCCACTTACATAAAATATGGGCGGGCTTGTCACACAGCAAATTAAGATCCTCTCCCTAAAATCTTTGTAAAAACATTTGACATGGCACAGAACTTGAAAACTTTAACCACATTCATCTGAGTGTTGCCTAAAAGAGATGGCAGGTCTGCTGGCAAGTCAGCCGTGGCCCGCTGGTCAGAAAATAAAACGCAATCCAATAAAACGTGGCGCACAGTGACCTGAACGCCACAAGCACCACACATTGGAGGGTCCTCCCGCCGGAGCAGGAAGCCATGCCTCTTAGGGCTGTGGCCTATCCGAAGCCGAGTGAGGAAAACCTCGTCCCGTCAACGGAGCTGATAGGAAGTACACCACACACAGGTTGTGGGCTTGACTATACGGAGCTTATTGTCAGTCACTTCCAGCCACTCATCCTCCCACTCACGCATGACTCGTGAGCTCAACAGCGAGGTAAGTGCGTGCAGGGGTATTGCACACTGAGATACTTGTGGATCGAGACACGCCTCCATGGCTGCGAGATCTGCCCTTTCATTCCCAGCAATGCCGACATACTCCGGAACCCAGCAGAAAGCTACCACTTTCCCCAATCGCTGTAGTTGGAGGAGGGCATCCTGGATGGTCTGGACTATTTTATCTGCTGGATACAAACGTTGCAATGAGTGAAGGGCACTTAGTGAATCAGAACAGACAAGAGATTTAAGGCAGGAAGAATGTCTCATCTGCTCCAGTGCCCGCAAGATCGCAGACAATTCTGCATCAAAGACAGTAAAAGTCTTAGGCAGTCGGACCTTGAGGACACGCTCCGGAAAAACAACAGAGCAACCAACGGAATCCCCTTGTTTCGACCCATCCGTAAAAACGGCTACATAGTCGTGGTGCTCAGATAAAATGGCAAAAAATGCTGCATTAAAAACGATGGCAGAGTGCAATCTCTCTTGTACTGCAATAAATTTAAAATCACTCCGGGCCTCTTCAGTAACCAGGGTGGCAGGCAGTTAAAACCCAGGATTTGGGGTTGAACAGACTCCACACCAAGGGACTTTAGCACACGTTGCACTCGGATCCCAAACGGCAACGTAGCCTGGGAACGGTGGGAAAAAAGGCGGTCCAGGGGTGGATGAGCAACAAGATGGTGAGCAGGCGAGGTGGGAGCTGCAAGAAACTTACAAGCCTGGCGCACCAACAGGAGCTGCCGCCGGATGGTAAGTGGCAGTTCCCCAGCCTCAGCACAGAGGCTGGGTATGGGGCTCGTCCGAAAAGCACCCGTGGCCAGTCGAATCCCAGCATGGTGGACAGTGTCAAGGATCTGCAAATAAGACGGCCTCGCTGACCCATACACTGTGCACCCATAGTCCAGGCGTGAACGTACAAAAGCTCGATAAAACTGAAGGAGACGCACCCTGTCCGCTCCCCAAGACCTGTGGCTGAGGCACTTGAGGATGTTCAGTGCCTTCAGGGTTCTGGCTTTCAAGTCGCGTAGGTGTGGCAGCCATGACAACCTGGAGTCAAAAATTAGGCCCAGAAACCGCACTGTGTCTCTAAAATGTAGGACAGTATCCCCCATATGCAAAGCAGGCAAAGTAAAAAGACGACGAGAACGATTAAAATGAACACAAACACACTTATCGGCAGAAAACTGAAAACCCGTCTTTGCAGCCCACTCCGATAACCGCCGCACTGTTAGCTGCAACTGACAGCTCACGGTTGCAACACTGGAGGAGGAACAGAAAACAGCAAAGTCGTCCACAAATAAGGAGCACTGTACTGGACTCCTCACTGTAGACGTTATGGTGTTGATGGCTATGGCAAAGAGGGTAATGCTTAAAACACTGCCCTGGGGGACACCGTTCTCTTGCTCAAAGCGATCAGACAGTCAGGTCCCAAAAAAACGCTGAGACAGTAAAGACCGAATGAAAATGGGGAGGCGGCCACGAAAGCCCCACTGATGCAGTTGTGCAAGAATACAGTGTCTCCAAGCAGTATCATATGCCTTACTGATATCAAAGAAGATACCGGTACAGTGATGCTGACGGAGGAAAGCCTGCTGAATAGCCGCCTCTAGGAGGGTCAGGTTGTCGACCGTGGACCGAAATTTTCGGAATCCAAACTGAGAGCGGCTAAGGAGTTGCCTGGTTTCTAACAGCCAGACCAGACGTTGGTTAACCATCCGTTCCAGGGTCTTTCCGACACAGCTCGTCAAGGCGATACCACGATAACTACTGGGACATGTGCGGTCCTTTCTTGGTTTGAGGAGACGGATGAGGATTGCCTCCCTCCATGAGGTGGGGAACACTCCTGTCTGTCATATGAGATTAAAACATTCAAGGAGGATTTCCTTTGACGCCGCTGGCAGATGACAAAGCATGGAGTACCGGATGTGGTCGTGACCTGGTGCAGTATCAGAAGTCTCAGTAACAGCCGATTCAAGTTCCCACAGGGGAAAAGGGGAGTTGTAGGCCTCAGAACTGTTCGACCGAAAGTCCAAGTTTAATCTCTCGACAGTCGCACGGTAGCGACGAAACGCTGGATCCTGATTTGCAGTGGCAGTACTTTGTGCAAAATGCTCTGCCAGCATCTGAGCAATGGCTCTGGGTGTCGTTTGGAGGCATCCCTGGTTCAGGACTGCAGCTATTGGTAAACGACTGCGTTGACCGGAAATCCTCCGGATGGCTTCCCATACTTTTGTGGAACAAGTGGAACGGTTGATGGAGTCCAGGAACTCCTGCCATGACCTTTTCTTGCTCTCCTTAATGACACGGCGTGCCCTGGCTCTCGCGATTCGAAAGGCGGTAAGATTGACTGCTTTTGGGCGGCATTTAAATCGTCGAAGAGCCGCACGCCTGTCCCAGATGGCTGAATGGCACTCTTCTGTCCACCAAGGCACAAGGCGCCGCTTAAGAGGGCCAGAAGACTGTGGCATGGACAGGACAGCAGCATGATGGATCACAAGTGTGATGTGATCCACCCATTCCTGTACGCTGTTGTGGCATTCAAACACAGCCAACTGACTGAACAGTGGCCAGTTAGCCCTACCAATCGTCCAAGATGGCGGCCTCTGCTCCAGCAATACACCATCCATGAGATGAATGCGGATGGGGAAGTGATCGCTGGAATGAAGGTCGTCAATGACCTCCCAGTGAACAGAGTCGGTGAGGGTTGGAGAGCAGAAAGATAGGTCAATGGCTGAGAATGACCCAGTAGCAGCAGAGAAATGAGTCGGAGTACCAGTGTTGAGGATGCACAACACTTGAGACGTTAGGAGGCTCTCCAAAACTCGACCTCGAGCGCAAAGAGAAATGGAGCCCCACAGGACATGATGGGCATTGAAGTCGCCCAGGAGGAGAAATGGACGGGGGAGTTGTGCGATAAGATCTGTGAGAGCCTCTAAGTTCACTGCATCCAGAGGAGGTAAATAAAGGGAGCAAATGGTAAGTCGCTGACGTGAATGAATTTCAACTGCAACTGCTTGCAGATCAGTATCCAGGGGGAGAGCAGAGGGGTGGTGGTCGTCATTATTGACAAACACGGCAACTCCGCCTTTGGCCCTTTCTCCAGTCAGGTCATCTTTGCGATATAACGTATAGCCCTTTAGTACAGGAGCATCAGATGGTTTGAAATGCGTTTCCTGTAAACACAAGCACAGGGGGCGTTGCTGTGCTAGGAGGTTCAGTTCCTCCACATGTGCCCGGAATCCATTCATATTCCACTGTATAATGGGAGCCATCTATCAGAGTGCGAGTACCTTCATTCTCACTTTCTGTTGGGGAGGAGAGCCCACAACAGGTGGAGGCTCAGTTTTGGGGCGAGAAGATTGCCTCAGTCTGACATCAACCTCCATCGCCTCTGAAGAGGAGTCGAGAGAGACGTCAGAGAGAATAAGATCGACATCAGCAGACTGTATAACCTCAGTCTCCTTCAGCAGGCGAGTCTTTACCTTTGGCTTTGGCTTAGGTTTTTTGGTCTGAGGTGGCACTGGAGCCAAAACCTCAGAAGCAGTAGGAAGTTGGTTGGTTGGTTGTTTGAGGTGTAAGGGACCAAACAGCAAGGTCATCAGTCCCTTGTTTCAAATATACTCCATTCTGCTAACGGGACATCTCAGAAAAGTCAGAATAATAAAACGGAAAAAGGGAAAAACGTAAAAGGGCAGTCACGTTGTCATTGGTAAAAAACAAATGAGGGAAGTTGGCAAGAGAAACGAACCCAACACTATGCTGAAGTAGCATAGGCAAGACCACCTGTGACTTAAAAGGTACAACTGCTATAATGCACAAAGTACGTATGGGAATAGAAAGACTAACCAAGCCTTTAAAAAAAGGGGGGGTAAAAACAGAGTAAAAGGGGAAGAAAAAATAAATTCCGGTCAGGGAGGTGAATCGGGAATCTCTGAACACTGCCTACAGTGGGAGACACCTAAACACTCACCGCCCTGCCCCAACACCAGAGAGAGATTAAAAACCGGAGGAAACCGAGAACCAGAGAGACCATCCGGGAATCGTCAGCCAACATCAAAGGTTAAGTGTGGGGGTGTCTGTACTTAACACGCAGAGCCAAAAGAAGGGGGCATTCAACCAAAATGTGGGCCACTGACTGGAAGGCTCCACAACCACATAGCGGGGGTGGTTCATCACGCAAAAGAAAACCATGGGTCAGCCTGGTATGGCCAATGCGGCGACGACACAGTGTGGTCGAGTCCTTTCGGGAGAGGCGAAAGGAAGAACGCCATGGGCCTGGTGTCACCTTAATTGCACGAAGTTTATTAGACAGTGGAGTAGCCTCCCAAGAATTGGCCCATGACTATGCGAAGTGGGATTTGATGTGAAGCCGTAAATCCGCTGCAGGAGGGGTTACAGAAAACGGGGGGTAAGTAACTGCTCCCCCAGCCAAACGATCAGCGAGCTCATTACCCGGGATACCCACATGGCCAGGGACCCAAAGGAAGTCAATGGAACAAGCAGCACGGTGAATATCAGCAAGATGGTCATGGATGGCAGAGACCAAGGGATGGCGCGAAAAACACCAGTCAATAGTAAGAAGGCCACTCATCGAGTCCGTACATAACAAAACGCGGTTGTGTTGGGATTGTTTAATAAAGGTAATGGCCCGGGAAATTGCCATCAATTCTGCAGTAAACACCCCACATGTAGGTGGCAGCAGATGATTTTCCGTTCCAACAGAGGACGTGAAGGCATACCCAACATGATCAGCAGATTTAGAGCCATCAGTGTAAAAAACAACAGCATCCCGAAACTCCCATAAAATTTGGCGGAAAAAGGAACGGAACACCACCGGGGGGGATGGAATCTTTCGGACCGCGGCGGAGATCCATCCGAATTCGAGGCCGAGGAACTAACCAAGGAGGGGTGGAGGGGAGGGAGCGAGGAAGACAGGACAAAGAAGGAAGCTGAAAATCACGGCAAAGAGACGCAAGGTGCAGCCCAACCGGTAAACCCGCCCGAGGGTGGGAGTCGGGTGGACGACGTCCATGGTCTGGGAACAGGATAGAATAGGAAGGATAAGTGGGAGAAGAACGGATAGTGAGGGCATAAGACACCAGAAGCTGGAACCGCCAAACAGAAAGGGGGGGGATCCCAGCTTCAAACAGGAGACTATCAACAGGGCTAGTAGGGAAGGCACCGGTGGCCAAACAGGTACCACGATGGTGGACTGGATCCAGCACGTGCAGTGTGGAAGGAGCAGCTGAACCATAAACTTGACAACCATAGTCCAAACGAGACAGAACTAGAGCACGATAAAGACGGAGGAGGAGGGAACGGTCCGCACCCCAAGAGGAGTGGGCAAGGAAGCGAAGGACATTTAGTTTACGGAAACATCCTACCTTCAGGAGTCTGATATGGGGCAGCCAAGTGAGATTGTTGTCGAAAAGAAGACCCAGGAAACGAAACTGTGGAACCACAGGCAATCGTTGTGCAGTGAGATAGAGCTCTGGATCAGGGTGGACCGTAGTACGGCGACAGAAGTGGACCACCCGCGATTTTAAAGGAGAGAATTGAAACCCGTGTGAGTGGGTCCATGCAGAGGCACGCCGTATAGCCACCTGGAGCTGCCGTTCTGCAGATGCCATCGAGGAGGAACTAACCCAAATGCAGAAATCATCCACATACAGGGCAGGAGCGACCAAGGGACCGACAGAGGCCACAAGTCCATCGATAGCAATGAGGAAAAGAAGGACACTCAAGACAGAACCCTGTGGGATGCCCGTCTCCTGGGTCCGTGGAGAACTAAAAGCAGTACCAACTCGAACTCTGAATGACCGATGGATCAGGAACTGGCGGATAAAAATCGGGAGTGGGCCCCGAAGACCCCACTGATTAAGGGTTAGTAAGATGTGATGGCGCCAGGCCGTGTCATAGGCCATGCGAAGGTCAAAAAACACTGCAACCAAATGGCGGCGCTGGGAAAAAGCCTGCCGAACTGCGGATTCCAAGCGAAGTAAATGATCGATTGGAGATCGTCCCTCGCGAAAGCCACACTGGTAAGGGGACAATAGATCCCGAGATTCGAGGACCCAAGTGAGCCGACGGGCTACCATCCGTTCAAGTAACTTACAAACAACATTGGTCAAACTAATTGGCCGATAGCTGTCAACAGATAGGGGGTTCTTACCAGGCTTAAGGACAGGAACCACAATGCTATCCCTCCACTGAGAAGGGAAGTCACCCTGGAGCCAGATACGGTTAAACACCCGAAGAAGATGTTGCCGTTGTGGAGCACGGAGATGTTGAAGCAGTTGGTTATGAATGGAATCTGGGCCAGGGGCCGTATCATGAGAAGAAGATAGAGCAGAAAGAAATTCCCATCCAGTAAAAGGTTCGTTGTAAGATTCTGGCTCACAAGTGGTGAAACATAAGGTGAGAGCTTCAGCCTGCTGTTTTTGATGAAGGAAAGCAGCTGGATAGGAGGCTGACGCTGATGCCACTGCAAAATGGGTCGCAAGATGTTCTGCGAGAACTAATGGGTCCGTACAAATGCCATCTGGGAGGTGAAGGCCTGGGAGGGTGGACTGCCGATGGCAACCTTGAAGAGAGCGAAGTGTAGCCCATACCCGTGACAGAGGGACAGTGGAACCAAGGGAAGAAATGAATCGTTCCCAACATATCCGCTTGCTCTGTTTGATTAAATAACGGGCTTTAGCGCGAAGGCGTTTAAAGGTAGTAAGGCTGGCTATGGATGGGTGCCTCTTGAAATGTTGCAAAGCTCGACGGCGATCACGGATGGCAATGGCAATGGCCGTACTCCACCATGGGACTTGCCGGTGACGAAATGGTCCAGATGAGCGCGGGACAGCAAGGTTAGCAGCGCGAACAATCGCGTCAGACACGTTATGTAGGACGTCATCAATACAACCCGACAAAGAGGGAGAAAACTCGACCTGTGCAGTGTATAGAGGCCAATCGGCGCAGTGGAAAGACCAACGAGGTAACCTGTCCATCGGGGAGCGGGAAGGGAGCGTGATAACCAACGGGAAATGGTCATTATCACAAAGGTCGTCGTGTGGCGACCAGTGTAATGAAGGGAGGAGAGAGGGAGAAGAAAGAGAAAGATCAATGGCAGAAAAGGTACCATGACCGGCACTGAAATGAGTAGGGGAGCCATCATTAAGAAGGCACAGGTCGTGGTCTGCAATAAATTGGTCTATAAGAAGACCTTGTCGAGATGGAAAAGCACTGCCCCACAAAGGATGATGAGCATTAAAATCCCCAAGGAGGAGGAAGGGAGGAGGAAGTTGCTGAAGAAGGGTGGTTAAGGCAGCAGGTGTAAGAGTCCTGTCAGGAGGGAGATAAAGATTGCAAACTGTGACTGCAGAGTCTAAGTGGACCCTAACAGCAACCGCTTCCAATGTAGTTTGGAGAGGAATCCACGTGCTAGCAATGTCTGTATGGACCAACGTACAAATGCCACCAGAAGCCCGCAAGGGTCCGACCCGATTTCGACAGAAAACACGGAACCCACGGAGGGTCGGTGAGTGAGCATCAGTAAAATGAGATTCCTGGAGAACCACACAAGCTGCATAGTAGGACGAAAGAAGGGATTTCAATTCCGGAAGGTGACGATAGTAGCCATTACAATTCCATTGGAGAACCACAGAATGATGGTTTAAATGAGGGCTGAACACGCTAAATCCAGTCATACCGCCGGGTCCCCACCCGTCACCGACAAGGAGGGGGCGACATCCATGAACGACAGGTCAGAATCCGGTTGTGAAGTCGGGGAAGGGACCTCCGGTGACACCAGAGGCTCTTTGTCCCGGGACTTATGTTTCTTCTTCTTTTCAGGCTGAGATCGAGGAGGGCTGTGTGGCATAAAGGAGCCAGCTGCAGCAAGATCAGGAACAGAAAGAGACCGGGTGACCTGGGGGCCGACAGCCCGCGGCTCTCGCGGTCGCCGTGCGGCAGCAGACCTTTGACCTGGAAGGTGCCGGGAAGGGGCATCCCGGGAGAGGCGCCCTTGACCGGCAGACGCCGAAGGAGTGAGACACTTCTCCGACTGGGGAGGGGGAGCAGCGCCCAGAGGAGAAGGTGTGGGAGCCGCAGGGGAGGGAGGAAGGAGAGGGGTCCGGGATGGGGGTAAGGAAGGGGGAGGAAGGGGTGAAGATGTAACCAAGGCGTAACTAGATGTCACGGACACAGGGTGCAGTCGTGCATATTTCTTACGGGCCTCTGTGTAGCTTAAACGATCGAGGGACTTATACTCCTGTATCTTTTTTTCTTTCTTATATACTGGGCAATCTGGTGAACGTGGAGAATGACTACCATGACAATTTACACATACAGGAGGGGGAACACAGGGACTCCCCTCATGGAGTAGACGTCCACAGTCACCACAGAGAGGGCCCTGAGAACAGCGAGAAGACATGTGGCCAAAACGCAAGCACTTAAAACACCGCATAGGAGGTGGGATGTACGGCTTCACATCACAGTGATAGACCATAATCTTAACTTTCTCAGGAAGGGTATCCCCTTCAAAGGTCAGGATAAAGGCACCAGTATCAATACGATTATCTTTAGGACCCTTCTGAACACGCCGAACAAAGTGAACACCCCGCCGTCCGAGATTGTCCCGAAGTTCCTCATCAGTTTGAAGGATGAGGTCCCTGTGAAAAATCACACCTTGTACCATATTTAGAGACTGGTGAGGGGTAATGGACACAGGAATTGTGCCAAGATGGGTACAGGCACGAAGGGCCGCAGATTGGGCAGCTGAAGCGGTTTTTATCAGCAACGAACCCGACCGCATCTTGCTCAGGGAGTCCACTTCGCCGAACTTGTCTTCAATGTGTTCCACAAAGAATAAAGGTTTGACACTGGTGAAAGTATCTCCATCAGTCCTGGTGCAAACTAGATAACGGGGGAAAGGTTTTGCCCCTAGACGACGGGCCTGACCCTCTTCCCAGGGGGTAGCCATGGAAGGGAAGGCCGAAGGGGCAAGAGAAGCAGCACTTGAGGAATCAGTACCACGCAGAGAGACGGCCGCAGAAGAACGGCCAGAGTTTTGGACCTGTATGCGTTTCATCTGTATAGCGTCCGCCCTGATACCACCCACTCCGATCAGGGGCTCTCCTCACGGGCGCCACCCAGCCACAGCAAGGGCCGTCTGGCACGGCGGCCATTGCCGGGAGTTCCGATGCTCCAGGATGACGAGCAACCACTCCAAGGCATGCATGAGGAGGTCACAGCTCAGGTATCAGAAGTGTGATCCCTGTGTGTTCAGGGGGCTCAACCAAAAGGGTACATAGCGACCCCACCACACGGGCTGGCTACCGTGCTGGCTATGCACCCTAGCATCAAACAACGACATGAAAGAAAAGGTGGAATGTACTAGGAGGGCGCACGCCGGAGACACTAGGTAAGGTGCTCTTCCCCAAATGGCTCACACTACGGAGGAGAAATTTTGTAATGGAGGTCAAACCCCAGAGGGGGACCAAGGAATGCCAAAAGGAGGAGACGATTACGCAACAAAGCTGGAGTGTAAAACCAACAGAACCATGAGGATAGTGGGGGCCAACATAAGCAAGGACACCAATAGAGGGAGAGGAGAGGGCGAGGGAAAAGGAGCATGGAGGGGAAAGGAGGGGAAGGGAAAGGAAATGCAGCCCGGGAGAGAAAGAAGGCTGCAATGACTCGGGGCCCCGTGCTCGCCACGCACGTATCCACAAAAGAGTTGTGGACCCCCTGGGGGGAGCAGTAGGAGGTGTAGCAGCGCTGGGCAGTACACAAGACTGGACCCGGGAAGGAGCAGGAAGGTCCAAGATGTCAGCTACCATGGCCTGGTCAGAAGGCCGGGGAGGAGCAGCAACCTTCACAGGAACTGCAGCAGCACACGTGCATTGACAAATGCAGGTGCTAGTGCTGACAGTAGCAACCTCCGTTTGTGTAGCGGCATCAGTTTTCAAGACTGGCTGTTTCGAAACGGATGAAAAGGAGGCAGCGAACGTGGGCGGCTGCATGGACTTTTAGATTTTCTTTGCCTCACCATATGGGATGCGTTTTGTGGTTTTAAGTTCCTGGATCTTCCGTTCCTCAAGGAAAACTCTGCATTCCCTACTCCACACAGGGTGATCCCCAGAGCAGTTGACACACTTGGGAGTAGAGGAGCAACCAACTCCCTCATGGGCGGCTTTACCACAATTCCCACAAGTGGCTTCCCCTCTACAGCCGAGAGTAGTGTGTCCAAAGTGTTGGCATTTAAAACACCGCATGGGGTTGGGGTAATAAGGCTGCACACTGAGATGTAGGAAACCTGCCTTCACATGCTCTGGCAATTTGGTAGTGTTAAATGTAAGGATAAATGAGTCAGTCTTTATGAGAGTACCATCCACCCGTTTCATAACGTGTTGCATGTCGATAATTCCTTCCCGGGACCATTCAGCCTTCAATTAGTCTTGGGGAATGTCAACGAGATCTCTGCAAGTCACAACACCCTTGCTGTAGTTCAAGGTGTTGTGAAATTCAGTCTCTATCGCAAACTCCCCAAGAAATTGTGCTTTCTGAAGGTTCTGGACTTGCTGGAAACTAGAGGTTTCAACCAACAAGGTTCCATTTCGCAAGCGCTTGACAGATTTTAAGGTGCCAGCAATGCCTTCTAAGCCTTTCTGTATATCAAATGGTGAAACTTTATCAAAACTCCCCTCCTTTGTTTTAATTATGAGAAACACATTCTGCGAAGCAGTTTGCATTCTGTTACTAGTAACTGAATCCGGAGGACTGGCTACATGTGCCCTCTTGTTGAATTGGGTGTTAGAACCCACCAGCGGTCCACCCTTTCCGCTGGCAGGAGAAGAATAAAAGTTCGAGGGTTCCATCTCGGTCCCACGAGCAGTTAGGGAACTAGAAGTCCACCTAGACAGAGCCCCGCGTGCCTAGGTAAGCCTTATACAACTGAGGTGCGGCAGGTTCCCCAGAGGTTGCCCGCTAACAACTGTTCCACCTCAACAGCCATGCATCTCATCAGCATGCAGCACACCTTGAGATTGAGGGGTTGTTTATAGAGGTTTATTCCATCCTCGTAATCGAGGCGGTCAAGCCAAGATCCCATTCCTGAGACACACAACGTTCCACTGCCACACCGCACGGTGGTCGCTGAAGTATGCTCAGAGCTTAACGGTGACAAGGGACTGGCGGCGCTTACCAGTCCCCAGCTCAGGAACCCTGGGGTCGCCAAGCCCGTACCCAGCAAATGAATGCTGAGCCCCTGGGGGCACCACACTGTGAGTGACAGCACCAATGCATGATGGGAGTGGCAACTGGGTGGGGATAAGGAGGAGGCTGGGGCAGGGAGGGGAAGGAGTAGTAGGGTAGAGGTAGCGGACATTGACGTGCTGCAGGTTAGAGAAGGGAAGGGCAGGGGAGAGGTAGGGAGGGGGCATTTCGGAAAAGGAGAGAAGTAAAAAGAGTTGATACGATTGTGTAATGAGGGCTGTGTAGTGCTGAAATGGGAACAGGGAAGGGGCTGGATGGATGAGACCAGTGACTAACGAAGGTTGAGGCCAGGAGGGTTATGGGAACGTAGGATGTATTGCAGGGAAAGTTCCCACATGCACAATTCAGAAAAGTTGGTGTTGGTGGGAAGGATCCTTATGGCACGGGTTGTGAAGCAGGCATTGAAATGAAGGAGGTCATGTTTGGCAGCATGCTCAGCAACAAGGTGGTCCACTTGTTTCTTGGTCACAGTTTGTCAGTTGCCATTCATGCGGACATACAACTTGTGGGTTCTCACATCCACACAGAATGCAGCGCAGTGGTTGCAGGTTAGCTTTTAGATCACGTGACTGGTTTCACAGGTAGTCCTGCCGCTGATGGGATAGGTGATGTTTGTGACCAGACTGGAATAGGTGGTGGTGGTGGTGGTGGTGGGAGGATGCATGGGACAGGTCTTGTATCTATGTCTATTACAGGGATATGAGCCATGAGGTAAAGGGTTGGGAGCAGGGGATGTGTAGGTTCGGTGGATGGTAGAATGCCACTGTGGGAGGGGTGGGAAGGATAGTGGGCAGGACATTTCTCATTTCAGAGCATGACGAGAGGTTGTCGAAACCCTGACAGAAAATGTAATTCAGCTGTTCCTGTCCTGGGTGGTACTGAGTTATGAGGGGAACGCTCCGCTGTGGCCGGACGGTGGGACTTTGGGAGATGGTGGGAGACTAGAAAGATAAGGTACTTCACTGTCCACCACCCTTACCCTACTATCTGTCCCCCTCCCTGCCCCTGCCTCCCCCTCACCCCCACCCAGTCATCATGCACTGGTGCTGCTGCTCACAGTATGGTTTCAGCTGCCTGAGACTGCAGTCGTGTGTGTGAGTTTTGGGAACGCAAGGGATTGGTTCAAATAGTGGAATATCAACAACATCAGGAAAAGGATAGATGACAGACTCCTCCTCAGCATAAAGATCACAACTTTACACATTTAGCTCTTGGCTAAAGCCTTCTTCAGAAAAGACACACACACACACACACACACACACACACACACACACACACACACACACACACACACACACAAAAACCAGCCTATGCATACAAGATGAGAGTAGTGGAGTGCGTGCTACCAAGTGCTATCTCATTGGCTACAGTGCTGTTCTGGTGCACATACTTTCTGATATACAGGACTCTGACATGACTTGGACTGGACTTTGCTTGAAAATACAAACTTTTTTAAGTTAGCTTGTACCGTACCGTTTCTGACAAGGGAACCTCCCCGTCGCACCCCCCTTAGATTTAGTTATAAGTTGGCACAGGGACAGGCCTTGAAAAACTGAACACAGAGCAATCGAGAAAACAGGAAGAAGTTGTGTGGAACTATGAAAAAAATAAGCAAAATATACAAACTGAGTAGTCTATGCGCAAGGTAAGCAACATCAAGGAAAGTGTGAGCTTACGAGCACCGTGGTCCCGTGGTTAGCGTGAGAAGCTGCGGAACGAGAGGTCCTTGGTTCAAGTCTTCTCTCTAGTGAAAAGTTTAATTTTTTATCTTCAGACAATTATCAAAGTTCAGGCACTCACACATAATCAACTTCGCTCTCCAAAATTCCAGGCCATGTTCAGATTTGCTTGGACATATGCAGGATTTGACGGTCTACACACAGAAACATTTGAAAACGTAAAAAAACATGATTTGACAGAGCACAGGGAAAACTGTGCGACTGTGAAACTGTTGCATTCATTTGTTGCAGTTTATCTGACAAACTCTTATGTTTTCATCACATTTTTGAGAGTGATTATCACATCCACAAGAAAACCTAAATCGGGCAAGGTAGAAGAATCTTTTTACCCATTCACCAAGTGTGCCAGTTAGGTGGGTCGACAACATATCCCTGTCATGTGACGCACATGCCGTCATCAGTGTCGTATAGAATATATCAGACGCATTTTCCTGTGGAGGAATCGGTTGACCTATGACCTTGCGATCAAATGTTTTCGGTTCCTATTGGAGAGGCACGTCCTTTCGTCTACTAATCACACGGTTTTGCGGTGCGGTCGCAAAACACAGACACTAAACTTATTACAGTGAACAGAGACGTCAATGAATGAACGGACAGATCGTAACTTTGCGAAAATAAAGAAAGTAAAATTTTCAGTCGAGAGAAGACTCAAACCAAGGGCTTCTCGTTCTGCAGCTGCTCACTCTAACCACGAGACCACGGCGCTCCTCAGCTCACATTGTCCTTGATATTGCCTATCTTGCACATGGACTACTCAGTTTGTATATTTTGCTTATTTTTTCATAGTTTCACACAACTTCTTCCTGTTTTCTCGACTGATCTGTGTTCAGTTTTTCAAGGCCTATCCACTGTGTCAATTTATAGCTAAATCTGAGGGGGGTATGATGGGGAGGTTCCCTTGTGAGGAGCGCTGCATGTGATTATAGAGAATGGCATTTCAGTAAGTAATGCAACCCATTTTTTTTCTCTGCTAATTTAGGTTGAAAAAATGCAGAATTTTTTGACACATATTGTGGAATATTCCCGCTTCAGGACCCTTTAGTTTCGTGAAGTTCCTATATGTACCCTTCAAAATGGTGTTTGTAATGCAGATGCATTCTAAACAGAGAGCTGTCACTTAGTTTCTTTTGAAGGACAACCCAAGCATTGAGATTTTGGTAGGCACTTGCAGAACATCTAAGGAGACCTGCAGTAAACGAAACCATGATGTGTCATTGGGTGAGGCATCCGTCATCATAGCAACAAGATCACGCAAACCTCTGATATCCTGTGTGCAATCTCAACAGATCACAGTCAAACACCTCATTGCACAACTGATCATCTCTGTTGGTAGTGCTGACACTAGTCCACCAGCTGGGGTACACAGAAGTGTGTGCCTGCTGGGTTCCTAGCTGATTCATAAAAGACTGAAAAATAACAAAGGATCACCTGTATGTTTTACGAGTCTGACAATTTTTTTGTCTAACATCATTACAGGTGATGACAAATGAGTTCATCACTTCAAACTGGAAACAAAACAGCATCTATAGAGTGGCGCCACACTACCTCTCCTCCGAAGTAGTAGTTCAATGCTACATCCTCAGCTGGTAAACGCGTGGTGGTGATCTTCTGGGACTCTTAAGGCATTATTCTGTTTGATGTTCTCCTTCATGGTGCAATGATCAACTCTGAAGTGTATTGTGCTACCTCAGAAATTTGAAGAAATGACCTCAGCACATTTGCCACAACAAAATACAAATGAACACCTCCTTCCCCATGACAAGAGTCTGGACACCTGAGAGCAGTTTACAAAACTTCACTGGACTGTTTTCTCCCATCCAACCAACAGCTCAGGTCTCACACATTCCGACTTCCAAATGTTTGGTCCAATGAAGGATACACTTTTCAAGAAGCAGTATGTGGACGATGATGATGATGATGAGGAGGAGGTTATTGATGCAGCAAGACATGGTACCAATGGGCATACAGACCCTCTCAGCAAGGTGGTGTAATGCTGTCGCATTGAATGGAGATTACGTTGAAAAATTGGGCTTTGTAGCCAAAAGAATGGAGAATAATATGGTGTACTGGAATCTTGAATAAAAACCAACCTGCTTTCATAAAAAAGTGTTACATTATATATTGAACACCCCTCGTATATATTGTTGCAAATTACCTCCACTGTTAGTGTGTATAGATCTCTTTCTTCAAAAGACACACATTTCATTTAGTATTTCCTCAGCTATGTTGGGTTTATTTCTATCCACAATTCTGTTAAAGTGTACTTTTTTATTCTGCGATTCAGACTGTCCCCACGAACGGAGTAGTTTAAAATGCTTTTAATACTACATCCCTTCCTCAGCACTTAAGGGATGAGACCTGACAGTTCATAAAATTTCAGATTCCACATCCCGCTGGTGCCAGTATCAGGAAGGATGGTGGGCAGGTCTCCAGCCAAACCGAGGTCTGCCTCAATATCAGTACATAAGATGGACATATGCCAAAATACGCTGAACGAAAAGTGTTACATCACAAACTTGACAGGGTGGTGAATCCTCCCGCTGGAGGACGAAGCTGTGTGTTAAAGATTATGTTCTATGTGCTGTCTCATTAGCAGGAAGTTCTTTCCATTGGTGAGGTTGGCAAGAAGTCCACCATGACTGAGTGGTCAATTTGAGTGACTGGAGTTTGTTTTCTCCCATCTCCAACCACTCAGTTTACCACTGACATGACGATTCATTTGTCAGATAATAAATGACAGTGTGCAAGAGGCTGCCAGATCAATGTAGAAACACCAACCCCACATGCTTCCTTGGCTGCTTTGTTGGCTATGTCCTTTTCCTGAATCCAACATGTTCAGGTACCAGCAAAAGTTCACCTCTGTGCCCCAGTGGTGGAGCCTCTAAAGAGTCATGGATGAGCTGGATCAACGGATCTACCAAATACATTTGGTGGACCACTTATAGTGCACTGAGCAAGTCAGAACAGATGAGAAACCTTGTATTGTGATGCCTGTGAATCTATTCCAGTGCTGTAACAATGCCATATAACTCCACATCATAATTTATAAATTGTTCTGGAAGGCGCACTTTGAAAGCCCCTATCAAGGAAAATAGCTGAATCACCAAGGGCGTCCCCTTGCTGAAACCATCCACATGAACAATAAAGAAATTTTGATAGCCAATGCACTTAAAATTGAAGAAAATAATGTACTTAAAATTGAAGAAAACAGGGTGGTAAGTACATAATCTGGGGTATACGTTTTCATGCACAGACAAGAACACAGCAAGTGCTATAACCCGGTTTCTCAGAAATTTTGTTCAGTGGACATGGAGTCAAACCAACAGAAACTGTAGCTACTATTCAGTTATCATTCATGAAGTTTGCAGGTAGTGTGCTGTACTGATGGGTGTTTAAATTATTGTCCAAGTAATGGTTGAGGCACATGTTAAAACTGACTACTTATTACCATATGGTTGCAAATTTTACCCTCATTAGAAGAGATGTTTCTTTTGAACAAACTACTGCAGTCAAAATATCTAGTACTTACTTCCACCTCTGGTCCACCCTCTTTCATGGCTGCTGTTTTAACCATATGGACTTGCTGCATCAACAGGTCACAGTACAATCTTAACTCAGACTTCTTTGTCTTAAGGGTATCAGGGTTAGAATCAGCTGAAATTTTAAAACTGTATAAAGCCAGTGGAATGAACAAAAAGGCCTTAACTATTAATGACCAAGCTATGGAACAAGAAAGTATACATAATTTAATCAACCCGCAGTGCTAATGAAATGAAAATATATAGTTCTACTGAAAAAATTTTCTTATAACATGCCATATGGTCTTCAGGCATTGATTGTTTATATGCTTTCGTAATTTTTTGCAAATTTAAGTAGTCAGAAATATCGACCAGAGTTGATCAAAAAAGATTCCTTGAATGGTGACAAGTTACCACACTCCACTGTTTATAGTGAAGCTACACAGTAAACGTATGAGTACTAAGAGAGTTTCATATAAAAACAGGAATGTCTCAAAACTGGGCCACTACAGAGCACAATAAGTGAAAGATAAATTTGTAAAGCAAACAAACAAGTCAGAGGCTATACGGCAATACTTCTAATTAAAATTCAGTAACAAGTGCACAAAATAACATCTGTAATAATTAAATATCATCAGAAACAACAATGACAAATCAAACAATTACAAAAAAGTTATGCTTCACCCACACAATGTGCTGCCGAAATACTAATTATTGAAAAGGCAGTCAAATTACTTTTGTCATTAAATACTTTAATATTACTTGCTAACTGCAAATTTTAATGTCTTGGATATTTAGCGGTAAAGTTTGAAGTACTAATGTTCATATGCTATTTTATAATTCAATGGTAACGAGTTGAACAGTGAAACATCCAAGTTCGGGGTGTCTGAACATACTGATGCAAATGTGGAATAAGTGCAACAGGCTTGTATGTGACAGTAGAAAGTTGTTACAAACTTTAATATGACCTGAACATATATGCTTGAAACTACAACTGTGCTAATGAAATTGTCAAATGAATGATAACTGCAGTGTGTTCCAAATGATCTTCACTTTTTGTTTATCAGCTTAGTTACTGACAAAAATGGCCACTACTCAAGAGAAGGCATGGGTTGTAGAATGGTTGACAGAGACCAAATTTGACATCCAGTTCTAGCAGCACTTCTGGATACATTAAAGAAGCACCCCACCTTCAAGTCTGCCCATCTGACAGTGGTACATGAGATTCAATGAATCAGGAAGTATCATGAACAGCACAAGTTCTGGGTGTCAGCATGACATGCAAATGCAGAATGGGTGCAACAGGCTTTTATCCAGAGCCCAACCAATTCAATCCATCAAGAGTATTTACTGTTGCAGCTACTTCCAACCACAGTGCACTGGGTGCTACACAAGAGACTGAAGCTTTATACTACGAGCAGCAGCTACTGAATGTGCTTCAACCTGATGACAGGCCAAAGTGCAGATCATTTGCAAAGGAGTTTCTGAGTTACATCAACAATGACCCGGACTATACAAAATGATGATTTCACAGATGAAGCTTAGTTTCTTCTTTCTGGGAAAGTAAACCAAAACAATGTGAGGAGCTGATGCCCTGTGAACCCCAGTTTTAGCATGGAAACTGTGAGTGACAGTCCAAAGGTAAATGTGTCGAATGGTCTGCTACACGACTGAGGTTAGATGGTTTTTCTCTACAGAGGTGTCGACAACTTTTGAGTGTTTATCTGGACCTGTTGGAATAATCTGCATTTTCACAGTTTGAAGAACTGCAATTTGACATGCTACAACAGCATGGTACCCCTTCTCATTGGACATCTAACTGTATCAAAACTTTGGACATCATTTTCAGGTCGCTGGATTGGCAGAGGAGGAACCATTTCCTGGCCTTGAAGGACTGCAGTCATAACCCCACTAGATTTTTTGTTTGTTTGAGTGTTTGTGAAGAACACTTTCTACCATATCTCAGCGCAGGAACTGCAAGCTCACATCAGAGGAGCAATTGCTTGAGAACTTGCTTGGCCAGACATGGGAGGAACTCTAATACCCTGGATATCTTGTCTCCTACACATTGTGCACACTCTGAGATCTGTTAAACAGCTACTAAAACTTTAGGTGCATGTGTGTGTTCATGTGTGAACATTATGCTGCAAACTATACCTTTCTCCAGCCCCATTTCTGAGACATCCCTTGTCAACGTTGTAGGGATCATTTATGAACACCTGATACAATAAGGCTACAATTGTCAGACTGTAAATTAGAATATGGTTGATAGAAGGAAATGGCCCACAACACAAACATCTTCAAACATGACTGTCTAACACAAGTGTGTTTCAGCAAATACTATAACACACCATCTACAAACAAGACCCAACTCAAAAATATTGGTTCACACAACTCAACACACCTATAACACATGTCAAACCAAATGGATGGAATAAGATGCTTCCCTTGATCCCAAATGATATAGCATCTAACAGCTTAATACATAGAAAATTAAATTCATTTAGGTGAAGGTAGGACAAGTGGTTGGCTGTAGTCTTGTTGAAGACACTAGTCTGGCATTTGCCTGGTGATCTTGCAGCAATAAGTGTTCAGCGTTTGTCTATCCTTAAAACAATATCCTTAAATAGCAATTATTTCATTTACCTGGTAATCTAATACAGAACAAGGAATACAGTTATAGTGGCAGAGGACACTCAAATAGCCATCTAATGTTTTTGAGAGCATCGCTAGGCCAGAAAAGTGTAATTTACTGTGTTGTTACATTTTTACAATACACTAAAAAATAAGTAAATAAATAAAAAATGCTTGAGACACAGCATTTACGAGCAAACATTACTACAAAGAACTGCTTTTATCGTGCACCAGAATTTTTAAACACGTAAAATTGTAACTTTTTCTTCAAATGCTCTAGATCAATCAATCAAATTCATAGTGTAAGAATGGTAGATGTATCTCCTTTTCTCTTGTGTTCAATTTAAATAAATAATGCAACGTAACAATTAAGCTGTCCTCTGGCAACAACGAGAGAGGGAGCTGTAACCAGTACCTGAATCCTTCCGGCTTCTAGTTGTGACACATGCCTTAGCGCTGCCTAATGCTACAAGCCACTGTTGACGTTCTTGAGATGATGGTGCTCTCAAGTAGATATGCTGTTCTCCTGGTATGACGAGATCCATGCGAGTGTTATCCACGGGGTTCACTAAAACAATACCAGTAATCTCTAAACTTATGTACATAATACTTCTGTCGTGTATGTTTACAGACTAAACTTACCTATTATTTCGCACGCTGACACCTTCATTGACCCCTTACATCCTTGATTAACTTCGTCTTGAGATTTATAATATGCAAGCACGCCATCATCCAAGATAAACCACCGTGTCTGCCATCCTGTAACAATTAATATATCAAAGTTTCCTAATATTTCTGCTGTACAAAGCAATCTTTGAAAGCTAACATACCGCTCCAATAGTTTGTCCACTTCCAAAGAACTCCTTCCATATTAAATCCAGCAGGATGTCATAACTGACAATTTTCAGGTTTCAGTATACGTCCTTTCATCAGACCATCAAACTGACTGTCTTGTTCTCCTACTGTCAAAATACCTTCCACACATCGATTATGTACTATCACGCACTTCCACCGCTCGCGTCTTCCACAACGTCAACGTCAACAAACGAAGTATTTCTTTGACATTCACACGGCGGCATCACCAACAGCTCGGATCAAAGTATGTATGTTGTGACAACAGCAGCTGCTACTTGCTTTGTAGACCTCCTACATTATCTAGTGTCAATAATGAGTAAACATCTTGAGAAAGACTGTTGTTGAAACTATTTTCAATCACTGACACGAATTACTTAAAACCTTTACGTTGTTCTCAACGAAACTCTCGACTTCTCATCAAAATTATCGGCATGCGGTATGGTGTGTCTGCGACGACGTGCAACATCTTTGACAAAGAATTAGAGTTTACAAACATTGTAGGGTGTGGTATGAGTTGTTGAAGTGGAAGTAAGGTATCAATATGTGGATTTTGGAAAGACTTCCCATAGGTCTTGGCATCATATTGTTATTTGTCGTTTACGGTGAGCATCATTCAGTTCTGACAGTCGTAAGATGTTAATAGATATCGAAGTAAACGTTTAATTAATATATGTTATTGAGACAGGTAGAAGAAATAAAAAGTGTAAGGTTTACCGATACCATTGTAAATCTGTTAGAGGCAGTAAAGGAGTTGGACGAGCAGCCGATTGGAATAGATAGGGCCTTGAAAAGAAATCATAAAATAAGCCCCAACAAAATTAAAGGAAGGGTAGGGCCTAATGGAATGTTGAGAAATTCAATCAGGTGATGCGTGGAGAATTGGTTTAGGAAATGAGATAGTAAAAGTACTAGATGAGTTTTGCTATTTTGGCAACAAAGTAACAGATCATGGCCGAAGTAGACAGAGTGTAAAACGCAGAGTGTTTAATATCTAATATCAATTTAATTTTTATGAATTCATTTTTGAAGGTATTTGTGTGGAGTGCATCCTTGTCTGGAAGTGAAACTTCAGCAATAAGCAGTCCAGACAAGAAGAAAATAGAAGCTTTTGAAATGTGGAACTATAAAAGAATACCGAAAATTATATGGGTATATTGAATAACACATAATGAGGTACAGTGCTGATTTGAATTTTAAGAAAAAATAAATTTGTTACACAACTTGACTAAAATAGGGGATTGGTTGGTAGTATACATCCAGAGGCACTAAGGAATTGTAAATTTAATAATGGAAGGAAGTATGGTGGGGACTTTAGAGGGAGGTATAAGGGAAAGTGAGTTGAAATGGATGTGGGTTGCACCAAACCAATCTTTGGACTGAAGATCACAACAATGTTGCAGCGCAGTGTATATAAACAAAACCAAAAGCATGTGTGTCTGAACTTGTAATAATACAGTTATGACTATATACTTTGTGTTCAGTACTTTTCGATACCATAAGTTACATTAATATGTATTGATGCTTTTAATGTCTGAGATGACTCTTAAGGCCTTTGTAATATTACCTATTAATTCATCATGATGTGTAGAAAGTTCTTCTCTGTAATGTTTTTGGAATCAGTATAAAACCAAAGCACAGATGAGTATATATATTTTGAAAATGAATACATATATATTTTTGGAACAAACGAGTAAAATACATTCAAAAACAAAATGAAAGCATAACTCCTCGGGGATGTTATATTTTAATCAGTGAAAATCCCAGATGAATGATATACATGTACAATTTGTCTGAATTCAAGGATTCAGGAATCCAGTTAGTGGTATATGATTTTAATTTCTTATTTATATTTATTTATCCACAAATAATCTCACATTGATAAATGATTTTTAACTGCAATACAATGCAAATTAATGGCTCAAGATACGCAAGACACGGCATACATAACATGCTTTGAGAGGGTAGGACAGGTGGTCGGCCAATAATTATTGGCTGTGGCCATGTGGAATACTAAGCTAGCAACTGTATGCAAACAGCAGCTATTTAATATATCTGATGGAAGAGTAGCTTTTTCAGAGTTTTGCTATGTTAAATGTAACTTGAAGAAACCAAGCATGTAGCACACAAAGTGGCTGATTTCAAGCCTAGATTCCATTAATTTCTAGTGAGTTTTTTTCTCCACACTTATCATTTAAACTGTCATGGTGCAAAATTTCTCATATGGATCTGTTGTTTCTATTTTACACAGTTTTGTTCTTTGCTGGTGTGAAGATCACTGTGCACTGTGTGTAAAACTTTTCCTTATTGTTGAATCTTTGAGTCTGGAATGACTCAAGTTGGAATACATTAGCCTACTAGTGTTTTTTGTGTGACCACTGCCAACTTAAGCAGTCTGACGATGCTTTATTACTTATAGAGTAGCTTGTTTTTTAATTTTGTAATTTGTTTTGAAATGAGTAATTTGGTAATTCATTGTCATCGTGGGCACTACCTATGACTCCTCGGAGAAGGAAGGTGAAATGCATTGGGAAGCATGTCTGACTTTTATTTCTGTAATTGGTTGATTTAAAATTCAAAATACTTTTGTCATGGCAGCACAATGTGAGGGTGATGGAGTACTTAAATTGCTCCTCACCGTGCATCATCCAGTGTGCTACACAGAGCTTTCGTCTTCTTGTTTATTCAAATCTTAATTTTTTTCTTGGTGTAGGACCCTCTGCACATTATCAGGTGCTGGGAGCTTGTCATACCAATATATTTAATAATGTGCAGATGGTCCTTAAAGATTAGAATAAAGATTATCCCTTGATGATGGCAGAAAAGTGCTGAAACATCCTTGGCTTGAGATGAAAGAAATGGTCATTTGGATAATCGGTGGGCCTTATTTTCAGTAATTTTATATGCAAACAGGGTCACTGCAAGAGCATTGAAACAAAAACGATGTATGTACCTCTGTTTCAGGGGCCCTTGTGCCTCTTTTCATGGACACCATTATGTAGCCTGGCTTCACCACTGTATTGTCATCTATACTAAGAACATGCTCAAGCCATTAAAGGTGGTTTTCTCACTCTTTTCCCCAAAATGGAGCAATACTAGGATGTTTCTTAACATCAAAATTTGAAACAAATCCAGCAGTCCATTAAAGCATCTTTCATTCTGTACTTCTCTGTAGTACACCAGTGCTTGGTGTGGTAATACAGTGAACAAACAACCAATTACTTTGACAGTGATAAACTCTATTCTGATGCAGCTGACATTGCAGTCAGTCTCTCTCTCTCTCTCTCTCTCTCTCTCTCTCTCTCTCTCTGTCTTTCCACACACACACACACACACACACACACCACACACACACATACATTCAAAATAGTTACCACACTTATCTGATTATTATCTAAGATGGATGGAAGAATATTTAAACTAACAGATACGTCTTATCAGAATATAAAATATGCACTGTAAAAATATATGTCTGCTGAACTATTTATTTAATTTGGTATATCCTTTTATGCTTGTGTAATGCTGGGATGTGGAGTAAGTTAAAGAATATCTAAAATGTAAATTACACAGAACGTGTAACAGACAGAATCACAGTGGAGAAAAAAGATAGGGCTGTCACACAAGGATTAACACATATTGCACAACAGTACGGTTCATAACGAGCACTAGAAATGTACACGTAAAATGTGTAAAAACTCTGTATGAAAAAATTCACCTAATAAATGAAAGGTTTATCAGGTGTATACAGCTTTATTTTATTTTTAAATAATGTGCTGTTACTACATAGACATTTGATGCCTTTACGGTCGCTCTATTCGGCTGCCATGTCCAATGTCAAATTGATTTGTGTGAACAGTTAATATGTTAATACTGAAGTGCTGTGCACCTTTGTATACCCGAGTTAGATGTTTGAAATCACAATGGAGGTCAGTCCTTCTTCATGTATTGTGATCCTTATGCATTTCATTGACTTCATAGTGCACATGATTGTCAGCAGTGAAGCTTATTATGGAATAAATGCACTGTCTGCCAAAGAAAGAAAATATAGTGAAACACTCAGAAGGGGAGAGAGAAATGAAATGAAATTTCCCAGATTGAGAGGGAATGTGATATTATTTCAGTGATTACAAATTTGAGTGAAATTTAGAAATAACTTGACAGTATGAGCTAAGATGTTGCACCTTCTCTGACCTGGAAGCCCAAAATGATTCACATAGGAAAGGTGTTGTAAAGCCATTGTATCCTCTTCTTTGGCAAGTTGGCCCACAACTGTTCTAACTCGTCCTTGGTATCCTAAAATCTGGCACTGGGGCACAGTTGACATCCAACCTGGTTTCACAAGCGTACTGCCAGGGACAGATCTGGAGTTATTTTTGGCTATGGAGGCACCTCAACAACATGTCAATAGTTCATGGAGAGACATGCTGTTTTTGGACAACCATTATCCTGTTGAAAAATTGCATCACAATACTGTCACAAGAGAGAGAATACATGAGGATTCAGGAGGTTGAGGATGTGTTGTTGCGCCATCAGGATTCCCTCAGTCACTACGAGCAATGATCTAAAGTCCTACCTGATGGCTTTCCGGATTGTGACACCATGACTAACAACGCTGTGCCTTTCCAAAATAATGGAACCCCTCCCAAAGTCACCACTATACTTGTCCACGATGGTCATCCAGAATAATGCAGAATCAAATGTGATTCCATTCATCAGCAGCCCAAGCTTCACAGACACGGCACAACTCCAAATGAATGGTTGACAGTCTAGCAGTGTTATGGAAGCATATGCATAGGCTGGTAATTCCCTTGTCTGTATGCTGCTGGTCTCCAACCCATGGTGTGGGACAGCCCAGAATGTTGCAGGAAGTCTACTACTTATTCTCGAATGGTAGGTGCAGATGTGATGGGGTTACAATGTGCTTGGTGTGCAATACAATTGTCATCCCTTGTGGCAGTCATATGTAGTTGGCCAGAACTTTCATGATGCATATACCTGCCCTCACACACTCATGCAGTCCACCATCAGGCCACTGTCACATTTGAATGCTCATCAAATCTGGATATTGCAGGATTCAACCAGCCAGACTGTTCGAGACACACAATGAGGCCCCTTTTTAAGTACTTGTCAGGTGCTGATAATACTGTCTCACATGAGTAGGCATAACTGGAAATTAAAAGCTCTGTGGCAGCTATTAAACAACAGGAGGAATGGTAAGTCTAACTTTCAGATGTCAAGTGTCTACTGAAAGTACTGTGAAATGCCCCATGCTTGCTGTGTAGAATGGGCTTTTAGATTGGAATTGATATGCACTTCAACTGACTCTCGTGACTGATGTTCCATCAGGTGATATACACACCTGCTGACACCTCTGGGCACTTGGTACTGTTGGGGTTCCGGGGCCTGTTTGGATGGAATTTAGTTTTTTTTAGTACTTCTTTCTTACCTTTTCACCTTCCACAGAAATTTGTCTACAATAACTTGATGTGTATTGATTGATGTATGGGTATATAGGGTTACAACGATATTAAATGAGTGGTAAAATTTTCATTGTAAAGAATGTAGTGTTGATTGAAATTTGTTAGTTCTGTCTGTTGTATGGCACAGGCGTATTGAGCAGCTACGTAGTGAGGTGTAGTGCAGGCAATTTTCTACAAATCAAAATGTTGGCAAGAACACTGGATTGCTCATTTTATGTCAAGTACCAAACATAGCTCATTCTGTTGGCACCCCAGTAAGGATCTCTGTGTAAGAAATGAGTTCTAGGAAGTGGTGTCAGCATGGAAAGGGTGTTAATGGTGTTTCAAAAACATGAAGGGCATTTTGCTGATAGACTTCCTGCTTGGAAGTGAAACATTAAACACTGGACTGTTTTTGTGAAATACTAAAATTTTGTGCCAGTCAGAAAAAAAGGAGTGGGATGCTAAGTTAAATTTGTAGCATTGATACACGGCAGTACTAGTCCACATACTGCTCAGTACAAAACATGTTTTCTGCAAGAGTTTGGCTGAATGATGTTTGACCCGCTATTCTACAGTCCTGATTTTTTTCACAGCAGTTTCCTTCTCATCTTATACCTAAAGACTTTCTTGTTTGATTAACAGTTTAGTTGCGACTGAGATGCACAGACAAAAGTAACCTGTGGGTTATAATCACAAATGTCAGACTTTTATGACACTGATTCTTTATTGTTGCACATCTCTGAAAAAAAAGAGTTAATAATTGGTGAGCTAATAAATGATTTCCACATGAATTTTCTTTCTCTTTAACTCCTTAGAGAAGCTTACTATCTGGATAAATATTGTCTTAGGAGAGCATTCATCATCCTAAAATTCATTTTTATGTAAGTAACCATGTTGTTTCAAAAGCCAAGAATGTGGCCGACCTTAACTTGTAAAGGTCATACTAATTTAGGAACTATGGGTAAGCAGCATGTATGTTAAGTGTGGCAGATGCAACCCCAGACATTTACCTAAAATATTTGGACAAATATCCACTGTGGACTTTTTGATTTGTTGAAAGTAGAAAAAGGTCCAGGGAATAAAGGTGATTAAATGTGTACTGTTTGCTGAGACAAAAACAATGTTCAAATCCTTGTAGTTTCTGTTAATTACATTTTTCACTTTACCACTGAAAATGCTTACAACAAAAATAAGATGTCACAGTCAACAAAATTGAGTCTGCTGTTTCCTCTGTTCATAAATATGTACCCTTTGTGAATGTTGTGGTCTCTTCTCCCATCCATCTTGCAGATTAAATACCACCAACAAACATGCCACCAAGCTTTGTTGCCATCTTCTCACCAAAAGAACTTAGTACAGGGTGACAATTATTGAACTATTTGAATAAAATGTAAATTAGTTACAAACTACGGTGTGTACACATTGTATTCAACATGTAAATGTCACTACAGATACTCAGATTTAGGTTATGACATGTTCGATATGCCTGCCATCTTTGGCAATGATGTGGTGCAGAGAAATAGTGAAATTCTGAAGTGTTGGAACATCAGTGCTGTTGATGACCTCCTGAATGGCTGTTTTCAGCTCAGCAATGGTTTTGGGGTTATCACTGTACACTTTGTCTTTAATGTAGCCCCACAAAAAGGAGTGACACGTGTTCAGATTTGGAGAGTATGGCAGCCAGTCGATGCCGATGCCAATGGCGGTCCTTAAAGTGCTCCTCCAGGACGTCACACATTCTCCTGCTTCGATGGGGTTGAGCTCTGTCTTGTATGAACCACATCTTGTCAAAATCAGGGTCACTTTGGATGATGAGGATGAAATCAATCTTCCAAAACCTTCACGTACCATTCGGTAGTCTCTGTGCCATCTAGAAATATCGCACCAATTATTCCGTAACTGGACATTGCACTCCACACAGACACCTGTTGAGGGTGAAGAGACTTCTTGATCGCGAATTGCAGATTCTCAGTCCCCCAAATGCGACAATTTTTGTTATTGACAAACCCATCCAAATGAAAGTGGGCTTCGTCGTTAAACCAAACTACAATGCGCATACTAATTCTTATCATGCCCCGTGGCCAACCACGCTGTGTGAACGTCCTAACAAAAACTGTTCGGAAGTTATAACAATTTTATTTCACGTAGTTCAATAAGTGTCACCCTGTAAATGGGAGGGAAGGGTAATTGATTGAAAAATACGATAAAAAAAAGGGAAACATTACTGTTGATTTCGGACCACAAGGATCAGAAATTAAGTTATTGTAACCTTAAAAAGACCTGCCTGTCCTCCCCCAGCTGTCGTGGAGTCCTTGCCAGTGTACAATAAATTAATTCAGATCTCACATTGAAAAACTAAAGCTTTTGGCACTACCTTGTCCTAAACCTTGTGGTTCATTGAAGGAAAGTAAGAAACCATGATAGTATGGGTCTTATGAGGAACATTTTGGAAAAATAAAATATGCTTGCTAGTTGCTGTATGAAACTGTGTGTCAGAGCTTCACAAAAATATTCGCGTACGTGGTGCACTATTCTACTAATATTGCATCTGGTAAATGTAGTTCCAGGTTTTTTCATGCTTGCAAGAGTATATCGAAAGCAGAGGAATTAACATTAGTCTCATCAGCTTCTCCTCATGAGAACAGTATTTGTAGTAGCTCATCATGCTGGTCGGTGTCGAGATCTCATTCACAATATAATGCCATGGCATCTTAGCCCAGAACCTGAAGAAATTCTCCCTCCATTTGTAACAAAAATTTAGAATGTAATTTGATTGCTGTTGCTGCAAGAAGAGCTGAGCAAAGCATCGTAGTGTTGCTCTTCTATTGCATTCAATGGATCTATACATGAGGTGTATATTGATCAACTCTTCCTAGTAAACCTGTTCATACTGCAGTGAATAACTTTTAATGTGCAACTAACACTGCTGGAAAAATTAAACCAAGACAAGCAGGACTGAGCAATACTGAATGCAAAATTGCCACGTGGGATTAGCCGAAGAGTCTCATGTGCTGCAGTCGTGGACTGTGCGGCTGGTCCCGACGGAGGTTCGAGTCCTCCCTCGGGCATGGGTGTGTGTGTGTCTGTCCTTAGCATAATTTAGGTTAAGTAGTGTGTAAGCTTAGGGACTCATGACCTTAGCAGTTAAGGCTCATAAGATTTCACACACATTTGAACATTTTTGAATGCAAAATTAAAGATGAAGAATAAAGCAGGAAGTACTATAGTCAGCAGCAATTACCATGAATGAAACAAACAATTTTTTGTTTCTTCCAAAACAAGACACACAGCTTATACTGTCAACATTTGCAGTGTTGTGCAGATATTTTTATGCAGCAGAGATGTAATGGTAAGTGGAAGTACAAAATCAAACTAAATGTGTTTACTCTGTAACGAGCCACAGAGACCATGGGTCCCTTACATTAAAGTACTCAGGAGATATCCTTGAACAACGTCCAAAATTGTTTTGGTGAGTTCAGGTTCAGCCTGTGTAATGATGGACTGAATGGGTTGATTGTTCATAAGATTTGTGTTTAGGTATGAAGAATGTGTTCATAACATTGGTGTAAATTATCTGTTCATTTTCAAGTGGGCTATGAAGTAAACGTCATTTGATAAGTGATAATAAAGTTCTCTATTAAGTATTTACAGTTTATGCAATTTTATTTTCTGTAATGTATAGTTGCGAATACAAAGAAATTATTTAGAATAATGATCTTATAAATTTAATTCTTCATTCGTAACTCGTTATTTCTCTATTGGTGTTGGTCTGCAACACTTATTAGAATAGGTTTTTCAGCTGATAATTATGATTTTTCTGTTTTAAATCAATCTTATCTTTAGTCGCATCATACTGATTGGATTAGGAAACTTTGTGACATATTTTAGTTATTTATTTTATTTGTTTTTTTATTCCCTCACAGGTGAAAGTCTTGAATGTTATGTGTGCACATCACAGGAGACAAATGGAGAGAAGTGCCTCAACACCATAAAGACTTGTGAACAAGGAGAGGATGTGTGTCTGACAGAGATAAAGTGGGGAAGTAAGTAACGGAAGCTTACATATTTTTGGATCTGTCCTGTTCAGATTGACATAAACCAATTTTAAAAAACTGTTTTCTCCATATTTTGTTTTTATGTAACTGATAATTTTGTTCTCAAATAAAATGTATTCACTTCTTGTGACCATACTTTTGCTTTTTGCGATTGCTCTTTCTGTGCACATAACTTGAGACAGGGCTTCCATGAATTGGCTGGTAGGTTCTTAATTACATTTTAGAAGGATTAAGTAGACTAATGTTGGGATATCCAAGTGTCCAAACCAGACATTCATGTTTTGCAACACTTGGTATCCATAAGGCAACTTTCTTGATAGGGCAGTTTGTGGGGACAAATAGTGTTGGGCTACTCTACATCCCACACTGTAGACAGCATGGGGATTCAGTGTCTGCAGCACTCTAGGCATGACTTGGATATATTACGAATCAAGCAAAGACAGACTGACTGCTAAAGGACAGTATTTACTTGAGGACTGCTGCCATGCAAACTAGTAGTGGTAGCGATGGTGGTGATTCTAGGCTCAGAAATTGGACCTGGGACTGCCATGGCCCTATCTCTGCCGAGCTTTAGCACTGCTGATGTGTTACCAAAATCTTTGGACCCTTGCAGCCTTGAGTACTGTGGCTAACGAATTGGAAGCGATACTGACATTTACAAGTTTCAGGGATGATTGTGTACTGGTGCTGCTGAAAGAATGTTGGGAGTAGTGGACTGAGTAAACTTCAGCTTGACCAAATAATAAGGGTTATAGAAACTTAACTACTTTGGGGCAATATTTTCAGAGCCTTAGGATCTGACAGTAGAGTCATTCCATGTCAATTCAACCAATTTGAGAAAATGTTCCAGCTGACAGTCTCAGATTTGGCTGAAATTTAGCACACCCATGTACAAAATTTTAAGTTCCCCTGCCAATTAGTTCCAGAATTATGGCTTGTGAAAGAAGGTGGCGTGACCCGGAAATTGCAACCCACATCTGGCAATCTATCTTCAGACCCAGCTTCAGGTCTTAATAGCTTTGGAACTATTCCACACAGTCCAGTGAAATTTTTACAACCCAGTAACATCCACTTAGAGAACACACTCTATGAATCAAACACCAACAACATATTTCTGAGGGAAAATAAAAAATTCCAAAATGTGATTAAAAAATGTAATACGTTAAAAGGTACATATTGTAGGTGCCCTCTATGCCAAATATAATTCACTCAAAAAGATTGTAAATTTTTTTGTGGTAAGCTTAATGTGGTCTAAACACACACATAACTCATCTTACCCATATCAGTCACACAAACAGAGTTACATGCACACGAAAATACAAAAATTTGAAAAATTACCTGAAAAACATGGATTTTCTAGGTGTGGTAGCACAAAAGGGAGAAGTGATATCCTAGCCAAATTTCAAACATTGCATAATTAGACCATAATATAATATGTGGCAAAATTTCAACTTGTTATTGCAAGGCATTTGTGTACAATAAAAGTTGACAGAGATGTATTTGGTTACGTTTCTTTTAACATGATTTAGGAAGTAATAGTGATGATGCAGACAGCTTGTTTCAGATAAAGCTGCAGCAATTGTTGGAAACCGTTAGGCAACAGAAAGTTAAACAATGGTAGTTTTCAGGCACAGAATGAGTCATTGTTAGGCAGGAACAACAAAGAAAACAAGCAACAATTACAGGTTACTCATGTTTTTAAGTTTCTAGTTCAGACTGGCCAATACTGTTGTGGAAAGTCAGTATGGAGGCAGAAGAGTGTACTAGTGTTGCTCTTGTTCAAACAAGTTGCAGTATTGGCTCTGAGCACTATGGGACTTAACTTCTGAGGACATCAGTCCCCTAGAACTTAGAACTACTTAAACCTAACTAACCTAAGGACATCACACACATCCATGCCCGAGGCACGATTCGAACCCGCAACCGCAGCAGTCGCGCGGTTCCAGGCTGTAGCGCCTAGAACCGCTCGGCCACGCTGGCGCATTGTTGGTAGAGCACAAATATCTGAATGTCATAAAACAACATATGGAACAAAATGTGGCATTCGCTTTGTACTGTATGATCTGGATGAATCGGACCAAGATTTGTTGCTATGGAGATCTGGGATACACAATGTGGGCACAAGAAGTACAGTTCCAGGAAACTTTAGTGTTTGTTATCATCATATGAAAGTGTTTCTGGATAAGTATTCTTTCCTACAAAGAAGTTGTTTTGATCCATTTCGGATTCATGAGAAGACAGTGAAGTGTACCCTCAGAGAAATTGATATAAAATCAGTATTGAAAGTGAATCAGTGCATGGGACTTAACATGAAACCAGGACAAAAGTTATGTTCCAGGTGTGTTACACTGCTAAAAAATGAAGAATATTCTGATAATTTACATGACAATGACAAAGAGTATCAGCTACCTACAACCACAGCGGATGAGCAATTAAATACTTCAGTGACTGCTCTTGGTTTGTCTCCAATGAAGACACACAAAGTTGGGAAAAGAGACGGCCCAGCTACGGTAGAAGAAAACTACAAGAAGCTCAAATGGAATTAAAACACAAAATAGCTGACAAACTAATTGTGGAAGAGGAAGAACTATCTGCTCCAAAGGAACAGAAATCATGCCAGAAATGCTCTGATTTGGACAAAACTGTGCATGATTTGAAAGAAAAATATGCCATATCCACATGCCAGAAATAGCTATTCTTACCCTTGCACCTTCCAGCTGGTCTATTGACTAAACGGCAAAGGAATTCAATGTTTCTACATATATGGTAAAGCAGGCTAGTAAAATAAAAGCAACCCAAGGAGTGCTTCCACAACTTCAGCAGGCTCAGGGTAAGCAATTGAGTTCAGAAATAAAGGTGCTAGTGTTGGAGTTTTGTGAGAATAATGACTACAGCCGAATAATGCCTGGAAAAAAAAGACTACATAACGGTGAAAATGCGAAATGTACGTGTACAGATGCAAAAAAGACTGTTGCTACGCAACATATCAGAACTATATGTAGAATTCAAGGAAAAGTATCCCAATACCAAAGTAGGTTTATCATCTTTTTTCAATCTTCAGCCAAAATGGGTTGTGCCTGTAAGTGCAAGGAGCAGACACAATGTTTGTGTATGTGAGACCCATCAAAATGCTAAGCTGATGTTTGCTGCTATAAAGGATTCTGGTCTGGATTACAAAGGTGCAATGAAGCTGCTAGTGTGTGACATCAGTTCCTACCAGTGCGTGATACACAGGTGTGAAAAGTGTCCTGGCAAGGCAAATCTTGCAGAACACATGTATAACAAACTGTATGGTGAACTCCTTATGGATGATGAACTTGTTTTTTACAAACAATGGACACACATGGATTGCACAAGTCTTGAAACAAAGCAAAGTACAGTGGAAGATTTTGTTGAAATGTGTTGTCAAAAAACGGACAAACTGACCACACACAGCTTCACAGCAACAGCACAATCGGCTTATCTCCAGTTTTTTAAGGATAATTTGAAACAAGATGAAATTATAGTAACACTAAACTTTTCTGAAAATTATGTATTTATAGTTCAAGATGCCATCCAAGGATGTCATTGGGACAACAAATGGCTCTGAGCACTATGGGACTCAACTGCTGAGGTCATTAGTCCCCTAGAACTTAGAACTAGTTAAACCTAACTAACCTAAGGACATCACAAACATCCATGCCCGAAGCAGGATTCGAACCTGTGACCGTAGTGGTCTTGCGGTTCCAGACTGCAACGTCTTTAACTGCACGGCCACTTCGGCCGGCATTGGGACAACAGTCAAGCAACTCTCCAGGCATTTGCGATTTACTATAGAGGTGAATCATGTGATGTGTCTGTCATGAACCCGTGCGTTTTTAGTGACTGTTTAATTCATGATGCCATTACAGTTCATGCCCACATTCGCACTGTCATGGCATATGTGAAAAACAAGCTGCCTCACATACGTTTTGCGAAACACTTCAGTGATGGGGCAGCTAGTCAGTACAAAAACTGTAAAAATCTCAAAAATTTATGCATGCATTACCATGATTTTCAGATTCATTCAGAATGGAATTTTTTCGCAACAAGTCATGGTAAAAATGTATGTGATGGTACTGGTGCTACCATTAAGCTCATGGCATCACGAGCTAGTCTGCAGCAACCTACAGAAGGTCACATTCTAACACCTCTTCAATTATTTACCTGGATACAGAAAAATATCTCTGGCGTACAGTCATTCTATGTTTCGAAAGATGAGGTGAAATCTGTCAAAGAGTTGCTAAAAAGCAGACTAGAACACGTTAAAACTGTTGCGGGCACAAGGAGCCATCATCACTTCTCTCCAGTGGACTCTGACAATGTGCAGATGAGCAGACTGTCTGGTTATAACTAATGGTTCATGCACAACACGTGTCTTCACAGTGTGTGTGACTCAGGATTCAGAAGCAAAAGCAGCAACATTCAACCAGGTTGCTATGTTATTGCTGTTTATGATGAAAAATGGTACTTAGGATGTCTTGCAGAGTGCTGTGAAGCAGAAGGTGATGTATTTGTGAACTTCATGGCACCGGCAGGACCAGCAAGATCATTTCATTGGCCACATTTGGCAGACAGGTGCTGGATTCCTTTTGAACATATTCTTATGACTGTTCCAGTGCCTACCACAGGGTCAGGAAGACAGTACAATTTGCCACTCAATGTAGAGAGTACAGTAGCTAAAGTGTGGGAGAACTTCTGTTCAAAGCACAATCGACTAGTTTTTAGCAGTTAAGGTGCAGTAAACATTAATGATAGGTTGTGTTAATCCATCTATATGTTGTTGCTTAGTGATTAAACAGTTGTGGGAGAGGATAAGAAGAGGCAGAACAGTTTACGATATGTTTTTACAAAATTGTGTTGTGGAACAATGGCCACATCACCAAATACATCTGTCAACTTCCATTGTACACAAATGTCCTGCAACAACATGCTGAAATTTTGAAATATATATCATTATGGTCTACTTATGCAGTGTGTGAAATTTGGCTTGGATACCACTTGTCCCTTTTGTGCTACCACGCTTCAAAAATCCATGTTTTTCAGGTAATTTTTCGAATTTTTGTATTTTTGTGTGCATGTAACTCAGTTTTTGTGAGTGATATGGGCATGATGAGTTCTGTGTGTGTTTAGGCCACATTAAGCTTACCACAAAAAAATTTATACCCTTTTTGAGTGAATTATATTTGGCATAGAGGGCACCTGCAATATGTACCTTTTAACATATTACATTTTTTTAATCACATTTTGGAATTTTTTATTTTCCCTCAGAAATATGTTGTTGGTGTTTTGATTTACAGAGTGTGTTCTCTAAATTGATGTTACTGGGTTGTAAAAATTTCACTGGACTGTGTGGAATAGTTCCAAAGTTATTAAGACCTGAAGTTGGGTCTGAAGATAGATTGCCAGATGCGGGTTGCAATTTCCGGGTCACGCCACCTTCTTTCACAAGTCATAATTCTGGAACTAATTGGCAGGGGAAACTAATACTTTGTACACGAGTGTTCCACACATGGTAGAATTTGTGTACTGAATTTCAGTCAAATCTGAGACTATGAGCTGGAGCGCCTGGTTGAACTGACACGGAATGACCAAGTAAGGTGGTGTAGATGAAAGAGGAGTTAATATTGTCCCATTGAAACAACAATCAAGTCTATATCTGAAGGCAGGGTCGTCAGTGAAATACAACACTTAACGATGAAAACATATTTATTACTGACACCGGTGTCCAGCCAGAACAGAACCGATCAGATCTCTGGAAGGAGAGTGCACTTATATATGTATGCCTAATTTCTACAACTACTGAACCTTCCAAATATACAAACATAACAAGTGTAAAAGTTTCAGACACCTTCCAGAAATGATAAATATGAAATAATAAATAATTACGTGCAGTCGACTTCGAACCAGACACACAGTACACCATCCAGTGACGCTGACCGCTACTCCGCACTAATGGCACCAGAGCTTGCAGCATAGCTTCCTGTCCAGGACCAGTGACCTGCTGTTTCAGATGCCCTCATTGGAACCAATAGTAGCACCTTAGATCTGGATCTTGTTGATGGTCCTCTCTATGGCAGCCCTGGTGGATCCTCGTGTTCTGGTCATGTTGGTACATCCTCTCCAGTAGAATGATCATCAATGGTAGCCCCTCCTGTTGGAGCCTCTGTCAGTACTGTGGGCCTTGAGTTTCCTTGAACTTACCATTGTCAGTCTGCATTTGGACTGTAGTAGGTCGTCATATGGAGGACATGGACAATGTCTCATTACTTTGTCATCTTGATGAAGGCTTGTAATCTTAGACTTCGTAAGTGAATTCTGACGAGTGACAAAGGATGCGATGTAGTTCAGAGTAGCACTTTAATAATGTTTCTGATAGTCCTACTTTCCATACAGGCTAAAAAATCCATACCGAGACTCCAACAGTATCTCACTGGCAAGTGATAGACTTCATAGTGTTCTCAGTCTTTGTCCTGGGCATCCAAGGTCTGTACACAAGCCAGTTGCCTTGCTTCTTTGGTCCTGGTGATGAGGCTTTAATGTTGTCATTCTGAGTATCATCTGGATGAAACAGGAACAGTGTATCCATTGTTGCCTCAGCTTCATGATTGTGGAGCAGGAAGGACAGAGTGAAGTCTGTAGGGTCTTTCTTCATCGCGTTTATAAGTGAATGTCAGGACTGACAGTATTGCATCCCAGTCTTTATGTTTAACGTACATTGAGAGTATGTCTGCCAATATCTTATTAAAGCATTCTGTGAGGCCATTCATCTGTGGCTGGGAGGCAGTTGTCATCTTGTGGGTGATGTTGCAATCTGAAATTATCTCCGATATTTGTCATGAATGGAAAACATTTTCACTATCAGAGATCATCACATGGAATGCTCCATGTTTCAAAAAATGATGTCTTGTACAAGGAACTTAGGACTTTCTGTAGCTTCAGGAGTCAATACAGCTTTGGTGACAGCATAACAACTGAGGTAGACAGTGTAGGCTGCTATCCATCGATTCCCATTTGTCCGCTTCAGGAAAGTCCCCAAGAAGTCAATTCTAATTCAGCAGAATGGTGCTGCCAAGGGCGGGATTGGTGCTAGGTGCCTCAGAGCATGTGCCCTGTCATTGACGTTCCTTGCAGTGGCTCACATAGTGTTTTAATGGATCACTGGAGACCAGGCCAGTGATACCTGTGTCTGATTCGATCTGGAATCTTCAAGAATCCCAGGTGACTAGATATTGGAATGTCATGGATATACTTCAGGATAGCTGGGTGCAGATGAGCTGTAACAAGCAAACATTTCCACACCAGCAGATCATAGTTTCTCTTATATAATGTTCCATTTATTAACTGGAATCCTCCTTTTGGTCAGTTCCTCATTCTTAAAGATTTATATGGTTTTCAGTAATGCTGGATCTTCCCTCAGTTCAGCAGCAATGTCATTTAATGTAGCTTGACAGAAATATCATCCACACTACTGTGATCTGCCAAAGGATTGCCTGAAGGACACCCAGTTTCCTTGTGTTTGCAACCGTTTTTGTATTCCATTGCGATGTCATTTACCTGGAGCTTCAGTGCTCATCTTGCTAGTCGACCTGACGGGTCCTTCAGGGTAGTCAGCCAGTGTAGAGAATGGTGATGTGTCACAATGATGAATGGTTTGCCAATTAAATATGGTTGCAACTTGGTGATGATAGACAACCACAAGGCAGTGTTTCTTAATTGTACTTGGAGAATACGCTGGAAGTTTGAGCTATTGCCTTTTCAGGACTTCCTAAATTTGTTTTAGAACTGCCCCTATCCCAAAGCTGCTAGCTTTGGTGTGATGTTTTGTCTTGGCATTCTCATCGTACAATGTTAGAACTATCCATAAGGACAAGGAAAGATCTTTCTTGCACCTCATTCCAGGAAAATTTGGCATCTCCCTGCAATAGTTCTTACAAGAAACATATCTTGCTACAGAAGTTGTTTATGAACCACTGGTAGTATGAGTACATCCAAGAAAACTCCTCACATCATGAATGTGCTGAGGCATTGGAAAATTGTAATTGCTCTTATTTTCTCTGGATATGGATGGATTCCATCACCCCTCACTAGGTGCCTCAAGATTTTTATTTCTTGGCTGACGAAGAGGTACTTTTTGGATTCAGGCAGAGACTCACAGTATGAACACACTTCACAACTGTTGTCAGGAGGCTTAGATGTTCTTAGGATGTCTGTAAGAAAACAACGTCATGCAATAGCAAAGACATATTGTCCATTTATAGTGTCAAAGCACGTTGTCCGTCATACATTCAAAGGTGCCTGGAGCCTTACATAGTCCAAACAGCATAACACTGAACTTGTAATTGTCAATAGTTATGATTACAGTTGTTTTCTCTATCATCCTCATCAGCTTCAATTTGCTGGCAGCCTGATTGCATGCCCATAGTTGGGAAATACTTTGCTCCTTTTAACAGTCCATTGTGTCATCAATCCACAGCACTGGATTGATATCTTTCTGATTTTGTTCAGTCAGTGGTAGTTGACACAGTAATGCCACACACTGTTTTTCTTTTTCACAAGGATCTCCGTAGAGGACCAAGAACTTTCTGAGGGTTCACTGATGTCACATACAGCATCATCTCCACTTCCTCCTGGATTATCTGTTGTTCAGCTGGTGACGCACACTACAAATGCTGGCTAATTGGTGGATGGTCCCAGTGTTTTATCATGGATCACTTGGTCTGTCTTTTCTCTACTCCAAATTTGAAAGCATTTGAAAATTGACACATAATCACTTCACTGGCATTGTTCCTCAGTCAATCCATATCCTATTAGCAATCTGATAATACCTTTCTCCCTGGCGTTGTCTGTATTGGTAGCAGAGCATGATTTTTCATCAATGACACTAACAAGGAATGGTCCAATAAGACATATCAAAACCTACCCTGAAATTTTTACACAGGAAGAATACAATGAAAGAAATGCACTGTCAAAATTTTAGCTGCTAAGAGGCACTGCAAGTATTAAAAAAAAAAAAAAAGTGAAAATTGCCACATTCATAGTGCGCCAGGTGGCGGTAGAAATGTACAGCCCTGATGGCGCTGTGGCAATTGTGCATGTGCAACTAGGCACACACTCAGCCGAGGTCGATGGTACATTTGTAAACAGGAAACACAACACAACCCGATCGTAATTTGTAAAGGATGTCTCAGGTTACGGTTGGTTGACAGTTTCTCTGACACTGCAGTACATTGTTACTATTCTCTCGAATTAGCCTCTTAAGTAACATCTGTTATAAATTATCAGTTGCTTTTTGCAGTATTGGTAAGCATTGTCACTACAGATAAACCTGAATTAATATTTATTGTGCTTCCACAAAGCATGCCTGCTAATAGTACCTTTTTTTATCTTCCAGTTTTACAGTAATGTGGAATCCAATTAACATTCTCAATTTAACAATGATGAAATATGAAGAACATCGTTTCCAGCCAAAATCACCTACTTCTCCTGAAGACATACATATGTGTCATTTGTTACTTGATTTCCTTCATATTCATTCAAATCATATTAACATTTCATTTGAAACTTGTGGATATGTTAGAAGAAATAGGAAATAACTCTGATGATTCCATGAATTGTGGTTCGGACGATGTCAGTTGTGCCAGTAACACTTCTGAAGAAGAATACCTTCCAAGCCTAAAAAAGCATGTACTGCAACAGCTTTCAGCGACAAAGAAAAGGCAGTGAAATATTGGTTAAACAAAGGAGGAAAAAAACACTTGAAGTTACGCGGTGTGCAAAGGTGTTTTTGTTTCGTAAAATCAGAGTGTGAACTGTACAAATGGAAGAATGAATTGCATGAAGTAAGAAATATGCGCCAAATGGAAACCCGAAACCATCTGAATGAAAAACTGTTCAGAAGATTTAGAACTGCTCGTTAGAGGCTATGCACCATTATCGATGGGGATATATGAGACTGGGCCCTCCAAACTGCATCTGACATGAGCATTGCTAATTTCCAGAATCATCGACCTGGCTATGCGAGTTCAAGAAATTGTACAGAGTAGGAAGTCACAAAATTACCAAGTTAATGTCACGCAAACGTGTACAGCAGCTGCCATGATAGACAGTGCTATAGAGAAATTCACAGCTGACGTAAAGGTGAATCTTGCTGTTATCACTGGGTGCTGTTTATAATGCTGATCAGTCAGTTTCCATGAAAGAGCTGCTTGCACACCACACTTTGTCATTTCAGGATGAAAAAAAGACGGAGTTGGTTGTCCAATCAATGAATGCAGTGACACATTCATATATGTTAATGCCAGTGATAAGTATGAGTGATTTACTGTTTACACAGCTGAATATTTGTCTTCAAGAACCGCAAGGCAAATTAGACCCAAAAATTAAAAATGGACTGTTTAGTTGCAAAAATCTTGTAATCAACGTATCGAGATCTGGAAAAATGGGAAAGAATAATTTTCAACATTTCATTCAAAACATATTCCTACCAGCTGTGGAAATTAATTAGTTGCTTTTGTTGGATTCATGGTCTGGACATAACGACGCCTCTCTTACTGTGGACGACGACGAAAAATCTATAGATGTAATGTGGATTCTGCCTGGAACTACTAGTGCAGTTCAATCTCTTGACAAAGAATTTTTTTGACAGTGGAGAGCATTTTTCAGGAAATTATCAGACAACAACATTTCCGATACCTCTCTCTCATTTCAGATTTATCAGCGCAACAGTATTCTTAAGCTCCAGTCATTAGTGCATTACCAGTTTTCTTCGCCATGTTTTACAAATTTGGTCCAAGTATGCCTGGTAAGCAGTGGAATATGCAGAACAATGGCCGGGACCATTTCTGACTCCCTTTCAGTTCTGTCTAAATGAAACTAGTGGTTACTGTGAAGTGTGTGACTGCATTAATTTTTCCTTTGTCCAGTGTGCCTGGTGCAAGAAAAATGTGTTGTTTCTGTCATTCAGTAGACACTTTGTATTTTTAGGATGACTACAGGGAATAAACAAAGATCTGTTTCACTGATAGTCAAATGTACAACATTATTATAAGGAATGGCCTACAGGAATTGTTATAAAATGTTGTACTGCAAGACATTTCATTTCAACAAATTATAAGTCCTTATTGACGGAAGCCATCTGGGACATCAAACACTGTTATGATTTTATTTCCTCTGCTAGCCACTTTTATCAGAATTACATGTGCAAGAATTGAACTGTCAATATGAAGTTATTCAAAAATAATGTTTGTATAGTTTAAACCAGATTTTCACTGGAGCAAACAAGCTAACAAGCACGAGCAAAAGAGAATTCTGTCTGGTGTACACGGTAGGCCTCTTGCAGGTCTTTCAACTGGATGCCACTGCAGTTACTTACGTGTCCCTAACCTTCCCCAGTTACCTAATTGGAAAATGGAGACCTGTAGTTTAACATGGAATCCGAACCACATGTATTTCGTGGCCACTCCAACATCTGTGAGAAGTGAATGCTCGGTTAAAAATCATAATGAAAAAGTTGTGGTCTGATCGGGATTTGATCACGTGCTCTCTGGATCATGAAGCGCACACTTTGCCACCGGACCATTTTTGTTTTAGGAGAGAGGGGGGGGGGGGGGGGGGAGGAGAGAGTGAGAGGAGAATAATAATAATAATAATAATAATAATAATAATAATAATAATAATAATAATATGACCATTAGACCTTACATGTGTAGTGGAAACAGTGGCTGTGTCACAACAGCTTGAGATGATGCTCAACATTGGTAATTAGTGTTCTGCTTAAAAATTTCCCTGAATGGTAATGAGAAGCCATGGAAAAATGGCAGCCGACATACAAGGAAAAGTTTGGACCGATGCTAAGGAGAGATGGAGGTGCAATTCTGTGTAAAGCGCATGATCTGCACGCGTATCATGCTTCCATACAAACTGAGACATTTAAATTCTTCCTTCCCTGTGCCATTTTGCATACTTCATCAAGAACAGTGCACTCGCGATGCAAAATAACCCTCCCTGAATAGCAAAGTTTCACGTTATGGCTCTGACAGTAGAGTTGTATCCTACCGAATATTAGTTCCAGAAACTAACAACACAGCATTCATAGGCATGTTTGCTACCTCTTGTGCTTTTCTGTTCCCTCTACTATAAACAGTTCTACCCATATACAAGTGAATGGTAGTGAATTCTGTGTGAATGCTCATTTGCTTGTGTTTGCTTCCATTCGCTCCATTGGAAACCAGGCTTTAGGTGCTTAAAACTGGTGTCTGTGAGCTCTGGATAATTCCGCTATGTGGCGCAGCGTGAGTGATTCACCGAGTTGCATGCTAGGTGGGCAGGCTGTACAAATCACTGTTATAAGCTGTTCTTCGTGCGGCAAAAGTGTGTAACTTCAACATTTTTCACAATATACTTGCAGTGCCTTTTAGCAGCTAAAGTTTTGACAGTACGTTTCTTTCGTTGTCTTCTTCCTGTGTAAAAAATTTCGGGGTAGGTTTCGACCTGTCTTATTGGACCATTTCCTTGTGTGATGTCCTTCCTGGACTGGCTTGGATGTCTTTACACATACAACTTTAGGGATGAGTTGTGGCTGCTCATGACGATTAGTGGTCCAAAGTTCTCCTTCGTCATGCGCAACACTTACAATCATTGCTGGCATATAGGTTTCTTTTGTGAGCTGAGTAGTTTTTTGCAGGCATCAGAAGCTTCACAGTTGAAATGTACATCTCAGTGGATGACTGGAACTTGCTTGATTGATGATGATGGGATAACAGATTCTTCAAAGGCAAACAACTGCTTGGAACAAGCTTTGTTGTATGTGTTTGTTGGAATAGTTTTGTCATTTTGGGGCTCTGACCTTCCCCAGTTTGTGATTGCTTGTGATGCCTGCAAGAAGTCACATCCAAGAATAACATCATGACTGCATTCTGTTAATATGACAAGTTTGAAGGACTGTGTTCAGTCACTGATAGTTATTCTTGCAATACATGTCTCTATTGGCTGCATGTATCTCCCATTTGCGACCGTCAGCACAGTTGCTTTCATATAATGGAAAAATCTTCTTCTTCTGGTGACATTAAGCTTTCAGCATTACAGAGAAAGAAGACCTTGAATCAACTAGTGCCCGGACTGATTGGCCACCGATGATGGTGTCAATGAGATTTTCTGTCATTTTGGTAACTGTCGCCCATGGAGGATTTTCATCTGTGGTGGCCTCACCTCCATATATGGTCTCTTCGCTTAGGTTTCCTGAATTTGGTGGCAAGGCAAGCTGCTTGCACCACTGTGTGGCAGAGGGCGATGGCTATGGCACATTGTGGAGCAACTTAATCCAGAATATGATGATGAGCCTCACATCACAGATCAACTATAATTGTCCACAGTTGACTGACATGAATAGGACTGTTGTGTTGGATGAGGTTTGTGGCATCTTTCTCTAGAATAGCGCACAATGTATCCAGGCCCTTCACACTGAAAACAGACAGTTGTGTTGTCCTCCGCCCTCCAAATATCTGTTTCTCTGTGGGCGTTTTACTTGTTGGAGGAGTTGGTTGTACCTAAATTGGTCAGAAGCTGGGTTGTCATTTGTTGGCAGTGGTGTAAGTCCAAGTCATTCCTCATGGTGTGCTTAACTGGTGGTGGAGATAGATGCCAAAGATTGATACACATCTTCTGCAACATTGTGTATTACCTCTTGGCGTAATGGGTTGACATACATGGCTGCTATCTCTTGTGCAATCAGTGTGACATTTCTGGCTAGCATACACTGCTGTATCTCTCTTCTTACGATCTGGGATATGAGAGAAACGAGGTTTGGTTATCTTCCACAACTGACATAGGGACCACATTCGGGAGCCATTCATACCTGTTTTGTCTGACATTTTCTGTTGCATATTCTCGATGTGCTGGCACCACTTGATGAATTCTTCTGTTGCCTTGACATCATTTACCAGGAGAGTTTGCTACATGTCTTCCGTGACTTCTTTCATCAGTGTGAAATTTTGTCAGCTTCTGTCACATTCATGTCCATAGTGTTGCTAAGGGGCAAAACATAATGTACATTTATACCTGTCATTTCTCCATGATGTTGGGTCCCATTCTTCAATTATTATTCTGCTACGTGGACTTATCTGAGGTACAGAAAGCTGGTCGAAACCTGAAATAGATACCAGTGAGATTTTTCGGGAAATTTAAGTGTTCTCAAAAGGACAGATTATGGGAAATGTAGATGGTCTATTTGTCACAGTAGACAAGAAAGTCAAATCCTCTGAGATAGAAACTGAAGCCACATGCAAGATTGTTTGGGCAAGATTTGGTATCGGGGTTGGGCATAAAATGGTAATTGGATCTTGTTATTGCCCACTAGACTCATCTCCTGGTGTAACCAAAAACTTTAGAGAGAGTCTCAGCTTTCGTGTATGTAAGTTCGCCAGTCATAATGTAATCATTGGTGGAGAATGTAATCATCTGATAATCGATTGGAAAACTTGCAATTTTGTTAGTGGTGGGCATGACAAGACATATTGTGAGACATAACTAAAAGTCTTCTCTGAAAATTACCTAGAGCAGATAGTTTGGAAACCAGCTTATGATAGAAATATGTTGGCTGGAATGGCAACAAATTGACCTGACCTCATTGAGGATATGCATATTGAAACTAGTGTCAGTGACCACGATGTGATGTGGAGAGAGTGTCATATCTCAATGAGGACCTTGAAACTTTCAGTACAGGGTAGGAGCATGTAGAGGAATTGTTACTCAAGTCCAAAAGAATAATTGGCCTTGCATTGGTTTGATAAGTACCAAGTAGAAAAGCTCATAACTGGAGGGACCCTCCATGGTATATTGTCACTATAAACAAATTTCCAGAGAAACTGAGATCATAGATAATAGATGTAAAATGAGAGCATAGATAATAGATGGAAAACAAAGCATAGAAATATATATATATATATATATATATATATATATATATATATATATATATATATATATATATATATATATATATATATATATATATATATATATATATGTTAAATGAAAGGCATTTTGCTGTCAAGAAAGCAATGCATGAAGCCTCCAGTGACTACTGTAGCAGAATATTGTCAAATTAGCTTTCACAAAACCCAGAGGAATTCTGATCATATGTAAAGGCTGTAAGTTGCACCAAATTTAGTGTGCAATCCCTAGCAAATGAGACAGGAACTGAAACTGAAGGTAGCAAATGTTTCTTTCCAAAAGAAAACTCAGGCGAATGGCCACATATTAATCCCCATACCACTGAAAAGGATAATGGAATGTAGTCTAATTAAGTCGGGTGATGCTGAGGGAATTAGATTAGGAAATGAGGCACTTAAAGTAGTAAAGGAGTTTTGCTATTTGGGGAGCAAAATAACTGATGATGGTCGAAGTAGAGAGGATATAAAATGTAGGCTGGCAATGGCAAGGAAAGCGTTTCTGAAGAAGAGAAATTTGTTAACATCGAGTATAGATTTAAGTGTCAGGAAGTCATTTCTGAAAGTATTCGTATGGAGTGTAGCCATGTATGGAAGTGAAACATGGACGATAAATCGTTTGGACAAGAAGAGAATAGAAGCTTTCGAAATGTGGTGCTACAGAAGAATGCTGAAGATTAGATGGGTAGATCACATAACTAATGAGGAAGTATTGAATAGGATTGGGGAGAAGAGAAGTTTGTGGCACAACTTGACCAGAAGAAGGGATCGGTTGGTAGGACATGTTCTGAGGCATCAAGGGATCACCAATTTAGTATTGGAGGGCAGCGTGGAGGGTAAAAATCGTAGAGGGAGACCAAGAGATGAATACACTAAGCAGATTCAGAAGGATGTAGGTTGCAGTAGGTACTGGGAGATGAAAAAGCTTGCACAGGATAGAGTAGCATGGAGAGCTGCATCAAACCAGTCTCAGGACTGAAGACCACAACAACAACAACCACTGAAAAGATGAGTGCAATAAGTGCTAGTGTCAGTGGTGTTAAGAAGCAATCAAAATTGCTAAAACTGAATTAAGCTCCAGGATCCAGTGGATCCCTATTAGATTCTACATCGAATTTGCAGCTGAGTTAGCTACTCTTTTGACTGTAGTCTGTCATAAATCCCATAAACAAAAAACCGAGCCTAGTAGTTGGAAGGAAGCACAGGTCACACCCATCTACAAGAAGAGTAATAGAAGTGATGATCCACAAAACTGCTGTCCCACATCCTGGACATCAGTTTGGTGTAGAATCTTATAACGTATTCTGAGCTCAAACACAATGAGGTATCTCGAACAGAATGACCTTCTTTATGCCAGCCAGCATGGATTCCAAAAACATTGATCATGTGAAGACCCACTCTTCACACTTATCTCATGATGTTCTGAAAGATTTTAATCAAGGCAGTTATGTAGATGCAGTATTTCTTCATCTCTGAAAAACATTTGACTCAGTATCACACTTGAGCTTATTGTCTAGTTTGATCGTATGGGGTATTACGTGAAATTTATGAATGGATTGATGATTTTTTGGTAGGAAAGCATGTTATCTTGGATGGATAGTCATTGTCAGTTTTAGAAGTGGTGCCCAAGGGAAGTTTGTTGGGACCTATGCTGTTCATGTTGTATATTAATGACCATGTAGACAATATTAATAGTAACCTCAGACTTTTGTAAATGATGCATTTATCTGTAATGAAGTTCAGTCTGAGCAAAGTTGCGTAAATGTTCAGTCGGATCTTGACAGGATTTAAGAGTGGTGTAGAGATTGACAGCGTGCTTTAAATGTTCAGAATGTAAAACTGTGCATTTCCCAAAACAAAAAATTGTAATATCATAGGACTATAACATGAATGAGTCATAGTTGGAATTGGCTACAAATATATGAGTATAACATTTTGTAGGTATATGAAATGGAATGATCACATAGGCCCAGTCATTGGCAAAGCAGGTGGTGGACTTTGGTTTTATTGGTAGAATACTGCGGAATTGCAACTGGACTACGAAGTAGATTGCTTACAAATCTGTCTTGCAACCCATTCTAGAATATTGCTCATGTGTGTTGGATTTGTACCAAATAGGACTAACAGGGAATATGGGATGTATACAGAGAAGGGCAACACAGATGATCACAGGTTTGTTTGACCCACGGATGAGTGTCACAGAGATACTGAAGAAAATGAACTGGGAGTCTCTTGAAATTCTTTCAATCAGTTCAACAGGCCCTGACCAGCATCTCCAGAAAACACTGATGAATGCTTGATGTGCAGTTGAGTTACTGTTGCATTGGAATTCATCTGTTTCATGTTAATATATAAATCTTGGGAACAATTTACTGCTTGTGTACTGGTTACTGTCGACACAGGTGATGGTTTTTATGTTGCGTAATTGGAGCCCGGAGATGTAAACATTGTGGAGTATCTGGTATCTCCACCAAACAGCACCGCATTGAAACCACAATCAAGTCTCAAGCCAAAGCCAGGGTTGTCAGTGTAGTACATAGCTTAGAATTGAAAGCACTTTTATTACTGACCCCAACGTACAGCCAGAAAAAGACTGATCTCCTGGACGGAGAGTGCACCTATTTATATGTGCATTGAATATTCAAGAATGCTAGTAAAAACAAACAAAGGAAAGTCCAGGATGGAATAACAACAATACTATGAAAAGGTTAGATTGATACTCACCATATAGACGAGTCACTGAGTTGTAGACAGGCTCAGTGGAGAGACTGCTATACATTTAAGTTTTTGGCCGAAGGGCCTTCTTCTGAGTAGAAAACAGACACACATTCACACAATCACAACTCGCACACACTTGACCACTGTCTCTGGCCGCTGTAGCTGGACTGCCAGTTTCGGCAACAAGACAAGATTTTCCCTGACAAACAACTTCACAGCCAAAAGATGGAGCTCATTTTTACCTCTGGATGCAGCTGCAGCAGTCACAATTTTATTCGTGGAAAAATACAAATTGTCATCGTTATTTGATATATTCCTTTTTGTGGAACGTTCTTAACAGAAAATATGTACAAGATCCATCTAGAGAAAACTAAACATCTTTGAAATAGCGAGTCTCCATTTCTGTCCATTCAACACCTGCACATGTATTTGACCTTTATCAAATACTTCAATTTGTATTCCATTTTTGGTACTATCTATCTTTCTTAGATTTTCAAATAACTGATATGTACTGTTCCATCCACATCGATTTGTTATATGCTGTGTTGCACAAAGGCAGTGCACCAGTTGTCACTGTCTAGTTTGTCCTTATCTACAGAAGAATTGTTTCATATCATCATTAAATCTTTCTTCTCAGTTTTTGAATTATTTGTGTGTCTTCCACAACTGATTGCTTCTACATATCGTGTTTATGTAGCAGTTTTTGCAGCTCTGAAACTAAAATTTATGTACGTACATTGTTTCCAGACACCCGCCATTGTCATTTTCACAAAAACATGCAACACATGAGAATGTGCATAAAAACTAAATGAGACCACCTTATGCAAAGCTGCTTGAGCCACTAACTCTCAAAGGCTGTATGAGGTACCACCTGGCAGCTTTTTTTCATACTACCTAGGCTTCAACAGCTGCACATACATTCCAGGAACTTCAGGTAGCACTGGTATTTTCAGAACTGAAATTCAGAAGACTGTTATAATTATAAACTGAGAGATCAACATCTATATCTATATCTGCAACTACACAGCTACTCCGCAAGCCACCACATGGTATGTAGCGGGGGGTATCCTGTACCACTACTTGTTACTTCCTTGCCTGTTCCACTTGCAAACAGAGCAAGGGAAAAACAACTGCCTGGATGCCTCCGTATGAGCCTTAATTTCTTGTATCTTATCTTCATGGTACTTACACACAATATATGTTGGTGGCAGTAGAACTGTTTCGCAGTCAGCTTCACATTTTTTAAATAGTGTTTCTTGAAAATAACGTTGTCTTCCCTCCAGGGATTGCTATTTGAGTTTCCAAAGTATCTCAGTAAACTTATGTGTTGTTCAAACCTTCTGGTAACAAATGTAGAAGCCTGCCTCTGAATTACTTCAGTGTCTTCCTTCATTCCGACCACTTCTAAGCATAAAACTTGAAAATAAAACTGTACTTTTTATTAATTTGTTGACTCGTAGTATTAAAATGCATGAAGCCTAAGTTCCACCACCCTCCAAATGATAATTTATGACTTCAGAACGATACTTTTTTCAATCACTGGACTCATACAGAAGCAAAAGATTGATTTTCATTAATTCTAATGAGTGTGTCTATAGTCTAGTGGTCAGCATTACTATTGACGTAGAGTTGTCAGCTTCAGTTCCCATGGTTCATATCAGATTTTCCTGTGATAAAATGTCTATGACATATTCTGCTCACCCTCATGAAGCCATATGACAAGCTAGTTGGATAGATATGCATAGTAGCTGTCAAGGAGGTATCAAATTGCTAAACTAATTTCAGTGTTTTTTTTCTTCTTTGTGCATGATAAAGGTGAATTAGTGATATTTGTATGTGCTTTTTCTCTAGGTACTCCTTACTGGTCTCAGGGAGCACAGAAGCAGTATTATGTTTCAAAGAGATGCTCAATGAAGTCAGCATGTGAAAAGATTAGAAGCAAGAATATGCCATATTGCACTCACATCTGGTATCAGGATTGGAGGTGTGCTGAATGTTGTCAGGGTGACCGTTGCAATTTCTATGTGTTTGTAAGTTGATTGAAGCCTCGTTCAAATGCATTTATCATGATGTAATATATTTCAACACATTTTAATTTTTCTTTGTAACCTGTTCCAGCTGAGTGGAAGCACAGCTCGTTCAAGTTTGTTTGTGGTGCTTGCTTCAGTTTCTGTCATTTTGGCTGTTGGCAGATTTCTTCAGTAGAAATGATTTGGAAATGAAATTTCCTTCATTATACCGTCCAGCAGTAATTTGCCTCTCATTTTTAGCTCCGGAGTTGTGCTAATTTTAAAGTAGTATTCGAGGTTCAGCAAACATTGTATCTAAGAAAACCTTTGAATGCACATTTTACATTTTAGGAAACATTTTTGGAGGAGTAATATTCTATTTTGATTATAAATGTTATTGTTGCCTTTGACATGTAATCTGTCGAATATTATAGTTATTTGGTACTGTAAGATAAATATTTTTACCAATGACAGACTTTTCATTGTTAATAACTTTACAGATCTGCTAAGTAAATAACTGTAGTTTTACAAATATGGAAGTTTTTCGAAAGAATGTGGAACAGTAAAATGTATTGCTTGAAACTGGAAGAAGGAGGGAGGGCGGGGGTGGGGGGTAGGAAAGAATGAAAGAAAGAAAGAAAGATTGTCACATGTGAGGAAAAATTGTGAAGTAGATTGTGAATTTGTATGTTGCTGTTTGAATTTTGCTTGTTGTAATTTATAGGCACAAAATATCATTTTGTACAACTCCTTTTACATAAGATAAAATGCAGTATTATATTTATGAAGATAAAAACTGTAATTTTAGACACAATTACATTCAACAGTGACACATAACTTAAAAGAAAATACAGGTAAACAAACTCACCTTTGTTTATCTGCACTTGTTAGATATTAATGGAGTCGCCCAATACATTATGTATAACCTGACCAAACACAGTGTACCAATAATGAGGGTAGCACTGTATTGTGGGAGGAAGGAAACAGCTGAAGCTGATCATGTTCTCACGGAAAGTGGAAAACAAATCTGTAAATGTAGCTTTTACAAGTGATAAAAAGCTCACTGTTGGGGAAAGAATTTGGAAAAGTAAGGGGTAGATACTCTCAGGGTACCAGATCTCAGATATGTTCATAATAGCAAAATTTCAGTCCAGTTCATAGTTTGCCCAGGCTATACTTTTATTATGGTATATGACTAGTATCATTTGCAAATTGGTACAGTTTAAACTTGCTAGTGTTGTAGCTATAAGTTATGATTTTTGATTGAGTATTTAATTTCTTCTACTTTGATATTGTGTAGATTAATTAAATAATCTACTTAAAAGTGCTGAAAATGACTATGACTCACTGTGGTTCATTCCTGGACACTCATGTTATTAATTGTACAACATGCACATTTTGTATAAGATTTCATTGAAGAAGGTTATAATATTAAAAGCAGCATACTTGCCTTTGGTAGTAGCTGTTGTATGATAAATAGTAAAACTATAGAGTGAGTGCTGGATTTCAAAATTCACTTTCTTGGGAACCACAATGAAAAGAGGAGGTGGAAAAACTTTTTGAAGAATGAATAAGATCAAATTATGTTGAACAAAATACTCTATAGGGGAATTCTGGAGATGGACAACAGTTGTAATTTAATCACAGTCTAAGGTAGCTTTTCAGTTTGCATTTCAGATCCATGTTATAACTGCTTTATCTTGAACATTATTTGTATTTCTGATATTGTTCTTGACTCTTCTTTTGGTGACAACCTTCAGTGAAGCTAATACCTTGATTTACATTTATTCCAGGGCTGGTTCATATTGATTGAGTGATCTAATGAGAATAATGTTTGCATTTCGATTGGTGTACTCTTTTTTAATGACCCACATGTTAGGTGTCTTATTTACTACTATCACCGCCACTACTACTACTACAACAACTACGACTACCACACCGAGCGAGATGGTGCATTGGTTAGCACACTGGACTTGCATTCAGGAGGACAGCAGTTCAATCCCGCATGCGGTCATCCTGATTTAGGTTTTCTGTGATTTCCTTAAATTGCTTCAGGCAAGTGCTGGGATGGTTTCTTTGAAAGGGCGTGGCCGGCTTCCATCCCCATCCTTCCCTAATCTGATGAGACCGATGACCTCACTGTTTGGCCTGCTCCCTCAAATCAATCCAACCCCACTGTTACCACCACCACCACCACTTCTATGTCTGCTTCTATTTAAACTACTAAAGTGTCATATTGCGATATCAGTTTAATTCTGCTTCTAAGTACACTACTTAAGTGTGACATATTGAGATATCAGTATGTACTTCAGTGAAGTGCTGTAGAGTAATCCCAAATTTGAAGTGTGAAAGTTAGTGTATTCTCTCTTTACAGTTACACAAGTGTATATGTACCCTCTTCTGCAAAGTTCTTTGCATCATTGATGCCTCACATCACTGTATGAGAAAGTGACTAATGTTGTGTGGCAGCTTCAAATGAAAATAACCTGTCGGATAGTGTTATCTGTAGGAGATGCTCTAATGCTGTAGGCCGTGTTATAATAGTTCAACGACCGGTGATGTTGAAATCACGATACCGGTACTGAAATCACTTAAAGGGAATATGCATTTATGGTAGTGAGAGAATTGATAAAACAGCAGTGAGCATGGCATTGTGTGCCAGAGAAGTTGTGTGAAGTGAAATGATTAATGAGAATATTATAAACAAAGCTCTTATAGCATTCTGTTATTCACACAGCTTGTGAGTGCAGTTGTGGTCTACTTTCATTTCAGATGGATGAAAGGATAATCTCAATTTATAAAATCGTATTTTAACAGACATAGCAGAAATGGATGCTGTTGTATTGCATAGGCACAAAGCTAAGATCTCATAATGTATCTGCTCAAGAATTTTTTGTGTATAACATGGACATAACAACAACAAATTAAATTATGAGGCTGTGGTCAGAAACAACATTAGCTAACATACTGCCTGATTTTAAATAAAAAAAATGAAAAATGTAGTACATGCATGCTACTCATAACAATCATTTTTAAACGTCAAACCTTGTTTTCAGTCTTTATTCCTGTGCTTGGTCTCATGAGATTCAGGTAGTTTTTAATTATTTGTTAATACTTTATAAATGTGAAATTTTGTTTGAAAGTCCCTTTTGTTAATTATAGTATCTTTTTTTATTTAAGTGTAATACCAGACTACTCTTATGTGGAGGGCATATCATAGTGTTAACTCATAACATCTAACAATCAACTGGACATGTAATACTTACAAGAATTTTGTTATATAGTGCATAAGTATCTGTGATTAATGGAAGTATTAGTTGTTAAGTTCAATGATTCCTTGTAAAATATGTTTATACTAGTTCAGAGCAAAACTATACGAACTAACACCACATCTTAAATAAATAAATAAAAAATAATTCATGCATGTCATAGCTGTTATAATTAAAACATCCGTTGGGACTCTTGATATCTTCCACTGTAATGATGATCATTCACAGTTGAATTTCCAAATTGTTTGCACAAATAAGGAGCTTATACCAGTGTAAAAGATTATATTACATATACAGTACTGACAGTTATAGTACACTGAAGAACATCATTTCAACCACATTTTCATTTTGTATTACTATCAAATTATTATAAAATATGCCGTCCTTGTAATTCCGTCCTGACATGGTTGTGTTAACACTGAAAATATAAGCACATTTTGTGATACTTTTTGTAAATAAAACCCTTTGAAAGAAAAAAAGTCTCCTAATTTTGTTAACTAAGGAATATTGTGTTGAAATTAGTATTTTATTCTATGAGATATTGTTAATTATTAATCAAGCATATCTGCTGCAGTAACGTGTCATCGTAGGAACACTCGTTTTCTCGCCCTAATTAATTAGTTATATATCAGAAAACAAAGATGATATAACTTACCAAACGAAAGTGTTAGCATGTTGATAGACACACAAAACTGGTATTGAGGGTTATGTTGTTATGAACAGTGATATTGAATGTTGCTGTATACTATGTGTAGCAGTGACAGATAATAAATGACAGTAGAAGCCATTGATTCGTCTGTTATGGAACATTGTGGGTATCGAGAACTATGAGTGGATGTTTATTGCCACATTATTAATCTGGCAATGGCATGTCAATTGCCTGTGAATTTGGGTGAATGAAGATGATGTAATCATTGGATGGTGTGCACGACTAAGAGTGTGGCAATTGCAAATGCATGTTACCTGCAACTGACAGTGAGCCTGCCAAAAAATCAAATTGGCTGTGCTACATCAACGTGGTGGAATCAGTGGTAATTACCAAACGGTGTGTGAGAATTCAAGTGCGGCAGGCAGTACCTGCAGACTTCAGGCAATTGATGGTGACCTGCCTGTGTTATCGGCTTGATACACACTGCTTCAGCTATGTGACAAATGGAGGTGGCACCTAACTTCTCAGTAATTAATGTATGTTGCTTTTACAAAATCATTAAAGAGGGGAAGTTTTTAAGTTATATGAGATTTAATCTTGCAACTTTAGGTCCTACAAATTTTGTGTTTTGTAAATAATTGCTGTTGCAATTCAGGCAAGATGATTTCAGTTAATGAAAAGGTAATGAGATTCTCCTCCAAGGAAGTGTTAATAATAACGATAATAGTAATGAGTTTTTAAATCCTATTTTAAAGCAGGCAAGATGAATGTTAGTGAAGATATGGGAAGGAGTTTACGATCCAAGGAAGTAATGTTAATAATGTGAACAATATTCGTAAGTTAACTAGCAGTGAGACTGGTATTTATTTCATTAAGTTACTATCAGGTTGTAGAGTATGACAACTTTGTTTACGAAGGTAAGTGGCATTTTATTCAAGATAAGGACTTTGAATGAGATTTTTGTGGTAATTTACTGTGCTGTTTTAGGACTTACGATTTGTGGGCTGTTGCTATAGAATAACTAAGGCAAAATGAGCACTGTTAGGGAGAATATGGGTAATGAGACACCCATGAAGGGAAATGTTAATATGTTAACTAATAATAAATGTACTGTGATTTCTGAAGCTAATACAGTCTCAGGGGTTGAAGGTTGATATCACAGTGAAGATGGCCAGGAAACAAAATGAAAATAATGGCTTAAGTAAAACAGGTATAGTCGATGATAAAAAGAATATGGATTGATGCAGGCTGTATACATTTTATTATTACGAGAATTGAAGAGTTTGGACAGGCAGATGAAACAGGGTTATGAGGATTCGAGTGAAGAGACTGAATGAAATAAATTGCAACTACTGAACAACTTGTTCATTTAAATAAAGTTTTTGAAGACTCAAAGTAGTGAAGATGAATTAACAGGTATGAAAACTGTTAATTGCTAAGAATGCAGATACTGAAAATGACAAAATAAGTACCAGAAAGGAGATGTTAGGAGAGGTTATTGGTAATGAAACTCAAGTACATCAATATTATGAAATGGGGAAAGATGAGATTCAGAAGAATTAATGTCAGACACAGATGTCATAATGGGTAAATCCCCAAGAGGGTTAGAGTTTTCTTTATATTTTTAAATTTTCCTTTTGTTAAATAAAAATAGAAAATCTTAAACATTTTAGTTGGTGGTGGGAGGGGGAGGGGATATGACATATATGTCCCATGCCAACACATATCTCATTAGATTTCATGATACAGAGTAGAAAAGCTTATGCTGCTATCTGCCAACAAGCAGTTATGACAGGAAGGAATCCTCATCCTATAGACCAATAGATGGTCACTGAGCATGAGAATGGAGATGCGTGTATGAACTGTGTTGTACTGGAGTAAACAGAGAATACACTGATCCGTCTTGTGTGTCTTGGCAACAACATAACCTTGTTTATTAATATTAACTGTTTAAATGTTTATATATGATTAACTAGAACGTCATGATTGCAGTAACTCCAAAGTCAACCTCACATTTTAATTAGAATTTATTTAATATTGTCAGTCATTGAATGAGTAAACTAACAAATCAGTAACATGCCCTGTGCTGGCAGATGTGAAACACTGAAGGTAGCTCATGCAAATTTGTAAGTTTACACTGACATTAAAGTCATGTGGAAGTAATTTATGAACTTGAAATGGTGCTCGGTGAGTGAAGGTTAGAATCCACAAACTTAAGTTCAAATATTAGTGTTAGATTGATTATAAAAACTGGTTTTTCCTTACTTCTTATTAAAAACATGGTGGCATCCTTTTATTTATAGATTTATATCGAAGTAGTTCTGTTAATTTTCCACTTGCCTGTCCATCATTCATAGTTGATTGGATACATGTTTGGACACATGACTGGCAGACAGCTTTACAAGACACGAGGTTACCAGACATCTTAACGGTGGAGTAGGGAACTTGCAGGTATGCTGGACCATTTACGAGTTGGTCAATTCGTGAGGAACAACTTGTGTTGTTAGCATGTCCAACACAGTAATTTATCATGGTAGGAACACTTTTTATCTCACTCTGATGAATTAATTAGTTAGGCAATGGTGTAAAGTATTGAAGGGGATTTGCTATACCTTGAAACACCATAACATGATGAAGAATATATTATTTTTAGATAATTATTTTGGCAAGTTTTATTACATCTACAACATCAGAAAGCCATAACAAAAATTCTGATTGTGTAAGGGTTTGAGACCTTTGAGGCTATACATAGGAGGATGAATGACAGAAATTACAATTATCGTCAAGTATTGATTGTTACATTTACAAAAAAGGAAGCTTGACCTATGGAGGTACCCCATCTGGCATGAATAATGTTGTACAAAGGGAGTTTGGTTCTCTTGGAAAGAGGGAACAATGCTATAACTGCTTTGACTTAAAAGTGTTATATAACAGTCAGGAAGCATATGGAATTTACAGCGGTGAATTTTCTGATAAAAAAAGAGCCCGCCAATAGAAAACAGTGGGTTTATACCACACTACCATTACTTACTGCTACAACAGAGGATTGTTCACTTGTCACTGTGATGTGTTGTTTGTATCCATTTACATTTTGATTAAATAAATTTTGTATCATGCCTGGCTGTAGGACAATGAGCAAGTGTTAGGGATTCCATTTAGTGAGTAGAAATCTCTGATCACAAATTTTTGACACCTCAAGAGACTGACTGGATTCAGTTCTTATTTATATTCATGTAAAATATGTAAATACGTCCCATGGAAAGGACTATAATAGACTGCCATGCATGCAGAGATTTCCAGTTCATCTTAAATTTTCAGGTTTACTCTATGAAAAGTAGAGAATCTAAGAAAACAGAAATAATACACTGATTGATGAAAGGATGCTACAGGAGCATGCTGAAGATCAAACTGGTAGATTGGATAGCTAATGGTAAAGTACTGATTCTAATTGAGGCAAAATAAATTTATGGCATAACTTCACTGAAAGTAGGATCGGTAACTAATGGTAAGTTACTGGTTTGAACTGGGAATAAAAGAAATTTCTGGCACAACTTCACTAAAAGACAGATCAATTTGATGGGGGACATGCTCGGGCCTCAAGAAACTGTCAGTTTGGAAATGGAGGGAAGTGTAAGGGGAGACCAAGGCTATAATCAGATTCAAATGAATTTGGGGTGCAGTACTTATAGAGAGTAGAAGAGTCTTGCACAGGATAGGCTAGCAGGGACTGAACACTTCAACAACAACAACAACAACAACAACAACAGATGAAAGGATCAACATTTAACAAAGATACTCAGCCAAATGGCAAAATATGTATAGGGTAAGAGAGAGAGAGAGAGAGAGAGAGAGAGAGAGAGAGAGAGAGAGAGAGAGGGGGGGGGGGAGGTTGCAAAATGGTGGCATGTTTCAAGCAAAGAGGAGTATACACATGGTAGAATGTCCTTCATTAAAGAAAATTATTGTAAAGTGCAACAAATGAATCTGAATTACAGATACATTAACAATGAACATCATGACAAGTTTGTGTAAAACTAATCAAGATACAATGAGAGGAATGTCTTCTTGAGATACTGATGCATCAATAGGAAAAATACCTCAAACAAAAGATAACAGAAAGGGAACTTCAATAATTTTTTTCAGAAAATTCAGCTAAAGTATCCACTCACTCCAAATTGGAATAGTACTGTAACTGTTATTCTTCACAAGAACGGAGACAAACATGATACAAAAAGCTTCATAATATAAGGATATTCACAAAAATTGTTTTTAGTGGTATAGGAAAACGACTGGATCAAGTAGTGAATCATTCATAAGTCATAAACATGTGAGACACATCAGCCATGTGCAAGTGTTTACCTGCCCAGTGTGGCTGACACATAGACGCGAGATGTTTGCGTAACGTGGCTGGAATTTTCAGTGTCCTACAGCTACTGGTCTGGAGATGTCCTAATGCCACAATGTTGGATAAGGGACAGCATCACGCCAGAGGTGGATGGTCTGCTTCAACTTGTCTTTGGTCACTTGAACAAAGAATACATCACCTTACTCTCTGAACTTTCCATAGATACCTTGCCCCCATCTTGTTCGAACCAGTCTGAAGAGGCTCCTATGTTACAGCACAAATGATTTCTTGTGAATGAATGGAGCATTCTGATTGGCTCTTACTGAATTTACCTGCGAAACTGCTGTTGCTGCTAGTGTGGGAGCACTGTCCATTTTTTTTCTGCAGATGAGACTTCCAGCAGCAAAACTATTTTGTACAGATCGCCATACTGCACTGACAGTTGAACCCTGCCAAAGTGGTCTACAGATCGTCAAATACGGAAAGATACTTCCTCAATTACACTGCTCTGTCACTGACTCTGTCAGTGTGAAACTGGTCTCCACATACCATATCGATGTAATAAACACACAATTCATATCCTGCGCCATACAAAATCGCCACTTCTGCATCCTGCATATAACTATCGAGCACCAGACACTCGAACATATACCGCAAAGACAGACAGCATAAGCACCTGCACCATCTATATTCCTCGCAGTACTAGATATTTCCCGCGAGGTCGGGCGGTCATCCAAAGGAGCCGATGATCACACAAGTCATTCGCTCCACACACAAACTGGCCCGAAGCGTGACCTGAGTGCCCTCAGCAGACCGAGGTCACTCTCCAAACTGTTGTACAAAGGCACAAAGGCGTCACTGTTTCTGGCCCCACCTGCATGCTTGCTTGCTTTCTACACCCATCTCCAGACTCTGGGATTACAAGAACATATGTATTCTCACATGGTTTACCGGAATATCATACCATTTTCGCAATACTTCTCGATATCAAGCACTTAGCAGTATGCTTGCACACTATAATTCCGAAGATATAGACTGGAAATTATTTCTCTAGAAACCCGAAACTTTAAGCAGTATGGAGTGTCCTGTAAACCACTGAGTAACTACATGGTTCAAATGGCTCTGAGCACTATGCGTCTTAACATCTGAGGTCATCAGTCCCCTAGAACTTAGAACTACTTAAACCTAACTAACCTAAGGACATCACACACATCCATGCCCGTGGCAGGATTCGAACCTGCGACCATAGCGGTCGTTCGGTTCCAGACCAAAGTGCCTGCAACCGCTCGGCCACAGCGGCCGTCACTGAGTAACTAGAAACTTATCTTGTCTGCAAAGACCTGTACGTGAAAACTCAAAAAAAAAAAAAAAAAAAAAAAAAAAAAATCAGAGGAAATTGATATTTTCACTCACGGATACCAGTGCTGGTGATATAACAGATTCCAAATAATCCTTATAGTTTACAAACTCAACTAAGGTGTTTCTCATGTCTAGGGAGCCAGCAAATGTGTCTTTCACCCGTCTTTCACCTGCTAGATGTACACAACACACACCACAATCGATGTTCTCTCAACCAAATAAAGACGGGAAATATGCAGAAGCAGTCAACCGGACAATTTACATGGGAGGGAATAATGGTCCAGCACAAACACACGTCCATATTGAATTTTCTCAAATTTTCACAGAGAACGCATGTAATCATGAAGGCTGCCCAAAACATACTACACTCCTGGAAATTGAAATAAGAACACCGTGAATTCATTGTCCCAGGAAGAGGAAACTTTATTGACACATTCCTGGGGTCAGATACATCACATGATCACACTGACAGAACCACAGGCACATAGACACAGGCAACAGAGCATGCACAATGTCGGCACTAGTACAGTGTATATCCACCTTTCGCAGCAATGCAGGCTGCTATTCTCCCATGGAGACTATCGTAGAGATGCTGGATGTAGTCCTGTGGAACGGCTTGCCATGCCATTTCCATCTGGCGCCTCAGTTGGACCAGCGTTCGTGCTGGACGTGCAGACCGCGTGAGACGACGCTTCATCCAGTCCCAAACATGCTCAATGGGGGACAGATCCGGAGATCTTGCTGGCCAGGGTAGTTGACTTACACATTCTAGAGCACGTTGGGTGGCACGGGATACATGCGGACGTGCATTGTCCTGTTGGAACAGCAAGTTCCCTTCCCGGTCTAGGAATGGTAGAACGATGGGTTCGATGACGGTTTGGGTGTACCGTGCACTATTCAGTGTCCCCTCGACGATCACCAGTGGTGTACGGCCAGTGTAGGAGATCGCTCCCCACACCATGGTGCGGGGTGTTGGCCCTGTGTGCCTCGGTCGTATGCAGTCCTGATTGTGGCGCTCACCTGCACGGCGCCAAACACGCATACGACCATCATTGGCACCAAGACAGAAGCGACTCTCATCGCTGAAGACGAAACGTCTCCATTCGTCCCTCCATTCACGCCTGTCGCGACACCACTGGAGGCGAGCTGCACGATGTTGGGGCGTGAGCGGAAGACGGCCTAACGGTGTGCGGGACCGTAGCCCAGCTTCATGGAGACGGTTGCGAATGGTCCTCGCCGATACCCCGGGAGCAACAGTGTCCCTAATTTGCTGGGAAGTGGCGGTGCGGTCCCCTACGGCACTGCGTAGGATCCTACGGTCTTGGCGTGCATCCGTGCGTCGCTGCGGTCCGGTCCCAGGTCGACGGGCACGTGCACCTTCCGCCGACCACTGGCGACAACAATGATGTACTGTGGAGACCTCACGCCCCACGTGTTGAGCAATTCGGCGGTACGTCCACCCGGCCTCCCGCATGCCCACTATATGCCCTCGCTCAAAGTCCATCAACTGCACATACGGTTCACGTCCACGCTGTCGCGGCATGCTACCAGTGTTAAAGACTGCGATGGAGCTCCGTATGCCACGGCAAACTGGCTGACACTGACGGTGGCGGTGCACAAATGCTGCGCAGCTAGCGCCATTCGACGGCCAACACCGCGGTTCCTGGTGTGTCCGCTGTGCCGTGCGTGTGATCATTGCTTGTACAGCCCTCTCGCAGTGTCCGGAGCAAGTATGGTGGGTCTGACACACCGGTGTCAATGTGTTCTTTTTTCCATTTCCAGGAGTGTATTAGTTCGGTATTCAGCTGTCTAGAGGACGACACGGTTAGGTCAGGTATATTCCTATACCCCAACAGGCCTTTCCATTCAGACAGCTCCTGCCATTAGCCGGTAACGTGTATCATTCTTGCCACAGGCCACTACTGCTGCGTGCCACATGCCCCCAGACACAATCGTCCTAGGAAACCGGCGACATAAATATCTGATCGATATGCTTACAATTAAATATTACGATTGTGGTCTCAATTGGACAACATTCGACAGTGAGCAAAGTATGGGAAATAACCCCTGCTGACAGCTGTGGCTCAGGAAATGGAAATATCTGTACCATTCTTATGACTTGACATACTCATCTAAGTAAAAAAAAAAAAAAAAAAAACCTTCATTCCCTTTGCAGCTATGGCAGTATTCCACTTCAAATCCATAGCCTGCCTTCCCTCATTGACAGGAGGACATAATCATTTTCTTTGCACATGACAGAACACACGTACATACTTTATGAGCCTAATGCTCAAGGCGAACCTATCATGCATCCCCTACTACTAAGTATAATACTTTAACAATAACTGATTGCTGGCGATACGAAAAAATACTGAGCAAAAATCAGCGATGGGTGGACATGTCCCATAAGTTTTTCTTGCGAGTGGTACCACAGTGTCTTAGAAAGAGAGACGTAGTCGTCTTACAATCCGTCAGATGTTAAAAACACGATCACAACGACTATGTTACTGTCACAAGCGGTCTTGTTTCTACAGGTGCTCACAAGCATTACTAACGATAACCATGTTAAGAACCATACAGTCTTAAAAATCGTGGTATGGCATTACGTCCAAATGAAGTGGTTTTTCTACACGAATACTATGATACTGAATAAAGATGGTGATCGCCGGAGTGTTTATTAACAGAATGAAAGTGCGGTAACACGTCGCTGATGGTGTAAGCTCGTAATAAAATCACTGAATTCAGAAAGTGATTCAGCTAAAGGACACAGTTTGAAGCCAGTATTTGCAGTTCCCTCATACCGCCACCAGATACTCCTCCAGTATTTGTAATGCATTCTGTCTCTATGCCATGTCCGAGGTTCTGCGATATATCCTCTGGGTTACAGGCAATGGTTGATTGAGAATGATCACAAACAGCTGATGGCGTGCTGATTGAGGTTGTAAGGAATAGGAATGTACAACGGCTTTTCGGATCACTAGTGCTACACTTTCCGGTAGAAATGCTATCTGCGATTTGGAATCAAGTCTTTCCTTTCAGCCACATATCTGCGTTGGATCCTATAGAGAAGTCACTAGTGAATCATATTTCTGTCATTCTCATATCTCGAAACGGGTCACCGTTTTCGAACCTATCTGATATAGTAAAATTCCAACGTGGTTTTAGATAGTCCTTATGCATCTTGCAACTGCTCCTCAGACGCTGCTCTACCATCTCTGCAGCTTTACGCATGTGATCATTACACTGAGTAAAAGTCGGAGAAAGCTACATCTACCACATTCTGCAGTCTGTATAGAAACAGGCTAAGCTGAGTTAGTGGTTTGACCATTTGGTGGAAATGGGAACATGTTGTAGCTCTGCGAACCACGCACAGTGTGTAAGGTTGGCGGCAAACGAAGTCCGCTCTTGCAACACAAAGTAGTATAATGACAGTACGAACAATTATGATGGTGTTTCTTATCAGGAAAATCTGGAAGACTCAACATCACACAGGTACTGCAGTTCGAAGCAGATCTGCATCCCTCAGGGTTCATTCACGCCTATCACTCCAACATTCTATCATCGTTACTCTGTACCATCCAACAGAAAAAAAATTATGAGCTATAAAAGCTCCGCTAATTTCATCTGATAGAGGACGCGATAAGAGTTTTACCGCATCTCCCTCTTCCCATATATCGAAAACAAATACCGTCTGCATGCCATCATCGTGCACATGTGACAATCCTATTAAATTTATAGATATTGCTCCAGTCCACAGACCAGTGTAAAGTTTCATCGCCTGTACTGTAGGAGGATGACTGTACCCCACAGACGATACTATCGGTCGCAAGACAGTCTGTACATTGCCGTACATTTTGTTTTTTCTGCCATGACTTTGAGGTCTGTGTCAGGTTCTACAATGACATTAACACATTCTGATCCATTGCCTCTCACAGAAAACTAGAGGTCGCACAGTGTAAATCATGTTGTTGCTGCTGCTACCATAACACACACACAAAGACACACACGCACACACACACACACACACACACACACACACACACACACACACACACTGGATGCTTTTAAATAAAAGAGAGTCACAACATAAGCAAACTGGAAGAGTTTTGCGGTATTGTGAAGCGTTTCCAAACTGCTGTCCGAAGGTGATTGATGGCCTCTTCACTTAAACTCATCTGTCACAGGACGCTGTAGCTGATGGCTCAGTGTTTTGTTTCGATTCCTCATATTGCAGTCATGTAAATGATCACTATTTCAGTGCTAGCCATCCCCAAAAGGTGTTACCCCTCCACCAAAACTCTTTCTCCATCTCAAAACAAGCGATGTCACTCAATCATTATGTGAGGATCAACAGTGTGCCAGTGAATGGATTTTATGGAAAAGACACCATCGATGTACTGTAATAATAAGCATCACAGTTGATAGTGCGAACAATTTTAGGAATTTTAGAGTAATTTCAACACCGACCAGCTACAGTTGTTCTGGTCTCCAGTCCCGAGACTGGTTTGATGCAGCTCTCCATGCACTCTATCCTGTGCAAGCTTCTTCATCTCCCAGTACCTACGGCAACCTACATCCTTCTGAATCTGCTTAGTGTATTCATCTCTTGGCCTCCTTCTATGATTTTTACCCTCCACACTGCCCTCCAATACTAAATTGGTGATACCTTGATGCCTTCGAACGTGTTCTACCAACCGATCCCTTCTTCTAGTCAAGTTGTGCCACAAACTCCTCTTCTCCCCAATCCTATTCAATACCTCCTCATTAGTTATGTGATCTACCCATCTAATCTTCAGCATTCTTCTACAGCACCACATTTCAAAAGCTTCTATTCTCTTCTTGCCCAAACTATTTATCGTCCACGTTTCACTTCCATACATGGCTACATCCATTTCAGAAACGACTTCCTGACACTTAAATCTGTACTCGAGGTTAAAAAATTTATCTTCTTCAGAAACGCTTTCCTTGCCATTGCCAGTCTACATTTTATATCCTCTCTACTTCGACCATCATCAGTTATTTTGCTCCCCAAATAGCAAAACTCCTTTACTACTTTAAGTGTCTCACTTCCTAATCTAATTCCCTCAGCATCATCCGAGTTAACTTGACTACATTCAATTATCCTCGTTTTGTTTTTGTTGATGTTCATCTTATATCCTCCTTTCAAGACACTGTACATTCCGTTCAACTGCTCTTCCAAGTCCTTTGCTGTCTCTGACAGAATTACAATGTCATCGGCGAACCTCAAAGTTTTTATTTCTTCTCCATGGATTTTAATACCTACTCCGAAATTTTCTTTTGTTTCCTTTACTGCTTGCTCAATATACAGATTGAATAACATCGGGGAGAGGCTACAACCCTGTCTTACTCCCTTCCCAACCACAGCTTCCCTTTCATGTCCCTCGACTCTTATAACTGCCATCTGGTTTCTGTACAAATTGTAAATAGCCTTTCGCTCCCTGTATTTTACCCCTGCCACCTTTAGAATTTTAGAGTATTCCAGTCAACATTGTCAAAAGCTTTCTCTAAGCCTACAAATGCTAGGAACGTAGGTTTGTCTTTCCTTAATCTTTCTTCTAAGGTGAGTCGTAAGGTCAGTATTGCCTCGCTTGTTCCAATATTTCTGCGGAATCCAAACTGATCTTCCCCGAGGTCCGCTTCTACCAGTTTTTCCATTTGTCTGTAAAGAATTCGCGTTAGTATTTTGCAGCTGTGACTCATTAAGCTGACAGTTCGGTAATTTTCGCATCTGTCAACATCTGATTTCTTTGGGATTGGAATTATTATATTCTTCTTGAAGTCCGAGGGTATTTCGCTGGTCTCATACATCTTGCTCACCAGATGGTAGAGTTTTGTCAGGACTGGCTCTCCCAAGGCTGTCAGTAGTTCTAATGGAATATTGTCTACTCCTGGAGCCTTGTTTCGACTCAGGTCTTTCAGTGCTCTGTTAAACTCTTCACGCAGTATCGTATCTCCCATTTCATTTTCATCTACATCCTCTTCCATTTCCATAATACTGTCCTCAAGTACATCACCCTTGTATAGACCCTCTATATACTACTTCCACCTTTCTGCTTTCCCGTCTTTGCTTAGAACTGGATTTCCATCTGAGCTCTTGATATTCATACAGGTGGTTCTCTTTTCTCCAAAGGTCTCTTTAATTTTCCTGTAGGCAGTATCTATCTTACCCCTAGTGAGATAAGCCTCTACATCCTTACATTTGTCCTCTAGCCAACCCTGCTTAGCCATTTTGCACTTCCTGTCGCTCTCATTTTTGAGGCGTCTGTATTTACTTTCGCCTGCTTCATTTACTGCATGTTTATATTTTCTCCTTTCAATAATTAAATTCAATATTTCTTCTGTTACCCCAGGTTTTCTACTAGTCCTTGTCTTTTTACCTACTTGATCCTCTGCTGCCTTCACTACTTCATCCCTCAAACCTACCCATTCTTCTTCTACTGTATTTCTTTCCCCCATTCCTGTCAATTTTTCCATTATACTCTCCCTGAATCTCTGTACAACCTCTGGTTTAGTCAGTTCATCCAAGTCCCATCTCCTTAAATTCCCACATTTTTGCAGTTTCTTCAGTTTTAATCTGCAGGTCATAAGCAATAGATTGTGGTCAGAGTCCACATCTGCCCCTGGACATGTCTTACAATTTAAAACCTGGTTCCTAAATCTCTGTCTTACCATTATATAATCTAGCTGAAACCTGTCAGTATCTCCAGGCTTCTTCCATGTATACAACCTTCTTTTGTGATTCTTGAACCAGGTGTTAGCTATGATTAAGTTATGCTTTGTGCAAAGATCTACCAAACGGCTTGCTCTTTCATTTCTTCCGCCCCAATCCATAATCACCTACTACGTTTCCTTCTCTTCCTTTTCCTACTACCGAATTTCAGTCACCCATGACTATTAAATTTTCGTCTCCCTTCACTATTTGAATAATTTCTTTTATCTCATCACACATTTCTTCAATTTCTTCATCATCTGCAGAGCTAGTTGGCATATAAACTTGTACTAAAAGTCCACTTGTACCAAACGTCTTGTTCCTCCTGCCACCGAACTTCACTAATTCCCACTATATATAACTTTAACCCATGCATTTCCCTTTTTAAATTTTCCAACCTACCTGGCCGATTAAGGGATCGGACTTTCCACACCCCAATCCGTAGAACGCCAGTTTTCTTTCTCCTGGTAACGACGTCGTCTTGAGTAGTCCCCGCCTGGAGATCCGAATGAGGGACTATTTTACCTCCGGAATATTTTACCCAAGAGGATGCCACCATCATTTAATCATACAGTAAAGCTGTATGCCGTCGAGAAAAATTACGGCTGTAGTTTCCCCTTGCTTTCAGCCGTTCGCAGTACCAGCACAGCAAGGCCGTTTTGGTTAGTGTTGCAAGGCCAGATCAGTCAATCATCCATACTGTTGCCCCTGCAACTACTGAAAAGGCTGCTGCCCCTCTTCTGGAACCACACGTTTGTCTGGCCTCTCAACAGATACCTCTCCGTTGTGGTTGCACCTACGGTACGGCCATCTGTATTGCTGAGGCACGCAAGCCTCCTCACCAACGGCAAGGCCCATGGTTCATGGGGGGAGGGATGCTACAGTATGCTTTCCAATTTCAGTATCATCGCTAAACCGCCCATCCTCTACTTTGCGAGTACCATCGCGAATGTGGATGGATGACTATGCAGTAAGTTTATTCGTTGTTAATTCTCGAAAATATACATCAACAAAGTATACCAGACAGCAATCTACATATTTCTGGCACCTCGAGCAAAGTGCGTAATTTACGATCTTTCTCTATGTGGATGGGAGTCACAGGGCATTCTCTTACACTACTGGCCATTAAAATTGCTACACCAAGAAGAAATGAAGACGATAAACCGGTATTCATTGGACAACTATATTATACTTGAACTGACAAGTGATTACATTTTCACGCAATTTGGGTGCATAGATCCTGAGAAATCAGTACCCAGAACAACCACCTCTGGCCATAATAACGGCCTTGATACACCTGGGCATTGAGTCAAACAGAGCTTGGATAGCGTGTACAGGTACAGCTGCCCATGCCGCTTCAACACGATACCACAGTTCAACAAGAGTAGTGACTGGTGTATTGTGACGAGCCAGTTGCTCGGCCACCATTGACCAGACGTTTTCAATTGGTGAGAGATCTGGAGAATGTGCTGGCCGGGGCAGCAGTCGAACATTTTCTGTATCCAGAAAGGCCCGTACAGGACCTGCAGCATGCGGTCGTGCATTATCCTGCTGAAATGTAGGGTTTCGCAGGGATCGAATGAAGGGTAGAGCCACGGGTTGTAACACATCTGAAATGGAACGTCCACTGTTCAAAGTGCCGTCAATGCGAACAAGAGCTGACCGAGACGTGTAACCAATGGCACCCCATACCATCTCGCCGGGTGATACGCCAGTATGGCGATGACGAATACATGCTTCCAATGTGCGCTCACCGCGATGTCGCCAAACAGGGATGCGACCATCATGATGCTGTAAACAGAACCTGAATTCATCCGAAAAAATGACGTTTTGCCATTCGTGCACCCAGATTCATCGTTGAGTACACCATCGCAGGCGCTCTTGTCTGTGATGCAGCGTCAAGGGTAACCGCAGCCATGGTCTCCGAGCTGATAGTCCATGCTGCTGCAAACGTCGTCGAACTGTTCGTGCAGATGGTTGTTGTCTTGCAAACATCCCCATCTGTTGACTCAGGGATCGAGACGTGGCTGCACGATCCGTTACAGCCATGCGGATAAGATGCCTGTCATCTCGACTGGTAGTGATACGAGGCCGTTGGGATCCAGCACGGCGTTCCGTATTAGCGACCTGAACCCACCGATTCCATATTCTGCTAACAGTCATTGGATCTCGACCAACGCGAGCAGCAATGTCGGTATAAGATAAACCGCAATCGCGATAGGCTACAATCCGACCTTTATCAAAGTCGGAAACGTGATGGTACGCATTTCTCCTCCTTACACGAGGCATCACAACAACAGTTCACCAGGCAACGCCGGTCAACTGCTGTTTGTGTATGAGAAATCGGTTGGAAACGTTCTTCATGTCAGAACGTTGTAGGTGTCGCCACCAGAGCCAACCTTGTGTGAATGCTCTGAAAAGCTAATCATTTGCATATCTCAGCATCTTCTTCCTGTCGGCTAAATTTCGCGTCTGTAGCACGTCATCTTCATGGTGTAGCAATTTTAATGGCCAGTAGTGTAGTACATAGTTAGAGACTGAAAGATCCCCTTGCACTGTCTTTGACCAACCCGCATGTCGAGGAGGTTAGCACCCCTTATCGGTGTATAGCAGTAGATTTGAAAGTGTTGTGATGTAATAGGAGACAGTTAAGAAGAAAAAGAAACGGGTGGGTTTTATGCATGATGGAGCTCCAGACGGATGGGGTTCGAAGCATTTTACGTAAATCAAATACGCTAGCAATTCTAAAGTATTGTTCTAGTGCCGGAGATCAGTACCAGGAAGGTATCTGTAAGAGAGATCATAAACACACGCATTCCAAAGGCTACATGGTTCTGCATTTAAAATGGGCTATATTGTTAGGTCGCTGCAGTTCCTGACCTATTAGTCGTGTGTAATGCAACGCTGTCAATGTTCCAGTGTAAGAAATATATCTCCAGCGCATGACATACATCCTTCTTGCAGGTTTCTTTGCTTTAATCTATGGTAACAAACTGCAAACTGTGATAAACTATTTCCTTAAAACATCGATTCCTTGTGATACATGCACAATATAGCTTTCTAGAGATGTATAGCGTCCACTTTTCACTTCCAATCACTGTTAAGATATTATACTATGCCTGCATCAGTCCTTTATAAAATGATCATTTGTAATGGAGAATACGTCTTACAAGGAAACGGATAAACGCATGGCAGTGGCGTTTGATATGTGAAATTACACGTCATATCGCCACTAACTCAAGCAGATATATACACGGGGATTGCAGTGCCTTACAAACACTTGTTACTAACTTAGAATTACCTTAGTTATGAAACTGAAGTCTCGATTGTATATCCAAGATGCGGCACTGGAATGGATTACGTCACATAAATCTTCATTTGTGTAGATGAATGTGTCGAAACAGGATAGTCATGTTTCATCACACATGAGATGGAAGTCCCCTGATTACCGAGAGGTTTGCTGCTAAAGATCGCAAGTAGACAGTTCTCTAAGTCACACACAGAACACGTGGTTGTATATGAGTCTCACAGCTGATGCATCCTGACAGAACAACGGAAAAAATGGTCAAATGACCTGCAGCGTCCGCAGCTCGTGGTTGTGCGGTAGCGTTCGCGCTTCCCGCGCCCGGGTTCCCGGGTTCGATTCCCGGCGGGGTCAGGGATTTTCTCTGCCTCGTGATGACTGGGTGTTGTGTGATGTCCTTAGGTTAGTTAGGTTTAAGTAGTTCTAAGTTATAGGGGACTGATGACCATAGATGTTAAGTCCCATAGTGCTCAGAGCCATTTGAACCATTTGACCTGCAGCAACATCTCCCTCCCTCTCTATAACGCATCATCAGTCTGCCATTAAATCATACCTCGTTACAGCTCCATCTCAACTGATCACTCCAACCACTCTCTGTCATCCTTTAATGCAGATGCATGTAAGTTTAGAGGCAGATGGTTTTCTGTTTCCGTGGAAAGCGTCAAATACAGTAGTCGACTCGCATGTATCATTGTTACCTCAATAGATATATAGTAGAATGCTGCCTCGACGGTTAAAAAAAGTGACTGTTTCCCTGGTTCCCGGCACTTCCATACCAATGTTTTCTCGGATTCCTCTTGCTGTCGTATACTCATTCCCATGTACAAGTATTGTTTGCGCCAAACAGAAGACACACAAGTACTTCCTCAATTTCCCCGCATTTCGGCGTATTTTCCCTCAATTTATACGTATTTTCCGTCATTTTTCGTAATTCTGTCGATTTTATGTCACGTCTACCCATGCGATCATGACATCAGTAGCCGTTCCGTGTTCTAAAATTGCTTGTAAATGTAGTACAGCAGCCAACACTTAGCATAAATGCACTATTTTTTCTGGTCGGGCGGCATATAGCACTGTAGTCGATTGCATGCAGTCCCCTCCACCCACATATCCTACATTTGCAGTGCGTTTGCTCTGTTTTCTGTATGTATGCATGTGTCGCAGATGGCTCCCAGGACCTGGTCCTCTCGCTGGTGGACCAAACTTCCATCATAGAACACATCTTCGGACGTAACGCGTGGTTGGTCCACCTTCGAGAACTATCCCAGATGTGATTCGTGGTGGATCCTTCTCTGAACATCGCTCTGGGAGCCGGCCGCGGTGGCCGAGCGGTTCTAGGCGCTTCAGTCCGCAACCGCGCGATTGCTACGGTCGCAAGTTCGAATCCCGCCTCGGGCATGGATGTGTGTGATGTCCTTAGGTTAATTAGGTTTAAGTAGTTCTAAGTTCTAGGGGACTGATGACCTCAGATGTTACGTCCCATAGTGCTCAGAGCCATCGCTCTGGATATAATGCGAGGCATATCCACATACGAACGCACTTTTAATGGGTGCCATCTGCGTAAACAGCAAGCAGAAAAGATGAACTCATGGGCAGGTTGGCAAATCCGGAGTGTACTTCAGGTGACGAAGCATCTAGTCTCGTGGCTAGGGTTCAATTTTCTGTGGACAGCCTATCTTGCACATGCAGTGGATCAACTTTTCTTTTTAACTGGTCTACTTGTAATGTAATGAAGTTGTGGGAAACACTACATAATTCCTCTCATGTTCACATGCAAATGTTTCTACAGTGAGCTTCTAATGACCAGGCTATAGACTAAACATTGGGTGAGATTAACTGTTTACATTTTGGGGGAAGATCCAATTATATTTCAAAATAACTCTCTTTAAATACCTACACAACACTTCTGTTATAGATCAGCCTACATATCTGAGTGGTCAGAGCTGCTGGTTGCTGTGTGGAGGTCTCAGGTTCAATTCTTTGAGCTGTCAAGAACTTTTCCTTGGTGGGAGGACTGGAATAGAGTGAACCTAAGCTCATGATCCCAATAGAGAAACTACTTGACCAGTTCGTAGCGGCTCCAGGTAAACAAAAACTGACACCGTGTGTTGGCCTCACGCCCCTCCATACCGTATCCAATAATGTCATTGGAGGAGAATGGTACGGCCGTCGGTCGGTACCAATGGACCCGTCAGGATCTGTGGATAGAGTTCACATTTATTTTGTTGCAGACTTAACCCCAACGACTACGCTACAAAGAATAAAGTAGTTTTCTGGAAACAGATTAATGAAGATCGTAACAGGAATTGAAGATTTCGCATAGTATAGAAGAAATGAATTTAAGAAGAGGAAATTTTATAAGTGATGATAAATCTGTAGTAGGAGAGCAGGCCAGCGGATATCACTTGAGAGATCCGAAGGACTCGACACCTTATGTGCCAGCACACGGGGCTGGGCTGAGCTGAAGGTTACAGAGTTGTTAAGATACTGTATCTGTAGTCAGGAGGAAGTGATTTGAAATCTCCTTCCTGCCATCATGAGTTAGGTGTTATACAGCACCTCTAAATCAAATGAATGTCGAGAAGTACCTATCAGAACAATTTGTGGGTGATTATGCACTGCCTGACAAAAAAGGGAAGCACCCAGAAGCCATGGTTATGTGTCAATGTAACTTTGTACACATACACACCATCGGCAGATATCCAAATGATTAGGATTGAACTGTCTGTGATAGGTAGAATGACCACCAGACTGTATTAGCGTCATTCGTGTTTAACGATGTTACCAGACCTGGTAGGGTATAGTGGGGCGTGAACAGCACCAGATGTTGAGCTATCACTGTGAAGGACGCAGAGATGCCGTGTACTTGTATAAGATGGTGTTATCTGCACCTGGCATAATCTAAAAGGGGCATCATTGCGGGTCTCCAGCAGGCCAACTGGTCTTGTTATACAAGATCCAGATTTGTGGACCATTTGGATGTGGCAATGGCCTGATGGTGGACTCCATTGGAATGTGAGGGCAGGTTCCGACCGACCAGTTTGGCCACCACAAGGGTGGATCACCATAGTGTGCACCACTCACATCGTAACCCCTTCATATCCATGCCTGCCATCTGAGAACAAGTAATGGACTCCCAATGTCGTTCTGAATCATTAAACACCATTGGCTGGATACAAACAGTAGCTGGGCTAGGAAATTACCGTCCACTGTGTAGGTTTCCATTAACACCACAACACAGTTGGTCGTGTTTGGAGTGGTCCTACGACTGGAAAATGCGGATCGTTGTTGAACAGTGTCACATTGCGTTCAGCGTCGAATCGTGTTTCTGTACTACCTGAAATGATCATCGTCGATGAATATGGCAATGACCTAGAGAGAGGTCTCATTCTCTTGGAGAGGCACCGCATAGATACTCCTGGCGTCATCGTGTGGGGAGCCGCTGGGTATGACTTAAGGTCATAGTTGGTAGTGAATGAGGGAACTCTGACGATATAACGTATATCACGGACGTCCTGTGTCCCCGTGTGTTACTTCTCATGCGACATTATCATGGTACCAAATTTCAGGAAGCTGGTGATCGTGCACACGTGACACATGTCTCTACGAACTTCTGTGCGACGTTGAGGTACTCCTGTGGCCGGCAAGATTCCTAGATCTGCTCTGTCACAATGCCAATATCTATGATATCAAGAACGAATTACAACAGTTATAGACCAGTTTACCTCAGGAGTGGACACCAATCCTAAATGAATCAATGCATGTACCCAAGCCAGAGTGGATGCAACTCCATACTGATAAGTGGGCTCAAACTGCCAAGTTCTTTATGAATCTAACTAGATTTTTAATAACTGCAATAGTTTCACATACCCTCTCAATCAGTGAAGTTTTGTTTTGTTCCCCCTTCCCCTTCTAAGCACTATACTTTTTTGTCAGGCAGTATATTTGACATCACTGTACAAATGACTAATTGTTCTGATATTGCTTTTGTTCTGACTTCTTTTAGTATTGCAAGATATGATTATATTTCTGTTTTCATTCATTAGTAAACTGTAATAAACCACGATGTCTCATATGTCATAAAAGTTATTTAAGTAACTATTGCTGTGGAGCTCCGTGTTTAGATATTTTCTCTTTTTCAGGTAGATGTAACAATCTACTGTTAACATACAAACTTTGTCCAGTAATACATTACTGCTGCTTTCTCATATTTGACGAGTTTAAAATGTGAATAGACCTTAATTCTTTTTTACACACCTACATAATTTGTAAAGCTCCTGTTATATGATAATTCATGGAAACTACAAAATACTTTGTGGCTAATCATTTAAGATTTCGATATATTACTCACGACCAGTTTTAGGGGTCTACGTTCCATCTTCAGATGACAGTCTTTCATAACTCTTCAAAATGAACGTCATCACCAATTACAAAATAATGGTGCTTCCACTTATTTTGAAGCAGTGTTTCATAAATACCTGAAGTGTGGCTCATTTGTGCTATTTATTGATCCTGATACCCTTTGCGTACGAATTTCCTATTTTTTCAATTACAATCATTAATACCAAAGATAAAGCATTTTGTGTAACTTTTACGTTTCGAAGGTTACGACTGGGTAGGGTAGGCACACAATTTTCATTTAGTAAAGAACAGTACATTATTTTCCATTGATTGGTTATAACAGTGCCTCACATTCAGTTGAAGTAAGTTACAAGCGTTGTATATAATTAATTTTTACAGAAGATTTTTGCTAATATAGTAATACGTGAGGGTTGTTTGGTAAGTCCGGTAAATGTCCATGAAAGAATGGAACATTTTTGTTGCGTCTCCATGATTGGTAAGCTTGATTATTCCAAGTATCTTATAAAGAATTTCAACAATATAAAGCGTGCAGTTCATTGTAGATAGCCCTCTGAATTGGTCAGTGTGTCCACTGCGATCGAAAATGGAGAAAACTGAGTTTCGTGCTGTTATTAAACATTTTCGTTTGAAGACTCGGACTGCCACACAAATCAAAAGAGAACTGGATGAAAGTCATGTAGATTGTGCACGATCACTGAACACCATTTTCTTTGGGTTAATAAACTGAAATGTGGGTGGACAACCACCAAGGGCGAAGCGCACTCCGACGCCCAATTCAGGTCACCACAAATGAAACTACTGACAATGATATAGTAATGCAAAACCGTCGAATAAAAATTTACGACATTGCTGCAACTTTATGCATCTCAACTGAGCAAGTGCGTGACGCCTTGATTAACGGATTTGAATTCTGTGTGATCCGCTGCGTCGGATCAGCGCGTAGTTTTCGGTGCGTTGTTGAATCTTATAGGTTCCGGATTTTCTGCTCATCAATTTCGGTATCATTTCGAAGGTCGGATTTCCCTTATCGGCAGGCAGTACCAATTTACCCTTGTCGGTGCTGAGACTCTTGATAATTTGTAACTCATCTTTCTTCAGCTTGCAAATTGGTGGTTTTGCTCGACACAGTATTCTAGCTATTTCAGTGCGTATTTCCTCAGTTCTTTCACAAGGAAGGGTTCAAATGGCCGCTTCGGTACTAGCAACCACTATGCGTGACATACCAGGAATCGTCTTATCAATCTGCTTCCCGCAGCTTGCAAACTTTTTCTTCTGTCGTTCAGTGCAGCAGTCGAGTTCGTTCTGCTTGCACATGTGAGCTATGCTGCCAACCTTGTCCCTGTCCAAAAGTTCCTCATCCGATCTTTCCCAGTATCTCCGTGTTGCATGTATTTGCATATGAAGGAAAGCACATTCCATTCTATTGTAGATACTGTGTATTTGTGCAGTGGTGGCCAGTAGCGTACAGTTCAAGAACTTTGGTGTGGCTTCTTCATTCCGGCACCACGACAGAAAGGAGAGAGAGGACACCAATCGCCCTTGCTTCTTCTGTCGTTGGTCAAGGCATCGGTACCATCTGCAGATCTTCACCCTGCTGGGTAATTCCCTACCCTCGTACATAGCAAACATTTGCCTTGCATCTCTGCCTTACCCGCCGATAACTGCACTACCTGATTGATTAATGACTGAATCTCCTCCTCTCTGGAAACACCATGGACCCCAGACTCAGTCACTGTAGAACCTTTATCCCCAATGCACAATCAAGTACACTAAAACAACAATATCGGGACAATAAACAGAATCATAGAATACTACTTCCTTCTTACATCTAATCATGATCTACTTTGACTCAGTACATTGGTTAGTAGTATGGATATTACAGTGGCATGTAGAACACTCCACTGATACTGACTCAGCACGTAGCGCATTGTGCCCTAATAGGTTGCACTGCGAGCACCTTACTGGTTGCAAATACCGTTCCGTGGCACTGGCGCAGAATTGCTACAAAGCAGCTGGTTCCTCTGGCTTTGCAAATGCTACTCACAAGTTGTCATCGCCTTGAACTCAAAAACATTTCGTTCAGTCACCCCACTGTAACTCTCGAAGCTAATCGCTGTGGCTACGACTTGATGCTGGGTCCACTTGCGGATGTCTGTAGAGACCTGGGGTGTGTGGCCTCTACAGTGGTGCAGTGATGAGCTGAGGGTGTGTGTCGTCTTCAGGATAATGACCGATGATGGCTCAAGAAAACATCATTAACATTAATTAGAAAACGAGCTACAGCACTCATAGCATCATATTACAGTGGCAGCGCCCCCTTGGCGTGTGCTGAGAGCAGTACGCCTGACGATACTGATGAAACAGGTAGCCAGCAGCGGAATACTGACACATGACTTCCATTGCGGCACATGAGCCACCTTGGTGTGAATCTGTAAATCAGGCCACAGCATGCCGGCAGAAGTGGGTGCCTGCTGTGATTCTTCTAGAGGAAGCCAGCCCCCAGTGGTGGCGTCCACCTTTGCAAGCAGATGTGTACAGTGTGAGTTTGCCTGCACAAGTGCAGGCTGCACCGCCTTAGTCATGAACGACTGCTCTTCAGGAGAGAAGGCTGGCTGTGGCCGAAGTGAACTAGGAGGTTGCCCACCAGCTGGAACCCATCAAGTCCACGGGAGAGGACTGAGAACCAACAGTAGGCTCATCGGTGGTGGAACCCAAGTGACATAATGGCTGTTTGCAGAACCATGTCACCTGTCACTAGCAGGAATGGAGTAACGCAAGATACTAAGCGATTGCAAAGAAGCACAGATCACTTCCGTTTTCGAAAAGATTCGTTGAAAAGACGCATTTAATTATAGACCTGTGGTGCTGAGCCCAATTTGCTGTAGAATTATGGAACATGTTTCATGCTTGGTATACATTAAGATGGTTAGCAGAACGAGAATCGCTTCTGTAGTAATCGACATGGATTCCGTAATTCGCGATTTTAGCAAACAAGCTCGCTCTAGTAGTAGTAGCTTTATTCATCCGTAGATCTCTTTTTGCAAGGATGTAGGACATGTCAAAGTATTTACAAGTTTAGATCAATTTAAAATGAGCTAATTCATATACACATATATTTACAGACTTCTAGTTAGAGACAATCATTAGATTTACTCCTGGTATACAATACTTTTATCACAAATAACTTATTAAATAATGTAATGCCACACTGTTCACTCATGTCTCACTATCAGTCACTGCACGCACTATACACACGTTGTTTCATAACACTTCACTCACTACACACACACACACAAACACACACACACACACACACACACACACACACACTGGCGATCTCTGGACTATTTTCTGTACTGCAACTTCCCATTTGCTACCCTGAAAAACTGAGTCAGCATCCCTCCATAATGAGTGAGATGTTGAGCTCAGAAAGAGGAAGAGGTGTTAGTATTGTGCTATCTAAGTATTTCTAGAAAGGAAAAAAGGAGGGAAAAACAGAAAGTGAAGGTGTTATGTGGAATGTTGAATGTTTATAATCATTATTATTGTTATTTATTTGTATAACATTTTTTATCAAGCCCCTACTCTGCTTTATCTAAGTAATCCTCCAATGTATAAAATGTATTGCATAACAGGTACTTTTTAGTTGCTTTTTTTTAAAATAAGCGTATTTTTGCAGTTTCTTTAATCTCTTTTGGTAATTTATTGTACAGTTTTATTCCTTGGTACAAAATATTGTTTTGAGTTTTATGTTTATTTTTTCTTGGTAAATGTAAGTTGAGTCTATCTCTTGTTGCATGGTCATGGACAGAGCTGTTTGTGCAGTAATTACCAATGTTATTTTTGATTTGTACAACTGACTGGTAAATGTATTCACATGGCGCAGTTAAAATCCCAAATGTTTTGAACACATCTTTACAATGAGATAAACTAGTATTTTTGGTTATTATTCTTATGACTCTTTTCTGGAGTTTGAAAATTGTGTTCATATTTTGTGTGCTTGTTCCCCAAGAAAGAATGCCATAGCTAAGAATTGAGTGTACATATGAATAATATGTAAGTAAAAGACACTGCATGTTATACACTGATGACAGGATTCTAAGGGCATAACACGCTGATGATATTCTGTCTGCAAGAACCTTTGTGTGTTCACACCACTTCAACTGAGAATCAATATTCATACCTAAAAATTTCGCGTTCTGTTACACAGTCTATAGATGTGTCATCTATATTTAATTTAACATTGTCATATTTCCTTTTCAAATTGAAAATTCATGGCACTAGTTTTTTATGTTCAATGTCACTTTATTGCTTATTGACCAATCATAAACTTCCTTGAGAGTTTCATTTGCTTTCTTCGCAAGGAGTTCTCTCGTTTTCTTAGTGACTATAATATTGCTGTCAACAGCGAAGATAATTTTTTCACCATGTGCAACACTACTGGGAAAGTCATTGACATATATTACAAACAGTATTGGTCCTAATATACTACCTTGCGGAACCCCTATGTTAACGTATTTTGACTCTGATAAGTGTTTTACTATATGTTTAGGTCTATTTGAAGTATATGTTATCTCTACTCTTTGTACCCTACCTGTTAGGTATGATCGAAACCAGTCATTAGCTACCCCTCTTATTCCTAATGCTTCTAATTTATTTAATAGCATCTTCTGGTCAACAGTATCAGACTCCTTAGAAAGATCCAAAAAGATGCCTGTGACGCACTCATCTTTTCAAGAGCATCAAGTACAACTTTTGTGAATTCTACTATGGCTGACTCTGTATTTTTGCCACTTCGGAAATCAAACTGTGATTCGCTTAAAAGATTGTATTTATTCAGCTAATTCATTAATCTGTCTTTCGTAATTGCTTCTATTATTTGTGAGAATGCTGACAGCAGGCAAATGGGCTGGTAATTTTCTATGTCTTCTGCATTAGCTTTCTTAAGCAAAGGTACAACTCTTGCCTGTTGTAACTGCTCTGCAAATTTCCCCGATGTGAAGGATTCATTTATTATATTTGTTAAAGGGCCCTGTATAATCCCTATGCATTGCTGAAGTGCACACATTGGTACTTCATCTAAGCCTACTGACTTTTTATTTTTTAGTTTTTGAACAGTTTTATTGACTTCTTTCTCTGTGGTTGGAAGTAACATCATTGCATTTAGTGCAACATTATGTACAAGTGTTATATTTGTTTTGGGGAATTTTTGCTGTAACTTCTCTGCAATACTTGAAAAATGCTCATTTACATAGTTTTCTAATGTTGTGGATCATTTATTACCTTAGCCCCCTCCCTTAGCAGTATGTTATTCTGCGTTTGTTTGCCTCTCCCCATTTCCTTTTTTATAACATCCCAGACTGCTTTGCCGGCCGGGGTGGCCAAGTGGTTCTAGGTGCTACAGTGTTCAAGTGTTTGGGAGTACTTCTTAATACTTGTTTTTGTGAGATGTTGATACAGACATGCATATTTCTGGAAATGCCTTTTCAAAGTTCAATTTAAACAATGTAGAGAATTTAGAGAATTTCATATTTACATTGGTTTCCTTATATACTTTATCCCAGCTTTGTTTTTCTAGTTCTTTTGAAAAGTCTTGTATTTTGATTTCTGATAGATGTCATTTGTAGGCTTGTAGTTTAGAGAATGATTCGATGCCTGATTTTATTGTTGTTATTTGACAGAGATGGTCTGATAGTACGAGATTTTTTACAGCTACATCACATTTTTCCCTGTCCATATTTGTGGCCACATGGTCAATTACTGATGCAGTCATTATAGTAACCCTTGTTTCACTATTGACCAATAGGGATATGCCAAAACTTTGAATGAAGTTTATGAAGGTGTTGCTGGATTCATTTATGATATTAGTGTTGATGTTAATGTCCCCACACAGAAGTATGTTGACCTTTGTACTTGAGACGTTATCTAGAACTTCTGTTAATTTATTGAAAAAAGTGTGCACACTACCACTGAGGTCATGGTCTTGATTTGAACTGTGTTCCTTTTCTGATATAAATGCATGATCCTCCACCCCTTGAAGTAGTTCTGCACTAAGAGTTTGCCTTTTCATACAATGATAGTACTACATGCTGGATTTCTGTGTCGCTACACCAGTCCTCAATAATACAAACTACTGTGCAGTTCAAAGATTGGAGCTCAACTTCTAATAGTTGTATTTTAGGCCTATTTTTTTATTGATTGCATCTGTTGATGGAGGATTGTTAAGTCTGTGAAATGCCCCATGTTACTATTTCCAATGGTTTGTTTTTCTTTGTGACATCTGGTATATGTGATATTTGAAGCGTTAAAATCTGTTTTGTGAGTGTTTGTTTCAGTATTTCTTAAACTGCTGGAGATACTCTTTCGGCAGGGGAACCTGTTGTCTGGATGTATCCTAAAAAAGACCTACTTTTCCTATCTATGACGACAGGTATCTGACCATGGGTGGTCCGAGATCCACCCCCTACACTCTCATGAAACAGATGTACCAATCTTCCCTTCCCAGTCCTGTTTAGGTGTAGGCCATGCCTAGTGAAACCCCATCTGTTGATAATCCCGACGGGCACCAGAGAAACACAAGCTAAATTGGCTGTCCTCAGAGCCATCCCTAACCCCACACTGATTCGTCTCACAGCTCCATCAAGGTGTGGTCGATCATGACGCTGGAACAGCTCAACAAAGTGTACGTTGGTGCCATGAGTCAGGGAAGCCATCTTGTCCAGGTCACCACCTATGTCATGTGTCCCATCCCTGTCCAAACTGTTTCCTGCCCCACCCACTACATGGTCCTCTTTTGTAAACTCGTTACGTAAGTACCCTAGATCCTCTATCACATGACTTCGCCCTGCATTTGGCTTGAAGATACTGGTGGCCTGGTACGCTGCCCCTAAACTTTTCCATTACAAGACGCAGGTGCGAAGGGTCTGCGATGTGATTTGTGCATAATACAGCTATCATCCCTTGTTGTGGCCACACGTGGTCGACCAGAACCTTGACGAAATGTTGCAAGTAGGCTGTTTAGGTTTTTATGTTCGTAACGCCACGTAGCGCTCTATATGAAAATCACTGACTGTGCTGTGTGAAGTCTGTGGCTGGTTTGCATTGTTGGAATATTTGCTATTGTAGTATTGGGCAGTTGGATGTGAACAGCGCGTAGCGTTGTGCAGCTGGAGGTGAGCCGCCAGCAGTGTTGGATGTGGGGAGAGAGATGGCAGAATTTTGAGAGCGGATGATCTTGACGTGTGTCCGTCAGAAAGAGTAAATTTGTAATAGTGGATATCATGAACTGATATATATATATATATATATATATATATATATATATATATATATGTATGTTGACTTTTGAACATTATTAAAGTAAATACATTGTTTGTTCTCTACCAAAATCTTTCATTTGCTAACTAGTGCCTTCAGTAGTTAGAATCTTTTATTTAGCTGGCAGTATTGGCGCTCGCTGTATTGCAGTAGTTCGAATAACGAAGATTTTTGTGAGGTAAGTGATTCATGAAAGGTATAGGTTATTGTTAGTCAGGGCCATTCTTTTGTAGGGATTATTGAAAGTCAGGTTGCGTTGCGCTAAAAATATTGAGTGTCAGTTTAGTGTTGATCAGAATAAGTAAAGAGCGAAATGTCTGAGTACCTTCAGTTCTGCCCAGCTGTTTGAAAATCAAATAACGTAAGGGGGTTACCAGCACAGTAATTCACAAATTTTCCTAAGGGGATGTTTCAATGTATACCTACTCTCAAGTTCCCATGCAGTCCAGCATCGGGTCACTATCACATCCGAATGCCCCACTAATCTAGATCTTGATATTTCGACCAACTGGCCAAAAGAATACCTGCAAGGAGGGTTTATTCAAACTCTGTCAGGTGTTGATAACGCTGTACTCACATGAGTCTGTGATATCTTCGGTTTTAGAAAACCAAACGAAGAACACGTTTGGTGACACCACCCCCAGCGGGCCGTTTGAATTTGTGCACGCAATGGCCCAATCAATGTTTCCGATCATCCTACACGCACACGCACACACACACAAACACACACGCATACATACACGTTCTGCCCAAACTTCCCTCATTCGTGTCCTGTGTGTCTGCTTCCGTTCTTCGGTCCACTTTAGGTCCTGTGTTCTCTTCGGCTTCTCTTTTTTCCTGTTCGCCCAGTGTTCCTTCATCCTCTAGCTGTGTTCTTGTCGTCTCTGTTCGGTCCATTGTGTTCGTTTGTAGTATGGTATATCTTGTAGTTTGTTTCTTCTGATCAGGTCCCTAAGGAATGTTTTCTTTTGTATTGTTTCCTGTGTGATGTTGAGTGGTTCCATGTCATTTCTTACTTCGTTCATCCATTTTTTTTTCCCTTGTGCTAACCCAGTCCAAGATCTGTCTCGTTATCCTATGTGGTGCCATTCTGCTGAGGTGTCCGTAAAACTGTAGTCCTCATTTCCTGATTTGGTCTGTTATTTTCTCTGTGTGTTCGTATAGTTCTTCAGCTGGCCTCTTAATCCATACCCCGTCTTTTTGCGTCGCCCCGAATATTTTCCTGAGTATTTTTCCTTCCGTCTTCTCTACCTGTTTAATTCGTGTCTGTCCTTGTAATACTGTAATCATACGGTCCGCCGACCAGGAGTGACGGTCTGTGGTGCCATTCCATTTCATAGCAGGATCACTTTCTTTCTCATCCACGGCATCTTTATAACGCAGCGGTAAGTCGGCGATATTCTACACTCCGTTTTGTTTCCCTTCATGGCAAGCCATCCTGGGCCTGCAGTGCAGTAAGGTAATGCCCGCCCACACATGGCGACAGTTTCTACTTCTTGTCCCCATGCTTGTCAAACTCTGCCTTGGGCAGTAAGGTCGACAGATCCCTCTTCCATTGAGGGCTTTTGGAGCATTACAGGCAGGGCTCTCCAATCCGCTCCGAATTTTGATGATCTAACGCGTCAGTTCGGCAGAATTTGGCACGACATTCAACGATTCTATCAATCTGTGCCTAGCCGAATAACTGCGTGTTCGGGCCAGAGACTAACAAAAGTGTTATTGACACGTTCAGTTGGAAGTTCTTTCCCTCAAATAAATCATCCAATTTTTCTGAAATTGTCTTCATTTGTTCGTGTTACATGTACATCGTACATCCCATCTATCGATTTCCGTCACGTTCTGTTAATTCCTTCGTGGTGCGTCGTTTTTTTTTTTTTTTAGAGTATGTACTGGTGGAGCGAAGTAAAAATTCGGACACCTTCCCAGGGAACGCAAGAAATGGAGGAAAGTCAGTGAAAGCATAACAACCAGGTGGAGTATCAACAAGAAG